>NC_069798.1:53769622-55228053 GCF_027406575.1 Nycticebus coucang | reverse complement strand
CAAAACTCACAGCAACCTCAAACTGTTGGACTGAAGGGAACCTCTTGCCTCAGCCTCCCAGGAAGCTGGGACTGCAGGCGTGCACCACCACACCCAGCTGGTTTTTTCCCCTTTTAGTAGAGAGGGGAATCTCACTCTGGCTCAGGTTGCTCTCCAACTCCAGAGGTCCAGGGATCCTCCCTCCTCGGCCTCCCGCAGTGTGGGAGGAAACTTTTCATACCACATCAGTGATTTGACCATTCTCCCAGCCGGGCTCCACTGTCAATTGGATGTGTGTTCTTGCTCCAACGGGGAGCCGAATGAATGCATGTTCCTCGAGCAGGGGCTCTTTGCCAAGGAATGTCTAACCCCGCTTAGGGCCTCAAACCAGATCCCGGACACGTTATAACGTAGCTGGTACGAGTGTATTCTGGTGCAAGCCATTTTTGAAATCCGGGCATAGGTTTTCCACCATGGGCACTTTCCCTGAACTTTTGGAAGCCTCCTCCAAGGATGTACGGTAAGTGACCTAGAGATTTAAAATCCGTCAGAGGGTGTGTGTAGCTTATGTGCAAATACCAGGCTATTTCCTATCAAGAACTTGGGCATCACAGGACTTGGGCATGAAGGGGAGAGGGAGCAGGTCCGGAACCAATCCCCACGTCGTGGAGTGCATTTACAAAAGCCCCCTGACACACGTAAAAGAGAACCCACACACCTTGACCCTGCAAGTTCAGTCTTATCTGCTTACGTTCCATGTCATACAAATATTCCGTGTGGGCTGGGTGGGGTGGCTGGCACCTATAATCCTCACACTGTGGGAGGCCGAGGAGGGAGGATCCCTGGACCTCTGGAGTCGGAGAGCAACCTGAGCCAGAGTGAGATCCCCTCTCCACTAAAACCGGAAAACACAGCTGGGTGTGCTGGTGCACGCCTGCAGTCCCTGCTTCCTGGGAGGCTGAGGCAAGATGTTCCCTTGAGTCCAAAGGTTTGTGGTTGCTGTGAGCTTTGATGCTGCCGGGCCAGTCTACCCAGGCTGACAGCTTGTCTACAGACACACACACACACAAACACACACACACACACACTCACGTGAGCACGCCCCCACAGACCCCCACCCCACCCCCACACACACACACACACACTCACGTAGACTAACCCAAAGACTTTTCTAGGCCTCTGATAGCTCTACTATCTTGCATCCCAGGTGCATCTGTTTCAAGCGTGTGTGATTACTGACGTTTCACACTTCGGTTGTCCTTATTTTGGACTGTGTGCAGAGCAGTGTCGTTTTCAGAAATAATTTTTAGAAATGACAATTCTTGAGAAGAAGCAGGAGGTTTATCTCCCTGTAGTGTGCTATAGCTTTTTTTTGTGCCTTGTGCCTGGAGGGAGGCATCAGCTGTCCCAAACCCTCCCAGTCTAATTTCAGGAACTGCGAAGGGCCTGGGCCACAGGGTTAATGGCGATGTCAGGGCGGGCGGCTTCATGTCTTCCTTCCTTTCACTCCTAAGATGGGACCCTACATAGGTGGGAACAAAGCCTCCTACCCTGCTGGGTCCTCGGTTTCCATTTCTGTGCCGGTAGGGCACCTTGGAGTCCAAGATACCGCCCAGCTCTTTTCGCTGTTACGAGTAGGCAAATGTACCTCGGGGAAAAGAGGCTTCCAGTGCCTCGGTCACATCTGTGGGTGAGTGAACGGACGCACACACGCATCACACAGCAAACACACACACACATCACACACGCCACACACACACACACACGCGCGCGCGCGCGCGCGCACACAAAGTAGGCGTATCTGTGGTGTAATGTCTAGAATCGAAAGCGCTGATTATGAAAACGTTTGTACGTGTACATTTACGATATATGTTCATCGGTCGTATAAAACCCTCAAACGGCGGACACAAATGAAAGACGACTCCGGAGAGAAGAAATAGGCCATTTATTTGGAACTTCAAGGGAGACAGCAAGCAAACTTCAAGGGACTCGTGTCGGTCGCAGGATCAAGGGGGGGGGCTGGGGGTGCGGGGAGCGGAGGAAGCTTTCTACTGAAAAGTAGGCATGCTTTGGGGGTACCATCTTAAATTCTGAAGCCAGAAAATCCCCCTGTGGACGGGGAAAGGATTGGCATGGGCCAAGCAGAAGCAGGACATCCGCCTGCCATGGATTTTGAGCTCATCTTGACCATTCCAGACCAGTTGCTACCGGGCAGATTTGGTTTTCTGACTTCCGCTGCAGAGGTCGGGGTTCCCTTTGCCGCGCCCGTGGCTGCAGAGCTTGCGGACTGGTCCCCGCTGCTGCTCATGTGGTTATATGACCATCGTCCTCGTCTGCTTCTGGAGTCCATCTCTGCCCCTGGAAGGGTTGGGGCTGGACCCCACTCTAGACACATCGAAAGCTTTACCTGTCCACTCTCCTGGAAGTTGTACCAGTCTCCAGGACTCCGAGCCACGTGTGCCCATGGACGGACACGGGCGTGGGGGCTAGCATCACGTCCATGTTTGGAGCTTCACTCGTCTGATAGAAACAATTGTATTGTACCATGCTCTTTATTGGGATTGCTCTGATTGGGCACCTTTTCCTATCCTGAACAGGCATGTGCGTTTCTTGTTCCGCGAACCTTCCTTTCCTACGTCCGGCCCCACTGCCGATCGAGTTTTGTGTCTACGGAATCACCGCTGTCAGTTCTGTCAGTTAACTCCAGGATTAAAAAAAAAAAAAAAAAGCACGCCAAACACCCAGGTCTATCTAGAACTTTATTTCTTCACTTCATTAAAGTATGTCTTAAGTTCAACAGAGGGATGGGTTAAGGAGGAAAACAGAATGGATCTTCCGACCCCCAGTGCGACTGGAGCGTCACACCTTCGGGATCCTGAAGCGTCCTTGGAGCAGGGAGGCAGTGGCTGGGCCGGGCAGGACCTCACAGGGGCGAGGCTTGAAGACTCTGCAGGGTTCAGAGTCCCCACGTTTCCAGCCAGCGAGAGTCTGGTGTCCTTTGGAAGCGTCATTCCTCCCATAGGAGCGTTGAGCTTGTATTCCTCCAGGAGGCCCCCACTCCCACCCCCACCCCACCCCACCCCCGTGCCCCACACACGCCTCCCCCACCCCCAACCGGCGCACTCCACTTCCGAGGCGAGTCACTGGGCAATGTATCAGCGCCGGTACCGCCCCTTGTAATCTCTGATGGCCTTGGCCATCAGCGGAGCCGGTTTCTTGGCGGCCGGTTTGGGTTTCCCGGCACCGCGCGGGGGCGCCAGGGCCGGGCTGGGCATGCTCGGGCGGCCCCGGGCCGAGCTTTCAGGCCCCCTGGGTGGGGGCCTTTCCCAGCTTGGAAAGGTGGGTAGAAAGGTTGTCGGGAAGCTTCCCTCGGCCCGGGGCGGCCCGGCCGCTTGCGGTCGGGTGTGGTGCCGCCCCGCTGTTGGCATCGGCGGCGGGGCCGTGCCCTGCTCCGGTGCCGCCCTTGGGCTCCTGCCTCCTCGGCGCGGCGGGAGGCGCCTGGGTCACGGGGCCGAAAGAGATCATCTGGGTGCGCCGGCCTCTGGACTCTCTGGACTGCTGGGCAGATCGGATGTTCTCGACCACTTCTCGCAGCCGCTGTGCTCCGGCCTCCTGGAGGCGCAGGTCCAGGTCCGGCCAGGACTCGCCCTGCTCCGGCTTGTCTCCCTCAAAGTCCCGGCCACAGCGCACTTTCCATGACTGCTGCGTTCCTCCGACGAGCGCGGGATGGTATTTCTCCGTGCAGTGCGGCTGCTTGGGAACCTCCCAAACCGGTTCCGGAACAGCATAGGCGACTCCTCCCACTTGACGGATGGGGTCGCCGCCCTTTGTGAGGCCCCGGACGCAGGGCTGCTGCACGGTCACGGGTTGGGGGAGGCCGGCGCTCCTGCGACCGGCATATACCTGAGTCTTAGAATTCACCCTGCCTCCGGTAAATCCAGCTGCGGCTGCTTCCTTTGGAGACGACGGTGCCTCTGGCTCTGCTCCGGAGGACATAGCCTCGAGGGCAGTAAGCAACTTGTACAAGTCCTCGGTGGGGAGCAGCGGCCGGCCCGGCACCTCCGGCCAGCCCTCGGTGGGGGCCTTTCCCAGCTGGGCTGGGTCAGCCCCCGGCGGCCGCGCCTTCTCAGACCGGCGTTCCTTGACCGTGGGTGGTTTCGCCCCCGAGTCCGCGTGTTTCCCAGCGCGTGTGGGGTCGGTGCCTTGAAGCGCCTTGGTGGAGGTTTTCACCAAGGCGGTCTTGCTCCTCTTGGGCAGCCGGCTGTAGTCGTAGTGGAGGGCTTGTTCAAAGGACGTGGCGGGCGGCTGGAATTCCTGGTCCTCAGCGGCCCGGTGAGCGGCAGGGAGGGAGCGCCCCGACTCCCTAAGGAGAGTGGGCGTTCCCGGCGTCCCGGCTCCAGTCCTGGGGGTATTAGGAAGCTTCCGCTGGACCCGGGGCGACAGGTCTCCCGCCCCCTTCCCTGCCTCTAGGCTGTGTAGAATCGGCTGGTCTGGGTCGCGCGGTCTTTCGCCCAGGTCGTGGCGAGGGCTGCGGTGGCGGCGGCGGCGGCGGCGGCGGCGGGGGCTGAGCGCTCGGTCGCGCTGGCCGCCATCGCCGGGAGAGGGCGCCCTCTCCGCGGCGCCGTCCCCGGGCCGGCGCCCCGGGTTTTCCGCCCCGGCGGACAGGTGGGCGCCTCTGCCAGCAGGGCGCTGCTGGTCGCCGCGGTCGGCGCCCACCGGGCTTTTTCCCTGAGCGGGCCATCTGTGCGCCTGGGCCTGGCCGGCGTCAGAAGATTCCCGGTCAGAAGGGTCGACCGGAGCGGTCCTGGGGCGCTTCTTCCTGTCGCCCTCTCCGCCCAGGACCCTGAGACCTCTCGCGAGGTGTCCGGAGCTCGGACGCTGCCCTGGGCCTTTTGCGGCCGGGCTCAGGGCCCGCGGCCGGGCTCCGGGAGCGCCCCTCCGTGCCCTCGTCCTGAGGGGCACCCCTGGGGCGCTTTGGGGAATGGCTGTGCTGCACGTCCCGTTGGTCGCGCGCCACAAGAAGCAGCTTCTCCCACCGGGCGGCCAGGTCCCTGGCGAAGAGGCTTACCTGCTCGTGTGTGCGCAGGCACCGCTCCACGGTTCTCCGGATCCCAGTCTCGGCGAGGATGTGCGCCGTCACCGGCAGGGCGCAGAGCTTCCTCAGATATTTCTGGACCTTCCTCGGGTCCGTCCTGGAGGCCAGGCGCGCCTGCAGCTTCTCCACCGCCCGCAGCGTCTCCCACCCGACCGCCACGGCCGACCCTGCTCCCTGCCGCTGAGCAGGTGTGGGTCGCGGGGCCGCAGCCCGGTGCGCGGGGCGCTGTGCTCGGTGCAGCGGGCCACTCGGCCCCGGCTGGGAAGGCGTTTCTTCAGCGTCAGGGCTGTCCAGCGGCGTCTCCCCGAGGAACGTCTCATGATCCGTCATCTCCTCCCCCTCTTCCGAGGCAACCTGCCCGGCTTCTGCTGAGGTGCCCCGGTCCGTGGGCACCTGCTCCTCTTCTTCCTCTCCCCCGGCAGGCACGCTGGGGGCCGTGAATCCATCGGGATGTATTCTTTGCTTTCCTCTGCTCCTTCACTCCCAGGCCGGGGAAACTGAAGTACATCGCCCTCGCTAACGGGACCTGAAGGGATTCCATGTGGGAAACGGGACAGGTTCGGTACGGCGAATGTAGTCTTCTAGTTCACACAGACTAACCCCCATAAGTTGGAAAGCTTCACCGACGTCATCCACAGTTGGGTCTGTTCGGCCATGGAGCTCAGAGGCCCTATGGCAGCCGCGGCCCAGCTGCTGCAGATAGCGCTCCAGCGCGTCGGTGAGGAGATGGCAGGCGCTGGGCTGCACCGAGTCCCAGCCCAGCGCCTGGCAGATCTGCGCCACAGAGACCCTCAACAGGGACCTGGAGTAACTCTCGCACATCCTGATGTGCACTACGCCACCGAAGCCCTTGCTGCCACCCTCTCTCCTGCCACCAACACGGCCCCCCCAACCCCGACCTTAGCAGAGCCCCCCTCCTCCTACCCCGATGCAACCTCTAGGACCACCCCCCTCGCCACGTCCACCCCCCCGCCGCGGGGAAATCGTCCCTGGGATCCCGGACGACCACCTCACCTCAAAGCCTGCTCCTGGGCCTGGTCCCGCGGTGTGGAGCCACAGCCTGGCGCGACCTCTCCTCTGCGCAGTCCAGAGCGCACTGAAGGCCCGGCCCCCCGGCCCTGGCGGCCTTATATAGATTCGCCCCGCCCCGCCCCGCCCACCAGGCCACGCCCCTTCCGGCGCAGGGCCATGAGCCCCTCCCTCGCCTTTGACCTGGGCTGACCCTGCCCGTGACTCAGCGGGAGACAGGCCAAGGGCAGGACTCACACTGGGTCCCTCCGTGTGGAGGATCCTGCTGGGAATGCCACGTTCCGGCTCCGGTGGCGCACCCTTGAAGAAATGCCTCGGGGATCTTGATCCAACCCGTGGAAAGTTTCTGTCCACAGCTGCGCTCCGGTCTTGGGGCTGATCTGGGCACCGGTCCAACGGAAAGTCTGTCTGCTCCGCTTTAATTTCTCAGTCCCAATTGTGCAGCCCGACCCCATCCATTGATACGTCTGGGTGGAGGCTGCTGTGTGCGCTGTGACTCACCGGTCATCTCCAATCAGGGCACAAACGTGAGGCGAGTTCTCACGTTGCCCGCCTTGGGGCCGGCGGGGGTGGGGGTGGGGGGAGGCGGCATTGTCAAAGGTGGCATCATCAAAACTCACAGCAACCTCAAACTGTTGGACTGAAGGGAACCTCTTGCCTCAGCCTCCCAGGAAGCTGGGACTGCAGGCGTGCACCACCACACCCAGCTGGTTTTTTCCCCTTTTAGTAGAGAGGGGAATCTCACTCTGGCTCAGGTTGCTCTCCAACTCCAGAGGTCCAGGGATCCTCCCTCCTCGGCCTCCCGCAGTGTGGGAGGAAACTTTTCATACCACATCAGTGATTTGACCATTCTCCCAGCCGGGCTCCACTGTCAATTGGATGTGTGTTCTTGCTCCAACGGGGAGCCGAATGAATGCATGTTCCTCGAGCAGGGGCTCTTTGCCAAGGAATGTCTAACCCCGCTTAGGGCCTCAAACCAGATCCCGGACACGTTATAACGTAGCTGGTACGAGTGTATTCTGGTGCAAGCCATTTTTGAAATCCGGGCATAGGTTTTCCACCATGGGCACTTTCCCTGAACTTTTGGAAGCCTCCTCCAAGGATGTACGGTAAGTGACCTAGAGATTTAAAATCCGTCAGAGGGTGTGTGTAGCTTATGTGCAAATACCAGGCTATTTCCTATCAAGAACTTGGGCATCACAGGACTTGGGCATGAAGGGGAGAGGGAGCAGGTCCGGAACCAATCCCCACGTCGTGGAGTGCATTTACAAAAGCCCCCTGACACACGTAAAAGAGAACCCACACACCTTGACCCTGCAAGTTCAGTCTTATCTGCTTACGTTCCATGTCATACAAATATTCCGTGTGGGCTGGGTGGGGTGGCTGGCACCTATAATCCTCACACTGTGGGAGGCCGAGGAGGGAGGATCCCTGGACCTCTGGAGTCGGAGAGCAACCTGAGCCAGAGTGAGATCCCCTCTCCACTAAAACCGGAAAACACAGCTGGGTGTGCTGGTGCACGCCTGCAGTCCCTGCTTCCTGGGAGGCTGAGGCAAGATGTTCCCTTGAGTCCAAAGGTTTGTGGTTGCTGTGAGCTTTGATGCTGCCGGGCCAGTCTACCCAGGCTGACAGCTTGTCTACAGACACACACACACACAAACACACACACACACACACTCACGTGAGCACGCCCCCACAGACCCCCACCCCACCCCCACACACACACACACACACACTCACGTAGACTAACCCAAAGACTTTTCTAGGCCTCTGATAGCTCTACTATCTTGCATCCCAGGTGCATCTGTTTCAAGCGTGTGTGATTACTGACGTTTCACACTTCGGTTGTCCTTATTTTGGACTGTGTGCAGAGCAGTGTCGTTTTCAGAAATAATTTTTAGAAATGACAATTCTTGAGAAGAAGCAGGAGGTTTATCTCCCTGTAGTGTGCTATAGCTTTTTTTTGTGCCTTGTGCCTGGAGGGAGGCATCAGCTGTCCCATCCCTCCCAGTCTAATTTCAGGAACTGCGAAGGGCCTGGGCCACAGGGTTAATGGCGATGTCAGGGCGGGCGGCTTCATGTCTTCCTTCCTTTCACTCCTAAGATGGGACCCTACATAGGTGGGAACAAAGCCTCCTACCCTGCTGGGTCCTCGGTTTCCATTTCTGTGCCGGTAGGGCACCTTGGAGTCCAAGATACCGCCCAGCTCTTTTCGCTGTTACGAGTAGGCAAATGTACCTCGGGGAAAAGAGGCTTCCAGTGCCTCGGTCACATCTGTGGGTGAGTGAACGGACGCACACACGCATCACACAGCAAACACACACACACATCACACACGCCACACACACACACACACGCGCGCGCGCGCGCGCACACAAAGTAGGCGTATCTGTGGTGTAATGTCTAGAATCGAAAGCGCTGATATGAAAACGTTTGTACGTGTACATTTACGATATATGTTCATCGGTCGTATAAAACCCTCAAACGGCGGACACAAATGAAAGACGACTCCGGAGAGAAGAAATAGGCCATTTATTTGGAACTTCAAGGGAGACAGCAAGCAAACTTCAAGGGACTCGTGTCGGTCGCAGGATCAAGGGGGGGGCTGGGGGTGCGGGGGAGCGGAGGAAGCTTTCTACTGAAAAGTAGGCATGCTTTGGGGGTACCATCTGAAATTCTGAAGCCAGAAAATCCCCCTGTGGACGGGGAAAGGATTGGCATGGGCCACGCAGAAGCAGGACATCCGCCTGCCATGGATTTTGAGCTCATCTTGACCATTCCAGACCAGTTGCTACCGGGCAGATTTGGTTTTCTGGACTTCCGCTGCAGAGGTCGGGGTTCCCTTTGCCGCGCCCGTGGCTGCAGAGCTTGCGGACTGGTCCCCGCTGCTGCTCATGTGGTTATATGACCATCGTCCTCATCTGCTTCTGGAGTCCATCTCTGCCCCTGGAAGGGTTGGGGCTGGACCCCACTCTAGACACATCGAAAGCTTTACCTGTCCACTCTCCTGGAAGTTGTACCAGTCTCCAGGACTCCGAGCCACGTGTGCCCATGGACGGACACGGGCGTGGGGGCTATCATCACGTCCATGTTTGGAGCTTCACTCGTCTGATAGAAACAATTGTATTGTACCATGCTCTTTATTGGGATTGCCTCTGATTGGGCACCTTTTCCTATCCTGAACAGGCATGTGCGTTTCTTGTTCCGCGAACCTTCCTTTCCTACGTCCGGCCCACTGCCGATCGAGTTTTGTGTCTACGGAATCACCGCTGTCAGTTCTGTCAGTTAACTCCAGAATTAAAAAAAAAAAAAAAAGCACGCCAAACACCCAGGTCTATCTAGAACTTTATTTCTTCACTTCATTAAAGTATGTCTTAAGTTCAACAGAGGGATGGGTTAAGGAGGAAAACAGAATGGATCTTCCGACCCCCAGTGCGACTGGAGCGTCACACCTTCGGGATCCTGAAGCGTCCTTGGAGCAGGGAGGCAGTGGCTGGGCCGGGCAGGACCTCACAGGGGCGAGGCTTGAAGACTCTGCAGGGTTCAGAGTCCCCACGTTTCCAGCCAGCGAGAGTCTGGTGTCCTTTGGAAGCGTCATTCCTCCCATAGGAGCGTTGAGCTTGTATTCCTCCAGGAGGCCCCACTCCCACCCCACCCCACCCCACCCCCGTGCCCCACACACGCCTCCCCCACCCCCAACCGGCGCACTCCACTTCCGAGGCGAGTCACTGGGCAATGTATCAGCGCCGGTACCGCCCCTTGTAATCTCTGATGGCCTTGGCCATCAGCGGAGCCGGTTTCTTGGCGGCCGGTTTGGGTTTCCCGGCACCGCGCGGGGGCGCCAGGGCCGGGCTGGGCATGCTCGGGCGGCCCCGGGCCGAGCTTTCAGGCCCCTGGGTGGGGGCCTTTCCCAGCTTGGAAAGGTGGGTAGAAAGGTTGTCGGGAAGCTTCCCTCGGCCCGGGGCGGCCCGGCCGCTTGCGGTCGGGTGTGGTGCCGCCCCGCTGTTGGCATCGGCGGCGGGGCCGTGCCCTGCTCCGGTGCCGCCCTTGGGCTCCTGCCTCCTCGGCGCGGCGGGAGGCGCCTGGGTCACGGGGCCGAAAGAGATCATCTGGGTGCGCCGGCCTCTGGACTCTCTGGACTGCTGGGCAGATCGGATGTTCTCGACCACTTCTCGCAGCCGCTGTGCTCCGGCCTCCTGGAGGCGCAGGTCCAGGTCCGGCCAGGACTCGCCCTGCTCCGGCTTGTCTCCCTCAAAGTCCCGGCCACAGCGCACTTTCCATGACTGCTGCGTTCCTCCGACGAGCGCGGGATGGTATTTCTCCGTGCAGTGCGGCTGCTTGGGAACCTCCCAAACCGGTTCCGGAACAGCATAGGCGACTCCTCCCACTTGACGGATGGGGTCGCCGCCCTTTGTGAGGCCCCGGACGCAGGGCTGCTGCACGGTCACGGGTTGGGGGAGGCCGGCGCTCCTGCGACCGGCATATACCTGAGTCTTAGAATTCACCCTGCCTCCGGTAAATCCAGCTGCGGCTGCTTCCTTTGGAGACGACGGTGCCTCTGGCTCTGCTCCGGAGGACATGGCCTCGAGGGCAGTAAGCAACTTGTACATGTCCTCGGTGGGGAGCAGCGGCCGGCCCGGCACCTCCGGCCAGCCCTCGGTGGGGGCCTTTCCCAGCTGGGCTGGGTCAGCCCCCGGCGGCCGCGCCTTCTCAGACCGGCGTTCCTTGACCGTGGGTGGTTTCGCCCCCGAGTCCGCGTGTTTCCCAGCGCGTGTGGGGTCGGTGCCTTGAAGCGCCTTGGTGGAGGTTTTCACCAAGGCGGTCTTGCTCCTCTTGGGCAGCCGGCTGTAGTCGTAGTGGAGGGCTTGTTCAAAGGACGTGGCGGGCGGCTGGAATTCCTGGTCCTCAGCGGCCCGGTGAGCGGCAGGGAGGGAGCGCCCCGACTCCCTAAGGAGAGTGGGCGTTCCCGGCGTCCCGGCTCCAGTCCTGGGGGTATTAGGAAGCTTCCGCTGGACCCGGGGCGACAGGTCTCCCGCCCCCTTCCCTGCCTCTAGGCTGTGTAGAATCGGCTGGTCTGGGTCGCGCGGTCTTTCGCCCAGGTCGTGGCGAGGGCTGCGGTGGCGGCGGCGGCGGCGGCGGCGGCGGGGGCTGAGCGCTCGGTCGCGCTGGCCGCCATCGCCGGGAGAGGGCGCCCTCTCCGCGGCGCCGTCCCCGGGCCGGCGCCCCGGGTTTTCCGCCCCGGCGGACAGGTGGGCGCCTCTGCCAGCAGGGCGCTGCTGGTCGCCGCGGTCGGCGCCCACCGGGCTTTTTCCCTGAGCGGGCCATCTGTGCGCCTGGGCCTGGCCGGCGTCAGAAGATTCCCGGTCAGAAGGGTCGACCGGAGCGGTCCTGGGGCGCTTCTTCCTGTCGCCTCTCCGCCCAGGACCCTGAGACCTCTCGCGAGGTGTCCGGAGCTCGGACGCTGCCCTGGGCCTTTTGCGGCCGGGCTCAGGGCCCGCGGCCGGGCTCCGGGAGCGCCCCTCCGTGCCCTCGTCCTGAGGGGCACCCCTGGGGCGCTTTGGGGAATGGCTGTGCTGCACGTCCCGTTGGTCGCGCGCCACAAGAAGCAGCTTCTCCCACCGGGCGGCCAGGTCCCTGGCGAAGAGGCTTACCTGCTCGTGTGTGCGCAGGCACCGCTCCACGGTTCTCCGGATCCCAGTCTCGGCGAGGATGTGCGCCGTCACCGGCAGGGCGCAGAGCTTCCTCAGATATTTCTGGACCTTCCTCGGGTCCGTCCTGGAGGCCAGGCGCGCCTGCAGCTTCTCCACCGCCCGCAGCGTCTCCCACCCGACCGCCACGGCCGACCCTGCTCCCTGCCGCTGAGCAGGTGTGGGTCGCGGGGCCACAGCCCGGTGCGCGGGGCGCTGTGCTCGGTGCAGCGGGCCACTCGGCCCCGGCTGGGAAGGCGTTTCTTCAGCGTCAGGGCTGTCCAGCGGCGTCTCCCCGAGGAACGTCTCATGATCCGTCATCTCCTCCCCCTCTTCCGAGGCAACCTGCCCGGCTTCTGCTGAGGTGCCCCGGTCCGTGGGCACCTGCTCCTCTTCTTCCTCTCCCCCGGCAGGCACGCTGGGGGCCGTGAATCCATCGGGGATGTATTCTTTGCTTTCCTCTGCTCCTTCACTCCCAGGCCGGGGAAACTGAAGTACATCGCCCTCGCTAACGGGACCTGAAGGGATTCCATGTGGGAAAGGGACAGGTTCGGTACGGCGAATGTAGTCTTCTAGTTCACACAGACTAACCCCCATAAGTTGGAAAGCTTCACCGACGTCATCCACAGTTGGGTCTGTTCGGCCATGGAGCTCAGAGGCCCTATGGCAGCCGCGGCCCAGCTGCTGCAGATAGCGCTCCAGCGCGTCGGTGAGGAGATGGCAGGCGCTGGGCTGCACCGAGTCCCAGCCCAGCGCCTGGCAGATCTGCGCCACAGAGACCCTCAACAGGGACCTGGAGTAACTCTCGCACATCCTGATGTGCACTATGCCACCGAAGCCCTTGCTGCCACCTCTCTCCTGCCACCAACACGGCCCCCCCAACCCCGACCTTGGCAGAGCCCCCCTCCTCCTACCCCGATGCAACCTCTAGGACCACCCCCCTCGCCACGTCCACCCCGCCGCGGGGAAATCGTCCCTGGGATCCCGGACGACCACCTCACCTCAAAGCCTGCTCCTGGGACTGGTCCCGCGGTGTGGAGCCACAGCCTGGCGCGACCTCTCCTCTGCGCAGTCCAGAGCGCACTGAAGGCCCGGCCCCCCGGCCCTGGCGGCCTTATATAGATTCGCCCCGCCCCGCCCCGCCCACCAGGCCACGCCCCTTCCGGCGCAGGGCCATGAGCCCCTCCCTCGCCTTTGACCTGGGCTGACCCTGCCCGTGACTCAGCGGGAGACAGGCCAAGGGCAGGACTCACACTGGGTCCTCCGTGTGGAGGATCCTGCTGGGAATGCCACGTTCCGGCTCCGGTGGCGCACCCTTGAAGAAATGCTTCGGGGATCTTGATCCAACCCGTGGAAAGTTTCTGTCCACAGCTGCGCTCCGGTCTTGGGGCTGATCTGGGCACCGGTCCAACGGAAAGTCTGTCTGCTCCGCTTTAATTTCTCAGTCCCAATTGTGCAGCCCGACCCCATTGATACGTCTGGGTGGAGGCTGCTGTGTGCGCTGTGACTCACCGGTCATCTCCAATCAGGGCACAAACGTGAGGCGAGTTCTCACGTTGCCCGCCTTGGGGCCGGCGGGGGTGGGGGTGGGGGGAGGCGGCATTGTCAAAGGTGGCATCATCAAAACTCACAGCAACCTCAAACTGTTGGACTGAAGGGAACCTCTTGCCTCAGCCTCCCAGGAAGCTGGGACTGCAGGCGTGCACCACCACACCCAGCTGGTTTTTTCCCCTTTTAGTAGAGAGGGGAATCTCACTCTGGCTCAGGTTGCTCTCCAACTCCAGAGGTCCAGGGATCCTCCCTCCTCAGCCTCCCGCAGTGTGGGAGGAAACTTTTCATACCACATCAGTGATTTGACCATTCTCCCAGCCGGGCTCCACTGTCAATTGGATGTGTGTTCTTGCTCCAACGGGGAGCCGAATGAATGCATGTTCCTCGAGCAGGGGCTCTTTGCCAAGGAATGTCTAACCCCGCTTAGGGCCTCAAACCAGATCCCGGACACGTTATAACGTAGCTGGTACGAGTGTATTCTGGTGCAAGCCATTTTTGAAATCCGGGCATAGGTTTTCCACCATGGGCACTTTCCCTGAACTTTTGGAAGCCTCCTCCAAGGATGTACGGTAAGTGACCTAGAGATTTAAAATCCGTCAGAGGGTGTGTGTAGCTTATGTGCAAATACCAGGCTATTTCCTATCAAGAACTTGGGCATCACAGGACTTGGGCATGAAGGGGAGAGGGAGCAGGTCCGGAACCAATCCCCACGTCGTGGAGTGCATTTACAAAAGCCCCCTGACACACGTAAAAGAGAACCCACACACCTTGACCCTGCAAGTTCAGTCTTATCTGCTTACGTTCCATGTCATACAAATATTCCGTGTGGGCTGGGTGGGGTGGCTGGCACCTATAATCCTCACACTGTGGGAGGCCGAGGAGGGAGGATCCCTGGACCTCTGGAGTCGGAGAGCAACCTGAGCCAGAGTGAGATCCCCTCTCCACTAAAACCGGAAAACACAGCTGGGTGTGCTGGTGCTCGCCTGCGGTCCCTGCTTCCTGGGAGGCTGAGGCAAGATGTTCCCTTGAGTCCAAAGGTTTGTGGTTGCTGTGAGCTTTGATGCTGCCGGGCCAAGTCTACCCAGGCTGACAGCTTGTCTACAGACACACACACACACACACACACACACACACACACACACACTCACGTGAGCACGCCCCCACAGACCCCCACCCCACCCCCACACACACACACACACACTCACGTAGACTAACCCAAAGAGTTTCTAGGCCTCTGATAGCTCTACTATCTTGCATCCCAGGTGCATCTGTTTGAAGCGTGTGTGATTACTGACGTTTCACACTTCGGTTGTCCTTATTTTGGACTGTGTGCAGAGCAGTGTCGTTTTCAGAAATAATTTTTAGAAATGACAATTCTTGAGAAGAAGCAGGAGGTTTATCTCCCTGTAGTGTGCTATAGCTTTTTTTGTGCCTTGTGCCTGGAGGGAGGCGTCAGCTGTCCGAAACCCTCCCAGTCTAATTTCAGGAACTGCGAAGGGCCTGGGCCACAGGGTTAATGGCGATGTCAGGGCGGGCAGCTTCATGTCTTCCTTCCTTTCACTCCTAAGACGGAACCCTTCATAGGTGGGAACAAAGCCTCCTACCCTGCTGGGTCCTCGGTTTCCATTTCTGTGCCGGTAGGGCACCTTGGAGTCCAAGATACCGCCCAGCTCTTTTCGCTGTTACGAGTAGGCAAATGTACCTCGGGGAAAAGAGGCTTCCGGTGCCTCGGTCACATCTGTGAGTGAGTGAACGGACGCACACACGCATCACACAGCAAACACACACACACACATCACACACGCCACACACACACCACACACACACACACACACACGCACAAAGTAGGCGTATCTGTGGCGGAATGTCTAGAATCGAAAGCGCTGATATGAAAACGTTTGTACGTGTACATTTACGATATATGTTCATCGGTCGTATAAAACCCTCAAACGGCGGACATAAATGAAAGACGACTCTGGAGAGAAGAAATAGGCCATTTATTTGTAACTTCAAGGGAGACGGCAAGCAAACTTCAAGGGGCTCTTTTTGGTGGCAGAATCAAGGGTGGCGGGTAAATCCAGCTGTGGCTTCTTCCTTAATGCATGTCCAGGGAGGCTTTCTGCATAAATGTTCCTTTTTCCAAATCCTAAGAGCAGCTCATGAGGCTATTCCAGGTAACTGAGTTTCTGAATGGTGGGTAGTAGCTACCCTGGGCCTCTTAGGGACACCTCACCTGCCCTAGAAATCCGCCTCCATTCCCTTCATAGGGGTGTTCTAAGTATGGGAGGTTCACCGCCAGGTCTGGGAATAGAGGTGTAAGTGGAGCTGGAATCCAGTACTTAAGGCAGGCTGGAAGTGAGTGCACTTTGCGAAAAAGATCATTAAGCCCCAAAATATCTTGAAATACCTGGGCGGCTGTTCCATCTCAGGGCCACAGAAAGCACCTTGCAGAGGCACTGGCCAATGTGGCGGCAACAGGTGCCAAACGCTTGTGTTCTTGCTTGGTTTGAGATTTTGAGCCTTTCAGGGACCCTAAGGGAAAGGTAAGCCTGTATCACTTTTCCAGGAATTACTTTCAGCAGTTCTTGAATGTTCCATAATAGTGAAGCTGCAAGTTTGGTTCAGGCAACGCCAGGAATGTCCACCAAATGGAAATCAGAGCAACTTGGGTCTTAGGAAGTTCTGAAAGGAAAGGCTCTGTGCTGTTACAAGCACAGAGGCATAGATGCAGGAGGGCCTTGGCTCTGGCGGGCTTGGCTGTAGTCAGTCTAAGAGAGAAGGCTGGAGGCCTTGGAGAACCTTCCCTGACCCCTAAGCCCTCGGCTCCGGGCCTGGGCGGGTCTGAACCCGAGGGCGGCGCGGGAGAGGACTCGCCGGATTGGTCTGCGCCCAAGAAGGGCAGAGCCACGCTGTCTCCAGAGAACGCGAGCTAACTGGCGAGCGCGCTGCTGGGACCCTCTGCAGACCCAGAGAGCAAGAGTTCGGGCGAAGCTGACTTTCCCGCTACTCTGGTCTCCATCAGCCCCCTCCGTGGTTGGAGCGTTCTAAGTTTTCCCTTTTCCTCTTTCTGAAAGAATCTGTTTCAGCGAGCGAGGGAAGCGCGCCACACTGCGTTTCACGGCTTCCGGCTTCTGTTGGCGCTACCAGCTGCCCAATTTCTCTCCCGCGCAGACGCCAGGGACTGAGGGCCCAGTGTCTCCTTGTGCCTATCTCCAGGGCCACAGGATCCAGAGAGCAACCGTGGGACCTCGGGGGGCTCCCTTGTTGTGTATCCTGGAGTTCCACACTGCAGCGCCAAGTTGATCTTTGAATTTCATGGGTTACCCTGCTTTCCAAATTCGGTTCTCTCCCCCGCAGTTCCGAGCTCACATCTGCGTTGCCCAAGAGAGTGATCTGAGCTGGTGTGGCTGAGGTGGAATGGGGGTACTGGGAGAGACCTCTTGAGAGGGGCACACTTTGGCCAGTGGTCAGCAACTGAACTGGGACCACTCTGCTATATTTATTTACCGTAAACATATATTTAATGTTTGGGGAGTTGGGAAATGCCAGGCTTGGGAAGCCAATTCCTGCTGGTTCCCCACCAGTTAATGTGGAATGTGGGGAGGATACAGACGCAATGCCAATCCCTGCCTCTTTTTAGTCAATTCATGGGTAAATAGGTCTTAGCGAAGACTGCAGGATCCCTGGGGCTAGAGAAGGGGACAAGGGATGGCCCAGGACCCATGACCTTCCCAAGAGCCAGCGTTCTTCCTGGGGAGAGCTTGCCATAAGGACTTTGGAGTTGTGAGTCCAGGAACTCTGTGGCTTTAACATTTGGTGTGCAGCTCTCCCCATCCACCCCTACCTCAGTGCCACTCTCCACCACGTGCCCCTAACCCTACTCCTTGCCTGCCTCCTATTCCAATTCTCCAACTCTGTTACTCCAAGAGCACTTTTTCATCAATAGTTTTTTTTTTTTAGACAGTCTGGCTGTGTTGCCTGAGCTGGAACATACTGATATGATCATAGCTGACTGCAGCCTCCAACACCCAGGCTCAAGCCATCCTCCTGCCTCAGCCTCCCCCAGTGCTGGGACTTACTGGACATGAGCAAAGGTGCCTAGCTTCACCAAGAGAATCTTACTACATTTTGAGAAATCCAAGCTTCCAGGAGGCAGGCAGGGGATTTCAGGGAAGATAATAGCACATAATTAAAAGCCAGCACTTCTCTCTGCCCAGGTAGCCAGAGCTCCGCACCATCCCTGTCCCTGGTGCGTTCTAACTCGCCCAGGACAGAACAGGCACAGCAGCGCCAGCCGGGCGGGCTCAACCCAGCTGTGCTCAACCCAGTGGAGGCCATCTGAGCGCTCTGTGGCCCTGCCATATCTTTTATCCAGGACCAGTTCTAATAATCTGATCTTGGCTTGTTAATTGAACTCTCTAGTGGGTAGAGTTAGTGACTCATTCGTGATTGATTCCTTTACTGCACCTTAATTGCTCACTGTAAAACCCCTTTCGTAAAACTGTATTAAATTAGTTAGCCGTTGGGCGGCGCCTATGGCTCAGCGGGTAGGGCGCCGGTCCCATATGCCGGAGGTGGCGGGTTCAAACCCAGCCCCGGCCAAACTAAAAAAAAAAAAAAAAATTAGTTAGCGGTGGCGGGTTCAAACCCAGCCCCGGCCAAATTAAAAAAAAAAAAAATTAGTTAGCCGTTCTCAACCTGTGGGTCGCAACCCCTAAGACCATCAGAAAACACATCCTGCATATCAGATATTTACATTACAATTCATAACAGTAGCAAAATTACACTTATGAAGTAGCAACGAAAATAATTTTATGGTTGGGGGTCAGCACAACATGAGGAACTGTATTAAAAAGTCACGGCATTAGGGAGGTTGAGAACCACTCAACCACTGGCAGATCCTTGGCCGAAACTCCCACAGCCCCAGAGCACGTGGAGACGACCAGGCTTCTGCACCACCTTTGAGCAGCAGGCTTCTTGGTGGTGGATGCAGAGGTAGCTCCTCAGCCTGGAAGATGGGAGCACTGTGGTCCAGTCCTGGCTGTGGCATTGCCTGGTCTGTGACTGTAAACCGGGCGTCTTCAACAAACCTCACTGGAGCCATAAATCTCTAATATCTCTCCTCCCTCGTTATCTTTCTGTGCACACCTAAAATCTAACAGCTCATTTCAGCAGCAGCTTTCCTCTGCTCTGTACTTGGTCCTTGTATTTATGTTAGTGGGTTCTGAATGAATTGTATACAAGGGTGCCTTCCTGTCCCAAGTTGTCAGTAAAATGTGTTTTCCAACCTGAGCAGTGGCTGGATGCTATGGCCTTCCTATTGGTACTGGTTCCCAGGGTTTTTCCCCCCACCTCCTTAATTTCCTGCTATCTTTATCTAATCTGGAGATGTTTACAAAACTTGGTGGGCCCATAATGATAAATAAAGGCCATTGACACTCATGGGCGCAGGAGGCGAATGTACGTGTATTTCCAATGTCTACTGGTATTCTCCACATGAGCATCCTGTAGGCTGCTTCAAAATAAATGTGTTCAAATCAAATCTTATTATTTTTTACTCTGTAGGCTCCAAAAAGCTCCTTAAAATCTTCCTCTTTCTACGTTCATATCCACCCAACAGAGATGATGAGCTATTCTTTTTCTTTCTTTTTTCTTTTTTTGAGAATCACTCTTGACCCTTAAAAGAGAGTTATATCCCAATTTCTTTTCTGTCTTATTTCTTAGCCATACATCTTTCAAATGTTATCCTCCCCCCCACACACACACACACATACTCACACATAGATGGGATCTTAATACGTTGCTGAGGCTGGGCTCAAATTCCTGGGCTCAAGTGATCCTCTGTTCTCAGCCGTCTCAGTAGCTGAGATCACAGGTATGTGCCTCTGTACCCAGCTCTTCCACATTTTAATCACTTGGATGCCTAGAACAAAGATGTCTCCCAACCTCCCTTTCCATTAGATGTGATTCAATAATGACCAATGTTATATAAGGGAAAACACTTCCCTTGCCCCCTCCTGCAGCCTGTTGGCTGTGATGCAGGCACTGGGGCAGCCATCGTGAACCATATCATAAAGCCATCTGTTGAGGACGTTGAGCCATAGAGTAGAAGGAACCAGGCTCCTGACTCTGCGGAGCACCATACTAGCTCTGGACTGCTACCTAGACTCTGTTTTACATCTAATTTGGGAGGTCACTGTCAGCCAAACCTAAACCTAATTTACTCATTTATTTCCTTCAACACTTATATTCTAATTAAATATCTCTTAACTTTGCCTACCCCTTTCATTCCTCGCCCTGCCAGTTCCCCACTTCATCTGTTACTCGTGCACATGGCCTCTGTGGTATACAGTACTTCTCTTATGGTCCTTGCCATATATGGGTCCATTTTATGGTTATTTCTTCAATGATTCATTTACAAACATTCATTGATATCTCTCTCTCTCCCCGCCCCCCAAGTTCTGGAGCTATCAAGATACAAACTTCCTCAATGCTTTCCATCTATCTTTCACACTATAGCTAGATTTAGATGTCTCAAACAACTCCTCTCCTTAAAAATAATTCCTTATGGTCTGTGGGGAAAAAGCCTACCTCCTAAGTAAGGCATCTGAGATTCTTCTGAATCTAACACCACCCATCTTTCCAGGCTTGTATCAGGTCTTCCCCCTCCTCACTCTTCGTTCAAGCAACACCAGTACATTCTTCATTTTGCTGGATCACCATATGCTTTTTCACTTCATGGCGCTAACCTTTAAAAGTAATAAATAAGTCCAACAGGTCTGCAAGGTACAAGAATCAATATGCAAAAATCAACTATATTTCTCTATGTTTGTAATGAATAATCAAAAATGAAATTAAGGAAACAATTGTATCTATAGCAGCACCAGAAAGAATAAAATACTTAGAAGTAAAATTTTTAAAAGTGTAAAACGCATATTCTGAAAACAATAAAACGTTGTCAAAAGAAGTAAAAATCGGCTCAGTGCCTGCGGTTCAAGCAGCTAAGGTGCCAGACACATCCACCTGAGCTGGCAGGTTCAAATCCAGCCTGGGCACGCCAAACAACAATGACAGTTGCAACCAAAAAAATAGCTGGGTGTTGTGGCGGGCTCCTATAGTCTCAGCTACTTGGGAGGCAGAGGCAGGAGAATCGCTTGAGCCCAGGAGTTGGAGGTTACTGTGAGCTGTAATGCCATGGCACTTTACCCAGAGCAACAGCTTGAGGCTCTGTC
This sequence comes from Nycticebus coucang, assembly GCF_027406575.1. Lineage (NCBI taxonomy): Eukaryota > Metazoa > Chordata > Mammalia > Primates > Lorisidae > Nycticebus > Nycticebus coucang. Next base: position 55,207,480 of record NC_069798.1, on the reverse strand, counting down.
TCAAAAAAAAAAAAAAAGTGAAAATCTAAATAAATAGACAAACATCCTATGCATGGATCAAAAGACTTAGCATTGTTAAGAGAGCAGTAGTTCTCAACTCATCGACAGAGTCAACATGATCCCTACCAGACAACTTGTACAGATTAAGAAGCTGATCCTAAAATTCATGTGGAATTTGGAGACACTCAGAATAGCCAAAAAAAAAAAAAATGTTGAAAAACAATACAGAGGACTCCCACTGCCTGATTTCCAAATTTGCTGCAAAGCAAGAATAATCAAAATAGTATAGTACTGGTATAAGAATGAACATACAGACTAATCAAATAGGACAGAGTACAGAAATAGGTCAACTAACTTTCAAAAAGAGTGCCAAGACCATTTGATGGGGAAAAGAATGATCTTTGCACAAGTGGTGCTGGGACAACTGGATATCCACAGGCAAAAGTAGGAGGCTGGGCCCTTACCACACACTAAGTAAAAAATTAACTCATCATAGATCAACTACCTAAATGTGGAAGCAAAAACTACAAAACTCTTAGAAAAAAGACATATGAGTAAATCTTTATGACCATGGATTTGGCAAAAGAGTCCTAGATATGATACAAAAAGAACAAGCAACAAAAAACTGATAAATCAGACTTTACTAAGATACTTATGTTCTTCAAAAATCATCATCAGGAAAGTGAAAGGATGATCCACAGGATGGAAGAAAGTATTTGCAAATCAGATATCAGCTAAGGGACTCTTACATGTATCAGCAACTCAATTATCAAAAGACATGTCACCCAATTTTATAGTGAGCAAAGAGTCTGAATAGGTATTTCTCAAAGATGTACAAATGGCCAATAAGCACACTAAAATAGTTATTAGGGAAATGCAAAACAAAACCACAATGAGATACCACTTCATGTGCATTAGGATAACTAGAATCAAAAAGTCAGGTAGCAAGAAGTGTTGGTGAGAATATGGAGAAACTGGAATCCTCATACACCATTGATGGGAATATGAATTGGGCCAGCCACTTTTGAAAACACTCACACAGTTCTTCAAATGATTAACACAGAGTTACCATAAGACCTAACAATTGTACTCCCAGGTAAGATATACCCAAGAGAAATGAGAACCAGATGTCCACATAGAATCTTGCACACGAAAGTTTACAATAGCCTTATTCATAATCCCCCAAGGGTGGAAACAACCCAAATGTCTGCCAGCAGATGAACTGATGAACAAAATGTGGTGTATTTGTATGACGGGATGTTACTCTGCCATAGAAAGGAATGAGTAGCAGTGCATACCACAACGAGAGTGGACCTTGAAAACATTTTGCTAAGTGAAAGGAGCTCGTCACAAAAGACCACATACTATGTGAACGGAAAGTCATATAAAGTTCAGGATAGGGATAGGGATGGAAGTAGATTTGTAGTTGCTTAGTGCTGGGATGCAAGGAGGAGGCGACATGGAGAGGTCAATAGATAAAAGATATGGGGATTCTTCTTGAGGTGATGCAAATGTTCTAAAATGGGCTGTGGTCATGGTCACAGGGCGACATAGTAAGACTCTGTCTCAAAAAAAAAAAAAATCTGATGGGGAGCTACTTTGCAGTTCAGTGACTTTTGTGACCACCCTCTGATCAGCACACTTGTGACTGAGATGCCAGTGACACCTGAGGATCACACAACATATATCATATCCTAATATATCACTAATGCCTGTGAATATACTGGAAACTGTGGGGCGGTGCACTGTAAACGGGTGAATTGTATATCAAGGGATTCTATCTCATCAGTTTCTCGCTGCTCCCATACACTTTGGGGACTCACATTGGGATACCTTCCCTAAACACCATTTTCAACATCTTGCTTCCTTGCCAATTCGGCCCCTTAAGAGTCCATAAAGATGTATTGATTCAGCTAACAGACACTGAGTATCTACTGTCCTAAGTAAAGTGGGAAATACATGCACACACTTTCCTGCAGATCTAAATCTCAGTGCCTTTTCTACCTTGAAGGCTCATCCACATGGCTCGCCCACCCAATTCATCTCCCATCCATCTCAGTGACAGACCTCAACATTCCTCCTCCATGCTGCTGCTCAGTGTGGACAATGCCTTGTTATCCAAAATTAGAGATAAATCCCAATGCCCACGCTCTTGAAAACAAAAACAATCATTTAAATTCACTCCATGATGTCAGAGACTGGCTGGAGACCCTTTTGGCCAATGATAGTTCAGTGAGGTGGTGGTAGTGAAGCTGGGAGTTCTTCGAGGGACAAATATGAAAAGAGAGAAGCTCAGAGGGAGGCTTGGCTTTTTTCTCATTTGCAGGGGACCAGCCCCACCAAAGTGATGAGCTAACTTTTGCATCTTTTCTGGGCACAAACTATGTTTCTTCTGGCTAGGAAGCCTTTTCTCTCTCTTTCTGTCTTATTCTTCATTCAAAGTTTGCCTCCTCTAGGGATCTCCCTTTGATTTTCCCCACCCCATCCATGCCCCACTCCTTCCCTTCTTCTCCTCCAGCCCTATCCTCACCCTGCTTTTATTATTTATTTATTTATCTTTTTTTTTTGAGACAGTCTCACTTTGTCGCTCTGGGGTGGAGTGCCATGACATCATAGCTCACAGCAACCTCAAACTCTCGGCCTCAAGTGATCCTCTTGCCTCAACCTCCCGAGTAGGTGGGACTACAAGCGTCCACCACAGTGCCTGGCTACTTTTGGAGACGGGGTCTCGCTCTGGCTCAGGCTGGTCTCATGCCATCCACCGGCCTTGGCCACCCGAGTGCTAGGATTGCAGGGGTGAGCCACTGCACCTGGCCCCTGCTTTTATTTTAGATTAAATGGAACCTCGATAAATGTGACTGAATGATAGTTGACCAAAAATCTTCTCAAGGCTCAAGTTTTAGCTTTTGCAAGACTTTGTGCTCAAACAGCTGTTTGGGTACTAAACTACAATTCCTTTCGTTTTTTTCTATATCTTATTTTCTTTCTTCTTGGGTAAGGGGACACTTTGTTCGAATAGCTATCATAGATATTGCATAGAATTTCGTGTTAGGAGATTGTAGGAATTCCGGTTCTGCTACTAACTCCATATGTGACTTTAGGCAAGACTTTGGACTTCACAGTGGCTGAAGTTCCTTGGCTGTAAAATGAAAGGGTAAGAGCTTTAAGTCTCCCAGCTGCCCAAGTTCTGACGTTGGCCTACAGTGCCATCTGGTGGCTACCTTGAGAATTTCACCTGATGGTTATGCGTTGGAATTTTCTAACAGGAAGCCTACCTTCCAGAAGCACCACCAATGAAAAGGGCATTTTCTCAGCTGAATAACGACTTTTCCTCAAATTCTTGAACTTCGTTTCATCCCTTCCATTAGATTGAAAGCTCCTTGTTTTCCATTCATAATTTCCACTCAGGCCACTCTAAGATATACCCGGAGGATAAGATAGCTCATGCTTTCCTGTTTTCACACAGCTCCGTAATTCTAGTTAGGCAGAAATTGGCTCCAAGTTAATTTATTCAAAGAGTGATTGCCTTAATTTCTTAAACCTTTCATGAGAAAATATTTACATCTTTAAATAAAACGAACCCTAACATAGGGCAATTCTTAATTCAAATCCAATTAATTGCAAAAAATTCTAATACAGGTGGAATTTGTGATGTCTCTGCAGTGGAAAAAATTAATACATGGTATTCTCTTTGTGGCACCTTCAAATCACAAGTAAATTCTATGTTTAGTCCTACCATTAGACATTACATACACATAAGATTTCCACTCAGGGAAGTCTCTAATACCTGGCATTTAATAACTACAGTATTAATGATGAAGGTATCCTAATATATCACTAATCCAGAAATATTCACATTGTAAGAATAACTTTTGGGGAGATATAATGACCAGCTTAAAGGAATAACTTTTTAATAGTAGAATTTTAGGTGTACAAAGATTTGATGGGGGCTCTGCGCCCATAGCTCAGCGTCTAGGGCTCCAGCCACATACACCAGAGCTGGCAGGTTCGAATCCAGCCCAGGCCTGCCAAACAACATGAGAACTAGAACCAAAATATAGCCAGGATTTGTGGCGGGTGCCTGTAGTCCCAGCTACTAGGGAGGCAGAGGAAAGAGAATTGCTTAAGCCTAAGAGTTTGAGGTTGCCGTGAGCTGTGATGCCATTGCACTCTACTGAGGGTGACATAGTAAGACTCTGTCTCAAAAAAAAAAAAAAAATCTGATGGGGAGCTACTTTGCAGTTCAGTGACTTTTGTGACCACCCTCTGATCAGCACACTTGTGACTGAGATGCCAGTGACACCTGAGGATCATACAACAGTTGAAGCTGTTCAGTACCTTGACTGTGGAAGTGGATGCACAAACCCACACAGATGGTAAAAAGTGTGGAACTTAACACACACAAGAGTACAAGTGGGGAAATCTGAACAAAATGAGTATGTTGTATCAATGTCAATATCCTACCTGTGATATCGTAGTATAATTTTGCAAAACGTTACCATCGGAGGAAATTGGACAAAGCATAAAAGAGACCTCTCTATTATTTCATATGACTGCATGTGAATTCACAATTATCTCAAATTTTTAAATTAAAACAGGGAGAGCTTAATTTATTTCAGGGACAGGTGGTAATAAAATAGAACTTCTTTGAAGAAGTGACATCGAAGCCGAGACATGAAGGTAAAGGCAGAATGCACCAAGGCCCCAAGAGGCAAACAGCTCAGTGAATCCGTTGGACTAAACAGAGTCCAAGAATATTGGAGGCTCATCCTGAGGCCAAGAGTGGTGTTGGGAGGGCAATGGGTCATTGTGATGATTTGACCTTCCACCTGTGAATAAAGGGAGGTCATGAAAGGTTTGAAGCTGAAGAGGTATATGATCTCCTATGGACTTTGGGCATAAAGAGAGTGAGTTGGAAGACTGAGAGAAGGGAAACACAGGCTTGTTGGGCTGTGTGGCATTGCAGTGGGAGCGGAATTTCAATATCGCTCAAGAAAGAGATTCAGGTAATGAAGTTCCTTCTGGACTCATTGAGAGGGCACAAGCAGAAGAAAATTACATCTCAGGCTGGACTTATTAATATATCAAAGACTTGTTTTGAGTGTTAGCCTTTTGGTTCAGCAGAAACTAGGAAAGCAGCTGAAAATCCTGGTTGAGGTCTGTAAGAAACAAAATCCATAAGTCATCTCACCAGCTGGGTAACTGCCTTGGATTCCCTTGTTTTGGTTGCACTCTGGAAACTACGTGCTTATCTAACATTGCCAACCATGGAGTGGAGGGAGAGGGGATTTGGGGTTACCCTGATAATCCAACAGGTTCATGGCTGGAATCTTAACATCGCCTGACTTGCTAGTGTGCTGGTAACAAATGTCCTTCTAGTTTAAAGTAATACATGGCTTCTTAACTTAAACGGCAGCTGGTTGGGATTCATCTCTTGCTTTTAGCCAACTTAAAATGAAGAAAGTCATAGCCTGAAAAGGATAGGAAATAAGTTAAGCATGAAGCCCAGGACCCAGCCTTTCATCAAGCAGACCAGAGTTAAGAGAGGAGGAAGGAAGCCTGAGCAAGAGTGTGAGACCCCATCTCAACTAAAAATAGAAAAACTAGCCAGGTGTGGTTGGCAGGTGCCTGTAGTCCCAGCTGTTCAGGAGGCTGAGGCAGCAGAATCACTAGAACCCAGGAGTTTGAGGTTGCTGTGTCTCAAAACAAAAGAACCACAACATAAAGAATTTATTGAAGTCTTCAAGTAAGTTAAATTTCTCAATCTAATTATCCAGAAAATCACTATTCTTCACAAATTTCTATGAAGTTAACATCTTTAAATAAGGAGTGTTCATTCTGTGAGAACTGTGCCTTTGGTTATCTCACAAACACATAAACTGTCAAAAAATTAGGTGAAACAGAGCAGAGAGACATCAAACTAAGGTTTGGGCCACACAAACCACAGGAAGTCAGTGAGATTCTAAGAAAGTCTTGCTTTGGGGGTTGTTTCAAGATACAATAAGAACTGTCAGCAAATGCGACTCTGGAAATAGATGGTCTGATTTGAACTCTCCAGTAGGGTCTCTTATGCTCTGCCCGCCTGTTGAGAATGGCTGAGCAGTAGCATTCAGACTAGATTGCATTACCTAGCAATCTGCCTCTGTTAATAGGCTTTCTTCCTTACTCTGGTGGCCAGCTGGGAAAGAGTGAATCTTCAGTATCAACCAGGGGAGCAAATATTACGTGGGCAAACCACCTTCCAAAATGTTGCACACAGCTACAGAATCATAAGCATGAACAGGATTTTAAGCACTGTCATTGTAGAAACCACAGAGCACTCCCCTTACCCTCAACATAGATAACTTTAAGCTAGGATTATAAATTTAAATGCCTATAATGGGCAGGCAGGTGATGTAAACACATGAAACAAGCAGGGGTGTATACTTGGGTGTGGTGGGAAGTGTGGCCCAGTGGAGAATGTGTGTCTCATATGTAGGGGCAATGCTAGCACTGATGGTCTTCTGGAAAAGCAGGCCCAGTAGCAGGTCTTCTGATTTTGCAAATGCAAGCTGTATTTATTTTTTTAAGAAAAAGGGTCTTACTCTGTCACCCAGACTGGAGTACAGTATCCTGATCATAGCTCATTGTAGCCTCGAACTGCGCTCAAGCAATCCTCTCCCCTCAGTCTCCCAAGTAGCTAGGACTGCAGAAACACACTGCCATTCCCAACTAATTTTTTTTTCCAGTTTTTGGCCAGGGCTGAGTTTGAACCCACCACCTCCAGTATATGAGGCCAGTGCCCTACTTCTTTGAGCCACAGGTACATCCATTTTTTTTTTTAATTTTGTAGAGAGGGTCTCACTGTATTGCCCAGACTGGTCTTCAACTCCTGGCCTTAAGCAATTCTCCCCCCTGGGACTCCCAAAGTGCTGGTATTATAGGCATGAGCCACCATACCCAGCTTCAACCAGTGTTTTTATTTGAAATCCTTTGGTATTTAAATATTTCTGACTAATTCTAATTTTTAAAACACTTCCCAGGCAAGTAGCATGTATACAAACAGCATCCGAGCAGCAGGCTGCCAGTTCCTGTCTACAAATTAAATTGCTTTTCACATTATCCACCTTTCTCTTCTTCCGCCATCCCCAGGAGTTAAGTGGGAAGCCAGGAGCTTCCTCTATAATCTGTTCTGAGACTGTTTTGTGGTTTTCATTTTTTAATTCAAGTTGAACCCTCAGAAAGTCCATTTAGGCTATCTCTAGTTGAGGCATCTTGAGAAGCTGCCAGGTGGAGGAGAACACAATTTGAAGCTCTCCATTTCCTTTTCATTTCTGTTTATTTCAGCAGTGGAGTCAGAGCAGCAATTATGTTGTTACAGTAACAACCATTTCTGTTGCAAGGAAAATAAAGGAGTAGAGGATGAGAGAAGCCCTGACAAAAGAGAGGAACAGCCGGTCTACTGTAATCACTGGGTTGGTGCTTTGAGCAAGAGAAATGGACTAGCTCTTGCTCTTAAAAACTCATAGCTTTGAAACTACCCAAAGAACTTTACATGAGAGGGAAACAAAACCTAAAATGTTTCCACTTCATAGCAGTGATTAATTTTGCAAATTGTTCTGTTGATAGAACCAGAATTGTGTGAGGTCCCAAGCAATGAAGCTCATACTTGTAGCAGACGCTGTTGACCGTCTGTCCCAAATCATTGCCACACTCCTTCCTTACTGAGAGTGTTGACTTTGTTTAGATACTCACTCCTCCTTCCAATCGGTAAATCCTAATTGGGTGAGGACGATCATAGTGGTCCCTTGTTTAGGGTCATGATACATCCTTGAGCTTTGAGCACCCTTCACTAGAGCTGGGTTTGGGGCAAACACACAGCCCGGCTGGTTACTGGAGTATGAGGGATGTAGAGGCACGTGGGAAAGGATTTATCACTGTTAATTAGGTGAAGCATAGAAAGAGATGGTCCTGCCTCTTCCTCAGGATGTTGCCATGGGTGACTGCAACACTTGGAACTCCAGCAACCATCTTGTGACCATGAGAGAAGTCAGTGTAAGGACCAATCTGAAATGCTGGTGGCAGAGTAGGAAGACAGAAAGGGCCTCATCCCCGAAGATGTGTTTGAGTCGCTGAATTAAGTGGAACTAAACAGGCCTGAGTTCCTCCCTCCTCTGGAGTTCTTGGATATGAGATGATAAATATTTTTATATTTAATGCCAATTCAAGTTGAGCACTTTTCTGTTACTAACAGCAAAAAGTATCCTCACCAATAATAGTTTTCATTCCTAAAAGTCTACAAAAGTAATCCTTTTCCATCTATAGTCCTGTGGAATCATTCATTCTTCATGTTAATTAGTTTAATATTTCCAATCACAGGGAAACCAAAAATAGTGCCACAGATTCCCTTAGGCCAGAGTCCAGATTGTTACCTGGGTCCAATTTGTTTACCAAAAGCCCTTGTGCCATAATTTGGTTTCTTTGGACTCTCCAAATATTATGTTGAAATTTAATCCCCAGTGTTGGAGGTAAAGGCCTAATGGGAGATGTTTAGGTCATGGGGATGGATCCCTCAAGGATAGATTAATGCCCTCCGGGGGGTGTGCACTGAGGGGGATGAGTTCTTGCTCTATTGGTCCCTTTGAGAGCTGGTTGTAAAAAAAAAAAAAGGCCAGGCACCGCCTTCCCCACCCCTTGCTTCCTCTCTTGCCAGGGGATCTCTGCACATGCCAGCTGTGCTTTGCCTTCACCTCACTAGAAGCAGGTGCTGGCAACATGCTCTTTGTACAGCTGGCAGAACCGTAAACCAAATAAACCGCTTTTCTTTATAAATTACCCAGGCCCAGGTAATGGAAGCTTAATTTTCTAGGTATTCCCTTGTGGCAACACAAATGGTCATAAAGAAAGACTACTGTCTATGAACCACAGTTTTTTGGTATTCAGCATTCAGAATGAGACATGGGGCCAGACAATGTCATATTAAATGTGCACATCTATTGTCTGGGAGTCTTTCAGTCATGTCAGGCCTACCACCCACCAGTTCCATCTTGGTTTTTTCCTAGAATTTAATCTTGTAATAGCTGACATGGTAAGCACTGCCTACCAAATGGCCATCCTCTTCTTATTCTTTTTAAGAGAAACATGTTTTATTGTTTTGGGTTGTTTGTTTGATGTGAAAGGGGTGATGAGGTAGTAGTTTCCCCAGCTTAAAAATGACATTTCTCAGCTTTTTTTGCTGCTAGAAGTGGTCATGTGACACAATTCTAACCAAAATACAAAGGCTGAAGATTACTGAGAAAAGTTTGTTTTCTTGATATAGACCTGCCCTTTTCTGTTTCCATTTATTTTTTTCTGAATGAAGCTTGGGTGTGTTGGCCAGGGCTTATTATGAAGGGAAATTTAAGAAAACCACAAATATCTTAGCTATGAATCCTTGGATCACTGCATTGGCCTGCACTGCCAGCCCCTAGACTTCTTATGATATGAGAGAAAATTAAGCTTCCATTTTCTTTAAGCCAGGGATATTTGGTTTGATTACATGTATCCAAATGCAATGTTTAATCAGTATAAATACAACTGACAGCCAAAGGGCTCCATGTTCCAATGGAGGGCTCTAGGTTACCAATCATCCATTTAAGTCAATAGGGAAATCCCTTATTTGAAAATAATAAACTAAAATAATATCAGAGAGGATTTTTATATTTTAAGATAAAAAAAACCTCTCAGAGATAAATAAATTAGAAGGCAAAAGATAATTTTTAAGAACATGAACCATCATTTTGTTATCATTCCCAAAGTATATTTTCAGTATTTAAATACTTCTTCTAAGATGAGCTAAAGAATCCAGACAATACTCTGAAATAAGATAAAGCATAATTGCAGAGTCAGGGTGCAGAAAGACTAAAAATTCTCTCGTTGTATTCCTTGGGGCTATTAGAGTTTCCTTTGGATTTTGATACATTCTTAGGCATTGGTCGGGTGACCCTCTCAGTTCACCATGGTAACAATCTAGTCCTTTGTCCATCTGGCCATATGTTACGGAACAAGTAGAGTGGAAGAAAAGGTGTGTGTGTGTTGGGGGGGGGATAGAGAGAAGTCTCTATGTCTTATCTGGGTTTCATTTAAGATAATTAATTGGCAGATTCAAAGCCCTGAGAGGTGAAGCTAGGAGCCTTTCAGTGCACATGATAAACACCCTTCTTTTGCTTTGGAAATGCCAATAGTTCATCCTTGTGGATCTCCCTTGAAGAGTTACTTCATGTTGTCTGAATAAAGCAGTGCTGGCTGAGGAAGTGAATAATGCAATTCCCACATTCTACTTAAATTATTCCTCGCACATCTAAGCTCAGTTAAAATGCTCTGTGATGATCAAATACCGCCCAGTAGGAACTGAAAGGTGGGCATTTTGAGGCTTGAAAATTGTACTGTGCTGCTTGAAATGCCTGTTTAGTGTATTACCAAACCTCTCATCATAAGCAAAGATTGCCAGATTACCCAGAGCAACCCACCCTATAGCACTTTTAAAAAAATACTGTTTTTAAAAGAAAAAATGTGACGGCTGGTATGGCTTTCTTCCATTTTGGATCCTTCTCTCCTCCTGATTATCCTGCTTTGCTGCAAAAATTTCTAAATATTGCCCCTCCTAAAAGCAATCTCCTCACCATGCTGTACTGTGTACATACATGGCCTGTACGCTATGAAGAACAGCCACCAGGTTCCTGTTCTTCCAGGGCCCCAGGGACTAACTGTTCTATAGAGCAGGAATGGGCAGGTGTCAAAGGGGGAATTCTTTGGGGGAAAAAAGGGAAGGGGAAGATCTGTTGTTTGTGGTTAACCACATCTTTAAACACCCCGTCCATTTTGATAGGGTCCCACTATTTTACTCCCATGTTTCCAAAGTAGAATCCTAAAAATCATATTTCCCAGATTCCCTTGCAGCTGGATGCAGGGGTGTGGTTTAGGTTCCAGCAATCAGAAACACTCATTCAAGATTCTGACCTGGGTGTGAGTCCCTGGTGGAAGAGGCTTCTAGGGCATCATGCCGTGGAGACAGGCTGTGGCACAGGCAGCCAAATAGAACACCCATTCAGGCAGCTCTGCAGAGTGCCTCTAGTGGGAGCCATCTCATCAACCCCATCAGTGACACAACTCTGGGAAATGAACCTGTAAGTTTAGGCTTGAGCCCATTTCTCCAGTCTTCCTTTTCTAATATCACAAATTTCTTCATTTCTACCTAAGCTACCCAAAGTGGATACCATTACTTGCAGCTAAAAGTTACCTGACCCAATAGCCATACACAGATACATGATGTAACTCCACTTGCAAATAAGTTCTAGAAAGCTCTGCTTGTAGGAAAGACTGTATCGCTCAAATAAAAAGAATCTAATTGTGACCTAGGCTTGGCATGGGGGACCCTGAAAAGATGAGGAGGTTTGGGTGAGCTGTTCCTATATCTCAGTCATAACTCACGGGTGAAAGTGATTGTTCCCATGTTCATTGCAGTATTTTAAAAAGAGAGAAAAGGCTGGGCATGGTGGCTCCCGCCTGTAATCAGAGCACTCTGGGAGGCTGAGGCAGGTGGATCACCTGAGCTCGGGAGTTTCAGACCTGCCTGACCAGTCTCTACTAAAAATAGAAAAACTAGCTGGGAATTATGAAGGCTGAGGCAAGAGGATTGCTGAAGCCCAGGAGTTTGAGATTGCTGTGAGGTATGACATCATAGCACTTCACCCAGGACCACAGAGTGAGACTCAAAATAAATACATAAATAAAAAGCCAATAAATAAAAAAAAAATTAAAGAGAGAAATTGCTGCTAACACATGGGCTCATGTACATTTACTTTTACGAGACAACGAAGCAACAGCCTGACGGAGTTATTCTGGGAGCATTGCTTCATGTCCAGGAACCTGTTCTCTCTGCATGAAGTGCCACCATTAGGAAAGCTTCCCCTGGGTCTGGAAGATTTTTTTCATCAAGATGAATGTCCCACTGGAAGGCAAATCCTTCTAAGAGGATACACCTTCATCACGAGCTGCATGGGGGCTTTAGTTGACAGAGCGCAGGACTAAGTTCTTAAGAGGCACAGGAAGGCCCCAGGATAGAGAACGGGCCCCAGGGAGGAAGGTGGTGACAGTGAAAGCACATTGCACATATCTCCCCAAGTCTGGCTTTGTTGTGAATCATGGCTTTAAAAGACATCAGAAAGGGGCGGCACCTGTGGCTCAAAGGGGTAGAGCGCCGGTCCCATATGCCGAGGGTGGCGGGTTCAAACCCAGCCCCAGCCAAAAAAAAAAAAAAAAAAGCCATCAGAAAGGACACATCACCTCTTCTGGAGCTCACAGACAATCAAAATAAGAGCAAGATAAGGAAATCTCTTCAAGGTTTCAAATGTTATTTCCCTAGACGAAGAGAATCTAAACATATGGCAAGAAACTTAAAAATCTGTTAATGTGCAAATGTCATGATAAAAATGGAACCCGTGAGTGTTAACAAACTGCCAGGCCACGTTCTCTGAAAATGGAAGGAAATCTCTTGAATTCTTCTTATCCTTTTGCTGTGGAGCTAACTAAATCTGGCACTGGGGACTACTTCTCCCAAGCTGGTAATGACATTTTTAAGAAAAAGTGCTACTTGTTCGGCTTAAATACACTGAAAGGGAGGTTTAAAATGAGATAATGCAGGAAATATGGTGACTGTGGATATTTAGATCTCAGTTCCATCTACTAGGTGACTGGACACGTCACCTGACTTCTCTAGTTATCTCTTTCCTCAACTATCTAATGGGAATAATTCTCAGCTTAAAGAACTATTATGAATAGTATATCAATAATATCAGCAAAAATCCGGGTCATAGTAGGAGCTGAAGTGATGGATGGGCCAGCCTCTGTCTTCAACCTGGCCCATCTGACAGTAACAATAAAGTGAGTACAAACTCCCAGCAGTAGCCTCTAGTAAGTCACTACAAGGATTCAGTAAGTGGCCTTCAGAAGGGAAAGCTAAAAATGCAGCCTGACTTAGCCAGTGAGTGCCCAAGTCCATTATCAAGCTGTTTGATAACAACACTATCCTCTCATTTGGCATTGAAATAAAAGGACCCCCTGCCCTTATGGACAACTTGTTTAAGCTTTTATTGTGAATGGTAACAGCTTGGGGCTTTCAATCTAATCAACAAATAGCCTAGCTGTAAAAAGCATTAATTTGGAAGACTCTGTTGGAACAATTGTTCACAGAAAACAAGTTCAAATCAGAAGATGCTGCTTGAAACTCATGAAGTTAGTCAAGGTTGAAAGATACAGAAACAGTTGAGTATTTTGCACAAAGGAAATCTTGATGATCCAGTGGAACCGATGTTTGCAGAATGCAGTCTCTTAGGGGTTTTATTTTTCTCCTTTGAGAGAGATGGTCATTGTTATTTTTCACTCATCTGGGCATTTCTTCTTCTCCTTGAGAACCTGGAGCAGAGAATATACCAACTTAAAAAACATTAGAAAAAGTAAGGCAAAAAAAAGCAATACTGAAATCTAACACTAGAAGTAAATCCATTCCCAACAAACCTATCAGTGTCGCTCGAGAGCTTGTTAAAAACTCACATTCTTGGGTCAACCCCAGACCTACTGAATCAGGGATGGAGTGCAGTGATTTGCTCTCACAAACCCTGCAGATGATTCTGAGCATGTAGAATTTGAGAGCCACAATTGTGACTGGAGGGAGAAATTAACTTCCACTTTTTTTTTTTTTTTAGCTACTGCATTTTGGGGTCTTTTGTTATGTCAGCTTAATTTAAACCCCAATTACTCAGGTATATTTTAACCACTGTTGGGAATTAAATGTATCATCCATAGGAATTTATTTCTTGAGTAGCAGCTGAGAAAGGGGACTCAAAGAATGTAAGATTTGAATTTTTAATTTGCTTATGTTGACAGTGCCTCATGACAACAAAGTTAGTTTCTGAGTTACACAATTACTCGGTACAAACCTACAACTGTAAATGGCAGTCTTGTGGGAAACTTGGGAAATTTGGGGTTCTGCCAATTCTAAGTTTATTATGGTTTGCTTGTTGTCGCTTCTGCTCAAATTAACCAAGACTGAAGAAAGAATGAGTGGTTAGGATTTTAAAATACTTCTTTGTTCCCACAGAATACTCTTCACTTGCTGAGATGAGGACACACTTTGCATCCAGACTAGAGCTTGTTACTCTTCTCAAGATTCTCTGGCTATTCAGATTCCCCAATTTCCAGACCAGACATTTCTTCCTAATAAGGGAACTACTGGTGTTCTTGAGATTATATGCTCTGTTTTGATCAAGCACTCAGCTGTTTTTGACCAAGCACTACTGAGCCCAGGAGCCAGGACCTGGGGTTCAGTTCCCGCACATGCCAATTAGTTTTGCTTTCCTGCAGGAGACCAGGCTGCACTACTGAGTGCTGCCAGCCCACCTGAAAATGCCACCACCCATCCTGCCTTACGAACCACTGGTCATAAACCACTGGAGCCAGAATGAAAGGTAGGGAAGTTCCCTGTTAGCTAAAAACATTGAACATGAGGGTTCTGGCTCAAGGGAATGGAAGTAAAATGAAAAGGACAAAGAGGGATATGGAGCCTAGGAAGTTCAAGGGCCTGGGAGGTGAAGGGCTCCATGTTGCGGGGCGGGAGTAGCTGGAGGTGAGGTGAGGGCTTCACTCTGCTCCTTCACAGAAACCGTCAGGGTAATCGAAAGGTTATCAGTTATTCTTGATTGTGTGTGCTTCTTCTATATTTGGAGTTCCTTTGGAGTATTTCAGATATTAACAAAATCTTCCTATTCTCTGGACTGATTTGGGTGGGACCATGAGAGCAGTCCCCTTGAGTGAAGGGCTCAACTACAACTTGGACTTTGCCTTAGAAGTGAAAACAATGTAACCTAAAAATTTGTACCCTCATATTAATTTGAAAATTTTAAAAAAGTGACAAACTTAGACATTCACTTCTTTTCCGTAACAGCCTTTGGAGCTCATTCCCAGCCCCCTGTCTTCATGTCGTGTGGGCAACTTGGGAAAGGGAGTTAATTTGGGTTTCTGTCAATTCTAAAAAGGAAATGAAGGAAGTAAAATAAATAAAAGGAAAAATAATAAGCATGCAAAGAAGAATGGACTGGATGCCAATTACAAAGGGAACCCAAAGTCCAGCCTACACCTTCAGTGAAACCCAGAACAATGCACAGCCATGACCAGAATTCTGAGGGAGGCCTTAAAGCCAACCTGAATGGTGTTTCGAATTACAGAAACCATGGGCCAAAACTTCCATTAATTGCAGAATAGAACTAAACGATTTGTGAGAAGGGAACAGTTTTAAAAAGGATTAAAGTTCACCTTGAACTTTATTGCCCATAATTGCTATGAAAGTTCTGGAGCCTATTTACCACGATATAGTAGTCTAGATGGCACATCACACAAATATTTTATGAATTAAGTAAATATCTTTGTCATAAAAACATAAGAAATGCTTAGAGTTTCTAATTACAGCTCTGGGAGCGTTGGCAACAGAACTTGATGTTTTATTACTAAAATAGGAGAGGAGAGCATATGTGGATAGTTTTTAATTTTAAGAAAATTCCTGAAGCCTCTGAAAACTGCTGCTAATTCTGGCAGTGCTCAGCTAGGTTATTAAGCTCCTCTCTAACACTGGGAGATACACAATTTCTAATGATCTATTCTCTTGGCATTCCTTCTCTTCCAGTAAGATAATTATAAGATATTTTCAATTTTTGTAACAATGAACTTTCTTTGAGGTAGAATTTCTAGTGCAAGAGGAGTGATAAAATGTTTTGGTCTCTGAAAGACGAAGCTAACTGTGAAATTTTGTTTTCACATTACTGGGAAAGAGAGCCAAAAGAATAGCACCAATGTGTGTAATAGCTCATTATTCAACTTGAGGTGCTACGAAATGGGATGGGCTTTCTAAACTTGCAAAAGATAAAAACAATGCATACAAAGAGTCTCAAAGCAAGACCTGGTTGTAAAAAGATGATCTTTTTCTGCTCACATGGGATGAAAACTGTTCCTTTAAACAGACAGTCTTCACCACTGCCCAACCAACCCATCCTGTGGTAAGTACCATCACACAGAGACCTTTCTGCTATGTTTTTGTGATCACCTTTGAAGCTTAGAGACTATTCTTCTAGATGGAGGGGGACATTTTAGAACCTCAAGGAGGAAAGCTGAATTTTTCAAAAGATTCCAAAGATATGCAAAACCAGGTTTAGGAAATAGAGCAACTCAAAACAAACATTGCTGGTTGGTTCAAAAATGAGTCATTATAGGTTAATAATATGACTGTGTGTGTTGGCGAGGGGAGGGAGGAGTATTTTATGAATAAGCCCTGAGGACAAGTCCATTTCAGCATTTGCAAAAATTATTTAAAGGGTTTTGTGGTGGAGATTTTTGTTCAGATAAATGAGAAGGGTACTGCTGTTAGGTACCCACTGGAATTCTAGCAAAGCCCTTGACTGAGAAAAGGAGCTGAGAAGGCAATCACAAGTTCACAGAATCCACAGAGGCTGATCACATGGCACCCATCCCACAGGTGTGAACTGGAAAATCTCAGGGCTTTGCCCAAAGTTGGTACTTACTTCTGTATTGATTGATTTAACCCAGATTGTCTTTCTCGGAAAAAGCTACCAAAGACTTTCTCTGTGGGTGCTCTGTGCAACAGATGAACTTTCAACTTGCAGTTAGCATAGAAAAATCCATGGCAAACCAAAGGGCAGTGAAACAGAAAGCCTCCCTCCAGAAAAGCCAGCTGAGGCTTGGCAATATCGGACCTGAGGCTCTGTAAAGGGGCCATCAGTCAAGAAAGAGTGGAAGGAGGGAGTTTTCTGAGCTCTGGGAGAGAAAAGCAGTATGTCTATGTCAGGAACAGCGAGAGACACGAGCCTGCTATTGCGTCCTGCAGCCTCCATATTAAAGACCAATGAGACTATTCCCTGGAAGATGCTTTGGATGGTACAGACCGTCCGAGGCAGACTGAGCACAGGCTTCTGCCCTGTTTTCATAAAATGAAAGGTGCTGTGACTAGTTTTAGTTTCCTCACCTCTAAAATGAAGGAAATAATAGGTTCTTCCTTCCAAGACTGCTGTGAGCATAAACCAGAAAATGGAGATATTGCTTAGTTTAATACCTGCATTATAGTAAATACTCATTGTTACTGAAATTATTTTTGCCTTTTATTACATATTTAAAGAAAACCTCATATAAGTTAGTAATAATCATCTCATTTTCAGTTGCCTTGTTTTCTTCTTATAAATTTTATTCTCTTCTTTATTCTGTTCACTGTCTTTGTATCTAAACCTTGCCAGTTTGGTGTCAGTATTTTTCCCTATCCTCTATAAAATCATAAAGAAGATGAATCAGTTGACCTCAGATTGATTTATCAGGTTTTGAAATACTAGGATGAAATCTGAACTAGGTAATCTTGGAACAAATGTGAAGAACTACTACTTTGCATATAAAGTAGCAAACCAGAATGCTGTTTTCTAAAAACATCTATGAAAAAGCTCTTCTACTAATGGTCATCAAAAATAAACATAACATCTGCAGGCCCAGAGAGATTTACACAAATAGGCTATGGACTTACTATCAAAACCTTCTGGTAGCGGCGCCTGTGGCTCAGCGAGTTGGGCGCCGGCCCCACATGCCGAGGGTGGCAGGTTCAAACCCAGCCCCGGTCAAACTGCAACAACAAACAAAAAAAAAAAAAAAAAAAAAACCTTCTGGTAGAACATCGGCAGTTTAAAAAATACCACCAATGCCTGTAATCCTAGCACTCTGGGAGGCTGAGGCAGAGACTCTCTTGAGCTTGGGAGTTTCAGGCAGGCCTGAGCAAGAGCAAGACCCCCTCACTACTAAAAATAGAAAAATTAGCTGGGTGTTGTGGTGGGCACAACACATCCCTGCTACTTAGGAGGCTGAGACAGGAGGATCACTTGAGCCCAGAAGTTTGAGGTTGCTGTGAACTACGACACTACTGCACACTAGTCTGGGCAACAGAGTAAGACTCTGTCTCCAAAAATAAATAAAAATTTTAAAATGACGTGCTCGGTGCCCATAGCACAGTGGTTATGGCACCGGCCACATGTACCGAGGCTGGCGGGTTCGTATCTAGCCCGGGCCAGCTAAACAACAATGTCAACTGCAACAAAAAAAATAGCCAGGGGTTGTGGTGGGCGCCTGTAGTCCCAGCTACTTGGGAGGCTGAGGCAAGAGAATTGCTTGAGCCCAAGAATTTGAGGTTGCTGTGAGCTGTGACACCACAGCCCTCTACCAGGGGCAACATAGTGAGACTCTGTCTCAAAAAAAATTTTTTTCTTAAATGCCACCAATGCACAATTTGTAATAAATACAGTTGCTAATAAAACTCCTAACTTGGAGTTTGAAATCAATACCTTTTCCATGTGCTAACAGGAAAAATAAACTATTATGTCAAAGAGAAAGATAGCACGGAAATCGTCTACAGATTTGCTTCGCACGTATTGCTGTTGGCCTAATGTAGTGGTTGTGAAGGCTTAAAGCAATTTTCTTCTTCCCTGATTCAACTTCTCCTTTTTCCAATCTCTCCATATACCTCCCACCCCACTTCTCCAGTTTGTTTGTTTACCTTTGCAATTTGAATCTACATCTTTGAAGCTGCTGAATCCCAAGTAGGCTGGTAGTTGCCCAAGGTCTGTGCTTGAGGCTGGAGGCTTCTGTTCCCCTTTGCTTCTAGGAGATCCAGCAAATTCCTTGCAGCATCTTCCCACTGAATGTACTCTGTCAGCTGCTGTTTTAGGCTCCTTTCTTCAGAAATAGGTGGGGATTCTCCTGTGCTCTTTTTTCCCATTAAGTGCCCTATAAAAAAACACACACACACACAGGTGGCACCTGTGGCTCAAAGGAGTAGGGCACCGGCCCCATATACCGGAGGTGGCGGGTTCAGACCCGGCCCTGGCCAAAAACTGCCCAAAAAACAAAAACAAAAAAAACCAGAATGCCACAAATTTAACCAAAGGAAATGAATGAAAGAGAAATTTTAAAGGATACCAATTATGTGTCTGCTTCTTCCTCCTAAGTGCAGAACAAATAGCATTTTATTATTAGGAGTTAGTTCATAAACGATAGACAGATTTTGCTCTCTGTTCAAAATGTGCAATGAGCTGGGCAGAATTGAGAATTGCAGCCCAAGAGCCCTGGGTTTGGTTCCAGCAACTCTCCTAAATAGTTAGGTGACCTCTGCCAAGTCATTTTAGCGTGGCCAGTCTTCAATTTTCTCCAGTATAAAATGAACAGGGTAGACAAGAGTAATCTAAGGAAGCTTCCATATCTAAAATTTTATCATCAATTCTGTGTGTTACACTGAATTCTATTCTCAAGTGAAAGATGGAGTTTAAATGTCTTCCCCAGTCAATTTTGAATTGCTGCTGAAAATAAAAATCTTGCTGCTTTTCTCTGTGTGGATTTAAAAAACTATCTATTACTTTCCTCTTATCTATAATACAAAAATACCAAAGGAATTTTTCACATAAACTTTTACAGAATTTTAGTTAAATTCGAATCTAGGAAATTTTACCTAGAAATTACACTTTGTTAAGTGTGTCATAAAAAGCAAGTTGAAAACGAGTTCTGAGTAACACCTCCTAGCCACAGACATGCAGGATTTTCTCTTGAGTGTCTGAAATTATCAGTAAAAGTCCATCAGTGGCTCCAGAAATGTGTGTTTGCCATATAAAAAAATAAAAACCTGTTCATGCCTGCAAGAGAGGGTAATACAGACTCAGAAATGGGTAGAGAATTCAAGGTCTTCATACTTAAGACTTTGCTTAAATATACTCACGTCATCTGCCCTCTCCAGTTGGCTGTCCCCATCTCCCTGTGATTAGGCTTTATAGCATTTAGGAATTTCCAATATCAATGAAACCCTGGTGCTTCTGACTTAAAGCACACAAGGAAATAGATCCTTTTAGTTCCAATGTTGACTGTCATTAGAAATATTTATGGAAAATATTCAGGGAATAATGTTTGAAAGATCTTCAGTCTCCTCCTATTGAAAGAGGCCCTTTCCCAGCAACTATATCCACCAACAGTGAAGCCCTCACTCTAATTTCATTATTTTCATGTATGTACTGGATGTTTTAAATGCCGTATTTCATTTGATCCATAATATAATAGCTTGGTGTAAAATAGACTTGCCAGAGATCTTACAGATGTAAGCAAAGGTTCTAGGATTAAAATCAGTTCCACAGACTTTATCATACTACCTCATGGGGTCCTTAAACTTCCTAAGAATATAAGACAGTTAAAAATCATTCTGGGGTCTGGAAATAAGGATAAGGTCTACAAAAGGGTTGCTACTGTTATGAAAAGGAATAGGGAGTCTGGATTGGTATAGCATGACTCATTACATGACTTGGAAAAATTAATTCAGTGGCTATTGGGGAGCCTTAAAACGAATGCATTGCAGCGGGAGCACTTGCCAAGTCGCCTGTGACACACCTCACACAATTTCAAAACCCTGTTAGGGATACTGTCTCAAGTGAAGAATTAGAATCCAGAACGACTGGGTCCTTATCTATCTGCTTTGTCAACCTGGCACCCAGACATCCCCTAAATAGCTTTGCATTAGCCTTAACAGTGATTATATTGTACAACTTCCCAGGAAGTGGTACTGTATTCGGCTTTATTTTTATGAAGGAAACTGAGTCATGGTGATGGGAAGGCAGGATTAGAACCCCACTGCTCCCAGTAATGACCTGGGTCTCTCTTGCCTTCTTAATCGCCCATCATCTAGTTAAGAAGCTAGAAATGAGAAAAGAGTTATTGCCAATGAAGTAGAGGGATCATGGAGATATTTTTGCAAATAAGAACTTCATTTTTGTCATGGCTGAAAAATTTAGCGGACTTTTCTAACATGGGAGAAGAAAGTCATCCTCCATTCTGTGATTTCTCTGAATGTCCATGCTTTCATATATATATATGGTAAACGTGTTCACCTCCTCACCCCTAGATCCACAGACTGGTTATTAAGGAAAGCACACCATCTAAAGCACCCCAGGGAAGCACACATTCCCTTCCCTGGGTCCTATTTTACTTTTGAGCTGGCTGCTGTCAACCGTATCATCATCTCCATGGCAACAGGGATGATATGCCCTCTTCCCCCATCATTACTGGTCATGAGTCCATATCATAATAATGGAGATCTTAGCATAGGCAAAAGACAAAACTAAAAACCTTGCTCGGAGGGAGGGAAAAAAAACCCTTTTGTACTTTTTAATCACGGAAAAATACCACTAAAGGGCAGTTTTGAAACCTAAATGAGAAAGTCATAAGTTAAAGTGCTGAGTGCTTCTAAGAACTACTGTTTCTGGAGCCGCTTAAACTCTTCCATGGTTTATGGGACAGCACTACAATGACAAGCCCTTCTGCAGCCAAACACTGCTGCTTCTGAATTTAACCTTCTGGGACCCACCTTACACCACAATTAGGAGCATTTCATGGGAGAACAGCGAATAGTCACCAGTATCAGTGCTGACACATATTTTCGTTTTGGTTTTTTTTTTTTGTAGAGACAGAGTCCCACTTTATCGCCCTCGGTAGAGTGCCATGGCATCACACAGCTCACAGCAACCTCCAACTCCTGGGCTGAAGCGATTCTCTTGCCTCAGCCTCCCGAGTAGCTGGGACTACAGGCGCCTGCCACAACGCCCGGCTATTTTTTGGTTTGCAGTTCAGCCGGGGCTGGGTTTGAACCCGCCACCCTTGGTATGTGGGGCCGCCGCCCTACAGACTAAGCCACAGGATTTTCATCACACAAACAAAACATTTCCATGAACACGAAGCCAGGCAAAAATTTGTTAAGTGTTCAAGCTGTTAACCTGTTTTCCATTGTTGCACCCTGCTTCTCTCAGCTGGAAGGAGCAATTCACTTAACAAGCTTGTAAATGTGTGTGCTGACAGTTTCCTTGTGGACAGCAATATGTAGCTTTCCACTTTCTATAATTAAAACTAAACTGGATGGTTTTGATGACTGGGGAGGATAGACTTTTTCTTGGGAATAACTGAAAGCTACATTTAAATTTTAACACTATCATTCATCCTGGTCATGCTCACCTGCCATCAGAAGGCAGGTCTACCCAAAGCAAACTTTTTCTCAACCACAATGTAATTTTAGACGGAAATGCGATTCCCTACCTCACCTTGTTTCCTGTGTTCTTCCTATACTCTGCACAGCCATCAAAGAGAGAAATAAGTTAAAATTTTAAAAAAGAATTTGAGAATAATTAAGAAAATAGTGCTTGGGGTGGCTATTGCTTGGTATAACTTGGGGTTAGGAGTGCCCAAGGACCACTTTACAGCGTGATTAAATGCCAGGCACCATAAATACAGAGGACAGATGTGCTTCAGAATTACAGCAAAGTGGGGTAGGCTTAGCTTGCACTGGCAGGGACGCTGGCTCCCCAGCTCACTCCATAGCCCTCCTTTTAGCCGGCAAGGATACTTAATAATAAGCTTTTTTAATACAAAATATGCACAAGCAAAAAATGGTTGGAAATCTGGATGTTTCATTCCATCTTTCCAGGCTGGTGGCTGGACCAGACACAGGCCCCATGATCTATAAGTTCCCAGAAACCCTTTTTTAATGATGTATCAGTTCTAAGTTTGGAATCTTCAACTCCTTCTAAGTATCCTTCATTCATGAAATGCAGGGGTTCCCAGCTTCAGCCACCCAACCTCTCCTCTCCACACCAGACTCGTGGGTTCTTGGCGTGCCTCAGCTGTCACGAATCCTCTCATCCCTGAGACTGTGAAGACTTGGCTAATGATTCTTTGAGCAACAACAGAAACTACTCCCTTACACCCTCTGCGCTCTTGACTTCTCTGACAGAAGTGCCCACAACCCAGAGGAGCCAAGGACAAGAGACAATTCCCGCCTCACTCCTTCCCCCAAATTCTTCCTTGTCTCTCAGATCTGTATGTCGATTTATATCTGAATTAGCAGATAACCCTTCCAGTCCACCGATCCCAGTTCCTAAGTAGAAGACTCAGGAAACACACACACACACAACCACTGAAATCTCTTCAAGGACCGACTTGGGTTGTCCTAGTTGTCTATATGGGCGGCGGGAGGTAGTTGTGAGGAAGTCAGACGCTCGGTATTAGCCGACGCTGTGCCTGCAGAGGCTGCCGGCCACTACCGGGCCCCTTGCCCCGCCGAATCCGGAGCGACGCTGGGCGGACTCCTGACCCCCAGGCGCCCTCTGCATCTGCCACACAGCGGGAGGGTATTCTCCGCTGGGGACTCCGGGTGTTGGAGGGAGGGACCGCCAGAGCGTGAGAACTTCGGAGTTGGTGCTGGAAAGCAGAACAAGTTGGCAAAAGGGATGAGAAAAGAGGTGGGGAAAGGGAGAAGTCCTGGGTCTAGAGAGGGGATGAAAGAGCTGGGCTCAGAGGGGCAGGGAGGCGGCGACCAGCTGGGAGAGCACGCGTGATCCCCGGCGCCGAACCAGCTCGCTGGAAAAGGGGAGGGTTGGGCAAAAGGCGGGCAAGAGAATATCGCCGCAAAGGGAAAAGAAGGATGGAGAAAACTCAGGAGAGCCGCAAACAGAGGCGGGATTCGGGCACCGCTCGCTGGACAGACTTGAAACCAAGCGCGGGCGCTGCGCCCCAGATGCCCAAACCTGAGGCTTTGCCAGGCGCAAAGGCGCAGCCTAGGTTCCAGCCCTCGCCAGTCGGTCGGAGAAGCTGGACCAGGGCCCTGACGTGCACTCAGGGGTTCACCTCCCCGAAGTTGTTGATGGAAAGTACGGTGCCAGACAGGGGTAAGAGTAGGCGGACAAAGGGAGGAGTTGAGTAGATGATCTGCGTGTGGGATGGGTTTTTGGAGAGCTGCGCGCTGGTGGGGAAAGAATCAAGGGACCAGCCTGAGGCCAGTAAGGGACCGATGGGCTCTCAGGATGGGGGATGGTAAAGTGGAGTTTTAGGTGAAAGGGGAAGGTATTTCGGTAGAAGGATCGGAACACACCCAGCCCCCCAAACCCAGCTGGGAAATGCTGAGATGGGAGAGAGGTCCCCTCCAGCGGACACATCTCTCCAAGGACACTCACCCACCGCCCAGTGGTTGCCGCGAGGGTACATCTTGGTCAGCATGGTCCCTCCTCCCACTGGCACCGGGACCGCTGGTCCCCGGGGCGCCTGGCAGAGGACCAAAGCCAAGAGGAGGACGAGCGGGAGCTCACGGCCGCGCATGGTCCCGGCGGGAAGCCCTGTGAGCGCTGGTGTGAGTCTGGGCGAGGCCGGGTGAAGAGTGCGCTCTTCCCACGGAGGAGCAAAGGGAGGACCAGAACCTCGAAGGAGCTCCGCCACCGCAGCCGCCGGTGCCACTGCTGCAGCCCCCACTTTATATGCAAGCTCGGGAGGGGGCGGGGGGGCTCTTCACCGTGGACCAGAGCGCTCTGACGTCTCCCTGTAGCCAGCCGGGGCGCTGGGACGCCCGACCTGGAAAATTATCTGTCTCCCCGCCAAGTGATGAAAAGGCTGAGTGTACACTGCCCCTCTTCCTTCCCTCATAGTCCCGTCGCCCTTCCTATATCGGATTAATTCCTCCCGTCCTCGACGCCTTCGCTCCAACAATGAAGTCCTCCCTCTCCAGCCTCCCCTGGGGCCTCCAGCGTCAGCAGCCTTCGGATTCCGCCAGGGGGAGCGGCGACCCAGCCGCCTGAACTCGGGGGTTGGAGAGGGGTAAGCTGGAAGGAGGGATGCTGTGGGGCTGGGCTCCCCTGGAGGAGATTGCACAGTGATTGCAAGGGACCTCTGGTTCTCCAGACCTTTCCCCTCCATGGACCAGCCGGTAGGCGTCCTGACCTTGCCTCCTCCTTGCATCTCTCCCTCTCTTTCTCTCTCTCCAGCAACAGTATGGTCAGCTGCACATCGGTTTTCTGCATCCCTGTCCCCTGCTCACTTGCATAACAGACACGGAATGAAGCAAAAGCCACATGGATACAGCTTCACAATCATACAGCTTCACCTTCCGTGTCATCAAGGAAGAAACTGCTGATCTCCCTAAGCTGCACCTACTAGAAAGCTCTCACTATCCCCAAGCTGCTACACACACACACACACACACACACACACACACACACACACACACACACACATACACACACACCTCTGTGTAGAGTTGCTCAATTTACCTCTGCTCTTTCTGGCCTCACATTTAAAGAATAATCATCAGCCCAATCCCCGAAGCTCTAGGTGCCATGGATACAAAAGGGTGAGCACCATAGTGATGCAACAATAAATAGAAGCTAGTAGTGTGCCGCTGCCCACGGTTTGGCTGCCAGATCTGCTCCCTTGGCTGTGTTTGGAATAGGTGAGGTCAACTCCTCACCGAGCCTTTGTGACTCTCCTCCTTGGTGGGTCCTTAGTGTTCCATGGTGTTGATACTGATGAAGTTGAAAACATCCATTTCTGGTGATTCAGTGCATTTGTGACATTCTTAGGCAATCACACACATGTTGCATAACTGAGTATTCTTGGGCTTGAAGAGTATTTTCATGCAAGTGCCTGACTCTAAGGGAAAAAATGCTAATTTTAAGATCATTAATAGTAGCCAAAGAAGTACAGGAATACTACACCCAAGGGAGTAATCCAAGTGAAAATCAAAATGAAAAGTCTACAATGGGCCTGGACTCCCTCCCTCCTGGATTCTCAGCCTCTGCACACCATCAGTGAGTAGCTGTCCCACTGACAGGTAACTGATAGTCCCTAGGCTTGCCACCTCCTGCTCAGGGAGCTTGAGTAAACACAGGGGCCTGGTCACGTCCCTCTGTGTACCTGCAGGACACCTGGGTCATAGTAGGACTTGGTATGTATTTGTTGAATGAGCAACTAACCTAAGAAGTGCGTAGTTTTAAATGCCTTCTACAAGCCCACAATTTTTTTTCTTTATTTCAAAGTAATATGAGGGTAAAAAATTTTAGATTACATAGTTCTCACTTCCAGGGTAAAGTTCCAGTTGTAAAAGAGCCCATCACCCAGAGGGCCTGTCATATACCCTCATAATGTGCACTATAGGTGAGATCCCACCCATACCCTCCCTCCTTCTGCCAATCGTCCTCCCCCTCCCACCTTCCTTCTCCCTCCTCCCCTGCCCTTATACTGGACTATATTTGTGTTTTATTGTTCATATGATGATGTAATTGTTTATATATTGGCTTCATATTAATACTGAGTACATTGGATATCTATTTTTTCATTCTTGCAATACTTTACTAAGAAGAATTGTTTCAGCTCCTTCCAGGTAAATGTAAAAGATGTAAAGTCTCCGTCTTTTTCATGGCTGAATAGTATTCCATGCTATACAGATACCACAGTTGGTTGATCTATTCATGGGTTGTGGGCATTTGGCTTGCTTCCATGACTTGGCAATTCTGATTTGAGCTGCAATAAACATTCTGGTGCAAATGTCTTTGTGGTAAAACATTAAACCCCTATCTCTCCAGATCAAGTTGTAGAAAAATATTCTTTCCTCTCACTTTAATCAAGACTATTTTAGAATCATTTAAATAAAATTCTCCACCCCTATGAAACTAAGGGAAAAACACTGTAATGTCACTCAAGTATAGGGACAGTTCTACAGAAAGCACAACTCTTCTGTGAATTCAGGCAACCCACAGTTTCTAATATCCTTTACAGGTCAGAAGAATCTCAGGCCCCTCTATTCATGTTAGCTCTTGCTCCAAGTTCCCCAACCCACAGGTTGTCTGCCTCTAGACTGAGTCTGGGCCATGTGACTTGCTCTGGCATCCAATAAGGTCAGCACCTCTGTCCATCTTGTTTGGGAAGGGGGGGGTCATGTCTATAGTGCCTGGCACAGACTTAGGCCTAGAGAAGGGACTAAACAGATGTGAAAGGCCTGCACTGTCCTCCAGGTGAGTTCAGTCCCCTAAATAGAGGCTAGGCTGAGTTCAGTCCTCTAACTAGAAAATGTAGTGGATTATTACCAGTTAGAGAATGGAATTATTACATGTTTGATTCAGCTGATATGAGTGAGCTCCAACAGATCCTGGCTGGAAAGGTGGGGGGTTCCTCTCATGTGCCTTTTAAAATCGTCCCCAGGTAGAGATGATTAACCTTAGTTTTTTTTGTTTGTTTTTGTTTTTGTTTTTGTTTTGAGACAGAGTTTGAAGCTGTTGCCCTGGGTAGAAGGCTGTGTCATCATAGCTCACAGCAACCTCCAACTTGGGCTAAAGTGATCCTCTTGCCTCAGTTTTTCTATTTTTCATAGAGATGGGTTCTCACTTTTTCTCAGGCTGGTTTTGAACTCGGGAGCTCAAGCAACCCACCCTCCTGGGCCTCCCAGAGTGCTAGGATTACAGGCATGAGCCAGCGCATCCAGCCCCCACTGACTTACTTAAGAAAAAGCTAAACCCCTGAATTGAGAGTTCACAATGCAATTACCCAAAGTTTGTTTCTCTCTCTCTCTCTCTTTTTGGCCCAGGGCAGGTGTTCCAGATTGGCAGGCAGTTCTGTTCCACCGAGTTGTTCAGAAACCTGGGTTCATAGGTTCATAGTATTTCCTGTCTCTATCATTCCAGGCACAGCCCCACTCAAAGGGCTGACCTGCAAAGAGATAAGAAACTTGTGTCAGAATGTAAACCAATGCACTGCTGCCTTCATCGAGAACATCTTGCTATAAAAAAAATGTCAACTGAATGAAACAATGTGTTCAATGATACTGATTTTCCTTCTGGCACAAGGTCTTTATCTCATTGTGGATGCATAAGAAATAGTTTGGGAATGAGCAGCTGATATCTATTAGACCACCCATGATTAGTACTCTGTTAGAGCACTGTTCTTCCCATCTGTATGGCTTGGGTTACAGCTGGAGGGAAGCCAAAGTGGAGAAGGATGCCAACTCTCTTAGCCTACCAGCCCAAATGTAGCACTTACCTCTTCTGTTCACATTTCATTAGCAAAGAGTCAGCCACATGGTCACAGATGACTGCAAGGGAGGTTGGAGTTTACAATCTTGTATCAGTTATGCCTGATTGCATCTCTGTGAAAACAGAAGCCAAAGGAATTTGATGGGCAGCTGAGAAACTCTGCAAGAACCAGCATGGTGTGCCTCAGGCATGATTAAATAAACTGGATTCTACAAGGTTGGTCAGAGAGAGAATCTCCTCATAAGGAGGAGCAACTGGGATTCCCAAATCCTCTGCCTCAAAGTTCTGCGTCTTTTAGGGCACTGGTCCCCAACTTTTCTGGCACCAGGGACTGGTTTCATGGAAGATAATTTTTTTTTGCAGTTTTTTTTTTTTTTTGCCAGGGCCCAGTTTGAACCCATCTCCTCTGGTATACGGGGCCAGTGCCTGACTCCTTTGAGCCACAGGCGCCACCCAAGATAATTTTTTCATGATGAGCGAGGGGGATGGTTTTGGTATGAGTCTGCAAGCAATTGATTTATTATGGTCCCTATGCAATCAGACCTCTCTGCTAATGATAATCTGTATTTGCAGCTGCCCCCCAGCACTGGCGTCACCCCCTCAGCTCCTCCTCAAATCATCAGGCATGAGATTCTCATTAGGAGCATGTAACTTTCATCCCTCAAATGCAGTTTACAGTAGGATTCTCACTCCTATGAGAATCTAATGTCACTGCTGATCTGACAGGAGGAGGCACTCAGGAGGTGATGGGAGCAATGGGGAGGAACTGTATATACAGCTGACACTTTGCTCACTGCCTGTTGATCTTCTCCTGATGTGCAGCCCAGTTCCTAACTGGGCCAGTATTGGTCCACAGCCTGGGCATTGGGGAGCACGTCTTAGAGGATCTCTTGTTATTACCATGACCAGCACCCGCTGGGCTCAGTGGGTACTGTATCCTCTTATCTCTGGCCCAAACCAGGATGCCCCTTTTTCCATTTCCCCATTCAAGAGCCTTTAAGCTAATCTTCCTAAAAGAACCTTATCATTTAGCTACTTCTACAAAAGTTCCGTGTGACAAACTGCCACATTTCAGTGGCACACAACAATTAGATTTATATCACGTGTTCTCAAGTGGCTCTGTTGGTTCCCTGTGGGTTCTGCCGTTCTAGGCTCCAGACTTTGGTCATTGCACACGTCTGTTACCTGCTGAAACCAGTGGACAGGCAAGAGCATGCTCCCCTCATGGCAGAGCAGAGATACAACAAGCAATAGGTTCACATGCTGTCCTTTCTCCCTCATGCCGTTGGGAGAAGACGCCGACAGTCTTGCATTGCTCGTGATGTTACTGTGATGAGGATGTGGCTTCAGGGAGGGCTAAAGAATGGGACCTCTACTTTAATCTATTATAGCACAGAGAGAGTAGAGGGGAAATAGACACAAAGAATAATATCCAGAAAAACGATCTGGCCAATGGCATGGTGTTTATGCAGTGGCCAGACATCCCCCTGCAGAATGTCTACGGCCACACTCCTATGTGCCTATCCCCAGGTGGCATTTTCCTGAAAATTCTAGAGCTTTTTCCTGCAATGGGCTCTCTCCTCCATAAGGCATGAAATATGTGTCTTTTTACATTATAAAGATTTCAGGGTATTTTCGTTTGTATCTTGGAACTTTTCTCTCCCATAGGAGAGAAAAGGCTAGGCTAGGTGATAAGACTTCAAGGGGCTCACTGCAAAGGCTCAGATGGTCTGGTCTATTTAGGTCTGTGCTTGTGGTGGGAAGAGAGACCCACTTGAGCTAGCTCAAGCAACATGGGGATATCAAGATACTCAAAGACAGGAACCGTATGGTTCAGCTGGGTCTCAGAGCAATGAGGACTGGACCCAAGGCCCCTCAGGCCTGCCCCATTCTCTTCTCTAGGGACTGAGTTCCTTGCTCACCCCTGAGTTTTCATTTCTGCATAACTTCAGCCTATTCTGTGGCCCACTGAATGCATCCCCCAGGGGATTCAGGTTTCAACAAGCTTTTTACTGTGTAACAAGTTATATATACATATATATATTTTTTTTTTTTTTTTTATTCATCTAAGAAATAAGGAACTGCCCATTGGTTCCTAATCAGGTTGAAATAACCAGCCTTCCCAAAGAGAGTCAGTGTAAATTCCAACCTAAGTCAATGAAATGTTTCACTTTAGTCTTTTCAGCTGCATCAGGGGTAAATGTATGTTTTTAGGCTTGCTTTTTGAAGCATGGAAAATAGCTCGTAGTTCTCTGCCATCGCTCTTAGGGGATTCCAAATTTGGAATCTCTGCTAAAATTTAAGGGACTACTTTAGCAAAATGAAAATAGCTCAGTGAGGGAAATACCTTAAGCCATATGCTGCAGCCGGTGAAGGCTTTGAGGGCAGGTCTTGCTGCAGTGAGATGCCCTAAGATCACCAGGTCCAAGCTGGAGCAAAGGGAGTAAGCTAAGAAGGAGCACGACCGGGAGCAGGGAGGCTGACCAGAGTTCCGATTCTCTCTCTGCTGTTTCTGAGCTATGATGTGAACTCAGGCCACTCACTTAGACTCCTCATCTCAGTTTTTAGCTGATAGCTACTTGTTTTTTAAATTAATAGTAATGGAAACTATAACTAGGGCAAGATAATTTCTGGATTAGATTGTGAGTTTAAAGATGGTATAATTTCCTTGTTCAGTGTGTAACCCAACACCATGTGCTATTCAAATCCTCATACAAACAATAGCTGCCACTTAGTAGCTATTATGTACCAGGTGCTGTTTGTGGTTACCATGTGCATTTGCTTGTAATCTTCACAGCTGCCCTATGAAGTGTTATTTATCCCATTTATAAATGAGGAAACAGATGCTCAAAAAGGTTAAAAACCAGTACCCAGACAGTAATTGGCAGAGCCAAGAGTCAACCTCAGATCCATTGGATTCTGAAGCTTGGAGTATAGTAAATCTGGTAACAGTGAATTTCTGTGTAGTGCTAAGAATTTTCTGGGATTTGGTGAATTTTGCCACTCCAAAGGCATTAAAAGATAACTTTAGAAGAGATGCAGGGCATGGTGACAGGCACCTGTAGTCCAAGCTACTTAGGAGGCTGAGGCAGGAGGATCACATGAGCCCAAGAATTCGAGGCTAGACTAGACAACATAGTAAGACCCCCATCTCTAAAAAAATAAAAATAAATAAAAATCTTACACAAGATAATCATTGATAATTTTTAGAGGCCTCTAGGAAAAATGTAGCGAGTGAGCTGTGAGATGGCAGAGCCCTCACAGCCTGGGGAACATTCAGGGAATGAACCCCCAACTGCTTCTCTGTTCCCAAAACAGCCATTTATATTTCTTCATGCTCCCTCTGCCAGAAGTCACATAGCTCTTTCTTTGTCTAGTTAACTATGCAGAGATCCTTGAGATCTCTCCCTTCTTTATCCTTGTCATATGCTAACAAAGTTTAGTAGTAATCACTATGTCATATAGTTTTTCCTTTGTTCTGTCAACTATGTTGAGATCCTTGTGATCTTACCCTTCTTACTTCTTGACATATGTTAATGAAGTTGAGAAGAAACCATTAACAAGATGGTTTATCTTTATTAAAGTCATTTACATTTTCATATTGTACTGTAGGACCAAAACTATGTCTTTTGTTTATGCTACTTCCCCATTTTGTCTATGTTACTTCCCCCTGGGCAAGCCTATAAAGACACTATAAAATAAAGCTGATTTTGTGCTGTGAGGCTGGCTGTAGCCATCAGCTCAATCAGTCCTCCCGGTCCCATCCTTTGTTTCTGTGTCTTCTCTTATACTGTATTTTCCTCATTCCCCACCAATTCCACACTGGTTCACTCCCCTTGGCCATGCTGGTTCACGACAGAAAAATCTACCTGCAGTCCCCTCTGCTTGTTTTCATCTGTT
The DNA here is from genome assembly GCF_027406575.1 of Nycticebus coucang. Classification (NCBI taxonomy): domain Eukaryota; kingdom Metazoa; phylum Chordata; class Mammalia; order Primates; family Lorisidae; genus Nycticebus; species Nycticebus coucang. Next base: position 55,175,651 of record NC_069798.1, on the reverse strand, counting down.
CCCCACCCCCAGCCCACTCTAGCTCTAGATTTGGGCACATCGCCTTCCAATTTGTATGCGGAAGTAGGTGGAAGTGGTGGGAACATAAAATTTGCTTTGTGGAAAATAACAGGCTCATAGTTTTGGCTACAGAAGAAATGGGCAGAATCCCAAAATATAGCCCACAATGTCTGAAATGGAAAATATATTTCTGAGATTCATCTATGTGAAAATCCTCCTTGAAATCCTGATATTCCTAGCATGTCACCCATTACCTTCCATGGTCTTCAGAGTTACCAAACAGATGGAAGGGGGCGATTACCCTCAACTCCAGCTTTACAGTTTATCTAATTTAGGGCTTCTCAAGCTCAGCACCATTCACTATTTGGGCCAGATAATTCTGTGTTGCTGTGGGGGGCACTGGCCTGGGCATTGTAGGATGATAGGCAGCACCCCACCCCTTACCCATCAGGTACCAGTAGCACCTCTCTGCTGTGACAACCAAAATGTCTCAGGATATTACTATGTGTCCCCCTCAGGGGATAGAAGTGAAATGACCCCCAGCTGAGACCTACTGCTCATCTCCTTAGCTTCTTCCTTTCTGGGCTCTCCTGATGCCCACACCAAGCATCTCCAATGCTAGAGAACACACATGTTCCCATCTCTGGAGAACACTGGATTGAGAAAAACTCCTTTCTATTGAACCTGAATATTTCTAGCATCTCCCCATCACATGGTCCTATTCTACTGTGCCCCTCCGGTCTGTAAGAAGTCTCACAACACTCCTGTGGCCACCTTTTGAGTCTGACATCCCCTCTGCTGTCAACAGCTCCTTACCTGGACAACTGCTCCTCCCTCCCTTGTCCTGGTTAATCTGTTTTGAGCACCCTCCAGTGTGACTATTTCCCCCTTTAAATTTGAGAAGATGAGAGACAGGGGTGCTGGGTGTGACCACAAAGGAGTTATTTCCTCAGATCACCCCTAGAGGAAACTGGACATTGGTCAAGGGATCATCTGGGGAAGGGGCACTGTTTTCTGGAACACTGGAATAACAGAACAGTTCTAGGCCTCTTAGTCAAAGGACCCAGGCCTGGGAAAATGAAAGCCAGTGGCATACTCCAGGTCAACCCTGCCTGGAAGACTGGGCAGCTTCCAATATCTTACCCACTCCTCAGATAATGAAGTGGTAAGGACTAAAGGCAGGAGCTTGGCCAGAGAGAAGAGGTGGCAAAGGGTGAGTCTGGCACAGTTCTGGGGCTAAGCAACTCTCGTTCTTTCTTCTAAGGACCCGTTTGCAGAGGCTCCTCATCCTGCCTTTCTTCCTGTCTTAGGACAAAAATAAAAGACTATGAATATGAAAGAGATCCATAGGTTTTTCATAAGCTGATTGTACAAATATAAGGCATGATCATTTCCGAGTCATCACCCCTCACCCCCACCCCAGGTGGCTGGTTTCTTTCTCCTAGACATAGTCTCTCAACTTTAGCCAGGCAAAGTTGCAATCAAGTTTAGTAGCAAGATCCTAAGGAAAAAATTATTCAGAAAAATCTCTGAAATGCCATTAGTCTAATCTGATTTGACTTATCAAATCAAGACACATCCATCCATCTCTCTTGCTCTCTCTCTTGATGGCGCCTATCACTGTGGTACCCAAGTATTCAGACCAGTATATTACATTATGGCAGAAACAGGGGTGTCTGGGAGGACCAAGTATTGCATGGAGCTGCCCTGCACAGTCCCTGATGCACTCAAGAGTGGCTGAGTCTTGAGTGTCATGAGGCAGGAATGAGGTTTCTGTGGCCTGCTGACCATGGTGGTGGAGAGAATAAAGTCAGCTTAAATGAGTTAGCAGGAAGCCACATAAGACTACTGATCATGGCTCCAAATATTATAATATGAAAGTCCTTCCCACCAAAACTGGAATCTTAATTCAAGTTTAAACTAGAATTGGCCCTTTTAAGGGTCAAAGGAGTATGGTCTCTATTGTCATCAGAGACAAAAGGGGAGGTGCTTTATTAGATATCCAGAGTTAGTGAAAAGGAAATTGTCCCAAAAGTTGAGAAACTTAACTCTGTGTGACCTTGGGTAAGTCACCCTCTGATAGAAACTATCATTAATGTAAAGTGAAAATTGCTTTATCAACATCTCATTTAATCCTTATTGATGGGTAGATGATTTTATTGTTGCTTTCTTGGAAAGGGGGAGTTTTAGAAAACATAAGCATCTGTCCCTGGCTGAGCAGCTGGCAGCATGGTACAGACCCTCCCTTCTGAACACTGCTCCTCCTTGCTAACCTGCAGCAACAGTTTGTACATGGAGGCCTCAGAGCCTCACTACTCTGATCCCACAGTGTTACTTGTCCGCATTAGTCAGGGTCCTCCAGAGAAACACAACCTGCTGGACGAGTGTGTGTATATTCATACAAAAATCAATCTCCCTCTCAGACAGAAAGAGAGAACGATTTTAAGAAATTGACTCAACTGATTGTGGCAGCTTGACAAGTCCAAATGTGCAGGGCAGACCAGCAGCCTGGAGGCCAGGAAGGAACTACAGTTCAAGTCCAAAGACAATCTGCTGGCCAGAATCCCTTCTTGCTTGGAAAGGTCAGTCCTTTTCTACTAAGGCCTGATTTGATGAGGCCCCCCACATTATGAAGGGTAATCAGCTTTACTCAAAGTGTTCAAACGGTTAACACTGAAATGTTAACCATTTAAAACAGTGGTCCCTGACATTTTTGACACCAGAGACCAGTAAGACAATTTTTCCACAGACACAGAGGTTGGGGATGATCTGACAGGAGTCAGAGCTCAGGTAGTGATACTAGCAATGGAGAGTGGTGTAAATACAGATGAAGCTTTGCTCATTTACCTCCTGCTATGCAGCCCAGTTCCTAACAGGCCATGGACTGACATCAGTCTGTGATCCAGGGGTTAGGAACTGCAGATTTTAAATTACCTTCAGAGAAACATCTAGTATTATCTGGTACCATGGCCTAGGCATGTTGACATACAAAGTTAACCATCACACTGTCTCTCCCTACTGTCCAATTGGGGTAACTGCTGTCAGTACTATTGAAACCCCTACAGTACCCTGGATGTCACCTAAGTACTGGGCAGATCTCATTTTCCCTGGAGTTCTGCCTAAACAACAGTAAAATTTGCCAGAAGGAATTTGGCTAGAAACGATGGAAACAAATTTTTAAAAAACCAGGAAAATGGAGATGTTTTAAAAAATATAAATCAACTTTATTGAGGTATAATTTACATATTAAAATGTACCTATTTAAGGATGTACACACCACCAAAATCCAGATATTAAACATTCCTGTCCCCTCAAATAGTTCCCCCAACTTTAGCAAATCACTGATAAGCTTTCTGTTCCTAGGGATCAGTTTTATATTTTCTAGAATTTCATATAAATGGTATTTTACGCTATGTAGTCTGTTCTGTGTTGCGGCTTTTATGTAACATGATGCTTTGAGATTCAGACACACCATTGTGTGTTCGGATGTTTCCCTCTTTCTACTGATCAATGGTGTTCTATTGGGTGGCTATCCCTCAGTCAGTGGGTATTTGAGTTTGTCCAGGGCTTTTTTTTGTTTGTTTGTTTGTTTTGGTTTCTGTTTGTTTGTTGGCTTGAATCTTTTCCTGGTACATAAGCTGATAAGCTGATCCCCATATTTGGAGAATCCATCTGCTTGTTTTCCCGTGTTTGAGAATGCCTTTAATTCTGACTTTATTTACTGCACAGAAAATTGCCTGACCAGCCTTTATCCTAGGGAATGCTCACAGTTCTCTGTGGGTACTTGTCCTTTCAAAGAGATGGCTTTCCAGAACCCACTCCTAAAGATTTGTGATTTCAGTTCCTTTTGATACACTCAACTGGATATAAACAATAAGAATGGGGACATCTTAGTCCCCTCCTGGATCACGCTTTAGCTAGAATATGTCAGCTGCTCAGATCAAGGCACTGCAGGAATTAAGGGAGGAGAGAAAGAGGGTGTGGTAGAAGCCATTAATAGCTCATTCAATACCACTTCTTTCTTTCTTGCAGAGAACCCCAGGCCCAAGCCCAGGCAATGAATCAACTCTGCTTTCTGCTTTCCCAGTCTCCCCATGGGCAGTGGTGGCCATGTGAACTAGTTTTGGCCAATGAGACCTAAGAAGAAGTCTGCCCACAGTGGATGCTGGGAAGGTTTATGTCTTTGTGATAAAGGGAACAAATATAGATGGCACTGCCCTTCCACCTTTTTGTTCACATTCCACTGAGCACCTCGCAGCCATCTTGTAATCATGAGGAAAGGCCAAGAAATACCCAGAGACTTCAATCCCAACATGGCTGAAATGAGAAATCATCCAGAGTATCTGTCCACTGCTGTCTTCCTGTTACATGTGACAATCAGCTCCTATTTTTTTATGCCACAGTTAAGGTTTTTGTTATAGCCACATAAATTCCTAGCCAATTAGGGGAGATATTTAAGGTTAATGTCATGTTTCTTTGCCTGGGGCCAATCTTGCCTACAAATAGAATTCACTACTTCTCAATTCACTACTTCTGCCTGGGCTTTCTTTCAGGTTCCCTCTACTGCTGTTTGTTTCCCAAAGAATGTAGGTTGATGATCCCTTGTCTGCCATTGATAGAGTGACCTTGGGTAAAACACTTAACCTCTCTGTGCCTCACTTTCCTCTTCTGTAAAATGTGAATAATAATACTTGTTGTTGTGAAGATTTTGGGGGGGTTTTTTGCAGTTTTTGGCCGGGGTGGGTTTGAACCTGCCACCTCTGGCATGTGGGGCCAATGCCTTACTCCTCTGAGCCACAGGTGCCACCCAGGATTTTTTTTTGTTTGAAGGCTTAATAAAGTTCCTAGAACACAGTCTGACATATCTAGGAACACAGTAGGTGGCGGTGGTGATGATAGAACAATAGTGTGTTCCTAGCAAAACCTCAGACCTCTGGACTAGGATTGCAGGAGTGGTAGATTTATATCCGCCATTTCCTGCTTCTCCTGCTGCAAAATTTCCTTAAAAATCCAATCTAACAAGTTCTTCAGCCAACCTGCCAAGGTGGAGGAATACCAAGTACACCACCACCCAGACTTCTCCCTTGTGTGTGCCACTTGCTCAGACCTCCACGTGTAATCCAACCCAACCATGTAATATTTCCCTTTTCACATAAATTTCTTCTGACCAAGGTTCTCAAATATCCAGGTCCTCTGGTAATTTTAACTTTAATTTATCTTTCGTATTTGCCATTTCTCACTCATTGTGCATTATCTGCAAATTTAATCTAAGTCCAATTTACTTTCTCCTCCAGGTTGTTAATAAGCACTGCATATTCGATGAGACGGTCTCCAGTACTGAGCCCTATAGTATCCTTCCTGATCCTTATTCACATTTGGATCTAATTTAAGATGCCACCAATTATTACTTGCACTGACCATTTGTCAACAAAACCCAAAACTCTGTTACCGTTTGCCTCTTCCAGGCCCTACCTCTGTAATTGCTTGGGTCAGAGGTTTCACATCAAATAAATGTTTAAATGATTTCCACTGAATTCCCTTGTGGGGTTTCAAGTTCATAATTGTGTTCAGAAATGGTTGTGCCTGTATTAGACAGAATAATTGGAGGCTTTTGAATCAGCCTGGCCTGTTGCTCATTAGATTCTCTTTCCCCATGTGCGTAGAGATCAATTTTCTTATTAAATTTCTTAACTTCTTACCTGGAATGGCAGGCAGATCATGAGAACATTCATTTCCTGAGTCATCATGTTGATGAATTGTCCTTTGCCTCAGGAGTTTGGAATCAGGCCAGATCCCGAGATTCCTGTTGTCTCTACAGTTTGTGCCATATCTCGGAAGACCCCCAAAGCTGAAAATGTCCTCTGCTTCTGTTTGAGTGCTGAATTTTAAATACTCTCTAACTAGCGCTAGGCCAGCAATTACATTATCTTCTAATTCAGTGGTTCTCAACTTTGGCCAATTTCATCCACACATCTGGCCCCCACCCCTGCCGGGACATTTGTCAATGCCTGGAGATATTTTGGTTGTCACAACTTGAATGGAGAGGGGCAATGCTAGTAGTGTGGGGTCAGTAGAGGCCAGAGATATTGCTAATCATCTTAAAACGCACAGCACAGCATCCCACAACAAAGGATTTTCTGGCCCCAAATGTCAGTAGTGTGAGAAAGGAACAGACCCTAACAAAAGTGCAGCCATTTTGGGAAACAGCTGGTATGAAAAAGCAGGCCAGGAACCAACTGTATGCTCACCCCCTTCTCACCCCCTGTATATTCCTAGGAAAAAAACGGAACGGTAACTTTTACCCTGACCCAGCTAGGGGACAATTAAGAGAGTAATGGCCTAGATTTGCCCTGAGTGCAAAAATCAGTCCCTCTGCAGAAGGGATGACTCCCTCTGGGAACCCCTTCCCATATTCAACCCTACTCATAAGGGATAATAAAAGCCTCTTGAAACTGTGTGAAAGTGAACTGGTTCCTGGTCAGACTCCACTCTGCTCTTTTTCTCTCCTTTCTCTGCTAAGAAATTCTTTCTGATGCCTGGATTGACCTCCTCTCCTTCTTAGGGATGCTTCTCCAACCCCACCCTTTCCGCTCAAGTAATGCTGAAGATGAGAAACCGTGTAACTTCTAAGCTGTTCTCAAAGCTTCCTCCCCTCCTCCGCTGCCTGGTGGTGGTGAGGGAATCCTTAACCTGGTTGAGAAATAGACATCTGCTCCCTGATGGCTGTGACTTTACCTGCCTGGTCACAGCTTCTTCACCATTAAGCCTGGGTGGGGGTGGAGACGGAACCAGAAATAGTACATTTCTCAATCCCATTTAAATTCCCTTCCTTCCTCCTTTCTTCTTTCCCTTCCTCTTTTCTTCCCTTTCTCCCTTCCTTCCTCTCTTCTTAACCAGTCACATTCATAGGCACAGTAGATGGATGCAGGAGTTAACAAAACAGACAAAATCCCTGCCCATAGGGAGCTGGAATTCTAGCTGGGGAGAGAGATGATACATGCAAGGGAAGGCATTTCAGAGACCAGCAGGTGCCATGCAGAGACAGGGCTGCTGAACTTCATTTGCACAGCTACAGTACTTTTTATCTGGACCATGCAAACACTTCTGGAGACAGAGACGCTAAAGTTTGACTCCTGGGTTTGCTATTTATGTGCTGTGTGACATAGAGCAAGTTTCTTAATCCTTCTGAGGTTTGGATTCCAAAAGGATAATGACACCTAAAAAAAAAAAAAAAAGGATAATGACACCTACCTTGTAAAGCTGCTCTAAAGTTTAAATTAAGGGATTAGCACATTTCCTAGTACTTTACTGAATAAAGCAGCTTTTGTAATGTTCATGGGAGCAAAGTCTCTTGCACATTTTAGTTGCGTTTTGCCTGGTGAACACCTTAGCCCTCCTCACTCCCCTTGCTGTTTAAGAGGAGGCAGAGGATTAGAAAATACCATTCAGGTGGATGCTAAGTTCTCTTCCACTCCCCTCTCCTCCAAACCCATGGCTTTATCATTGACCAGATCCTCCTTCACCAGTGGCACCAAAGAGAAACAGAGCCCAACGGCTGTTAAAGGCAGCAGGGTCGATGTTATACAGACACCGCAGCAGGGGAGAGAGACTTCAGTACAGAACTCCACTCCACTCCACTGAAATAACAGGTGGGAGACTTTTAAAACACCGGATTGTGCTCAAGGAAAACACTGAAGGATGTAAAAGTGTTGGGGGGGGTGGGTCAATGTGATTAACCACCTGTGTTTGCTAATTGGCTCTTATGGAAGAGAAACAAACATCTATCTTTATGACAGGAGGTGGTTTTGGAAATTGGAGCGAGACACTCCCCACCCCCCGAATTTAGTCTCTATGCTCCCACAGAGACTGGGAGACGTCTCACAGGGGTCCTCAAACTTTTTAAACAGGGGGCCAGTTCACTGCCCCTCAGACAGTTGGAGGGCCAGACTATAGTTTTAAAAAAAACTATGAACAAATTCCTATGCACACTGCACATATCTTATTTTGAAGTAAAAAAACAAAACAGGAACAAATACAATCACAGTGCCTCATGTGGCCCAGGGGGCTATAGTTTGAGGACCCCTGCGAGATTTGCATTTCAAAGAGATGGCTCCCAGGCCACTGAGGAAACATTTCTGGGTGGAAAAGGATTTACAGGTCCAAGGAGCAGAGAAAAGATTTATAACTGAGTTTTCCAAAGTAACTACTGGAAGGAAAGGCAGGTCAGGGGCCTATAGTCAGGTTTTAGCTGGAACAAACAGTAAATTCCTTTGGTAGTATTTGAACTTTCTCAGGCAGGCATTTTAAGGGGGACTGGGCTTATCCCAGGAACACAGTCTTATGCTGATAGAGGCCTTGAGAGAGTGTGATGATGTCGCTTAGTGCGAGGAGGTTGGATGGAGTCACTTGTGCTCAGAGTTTTGCAGTTGTAGGTGGACATGGCTTTCTGAGGTTTGGATTATTGTCAGGAAATGTGCTAATCTTTTCATATTCAGCATCTTGTGGCTTTCTTGTGGAGTCAGTCCTCCTCTTCCCAATCATGGCTTTCCTGTGGGCCAAGCCCCTTCCCCTCATCATGGCTTCCTTGTTCATCAAGGCCACCCTGTCCTGGGAGGAATGTTCCCAAGGTGTCTTGAGGGTCTCACCGAATTGGTAAATATCTTCACCCTTCATTAATCTTCAGCCTCCTGAAGGTGTGCCAAGAATTGTCACCTGTTAATGGATAGTTTCTAGTTCAGAAAGAACATCTTTTCAAAAGCCTATTTGAACATTCTTATAAAAAATATAAAACAGTCTGGAAGTGAATATGATAAAGGTTAAAGTTCCCCCTTCTTTCATGTCCAGCTTCCCAGAGTTGATCACTACTAACAGTTTGTCTGACATATTTCGAAAGCCTGTCGTACGTCTACAGGGCAGGTGTACTTATTATTTCCATTTTAAAGAAGAGGAAAACAAGGCCTCCTTCACATTTCCATGGTGACCAGCTGGTAAGTAGTACAAGCTCGGGCAGGCTGACCAGAAGAGTATGCTCTTACCCACAATGGTATATATGGGTCTTTTATTTTTTTCCTGTTTTTATTAAGATCACACTCTATTCTGAAGCTTGCTCTACTCACTAAACAACATGCTGAGGATGTTTTCCCATCACCACATATAAACCTACCTTATCCTTTTGAAGGAATATTACCCCTTTGTGTGAAGATATTTAATCTGTTCCCTATTGAAGGTTATTTAAGTTATTATCAATTTCTTCCTACTGCAAATAATGTGGTAACAAAAATCCTTATACATGATCTTGGTACACATTTGTGAGTATCTCTGCATGGCATTGTCCTAAAACTGGCATTGCTTTACCTAAATATGTGCATATTTAAAAATTTTCCTCGTATTGTCAAAATTGCCCAGGGGATAACTTTTAAGTACAACTGTGTGGTTGAACCTGGTGAAGTGTCATTCATATCACTTTTACCTAAAATATTTGGGCTTTCATCACATGCTGACTTCTTGAGTAAAAGAGCTAAGGACAGAAAATTAATGTACTGGGTCCATTGTGGCCAGGAAGGCTCTCTGGAGTATCTGCTTATATGAATATTTTTGAATTAAAGTTAACACTTGATTTTTATGAATGGAGTAGGGGTGATAAACCTGGCTTCGGCTTGGCTAGGGGGGTTCCCACCATAGTCGGTAAACACAGGCATGAATTTAACCCCAATTCTCCCATTATGTTGAGTTTTTATTCTTTATATAAAACTTCAATATTTTAACAAAACAAGTTGAATTAACAGTAAGGTTCATCATGAGGAACTTCTTTATTATGAGCCCCCCCCCACCCGAATCACCATTTAACTTTCTTTTATTCTAAAGAACCAGACAAGCAAATTTTAATCAATTTTTAAAATATGAATACCAAGGAATATCTCCTTAGTTTGAAGGAAAAGGCCTTACTGATTTGGATTGTTTTGTTTTTCAACCTCAGGCAAAATGATCCAGGAATGAGCTTGGGGACAGGAAGACATTAATGCTAGTAATCTCATTGCTTTGCCATTAAAATAGTATGTATGGAAATGACAAGAACAAAAGATGAAAACTGCCACATATTTGTCATCATTCAGCTTATAATAAGGTAGTTACAGTGACTTCCAAGAACAGGATTGATAAGATCTGCATATGCTAGAATCTGATGCTAAGGACTTGGCTATCTATGCATGCTTGGTACTATTGAGACGAATCCAAAAAATGGAGTGGAAAAAAACAAACCACCTTGAAATTTCTTTTCTTCCTTTTTTTCTCTTCTGCATATGTAGACTTATTGCTTCATTTCCCAAAAGTTTGTACTCTTTCTGATGAGTTCGGTTAACTTATATTTTTAATAGTAGTAGAATTTGTTAGCCCTTTAAGCTAGAAATGGGGGAGCAGGAAAACTGTCACCCAACTTGGAGACTCCTCAAATTCACCTCCCCTAACCCAGGTGCCCCTGTCACCTGACTGGACCTTTGCATATCCCCCCACTCCCAGAATGGCCCACTGTCCTTGTATTTTCTGAGATGGTCTCCTCTGCTGGACACCTTACTTGGACTTTCATGCCCTTCTGTGCCATCAATTTCTGCCCCACCCTCAGGAAATCAACATACCTCACCAAGAATCTGACTCTGTATGATCTGCACATGTTAGAACCTTCCCTAGGCATGGCCTTATTTGGAACTAAGCTGCTACCTGCCACCTTTGGCCACCAGCCCTTCATTCCAGGGAAGTCCATTTATGTATGCTATTCTGCCCTCCAGGAATGTCCTTCCACTGGCCCTAACTATACCCACCCTACTCATTAAGGCTCCAGGTGGCCCCAGGCCCTGCTTCCAGTGCTTGAGTCAGCACTTTTCAAATTCTACCAGTCATCATCTTCTTCTTGTTTTGCTGGAACTTAATCTCCTCACCCAGACTCGCCTCTCCTATGTATGGCGTGAGGTCAGGGATCAGGTCTCAACCTGAAAGATATTTAGTTAGCAACTAACTTGGTAATAAGGTTCCTTTGCCCAAGTCAAATATTCACAGAAGTAGCTTGAAGCTGAGCTATTTGCTTCAGTAAATGGAGCATGATAGTTCCTCACTGAGCATAGTCAACCTGCTCACCAGAGCCAAAAGCTGCTTCTGGCCAAGATCATTCACATGTGCTGTCCCTTTAGCTGCCAGCCTTGGTCATCCTTGCTCCTTTCCTTTCCTTCCCTCTTCTTCCTTCTCCCTCATTAAACCTTTCAGTGTCTTTTGAGTTCTTTTTACTTGTTCTCTTACATAAATAGAAATTCTTCCATTTATGTGCTGATCGATGAACCTTTCACACCTTAAGTAAAACACACTTGCTTGGATGGCCTCATAATAGCTGCTATTTGTCATTGGTTTACAAACATGATAGCACAAAAAAAAAATAATAATAGCTTTTTTAATTCTTAAAGAGGACCCCATAAAGATGGTATACATTTTAGTCTCTGATTTACAGACTAAGATGATGAGGCTTGGGAGTGATAGAAACCACCTAAAAAGCAAATGGCAGAGCTGAGATGGGTCCTAGATCCTGCCTCAGTGCAGAGCCGGCGCGTCTCACCTGCTTGTGGTGGTGGCTCCCACAGATGGAAGATAGTCTCCTCTGTTTGGACACCTTACTTTGACCTTCATGCCCTTCTGTGCCTATTGCTTTTTAGGCCTTATCTCATTATGGTCTTTGGGCATATTTTGCATAAAGTTCTATAATTTGGTATAATTGTGGTTTAAAAATATTTCCCTTTGCCACATACATTTAAGGTGTTGGCCAAAAAAGAAATTATCTTTTTATGGGAATGGAAAGGAGGCACAGAGAGGTCCCTAAAGTTAGTAGTGGTTAAGGTTTAGGGACTGCTTTTGGCTAAATCTCATTGCTAAATCTTCTTACAGACAGGCCCCTGAGCTATAAGGAAGCCTGTCTGTGACCAGTAGAGCCTCAATCCAAGGATTAGTGAGGAGCCTGTGTTACTTCCTATGATCTCTCTCAGCGCCTGGGTCCCCCTGCCACCTCACAGTTCCTACCCACTATTGGGCCCCTTCATCAGAACTCCCCTAACAACTGGTTCCAAAATTAGGCCTCTCTCTCACCTTCAACCCAAACCTCTCTTTCCATCTCCCCTCAAGATTCCTGGGTACCAAATGTGAGAGAGAGAGTGTGTGTGTTATTTCACATTTATTGATTATTCCTATGGTTCCCAATATACGAATGGTCTATTTCCCTCATTCCCTCTCTGCCTCCTGCCCTATTTTGAAATACCTCTGCCTAAAGGCATGACTAAAAGGGCAGAGTGCCCCTGCAGGGCAGCCTGCCCATCAACTCAAGAGCCTTGGCACTTCTCTTGGGTCACCCACAGCAACAAGTGGAGAGCAGAGAATGAAAATGGAATAGGAGCTCAATAATACCTCCTGGCAATGGGGCCAAGCACCAGCTCAGGGGAGAGCAGGTCTCTGCTGCAAGCTGCATGGAGCTCACACACAGCCCTGGACATCCAGAGGGAACCAAGGAAAAGCCAGCAGACCACAAATATTTATCCCATGTAACTAACTACACGCACTGGCCTGTCATCCTGTTCCCTCGGACACAGCCCCGACTAGGCTGGTGGGTTGCTGCTCAGAGCTATTTTAGTAGATGCATCCATGAAAGCCCCACTCTGGCTGGCATCTTCAGAGGGTTTGGGGGTATTGATTACCAGCCTTGCAAGTGAATAACTTCCATTTCTTTCTTGTCTATAAACACCATCTGTTTGGGAGAAAATGGTTACAGGAAAAGGAGAGGGTGCTAAGCAATTAGAGACAAGCTCTGTGGGGTTGAGGTGGGGGCAGTTTTTGATACCAAAGTGAAGAAGCTAGGATAGGATTTCCAAGCAACTTGAAGTCCACTAGTGAGGCAGAGGCAGGAAAATGCAATGGTATTGCATAACCTTCACTGTGACCTCAAGCACAAAGTATTAGGGAAGTATTAGGTTGTTCTATCTCAGGAGGATGTGGGAGATGTCCCCATATGTGTCTCATTCCTCGCGCTGCCATAGGGAGGGACTAGACTTCTGGAGAGCTGACATTCCACACACCCACAGTTGGCACAGTGAAGACGCAGTGGTAGCATCTGAACAAACACTGGATTCCCTGCTCTGCAAACATATTTCCTCAGGAAACTCTACTTAGAATCCACACCCTCGGCCTCCACCCTCACAAGGTTGTGCTTTCCAGCAACGTGATCAACAACTCCACTGTGAGAGCAAATGTGTGCCTATCAAACATGCAAGTGGCCCAGCTCTAACAGGAGTGGACACCACATTGGAAGACACAGCAGTACTTCAAGAGACCCTCTCAGGCTGGAGCTGTGGGACTGGGCACATTGTAAGGATAGTGGAAGGAAGGAAAGAGGAAGTTCTACTGGGATCATTGCAACTCAGTTGCAGAAGAGATTATGATGTTGCAGCAATTTCTATAAAACAAAATGGGAGATGCTGGGTGAGGAACGTTACTAACAGAATCTACACAAGGCAATAGTGTTACATGACTGCCAAAGAAGCCAAGGCCATTTTAAACTGGGTTAATTGATACTTAAATCCGGATTAATCAGGGCAGGACTAGTTCTTAATGCTGGTGAGATTCTGGAAGGTGTCAAGGTATCTTGGTGCCATGGAAAGGGCTGATATTGAATGTGAAGATTGGAGTTTGCATCCCAATTCTTCCCCAAATGGTTGGGTTGTTTCTTTAGGCAATTCATCACTCTGAGCCTCAGTTTCCTGGTCTGTCACTTGTGACTTCTAATGCCTTTCCTGCATGTCTCAAATGGTTGGAAAGACAATGCTATAAGCTAAACTACTACAGAGGCCCGTTACAAATCATTACATCATGTCCATATCTCAGCAGGTCTGCGTGGTAGAACACATGGGAATTGGAGAAGGCAGAGAGGGTTTGGTCCCTACAAGACTCCTTGACTCACACGGAGGACTGAGTAGAAGAAAGCCCATGGCTTAGTTTCTCATGATTAACCAGTTTTGCTGCTTTAGTGCCCTTGAAACCTTAGGCAAGGTTATTTAAGTTCCCTGAGCCTCAGTGTCCCTCTCTTCAATATGGACAATCACAGAAAAATTGAGGATTCTACAAAACCCATGTAAGCACCAGGCACGTATAACAGGTGTCAAGAATTGGTGGAGTCTTGTCTTTTCTGAAGGAGTTCAGGATGTTGTACCAGGAGGATCGAAGCCTAAAGAACGGCCAGATTGTTGTTTTCAAACATTTGAAGGGCTGTCACGTACAAGTGAGTAAACTTCTAATGTGTCGCTTTAGAAGCTAAAAGCAATGGATGAGAGTCACAGGGACTTCTGTTCAATAGGACTTGAGCACTTTCCAGGCCATTCCACAGAACATGCTGCTCCATGAAGGAGTGAGCCCCAGTCACTGGTAGGTGTCACAGCAGGGCTTGATTCACCACCTGTCAGGGACATTGTAAAGACATCCCCGCTCTGGGAGAGGAGGGGAGCAGGAGTTCCCTCTCCACTTTAAAATTCCTTTAATTCCCTTATGTATGTTTTCACTCACAAAAATAAAGCCCATAAAGCAATCCCCGAGAGGGTTATAAACAGCTTCTCCAGTGTGCATGTGGCTTTAGAAAATAAACTCCCACAGCTCTGCGTCTAGGAGGGTTGCCAGAGCAATTTGGGGATGTTCTTCTGCCATGTTCTCTGCAGCAGGAATAGAAACCGAGAGGTCTCACTGGAAAAGCCCAGGCAGGTTGAGTAAAGTGTCAACGGCCAAAATCAGACCCTGCCATTGAGAATTTGGGGCAAACTTAACCTTGGGCAAACTGGCCATCTAGGCAAAAGTACATCTCAGTCCCCTCACCCTTGCTATTTTAATTTAGTTTTTTGAACATATAGAAAAGCTTTATTTTTTATTTTTATATTTATTTATTTATTTTTGCAGTTTTTGGCTGGGGCTGGGTCATAGAATGATATTATATATACTTCATTGGATATGCCAGGGAGATTTAACAAATCTTAGTTTGTGTCTTATTGTTTTAGGTCTTTTCTTTTTTAAAAAATAAAATATCTCTGGTTTCTCTGATACCTCTGAAGCTTACTTTGAGCTCCTTCCCAGTCCCATTCCTCTTTTCTATCTCTAGAAGTTACGCTATCCCCATAAAGAAACATCCATGAGTGTTTCCCTCTATTTTTATGAAATGTTTCCATATCCGCAAGTAGCTAATATGTATTAGTTATCTATTTCTGTGTAGCAAATCACCCTAAAACATAGTGGCTTAAAATCATCAGAGCTTATCTCCCTCCTGGTTGCTGTGAGCTGAGAATTCAAGAACATCTTGATTGATCTGACTTGACTTAAGGCCTCTCTGAAGATATAATCTGATGTTGGTGGGGGCGGCAGTCACTGTCAGGCTTGTGGATCCACTTCCTACCTGGCTCACTTAACAGACCTGGGAGGTTGCTGTTAGCTGTTGTTTTGTTTTCTTTTTACATGGACCTCTCCACAGGGCTGGCATGGCAACTGGCCTCTCCCAGAGCAGGCGGAGAGAGAGAGAGAGAGAGAGAGAGTGCATTACATTACTTCAGCCATACCCCTTGGTCAAAATATTTCCAAGTCCATGCTCAGATTCAAAGAAGGAAACATAGTCCCCAGTTCTTCCTGGGATGAATATCTGTATTGTATTTTGACAGGAATGTTGGACAGTTTTATCGTGTGCAGTCAGCAGCCTACCCAACCCCACCTACCTTGTGCTAAAAGGTCCAGAGGACTCTCCCTTAACTAAGGCATTAAGAAATACATAAGTGGTGTGGCGTCTGTGGCTCAAAGGAGTAGGGCGCTGGCCCCATATATTGGAGGTGGTGGGTTTAAACTACCACCAAAAACTGCAAAAAAAAAAAAAAATACATAAGTGAAGCGAGAACTCGAATCCTTGAAAAGTTTTGTGGTTGCTCTTTTTCATAGAATAGTTATGACAGACATGGAAACCACCACTGAGATGGCCTTTATGATTTCAGGGGGCATAATGTTACCCCAGAGCAGCAGAAGACAATGGCTGTGTAAAGTCAAGGTGGCAACTCCCCTGTAAAGGCAAGCAGAGATGTTCTGATGAGAATTCCTTGACCTTCAAAGATCTATAATGGTGGTTAAATGATCATGGTGTCCATGGTGTTGCTTGGTTCATGTAACAGGAAAAATTCTAAGTCTGGTTGTCCGAGCCGGGACCCTGGATGGCCAGCCCTGGCCCATGAAGCTGCCAGGACATGGACAGCAGTACATTTTCGCTTGGGGTATCATTCCCCATGGATGTCCGGGAGCCCATTGTCTCAGTCAGGTCAGAGGCGCATTAGTCAGTCTTAGTAGGAGGAGTCCCGACTAACTTCTCCCAAGGCTATTTATAGACGTGATCCCATGGCTATTTGTACCACAGGTGTGAGGACTGCCAAGCAATAATGTATATACACTGGTGCTCTCGCGCGTTTTAATCAGAGACCAATCCCTTCCCCATTCCCTTATTACCAAGGTGTTTCTTTTCAGGTGTCTCCTCTACTGGTATTTCCAAACCTGACTTGAGTCTCCACCGTGGAAAGTCATGATCATTCCCTGAATTTCCAGGCATACATCAATCAACAGACCCAGAATCCTTTCATTGAAGGGAACTTGGGTCTTTTTGAAGAAATGCATATGTACAAATGTACTTATGTACTTAACATTACATAATATGAATGTACAAATTCTTGATGTGCATTTTATAAATTTTCCTCAAAGTTTTTCTTTTTTTTTTTTGTAGAGACAGAGTCTCACTTTATGGCCCTCGGTAGAGTGCCATGGCATCACACAGCTCACAGTAACCTCCAACTCCTGGGCTGAAGCGATTCTCTTGCCTCAGCCTCCCAAGTAGCTGAGAGTACAGGTGCCCGCCACAATGCCCGGCTATTTTTTGGTTGCAGTTCAGCAGGGGCCGGGTTTGAACCCGCCACCCTCAGTATATGGGGCTGGCGCCTTACCAACTGAGCCACAGGTGCCGCCCATCCTCAAAGTTTTTCACAGAGAAACCTGAGATCATTTATTAGATGAACAGGGCATTGGGATAGGAAAAATACCTAGCTAGACCTTTGAAGAAAGAGAAAAAACTGAATAAACTGAATCTGAATAAACTCTAATTTTTAAGGACACAAAACACCAGTGTGTCCACAAATAATAGTGGAGGCCTTCAGTAGTCAGGTGATAGATGGGATCTTGGCTTAAGTTCAATATACAGTGGGCCCACTTAGTCCACAGACCACTCTGATTATTTCTTCAAGCATCAAATGCAACAATGTAATAAATATCCTTGGAAACTGGAAGAATCTGGTGAGAAAGCCCACACTGGGTCTCTGACATATAGAATGAGGGCCAGTATGTTAGGAAAGGCTAATTGGAATCCCTTGGAACTTTCCTTCATAATAAACGTCATAAACCAGAAACATCTCTGGGAAAATTATAAAATTATATCATCAAAGATTTAAAAGATGTGGGGCTAATGATAGTCATCACATTCCCATTTAATTCACCTATTTGGCCTGTGCAGACAGACATTGAATAGACCGTGGGAAATGACTGTGGACTATCATAAACTTAATTAGAACTCAAATTGTACCTACTGCCCTAGATATAGTATCTTAACATAAGAAAATTAACACATGTGATATGCAGCTATAGCCTTAGACAAACTCTTTTTCTCTGGCTCCTTTTGTGAAAACCACCAGAAGCAATTTGCTTTTACCTGTCAGTGTCAAAAGTACACACTCACAGCCCTGGCCTGGAGCTTTGTCAATTCTACCGCCATCTGCCCTGATGTAGTCCACAGACAGCTTGGTCATCTTAACAGTCCACAAAACATCACACCCATACACTGCATTGACATTATTTTCATTGAATCCGATAAGCAAGACGTAGACAGTTTACTAACTAAAAGGTGGGAAATAGATGCTACAAAATACAAGGGTCCTCCACTTCACTAATGATTCTGAGGTTCAACGGCTTGAACTATGTCAAGCTATTTCCCTCCATGTGAAAGATAAGTTGCTGTACCTTGCACCATCTACCATGAAAAAAAGACAGAATGCTTGATTATTCTTTCTGGGTTTCATAAGCTACATCCACCACATTTGAGTGTACAGTTCTGACCAATCTATCATCTCCCATAATGATGCCTGCTTTAAGTGGAGATCAGAAAAAGTTAAGGCATTGCAGCATGTTCTGGCTGCAGCTCAAACTTCACCACCACTTGGGTCTTC
The DNA here is from genome assembly GCF_027406575.1 of Nycticebus coucang. Lineage (NCBI taxonomy): Eukaryota > Metazoa > Chordata > Mammalia > Primates > Lorisidae > Nycticebus > Nycticebus coucang. Next base: position 55,157,352 of record NC_069798.1, on the reverse strand, counting down.
TGACCTTGCAAGTCTAATGATGCCAGACATGTCCATGGCAAATAAGGATGTCACATGGATCGCCAGGGAAGCTCAATAGGAGAATGACAGTGCAGACCCGAGGGATTTAGGAGCAGAACACAACTCTGCCCTTTTGTGCAGCTAACAACTCTGCCCTTTTGTGTAGCTAACTATTGTGAGAGTGCTTACTATTCTCAGTCACAAGGTTTTGCCTTGCTGTTGATTGAGACTGAACGCTTTCTCATTGTTCAGCCTGAGCTTCCTGTAATGAATTGCATATTGTCTGGTCCATCTAGGCTTGAGACTGGTCATGTGCAACAGCAGCCTGTCATCCAGCAGGATCAGCACAGGAGAGGGAGAGTGCAGGCAGGTCTACAAAGTACAAGTAAGTTTCATGAAGGGGTGCTTCAGATCACCTCAACACTTCTGTTGCCTCCTCAGAAGCTCCATATGATGAAATTGACCAAAGGGAAAAAACCTCAAACCCAATACAGATGGGTCTGCATGATCTGCTTGCCGAACAGCATAGTCACTGCAGGCTCACTCAGGGACAACTGCAAAGGATAGCAGCAAGGAAATCCTCCCAGAGCAAAAACTGTCGCCAGTACACTTGGTTGCCCATTACAGCTGGAATGAAAGATGCCCAGACATATGCTAACACACAGGAAATTGATAATAGTTAGTGGCTGAATAGTCAGGGACTAGGAAATAGTCTTGAAAGCTTGGTGATGAAGAGCTTGGGGGAATGGGTCCATGAACACCGACTGTGAAGATATCTGTGTCCAACACGAGTGCTGCACAGAAAGCACTCACTGCAGACACCTGCTTGGTGCTTTCTTCCCCAGGCACCCCAGTGCTCGCTCAGTGCACCCAGGAGCAAAGTGGCTGTGTGTATGGAGGCTCTGCAGGGGCTCAGTGACCGGGACTGCCCTTGCCAAGGCTGACCTGGGGAATGCTACCAGTGAGAGTGCTTACTCCTCTGACTAACATTGGGTCCTCAGTAGGTAACATTCATTGATTGGTACACTGGACTTCCTGTCCTGGGGAGGGCAGGATCTGTCTCACTTAAACAGGCATCTTCTTTGTTTCTGGAAATGGATTCACCTTCTCACCCTCAGTGTATCCTTCAGCACCACCAGTTTCACAGAACACCCGACTTACTGCTGTGGAACCTCATTGCCCCTGGTCCAGGAACTCAGTCCACAGCGATGGGTGCAGACCTGTGGACCCAGCCACTCTCGCTCCGTATCTTCTCACTAAGAGGCAGCTAGCCTGATGGAAAGCTTGGAGGTTTTACTGAAGACTCAGTTATAACACCCATTGAATATGACACCTGAAAAGTGTGGTGCTGTCTCTCAGAGGATGCATGCAGGGTTTGAATCAGAGAACAGTATAGGGTTAGAGAACAGTATAGGGTTCTGTCTCTCTTGGAGCTGAACACTTAAGCCTGGGAATCAAAGGATGAATGTGGAAATGGCCTAACGACCTACTCACTCTTTCTATTTTCTGAAAAAGTTTGCAAAATACACAAAGTATCAATTCCTGAATATTATGTGAAATGCCTTTGCAAACCATCTGGATCTATGGAGGTAGAGACTATTGTACAGTGATTTAATTTATTTTTTTACGTTTGCTTTTCATTTTTTAAAATTAAATTTTTTTTTTAACAGATTTAGGGGATGCAAGTGTAGTTTAGTTGCCTGGATTTATACTGCGTAATGGTGAAGTCTGGGCCTTCAGCGTGCCTATCAGCCAAGTAGTATACACTGTGCCCAACAGGTCATTTTTCATCCCTCACGCCTCTCCCTCTCTGCCTCCCGTTGCGGTCTCCCAGGTCTATCCCTCACTCTGCACACCTGTGTGTATCCATTGTTTAGCTCCCCCTTACAAGTAAGAACATGCAGCACTTGACTTTCTGTTTCTAAATTCTCTCACTTAGGATAATGGCCTGAAGTTCCATCCATGTTGCTGCAAAGGACATCATTTCATTCTTTTTGTGGCTAAATATTGCTCCATTGGATCCACACACATTTCCTTTATCCAGTCATCCACTGATGAACACTTCGGTTGATTCCGTGACTCAGATGTTGTGAATTGTGCTGCAATAAACACACATGTGCAGGTGTCTTTTTTATATAATGACTTCTTTCCTTTGTGTAGATTCCAATGGTAGGTCTACATTTAGTTCTTTGAGAAATCACCATACTCTTTTCCGTAGAGGTTGTACAAATTTATATCCCTACCAACAGTGTCTAAGCTTTCCCTTTTCTCTGCATTTTCATCAACATCTATTGTTCCTTGACTTTTTAATAACATCCATTCTGAATGGTATATGACTGTGTCTTCTTATGGTTTTAATTTACATTTTTCTAATGATTTACGGGGTTGGGCATTTTTTCACATTTTTTTTGTTTGTTTTTTGTTTTTTTTTTTGTTTTTTATTTTATTATTTTGTTGTTGTTGTTGGGGATTCATTGAGGGTACAATATTTTTCACATATTTTTTGACCACGTGCATGTTTTCTTTCAAAAAATGTCTCTTCATGTCATTTGCCTACTTTTTAATGAGGTAATCTTTAACTCATGAGTTCTTCAGGAGTGCATGTTTCAATTTCTGAATACATAAACATTTTTACTTGTTTTTTTAGTTAATTGCTTTTAATAATAGTAACTTAGTAAAAAAAAAAACTTGTTGGAAAATTGTGTCCTGATTTATAATCCTTTTCCTAATATTCTAGGTGTTCTTTAAAAGAGCACATATTATCTATTTCTGTTGGACACAGACCTCTCTACATATATCTCTCGTCAAGTTTTTTATCATGTTGAACAAATATTCCATAGACTTTCTAACGATTGTTTAATTGATCTGGCAATTTCTGATAGTGGTGTGTTAAAATCTTCTACTCAGGTTTTGTTAATTTCTAATTCTTTTTTTTTTCTAATTTTTATTTATTTTTTTACAGTTTTGACTGTGACCAGGTTTGAACCTGCCACTCTCAGTATATGGGACTGGTGCCCTACTCCCTGAGCCACAGGTGCCACCTAATTTCTAATTCTTTTATTTTTTACCTGATATATTTCAGATTTGTGTGTTAGGTGCATACATGATTATGCTGGTGGCATGCGTTGTTTTCAGCATAATGAAGGGCCTTCCTTTATCCTTAGTAACCTTTTTAAATCAAATTCTATTTTATTATTAGTTACAAAAGCTTCCTTTGATTAATATCATTTTCCAAACTTTTCTTTCTTTCTTTCTTTCTTTTTTTTTTTTTTTTAGAGACAGAGTCTCACTTTGTGGCCCTCGGTAGAGTGCTGTGGCATCATGGCTCATAGCAACCTCCAGATCTTGGGCTTAGGTGATTCTCTTGCCTCAGCCTCCCTAGTAGCTGGGACTACAGGAGCCCACTACAACACCCAGCTATTTTTTGTTGCAGTTTGATGGGGGCTAGGTTTGAACCTACCACCCTCTGTATTTGGGGCTGGATCCCTACTCACTGAGCCACAGGTACTGCCCCAAACTTTCCTTTTTAACCTTTCACTGGTAAATTCATTTTTAGAAATTATCTAGGTTTGGTTTGTTATTGTTGTTGTTCATTTATTTTAATCCAATTTTATCATCTCTGTCCTTTAATAGGTAGGTTGATTCAATTTATATCTATTATCATTAGTGTTACATTTGAATTTATTTCTACCATCTGGTTTCTCTTTACCAGCATTTTATTTTTCTTTTCTTTTTTTTCTCTGCATTCTGTTAAACTAATATATATTTTTAATGTTCTCTTTGTTTTCCTCTCCTATTTCAGAAGCTCTTGATGGTTATTTTTCTTGTAGTATTTTTATTCTTGTAGCATTAACCTTATTTTTTTCTAACAATGTGCCAAGCTCACCTAGTCTCCTCCAGAACAAGACAAAAAACTTGGTATCTTGCCCATTAAATCTTTGCTGTTACCTAATCTCATTCCATTTACTCATTCAACAAATATTTTTTGGTTTTTTGTTTGTTTTTGAGACATGGTCTTTCTCTGTCTCCCAGGCTAAATCATCTTTCAGGGGCCTAATCCTAGCTCACTGCAGCCTCAAGCTCCTGGGCTCATGCAATCCTACAGGCTCACACCATCACACCGTCTAATTTTTAAATTTTGTTTGTAGGGACCATGTCTTGCTATGTTGCCCAGGCTGATCTTACTTCTGGCTTCAAGTGATCTCAAAGTGCTGGGATTACAGGTGTGAACCACCATACTCGGCCAAGAAATACCTTTTGAATCCTTTCTATGTGACACTCACTATGCTGAATGTTGAAGGTATTGCAGAAAGCAAAGTAAAATCCTGTCTCCTGGAGAGCTTATGTTTGTTAAGGAAACAGAAGCCAAACTCTGTAAAATAATTTAAAGAGGTTTAATTATGAGCCAAATTTGAGAACCATGATCTAGAGCTACACCCAAGAAACCTTAAGCAAGTACTCACTGTGCTTGGGTTACAATTTGGTTTTTATACATTTTGTGGAGACAGGAATTAACACATAAAGTCATAAATCAATACATGGAAGGCATATATTGTTTTGACCCCAAAGGTGAGACATCTCCAAGTAGGGGCTTACATCTTATAGGTGGGTTCAAAGACTTTGATTTGTAATTGGTTGAAGAAATGAAGCTTTGTTTAAAGGCTTAGAATGTTTTGAGTTAAGATAAGGAAGTCTATTATAAGAGCCAAGCTGAGGGACACATACCCAGACTCAAGTAATTTGTTATGTATATTGAGAAAGTACAGGTTGTCTCGCATGGCCTTAAGCTTGTTAATGAGCTACAAAGGACATTTCCTAAAAGGGAGAAGGACACATGAGGCCTGTCTGACCTCCCTTCTCATAGCCTGCAACTCAGTTTTATGGTATCTCCTTGTCCCCTTGGCCAACAGGGGTGGTCCATCCAGTCAGCTGGTGGTAAGGGAAGGCTTAAGATTTAATTCTAGTTCACATCTTCAATGGTAAACAGACATACTTAGGCCTTTTCATCTTGGTATTAACCAGAGCTTCTTTTTTTTTAAGATAAAATGCGCAAAAATGTGCTCATTTGATTTCTTCTTATAGTGTTAGAAGAAACATAATTAATTAAATTAATAAGTTTAAGATTTAATTAATTAAATTTTAATTTAATAATTAATTTAATTAATTTAATTTACTGATTTCTTCTTTATTTCTGTGTTTGATGTTTTTCTTGATTCCCTTTGTTTTTCTGTCTGGATCCATTATTCTTTTTGCTTAGTGGCTTTTCTGTGAGTCTGGGTAGTAAAGTCCCTTAGTCTTTCTATGTCTACAAAGGTCAGCAATGTGTCCCTATTGTTACGTCAACCATAAAACTGGGTACAATTCCTCACATTTACCACACATTTTTCCAACACTTTGAAAATTTTACTCCATTAACTTCTGGAATAGACTGTTGCTGATGAGAGGTTGGCTTTCAATTTACATGTTCTGTTGGGTTAGCCTTCTGTTCTCAGTTCTTGGTATGTTCTTGGCCAAAGTATGACCAGACACACCAAAAGCAGGATGAATGCAAAACAAAGTTTAGGAGGAAGAGCAAGTCATGTTTATAGAGCAGGAACAGATACATCTGCCACACACAACAAACAGGCCTCTGTTGTAACAAGAGGCTCTGGTTATGGTCTGAATTGGGCCCTCCTTGTGATTCAGAGGTCACCACTTTAATGAATTGCTAATTAGCCTTAGGTTACTCCAAGTCACTTTCCAGATCCTATTTTTCCCAGGCTGCCTGGCACCCCTGTATTTTTTGCAGATTGCCAGTGGTTTCTCCTTCTCCCAGGTGTGCATTTGCTTGGGACAGGATCAAGGTGGTACAGTACCAAGTCAGGAAACCTGCCCTTGTCCTTCCCCAGGTGTGGCAATTGCTTGAGGCAGCATTAAGGTGGGGCCCCTGCCTTTGTCCCCTGGGAGGGCGGGAATTCCTCACTATCTACCTAACAGTTCCTTTGTAGGTAATAAGTTGCTCTGATAGTCCAAAGATTTTTCTATTTATCATTGATGGTCTTCAGTTTCATAGTTATGTCTACAAGGTCTGACAATTAAGTTTGTGAACTTATGCTTTCATTGGCAGCACTGTACAAACAACTCAGTAAGGTTTTATAACCTTGGTATATCATGGCTGTGATATACAGTGTCTCATGGCTGTGTTTGTGTCGATGTATGGCGGTGTCTTGCTGCGTGGCATTCATTGTTGTTGCATGTTTTTGTGTGCCATCATGAGAATTTCAGAACTCAAATTAGAGCAACAAACATTAAATTTCTTGTTAAATTTGGCAAGAGTGGAAGTGATATCAGGGATATGTTAGTCCAAGTTTATGGGGATAATGCCATGAAGAAAATGGCAGTTAAAAATATAGTAAATGTTTTTCTGAAGGATGAGAAAGAGTCACTGATGAAGAGAGAGGTCAGGGAAGCCAGTAAGACCAGAACTGATGAAAACATTGCAAAAATTCATCAAATTGTGTGTCAAAATCATCAGCTGACTGTAGTAGGCCTGGAAGTGTAGTAGGAAGTGTAGTAGGCCAAGTAAACATCAATAGAGAAACAGGAAAATCTTGACTGAAAATCTTGGCATGAGAAAGATGCATACAAAAAATGGTCCCAAAGGAGCTCACACAACACTCCCTGTGAAGAAGTTTTTAGCTGGTAAATAAATAACTGTATTGGAAAACTCTCCCTACTCACCTGATCTGGCAGCCAATGACTCTTTTATTTACCCAAAGATAAAGGCTAATATGATGACAGCTCTGATGGCCATTCCAGAAAAAGTTCCAAAATTGCTCTGAAGGGTGGACTAGGTACTGGCGATGGTGTACAGCTTCCTAAGGGGAGTAATTAGAAGGTGAGCATTGTTATATTTAGCAATTAGGTCTATAGCACTTTTTCTAGATTGAGTTTATGAACTTAATTGTCAGATCTCATACATATAGATTTAATTTTATTTGTTTTTCTAAGTATATAAAGAATACTTTTACTATGAAGGCTCATGGATTTATTCACTTCTGTGATATTCTTACCTATAACATCTTTAAATAATGCTTCTTTGGAACTTCCTCCTTAATACTTTCTTAAACCTTTATTGGTGCATGCAGTCTCTCAGTCCAGCTTTCCTGTCTGTCTGTTTGCTTGTCTCCAAGTCTCTTCATTTCTCTTGCCTGCATTCAGATGCATTATATAACATTCCCTTTAATGTACTAGTTATCTCTTTGCCTGTTTCTAGTCTAAAATTTATCCTATCCATTGAATTTTTTTTTTTTTTTTTTGTAGAGACAGAGTCTCACTTTATGGCCCTTGGTGGAGTGCCGTGGCCTCACACAGCTCACAGCAACCTCCAACTCCTGGGCTTAAGTGATTCTCTTGCCTCTGCCTCCCGAGTAGCTAGGACTACAGGTGCCTGCCACAACGCCCAGCTATTTTTTGGTTGCAATTTGGCTGGGGCCAGGTTTAAACCCACCACCCTTGGTATATGGGGCTGGCGCCTTACCGACTGAGCCACAGGTGCCACCCTATCCATTGAATTTTTAATTATAATTACTATATATTTGTTATTTTCTAGATTGCTTATTTTTCATAGACTTTTCATAGATTTCATAGATATTTCATCATATTTTGTTGGTATTTACACATGATTTTCCTTCATTTGTCTTTAATTATCTTTAGCATAATTACTTAAAAATCTTTTAACTTTATTATTTTAATTTCAAAGAGAATCAATTAATTATGTTCATCTTCCTGATATTAATTTTCCTACTCAAGTTTCAAATTTTGGTTTTTAGGTGGCTCATCATTTCCAGAAAATTTCTCTCTCTCTCTGCTTTGCTACCATCTCTACCAACCTTCCACATCCCCATAGCAAACAGTTCAGAACCAGCTCTTATAAAAACCTCAGAGATACTGTACTTACAGAATCAAGTGACAGCATAGCTCAGGTCCAATGTGAAAGGGTCTACCTGTGTCTTCCTACCTTCCTTCCTAGGCATGCACCTCTGAAAAAATTAGAACTCAAATCAACTGTTGCGGCAGCTTTCTCCAACTCTTTTTTTCCACTCAGGGAAGCCACATTTCTGCTTTGCTTTTAGGTAGAGACCCTTACCCCATTTCCCTCCTCATAGCATTCTGAATCCCTATGGCCCCCAGGAGTTGTACCCCAGACCAGTTTTGCCAAGAGCCCTGCAGGCCAGCATCTGCAGAGGTGATGCTAATGAGGAGGATTGTCTTCAAAGGCTGAACTATCAATGCCACCCACATTCATCATCTCCCCATTTTGGCTGACACTCAGGATGGTATTATAACAGCTCCAAGTAGCATTTCACAACAGGTCTTGCCCAGTGCTCTATCAAACTATATATCCTTCCTGTGAATCGTTCTCCTGGGCCCTTAATTTTTTCCTCTGTGCAAAGGTACATGGACTTCCCTGATTTCTACCCACATTACAGCTGGGAAGTACTCACAGGTGAGATTTTATGTTTGTAGCTGACATTCCAAGATGGAGGAACCCATTCTCAAGACCCATCTCTGATATCACTCTTGATCTCAGCCAGAAGGCTGAGAAATGAACCAACTCCAATATCAATGGGACAAAGAATCGCTGATGGCTTCAGTGTGCTGTGCCACAGACAGCTGAGCTTCCATTTTATTTTCTTATAGAGTTTAATTATATATTTGATTTCAGCTCCTTAAATATATCATGGCTAAAGACATCAGCCTTCATTTAAGAGTGGGAAATAAAAAGATTATTCATCAATTAGTGTCTTATTTAGACATTTTGGTAAGGATATACATTGGTCTTAAATAAGAAGTTTGGGATTTGTGAAAGTCATTGCTACCTTCTCAGGAAATGAAAATCTATTTAAATTTTCATGTAGAAGTTTCAATTTCACCTATCACAGGGGCCAGGTTGGGATCCTAGTGAGTGCTGATCCTTCATTAATGCACAAGCTCAAAGCAAAATCATCAAAAGGTGCTTTGTACTGAACAATAAAAACAGGACATGATGGATAGATTTACTTTCTAATTCAATAATATTTATTAATGTCATGCATTGCTCCAACAAATTAATATTACATGAGCATGTCACAGTGAGCAGAGGAGGCAGAAGGGAAAGTTCAGATCCACCACAGAGAACCTGGAAGCCTCAAGTTTACCAGCAATAGACAACCTCAGTATTCTTTGCAGCCTACATATTTTCCACTAGAACTATTAATAAATAAATACAAAATATATTGATTGGAGTTTCATCTCCCTTCATTTTTCTTCTTTTGCATGCATTAACCAGAAGCAAGTGGTAGGAAAATTCAAACGTCAGGCCCATTTACAAACTGAGTGATCAATCCCTAAATATCTTACTCATTTATATAATTTTATAAGGACTATAAAATTTTATAGAATTTTAAAATGAAGATGAGTCAGTGTTTCTGAAGGACAATAATATAAGGAAATTATGAGTGTCATATGTTAAGCTATCATAATCAAGGAGTTCTGAAACAATCAACTGAAACCTAACACACTTTTGTATATTCCAAGGGAGAAAGGCAGCTGACTTTCATGCAGACTTTCAATATTAATTAATAATCTGCAATTTACTGCTGCACTCTTTCTATTAATGTTCCATTTTTCTTCTGGTACAGAAACTCCACTCCGTCATTCTTAATATTTCTGCTTTACTTTGGGCTGTCAGCAGTGATTTCCTTGTGGTTAGAGATGTAAATAGCTTCAGCCTTCCTGGGAGGGTCACCAAGGCCCTGCCTGATCCCTTTTCTGGGGGAAGGGGCTTTATGCAGAGAACCTAGGAAGGTGATGACAATGATGATGAGAGACTGAGAACTCAGTGGCTAAGAAAGGCAGTTTGGGGGTAAGAAAGGAAATCCAGGAATGCCTTTAGTGGTAGCTGTGATGGAATGTTTAAAACATGGAGTCCTGCTTAATATTTTCCAAATGAAACCACTTTGTCCTCATGCTGGGACTGTGGAAACACAGAGTGCAAGATTCAAGGAAATTGTTTTAGTCATAAAATGTAATTATTGAGCCCCCACTCTCAGCTGCAGACTTGCAGAGATGTCTCCGGAAGCTCCAAGGATCAGGGTAGGAAATAGCATGTGGTTGAAGGACAGATTATATCAGATGGTACCAGTATAGTCAGGTCAGCGGGGACAGAGTCACAGAAGGGCCTGGGCAGGAGAGGGACAGTCTTCCATGCTGCCGTGCGGTCATACTTGATTTTCTGTGGATGAGCCTCATGCTCTGTTACCTGGCAGGAGAAGCAGCACCTCTCACCTGGGCTTCTGGTTGTCTGCATCAAATCAATAAAGCAACATCCTGCACCAAGCTGGGATCACAGGTTCCTCTCATTCTGGTGCCCTCACCTATGAAACCATCTCACCCAGCAGGTTCAAGTCCAAACCCCAAAAACTTCAGAGGAAGAGCTGAAGGGCAGCAGCACCCTGGGACCTTGCTGTTCCAAGTCCATCACCATCGCCTGGGAGCATGTGAGGAATGCTGGATCTTAGGTCCCACCCTTGACCTTGTGAATCAGAATCTGCACTTTAACAAGACCCCCAGGTGATTTCAATGCAGGGAAGTTTAGGGAGACACTGACTTAGGGGCATTTATATGGGTGGGAACCGAAGTGCTAACCTCTCTACCTGCTATGGACTGAATGTGCCCCCATCCCCAGTTTCATAGGTTGAGCTCCAATCCCCAGCGTAATGGTATTAAGCAGAGGGGCCTTTGGGAAGTCAGGAGGGCTGAGCCTTTGCAAATAGAATCAGTCACCTTATAAAAGGGATCTCAGAGAGTCCCCCAGCCCCTCCCAGTGAGGGATAAGAGAGCCAACTGTAAACTGGAAAGCAGTCCCTCACCAGACTCTGTGGGTATCTTGGTCTTGGACTTCCCGGTCTCCAGAACTGTGAGAAACTAATTTCCATGTGTTATAAGCCACATATACTGTAGTACGGTCACAGCACCCTGAATGGACTAAGACGACACCTTCCCCCAGCTGCACACACATGCTACCCTAGTGCCCTTCTCAGGTAGGTACCGCTGTGGGGAGAGGGATTTGGGGAGAAAGTCCAAGGAGGAGGAGAGTGAAGAGTGTGGCTCTTAGGGAGAGGCTGCCTCTGAGGGGACATGTGCCATGTGGCAAGGGTGAGAGGCATTTCTGATGGGAAAACCCTTTGCAGCCCCCAAGGTGACCCAGGGGGCTCACCTCTGCCAGTGCCAGGGCCAGAGTTGCTCAGTGTACAGCCAGGGAAAATTATAAGAACTGTCTGGAGCTCCACTCCCAGACAATTTGTTACTTACCTTTTTATCTTCGGCTATTTGTTTTTGTAATTTCCTCTTAAACCACTTAATCTCCATGTTACATCTTACCTGTCATGGACCTTGCAGTGATTTCTCAGGTCGTAAGTTTCTATCAGTTGCCTACGTGATACAAATTTCTTATTTTGCTTCTTTTTAAACCAATTTGGATCAAAAATTTAAACTAACCAATGGAGCAAAAAAACACTTGCTCATCATATGTGGGGCATATGTGTGTATATCGCATGCGCAGTGATAGGACAGATGGAACACAAGGCATTTTACATAAAGTCAATCGCTGATATGAGAAGTAAGTCTGTCAGCGTGGACCATTGTGGAAGGTGCTAAACTCTGTTAACTAGATACCCTGTTTGATGAAAGCAAATGTGTGACTCCATAGGCTTGAGGAATTCACAAATATCATCTTTTCTTGTCCCCATTACACTCTCCGGAAGAACAAGCCATGTACTTGTTTGCACCCATGTGCCTCATCCTAGGACTCCACCACATGAGTTTTGGTGGAAGGGACAGCCCTCCTCCTACCATAAGAGCTGAACGTGTGAGATATTTTCTTTCCCAGCCTCCTCTACATCAAGGCATGAGTATGTGACTGAGGTTCAGTCAACCAAATATAACCCATCCGGAATTTTTGCCTCTAAAGGAGCAGAGACAGAAGAATGTGACCAAGATAACCATGTCTAGTCTCTAAAACACTGAGACCACCATGCCCCTGAGAGCATCCATTATCCAGGGTTCATGGTTAGTGGTGAAAGCACCGAAGTCATGATCCAAGGTGATAGACTCAGTATATTCATAGGATTGTTAGTGGCTTTTTTTTTCTTAAGTTTTGTAAATTTAACTTCCTTCTGTTCCTCCATTTTCTGAGTCTGGGACTCTGCTTCCATGGCAATTTGATGAGTTACAACCTTCTAGATAATTACTTTTATCATTGATTGAATGAGAATCAGTTTCTGTGGTCTACAACTTAAGACTAGAGATCATGCATAAAATTCAATAAGTTAAAAACTATTAGGTGGTAATAAAACTGGAATTAAAAAATAACCATTTTGACTTCTGGATAAAATGGAGTTAATAGGCACATGATTTATTCTCCCACTTTAGACAGCTAGGTAACTGGATAAAATATGGAAGGATGGTTCTTACACACTGGGCAGCAGCCAGTGTCGGCCTGGAATCTCAGAGAGAAAGAGTAAGGTCTACACTTGCACCTGCTGGTTGCCTAGAGGCAGTTTCCAGGCCACAGCTCTAGAGGGAGAACTCAAAAAGGCTCCAGGTTACTTGATGAGTAGAAGAGATAGAGATCAGAGTTCAGAGAGGCCAAGACAGCTAGAATTTGTGGGGCAGAGTATTGGTGAGAAGAGAGCTGCACAGAGAAGTCCAGAGGTCTGTGGAAGGAACCTCCTGAGGTTCTGACTGAGAACTGATCTGCACATATGTCAACAAGGCCAGAAATTAACCATCCTAAAGGAAAAGGCAAAACAGTGAGGCACAGAGTGGGAGGAGTTTGTAGCCCTCCAGCCAGAGGGAAAGGTCTTTTGTGCATGGCTGGTCACTGATAGTCCTCGGAGGGAGCAGCTTCCTAGTAGGGTTAAATTAGCCTTGGGCTGTATTAGTTTTCATTCCCACCAGCAATGTAGAAGTGTTCCCTTTTCTCCACATCTGCGCCAATATTTCTGATTTTGGGATTTTGTGATGTGGGCTAATCTTACTGGAGTTAGATGATATCTCAAAGTAGTTTTGATTTGTACATCTCTGATGGTTAAGGATGATGAACATTTTTTTCATGTGTCTGTGTAGGGTCCCTTTGGAAAGATGTTTGGGGAATACTTAGAGATCTAAAAATAGACCTGCCATTCGATCCTATAATTCCTCTACTAGGTATATATCCAGAAGACCAAAAATCGCACTATAACAAAGATATTTGTACCAGAATGTTTATTGAAGCCCAATTCATAATTGCTAAGTCATGGAAAAAACCCAAGTGCCCATCGACTCATGAATGGATTAATAAATTGTGGTATTTGTACACCATGGAATATTATGCAGCTGTAAAGAAAGATGGAGACTATACCTCCTTCATGTTTACATGGATAGAGCTGGAACATATTCTTCTTAGCAAAGTATCCAAAGAAAGGAAGAAAAAGTACCCAATGTACTCAGCCCTAATATGAAACTAATTTATAGCTTTCATTCAAAGGCTACAACCCAATCTCAGTACAAGAATATGGGGAAGGGGGCAAGGGAGGAGAAGGGAGGGGGAAGTGGGGTGGAGGGGGGGTGATTAGTGGGACCACACCTAGGGTGCATCTTGGAAGGGTGAAGTTTACTAAGTATAGAGTATAAGGGTTTGAACACAATAATTAAGAAAATGCCATGAAGGCTATGTTAACCAGTTCGGTGAAAATATTTCAGACTGTATATGGAACCAGCACATTGTACCTCATGATTGCATTATTGTACACAGCTATGATTTAATAAAAAAAAAAAAAATACCAAACCCAAGAAACTTTAAAAAAAATAAATAAATAAATAATAAAATAAAATAGCCTTGGGCTAAAAGTTAGTCTGAACCTACCCTAAAAAAATCTCAAGAACAAATCTTGAAGGACAAGCAATGAAAAATGCTCCAAACACCACGACCTAAAGGAATTTGATAAAAAATCTATAGCCCAACAATGAAAAATTTACAAAAATTTCCAGGGACATAAAGAAGCAGAAAAATATCAAGAACCAGGAGAGAAATCAGTCAATAACACAGACTCAGAAATCAGGCAAAGACGATTTTACAAACATGTTCCCTATATTTAAAAAGGTAGAAAAACATTATCATAATGAAGATACAATAAAATATATATTTTTAGAAGACACAGACTACTTAGAGGTGAAAAATAAAATAACCGAAGTATAAAACACATTGGGTGGGATTACTGGCAGATTACACACTGCAGAGGAAAAAATTAGTTTTCTTGAAAACATAGCAATATAAATTATCCAAAATGAAGCACTGAGAAAAAGACTAGAAAAAAAATTGACAAAGCATCAGTGATCTGTGAGACATTTAATGTATTTATGATTGGGTGGCCAAAAATGGGCAGAGTTTGATTACAACAATAAACCCACAGGCCCAAAAAGCTCAAGGAACTCCAATGAAATAAATATAAAAAAGAAAGTGTCAGAAAGCATATTCAAACTGCTGAACACTAGTAATAAATGGAAAAATTTTGAAGCATCCAGAGAAAAGAACGTATTAGGACCAGATGAATGAAGATAACAGCAGACTTTATATAAGAAAGTACACAAACTGTAAGGTAATGCAAATTTATCTTTAAAGAACTGAAAGGAAACAAAATTGTCAGCCCCCGTTTCTGTACCCAGTGAAAATATTCTCCGAAATCAAGGCGATTGAAGACTTTTTGGGACAATGAAAGAGAGAAGTTATTGTTAGCAGATCTGCACTACAAAAATGAAGTTTTTCAGACACAAAGAAATATCTAGACTCATTCCTTTGAACTCATCCATTTTAGTGACTTTAAATGGTATCGTTAACAATTCCTAGATTTATGCCTCCAGCCTCAAAGTCATCCCTGAACTCCAGACCGGTTCATCCAACTGCCTCCTCAGCATCTCAACTGGAGTGTTGAATAGCATCACAGACTTGACCTGCCTTACACTGAATACCTAAAGTTTTTCTCACACTCTTCCCCATCTGCACAAGTGACCAAAACATTCAAGTTTCTGTGACCAAGACCCCTTCCAAGTAAATCCCTAATCTCTTTCTCTTTACCCCTATGGCTATTAACTGGTTTAAGCCACCATCCCTCCTTACCTACCTTACTGCAACAATCTCCTGTCTCTTCACCTTTGTAACTTTCTTTTCTGCTCCCCAACTCTTTTTATATTGGTCCCTCCCTTGCTCAAAGCCTTCCAAGTCTCGCAATCTCAGAATAGTAGCCAAAATCCTTACAATAGTCTTCCTGGCCAAGATCTTGTCTCTACCTTGATCGTGTCTCCTGCCCCTCAAACTCTCATTCACTCAGTGCTGCCACACTGATCTGGCGGCTCCTTGACTCAGAGGGCCTTTGCACTTGCTGTTGCCTGCACCTAAAATCCTGCCCCCAGATACCTGCCAACCTGACTTCCCCACCTCCTTCAGCTCTTTACCCAAATGCTACCTTTTCAGAAAGGTTTTCCCTGGCCATGGTTTTTAATATTCATGGGTCACTGTGAAAGTTTTGAGGTACACAAAATCAAGAAACATAAAATCTGTGCAGACAGAAGCAAAGTAAGCCCTCCCAGCAACACTGATAAGCTGAGCAAGTTGAAATTTGCATGAGTGAATCAGAAAGGATGCTGCTGTGTTTCTTGGAAGTGAAATAATGGACCATAGCACTGTTTGTCTCAAAACTTTCATAGTGACCCCCATGTTACAACTACCTACAGCACTTTCTGTCCTCCTTTCCTGCTTTATTTAAATTAATATTTAACACCCTCTGATAGACTACTATTTTGCTTTATTTTCTCTCCCTCCCCTTAAATTATCTTTCTCTCCCTGCTAGAATATAAGTTCCATGAACATAGAATGTTTCTATCCTTTGTTCATGGCTATATTTCCAGTATGTAGAATAGGAACTGGCACCCACTAAATGCTTAGTAAATATTTGTTGAATGAAAAAATAGAACAGAACTGGGAAAAGAATTTAGAGATAATCCCAGGTAGCCTCTGCTAGTCCCTACTTCACAATAAAGAAAACCAAACATGTAGGGCGGCGCCTGTGGCTCAGTGAGTAGGGCGCCGGCCCCATGTACCTAGGGTGGCGGGTCCAAACCCGGCCCTGGCCAAACTGCAACCAAAAAATGGCCGGGCGTTGTGGTGGGCGCCTGTAGTCCCAGCTGCTCGGGAGGCTGAGGCAAGAGAGTCGCTTAAGCCCAGGAGTTGGAGTTTGCTGTGAGCTGTGTGAGGCCATAAAGTGAGACTCTGTCTCTACAAAAAAAAAAAAAGAAAGAAAGAAAACCAAACATGCAAAGGCCACTTCTTTCACTGCAAAAATGTTTTATTCTGCAGGAACAGCCCTGGTTCTTTCACCTTATCAGACTCCTAGGGAATTAGGACTAGGAATCTTCATCTTTCCTTTTCTGGTGTTATTCACATTTCCGTGAATGTGAGAGCCCTCGTTACCTGCTGTCCAAGAGAGCGCAACAGCAGAAACACACCTGTGAAATGTGGCCTTAAAGAGAGCCACTCACCAGGGACTGCATGTGATATTCCTGGGTTAGTTATAATGGTTGTCACCACTCAAGACCTCTTTAGAGAACCCCAAAATGGGAGGATGCAGGCCTTTAGACTACTCCTTAGTTCCTAGTGCCTTCATATGATGGGGTAACCTTTGGATTACTGTCCATCCCAAGGGCTCTGACAGTTTGTGAATACATTTAGTAAGGTAATACATCGTTAGAGATCACTGGGTTATTAAAATGAAACAAATAGAAAGTTACTAGAGTGAGTACATGGAAGGTATAACCTTGCTGGTGGGGCTGCTGCCTGGTGTAAAGCCTTGCATACGATGCTCAGTGTAATGTTGGCATCATTCCATCTTCACCCCACTGATCTCTAACCTCTGCCCCTCTGTTAAACCAACTCTCACCTGGTCACTGGTGAGGATCTAGCAGGTGCTTTTTCTGTTTCACATGACCTCATGGCAGCAAGTGACTTCCTGGATCCCTCCCTCCCTGAGCTCTCATGCACATCAGCCACTCCCAGGCATGTTCCTTCCTAGATTTCTCCACTCACCCTTTCAGTGTCAATGTATCCCAAAGTTCTGTCTTCCTCACTGCTGGGAAACAGGAAGTTATTATGGATAACCACAGCTGGCTCTCTAGGCAAATACTTTGAGAAGTGTTCTGGGTGGTTTTGCTAACTGAACCTAACAGCTTACCACATCTCATTTGGAAAGTGAGACAGCCTGATAAACCCCAGGCATCCACAACTCCCGGAAGTTCCACCACTTCTTTGGACATTACAAGGACTCTCTCATCTAGATTTTCCCCCTGTAGGATAGTATTCAGTCTGGCAGAGAGTCTAGATAAGTCTGCAGATGTATATTCTGCATCTCATGAGCAGAATACAGTCAGAGGAGTCATGTTGGAAACAACAGATTCAAGAGGTTCTTTGAAAATAAAATTCAAAAGCACAGAGGAGAACATTTTCTAAGGGAAATGTTATTCCATTTAGTTTCTTATAGTCAAGGTTACTCCTGATGGCTTTTATGCAGCAGCCTACCCTGCTCCTGATGGCCAGAGAGCAAATAATAAGCAAGCACTTTGTGAATCATAACTTCCTACATACATAGAAAGAAGTTTCTATGTTAAAATGTTTCACTGCATTTTATTCATCTAGAAGACAACATTTCAGGTATATAAAGGAGGAAAATGGTCTTTCAATGCTGTTTGTCATTGCTATTTCCCATGTTGATTGAAAAGGCATCTGGCCTAGGTATAGTGCATGAAGTGGGACCATGAGGCACAAGGAACTAAAATATACCATCTTAAGGGAAATTAGTTAAATTTGAGAATGAATCACGAAACTCTCCTTGGGTCTCTAATCCACTGCTGAGCTCCAGTTGACTGCTCCTGGTGCTACCATGTAAAAGTTCTAAATGGCAAGCTGATTCTATTATGATCATTTTCTTCCTTTGTGAGAAGTCAGACTTAATCTCTCGGGCTCTAAATCCTCTGATCTAATCAAGAGGGCTTGAAACTAACAACCAAGGGGGCAGGGAAATGTATACCCATCCACAACAGATTAACCGTATGCCCATGGATGATATCAGCCATGCCACAGTGAAACAGAAAAATAACAGATGAAGCTCCCAGTAACTCTCAGGGGAGGAAGAACTCAGATGTTTCTACACCAATGCATAAGTCCAGGAAGAGAGATAAAAATCACCTTGAGACTTTACAGAGGAGAAACATTCTCCCTCATAGATGGACTTGAGAAATGAAATGTACAAAGGAATATGGCAATGGAAGGTTATATGTTTTCTGCAAACATAAATTTTTAATAAAAAGCCCACCATGAAAGTATTGGCAAATTGATTCTAAAATGTATATGGAGAGACAAATGACCCAGAATAGCCAATACAATATTAAAGGAAAAGAACAAAGTTGGGGGAGTGACACTACCTGACTTCAAGACTATGAAGCTAAAGTAATCAAGATAGGATGGTGTTGGTAAAAGAATAGACAATTTGGTCAATGGACAGAATAGACTAAAATAGACCCACACATAGATAGTCAACTGGTCTTTCACAAAGGAGCAAGGCAATTCAATGGAGAAAAGATAGTCCTTTCAACAAACAGTGCTGGAAACTAGACAGCCACATGCAAAAAAAGTTAATCTAGACACAGACCTTATTTCTACAAAAATTAACTCAGAATGGATCATAGACCTAAACATAAAATGTGAAACTATTAAAACTCCAGGAAGATAACATAAGAGAAAATCTAGATAACCTTGAATACAGTGATGATTTTTTAGGTATAAAACTTAAAAACTTATCATAAAAAGATATGATCCCTGAAAGAAAATTGATAGGCTGGAGTCTGTTAAAATTAAAAACTTCTGCTCTCTGAAAGGCAATGCCCAGAGATTGTGACTAGTTACAGAGTAAGTGAAAATACTTAAAAAGGATATATCTGATAAAATCCTGTTATTCAAAATGTACAAAGAACTCTTAAAACTCAACAGTAAGAAAACAACTCAATTTTTTAAGTGGGCAAAAGACCTCAACAGACACCTAACCAAAAAGTATATATGGATGGCAAATAAACGTGAAAAGATGCTCAACATAATATGTCATTAGGAAGTTGCAAATTAAAACAGCAATGACATAGCAGTACATACCTATTACAGTGGCCAAAATCCAAAACACTGTCACCATCAGGTGCTGATAAAAATGTGGAACAGCAGAAACTCTCATTCACTGTTGTTGGAAATGGTTCGGCCACTTTGGAAGACGCTTTGGCAATTTCTTACAAAACATGTTGCAGCGCTGATTTTATCTGCTCAGATACAGCACTGGTTCTTGTTGATACATTCCATAAACATTCTTACCATATGATTCAGCAATCATGTTTCTTGGTATTTATTCAAATGAGCCAAAAACTTTATCTCCACACAAAAACCTGCACAGGGGTGTTTATAGCAGCTGTAAGCCCAAATTGCCAAAACTTCAAAGCAACCACGATGTCTTTCAGTATGAAAGACATCAACTGAATGAATAAACTGCGGTACATCCAGACAATGGAACATTACTCAGTGCTAAAAAGAAATGAGCTATAGAAATGTGAAAATATATGGAGGAAACATGTAAAAGAAGCCGATCTGAAAAGGCTACACATTGTGTGGTTCCAGCTTTATGACATAACAGAAAAGGCAAAACTCTAGAGCCAGTAAAATGATCACTGGTTACCAATAAAACTATTCAGTGGAATTTGGAGAAAAAAATAGGTAAATTTAGGTAGTATTTCATGGCCAAAGACAATAGGGAAGAATGTTTAAGAGGATTGAGAGGCTTTCATTAATTAATTCTAAGTATTCATATTCAAGTGATCTTGAGGAAACAATAATAAAGCATTATTTGATTAAATCCAGGCATCTAAAAACTCTTGACCCAGCTGGATGCTAATTCTGGAGATAAAGAAACTGAGCCTGGGCAGCCTTTAACCACATTGGGACTCCAAATCCCTGTTTTCCTGCACCATCCCATGCCTTTCATTTGAAATGGAGGGAACATGTTGATCCCAAAGAGTGGTGATGGATGTATCTCCACCCAGAATTTTGGGATGAGACTAAAGTGTCCAATGCCCTGGGCCAAAGGCTGCGTTGTAAGATGAGATGTTGGACTAGAAACCAGATGGCCATCAGTAGAGAGGGGAGCACTGGTGTGATGTGGAAATGGTGTGGCAGGATGGCACATAAATGCAACGTGTTTCTGGATTTTTTCTTTCTTTTTTTTTTTTTTGTAGAGACAGAGTCTCACTGTACCGCCCTCGGGTAGAGTGCCATGGCGTCACACGGCTCACAGCAACCTCTAACTCTTGGGCCTACGCGATTCTCTTGCCTCAGCCTCCCGAGCAGCTGGGACTACAGGCGCCAGCCACAACGCCCGGCTATTTTTTTTTGTTGTTGTTGTTGCAGTTTGGCCGGGGCTGGGTTTGAACCCGCCACCCTCGGCATATGGGGCCGGCGCCCTACTCACTGAGCCACAGGCGCCGCCAGTTTCTGGATTTTTTTCTATAATGCAATCTGAAAATGACTTCATGAAGATGAGCAGGATATGAACAATCAAGCATCCTAATCACATTTATTCCCAACTAACTTGTGCAGACATTTCATGATAGTTCTCTCTTTTTTTTTTTTTTCCTAGAAGGAAGAATAAAAGAGACCCACCCTAGACTCCCCCGGTCTAGCAAGATTTCAGTGGTCTGCAATGCTGACTGCACGTTCGTCACCCAGGGAGTTTTGTAAAAGTGCCAGTGCCCAGGCTTGCTTCCCCTTATTCGAATATTCTCCTACCCTGCTTCTTAGGAAGGTTAGACTTCCTCCTCTTCCCAACTGTGCTTAATTGGCCTAGCTTTGCTGGGATAGTGGCAAATCCAGTGGGGTGGTTGGAGTGTGTGTATGTGGATGTGCTCATGCACATACTTAGAGGTGTGTTTTTCTAGCACTGGTCTAAATTCGTCACATCAATTGTCAAAAGGGAAAAGGGTAGAAGAGCTTGGCTAAGGCCTGTAGGTTAGACAGTCAGAAGTTCTACCCCTAAGCTCTTAAAAAAACTGAAATTATCCCACTTTATAAACTTTCCGGTTTCGATGGAAACCTAAATTGATCTTAAACACAGTATGGTAAACACTGTTTAACTCATCTCAAAGTGTCCTGAGTTTAACTCAACTCAGAGGAGCCTTTGGGGACTGTCCCTATGCTAGGTGGTGTTCTGAAGTCCTCGAATCCTTTTTGTACATTTCGTCATCAATGTTCTCAGGGGTATCATTTGTTTGGCTAGCGCCTCCCAGTTCTACTCTGATGCTTCTAAGGTGTTGCAAAGTGGAAAAGCAATTGCCTAACCACAAAACAAATGTGTGTCACATGAACATCAAAAAAAAAACCCAGTAAGAGGTTCAACCTGAGGAATGAACTGTAAGCAACTTGGATGCCGCAGCACTGATTTTATCTGCTAGAAGCTGAGGCTGCAACTGAAACCTCCAGATAAAAGAACTTTGATCCAGTATCCAGCACTTGCTGAGCCCCATCAGGGCTCTGGTGTGTCCTTGCAAAGTTCATTTCAGAATGTTAGGCATGTTCAAAGAATCACCAAAAAGCTTAGCCATGTTAAAAGCTTTTTTAAAGTTTATATGAACCTACTACAGAACCCCAGGAAGATGATAAAATAATAACGTTTTGAACTAACATTTAAAAATTTCATTTTTAGTTAAGGGAAGAAAAATCCATTTTTTCTTAAGAAAACAGTTTATTAAAGGGCACAGGGGAATAATGTTTTTCAAAAGTATTCTATAAGCCTTTTTTTCCTTTCACTTTGCTGATTTCAACAGGAGGAGGCCCATTATTGTTGTAATAGGCTGTTTTAGCAGAGATAGAGGATTAAAAGGGCAAGTTCCCCCCGTGGATCACTCCTGCTGGTCCTTCCCAAACCAGGAGCTGACTCAGGCAAAGTAGCCAAGTAGGCATGTCATGTGGCACAGGTTTACGCAGAAAAGGACGGCACATGTAACAAAGGGCAGCAGTGACTGAGTGGGCACATGTCAGGGACCATGCTACTTAAGCGCACGACAGCCCAATTTGTAAGGGCAGCTCCTATCCTCCATCTGAGGTGGACGGAAGTAACTTGCTCAAAGCCACATAGTGGTTAAGTGACTTTTGGGGACTCTCTATTCTTACGTCAGAATTGAACAAACCTCGGAGAATGAGGTAGATGTGTAAGTTTTGATTGAAAGGATGACAATGTCCTATCATTCAGTGACAAGAGAACATTTTTGTGCAAGTGGAGTGTATTTTAAAACATCACTGGCTTCCTCTTTATTCCTGTAACACTTGCCTAGGCAAAGTGTGGTCTGGGCACCAGTGGCAGCAGCATCCCTTGAGAGCAGATTGGAAATGCACAGTCTCAGGCCCTGCCCCAATCTTCCTGAGTCAGAGTCTGACCTGAACAACAGCCAGGTGACCTGCCCACAGATTGCCCCTGTCAGGGCTTCTGCACTGGCTGTTCCCACTTCTAGAATGTTATTCCTGGGACTGCCATGCCTCACTCCCTTTCATTTCTCTTAACTCTGCTTAATGTCACCCCTCCAACGGGTGTCCCTGACTTCCATCTGAAAAGCAGCATCCTCTGTCACCCTCTTGCACTCACCCTGCTTTACCTTTCTTCACAGCAGTGATCACGACCTTGGGTATCATCTGCTCCTTCCACTCCAGTGTAAGCCCCATAGGGCTGGGCCTTTGTGCCTCCCGCACCTCAGACAGTGGCTGGGATGAAAGTGCTGGATAAACATTTGCACAAGAGACTTTTATATGCAGGACTAGATCTAGTGCAAATCTCTAACTTCACGGTGGAGATCCCTGGGAAATGGGAAGGGGAGACTGAGGAAAGGGACCTTTTGTAGTTTTCGCAGTGTGCACCCTTCATTCACCCTGATGTAGTTTTGTCAATTTTTCAAAGGACTATGCACAATTTTTATAATTGATTAAACAATTTTCAAATAATTTAACAAATCATCTTAAGATCTATCTTGCTACAAAAACAAAGCAGATTGCATCCCTTCCTTCTGAAAGGTGTCAGGCTCTATTAATTGATGAGATGACATTTTAATAAGAAACCATCTCCTGTTAAGGGCCTGTTTCTCCCAGAAATGCCATTATATTAAGAATTTTACTTTTGAAACCCAGATGTTACCACTCTACATGTGAACTGCACATTGTCCCGGCAACAGGCCAGGCCCATAACTGCCTGCCTGCTTCCTGAAGTGGCTGAGACCCTCATACTCAGAGTCTAGCACAAATGGCAGAAAGACCAGGCAGATTCAAATCAAGTCCACAAAAGAAAACCATCTTTACTGATGAATCATTTATTTGGACAAGACAAACACATCTCCACACTGTTTCTTTTTTATACAGAAAGTGGAACATTTCAAATATATTAGTTCTTCTCTTCTTCAACAGAATTCACGTCGGTCTGGTTTCAGGAACTGCAGCTCATTTTAAGATTCACGTTTCAGTAACACATATGCACCCATTACAGCCAAGAGAGCATACTGCAAAGAAAACACAGGGGGAAATTACTGTGAGGCCTACAAAGAAATTGGTCTGTAAATATATTCAGATGAAGTTGGTTCAATATTGGCTGACAACAAAATCAAAAGATGACCTTTTCCTTCATCCCCTATTTCTCCAAATTAGCTGTTCAATGGCACATTTTAGTTAAAAATCCAAAAATACATTTATGGACTAAGGATCAAACACCTGACAAACACAGCCAATGAGGTGCTTACTCCTGAGTAGATTTCCTATTGTTTATCAAGTGATTTTTAAAAATATACAGATACATTGTTGTTGAAGTTGAGAGATTACTAGGTTTATTATATTAATTTTTTGTATGTTTGAAATTTTCCATAATAAAAAGTAACAACTATATAAATACCATTTTAGAATGCACTGTGAACACAAAAGGTGAAAGTAGCTATTTTAAATAATTAATTTAAATGTTGATAATTTAAATGATTATCTTAATTTCTAGTTAACTATAAATATTCTGCAGAAAAATTAATGGCAAAACATTTTAAGAAGATTGCATCTTTACAACTGTACAAGTGAAAGCTCTAATATTAAAAAAAAAAAAACATACAGACACACACATAAATTCCTACCTTGAACTTCGGATAATCATTCATTATTATGGTGACCATACCAACATATGGTAAAAACCTAAATTGTGGGATAAAAAACAAGAAATATAAAAATTGTTTATAATACGATGAGGGCAGCATTTGAAAACACTATAAATCCGTTTGAGAAATAAATCTTACAGGGGATATACTGACTGAGGCTGTAAGGACAATTCACCCCCATGTCCAATGGCTTCATTAGTGAAAACCATCACAGCTGACAGCCAGGACAATTTTGTTACATAAGCACATGATTCCAGAGTGTGGTGCTACTTGTCTTCACTTGCTACAATTTATAATAATTAGTTGATCTAGTATACAAACAGAATGGGCAACTTACAAATCTAGTTCTTATTTTTTTAGAAGAAAAATAACATTCAGATAGCCTACATAAAAACTGCTGTTGGATGATGCTTTAAAAGCATGTGGATAATTAATTTGTAATTTAAATTACAACATCATTTTCATTTTACAGTGCTTTTCAGATGAAACTAACAAGTTTATTGGGCAGTGAATACCATAACTTATGCTCAAGTATGATCATGATCCCAGAGAGAGAAAGTTCAGTGCATAAACCAGCCAATAATTAGGCTGACAAGTGTTAAACATAAAAGGGTTACCAAGAAAGGAAAAGAATCCTTTTTGTTTTTTTTTTAATGGAGAGGACACATCCTCTACTTCTCGATCAGAAGCAGAACTCATTACTGAAACAATTATATAAAAGACTTATCACAGAACTGTTTTTAGTCAATAAAAATAGGGAATAACCTAAATGTCCATCTAAAGAGGATTGATTAAATAAGCTAGAATTCTCAGTAGAAGAGCATGTAGCCATTTAAAAAGGTGCAGATGTAGATTTGATACAAAAAAGCTATTTCCAGTTTCCTAGTGGGTGAACAATACCAAATTCTTTTAGGTGAAATCATAGATCATATTTGCATACATATACATCTGTAAAGGCACAGATAGTGCCTAGAGCATTTACTGAAATGTGAAGTAGCAATTATCTCCAGGAGGATTTCTTGTAATTGTTATTTATAATCCACAGATGACTAATCTCTAGGTGAGGATTAATTTTTAAATAGCATCAAATTAGAGATAATCGAAGAGGATTCAGTTTTAGATTTTATTAATATGTCTTTAGGAAGTTTTATGTTTTATTTATCTTCACAGTACAAATGAGATCTGCTTAGAACCCTTCTGATATATTTGTAACGCATGATTCTATCATCCTATAAATTTAGTTTCTCTGTTTCTGAATGGTTTTCTGGTTTCTTAACCTTCTATAAAACATAAAAGTGAATTCTCACCCTCTAGCTCGTCCCACCACATCTTTCTTTTCAAGCCAGTTCTGGCCTTCTTTGTATAAGCCTCTGTCATCAACTTCATTATTATCTCCTTTGGTCAGAAATTTGATGTCTCCATTATCTCTGGAAAGCAAAATAATGTCCTCTCAAAAATGATTTTCAGCATATCATCATTAAAAAAAATAATAGTTTACCCAAGACTTTACCGTCAAACCATTTAGAAAAGCAGTTAAAGATAATTTGACCTTCCTCTGGTCTAAGATGATGGTTTACAGATAACCATTCAACTGATGGTTATCTGACAAATCTAATGTCAGTTTTGTAGACTTAAATTCTAAAACACTCAAGTAACCTTGACAACCAAAGAGCATGGCCAAGCACAAGGGCAATGATTCGCTTCCAGCACAGCACATAGTAAAGAACCACTTGTCAGCTCATGCTTTCTTGGAATGAAGAACAAGCTAGTACCTAACTTATATTTTAGTCTTCAAATGAGAATATTAGTGGCATTCATCCGTGAGCAAAATTATGAGAATAACCATCATGTAATTCTTTCAAATCTACATTCAGAATACCCCAAAATGTTGCTGACAAGGAGATTTTTCTAGGCTCACTTCAGTTGTCACCTCAAGTCAGAATAGGTCAGAAGTTGAGACATGAGGCTGGTTTAATAAGCTGTGCTGAACTTAAACTGTTTTCATTCTTTCTCAGTCCTCACAGACCAGTTTGTCCACACAGATTATATTCCTCTTCACTCTAGACATAGATTTGGTCCCAGATCACACAGATTTGAGCACAAGGTAATTTAAATGCAAGTGTGCTCTTAGCTGTCCTCAAACCTATCTTACTTGCCAATGCAGAATGTGTTAATACAGTATTTCCTTCACGTCTGAGCACAGTGGTATAAAGTCCAGTTTGCAAGGAAACAAGAATCACAAATGGCATCAAACCAGCAAGTTAAAAAGACATGTGGGATTAATTTTAAGCATTCTAAACAGGTGCTCAGATAGCCTGACACTAGAAACACAATATTGTACCATTATAGAGCAAGACAGAAGCTCTTCTTTCAATAAGACAAATGAACAAATATACTATGATAATGAGATAAAATACTAAGAGCCCCCGAATATTTGAAACCACATCAAAAAAGCAAGCTGGTTTGCAGCCATAGTTATAAAGGAAATAAAGAGGACAAAAATCCTGGGATACTCTCATAATTCATGAAAATCACAGCAAAAAGTCATGTTTCCGCAACTCTGAACAATTTATCACCTTTAGAAATTATTTTCCAATCAGGTGACTCTACTGTCACATATGACCAAGCATGTGTCTTCCTTAGCAAGTTAAGTAGACATCAAGTAACCCTTAGTGCAGTACCAGTGTATCAACACACACTGAAACTGGATTGTCTCATGGTTAGAGTGAAACGAGATGAATGTTTAAGTTTCAATATCTTTGGGGAACAGTGAACGCGATGGGAATCTAATGCCAGGTATCTCCAAATACACACACTTGCTACAGACAGAGTGAGAAATGCTCCATTATTTAAATGCTCCACTATTGACATCTAATTTTAATTCTGTAACGCATGCAGGTAAAAATCTACACTAAGCTGCATAAAGATACATGAATAACCAAGTATGTGAAATGTAACATATTTGCTAATCACGTGAAATACCCTCTCATGGGAACTTTACATATTTGAGCTAGAAATAAACATTTCTGGTTCCAAGAAAAGGGTCGTAATAAGTAAGTCTTTTAAGGGGAAAGAAAGACTGTTGGGAAGGTGGGAAATTAATGCAGGATATGCCATGACCAAAGCATGGGA
Source organism: Nycticebus coucang (assembly GCF_027406575.1). Classification (NCBI taxonomy): domain Eukaryota; kingdom Metazoa; phylum Chordata; class Mammalia; order Primates; family Lorisidae; genus Nycticebus; species Nycticebus coucang. Next base: position 55,129,911 of record NC_069798.1, on the reverse strand, counting down.
TATTACTGCTGAGAATGCTACTTTGGTCAACGCGACAGAAAAACAGCTTGCTTTCCTGCATTTCAGAAAATAATTTTCATATCAATATAATCCTCTGTTACAATGTGATTTTCCTTTGAGCTCCTTCAAATAACTAACATGTTATAATATATCCCATCTTATATTTGTGGCGATTTAAGTTTTTTAGGTGCTTTAGCAAACATTAGTTCACTTAACTCTCATAATCAACCTGTGGACTAAAATATTGGGTAAAATATTCTCACTCCTGTCCTATAGAATGAGTTAAGTAGCTGATCCGGTCACCCCGTTAGTAAATAGAGAACTAGGAACACAAACCATTGCTTTCATTACTTTCTAATTAACCATTAATACTATCAACCAAAAACTTACAAAAAACAAAAACAGAAAGAAATAAAGTTTCTTTACTTTTCATGAACTTTGATTACTCTGTGAACTATTGGAATGTCTCGTCCTTCAACTTTAAAAACAACTATTTCACCAGCTCGAATGGGGTCTTCCCGGAAATTTGTGAGAAACAGAAGGTCTCCCCTGTGGAAGGCCGGCTCCATGCTGCCACTAGAAAGAAACACAAAGTCAACGTTAGCATTACCCTGTGTCCAAAAGGTGACAAGAATAAACAGAGAAGTTAGAGTTGAAACTCTCCTCAATAGTCAAGTAAGACTTCAGAGCCATAAACAAGCCGCAGTGGTTTCCTTCTGACCACCCAAGGTAATAACGACTGGGGAGAAAGGAAATGATTTCTACTCAGAATTAAGCATGGGACAGGCACTGGAAGGCCCCTCTGCAGTTAATATTAGGTAGAAAAAGAACCAAGAATAATGAGGCCTCTGAAGTAAAAGCTGCCAATTTTTACTTTTTAATAAAGTCCTCCTGCTACAAATACAGGGTATATACACATTTTAAGAAAGAAAAAAACTATTAAATTTGTAATACTCAAGTCATGTTTGACTTCTGCAACTACAAGAGGAGCTCAATTTGGCCTGTATTCATCTTTTGTTATCAGTATATATTGAACATTACACTTTTAATACAGTTTCGTTTTTTCCTTTTTTAAAAAATGTGTATAGATGTTTTAGCACTCTCCACACACCATTATTTTCATTCAGAACTGCAGACTCTTACAAGTGATTAATACTCCAGCAGGAGTGTCCTACCTGCAGCCCGTCGGCTGCATGCTGCGTATTTGACAGTGTGTTTTGCTTATCTGTGCTGTGAGACATCGTGAAAAGTCTGCACGGACCTTTCCTTTCGCTCATTAGCTTTCGTTTGTGTTTGTGTATTTCATGTGTGGCCCAAGATAACTCTTCTTCTTCCAATGTGTGGCAGAGAAGAAAAAAGGTTGGACACCCCTGAAAGGGTGGTTCTTTTCGTTTTATAGTATATCCCCAGTGCTTAGGATACTCTAATACTTGTTCAAGGAATGAGCAACAAACACATGAATATGTTTACGGAGCCAAGCTGAGAGTTGAGATGAAACGTGCCTCCTGCAGCATCAACCTTTGTACCATACTCCACACGAGCCCAATGCTAACGGATATTAATTGGTTTTGATGGGGTGGTCAATAGATAATTCCACATGATACCAATTTAAACTTGTGGCTGGAATCAACGTAAATCATAATCTACTGGAAGCTGAAATTTAATAAATAGAATTCATTGTGTAATTCTCATGCTCTGCTTTAATGCACGAGAAAATAAGGAGGCCTAGGAATATGGCTTATGGGGCTGTGCAACGAGCATGAGTAACGGCTGCTGAACAGAAAGGAGAGAGAAGGAACCAGGCTACTGAAGCCGTGGGACGCTTTAAAGGAAACTGTGGCCCTCTCTGCCCTCCCGCTCTAGCACACTTTAAATGCCTCAGCAGACACTTAAGTCAGCAAAAAGAAAAGCAGCCTATAACTAAGTGCCCACAGATAGGTTTATGTTTAAGTGAAACTAGTGTCTATAAGACCAGTAATGGATCCAGCGATCAAAAATAAGAAATCTAAATAGAAATGGAGAAAGGGCTAGAAACAGAACTAAGAGTGAAAGAAAGAGAAAACATCCGAGTAAAAACAACTTTGGGGTTTTTCTGTCCCCTGAAATAGAATTTCATTTTGTCTTCTCCTGAAAATAAAACATAATTGCTTCAGGGTCTTGTTTTCTTCTAATGCACAACAGCTAAAGCACTAAAGATAACTGCTTCTTCACCTATGGCTTTACCTTTACTCCTTCAACAAAATTCCTGAAGATGTTGATGGAAAACCCTCTTGGTTCACAGGAACAGTTCAGGGACTGCAGTGAGGATTAGACCATGCAGGCAAGGAGAGGGTGCTGAAGTTTGGCATCAGGGTCATTTTTGTGTCCCACCAGGACAGCAGTTCTTCCCAGTGTCTCTCTGATGCCAACTTGCACTTGCCTTCCCGATAGGCCAGGGCTGCCCCCAAGGCCAAACATCCCTCAGGGACGTAAATGGTTTATGCAGACAAACCAAATTGCCTTAGCACTATGAAGGATGCTCTTTTTAAAAAGCCCCTAAAGTACAGCAATTTCACACCACCTCTGTGGGCAGCGCCTGTGTGACTGTGTGATCTGAGGAGGAGAGCCAGCACAGCTCAGATCCAGCGTGGGCTCTGCCGAAAGTGATTGAGAGATGCTCGCAGCTTGGCCTCGCTGAGCCTCATTACCTCTAAACTTGAGGTTTTAAATCCCTTCTTTTTTAAAAGGCTCAAAATCCTTCCTTCAAATGAGATCTTACCCAATGTACTCAGTACTATCATGAAATCAATATATAATAACCCACACTTTCATATGAAAGATAAAACACAACTATAGCCCAGGATGGAGGGAAGAGGAGGAGGAGGGGAGGGGGGAGGTTGGATGGAGGGAGAGTAAAGGGTGGAACCACACCTATGGTGCTACCCTGTTTCCCCGAAAATAAGACAGTGTCTTATTTTAAGGTGTGCTCCCAAAGATGCGCTAGGTCTTATTTCAGGGGACGTCTTATCTTTCCTGTAAGTAGGTCTTATTTTTTGGAGGATGTCTTATTTTCGGGAAAACGGGGTATTGCAAGGGTACATGTCAAATCTATTAAGTATAGAGTATAAATGTCTTAACACAATAAGTAAGAGAGGTGAAGGCTAGGTTATCCAGTTTGATGTAAGCATTCCAAATTGTATATAAAACCAGCACACTGTACTTCGTAAATGCATTAATGTATATAGTTATGATTTAATAAAAAGAGATCTTACCAGGAAGTATAACCACACAAGCTATGTAAGATTGAGCTGTCATTGCTGCAGCAAGGCCAAGGCATCTGGAATCGATGGGCCTTGGCCCTCCTCCTTCCTAATCTATCTACCTGGATTCCATGGGCCTCCCCAAGCACAGGGTGACCACCAGTGAATGGAAGGTCCCCTCAGTTCTGCTGTGAGCTATGCTATCCTCAGGCTGTATCTCTAGAAGAATGCCTCCTGGCCAGTCACACGAGGGCACCCTGGTGAAGTGGGGATCGTGGCTGTGGCCCCATAATGTGGCAGCAGGGCCAGCAGAGGGAAAGGGCAATAGTTTGGGAGCCAAGTGCCCCTTGTCTGGCCTCAGCTCCTGTTCTGGCCAACAATAACTCTGCCTAAGTTACTGATACGGCCCACGCATTCCACCAGGAAAACAAAGGAACATGGTCCCACCAACAGTCAGATTCAGTGAACTAAGACAGGACACAGGACAGAGAACATCCTGAAGCACCTACTGGCTCCCAAACTCCCAGTCATTTGATTTCAAATTCACTGTTAAGTGTTTCTCCTTGGATGACTTTATGGCTGCATGAAGTTAACTCTAGTGTTAACTTTTCTAATGTGAACATGTTGCACTTATTATACACAGATAAGCATTATAGTCCCAAGAAGATAGCAGCCATTTACACCAGTATTAGTGAAGAAGCTTGGAAAAATACTGCACACAATGCGAGGTGCTGGAGACACACAGTCCCTGCCTTTTTTAGTACAAAGAAAACCAAAAAACATTTTTAAATTAGTCATATTTAAATGAATTTGTACAAAAATAATGCATTAATGCCATATCATTAAAATCTTTTAAGTGGATTAAGTACATCAACATGACTAAAGCTCTAAAATGTCTGTTAAAAAAAAATAAGATTTTTCAAGAAAATCCAGAAAAAAAATGAGGCATTCTCAAAACAAGTATCAATAAAGAAGACTCTACTGATTTATCCAATTAAAATCTTGAATCTTGGTTGTCATGTGGCTTCTCAGCCGACGCTGCTCCCCAGGCCAGGACAGTCGTGTGACAGAGGATGCGGGCAGCCTGCAGCACCCACCTCAGCACCACCACGATGGGGCTCTCGCTGCCGGTGAGCACGATCAGGCCTTTCCATATCATAAGTGCCGAAGACACGATCATGGCAAAGTTTAACACCTGGTAATAGAGCTGCAATGGAAAAGGGCAAACCACAATGAAAAACAATGGCAGAATATTCCCAGCACGAAGCTGGAGATGCACTTATAAAATTTTGAAAAAGATGCGATTTTAGGACATGAAACTAAACATACAAGGTACAAAACTAGGTAGTATTTCAACTTTTGTAAATAGAAAGAGCCTTTATATATCATCTCTCCATAAGTGAGGGAAAGGGGAGGGAAACACAGAGCCATTGTGGGACCTGCCTTGCTAAGGTCTCAAGGATGCTCTACCTACCTGGTCTGGGATTTTCCAGCACCTTAGACCCTAAGAGTTCTGCCACTCTAGTTCAACCACCAGAGCCTGCTGCTATAGGCTAGTCACAGACACAGTCCAGAGCAGGGCACCAGAATTCTAACCCTGATCCACACATAGTGTAAACTCATCTAGAACTGTCCTTTAACCCCATGGCCAAAGGCAGCTTCAGTGGAAGCTTCAGAGTACTACAGTACTTAGCCATGAGGCCATTCTGCATCTGAAAGTTACATCAAGAGTGAACAAAAACTTTACAAGCAAGAGTGGTTAAATTTTCCAAAAGTGTTTTAAAAGGTAAACAACAAATATTTGGTTAAGCGCACAGGTGGAAGGGTCACTCAAGTTACTACAGTATCAATCACTAGGTACATTAGCTCTGAGGAAGAGGTGTAAGCTGACCCCCTCCACCTCTGACCCTGAGTGGAGATCCACGGGGCTTCCCTTGCTCCCTCCTGCGGGGCACATGCTGAAACACAGGCTCTTCTTGCTCACAGCTGCCTGACACTCTCGCCAACCCCTGGGGACCAAACAGGAAAGCAGCACCTGCCCACGTCCCAACCCCCTGTCGGGCTGGGGCTGACTTGTCAGCCCAAGTGTCTGCCATCCTCCCAGAGGCTACAGCAGTTACAGCAGTGCCTAGTACTACAGGACTCCAGGGAGGCGCCACACTTTGCTACCTGCCGCAGGCTTCTTGTCACAACCCCTGCCATTATCCACATGATTTGAAGAGCCAGGCGGATGGCCCATACAACTCTGCTGTCCCAATTCCTGGACCTCTTCTATTTACACTAACCACTAACTTCCTTCCTCAACCTGGACCATCTAGTGTCTCAGCAACACAGTCTGGAACTGAAATTGCTCTTTCCTCTAGTCCATGGCCCCTCCCACCAGGCCACACGTGGCTGCTCTCCTGGCATCTGAACTCACTTACACATCAGGACCTCCACCCCTCACTTCTGCAATGTAAAATCACTCACAGGGTGGGACCCTCATCCTCCCCCAGGCCAGCAACCCTTCCTCCAGACACCACCTGTTTACCTCTTAAGGGAGTAAACTTCCAGAAACTTCCTGGGAGAGGCAGACTGGGGGTGGAGAAGGCAGGAGAGCTGGGGATCTAATCTTTAGCCCTCCCTGCCCTTCACCTCCAGTTCCAGGGACACCCAGCCCTGCTGATTCTTTGAGGATTCTGCAGCACAAAGAGTGAAGAGTTGTTCCGCAGCTTCCCACACAGCCATGAGGGTTCTGGCTTTCTCAGGTCATGCCAGTTACAGGTCCCCCATCTGTTTTCCGGCCTCCAGTATCTAGCTGACTTTATTTCCTTTCCTGGACTTATCTTGGAGTAACTGATGACTTTTAAAATCTCCTTACCGTAGTTTTAGTGTTGTAAAAGAAGTGACATTAGGCAGGTTAGATCCTGTCTTAGCCACCTAGCAGCTTACCCTACCAGCTTTCCCGAACATCCTTTTGAATTGAGTCTGGAGCCAGGATCCAGATCATGTGGCTGTGGGCAACGGCATTTTCCTCAAATATCCAAATTTAATTTTGTGGGGTTAAATTATAGAATGTAGGATATGGACTCTAATTTTACAGTATTGAATACAGTTTAAAATGCAGTTTCAAACAGTTTAAATATAGTTTAAAATACACAAGGCCAGGAAAAGCAGGGCTGAAGATACTCAGAAAGTCCAAATAGGGATGTGCCAAGGGGTTCTGTCGGGTGTACAGACTGTTCTTTAGGGCAGTAGCTCTCAAACATCCGCATGCACCAGAATCAGCTGGTCCTGTCTGAGGCCTGGGTTTCAGAGAGCTTCCCGGGTGATGGTGAAGCTTCTGGTCTGGGGACCACTGTTTGAGAACGCTGTTGGTTCTCAATGCTGCTCGCACGCTCAAACCACCTGGGAAGCCTCTGACACGTTGCATAATGTCCTCCATCCCAGACCAACTGAGTCAGCGGGAGGGGCAGACTGTTGTCCATGTTTCCAGCTGACCTACTGCACTCTCCCTTCTTCCCCGCAGTTAGGACTCGCCGGTCCTAACCCTTCCTCCCCTCACATCTCCTTCGTGCTTGCACTCACTCTGTCTCCTTCATAGCCCTTCTCCAAAGAGCTTCTGCCCCAGGCTTCTCCCCTTCTTTGCCATCTACATTCACCTTGGACCTGTGCCATCGTCACCACGCTCACTAAATCCCACAGCAACTGCCGGTCCTCACCGTGCTTCCCCTTCTGGCAGCAGAAACTATGTGTCCTATAAACCTAAAATATTTACTATCTGGCCCTCTGTGTAGAAAGTGTGGTCAGGGCAGACTTCTCAGGAGACCGTTTCTGCAAACCCTCTGTCCCTGGCTTCCAGGATGTATGCCATCTACTTTCAACCACTTCCTGTTGTTTCCCTGACAGTTCCTCCTCCTCTATCTGAACCTTCAAATGCAGCCTTGTTCCACTGTGCTAGCCACTCCCAAAACTGAGCTTTCTAGCTGCCTACCCGACATTTCCACGTGGATGTCTTTAAAGGCACCTCAAAATCAACATGTCAAAACTGAACTGAACTTCTCAAAAGATTTTCATGCCATCACTGTCAGCCCCACCATTTGAACCACCTTCCACTCATTTATTCGATACATTCTACCTTTTAAACATTTCTGGAATGTATTCTCCCATCCATATTCATATCTATACCCTGCTATCACTCTCCTCAGGTCACCAAAAGGCCCCTGTGAGAGCTTAATAGGCCTCTGACACCCACACATACCTCTTCGATCCATTCTCCATGCCAGTATAGTCGCATGTCGCTTAATGATGGGGACATTCTGAGAGATGCGTCAATAGGTGATTTCATCACTGTATGAACATCACAGAGTGCACTTTGACAAACCTAGATGGCATGGCCTACGACACACCCAGGCTATATGGTACAGGCTCCGCTCCTAGGCTACAACCTGCACCGCGTGCTACCATACTGAACACTGTAGACAACTGTAACAGAGTGAGAAGCAGTTGTGTATCTAAATATAGAAAAGGTACAGTAAAAGTAGGGTATTATAAACTTATGGGACCACTGTCACATATATGGTCTGTTGGCCGAAACATCATTGTTATGTGGCATGTGACTGTACTTGTTTCCAAATGCACATCTGCTCCTATCTATGTCCTGCTTAAAGCCCTTTGATTGCATCCCCACTACTCCAAGGATGAGGACCAAACCTAACATAGTCTGATATATCCCCCACCCCAACTTCAGCTGGTGAAACTCACTACACCCCAGTTGTACTGGTGGTATCTATCAGTGCTTCAAATGCCACCTGGCTATCCCTCTGCCCAGAAAGCTCCCTCCCTGGACCCATTAGTAGAGCAAACACTCATTCATCTTGGAGGCCAGTCTTAAATGTCAGTGCCTAAGGGAAGTCTGCCCTGACCAAACTTTCTACATAGAGGGCCAGATAGTAAATATTTTAGGTTTACAGGACACATAGTTTCTGCTGAAACCACTCAGCTCTGCCAATGCAGCAAGAAAGCAGCCATAGACAATATGTAAAAGAATAAGCATGGCTTTGTTTCAATAAAACTTTATAAAAACAGGCCATGCACTGTAGTTTGCCAACCTCCACTGAAGGCCAGCCTAGGTCTTCCTGTTATAGATTCTCACTGTATTCTGTACTTCTTTAAAGTACTACCCTCACCATCATAGTTATGCACATAACTATTTAATGTGTTTTTCATACTAGACTATAAGTTCCACAGACTAGACTATAAGGGATCATTTCAGCCTTGCTTATAGATATATCCCCAATATTCAACACAGGTTTGGCAAAAAGTACTCAATTTGTTGAATAAATACATATAAAATAAACTCCTTTAATACATAGTGAATGTGAACAAATCAGTAGTAAGAAAAACCCTCTAACACCAACCAGAAAGACTAAACTTTTAAAACTAATTTTCCGAAGAGAAAATACAAGTAGCAAATAAACCAGACCAAACTCTTAAAATATGTTGAGTGAAAACTCTAAGCTGTGGGATCTTAACAAACTATAGAACAGTTTATAAAGACAAACACAAGGAGATGCCCCCAAGACACTGATAGGCTATCTTAGGATGGCAGAATTATGATTTATTGACTCTTCTTCTTTAAATTATTCTCTATTCTTTAAAATTCCTATGATGAGCATGAAGTCATTCTAAAATATAGAGGGGGAAAAGTATTCAAAGGAATTGCCATTGGACAGAAGATTATATGGCCATTAAAATAATCATTTGGAAGAATGTAGAAAAACATGAAAACATATTCTGATATGATGTAAGGTAAGAAAAGCGCAGCTCAAAGCTGTCTCTTGCTAATATTCTAATCATATGAAATAAGAAATTTGAGGAAATTATGAAGGAAACAACTGAAAGGGAGGACATAAAATGTGAATCAAAATAACTGTTAAGGTATTTTGGTGCAGTAAATGAAAATAGGAAAATAAATATAATTCAATATTAAAGTTGCACACCATTTTTTGACTACTTGGTTAGTGTGTAACAGCAAATTATGAAATTGTCATTATCTTCCCAGAAGGGTGAAAAAGGAAACTGGAGTGCTGAGCAGACAATGTTAAAGCATTGGGCTATAGCACATTAAACTGTTGCTTCTAAAGTAAAATCAGCCTTGCAGCTCACGTCAGTCTAAAGCAGAAGTTGTCTACTGGGGTTCATATGCAAAACTTCACCTGCTCTGCCTGACTTAAAAGATTTGATAAATAACCCTTGTTTCAATATGAATTATATATCTGATTTGGAAAGCCCCAAACCATGGTTTTAAACAAAGACTGCCACCTTTAGAAAAGTTTTCAAGCCAGCAGGCTCCACCCTGATAAAAGCAAATCATAAAATCTTGCCGCTTATCTAATAAAGACCTCATACTAAGAATATTTTCTTAGTCTTGATTTTCTATCTTTGAAAATTCCTCAACATTTTTATGATTTTCTATATCTGAAAAATTCATCAAGGGAAAGTAAAACCGATTCCTCAAAAAAACTTCCTTTGAGCCAGACATCTATCTGCTATGGAAACAGCCAAATACACAAATACCAAACAATGAAACTGTGAAACCACAGGGCAGACCCATACTTCCAACACCTTATTTTGAGGCACCTACCTACCAACCTGAGCTGAGGTTTAAAATCCTGGAATCTAAAAACAATTTTTATTGAACTACTGAAAGCTGAATGGGATCTAGAAACAGACCACTAAGTTTCACTGGTACCTTTTGTTGTTGTTCATCTCTGCCTACTGACTTTGTGCATTAGGCACTTACAAGTTGCAAAAGAGTTTAAAAGACCCATATTCTATCATTGTCAATCAAAGATGAAATAGCCAATGTCTAATAAGAGTTTTAAGCAAACATTTCAACCCAGATATTCTGGCTGAGAGAACAGCAGCAATACCACTGGCTGTATTTTTTCTTCTCTTGCTTACTGTGGAAACAAAGAGCCCTTGTCTTACATGTGGCTTCTGATTCAATTAATAGTAAGGGGGTGCAACAGAGAAAGGAAATCCTGCTTCCAAGACAGGACTGGAAGAAGAAAAACACACAGAAGGATAAATCTTAAAAAAAGAGAAAGTAACCAGGGGGTAATGGATTTGAATTTCTAAATTTTAATTTCAAAACTGGCAAAATGAGCAATAAAACCAGCTATTGGACAGGCCTTATCACTGACAGTAGAAACATACAGATCCTTTAAAGGGCAAACTGGTTTAGGGATCGATACACACATCAGAAGGCCTTTGTCTGAAGTTTGCCCATTATAACCATCAATAATCGGTGCCAATTTTTTTTATTACATCATAGCTGTGTACATTAATGCGATCATGGGGCACCATACACTGGTTTTATAGACCGTTTGACACATTATCATCACACTGGTTAACATAGCCTTCCCAGCATTTTCTTAGTTCCAATTTTAGATATTTTAGAAACCTAACTAGTAAGTCTAATTTTTTTTTGTTTTTTGTCACCCTGGGTAGAGTGCCCTGGCATCACAGCTCACAGCAAGCTCCAACTCCTGGGTTTAAGTGATTCTCTTGCCTCAGCCTCCCAAGTAGCTAGGACCACAGGTGCTGGTCACAATGCCTGGCTGTTTTTTGGTTGTAGTTGTCATTGTTATTTGGCGGACACGGGCTGGATTCGAACCTGCCAGCTCTGGTGTATGTGGCTGGCACCTTAGCCTCTTGAGCTACAGGCGCCAAGCCAAGTCTAGATTTTTAAATAAAGCTCTATCTCTTGGAAGACCTTCTTGTGAACAACATCAAAGCTCTGGACATTGGCTGGTGGTTTTTCAACTAGTGATAGTTTCTATTGGAACTCATCTTAATCACGGAAACTCACGAGTTCATCAATTATGAGCACTAGTTACGACCAGATTCTAAACGCAGTTAATGAAATCCAAGTCACCAAACTCTCCCATACTACCGCACTAGTCTGAACTGCTATTTGGAAACACACATATGCACCATAAAAATTCAACAGGGTAAGTTGTGTCCTGCCATAGCCACCAACCCACATCTCACCATAATGGAACAAATGAAACTGGATGCCATTAAAATATGAGAATTAATGCCCTTTACAAAGACAATCAAAACTCCATATTAGGAAGGTTCCATTTTTCATAGCACAATTTACTATTGTATTATTAGTAACCATCGTGATATTTAGGCCCTATATGTCCTCCAGATACTCTACCTAAAAGCTTAAGCAATCATTTTTCCTTACCGGGAGGGCATCCTTACCAGTCCCTACTTAAATTGAAGACATAAAGACCCGAAGACAGTAATGATGACCAATAACTGGCCAAGGAGAGAGCAAAAGAAAAGTTTCCTCCTTAAGTCCTCTTAGAAAGGAGTGAGAAATCAACCTTAATTGCCCAAAGACCCAAACTGCCTCCTACATTGATGGTGCAACTGAAATGATGGAATCTTAGAAAGAAGTTACCCATGACTTCTGGAATTCCTTTTGGAACACTGGTTCAGCCCACAATGATTGAGCACACTTGTAAGCTTCCTAGGCATAAGGAGCTTTATTCAGTCCCGAGGAGTGGTTAGGGAAAAACTGCTTTGGGAGGCACCACTGGACAGCTCCCTATGTCAGATCTTCCCTTTCGCCCGCCTTCCTGCCACTTCCACCAGTGGGCAGTCAGGCCTCTAGACTAGAGCCTCGTAGAGAAATCTGCTCCCTCTTCACCGAGTGGCCCTTCAAATACGCGCAGACAGCTGTCACTCGCGTTCGAGTCATCTCTCCCACAGACTGCCTGTGGCTTTCTCAACCACATTTGACATCCACTGCTCAGGGTTTCTACTCTCTTCCCCTCCTGGCCACCCTCCTCTACTTGTGATCTTGTCAATGCAAAAAAGCGCGCACACACACGCCCACACGTGGGTCTGGGAAGATTTGAACCCAGGGCCTCTGAAACGTGGGAGCTTTGTGTTGCCGCCGTCTGTAGTCACCAGCAACTGTCCTTTCCAGAGCCCTAGCCGGGAAGCCCCGACTCCCCGCAAACAAAACCGGTGCCGGCCCCCGGGCGCGCCCCCGACCCGGCCTCCGTTACCTGGCGCTTATTCATCTTTCTCAGATCCCCGAAGATGTCCAATCCGGACGCGGGGAGATGCGTCCCCACCGCGCCCGCGCGCACCATGGTGGGGTCTCTGGGGACCCAAGCGACCGGCCGGCTCCGGGTGTCACAGACAGCTGTGGAGCACCGGCCGGGCCCCCGCCCACCAGCCCCGCGTCCTTGTGGACACGTGACCACGACTCGCTTGGGCGTCTGGGTATCGTAGTCCCGCGAGTCTTGGCCACCAGTCAGTCAGGAAGGGGCCTAGGAGAAGAAAACTACCACTCCCAGAGTGCTACGGGGCGAGAGCCTTGGCCAGTGAAGACCCAGGGCTCTCAAGGAGGGCAGCGACGGGATTCCGAGGCCTCGTCCGACCCTTCGGAGTGAACATGGGGCAGTGGATGATCCTGTATATCTCGGGGGGCAGCTCAGGTACGTGAAAACTCAAGAGAAACTGAGTTTCCCGACTGTGGTCAGGCACCATGAAGACACCTAACGCCCCCTCGCAGTCCTCTAAATGTGTATCTTGGCCATTGGATGACCGCGAAGGGAAGGCGGTGCTTCTGCACTGTAGGTGGGCTGAGCAGAATCGGGGCGGGGCCTAATGTTAGGCTAGCAGGTGGGCGGGGTCGAAAAGAGGCGGGACTTTTGACACCGCTGAGTTCTGCTTTCTGAAAAAAGTTGTAGCGCTGGAATGCAAATTAGCATCTTTGAAGCGTCTTGACCATAGTTGTGTCGCAACGGATGCTAACTGAGTGAATAAATAACCGCCTAATTTTACACACGGAGAAGCAGAGGCCCAGAACAGTTCATTGGCCTGGCCAAGACTAAGTGGCAGAGTCTGGAATAGAACTCAAATTTTTAAATTTCCAAATCCTGGATTGACACAGACCGAATCCTAGATTACTTTTAGTTCATTTGCCTACTAATTTATACATTTTTATTTCATTCATTTATGCACAAATCTTTATGGAGCACCTCCTATGCAACTGATCTTGTAGGCACTTGAGACACAAGTGTCAACTTAGAAATCATACAATCTGTAAGTTCAGAAAGGAGAACTTTATTTTTTCTAAAGGGTTGCAGGGAAGTGTAGCCTGCTGGGAAGTGTAGCCTCTGGCAAAGACCAGAAACAAGCACTTCCAAGGAGGAGGGGATGAGGCAAGGATTTATGCTAAACAAGTTGGCCAACTATACATATTCAACAGGTTATATACGGGGGTTTATGGATATTCACGAAGTGCGCCTGCTACATATGTATTGAACAAACAGCCGTGTAACATATGACCCATGTTCACTTTGGGGTGGAGGCTTAATATTTAAATATATTACAATTAGGCCCTATATGTCAAAAAATGTCTTTACAGGACACAAAGGCCCTCTAGTGCTCAGCCTTTGTAAAACTGGCCATAACTAGTTACCTTCTTATCAGGAGAGAGCTAAGGAAATCAGTGTCTTGTCCAATCAAAGCTTGTGGAACAGGATGTTAGTTGGTCAGCATCTGTTGGTGCATGAACTGCACTTGTTTTAATATTGATTATCTTGAAGCTTGTGCTCATTTAGCTGCTTGAGAAAAAGAAAAATCTTATGGTATTTAGAAGATAGTTTATTCTTTAAGTGTATGGGTGCATGTCTTAACCCTTGCCTGGCATGGCCTTAGGTCTTGTTTATAATTTGATATTTTCTTGCCAAAGAGTCTGTACTTCAGTCTTATGATCTGCATTAATGCTGGTCAGTTGTTGTGTCAAAACCTCAAAGGGGAGAAATATAATACGTATATCTGACTTCCTATCCTGTCCTGGCTAGGATCTCAGTTTTTTTAGGTTTTTCTGGGGGTCCCCTTGGCCAAGAAGGGATCCAGTAAGTAAGTTACTTAGGATTTTATTTTTAGTCTACACAAAGATCCTTGCCTTCATAAAACTTATATTCTACCAGAGGCAGACATAGTAGATAAGTAAATTAAATGGTACCTAAAGAGTGGTGGTGCAATGGAAAAGAGAAAAGCAGTTGAGTTGGATAGGTAGCTCTGTGGCAAGGGAACAGATTGCGATTTAAAATATGCCAGGAGCTGACTTACCATGAAGCTAATGAAAGGTAAGCTTTGGGACCATTCGCTTGCAAAGGTGCTTCCAAGGCCTGGGAGAAAGAAACATGGCCATAGTTCTGTAAAATTTTCAGAATAAAGATACTCAAATTGCTATTAGGTAAGAATTCTATTTCTGCACATTCAGCATCACCTCGATCACACTTTCCCTCCAGTTGGAGGAACCAGGAGCATTCTGGGGATCCAGCTAAGAAGCAACTGAGATGCATTTGGATTGGGTTTAGTGAATATATTTATGTGGTTCGTGGTCATTTCTTGCCATCGTGGTTTAGGAATGCTGACATGCATAGTGCCAACTTACCTGATGTCACGAAAGGAAGTGGCTCTAGGGGTGGTATCTGATGTGAAAATGTTTCTCAGCACCTGGGCTTAGACGTGTATGAGTAAAAGAGGAGAACCAAGTTTGAAATGTATGACTTGAGAGAAGACAAGCTGCGCTGGAGCTTGGTAATAGAGTTACCATCAACAGAGGAGAGGAAATCTGTGGGTGAAACAGGTTTGGGGAGAAGACTGAGAGTTCAGAATTCTGTGATGGACAAACCCATCCCATAGCCTCAAGGCAATCCTTTGGAGCTAGCCTGTAAGCCCTGCTTAGATTGAGCTCTGGGTGAGGAGAGTACAGTCACTAGTAGAAATCCCCGTGTGCTGTCAAATCATAGACTAGTCAATTAACCTCCATGAATTCTTTTCCTCGTCCACTAAATAAGAACTATTTCTTGCAGCCACTTTGGAAGGCAGTTTGGCAATTCCTTACAAAACTGAGCGTACTGTCAACATGTGATGTAGCAATTGTGCTCCTTGATATTTACACAAATAAGCTGAAAACGTCCGTCCACACAAAAGCCTGTACACAGATGTTTACAGCATCTTTGTTCATAACTGTCAACACTTGGGAACAAACGACGTCCTTTACTGGGTGAGTGGATAAATAAACTTCGCTACATCCAGACAATGGAATATTGTTCAGAGCTGCAAGGAAATGAGCTGTCAAAGGACATGGGGGAAACCTAAATGCATGCTACTAAGTGAAAAACATCCATCGGAAAATGTGACCTACTATGTGATCCTGACTATGTGACACTGGAAAATGTAAAAGTATGGGGACAGTAAAATGATGAGTGGTTGCCAGGGGTTAGAGGTAGAGAGGGATGAACAGATGGAGCACAGGGGGACTCTGTATGATACTATTAATAAAATGGCGGATACATGTCTCTACACATTTGTCAAAACCACAGAGTGTACAACATCAAGAGTGAAACTTAATGTCAACTATGGACTTTAGGTGACAACGATGTGACAAGGTAGATTTACTGATTGTGACAAATGTCCCGCTCTGATAGGGGAAGTTGATAATGGAGGAGGCTGTGCATGCATGGGGCGGGGGGTGGATGGGTAGATCTCTGTACTTTCTCATTTTTGCTGTGAACCTAACACTGACCTAAAAAACAAAGTCTATTTTAAATTTTATTTTTTTAAACCATATTGGACATATGGTTTAAAAAACAATCAGGCATGATTGTTATGACAATCACGGGATATTTAAAAATACTCTGTAAACTGTCAATTTTATAAATTTAGGCATACACCATTGAGGGGATTTGTCGCTGTAGTGGAGGTTTGAGCCACGTTGGCCTGCACAGAGCCACCGCAGCATCCTAGCATAAGTCTTCCTCACTTTTGCAGTATATTCCCTTGCTAGGGCTGCCATAACAAAATGCCACAAGTTGGGTGGCTTAAAGCTGCAGAAATGTGCTTTCTCGTTGTCCTGGTGAGCCATGCTTCCCTCAAAGCCTTCCAGCTTCTGGTAGTCTCCAGCATGCTTTGGCTTCTACAGCATAACTCCTAACTCTGCCTCTATCTTCCCATGGCTGTCTTCCCTCTGGATCTTTGTTTCTTCCAAGGTCAACAGTCATAGGTCAGTCCAGTCTAAGGTCAATGGATTTAGGACCCACCCTACTCCAATATGATCTCATCTTAAATTGATCACAGCTGCAGAAAAAGGCCCTGCATCCACATAAGGTTGCATTCACAGGTAATAAGAATTAGGACTTGAAATGTCTTTTGGGGGAACACAGCTCAAACCACAGCTTGCAGTCTATGTACTGGAATGATAACTTAGCAGAGAGGTTTACAGCCTAGACTGTAGCATAAGACTGGGGTACAAATCCAGGTTCTAAAACTTACTAGCTGTGTGGGCTTTTGGGCAAGTGACCTCACCTTTCTGTACCTTGGTTTCCTCATCTGTAAACTGGAGACAGTGATAATGGTTACATATGCCTCGCAGGAGTATGTTATGAAAAACCATTTTCATAAGTAGGGCATAGAGTGCTCAGTAAATGTTACCCATCGTCATCCTCATCGTCCTCATCCTCACTATTATTATCAATGATCAGTGCAATGATCACCACAGTTGGGGTTCGTGGCTGAAATCGCTGCCATATCTCTGCCTGCATTACAGATGCTCTAACAGCAGGTCCCACTTGATTACGGTGTAATTCACATACACTTGGTCCTCTCCTGACTAGAGAAACAGGGGGTAAACTTGCATTTTAACATTCCGCAGGTCCTCTAACTACTGAGTGAGGCTCGTGTTTGTTTTGCCTTTGGAAAGCTGTGGAACCATTTGTTGTGACCCCAAAGACAGTCATCTGAAAATAGGATGTGAGGGTCAGGAAGACCACTGAGGAAGGGCTAGCACCCCTGAGGTGGAGCCCAACACCAGCTCAGTTTCCTGCTTGTCTTCCCAGCCTTTCACACCTCAGAGAACTTCTGTGCCATCCAGTGGGCACCAGGAACCCAGTGGGTCACAGCCACACCCTCTAAATCTCAGCCGCCAGGAGGCAGTCTCTCCCACGTTTGTTCTTTCCTTGGGTACACTGCCTTAGCCCCATAAGCAGGGACTCCTCCCTGTATCTGCTACGCCTATATTCTTTGTTCTCTTTACCCCTTATTAGTTAATCCACCATTATAAGTTGGTAGTTAAATTAAATTTTTCTTGTTCAAATTACTGGTTTGATCTCTGCCTCTTGACTGGACCCTGCAGGGTATAACTAATCATTGAAAAAGCCGCTCTAACCACCAAACACAGTATCTGGCTCAATAAGTTTTGTTTGGGTTTTTTAATCATGCAAGTAGCACATGAATATTCCCACTGAAAACCCACATTACACACAAATGCAATCTCCTTTCTTCTCACCACTCTCCATGCAGTTCTGGTCACTTTCCAGTGTGAGGAGCCTTCCAGTCCTACCCTCCCTCTTCGTATTAGTTTGTTTCCAGTTTTTTGTGTTTGAAGCAATGTTGCAGTACATGTACGTGTGTGTGTGTGTGTAAGATAAAATTTCTAGAAATTCGATCACTGAACCAAAGGGTGAACATTTAAAATTTAAATTCCCCCCTAAAAAATTTTTCATTTCCCTCAAGAAAGACTAATTTTGAATCCCATACTATAAAGATTTTAGACAGTCATGTATGTCAAAGTTAGAAGGGACATGGTTAAAGCTTTTCATCTATAGATAGTGAGTGAGCCTAAGGCTCAAAGAGAGAAATGACTTTTCAGTATCACACTTAGCTAAACCTAGAAGGAAGGAAAAAACTTAAGTTGTTGGACTAGGCTTTAAGGAATTATTTTTAAAATAATGATCAGATATTTAAGTCCTGTTGACCCAAAGAGAACTAAGGCAATTTTTAATGTAAGCATGCTTTCAATAGCCCTACACGCCAAACAAAATAATCTGCGTGTCTCAGCCATGGGTGATTTTGCAGCTGGAATCACCCACTATTGGCCAATTGTTCTGTCTAGTATTTATGACTTCAGAGGGATTTAAGAACCATCATGGTCAAATTTCTCCCAAAAGCTGGCATCTCTGGTCAAATTTCTCCCAAAAGCTGGCATCTCCTCTGAAAGACTAGGCAATCAAAAAGCCTGTCTTGAAATGTTCTGAACAGCCCCTAAATTTTCTAATGAAAATGGAGCAAGGAACTACCACTTAGCAAAAATTATGCTCAAGACAGTTCATATTGCACCTCCTTAGCAGCAGCCCCTAAAAACCAGAGGCCCACTTGGTGAAGGAAAAAGAGCTGAAGCAGCAACGCTCATCAACCTCTCCTACCCACCCATCCTTCCGACCTCCAGCCCCACTCACAGGGCAGGGTGCGCTCAGTAACCACACCATCCCTCAGCATGGATGTGAACAGAGGCGATCTTACAGACCCCCCACTTGGACCACTTCTTGATGCTGCCAGCCCCCAGTTTTATTTGCTTGACTTGTTTTTATAAAGGAAGTCAATAAAGTCAACTGAGGTCTCCAAGCATCTTCACACACCTGAAGAGTTCCCACCCAAAGACCCACAAAAAAGAACAAAATTGAATTCTTAGCTCTACTGCCAATATCTGGGGAGATCTAGTTTAACTGGTGTTATGAAGCAAGGATTCCTCTCTCTACGTGGGTGCTCATCACCACAGAGTTCTCTTTGATTTATTATAGTATATTTTAAACCAAAGCATAGTATCACTCCGCATTTCTCTCTTTTCCATGGAAAAAGAAACGTACTGATTTTCCTTATGAAATCCCTTAAACACAGACTGATACCACACATTCTTTCTTTATAATTCCCAGATCCCCCCACTCCCCTCAGTTGAGGTCGTCAGCAATAGAACTTAAGGAAGTCTCCTACACAACGATTGATTCACTTCCTTGTTTGTTAAATTATTTGCTCCAATGGGCACCAGGAATCCAAAGGTGAATAAGACATAGTTTTTAGATCCAGTAAAAGCTGTAAATGCGCCATGTAACACCTGTCACCATGTAACAGGTAAAGTTAGGTAAGCCATAATCAAAAGTATACACTCTAATTCAGAAACCCCTTCACATATCAGGGTGGCCCTTATGAGTAGGGCACACAACTGCTACAGAGGAAATGACAGCTAATATTTTTATATGTTTATTTTTATTAGTTAAGTGCATCTTATATTTATTTTCATTTTCATTCTTGCCAAAGAAAGACCTATGTTACAGAAAATGGGGAAAAGTTCTCAGAGATGATAAGCAAAATGCCTAATGTCACAGAGCAAAGAGATGACAAAGCCAGAACTTGAATCCAGGCCTGCCCAATCCAAACTCACTGCCATCTGCCACACCTCACAGCCTCTCCTCAGTTTCTTCCTACCCTTGGAAATCACCAGGACTGCAGAAGCAGACCCAGCCTCAGATGGGAGTTTCAACTTCCGGTTTGCAGTCTGCACCCTGAAAGGGGTGGAAATCAACAGCAGCTCCAATCACGAGCACCACAGAATCTTGGGGACCTGGTCTGCTTGTGCCTGATGGAGAGAGGCAGGACTCATCGTTAGTGCAGCACAAACAGGAAGACATCTGATGGATGACTTGGAATTTGATTAGCCCCAGCAAAAACACTGGACACTGGGTAGGAATGAGGAGTGTCATCTCAAATCTGAATCAGAGGCACCTGGTTAATGGTGCCAGACACCAGCTCTGAGTCACTCTCTGCCTACTCCATCGTTTGCCTCTGGAGAAGGATATGCCTCAGAAGCACCACATTCACCAGGGATGTCATAAGCAGAGGGTGGAAATTTGGGCTGCCTCTCTCTCCTCCTCAATCTGCCTCCCCCTCTGCCACCTAAGTGCTCTTGTCAAAGCAGTCATGTCTCAGCTACTGCCCTCTACTCCCCCACCTGACCGTGGACTGTTCTGATTACTTCCCTTTTCCTGTAGTTGCTACAACCAGCTTTGAGGAATTTTATGCAAGAAAAGTGTCAGGACTAACGTAAAAAAGAGAGAGGAGAGAGAACTGTAGGAAAAAATGTTTATTTTGATTTGATTTTATGTCCCATGCTACTTGACATAAAAAAGTTAAGACCTTTTAAAATTGGCTCTTGGCTCTGTGTCTGTGGCTCAAGCAGCTAAGGTGTCAGCCACAAACACCTGAGCTGGCAGGTTCGAATCCAGCCCGGGCCCACCAAACAACAATGACGGCTGCAACCAAAAAATAGCCGGGCATGGTGGCGGGTGCCTGTAGTCCCAGCTACTTGGGAGGCAGAGGCAGGAGAATTGCTTGAGCCCAGGAGTTGGAGGTTGCTGTGAGCTGTAATGCCATGCCACTCTACACAGGGCGACAGCTTGAGGCTCTGTCTCAAAAAATAAATACATACATACGTACATACATACATAATAAAATAAAATTGGCTCTTAAGTTTAACTATATACTCTATTTTTTTTTTTTAATGTTCAGGAGACATTTTCTTATGCTTGATACATCAGTGAGACTCAATGCTTTCTGCAGGAATTTATCAGACGCAGGAAGGCAACACTCCGTGATGCTGGGCACCCTGGAACAAGACCCGGGAAATCAGGCTGTTCTCCTGGCTGTGCCCACACATAACAGTGTCACTTGGAGCCACCCATCTTACTCCTTGGCCTTCAGTTTCCTCCCCTGTAGAAATAAAGTTGTGACCTCTAGTGTTCTGTGGCGAGTATGAATTCTGGACAGAAAAAAAATGTAGCTCTGTTTTCCTATAGTTTAGAAAAGTCATATTGTAGCCCTTTTCTGCTCAGTTTGCAGCAAAAGAATATAATCATTTTCAGTTTTAAAACTGGTCAATTTTACATCATTTTAAAACTCTCCTATCCCCACTCTCCCCCCCCCCCCAGACGGCAAGTGAGTTTAAGGAAGCAGAATTGTGATTTCAGGGACACAATGTGTATCAGCTTCTCCCTCTTGCTTTGCTCTATCTCACTTCTATTCTAGCATCTTCCAAAGTGTAACTTGCCTCAACTGGGCTTAAGTGAGACCTCTCTTCCATAGCAACCCCTCTGAGTCATTGGCTTCTGCACTCACTGCCCACTAAAATGCCTGACGTTCTGTCCATGTCTCTGATCAGACCCCCCTGATCTTTTGCAGTCAGACCCGAAGCCTCAGGTGTCTTTGAGTCTGCAGTTTTCTCTCCTTCTAAGCCTCTCTTCACTAACTTCACGAACCCATCTCTATTCTATTGTCCCATACCATTGTGGCTCAGGGGACACTGGCAAGGCTGTTGACACTCAGAGGTACAGAATTATCACTCTTAAAAAGGACAAGTATCTTTATACCTCATTCCACCTTCAGGCTTCACCTGAAAGGGGCAGAGTCAAAGATGGCCCTTGTAATCTCTTCTGATTCTTCTTTTACCTTCCGTTCCATGCCTTACCTTAGGGAATTTTGAAGAGGATTCAAAGAAAAATGGATTATTCTAGATAGTTTCCCTATTTGTATCTTTTTGATCTTACATTTGAATGATGCCTTCGACCTGAGAAGTCAAGAACTCACCACCTTTAGTCTCAGACTCTGCAGAACTCCTCTTCCCCATAGTGGGTGACTCAGGCTTGGCTGTCTATGGTGAGGCAACGAACATGTTGGGTATTAACAGAGTGGACATGGAGAAATGAAGCAAAACTATTAATACTACACGTGAAGGTGTGACAATTCTGTGACTGGGTGACTTGACCCTGTTAAAGGTCAAGTCTATGTTTAAAATGAAGAGTTTAAAGAATCCTTACTTTATGAATCCACCTTTATGAATCCTTACTACTTATATTGTTCTAGAACCTGGAGATTCAACAGTGTACAAGACAGACACGGTCCTGGCTTATATGATTCTCAACATGGAGACAGATGGTAAACAAGCAAACAAAAAAATGGGATCATTTCAGACACTTTATAATATTATGAATGAAGAGGAGGGGCCAGCCATTCTGTGCCCTTGGGGAAAAGCACTCTGGGCAAAGAGACCAGCAACTGCTAAAGGCTTGAAATGGAAAGGCCTGGAGTATCAAGATGTCCTTTGGGGCTGTCTGTGAATAGTGGGTAAATGATCAGGACTGTAGAAAGATGTAACTCACATTTTGAAATTCAGATAGAGTGGTGACTTTCTTTTTTTTTTTTTTTTTGGCCAGGGCTGGGTTTGAACCCGCCACCTTCAGCATACGGGACCAGCGCTCTACCCCTTTGAGCCACAGAATGGTGACTTTCAATGAGGTTGGGTCCCTTGAAACTGAGATGGCACTGAAATAGGAGCAAGCAGAATGTCATTTAGTGATATGCTGGTTTGCATCTTTTATTATTATTTATTTATTCATTCTATATGTATCAGCAATTAAGAAGAGCTCTAAGGGTTACAAAATGAAAAAATTATGGTCTTGACCCACTAAAAGCTTACAAATCAAGGGAGGGGTTGAGACAATTAAGGTGCAATGTGCTAAATACACTCCCCCACCCCCCAAATCTTCAGGGACCAGAGCAGGTATGGAAGAAACGGAAAGTCAGGGGCACTGAAGGAGGGCCAGGGGTCTGCAAATGCTTTTCACACTCAAGCTTTGGGTCTAAAAGAAAACAAAAGCCATTTCTCTCTTGTGGATTCTAGTTCTTGTCTAAAGTCCAGACTTTCAAGACTATGGCCCCTACTGGGAGTTTAAGAGTCTATAGTCTTGAGCCTGTGGCTCAACGGGGTAGGGCGCTGGCCCCATATGCCGGAGGTGGCAGGTTCACACCCAGCCCCGGCCAAAAACTGCAAAAAAAAAGAAAGAGTCTATAGTAATTTGGTCCCTTCCAGGACGGTAGCATGAGGAACTCCACAGACATAGGACCCAGTGGAACAAGTAAAACTGGTAAAATTTTCTTTAAAACGACTGTTTAAAAATCTCTAGAAATTGAAAAAAGGTTATACAACAAATGAAGAAACATTTTTTTCAGGAAAATCTGTCAAAGCTCAGTAGGCACACTAAGAGTTCGGAGCATTCGCACCACACCCCACCCCTCTCTCAATCCATCCGAGCTCCACTCCCTCTCCCCACCCAATCAGAAGTCGCCATAGCTCACAAAGATGGGCCCCGGCGCCAGCATTTCTCAGCCCTTCTAACCACAAGTAGAGGCTAAATTTCTGATGAGTGCAACGAAAAGTCTGTGTACTTTCATCCTTTCTTCATCAAGCTCCCACTCAGGGGATGGCGCCTCTGCCCCCGGTGCACCAGCCATGAGCCTTGGAGCTGATGGTCTTTGCCCAGCTCACTTCTCCAGCAGATTCTGTGCTGAGAGAGATAAGCCAAGAAGACAAAGGGCTACTTTGCCTGCTCAGCTCCCTGAGTCGTGGGTCAGAGATTTCGGCAAGTGGACAAAGTCCATGAAAACAGAGAACTCTGAAGCACTCTCTAAAAGAACTGATTTTATTTGAAACAGAATATGGGGAAGTTCAAGCCTAAGAGTGTTTTTGGAAAAAGTATTTCTACTAATTAAGAGCAAAAAGATAAACTATAGGCTAATGTCTTAGTCTGTTCATGCTGCTATTGCAAAATACCTTGGACTGATTAATTCATAAAAAATAAACATTTATTTCTCACAGTTCTGGAGGCTGAGAAACCCACGATCAAAGTGCCAGCAGATTCAGTGTCTAGTGAGGGCATTAAATGGCATTCTTTAAATGGGTGGATTGCATATTATGTGAAATATATCTCAGTAAAGCTATTTTGTAAGTGTCTGTAATAATTTGACCCTTTATTATTGGCTGTAACAGTATTTAGAAAGCTATCACTGCTTCACAGGAAGGTTAGGGGAGTGCAGGGTGCAGGAGTAATGGGAATAAGAAAGCAAGCAAGTCACAAGGCAACCCAGACTCAAGGGCTAGGAGGATAGACTCCACTCTATTATAAGCACAATGAAGAATTGTGCGCACGTTTACAATCTATAGCACACATGTTAACATGTGCATCAAAAACCTTTTTCTGTTAAAATTGTCCTTGATTTTATAACGGAATTTCTTTTGGCAAATGTTCAATTACAGAGAGCATACTTGGGCACATTGAATATGAACATATACCTATCCCCTGGGGCAGCTTTGGGGTCCTTGTTCCCCAGGGTAAGTCTCAGAAGATAGTACATGTGGCTCAGCGCCTCTTGTGGTAGAAGTAGGGCAGCAGGTGTTCAATCCAGCTGTCAGCTTTGACAGCCAACATCTAAGAAGAACCAGGGGCAGATGGTAGAAATCTAGCAGGCAGGCTCACCATGCAGGAAGTGTCTCAGCAGAAAGGCAACTCATCCACCTGCCAGAGTTTTAGGACATTAATATGGGGGCCAAGATCTTAATTTTATCCCACAAGGGTAAAGTAGCAGAAAGCCTATATTCCATGAGATGGGGACTAGGTTTCAGGTATAAGGAAGAAAGCTGTTCTCAGAACTGGGGGTAGTGGGTTGACCAGCACCAATAGGGTAGGGCTTCTGCTTTTGATCAGGATGACTTCTGGATTCTGCAGCAAGGCTGAAAAAGACAGCCATGCAAGGAGAAAGCAGAGCAGAAGGCGGCCTGTGCTCAATACTGGTCCAAGTGACAGAAACTAAGGGAGTTTTCACAGGCTGCAAATGTAATGTAATCATGACTATGATGACAGTGCCCTAAGTGAGAGTCACCAGTGGTGGAATACCAGCTTCATCTTGTCTGCAGCAAGGGGTCTGTTCTCTGGGCTGAGCAGTCCCCCCAGAGCATGATTTTTAGCACTGAACAGAACTCTTTAAGAGGATCCTTGGCATCCACCTGCCAGAGTTTTATGATGTTAATAACTACAGCTCACAATATTCTTCTTAGCAAAGTATCTCAAGAATGGAAGAAAAAGTATCCAATGTACTCAGCCCTACTATGAAACCAATTTCATATGAAAGCTATAACCCATTTATAGCCCAAAAAGAAGGGGAAATGGGAGAGGGAGGGAAAGAGAGGGGGAGGATGGGTGGAGGGAGGGTGATTGGTGGGACCACACCTATGGTGCATCTTACAAGGGTACATGTGAAATTTACTAAGTATAGAATATAAATGTCTTAACACAATAACTAAGAAAATTCCATGAAGGCTATGTTTACCAGTTTGATGAAAATATTCCAAATTGTATATAAAACCAGCACATTGTACCCCATGATTGCATTAATGTACACAGCTAGGATTTAATAAATAAATAAATAAACTACAGCTCATCAAGAGAGAAGCTTTGAAAACAGAGAGAGAGGACTGGGATGTAAGAGTACATTAGACTTGGATGGGAAAAAAAGAAAAGTAGGCTATTCTGGTTGAAAAAAGAAGACATGCTAAAGGGGTCTAAAGGATGGAATCACAACTACCTTGAACTAGTTCAAGGGCACGCCAGACATTAGATACCAAAAAGATGACCTAGGACATCAACTGAGTGAAAGACATCACTTTAAAGCAGTGGTTCTCAACCTTCCTAATACGTGACCCTTTAATACAGTTCCTCATGTTGTGGTGGCTTCCAACCATAAAATTATTTTCGTTGCTACTTTATAACTGTAATTTTTGCTACTGTTATGAATCATAATGTAAATATCTGATAATAGGCAACCCCTGTGAAAGGGTCATTTGACCCCCAAAGGGGTCACGACTCACAGGTTGAGAACTGCTGCTTTAGAGGGAAGATGGGTCAGCAGTTGGAAAATGGAACAGATCTTCTTGTAGGGATAATTGAGTGCCTGGTCCCTGGAGGCATACAAGCAGAGGTTGCTGGGAAATTCATGCATTTGTTAAAGAGTAAGTTAAGATGAGCTCTAAAGACCCTTAAAGTTCAAAGATTCTAGGTCTCTGAGACAAATCAGTGGGATCCACAGAACATTCTGAGCAGAAGTGTCACCTAGAAGGATGGGCTTTCAGAAGAGGAAGTAAAAATCAGTGGAGAGTACCAGGAGTAGGGCAGGTGGCCTGTTGGGTGATGTGGTGGGCATCTATAGGACTATGTTCACACCACTCCTCTCTTTCTAGGAACTGTCCACTCCTCTCACTATCTACATGGCTGCAGAAGCAGCCCCCATATTCCAACAGACTCCTGACCCCATCCACAGGTCCTGGCATAGATGCCTGACCACAGGCAAGCAGACCACAGTGCCTGTCCCCACGGTCTTCATGGGCCAGTCCAACAAGAGGACCTGACTCAGCTTGTACCATGAGTGTCTCCCCAGCATTTTTGGATTTAGGAGTCTTTCTCTCAGGGCTATACTACCTGCAGTCATGGAGGAACTGTTTCCTCCATGAACCAGAGAGGCAGAGATAGTGTGTTTGTGTAAAGAGGAGACCCTGAAGGGGCACACAGGGAGGGACACAGATGAGAGAGGCAGCCCTGACCTCACTTTACTTGCATATTCCACTAGTTCTGGGTGTAAGCATGTTCCTGTCCTGAGTTCCATGAGAACCCTTGCTTCGATCATGGTAAGGTCCTGTTTGGTTTATGATGGACTAAATGAGGTTTCTGTCATTTGCTACCAGTAAAATCCTAACCAATTCACAGCCTTTTTACAATTGTATAGGTAGACTTGGATGGAAATAGGGGGAATGGGAAAATTGTGCTGGCTTCAATAACAGAAGGGAATAATGGACTGTCACACCTTTCCCTTCTCAGGTCCCTGACCCCTTCTTCCCACAGAGGCTCCCTGGAGCCAAGGGTAGGAAGCATCTGAGGCTGGTGGCTGAAAATACACTCAAGTGCCAATTTACTTAGAGGCTGGTAAATTGTTCACAGAACAGATGCTACACAAAATGTTACTTAATTTGATTAGGAATTTTGCATTTGCCAAAATACGTTTTTGCCCGAAGTGCCAGCACATCACGGCTATGTGTTTGTTAAAATTGAACAAGATCCCGAGGAGACCTGAAGAGGATCACAAGGCTGCATGGCAGATTGTCTCTTGATATCCTACAGCAGGGAGAGAACACAGCAGGCCCCACAAAGCTCAGTTTCCCAGGGAGCCTCCAACCCCCACCCCACACCTCCCAAACCACTCAGCCCAAGAGACACAATGATAAGAATCTTCCCAACATCCACACTTCCCCAAACTCACACTGCTCACTCCCCATACCCAACCTAAAAGGAAGAGTCATCAGTGCATTTCTATCTGGAGTTTATAGTCAGTTCTCAGTAAGACTGGCTTTCCTTCTCTTTGTAGTTAATTTCAACAATATTTAATGCTGCCTCTCTCTCCCTGCACACATATTTTTTAAAATTTAGTTGACTTCTCTAGTTAACACCAATCCTTCTTTTCTTTGAAGCAAAATTTCCTCTTAACTAGACCTTCTTTATTAGAAGCAAATAATAATAGGTTTGAGTTTGCCACGAGGAGCTTCCCAGCCACACACACCTCGCATTTGCAGCAGGACTCCCATCTCCATCGGGAGGATCACAGTTCTAACAGGGTCAAGGAACTTAAGATATCTTCAGGCCTCACCCTCTATGGCAATCATAATTACTGGAGCTATTTTGGTCCACTTCCAGATTATGTGTTTTTGAGTTTTTTAGGCACTTGAACTATATATGCTATATATTCCAGGTCAAGTATCTCCATATGTGCCTTGTTCCTGAGTGTAGGATCATTTAACAATAATAATTTTGTCATGCATTTGCTTAATAAAGTTATGTAACTTTTAGTCTAGAAATAATCCTTATGTCAGGAGTTCTCAGAATTCTTTGGGTTGCAAGTGACAGAAACCTGATTCAAAGTTGATTAGACACAAAGATCATTTCTACTTGTTTCTACAGCTGCTCCAGGGGAAGGTAGGGTGGTTGTGCCCCAGGACACAGGACTCCCTTCTCTCTCTCTCTGCCTCCCTTCATCTTCTTGATAAATTAGATTCATTCTGTCAGATTGACTTTTTCCATAGGATCAAAATCTAACAGCTATCAGGGGCCATTACCTTTCTAGCTTTACCCCTAGGAAAGAAAGGAATCACTTAATTCCAGTGGGAAAATTCTGGAGGATTCTCACTGGGTTGGGATACATGTCACTTTTGTGGCTAGGGGTAACAGACACCCTGCCTGAAGGCCTCTCCAGAACCTCAAAATTGGAGCACTACAGTGGGAGAAGAACTGTTTCCTCAAACAGGTATGTTTTTCCCATAAGACAGAGGGTCTCAGGCAGAACCAAACAATAGATATCTCTTTGTAGGTGTCCCTGTATTTTACAGAAGAGGAGGCAGAGGCTGAGAGGGTAGGCAACTTATCTATACTTATTCAACTAGTACATAGTAGATTGTAAACCAGAAAGAACTGAAATCTGGGTACAGTTATATAGTTTCTGATCCAAAAGTGAAGAGGATGTTCTAACAAGTAGTCTGACACTGAGGCAGAATATTGGAAATCAAGACTGTATTAGAAACTCTGGGATCTTTTCTTAAGAACAGCATACTCCCAAAACATGTGTAATTTCACAACCTGACTGTGTTATTTTTTCTTTATTCTTAATCTCTCACCCTTTCCCTGCTAGAGGTTCAGATGCCACACAAGAGGGAAATGAAAGGCACAGAGCTTCACAGGAGCATAATCAAGATGGCAACTCAATCCTAAAGCTTGTCCCCTTCTCCCAGCCTGCCTGTCACATACAGCTCCCCTAATCCTAAAAGAAAGCAGATCTCCAAGAGAGTGTGGGTGGATGCAATGTAAGGCCAGGTTTTGTGGAGAAGGCAACCAGGGGAGGTGCCCTCCAGCTCAGGCACAGCAGAGAAATTCACTGCCAGCCTGAGAGCTCAAGAGGCAGCACTGAGGCTGCGGGTGCTGTTCTGTGTGGTCCCCTTTGTACCCTCCAACACTGCAGTTCCAGAGGACAACATTGGACATGGATGAGAAACACCTGACCCTCCTACATCTCTGCTCTCCTTTCATTGTCTCGTGCCCTTCCTCCAGTGCCTTAGACATCCATAGCGGTCATGCAGCCCTGTGGCTGTCCCAGACTCATCCATCTGTTTCCTGCCCCAGCCTTCCTCCCATCCTTTATGGCCCTGAGATAAACTGAAAGTTGGGGTGACAGGAAACAGTCAGAAGTAGTTTCCTAGTCCAGGAAGGCCCTGGTTAGCAAAATATAATGAACATCTAACTCAAAAAACTCAATTGGAAGTACTTCAATGATAATCGATATGGCAGACTAGATATTCAGAGAGAACACTTCCTTTTTTTTTTTTTTGGATATTCAGAGAGAACACTTTCAATGCAGCACACTGAACTTTTTCTTCTTCAGTGGTTCACACATGTAATTCTAGCACTCTGAGAGGCCGAGGTGGGTGAATTGCTTGAGCTCAAGAGTTCAAGACCAGCCTGAGCAGGAGTGAAACCTTTTCTCCACTAATAGCTGACCATTTGGGTCAGGGGCCTATAGTCCCAGCTACTCAAGGAAGCTGAGGCAAGAGGATTGCTTAAGCCCAAGAGTTTGAAGTTACTGTGAGCTATGACTCTAGGGCACTCTACCCAGGGCAACAGAGTGAGACTCTGTCTCAAAATATATACGTGTGTGTGTGTGTGTGTGTGTGTGTGTGTGTGTGTGTGTGTGTGTGTGTCACAGTTGAACCACAGTGGAAGCGTGTCCAATGAATTTCTCAGTAAATCTTGAAAATCTCTAGATTTTAATGGGCCACATATGGGGGGGATAAGAATATTGAAGTATATGTTAAAAAAAGATACAATTCTCTTACAAATATACAGTGAGCATATATTGAAGTTTTGTTCAAATCATTAATAAGAGAACCAGCAGAATAACAAAACTAGTTTAAGGGAAGATACAATAAACTTATGTGTGTATATTAAAATATATATATAATGTATCATGATTTATGAATTAGTTTTTAAATGGTTTGATATCCTATAGGGGGAAAAAAGCCATTGCTTTTGGAATCACCTCCTCTATCAGATAAAAGTTGTTTCCATCTCATCAGCAATTATTTTGTATAAACTAACATCAACTTTCTAGAGTTATGAGGTTTCTGGCCCCTAATCAGTAGAAAATAATAAAAGAAGAAAAATTGCTTTCGCCTACCTAGAGGGTCAGATGGCTTTTAGGAAGCTGGTTAAAATGCCCAAGGTGACAATATTGGTCAGGCAGTTATCTTTTTGCCTTATTTCCAAATGTCAGATATCTCTTCTTTATACTCCCGATTGTGTTTCTAACTATCCAAAGATTATTTACAATCTCATGGGTATAAAAAAGCAAAAAGGCTAGTATCACTGTATTTTTGTTATTAGGTCTGCTTCACATGTATAGGAAGGGCAGCAAGTATATTGAGATAAAATACTTCCTTACTGCATGATCAGCAAACCAGAGCCAAAAAAAAGCTAAGCATCTACTAAAAATTCTTCTAGAAAGTTCTTAAGGAATCCAAATTTGCATTTTCAGTGCCGTTTATCATTCCATCGATTTTTAAAATCACTCTATTTCTTCATTTACTCCAAGGCTACAAAAAAAAAAATTTCATCTCCACCAGGTTTCATTTATAGTAGCTATAAATTAATGTTCTTTTTTCTTTGATGGCCCCCAAATTTTCTAAGTTTCCTTAGAAAAAGGAATGAATTTCCTTAGAAAAGGAATGACTTTCTTCTTCCAGATCATTTTCCTGAGAGAGTTTTGTAAACATTAAAGTTAAGCCTACATATGAAGTTAAGCCTATTCACTGGTAGTCTTGTCATATCAGATAAAATGAGATTAATTCTTAAATACCATACTCCAGATTTGCCCTTGGTTGTACCATCATTTGTCTAATTATATTCTGGTTTAAAAATAAACATGAGAATGGCCTTTTATTGAACTTATGCAAATAACTACATTGCCATGCAATGTAAAAGGACAGTAAAACAGTTGATTCATGTCAGGGAGAACAAGGTATTATTTTTAAAGTGTTTGAGTTTGCCTAGTAAATTATTAGGAACAGACCAAGAAACAAAAGTGAGTTTTTATATGCCCATGCAAAAACAGAATATAAAAACAATGCCAAAGATATTTGAAGCAAATAACTATGTTTCATTTTCCTCATTGTTTAATTCGGACATATTTCATCAAATGTGTCTGATTAAATATTTCTTTATTTACTGGATCTTGGATCAGCAGTTCACTTTTGGGAATTCACATGCTTCTAGACTAAAAAGCTTACGGGAAAGTCTAGCTCAGTCCCCTAGTGGTCTTTCAGTTGTCAACCTGTGGTGGGGGCACTCCATGGGTTTCTTTTGTGGTAACAATTGATGTTATCATCCAGCACAGTGTTTTCACAGAGACTCTGACACTGTAGTTGATTGATGAAGACCAAATTTCTGGCCCATAGCTTATATCAAAGCCTTACTCTCAATCTTTGAAAAACATTCTTACCATAGAAAATATTGGGGACATAAGCAGAATTGGTGGTAAGTCTGAAGACCTATCCATAAAGCTAGGGTTCCTTAATTTTTTTCCCCCTCTGGAATTCCAAGTGGGTATAATAGAAAAAGAAATGTTCACCATACAGGACATAGTAGGTATATTATGTATATCTTGGTCCTAGCATTGAATACAGCAGGGAAAAGAAACAAAAAGAATTTTCCATGGGGATTCCTAATCACTACCACACATTCACAAGTTTTGGGAGCCAAGATTTACTATGAATGGACCCAGAAAACCTCAAGCCAAAACTATGACTAATCCAGTTTTGAGCAGGCGTCTTGGGCCTAATACAAGTAATCACAAATGGTGGCCGGACACAGTGGCTCATACCTGTAATCCTAGCACTCTGGGAGGTGGAGGCAGATGGACTGCCTAATCTCACAGGTTCGAGACCAGCCTGAGCCAGAGCAAGACCTGGTCCCTAAAAATAGCTGGGTGTTGTGGCAGGCACCTGTAGTCCAAGCTACTTGGGAGCTGGGGCAAAAGAATCACTTAAGCCCAAAAGTTTGAGGTTGCTGTGAGCTGTGATGCCACAGCACTCTAACAAGGGTGACAAAGTGAAACTCTGGCTCAAAAAAAAACACAAGTAATTTCAAATGGAACAATGCATGTTAAATGTAGCTTTAAAGTAATTCCCACAAATAATTTTTCAAGGCCAATTTGTGATAGAAATGAATAAGCAAGCACACAGAGAAGCAAGCCACAAGGAATGAAATTTAAAAAGAAGCAACAAACTTTGGAAACAGATCTGCGAGGAACAGAGATGCTGAAATTATCATGTAGAAAGTACAAAATCGGAATTCTCAACATATTTGAAGAAAAAAGATATTGAAAGAAATCAAAGGGGAAAGAGACTATCAAACATGGCTGGGAAGATTTATGAAAGTATCCAATACTTCTGCAGATAAAATATATAAAATTTATCATTGGAAGTTCAGTGAATGAGTCAAGTAGCTGATTAGATGCAGATAAGGACAAAATCGTGGACCAGAAGATAGAACTGAAAAAATATCCTTAGAATATTTTCACAGAGAGACAATATATTGGAATATAAAAAAGAAGATTTCAATGCCTATCTGGAGTTCTATATGAAAATAGTAAAGAAAATAAGAAAGAAGCAATAGTAGGAGAGATAGTAGATGAAACAATTCCAGAATTAGTGCAGGACACAGCAATGGAATCAAGGTTTATGTCCCCCACAGTTCTTATGTTCAAATCCTAACCCCCAAGGTGATTGCATTAGGAGGTGGGGGTCTTGGGGGGGTGATTAGGTCATGAGGGTGGAGCCTTCATGAATGGGATTAGTGCCCTTATTAAAGAGACCCTAGAGGGATCAATCTCCTTTTTGGACAAGTGAGGTTACAGTGAAAGGACAACTGTGTATGAGAACATGGACTCCCCCCAGACACCAAACCTGCCTTCCCCTTTATCTCAGACTCTCCAGCCTCTAGAACTGGGAGAAATAAATTTATGTTGTTCATAAGCCTCCCATTTACAGTAATTTTTCAGCGGCCAGAATGGACTAAGATGGACACTTAGGAATTCCAAGGAATCCTGAGCAAAATAAGTAAAATTAAATCCTCATCTAAACAAATATTAATGAAGCTGCAGAGCACCAAAGCAAAGAGAAGATTGTAAAGCAATTAGGGAAAAAAAGGGACAGATAATATACTAAAGAGACAATTAGCTTGACAAGAGACTCTCAACTGTAGCAATGGAAGTTAGAAAACATTGTGAAACCATTTCTTCCAAGTTGAGAGAAAATAACTAAGAACCTAGAATTATGTAAATAGCAAAACTGTCTTTTAAGAAAAGTAAAGTAAAAACAAAGACGTTTTATACAAATAAAAAACTAAGAGTATTACCAGCAGTCCCTTCCAGGGACTTATTACAAGGCTGTCTGGGGAGTAAGAGGGAAATGATTGATCCCAGAAACAAGAAATTAGATAGAAGAATGAGTGATGATCAAGTGAATGGTTAAATGATAAATGGTGAAATCTCATCAAACACTAAATAAATGAAATAATCAAATAGTATTTAATGCATAGGTTGTAAAGCATTAAAGTGATCTAAAATTCAATATAGCAATAGCTTATAAATTGGAAGGGAAGTGATTGGGGATAAAATGTTCTAAGATCCTCATATTATTCAAGATGGTAAAAATCAGTTAATTTTAAACTTGTCACAATAAATGAGGCCCAGAATTTTCTAAGGCTATCACAAAAAAAAATACTTTTAAAAAGTTTAACTTTCAAATAATTGGGCAAATGAGAAATGGACTATTTCTGGAGAAAAATCAGTCCAGAAGATAATGAGAAAAGAGAAAAAAGAACCAACAAAATAGAGCCAACAGAAAAGTATAAAATAAGACAGTAACATGAGTCTAAATACACAATTAAAATAAATGTAAATAAAGCCTCCAATTAGAAGATAAATACTGTCAGATCTGATTTTTTTACATTTCAGCTATATTCTATTTTTAATAGTCACAGCTGGAACATAATATCATGAAAACTTTGAAAGTAAAAGGAAAAGATATTGGATGGAACATAATATCATGAAAACGTTGAAAGTAAAAGGAAAAGATATAAGACTCCAGGTGTTTCTGGGTGGTGGGATCTGCCTATAATCATCCCTTTGAGGATACACAGAGACAGCAAGGGACTTCTGGACCCTAAGAGGAGGGTCCAAAACAGTAGAAAACTGGCAAGTGGTTGCATGTGTTCAATCAACCTAATCCCGCTGGCAGCCATAAGTACAAGCAGCAGTGAGACTGCAAACCGGAAAGGCCTTACCTGTGAACTGTTTTGGTGATTTTGGACTTGGCACTCAGTTGAACTGCCTTGGGGAAAGCTTGAGCAGGAGTGCAGAGAACTTTGGGCATTGTCTAGGGCCCCAGACTGAGCCGCTGAGCCGGACAGAGCTAATAGTGTTTGGCTGTGGGCCACAGGGAGACATTGTGAGAGAACTGCCCCGACAAGCTCCACCCTCAGGGTCACAGAGCAAGGATCCAGCAGGAGCTAGTAACCTAGTGACTGAGCAGCCTAAAGGCCGGAACTGAGCTGCCTTACAGCCTTAACCCTCAGGGGCAGAGTGAGACTGGTTTTGGCACACTGGAACCTCGGGCTGTTGCCCTGGGTAGAGTGCCGTGGCATCACAGCTCATAATAACCTCAAACTCCTGGGCTTGGCACCACCTGGACCTCCATAAGAGCTGCACCTCAACCCCAAACTCATGACCCATGCCCACTGGGCCTCCGCATGCCCTGACCAGGAACTGCGGGAGCCACACAACCCTGCATCCTCACTCCTGTACCCTCCCTGCCTCCACACCAGCCCGCTCATCTGGCCAGAAACTCTGGTAGCTGTGTGCCCGCTGGAGCCCTCCCTGCCTCTGTGCAGAGCCCTTCTCCTGGCCAGAGACTCCTGGAGCCTTCCGCTCTCTGTGCCAAAACCACTGGGTGCCAGGCATTCCCAGAACCGTGTGCACCACCTCCCGCCCTGTTGCTGGATCCAGGTGTGTCACAATCCAGAGCTGCTTCCACAACCAGAACTCCCTGGCTGGGGCAGCCCCAGAGGAACTACACAGGGTCACTCCCTACAAAGATCCAGCAACAATAGAGTGATCCCGCTGGGGTCTAATCTTGGAGAGACACCTCCACAACTCTGAGGACAGCCAAAGGCAACAGTGAAAAACAATCAAGAGGTGAAATCAACAGAAAAACTCTAGCAATATAAATAATCAGAGTAGATCAACTCCCGCAAGGATCAATGGGGCAGACACAGCACAAGATACCATGCACAAACAAATAGCTGAGATGTCAGAAATTGAATTCAGAATCTGGATAGCAAATAAGATCGAATTAGAATTCCAAGCAGTAACCCAAAAGATATCTCAAGAATTCAACAAATTCAAAGACCAAATGACCAAAGATTTTGACACATCGAGACAAAAAGTTGCAGCCCTCAAAGATCTGAGAAATACATAGAATCCCTCTGTAACAGAATGGAGCAAGCAGAAGAAAGGATTTCTGACATTGAAGGTAAAGCTTTTGAATGCTCCCAAACTCTCAAAGAGGAAGAGAAATGGAGGGCAAAAACAGATCACTCTCTCAGAGAGGTCTGGGATAATTCAAAGAAAATCAATATTCATCTTATAGGAATCCCTGAAAATGATGAAGTGTCTTCACAAGGCACAGAGTCTCTTCTCCATGAGATGATGAAGAACTTTCCAGACATGCCAAGAGATTGTGAAATTCGGATAGCAGACAGTTTCAGAACTCCAGCACGACTCAACCCAAATAAGACATCTCCCAGACACATCATAATCAACTTCACTAAAGTTAATATGAAGGAGAAAATTCTGAAAGCAGCCAGACGAAAGAAAACCATCACTTGCAAGGGCAAGAATATTAGAATAACTGCAGATCTCTCTGCTGAAACCTTTCAAGCTAGAAGAGGATGGTCATGGACTTTTAATCTCCTAAAACAAAATAACTTTCAACCCAGGATCCTGTACCCAGCTAAACTGAGTTTCATTTATGATGGAGAAATTAAATACTTCAATGACATTCACATGTTGAAGAAATTTGCCATAACTAAACCAGCTCTCCAGGATATTCTCAGACCTATCCTCCATAAAGACCAGCATAATCCTCCACCACAAAGGTAAACCCACCCAGAAAATTTTAATCCGATTCCAACTTCCACAGTCTCAAAAGGATTAAAAATGTCCACCAGACTCTCAAAAGGCTTATCAATAGTCTCAATAAATGTGAATGGTTTAAATTGTCCTCAAAAGAGGCACAGGTTGGCTGACTGGATACAAAAACTCAAGCCAAATATCTGCTGCCTACAAGAATCGCATCTTACATTAAAAGACAAATATAGACTCAAGGTGAAGGGATGGTCATCTATATTCCAGGCAAATGAAAAGCAGAAAAAAGCAGGCGTTGCAATCCTATTTGCAGATGCAATAGGCTTTAAACCAACGGAAATAAGGAAGGATAAGGATGGACACTTCATATTTGTTAAAGGTAATACTCAATATGATGAGATTTCAATTATTAATATTTATGCACCAACCAGAACGCACCTCAATTTATAAAAGAAACTCTAACAGACATGAGCAACTTGATTTCCTCCAGTTCCATAGTAGTTGGAGATTTTAACACCCCTTTAGCAGTACTGGATAGATCCTCCAAAAAGAAGCTAAGCAAAGAAATTTTAGGTTTAAACTTAACCATTTTCAACATCTGGACTTAACAGACATCTACAGAACATCTCAACAAAACTGAATACACATTCTTCTCATCATCCCACGAAACATTTTCCAAAATCGACCACATCCTAGGTCACAAATATAACCTCAGCAAATTTTAAAAAATAGAAATTATTCCTTGCATCTTCTCAGAACATCATAGAATAAAAGTTGAACTCAACAACAGGAACTTGCATACCCATACAAAAACATGGAAGCTAAACAACCTTATGCTGAAGGATAGATGAGATTAAGAAGGAAATCATCGAATTTTTGGAATAAAACAACAATCAAGACACGAATTACCAGAACCTCTGGGATACTGCAAAGGCAGTCCTAAGAGGAAAATTTATAGCACTGCAAGTCTTCCTCAAGAAAACAGAAAGAGAGGAAGTTAATAACTTAATGGGACATCTCAAGCAACTGGAGAAGGAAGAACACTCCAACCCCAAACCCAGCAGAAGAAAAGAAATAACCAAAATCAGAGCAGAATTAAATGAAATTGAAAACAAAAGAATTATACAACAGATCAATAAATCCAAAAGTTGGTTTTTTGAAAAGATCAATATCTCTAATTTCATCAATCAAAAATGGTAACAATGAAATAGCAACAGACCCCTCAGAAATTCAAAAAATCCTTAACAAATACTACAAGAAACTCTACTCTCAGAAATATGAAAATCTGAAAGAAATCGACCAATACCTGGAAGTGCGCCACCCACCAAGACTTAGCCAGAATGAAGTGGAAATGTTGAACAGGCCTATATCAAGTTCTGAAATAGCATCGACTATACAAAATCTCCCTAAAAAGAAAAGCCCAGGACCAGATGGCTTTACGTCAGAATTCTACCAAACCTTTAAAGAAGAACTAGTACCTATACTACTAAACTTCTTCCAAAATATAGAAAAAGAAGGAATATTGCCCAACACATTCTATGAAGCAAACATCACCTTGATCCCCAAAACAGGGAACAACCCAACAAGAAAAGAAAAGTATAGACCAATATCACTAATGAATATTGATGCTAAAATACTCAATAAAATCCTAATAAACAGAATCCAACAACACATCAAAAAAAAAATAAACACCACGACCAAGTGGGATTTATCCCAGGGTCTCAAGGCTGGTTCAATATACGTAAATCTATAAATGTAATTCAGTACATAAACAAACTAAAAAATAAGGACCATATGATTCTTTCAATTGATGCAGAAAAAGGTTTTGATAATATCCACCATCCCTTCATGATCAGAACACTTAAGAAAATTGGTATAGAAGGGACATTTCTTGGGCGGCGCCTGTGGCTCAAGGAGTAGGGCGCCAGTCCCATATGCCGGAGGTGGCAGGTTCAAACCTAGCCCCGGCCGAAAAAAAAAGAAGGGACATTTCTTAAACTAATAGAGGCCATCTATAGCAAAGCCACAGCCAATCTTGTATTGAATGGAGTTAAATTGAAATCATTTCCACTTAGATCAGGAACCAGGCAAGGTTGCCCATTGTCTCCATTGCTCTTTAACATTGTAAATGAAAGTTTTAGCCATTGCAATTAGGGAAGAAAAGGCGATCAAGGGTATCCACATAGGGTCAGAAGAGATCAAACTTTCACTCTTCGCAGATGACATGATCATATATCTGGAAAACACTAGGGATTCTACTACAAAACTTTTAGAAGTGATCAAGAAATACAGCGATGTCTCAGGCTACAAAATCAGCACGCATAAATCTGTAGCCTTTATATATACCAACAATAACCAGGCTGAAAAAACAGTCATGGACTCTATTCCTTTCACAGTAGTGTCAAAGAAGATGAAATATTTGGGAGTTTACCTAACAAAGGATATGAAAGATCTGTACAAAGAGAACTACGGAACTTTAAGAAAAGAAATAGCTGAAGATGTTAACAAATGGAAAAACATACCATGCTCATGGCTGGGAAGAATCAACATTGTTAAAATGTCTATACTACCCAAAGCAATATATAATTTTAATGCAATTCCTATTAAAGATCCATTGTCATATTTTAAAGACCTTGAAAAAATAATACTTCGTTTTATATGGAATCAGAAAAAACCTCGAATACCAAAACATTACTCAGCAATAAAAACACAGCAGGAGGAATCACGCTACCAGACCTGAGACTGTACTATAAATCCAAAGTGATCAAAACAGCCTGGTATTGGCACAAAAACAGAGCAGTAGAT
Source organism: Nycticebus coucang (assembly GCF_027406575.1). Lineage (NCBI taxonomy): Eukaryota > Metazoa > Chordata > Mammalia > Primates > Lorisidae > Nycticebus > Nycticebus coucang. The sequence continues at coordinate 55,090,825 of NC_069798.1, read as the reverse complement.
GTCTGGAACAGAATAGAGAACCAAGAGATGAATCTAGGCTCATACTGTTATTTGATCTTTGACAAGCCAATTAAAAATATTCAGTGGGGAAAAGATTCCCTATTTAACAAATGGTGCTGGGTGAACTGGCTGGCAACCTGAAGAAGATTGAAACTGGACCCACACCTTTCACCATTAACTGGAATAGACTCTCACTGCATAAAAGATTTAAACTTAAGACATGAAACTATAAAAATACTTGAAGAAAGTGCAGGGAAAACTCTTGAAGGAATCGGCCTGGGTGAATATTTTATGAGGAGGACTCCCCAGGCAATTGAAGCAGTATCAAAAATACACTACTGGGACCTGATCAAACTAAAAAGCTTCTGCACAGCCAACAACATAGTAAGTAAAGCAAGCAGACAGCCCTCAGAATGGGAGAAAATATTTGGAGGTTATGCCTCTGATAAAGGTCTAATAACCAGAATCCACAGAGAACTCAAACATATTAGCAAGAAAAGAACACATGATCCCATCTCAGGGTGGGCAAGGGACTTGAAGAGAAACTTCTGTAAAGAAGACAGACGCACGATCTACAAATGCATGAAAAAAAGCTCATCATCCTTAATCATCAGAAAAATGCAAATCAAAACTACTTTGAGATATCACCTAACCCCAGTAAGAGTAGCCCACATAACAAAATCCCAAAACCAGAGATGTTGGCGTGGATGTGGAGGAAAGGGCACACTTCTACACTGCTGGTGGGAACACTAATACGTTCCTTCTGGAAGGATGTTTGGAGAATACTTGGAGACCTAAAAATAGACCTGCCATTCGATCCTATAATTCCTTTACTAGGTTTATACCCAGACGACCAAAAATCACAATATAACAAAGACATCTGTACTAGAATGTTTATTGCAGCCCAATTCATAATTGCTAAGTCATGGAAGAAGCCCACATGCCCATCGACCCACGAATGGACTAGCAAACTGTGGTACATGTATACCATGGAATACTAATGCAGCCTTTAAGAAAGATGGAGACTTTACCTCTTTCATGTTTACGTGGATAGAGCTGGAACATATTCTTCTTAGCAAAGTATCTCAGGAATGGAAGAAAAAGTATCCAATGTACTCAGCCCTACTATGAAGCTAAATTATAGCTTTCACATGAAGGCTATAACCCAACTATAACACAAGACTATAGGGAAAAGGCCAAGGAAGGGGAAGGGAGGGGGGAGGTTATGGTGGAAGGAGGGTAATGGGTGGGGCCACACCTATGGTGCATCTTAGAACAGGTATAGGTGAAACTTACTAAAGGCAGAATACAAATGTCTACATACAATAACTAAGAAAATGCCATGAAGACTACGTTGAACAGTTTGATCAGAATATTTCAGATTGTATATGTAACTGGCACATTGTACCCCTTGATTGCACTAATGTACACAGCTATGATTTAACAATAAATAAATAAAAAAGAAAAACCATATTGGAAGATTTTAACACTCTTTCAAAAATTGATAGATCAAACAGCTAACAAAGTCAGTAAAATTAGAGAAAAAAAATCCACAATTTGATTTAATAGAAATACATGGGAAAGTATATCAAGCAAGTGAAGGATATACATCTTTTCAAGCATATGTGAAACTTTTTTAAAAATTGGCTATATTCATGGTTATAAAAACAAGTGGCAAAAATTTTCAAAATAGTATTGTCATACAGATCACATTCTTTTTTTTTTTTTTTTTTTTGTAGAGACAGAGTCTCACTTTATGGCCCTCGGTAGAGTTCCGTGGCCTCACATAGCTCACAGCAACCTCCAACTCCTGGGCTTAAGTGATTCTCTTGCCTCAGCCTCCCAAGTAGCTGGGACTACAGGCGCTCGCCACAACGCCCGGCTATTTTTTGGTTGCAGTTTGGCCGGGGCTGGGTTTGAACCCGCCACCCTCGGTATATTGGGGCCAGTGCCTTACGGACTGAGCCACAGGCACCACCCTCATACAGATCACATTCTTTGACTATAACACAATTATAGAGTTAGAAATCAATAACAAAAACAATTTAAAAGAAATTTACATGGAAAATTAAGGTACATTTTTAAATAAAAATATAAAACTTTTTATTATATTTTAAGATTATATAAATGACACCTTTATTTCCACAAGTTATTTTTTTTAAGTATTTTTCTCTTTTTTTTTTCTTTTTTTTTCTTTTTTTTGTGGTTTTTGGCCGAGGCTGGGTTTGAACCCACCACCTCCAGCATATGGGACTGGCACCCTATCCCTTTGAGCCACAGGCGCCGCCCTAAGTATTTTTCTCTTTAATGATTTTTTTCATTTATGTCCTGAATATTTTTTTATTTCTTTGGATTGATTTTCAACTGTCTCATCAAGCCCATTGAGCTTGCTTTTGGTCCACATTTTGAATTCCATAACAGACTTTTCAAAAATTGCCTTTTGATTGGAGTTCATTGCTGGGGAGCTAGTGTGATCCTTTGAGAGTGTCAAAATAGCCTGCTTTCTCATATTGCTAGAGTACTTAAGTTGATTCCTTTTCATCTGGGGCTTCTTTCCTCAGCTCAGAACAGTTGATTGGTTCACCCATTTTCCTCTGCCAGGAACTTGACTGCTTAGCACAGAGAGGGAGAGGTACACAGCCTTTCAGTTCTTGCATGTAAGTGTTTTTTGTTGTTGTTTAGCAGGCCCAGGCTGGGTTCGAACCCACCAACCCCAGTGTATGGGGCTGGCACTCTAACCATTGAGCTACAGGTGCCCAGCTAGTTCATGCATGTAGGTATCCACTATAATGTTCCTGGCAATTTGGGTCAGTTGGACCTCAGACCCTGGGAAAGTATTCAGGTGCTAGCAGTAGTGGACTAGGTCAGGTAATCCCCCATTCCCAGGCTCCTGAAGGTTGTTCTTGAGTCCTGGGGGGTGGGGAGAGGGGACTAGACTTTGACTTGGCTAGCAAACTTACCCTCAAGCCTCCCTGGGATCGGGTGCTGGCTTTGAGTGTGAGGGGTGGGGTCATCTGCTCCAGAAGAATACTTAGGCAGAAGAAAGGCAGAGGCTAAACGGACCTGTCACAGGAGGGGCAGGCCCCTCTTGGCAAGATTAGCAGAGGCAGACAGCTGTGGTACACACAAGCTGCTGATCTCTCTCTCTCTTTCTCATCAGTGACATTGGTCTCTGTCTTTTGAGGACACAGAAGTACTCAGATTCCCAGCTCCCACCCTGACCCAGCTGCAGCAGAACTGGTGAGGCAGCTCAACCCACTATGTACAAGGCTGCCAGACTGGCTGCGGGCTGTGGCTGAAATGCTCCAGCAAGTCCAATGCCCTGGATTTGTCTCTGGTGGTAGGCTCCTCCCAGAAGAGGTGAGCTACTTGGAGAGGGGACTGCAGTCCCACCCTCCCTAAAGGAAGTGCTGGCTTTTGTCCTTAGGGCACATGAAAGCACTTACTGCAGTTTTTTAGAGGGGAAGGAGTGAGCCCCAAACTCCAGGGAAGACTGTGTGTGATAGAGGGAAGGCAGCCACCCCTGAGTGCCCTAGCTTAATTGTCCTCTGGAACCCTTGCCAGTCCCAAGCAGAAAGAGTCTTGCAGGCAGCAGAAACAGTCTTCAGAAGGGCCACAGACAACTTTGGGTCTTAAGTTCCGTGTCCTCTGGTGAAGGAAAGTGCATGTTTCACCTTCCTGTGTCCTAAAAAGAGCTGGCAACACTTCCCATTTACCGGGCCGTCTGCCCTCACAGATCTTTCCCAGTCCAAGACGCTGCTGGGGAATGTTCGTGTGGGATTTGGTGACAAGGAGACGGAGGGGCTAGAGGCACCCACAGTGTGTGCAGGCATATGGCGCCCACTGTCTCTGCCCAGGTCTGTGGTGGGGGAAGCAACCCTATGAGTCTGTAGCTGGGCACTCTGCTCCCAAGAAGCTGTCTCACAATGGCAGAAGCACCTGGATGCGTTGGGGGAGAAGGGCTCTCCGCAGATTGGGGTTGGCAGGCTCCTACAGGGGGGAGGGGAGGAAAAGTAAACACTCCCCCTACCTTTTCCTCTGGGTTCTACATCCTTTAGGGCCCCATCTCCGCCAAATTTTGCTCTTTCTCCTCTGACTCGCAGCTTTTTCCCATGGAATTTCTGGTAAGGGTAGCTTCTGGAACATTCCCTCGGTATTTCACCTGGGATATGCTTTCTCACCTGAAACTTTTTATTCTATTTGGGACGATCTGGCAACCAATGTCTTCTAGTCAGCAAACTTACACCTTCCCTATTTGATTTCTTAAAATATGGGGCAGATACATGAATATTTATTTTTCTTTAAAGTAGAAAGGTACATTATACACTCTCTTGTAAGCATGATATATTTCATATGCATACAAAAAAAAATTTTTAAGTTACTCAGTATGAAAACAAGCAAAGAGGGTCAGAGTGAGGGAGGAGAGTTTCCTAGATGCCCCTGAATCACTTGGATAAACACTTCCTGTGAGCCTGCTGCCTGCTAGGAATTGTGCAGCTGAACAGAACTCTCTTGGATCCTTTGTCCCTCCACGCCCTCTTGTGGATGGGAGAAAATCCATTTATCCTCAGAGTTAGCGCATCCTCTGACTCTGCATCCTGAGTAGGAGACTTTGCCATGCAGGCTTCCCTTGTCCTGTGGACATTTCTGCTGTGATGCTCTTCTCTCCCTAACCAGACTGAAATAGCTGCCAAGGGCTCACTGACCCTTCATCCCTTCAGTGCATAAAAACATACATAAATATTTAACTTAACACATACTTCCCTGATTTTTCTCCTGGATAGATGGATAGAAATACAATTTCAGAAAAAAAGGATTTCGGATTCAGGCATGTAGTTGTATTGGCTATTGATTAGTTTTGGTTATTATTATTAATAATAATAGAAATTCTGTTGTTGGCCAGTCCTCCTGGACACAGAGGACCTTCAGGCCACTCAAGAGGACCCTGATGGAGTATGTTGGCTATAGCCTTAGCTCTGGACAGGCTCTGAGCATTACCCGCACTTCTGCCTGAGATGAGTCCCCCATCCATCCACCATCACCATTGGTAGCCTTCTTTAGCCTTCCTTTCTAATAGAACCTAGATTTGTTTCATCTCTCCCATGCAGCAAATAAGATAAAGAAAAGTCTACTGGGCCTCATTGAAATATCCCTTGTTCTAGCCAGGTGTGGTGGTTCACACCTATAACCCAAGCACTCTGGGAGGCTGAGGAGGGTGGATTACCTGAGCTCACGAGTTTGAGACCACTCTGAGCCAGAGTGAGACCCCGTCTCTAAAAATAGCCAGGCACGATAACTAAAAAAATGCCGTGAAGGCTATGTTAACTAGTTTGATGAAAATATTTCAAATTGTATATAAAACCAGCACATTGTACCCCATGATTGCATTAATGTGCACAGCTATGATTTAATAAAAAATAGAAAATAAAAATAGCCAGGCATTGTGGTGGGTGCCTGTTGTCCTAGCTACTTGGGAGGCTGAGGCAAGAAAATCACTTAAGTCTAAGAGTGTGAAGTTGCTGTGAGCCATGACCCTATGGCACTCTACCAAGGGCAACAAAGTGAGACTTTGTCAAAAAAAAAAAAAAAAAAGAAAGAAAGAAAAGGGAAAAGGAAAGAATAGAAAAAAGAAAAGAGAAAGAAAAAGAAAAATCCCTCGTTCTTAGAGAAAATTCCCTGGAACAGTAAGTCTCTCTTCTTATTCTGGATATCATTATATCAGGGGGTGATACCTGGAGGCTTATAACCATCTTGTAACTTATTTGCGAATGAAGCTAATACCAAGGATAGTGGGTTGGAAAGATGCTATATCAGTCAGCTGGGACTATGCTAGGTTACAGTAACAAATGATCAAAATGGCTTACAATAATAGGGATTTACATCTTGCTAGTGTACATGTCCAACATGGATGGGCTCTGCCTGGCTCTTTGCTCTGGGGACATCCTATGTTAGACCTGATCATCTCATGGCAGTGGAAAATATACATGCTGAAACCTTGAAATACAGCACTTAAAGCTTCTGCTTTGAATGTCCTTACACTCACATTTCACTGGCCAAAGTAAATCACATGGCCAAACTTGATGTGAACAGAGGGGGTGCATAATCTTAACACAAGGGGACAGTAAATATTTGGAAATAATAACACAACCTACCTAGGATGGCAGGAACCTAAGAATCAGGGTCCTTGTTGGCATTACTGAGTTGCAACTCACAACCCCATAGTTTGCCATATCTCTGGACTTACTTGCTGTGGGAGATTTTTTTTTAAACTGTCTTCCTCACTGCTTCATTATTTAAGACATACTTGGTTTAGACTGTACACGTTGGTGTGGCCTTCTCAGAGGACAATGACTTTTGTCCTTTAGTCTAGGAAGCTTAAGTTCTCTGATGCTTTGACCAACTAATATTACATAGTGATCCTTAAGTTTTATAGGCAACCTCAAAGAGGTCTATGGAGCCAGGCCTGTTAGCAGAACTCCCATAGTCATAATTCAATTTGCTGCATCATTATCCTAGGACACTATATATGTTTCCTAGGGGAACAATCCCTTTTGAGACACTCCCGCCCTACTCTCTTCCATGTAAGCTTCTATTTTCTTCAATCTGTGCTTTAGACTGACTCTTTTTTTTTTTTAATCTGTTCACGAATGAACTGTACAATCTTGACTTCAAACTTTTCTTTGCCAAAATTAAATAGTACCACACCAACATTTCCTCTACAATCTTCATCTATGACACCTGCTCCTACATCTATAAAGTGCTTTGCAGACATGTCAAAATGTGGAGCTGCTCTTCCATAACACACAGAAGGAAGAGCTGTCTGAATGTCTGTCTTCACAACAGCTTTCTCTGTAGATGGCATTGTATTATCATAGGCACTGTATAGATCACAGCCTGCAGTCCATGCAGACCCCCCAGATGGGCCATAGCATGCTCCCACAGCCAAACAAAGTAGACCTGCATGCTGCCCTTCTCCTTGGGCCCAACCCACTTGCTGGGGGAAACCAGGGGTGCCTCTTCTGAGCAGGGCATGGCAGACCGAGGTGAGTGGATGGAAAGGGGAAAGAGAAAGCACAAGATGAGAGCTGAGACAGCGACCATGCCAAGTTCCAAATTTCCCCTAGACTGACTCTTACTGATGACTGTTTTTTGTCATCTCCATAAAGAGCCTTATTGGACTCTCCAAAATGATCAGCTGCAAATGACAGAAAAAGAACCTAACTCCAACACACTTAAGCAACAGAGAGCTTTCTTATCAGGCTGCTGGGTTGTCCAGAATTAAAGACCCTGTTTCCCTAGAACATTGGCTATAGGGGGAGATGCGGCCAGGCCCCTCCAGAAACAACTTAAGCTGGAGAATGATAAGCCATTGTTTCTCTCTCTCCTTGTTTCTTCTCTCAGGAGAAGTTTCAGCTCTTTTTCTCTCTTCGTAAAGACCAGCTCCTCCCACATGGCACAAATAACGTCTGCTGCAAGCTCTCAAGGTCTGTGTTTTCTGACGTTCTCAATAGAAAGAGAGATTGGCCCTTTTTCTCAGTTCAAGTTCTTCCATCCCAAAGAAAGCTTTTATTAACCTGGCTTAGGTCAGATGTCCATACCTAGTCAATCGAATCCTAATGACTGGAGTTTTGTGATTGGCCCGCCTGGGTCAGGAGTCCAAGGCTGTCCCAAAACCAAGGGTGCAAGGATGTGGCAGTTCCTACTGGAACCACAAGGCTGGAAGCTGGAAAGGAGAAATATTCAGGGGTGCTGTCCTTAAAGGAAGAGAAGGGGATGCTAGTCATACTAAAAGACAAGTGTCGCCCTCTGCATCCCACTGCACTTAGTGCTTTGTATTGTGATTTTTTCACCTGTGTTTGTTTGCTCCCCTGTCTCTCCCCATTGAGTTGGACCTGAGAGTAGAGACCAAGTTCTCCCCCTGTGAAGATCCACAACAGGGTGCAGTGGCCTGGCCCTGTCAGGTGTGTAGCCTTGGATAACATTCTTAATTTCTGAGAGTCTTAAATTCCTAATATGTAAGATTTTAATATCTTCCTCAAAATGTGTACATATATAAAGTACCTAGCTCATATTAGGAACTCAATAATTGTTGCCTAAAGAGTAATTACTTAAACTCTCAAGACTCTTTACATATGCACTACTAATTTTGGTACTTAGTCACTGCTAAGTTAGGAAACAGTCAATAAGATCACACTTAATTTTGACACTAACTGCAAAGTCCCCAAGAAAACCCACACATATGATTCTAACTGCAAGCTCATAAGTTCTGAAATTCAATAAGAGGACTCACAGAAAAAAAGTGAAAGCTGTTATAGTCATGGTTATAACTTATTACAGTGGAAAGACACAGATTAAAATCAGGCCAAGGACGGGACACATGAAGGAGGGCCCAAGAAAGTTCCAAGTATGAAGTTTGCACTCCCAGCGGAGTCAGGTAGTACTAGCTTCCTCAACAACAATGTGTGACAACATGCAGAGTATTGCCAGCCCAGCCTGGGTGTAGAGTTTTTGCTGGGGCTCAATCACATAGACATTTGTAGTTGCCTTTGTGGCTGAGCTTGTCTGCAGCCCCTGCAGAGGTCAAGTTGATATGGTATGATCCAAGGATCCCACCGTAAATGATGTGGTTTGACTATTTGGCATCACCCAAAACTCCCCCCTCAAAAAAAAAAAAAAAAAGGAAAGGAAAAGAAAATAGAAACAACTCTATCATGGTATTCCATGGGCTTAGAAATCACCTCTCAGGAGCCAAGGCCAAACCACAGACCTTTCTTTGGGTAAGGTTAAGTCTTTATTACATAGGCATAAATTCCTTGTATTATTGGATAGAACTCTTGTTTTAATAAACCTTTCAGACAAGGGTTGTGTCTTATCTCACCTATTCATCAGACCATCTAATTTAGGACAGAACCCTTGGCAATTATTGAATAAATAATTGATACCAAATCAGTTGAAGCCTAATATAAATTAATAAACTAAAAAGCAAACTCCACTTGTACTCACTTGTGGTGAGAACAAGAGAAAGCTTGGTTAGGACAGAACCTTGAAGGGAGAGTGTTTGGGAAGGATGTCAATGCTTTATTTTGGGAAAAGTAGATGATTTTTAAAAAAATAATAATTTTAATTGAATTTACTTTTTAAGTAGGTTCATATTCACATATTCAAATTCAAACAGTACAAAAGTGTATGCAGTGAATTCTCCCTTTCAGGCAGGCAATTTTGCAACGGAATTTGAAGATGGAAACATCTGTTCAAGGGATGCAAGGCTGGTTTAACATACGCAAGTCTATAAACGTTATCCACCATATTAACAGAGGCAAAAATAAAGATCACATGATCCTCTCAATAGATGCAGAAATAGCATTTGATAAAATCCAGCATCCTTTTCTAATTAGAACACTGAAGAGTATAGGCATAGGTGGCACATTTCTAAAACTGATTGAAGCTATCTATGACAAACCCACAGCCAATATTTTACTGAATGGAGTAAAACTGAAAGCTTTTCCTCTTAGAACTGGAACCAGACAAGGTTGTCTTCTGTCACCTTTACTATTCAACGTAGTGCTGGAAGTTCTAGCCAATACAATTAGGCAAGACAAGGAAATAAAGGGAATCCAAATGGGAGCAGAGGAGGTCAAACTCTCCCTCTTTGCTGACGACATGATCTTATACTTAGAGAACCCCAAAGACTCAACCACAAGACTCCTAGAAGTCATCAAAAAATACAGTAATGTTTCAGGATATAAAATCAATGTCCACAAGTCAGTAGCCTTTGTGTACACCAATAACAGTCAAGATGAGAAGCTAATTAAGGACACAACTCCCTTCACCATTGTCTCAAAGAAAATGAAATACCTAGGAATATACCTAACGAAGGAGGTGAAGGACCTCTATAAAGAAAACTATGAAAAGAAAGAAAACTATGAAATCCTCAGAAAGGAAATAGCAGAGGATATTAACAAATGGAAGAACATACCATGCTCATGGATGGGAAGAATCAACATTGTTAAAATGTCTATACTTCCCAAAGCAATCTACCTATTCAATGCCATTCCTATCAAAATACCAACATCGTACTTTCAAGATTTGGAAAAAATGATTCTGCGTTTTGTATGGAACCGGAAAAAACCCCGTATAGCTAAGGCAGTTCTCTGTAACAAAAATAAAGCTGGGGGCATCAGCATACCAGATTTTAGTCTGTACTACAAAGCCATAGTGCTCAAGACAGCATGGTACTGGCATGAAACATCTGTTCATTTATTATCCCCACCCTTCTCCCTTCCAAAAATATTCTTCTGTTTTCAAGAATGATTTCTGGGAATTTTGTTGTTTTGTTTTTACTAAATGAACTACATAAGAAAACAATCATGCACATTTTAAATTGTGTGTCCTGCTCTCTGCTATTGACAGGAATAAGATAGAATTTGTTAGAAAACATTTTTCTTCTACTCTAACAGTGCTCTTAGACATTTTCCTAGCCTGGAGCATCTTCCTTTGAATGGTTAAAGATTATCTGTCCTTGGAGCAAGAATCTAAATCCACGCTCGCCCTCAGTAGTGGGTGGGTAGAGCCTCCTCAGTGCCTTGAATCAGCTGAACTTTATTTTAATTTTCAAAATAATGTATTTTACATCACTTTATTTGCCTTACTAGTTAAAGGCTTTTGCACTAATCCAGCACTGACACTATTTACCTGGCAAACAAAGCAGGTCTGTCCACCTCCATGCAGCCTGCTGAAGTGCTGCGTGTATTAGCCAGAAAGTTTGCCTGAATGGAAGCATGTAGATTAGTAGGGACCAGCCTTCTCAGACACAAAGTCCAGCTGGTGGAGGGCAGGGAGGAAATTGTGTTTGCAATTACCTGTTTGTCCAGAAACCACATGGAGGTGTCTGGGGAGCACTTTATTTGGAAGACACTCCCCGCAGGCCTGATGGATTTCTTGGCATCCATCATCATCAGCCTTGGCAGTAACTTTTCCTTGCCTCTTCTCCCCACCTGTGCCAGAAAAACAGAAGGTACAGAAGACAAAGTCTTGAGTGTCAATTAACCTAACGTTGCTTCTCCTCATTCCCAGTAATTCTGCTAAAATGCTCAGAAACATTTTGTCAGTGTGCTGTGTGGGCCTCTCTGCTGCGATTTGTCCTTGCCTTCCAAAGAGGGACGTTGGAGCCAGCCTGGATTTGTCCCTGCACCGTGTGCCCAGGTGTATTCATTTGCTAGGGCCATCTTAGCAACAGACCACAAGCTGGGCAGTAACGGATTGTCTCCCCTCCCCCACCCACTCCATGTGGGTTCGGGAGCCTGGAGCACTGAGATGGAGCTTTGGTGTGGGAGGATTCCTGCTGAGGGCTGAGAGACTCTGGTCTTGCCTCTGGTCTGGCTTCTGGTCCTTGCTGGCAATCCTTGGTGTCCTGCAGCTTCTGCTGCTTCTCCCCAACCCCTGCCTTCAGCCCCACAAGCTCTTCTTCCTGTGCATCCATCTGTCTCTGTGTCTCTTTCTAAGGACATCTCCAGTATGACCTCATCTTAACCAATTACATCTACAAGGACCCTGTTTCTAAATGGTCAAGTCTGAAGTATCAGGGGTTAGGACTTCCACATTTGAACTTTGGGGAGACACAATTCAACTGGAAATACCAGGTGAGTGATCTGGACAGATTTCTCAACCTCTTAGATCTTTAGCTTCTTTAAAATTAGGAGTCTATGCTTAGATCAAGGGCAACTGTGAGAGAATCTGCTGGTTCTGCATAGCACCTGACACAACAAAAGAGTTTCAGTATTTCTTCAAATAATCACAAGCCTCCCATATTCTCATCAAGTTTGGCCCTTGATGGTTTTATTTACTGGGTTCTACTTTGGTGTAAAGAAAAAGTTCTGCTGCTTAAAAACAAACGAGGGGCAGGAGATAAAGCGGGGTTGGTTAATGGGTGCACAAATATAGTTCGATGGTTGGATGGAATGAACAGTATTTGATAGCACAGCCAAGTGACTATAATCAACAATAAGTTAGGGCACACTGTAACTAAAAGAATGCAATTGGGATGCGCCTAACACACAGAAATGATAAATGCCCAAGGGAATGGATACCCCCAATGACCCTAATTTGATTAATTCACATTGTATGTTTGCATCAAAAATCACATGTACTGTGTAAAGATGCATAACTATTATGTATCCATAATAATTAAAAATAAAAAATTTAAACAAATCACTTATCTAAGAAATACTGACCTAAGGCCGGGCACGGTGGCTCACGTCTGTAATCCTAACACTATGAGAGGCCAAAGAGGGTGGATCGCTTGAGCTCACAAGTTCAAGACCAGCCTGAGCAAGAGTGAGACCCCATCTCTACTAAACATGAAAAATGGAGGAAAGAGGATCACTTGAGCCCAAGGGTTTGAGGTTGCTCTGAGCTATGATCCCAGAGCACTCTACCCAGGGTGACAGAGTGAGATTCTGTCTCAAAAAAGAAAAAGAAAAAGAAATACTGACCTCAGAAAAGCAGCACATTTTACTTAAAGAGTCCTACCCAAGATCAGAAGAGCAGATCCAGTCTCAACATGGCCAGGTACTAACCAGCAGGGTGACCTTGAGCCTCAGGGCCCCCATGTGGCATGGAAGAACTCTCCCAGCCCTCTCTGCTCCATGTAACAGCAAGCAGAAGACTGTGCATGGGAGCCCTCTGCAAAGTTAGAATGTGAACGAGAATGTAATGTGTTGTCTTGTCAGACCCTTCAGTGAAAAATATGAGAGGGATCCGCTCCACATCCACACCACTTAGCTTCTATTTGTCACCTCTGTGTTGTATCGATCCCAACCACATGGTCTCTGTTGTCTCACACTGATTTACAGGCTGGAGGAGAAGTGTCGTGTCTCTATCATTCATTGTGCCTCGTGCCATCACAAAATCAATATAAATGTGTCAGGAAAAATCAGAAGTCTTCAGAGTCTGCAATACACCCATAAACTAAGCAAAGTTTGGGAAGTGCCATTTAATTCTGTCACGAAGATCAGGGAAAAGAGAGAATAGGAAATTTAACAAGCCCAGGCCCAACGGCTCATACCTGTAATCCCAGCACTTTGGGAGGCCAAGGCAGGTGGATTATTTGAGCTCAGGAGTTCCAAACCAGCCTTAGCAAGACAGAGACCTGTCTCTAAAAATAGCCGGGTGTGTGGCAGGCACCTGGAGTCCCAGCTACTGGGGAGGCTGAGGCAAGAGGATCTCTTGAGCTCAAGAGTTTGAGGTTGCTGTGAGCTATGACGCCACGGTACTCTACCGAGGACAGCAAAGTGAGACTCTGTCTCTAAAAAAAAAATAAAGAAAAGAAATTGAACAGAACAGAAGAGAGCACCACATAAAGTCAAAAGAAAACACAATGCGTTGGGACTTCGTGGCTCAGCAGCCGGCACTGGGGCTTGGTGGACTTTTCCATTTGCAAGTCGTAAGGAGCCACAATGCCTGATTCACACCCTTGCTTAGTTTCCTCCTTTTGATTCTGGGCTGGGCCAATGACTGGCCTAAACCAAAAGAATGCAGCAGAGGTAATGCTGTGCAGCTCTGGGTCTAAGCCTTAGAAGCCATGGCAGCCTCCACTCTGTGCACTGGGAACCCGTGAGCCACCATGTAAGAATGGGCCACCCTGCTAGAGAGGTCACACGAAAAGCAAAAGGCCTGAGACCACATGCAGAAAACCATGGGCTGGGTGGCAGCGGTTCACGCCTGTAATCCTAGCACTCTGGGAGACTGAGGCAGGTGGGTTGCTGGAGCTCAGGAGTTTGAGACCAGCCTGAGCAAGAATGAGTCCTCATTTTCCACTAAAACTAGAAAAGCTAGCTGGCGTGGTGGTGGGCACCTATAGTCCCAGCTACTTGTAGATGCAGAGGCAAGAGAATTGCTTGGGCCCAAGAGTTTGAAGTTGCTGTGAGCTGTGATAGTGCCACAGCACTCTACCCAGGGTGACAGAGTAAGACTCTCTCTTAAAAAAAAAAAAAAAAGTAAAAGAAGAAGAAACACCATGGAACTTAGCCAACAGGAAAACCAGAGGTCCCAGAGCCACCTCCCCAGGGAAGCCATTCCAACCACCCCAACCACTGCCAGTCATTGGAGACATCCTTGCTGAGGCACCAGACTTGGGGTGAAAAAGCCCTCCTGGGCCTTTCTGCTCCAGGAGACACCACATACAGCGAGAGAAGCTGAAAGGGCCACTGAGTTATACCAAGGAAGTTATACAGAAGGAAGATTGAAGGAACAAGGGAAGTGGGCCCAGTTAAGTTCCACCTCTGACAAGTTTTGGTTGAAAGCAAAAGCAAGTATGGGGAAACTGAAACCCAGAAGGGATAGGAACATTAAGAAGCAAAAAGGGATCATAGATGCTCCACATTAGAATAGAAAGAAGAAGGTGAGGAGAGGAACTTGGGAGGAAAGTCCTAATGGGGAATTTGATTAATTTCTTCTCCTTTTTCTCAGGAAACTATCAATAAAGGTATTCACTTCTTTGTAATGCATTGTGAAGATGGATGTTTGAGAGAGGCCTGCAAGAGCTAGGCAATGCTCTCGGATAACAACTGATCCTTGAAAGTTAAGTGTAAAAGCCCCAGGGAACTAAGTTTTTCTATTTGACTAAAGTATGCAAATAAACTTTTGTCATTCGAAGATTCTCCTGCCCAAAGCATCCACACAATCCCAGAGGTGCTTCAGAAGAGGAATCCCACCTCTACCACAATTTAACAAAAGAATTTTGCAAGGACAAGGCCAACCCCAGATTATGTAAATCTCATGACTTTTTCAGTGAGGACTAAGGTAAGAGAGGCCCCAAAAGAGCCTGGGGTTGAGAGAGCTGAGGAGGTCCAGCTTCAGAAGCCCAGTGAATGGTCTGGGGTTAGAGACACATTAGCATACAAGAGGCTGCCATGCCAGAAACCACCCTGGGCCTTCAGAGTAGTCACCAACTTCATCCAGATTCAAAATGCCTGGTTTCTTACATCTGCTCCAGCCCCAGCTGGCTCTGGTCTTGGGTTTCTCTCAGATTTAAGATTTTGCCATTTTGGAAAGTGCTTAGCCAGGCCTAGTGAGTGGTATTGGAAGCAGCCTTACGTGCCTGAGCAAATGTCCAGCCTTTCCTGCAGGGGCCCTTCTGCCCAGCCCAGGCCCCAGCCCCCTTCCTCTGCAGCTCTTTGATTGGATTTTTACAAAGGGGTGTTGTAGGAAAATGTCAGTGACAAGAACAGAAAGTTCACAGTCCCCACGAGATGACGGGCAGAAGAAGCAAAAGGAATGCCACTACCTCCCAAAGACCTCCCTTCCATTAAAAATACAAAAGGACTGACAGCTTGTGCATCTGTCCTGATCCTCCTCCTCACCTTGGAGCGTGGCCCACCAGAGTCGCATTGTGCCTTTACTGTTGGGCTGCATGCAAAAGCTCCCCTTCTGTGGCCCTCCAGACATCTCACACCCCAGGCCTGCCCAGGCCGGGCAGGTGTGGCACACTGTGCTTTAGAGGACCACGCAGCCAGCAGACTAGGTATGTCACACATCTTCACGGGACAGGGAAAGGGTTGTGGGCCCAAATGAGAATTCTTCCCTTCCTTGGGCCCTGCTGCAACCTGCCCCTTAGACACTTTGACTGGAAGTCTGAGCCCAACCTGTCTGCATGGGAAGAAGAGCAAAGCATTTTACCTCTGGTGTTGAAAGAAAATATTACCATGAGAATGTGACCACCTCTCACTCCCTACCATAGGAATGTGACCACCTCTCACTCCCTACCATAGGAATGTGACCTTTTGTAACTGTTCCAGAAGATAGCTCCCGGAGCTAAAGCGAATGTTTATTGTTAAAGACAAATATTTGACTGTTGATCTTATCTTAAGACAGTTGAATAATGAACCAGAGTTCTTCTTATCTGATTAGAGCCCCAGCTATGTCTATTCCCTCTTACTTTATGATTAGAGCCCCTGCCATGTCTGCTATTCCCGCCTACTTTGTAGTTTTTGCCTTTATAAGCTTGTAAAAACTGCTGTGCGGGGCTTGACTCCTCGGCTTCTAAAAGAGTTGTGGGTCAAGCCCCGGCATGCAGGAATAAAAATCCTCTTGCGTTTTTGCATCAAGCGATGTCTCTTGCTGTTGATTGGGGTGGTCAGAGCTCCGGGCAGAGTGGGGGGTTCTGCCCCAAGTCTTTCAGTGTCTTGGAGCAGCCAGAGTGATGGGGTAAGGGTGGGGGATTAAATTTATGCCAGAGCTGCAGTTTCTTCCACCTACTTTGAAACTCATTGCAAAAAACAGTAGACTTCGAAGATGGATGAGCACCTAGGTCCTGCGCCCAGGCCTCCTATGTCATCTCGGTAGTGAAAGAAATGGTTTTCTTGGCAATTTTGTATTCTTGTGTCTTTAGTGGCAGCTATCTTGAAGACAGCAGTTTTGCTATTTTTTAAAAAGGTGTTTCTTTGGTACACTTCTTTAACAGTAGAAAATATTGTCTCAAAGAGCCTCTAGAAAGGGCTTATTAGAAACCTAAAATTTTGGAGGTGTTATAAATTGAATTGTGTCCCCCTAAAATTCATATTTCAAAGTCCTCATCCCCAGTAACTCAGAATGTCTCCTTATTTGGAAATAGGTCATTGCAAATGGAATTAGTTTAGATGAGGTCATGTTGAAGTAGGGTGGGCTTCTAATCAAATATGCTGGTGTCCTAATGATGAGGGGAGCTTTGGGACAGGCACACACTCTGGGAAGACACCATGTGAAGATGAAGGCAGAGACTGCCAACAGACCATAGAAGGGGGACAGAGCCCTCAGAAGGAAGCCACCCTGCTGATACCTTGATCTTGCCAGCTGGCCTCCAGAACTGCACCATATTACACGGCTGCTGTTTACCCTCCCAGCCTGTGGCACTGTGACAGGAATTCCAGCCTAGGGAATGAATACAAAGGCATCACCGTAGGCATGAAGGATAAAGGGAAAGTTCAATGAAACCGTCTAGTGCCATTTAGTGAATTAGATTCTGAGTGTTGGATGGAGTTGAAGAGCATGTAATTAAAAGAGAAGAAATATTTCATTATTGTGCCCAGATCTTGAAATCCCCCACAAAGACCACCAGGGAGCTGAGTCTGATGCAAAAGCAAAAAGGCCGTTTATTGCAAGTTCGAACTTGGGCTCCCGGGGTCTCCGCTACAACAGATCTGAGCTAGGAGCCCCAAGCTCTGGAGCAGGGGGTTTTATGGTCCCGCGCAGAGGGTGGGTGTGCACAGCTTGAAACAAAGAGGGTGCTTCTGGATTGGTCAGGTGAGGGGGTCCCTAATTGGTGGGCAGTTGTCTCATGATTTGGGGGAATTGCCTGGGCTTGCCTGGAAGGTTAAACTTACTGAGTGAAATGGTGGGGGGGAACGAAACTTAACTCCTAAGATGGCACTGGTCTGGTTCTTTCATCACCTTCTAAGAACATGTTTTCTCATCAGAGAAACAAAATATGCATTCTGGAATGAAGCCTTGTGGTTTTAACCAAATTCCAGCTCTCACTTCCTTTTTACAAGACAGCATTGCATATGATGTGATCTCAGGCCTTACAGTTCTGCTCACTGCACTACATGTAGGCTGAATATCCTGGCCCAGGCAAGATGGTCAGGGGCCCAGGCCTGTGAGGAAGGGGTGTCCCTGGGCCTGCTGCAGGGGAATCCCACTTCTTCAAGAGGTTTAGAGAAAGAGGAGAGTTCAAGTGCATGAAACATGTTCACTGTCCAGACAAGTGCACCCACTAGTTACTGGCACTGAGCCCTCTCCATGGAATAGGGATTAGAGCAGTGGTTCTCAGCCTTCCTAATGCCTCCTAATGCTGCGATCCTTTAGTACAGTCCCTCATGTTGTAATGACCCCCAACCATAAAATTATTTTTGTTGCCACTTCATAACTGTAATTTTGCTACTGTTATGAGTCGTAATGTAAATATCTGATATGCATGATATATTTTCATTGTTACAAAGGGGTCGTGACCCACAGGTTGAAAACCGCTGGATTAGAGGATTAGGTCTGGGAGGGTCCTGTGAGCTCACCGTGGGAGGCAGTGAAAGGATCATATTCTGTGGGCAGGTGGCAGTTGTCAAAAGAGGACAAAGTCAAGTGGGGTGGAGTTGTCTGATGGGCCATAGACTCTGGTCATTATAAAGCTCCCTTGAGCATCTTTGTTCTTGAGATCTGGAATCTCCTGTCCGGAGGACTGCCTTCTAGTCTTTGTTTACAATATTAAGGCAAAGGCTAGAAAATCAGCTGGCCTGTTTCCAATCCTTCACTGACAGTTACCATTTGTGTGACCTTGAGCATGTTACTTATCCACTCCATTCTCACTTTGCTCTACTATTTTATGGAATTGGATTGAGTAAATCCACAGGAGAATTGGGACATCATCAGATGCACAGTAGGTCCTCCATCCATGCTAACTCACTAATACACTCACCTCCAAACTTGATAAGAGCATCACCTTATCACCACCCTTGCATCTCCTTTGGAAAACATGCAACTTGCTTAATCAAACCCACTCTCCCCTTCACAGCAGCAAGGATAAGTTCTTTTTGTCATGGCAGGTAGCTACACCAAAGATGTTAACAGCAATCTTACCCCCACCCTTTGGGTAGTAGAATTGACGGTAATTTTATTTTCTTTGGTTCGTTTCTTTTCTTTTTGCTTCCATTAGTCTCTCCAAGTTTTCTGAATTGAGAATGTGTTCCTTTTATAATTAGGGAAAAAGTCATTTTTAACACATCCTTGAGATTGGTCTTCTGGGATGCAGACAGTTGGATTTGCAGTCTCCTGTCTTTCTATAAATCAAAGTGAGGAGAGCCCCAGCACTTTAGAAAGTGCAGAAGTCACAAATAGAGAAAACTCTAGAATTTTACTCGTATCTGGAAGGTGAAGATGCAAAAGACAAGAAGGGTGTGAGAGGCAGGGGAAGGATGAGGCTGGGGGCAGCTGTGCAGGGTCGCACAGGGCTGCTGTGGCAAAGAGACTCGACAATGGAGTGTTTTAAAGAACAAAGAAGTTTCTTCCTCTTATATAAGACTGGTTGCTGGAAGGCTCCCTTCTGTCCCCTCTATGATGGTCAAGGATGGGTCTCTGCCACGCTGGGGTTCAAAGCGTTTTCCCAGGTGGTGGCCCATTGCCACTTCTCATCTTCTATTGGTGGGGACCTGGTCACATGGCTGTGCCTGCAAGGGAGGCTGGGAAATGGCTCTCTGCTGGGCAACCACGCGCCTGGCTGCAAGTCTGCCCTTAGGAGAGGAGATGATGAATGCTGGGAGACAGATGGCAGTCTCTCTCACAAAGAAGGAAAAGGAAGACAGAGGAATTAGCAAGTGAGAAGGGAATGAGAATGACAAGAAGAAAGAATTATAAGTAGAGGGAAAAACTCCTTTTGCTGAGGGAAAGCCTTGGGGTTAGATACCCATCAGTCCCTGCGGCATCAGAGCATGTCACCGAGTTGCTACTGTGGGGTTTGAGAGGGAGAAGTCTGTGACGGCCATGGGGAAGGAGGACGTGTTCTGTTTTTGGGCCCCACCAGCCCCACGTCAGGCTCATCTTGTGGCCCCTGCTTGTACATTTGTGCTTTAGACTTATAAAATCCTTGTTCCTTCTGTTCCGTCTTAGTGGACTACTTTGGTCAAACAAGTTGACCAGATGGCTTAAAGTGGAGCTGTGACTGAGAAGAGATGATGGAAAGTAGGGTCCCCTACCAGTTTGAAAAATACAGCGCACTTCCTTTCCTTCGTGTGGCGACCACGGAGGTTTACTTTTCCCAAACAGTTCTTTTTTTTTTTTTTTTTTTTTTGTAGAGACAGAGTCTCACCTTATGGCCCTCGGTAGAGGGCTGTGGCTTCACACAGCTCACAGCAACCTCCAACTCCTGGGCTTAAGCGATTCTCTTGCCTCAGCCTCCCAAGTAGCTGGGATTACAGGCGCCCGCCACAACACCCGGCTATTTTTTGGTTGCAGTTTGGCTGGGGCCAGGCTTGAACCCATCACCCTCAGCATATGGGGCCAGCGCCTTACCGACTGAGCCACAGGTGCCGCCCTCCCAAACAGTTCTTAACACATGTTGTCTCATTTCCTCCGTATAACACAGCCACAAGGCAGGAAGAGCCACTGTTAATAAGAGGTAGCCTCTGGGGTCAGACTGCCTGATTGGAACCCCAGCTCTGCCATTTATTAGCTGCGTGATCTGGGGGAACTCACTCCACCCCTCTGAGCCTCATTTCACTCAACTATAAAATGGGAATATTAATAGTGTCTATTTGAAAAGATTGTTTGGTACCTGTTAGTCACTGTGAGTACTAAATGAAATGATTCTCTCTGGTATCTGACAAACACTTTACAGATGGGGAAACTGAGGCTCGAGTGGTTTATCCAAAGATTCAAAATCTGGTTTTCTAACTTCCAATTCTGTTCTATCTCAAAGTATAGATCTGTGGAGCTCAAACAAGCCAGGCTGGATACTTGCTGGATGAAATGAAAATAAAGATTATCAAACAGTACAAAATACACGGATAAGACAAAAGAAACCCAGGACTGGAAATGGCTATAACACAGAGAAGAGCCAGGAGGGTAATGAGAGAAGGAACAGAGCGGGACAGGGGAGAATAATGGCTGTCAGAGCCACTAGGCCCTGAAGTTGTCACATTCCAGAAAGGGAAACTGAGGCACGAGGCAGTCACTGGCAACTGCAGCAGTTAGAGCCGCAGAAATTGGGAAGGAATCACCCCTTCAAGAGAATACCAGAGAATTTTCTCATTCTGGTGAGAGCTGCCAGCCAGCCCCAAGTTCCTGGGGACATTTTCAGGAAGAACTTCAGAATCTTCCCACTGGCTGCCCATAACTGCAGTCAGACACGCACAGCCAGTTGACTGAAGAAAGCACACAGCACACATCACAGCATGTTCTCCTTTCTTTTGTTTTATTTTAATCCCTCTAGGAACAGAACACAGATAACCTTTCAATAATCTGAAATTCCAATAAAAAGAAACTCTCTCTGAAAAGTACACAGTGTTTGGGAAGGCTTTAGTATTTAGTAGACTTTAAAGATTTTCATCAGCCCTCCAATTTCTCTGTGTGCTTTGGAGGCATTATGGGGAATAATATTAGCTGAATAAAAGGTCACTACCACAAGGGTTGCTTTTAGCTAAATAAATTTGACAGCAGCATTGAAAGCTCTGGACAGATATTAAGTTGCTGATGATACGCCAAGGCAGGTGCAACCATCATTTCTCACACCCTGGCAGCGGAAAGGGAAGCTTCTTCCCTCTGTGCTTGCTTGTAAATGTTTTTTTCTCTATTTTTACTCTTTTTCTGTGTTCTTGCTTTCAGTTCCTCTGTAATTTACTTCAAGTTTCACCTGGCTTTGCAACCATAAACATTTCCACTTAAATACTGCAATTACTGGTTCTTAAACTTGAGTATGCAGCAGAATTAATCTGAAGTGCCTTTGGAAACACTGATTGTGGGGTCCCATCTCTAGAGTTTCTGATGTGGGAGGTCTACATTGGGAGCTGAGAGCTGGCACTTCCAATAGTCACAGTGCTGCTGACCGCATGGGGACCAGGCTAGGGAGAATGATTCGCTTAGGTACCTCCCTTTAATGGCTACCTAACAAATGACTCTGAGCTTTTTGTCTTACTGTGGTTCCAAGGAGACAGCACCAATGTTGCAACACTCCATTCAAGACCCAAAGATGCACCAATGAAGCTTCCAGAAGGGGCTATGGCAGTCAGCCTGAGAGCTGAGCAATGCCATGGGGCACTCAGTCTTGAGATCTAGTTCCAAAGCTGTCTCAGAAGGCCTCCTGACTTCCTGTCATTCCCAAAGCAGATGCAGGCTCCATGTTTCTCCTTAGCTTTGTGATATCTCTAGGCCGGCCCCCAGGGGTTGCTTGGATCAGAGGTCCTAGAGGTGGGACTGAGTAGTTCTCCCAGCCATCCTCTGACCCAGAAATGTCAGAGATGGCCAAAGGGGTCTCTGTCACCAGGATCTAGGGTTGCCCCTCAGCCAAGGTTGGGGTGGAGATGAGGAGGGCCCATCAGGGTGTTGTCTGATGTACTAGCTGTTAAAAATCCAGGAACTCTGAGGTCAAGTCTGACAGAAAGTTCTCATCTTAAAAATCAAAAAGAATGAATAAAACATAAGGTTCATTTCAATTCCTCAGAAGGAAGTCAGTAGAAATCACTGAAAAGATAGAAACTGTTTTCTATTGAAAGTAACAGATACATCAGATTACAGATAATAGATTTATTTCCTAAAAGATTAAGTGAAAAACTTATTTGGGCATTTTAAGTTTCCTATGCTAGGAAAACATAAATGTTCTTTGGCTCTTCCAATTCAGTGGAACAAGTCTACAGTTTTTCTGGGAAGCTCCCAGTGTGTTCTAGAAGGCGCTGGAGCCCTACACTGGTCTCTCAGGTGCTGCCCTCCTGTGGTCACCTGAACACTCGCAGCCAAAACTCTCTTCTGGGTTCTGCTCATCTGCTCACGACTCTTTGTTCCCATCCCTTCAGGAGCAGAGCTCAGGACTTGGCTTCTCCCACCAAAGGAGGAAAGGTAATGGCAGTCGGCCACCATCTGGCCGTACCCACAGGTCTGATGCTTCACCAGGGTTTGGAGTTTAAAACGGGTAAGAAAGGCTTGGCGCTTGTAGCTCAATGAGTAGGACGCCAGCCATATACCCCAAAGGTGGGGGGTTCGAGCCTGGCTCAGGCCTGCTAAACTATGACAACTGCAACCAAAAACTAGCCCGGCGTTTTGGCAGGCGCCTGTAGTCCCAGCTACTTGGGAGGCTGAGGCAAGAGAATCACTTAAGCCCAAGAGTTTGAGTTTGCTGTGAGCTGTGACGCTATAGCACTCTACTGAGGGCCACATAGTCAGACTGTTTCCAAAAAAAAAAAAGAGGCAAGAGAAATCTTCATGGCAGGTAATATTGATTTTTTCTAGACTTTGTAAAGAGGACCTTTGGGAAGAAAGAAAACAGGTTTATGTATGTAAGTGTGTGTGTGCGCGCGCGCCTGCTTGTGCGTGTGTGTGTGTGTGTGTGTGTGTGTGTGTGTGTGTGTGTGTGTGTGTGTGTTGTAGCATATATACAGAGATGAAGAGGGAGGAAGACAGAGGGAGAGACAGAGAAACAGAGAAAGAAGTTTATTGGGGGCCATTAGCGCGTTCAGGAAGGCTGTCACCGGAGTGAGCAGAGAGGACAGGCTCTAGCCAAAATGGCAGGCTCCGCGCAGGTTGTGCGGTCGCGCTTTGGCGTGTGGGGCACAAAGGCCGTGCAAGCCCAAGGCTTCGCCTCGGATCAGCCCAACGTTGTCGACAGCAGCGCAGGCTCGATCCGGGAAGCTGGTGGGGCCTTCGGAAAGAAAGAACAGGCGGAAGAGGAACGATATTTCCGGGCGCAGGCTAAAGAACAACTGGCAGCCTTGAAAAAAACACCGTGAAAGGTGGCGCCTGTGGCTCAATGGAGTAAGGCACTGGCCCCATATGCCAGAGGTGGCGGGTTCAAACCCAGCCCTGGCCAAAAACTTCAAAAAAAAAAAAAAAAGACAAGTGACCTTTAAAACAAAGTTGATTCTGTCCCCGTGTGGTAGCTCACACTGCAGTGAACTATGATCATGCCACTGTACTCCAGCCTGAATGACAGAGGGAGAACACTTCTAGAAAATAAAAAAAAAAAAAGAAAAGAAAAAACACCGTGAAGATGAGATCGGTCGTAAGAGGGAGATTGAGCGTCTACAGAAAGAAATTGAGCGACATACGCAGATCAAAAAGCTAACCCGTGATGATGAAGCGCACACGATTGCCCATAGAATGGCACAGACCAGTGCCTATTTCTATGTAAACATAGTTCTGGTTTCATTAATATTTGTCTGTGTGCTACTAACATAATAATAAATTGTCACCAGTGGGGGAAAAAAAGAAGTTTATTTTGCTCCCCTGTCCTGCCTGTGGGCAGCAGGCAGAGCAGGTGGATGAACTTGGACGGGTAACAAGTCAGTTGCTGCACCTATGACGATGTAGCTGAATAGATAAGGTCTAAAGTCTCTTCCTGTTCCAAATTCTTTTTATAGAAGATAAAACAGAGGCACTTACACTATATCAGTAAAGATAGCACAGACTTTTTTAATGAACAGAGTTGACTGATAACTTGCTTGGGACCAGAACAAATATGGTTTGCCTTTGGGAACAGCACGTAACACAAATTATATGTGGTGGTGGGGTTCGTTAGTATGGAAATGCAGCCTGATTTAAAAGCCCTGACAGGGCCTCCTCCTCCTCCTGTTGTGATTAAAGCAGAGTTGGTCAAGTTTCCTCCATGAGGCTTGTTGCACTTGGCCAGGGTATGTTTGCCAACTTCAGCACAGTAGGGCATAGTGCTTGTCCCCGTGGTGACAGCCCAGGCTAAGTCCTTTTCATCTGGGGCTCTGCACTCAGATACCCCTGGCTGGTGTAACCCAGCAATCATTCCCATCATTCACTCCAGGGTTTCTCAATCTGGGCACTATTAACATTTTTTTACTGGATCATTCTTTGAGGGGGAGTGGCACTGTCCTGCGTACTGTGGGATATTCAGCAGCATCCATAAATTATGGCCTCTGGCCACTAAAGAACAATTAAAAAATGTTTTCAGATGGGCTCAGCGCCTGTAACTCAGCAGCTAGGGAACTAGCACATATACCGGAGCAGGCAGGTTCGAACCCAGCCCAGGCCTGCCAAACAACAATGACAACTATGACCAAAAAATGGCTGGGCATTGTGGCTGGCGCCTGTAATCCCAGCTCCTTGGGCAGCTGAGGCAAAAGAATCGCTTAGGCCCAAGAGTTTGGAGTTACTGCTGTGAGCTGTAACATCACGGCACCCTACCAAGAGCAACAGAGTGAGACTCTGTCTCAAAAAAAAAAAAAAAAAAAAAAAAATGTTTTCAGATGTTGCCAAATCTCCCCTGGGTAGGAAAAGAGCTTCTCCTACCCCTCTTGCTATTGAGAACTGCTCTAACCTTATAAACCCACCTCACAAAGAACTCAGAGTACTACAGTATGAGATCAGGAATTTTCATTGGAACCTTTTCCTCCATAGAAAAAATATAAAAGAATATTCCTATAGAACAAGACCCAAAAAAGGACAAACCACAATGAAAGGATTGATAATGTGGCCAACATTAAAATGTAAAACTTCCGTATGAAAACATCATATGTGAAGTTGCCACAGTCTGAGAGAAAGTATTTGTAACACAAATCATTGACAAAGGATTCACTTTTAGAATATGTTAGAGATAGCTGAGAATCAATATTAAACAGACAAACAGCCAGTAGAACAATGGCCCAAGAATATAGTGGTCTGTGAAGAGGAAACGCTGTTTGGCTAATCCACACATGGAAAGTGGTCAGCCTCGTTGGTAGACAGGAAAGCGGAAATGATCACATACAACCTTACACTCCCCAGGGAGGTGGCAAATTAACAGGTTGGTAGTACCAAGTGTTGGAGAGGTGCTGAGGCCTAATCACAGTATCTACTTCCACACATCCCTAGTAGAGGTGTAAATTGGTAAAATCACTTTGGAAATTGTCTAGCATCATAGGTAGGGTTGATTCTGCCATTACTATCCTCAGTATATGCCCTAGAAAACTAATACATTGCCACAAAGAAGCCTGCACAGGAGTTTGTTACAGTTACGTTTGCAGTAGTGAAAAACTGGAAACAAACCAATGTCTGTCTACCAACTGGTGAATGCATAAGCACTTGAGATACACATGCATAGGATAGAATACCATTAACATCAAAAATTAATGGACTAGCAGGTGGCGCCTGTGGCTCAGTGGGTAGGGCGCCAGCCCCATATACTGAGGGTAAGGGGTTCAAACCCAGCCCCAGCCAAACAACAACAACCAAAAATAAAAATAAATAAGAAAAAGAAAAATTAATGGACTAGCTATATAAACTACACTTAATGAAGAAACAGTATTTTGAAAGGATAGTGCAGTATGGATCCAATTATAGACAAAAACAAAGTAGTATATACGATTTATAGACCCATGCACATTGTTAGAAAAAAACAATGGGTAAAACTTACATTAAAAAAAGGACGTGAATGGGATGCAGGACAGTCTATAATTGAATTTACAATGTTTTATTTTCTTAAAACAAAAAGAAGCACACCTAAAGGAAAAAATGGCAAAATGGTAACTTGTCTTTAATTCTGATAGCAGATATATGCCATTTCATTCTCTAGACTTGTTTGAATGTTTTACATATTTTATACTTTTATTTACTTTTTTAAAATATTTTTTAAAGTTAAACATTCAAAAATAAATACATCTGGAAAAGGCAAGACTGTAGGGATTGAAAACAGATTGGGGCTGTCAAGGGCTAGGCCCGGAGTTTTCATGAGTGCTCAGCTATTCTACATCTTGCTGTGCTGGTGGTTACACAAGTGTGTGCATTTGTCAAAACTCACACATGTACACTTTTTAAAAAGTAAATTTTGTATGTAAATTATGCATTAATAATAACATAAAAATTAAAAATCGCACCTGCGAATAATGTCAGAACAAAAGGTGCAAACTTAGGTATTATTTATATTTCTTGCCTAACAAAAAGAAAACATATAAAACAGGATTGTTACTTAGAAGCATGTATCAATACATTCCTAGTTGTAATCAATAAATTTTTAAAATTCAATTTATATTTGGAATATAATAACAATCACTATATCTATCTAATCTCAGAATCCGCTGAAATACCCAACAACTTTGTCTCTTCCTTAATTCAGGGCAAGGTGCAACTTGCGGCCATTGTCTCCTGCTCTGGCTGCCCAAACGTAGCAGATTGAAAGTTCCTTTGAAAAAGGATTTCTGACACTCATTTTAATGTTCCCAAAGTCCTTATAAATAGGCAGCTACCAGAAAGATTTGGTTATTGACTGAATGGCTAGATGAAAGAAAATAGAATCACTTCTCTGTCTTAGCATCCTATTTCTATTTTACCAGGGGTAATATCTTATCTTTTCAAGGGTAGTGATAAGTTTTAAGTTTTCTTCTCCTTGGATAAACTCCTGTCTCCGAATTCCCGGTCTGTGATTCCTTTCAGTCTTAAGCCTTGCGGACGTCAGGTTTGTGGTAACCCATCATGGTGCTGCGAACAGTTAAGCGTGAGGGACTAAAAAGCTGACTGGGAGCTGTGAGTTAGGGTCACCACCCATACCTGTTTGACCAGTCCTGAGGGGTGTCTGAGGACAGGGAAGTCTCCACCCTGAACTGAGAAAGTCCCAGCAAGCGGACTGAGTGGGTCACTCTCCTCTGAACTCACAGCTTGAGCTTGTCAACTTTGAGCTTTACTGGAAGAGATGAGGCTGGGACATTTCTGGAAGAGCCTCTTATGTCAATATTTTAGGACTTTTGTCGTGTGCCAGTCAGATCCTCAAAGAAACAACTTGCAACCTTCTGCCTGCAGAGTCTGGGCCCATGGGGCAGGGTTCTGGCGGCCTCCGGGACGCAGCACGTGCTGTTGCTTCATCCTTCTGATTCTGGTGTAGCATCCATATTCTCAGGGTGTCTGGGGGCCCCCACCCAGAGGTGCTGCTCTGTCAGCTTCGGTGCATCAGCCTCGCCCATACGTACAAGATGCAGAGGCATCTCCAGAGCCTATGGTCTGACAAGACTGGAGGTGGTGGGGCTCTGAGGGACTTTTTCCTTGGTGCCCGCCCCTCTCTGCAGGCAATGCCGTCTTTCCCCCAAAGACCTCAGTGCAAGTCTTGTAGTGTCTCGTTGGTCAGAGCTGGGTCACAGCTCCACACCTGGACCAATCACTGGCAGAGGCAAACAGGCGGCACCTAACTGGTTTCTACCAAATATGATTCTTCCCCTGGTCTGGGTACATTGAGGCTGGAAGAACCACAGGGTTTGGTTAACAAGAGAGGAGGGGGCATTAATGTGACCTGCTTCTCTGCGTTGATTTAAATCCTCCCTGGGGTCCAGGGACTGAAGTTCTAATGGCTTTTTGCCCCTTCAAGTGCCCTTGGGCCTCTCAACTTTGAGCTTCACTAGAAGGGAGACTGAAATGTTTGGGGAATGGTTCTTATAAAATTGAACATATGGAGACCTTTTGAGAGGGGCCTGCCCATCCATGTGAGAAGCCTCCTGGAAAGGGATCATCTAAGGGAAGAAGGGGTTGTTTCCATCACTGTGTCAACGAACGTTTATTTAACACCTACTGTGTACCAGTCATGGTGCCAAGGGCTGCAGGCATAGTGATGAAAAGGACAAATGCAGAGGGAAAGCAGTTGTTGCTCAGGTCACCCTACACCCAGCTCACATGGATTCATGCTGCATCCAAGGGAGAGGGATATACGTATTATGATGAGTGAAAACTGTAAGGGCAGCTTAGGTAAAAACGTGGTGAATGCCACCAGCCTGCTTGAAGCCTGAGTAAAAAAGCACAGGTGGCAGGAGCAGGGGGGGCGGGAACTTCTCTGCCTGTGCTGTTCATTTGTGGAGACCATGTGTGTGCTGAGGGATACAGAGCCCTGAGCAGCAAACCCGTCCTGGACTCATGGTGGGTGACGTGCTTTGGGGGAGTGCAGTGGGGACCTGAGCAGGTGTTGGAAGCGCCATCCCATATGCAGCTCTCAGCAGGTCTGGTGGCAGGACAGGGGTGGGACAGCTCTGAGGGGAACCAGATACAGAGAAAAAGGAAGAGCAGAATCCAGGCATTCACCAGACAAGCGAGACAGCCCTGAAATCCTCCCAAATCGAAAAATCCAGAGGAATTTAAGGGGGAAAAGATGACGTTCCTTTCAATCTGCTGTGGTGATTATTACTGATGTGACCTATTTTTACTCACAGATTGGTATATGGGGATAAAACATGAATTTCAACATTTAAAAGAATTAGGGGAGGCAACCCTCAATTGACACTTATTCTGACAATGCTATTTCTACAAATTTTTCTCTATTACTATATGAATTTCAAACATATACAAAGACAGACAAAATAGTCTAGTCAGGTGCTGTGTACCCATGACCTGGCTTCAAAAATTAACCACATGACCAATCTTGTTTCAACAATATCGGGGGCCAGGTGAGGTGGCTCACACCTGTCATCCTAGCACTCTGTGAGGCCGCATTGGGCAGATTGTTTGAGCTCACAGGTTTGAGACTGAGCCAGAGCGAGACCGAAAATAGACAGACATCATGGTGGGCCCCTGTAGTCCCAGCTACTTGGGAGGCTGAAGCAAGAGAATCACTTAAGCCCAAGAGTTTGAGGTTGCTATGAGCTATGACGCCATGGCACTCAACCCCAGGGTGACTGAGACTCTGCCTCCAAAATAATAATAATAATAATAAATAATTGGGCCAGTTTCTTCCAATGTTACTTTGAGGCAAACACTAGATTTTATATCATTTCATCCATAAATATTACAGTATTCCTCTAAAAAAAAAAGAGCTGTTTATAAATATATACTATATGTAATTACAATACTATTTCACATAAAAATTTAATAAGTCCTCAGTATCATCAAACACCTACTGAGTGTTCAAATGTCCAGTCTCCTTAATGTTGTAACACTTTTTTACAATATTTTTTCAGGATCTAAATAAGATCCACACATTCTTTAACTTCCAGGTAATTCTGGGTTGAAACAAACCTGAGAATAACCTTACGTTTTATGAAATTGCAAAAGCAGGAAGGGTAGTTAATCATTGGAAAACCATTTCCACGGGTCCGGATTGCTAGCCCCCAAACTAGAAGCATTTGGCAATTTGACTGCAGAACAATGTTGGCAGGTGAGTCACTGCCCACTGGAGCCCACCGAGGTTGCAGTGTAACCCTGAAGAAGCCACTGTCCTCTAGAGGGGGTCGTGTGCCGAAACAGCCACCAGGGGGCTCCCGAGGAGCTCCATGGACTTCGGCGTTAGCTAAAAAGCCAACCCGGATGCTTCGTTCCGCGGGAGGCTGCGCGGGCCAGGTGAGACCTGGAGCCTCCCTCACTCAGGTCAGCTTCTGCCAGCAACAAGACCGGACCTCAGGGAGATGAGGCTTACTCTCCAAGGCCTGCTGGCAAAGGTCAAGGTTAGCTGCTAGTTGCCGTCCGAGGATTTGAGGTTTTCAGCCCTCCCCACCCCGATGGGTCTCCTCTTAGCGCCACTGGACAGCAAGCGCATGCGCAGATGTTGCACGCCGGGTACCCCATGACTATTAACAAATACTTCAATGATTAAGTAAACAAGGAGCTTTATTATAAGTGATGGTGGACATCTGTAAGCGTGGACAGCTAATATGAAGTTAATATGCCTAGGAAAAAACACCAGCGTGATATCCAGAACCCCTGATTCTCACTTGGCCTTGCTCGCCTGTCCTCATCTCTGGGCCACAGAGCTGGAAATGAAGGGTTCGGGGTGGAAGCCGCTGGCCGAGGTCTTCTCTGTGAGGAGTTGGGCTGGGGTGCTGTATTCATTCCCTGGGACTGCTGTACCAATACACAGGGTGCTTAAAACAACAGACATGTATTTTCTCACATGGAAGCTAGAAGTCCAAAATCGAGGTGTCTGGCAGGGCCGTGCTGTCTCGGATGGCTCTGGGAGAGGGTGGTTCCTGATTCTTCCAGCTTCTGGGGTTTGCAGGCACATCCGTGGTGTTCTCTGCCTTCTTCCTGCTTGTCTTCCCATCAGCTCCTCTCCGCGCATGTCTGTGTCCCAGCTTTTCATAAGGAAACTTGTGGTATTGGATTAGGGCCTCCATTCCCAGTGACTTCATTTTAATTTAATTACCTCTGTAAAGACCCTGTCTCCAAATAAGGCCACATCCAAAGTACTGGGGGTTAGGACGTCAACATAAGTTTTGGGAAGGACACAATTCAACCCCAACCAGGGACCATGTTGTAGAAAAGAAAAGATAATGTTTGAAAGGTCTGTAATGACATGAGTTGTGCGTGCAAGTGGGTCATACCACCCTGAGGTTCCAGGATAAATTTAGAAGTCTACAAAGATACCATGATAGTACATAAACAATTACGTTGTAGAAAACTACACACTGTGATCTAACAGAGGAAAGTGAGCATTAGAACCCAAGCGATCGCCACAACCCAAATTATATTAAATTCACTATATTTGATTATTTCCTATGATTATTGATATAGAAAATCAAATACAGGTCAAGGCCAACAAAAATCCATATTTTTTTGTTAAAAAGGTACAACAGAAGTTCATTATTGTGCTACTCAAAATATTGTCATAGAACTCTTATATAGTAAGCACTTAGAACTCTTTCAATACAGGAAAATTTGTATATATTAAACGTTCACAAAATCAGATTCACATCCTTTCTCGGGAACATAAGCATTCATTACAGAAACAAGGTCATTGCCAACAAACAGCTATCCATTCTTTTGGGTTTTAACCAGAACACTCACGGCCCAGCAGGTACCACTTCAGTTCCTAACATGGCTTCTCAATGAACAGTGTCAGCGCCAGCTCTGTGACAAGCGTCAGCAAACAGCGTCCAGAGAAAAGATAGAACTAGAGAGAAAGAAGAGCAGGTGAACACAGTGCTACTCCAGAAGTGCTATTGTGTTTAGCTCTTCCAGTGTGCCATCCTGGCTGTAGGAAATACATGTGTAGGGCAATCCATGCTAAACATTCTTAAAAAAATGGCAAAGTTATCCTATGCTATAGCTCTCCTTTTTCCTGCAAATACAACAAAGAGCAACAAGCCCCCACCCCAAAAAAAAGAAAGGAGGAAAAGAAAAGGAAAGGAAAGTCTTCCTGGAAAGCAAAGACATTGTTTTTGTTGTTGTTGTTGTTCAAGAAAAGAACAAACTGTAGTACTCTGGCAGAACTAGCTGGTGCTTACTCACCATGTTGGTGTCTGTGTAGTGAATAAGCGTCTCCAGGAGCCCGTTGTAGATGATGATCAAAATCGGATGCACCAAGTAGCAGGCGTAACTGATGCTGGCCAGGAAACTCCAGATACCACAAGCAAGCATCTGATTCACCAGACCTAGAGGGAACAGACATTGATCAGGGAAGCCACAGGCCCCTCTCGGGGCCATTGAAGACACTGTCATCATTGTTCTCTTTGGATTCTGCACCTAAGTCTCCGAATGGTTCCTAAGAAAGTTGTTATGCATTAGAATTTTTAAGGAAGTGCGCATACACACATAAAAAGTCCTGTTGCAATAATATGATAAGAGAGATGCTAATATTGAGTTTACTTTCTTAGCGTGGTTTTACCCCCTGAGCACAAAACATTTCACATATAAAATAAGGTATAAAGTCCTTGCACAGAGCTGGGTTCTGGTTCAAGATGTGGGCACAGAAACTGCTAAGCTTGGTGATGAGGCATTTATCATTGTCAGCTTCAGACTCCTCAAGTGTCAGGGAGAGGCTTGCATTTGATCACCTTCTAGGTCCCTTTCAGGACAAATATTCTATAACTTGGTATATTTTCTAGAATTGCACTCTCCCAGATAATAGCCACTCATCCCTGGTGGCTAAAATTAATTTAAATACAATAAAAGTTCTTCTCTGAATAGGATTTATTGCTATCTCTAGTGGGTTGCATAGTGATCCTCTGCAAGATATGTCCACACGGAACTTCAGAATGGGACCTTATTCAGCATAAGGGTCTTTGCAGATGTAATTAAGGGAGGGAACTAGAGATGAGATCATCATCAATTAGGATGGGCCCTAAATCCAGTGATGAGTGTCCCTATAAGAGACAGAAAAAGACACATAGACACAGTGGGGGGACACAGGAAGACGGCCATGTGATGACAGAGGCAGAGATTGAGGTGATGAAGCTACCAGCCAAGGATTCCCAACGCCTGCCAGCAGCTACAAGAGGCTTGAAGAGAGGACGGGACACATTTCTTCCTCAGAATATCCAGAAGGGACCAACCCTAATAACACCTTGATTTTGGATATCAAGTCTCCAGAACTGTGAGAGGATAAATTTCTGTTGGTTTAAGCCACAGAAAGAAAGAAAGTTTCTATTTCTCCTTTGTACAAGCTTCCTTTCAAGTGCACAGTAGAGTATCACGGTTTGGTCAGTTGCTGAGGACAAAATCCTTGGAGCCATCCCAGACTCCTTTCTTTCCCTTGCACCCCAAGGAGTGCTATAAGTCTATCTTAAAAACACACTCTAATCAGAATATCACTCACTCTCTGTGCCACTAACACCCTCAGGAATCTTCCCGCCTCTCTCCCATGAAGCTCTGTGGTCTGCCAATGGAGCTAGTGGCTTCTGCTCTCATTCTTGCCACCCTACAGCCCCATGCAACACCCAGAGTTATCTTTTCAAACCACAAATCAGGGATAGATGGAGAAAGGGGAGATGTTGATCAAAGGGTACAAAGTTTCAGTTAGACTCGTGAAATAAGTATTAGTGACCTATTGCACTGCATGGCGGCCACAGTTAATACTAATGTACTCTATATTTCAAAATTGCTAAAAGAATAGATTTGTAACAACCTCATCACAAAGAAAATGATAAGTTGGTGAAGTGATGGATATGCTAGTTAGCTTGATTTAATCTTCTGCTGTGTGTTTGTGTCTGTATCTAGCCCAAAACATCACATTATAGCCCATAAATATAATTACTATTTGTCAACTTAAAAATAAATTTTAAAAAGCCACAAGTCTGATCATGGACTGTGGTCTGAATGTTTGTCTTCTCCCAAAATTCATATGTTGAAATTCTAACTCCCAAGATAATTGTATCAAGAGGTGGGGCCTATGGCAGGTGATTAGGTCATGAGGTTAGAAGCCTCATGAATGGAATTAGTGCCCTCATAAAAGGATGCTAGTCAGCTAGGTCTCCCTCTGCACCATGTGAGGACCTCTCTAGAAAGTTCCTGTCTAAGAACCAGAAAGCAAGCCTTCACCAGGCACTGAATCTGCTGATACCTTAATCTTGAACTTCCCAGCCTTCAGAACCATGAGAAATAAACTTCTGTTGCTGATACACCACCCACTTTGTGGCATGTTACTATAGTAGCTTAAAGGGACTCAGACTTCATGTTTCATGGCACTTGGAATAAAGTCCAAAGCCTTCTCCTGGCTTTGAAGGCCCTGCCTAACCTAGCTCCTGCCTTCCTCTCTGACTTCACTTCTGGTCTCTCTTCCTGTGATCCTTGGTTCCTATCTTACTGGTCTTCTTGCTATTCCTCACATCCACTAAGCTCATTTCAGTCTGGAGACCTTTGTCTTAGCATTCCGTCTGCCTAGAAGGCTTTTGCACTACATCTTTGCAAATACATCCCCTGCTTCAGATACCTGTGAATCCTTGCTTTATTTTTATTCCTATATTTATCTGCATCTGAAATTATAAATTTACTTGCTTAATATGATTCTGAATTAGTTGCCTGTGACCACTGTAACAAACTGCCACAAAAATGGTGGCTTGAAACAACAGAAATATATGCTCTCATAGTTTTAGAGGCTAGAAGTCCAAAATCAGTATCACTGACCAAAATTAAGGTGCCAGTAGGGTCCCACTTTCTCTGGAGGCCCTAGGGAGAATCTCTTCCTTGTCCCTTTCAACTTCTAGGTGGCTTTTGGCATTCCTTGGCTTGTGGCCACATCACTCCAATCTTCAAGGCCAGCACCTTCCAGTCTCTCTGCTCTGTCTTCCTATCACCATCCCCTCCATGCCCTAAAGCAAACAAAACCATATTCACACTGGAAGCGATTGTTGACTCCAGCAAACTATTCATCACATTAAATTCATGTTGTTAATTCGGAGTTTATTGGTTGCATAGTTTTATGGTTACTTTATAAATTTGTTTTGGCTTTATAAATGCATGTGCTATGAACATAAAAACTTGTGTCCAGGTTTCTGTTTATTTTTTTTTTTAGGTAAAATTAGAACAAAACTAATTTAGGCCAATACCAAGGACCCAAACGAATTCTTACTTCTTTAGAATGGGCCCATATAATACTCAAGTTTGAAGACCGTCA
This sequence comes from Nycticebus coucang, assembly GCF_027406575.1. Classification (NCBI taxonomy): domain Eukaryota; kingdom Metazoa; phylum Chordata; class Mammalia; order Primates; family Lorisidae; genus Nycticebus; species Nycticebus coucang. The sequence continues at coordinate 55,055,856 of NC_069798.1, read as the reverse complement.
CTATAGGTGACAGAGCACCACTGAAGGGTTTTCATTGAAGGAGTGACATGATGACAAGATAACTCTGGCAGCTCAACGGAAGACAACGTTGACTAACAAGATTATCATCGTCCACATTGATACCAGCCACAGATGGTTGAAAAGATTCGTTGAACCATCAAGATCCCTTCTGGTCCCGAGAGTCTCAATCATTCTGCAAATGTTCCTTTTTTTAATAAAATTATCATGCGGACACATATTCACTACTCCTACATTCATCTACCAGTCAATTTTGATATGTGTTTCTATTTTTTTTTTTTTAGAGACAGGGTCTCACTATGTTGCCCAGGCTGACATGCAGTGGCTATTCACAGGTACAACCACAGCTCACTGCAGCCCTGAACCCTTGGGCTCAAGTGACCCATCTGCCTCAGCCTCCCAAGGAGCTGAGACTATAGGTATGTGGTCAATCTTGATGTCTTGTAGACAGTGTTGGAGATACAAACCTAGACATCAGTTGCACCTATAATCGTGGGTTGGCTAATGAGCTTCGAATGATAAACTGTTCAAGAATAAACAAAAGGGCTTGTTCGTCACCTGGATCCCAGGCTAATGATGGAGAACAGTTCGTAGTTCCACCTTAATGATAATACTGCAAATTCGTAATCTTCTAACTTGACCTAAGTCATTCCTCTCTAATCATCTTTTACATTAGCCAATTATTCCTGATAACCCCTTGCACTTCTCACAGTAGACAGGAATACTGTGTTGTTTGAAGCAACATTATAAATTGCCTGTGCCAGGCCAGGGGGAGTAGTTGTTTACGAGGTTGTATGACAGCCCAGGGACACTGTCACAGAATAGTGAGGGAGCATTAGGGTTGTTGTCTTGTGACCCAGAGTTTCCTGTAAATGCAAATACACCAGTCAGAGGAAATGCAGCCCATTTCCTCTTTAACATCACTTTTCTGTATAAGTGAAAGCTTTTAAAATCAAAATATTCAGAAACAAATCCCTGATGGTTATATCAAAATACTGATAAAATGTAGGAGCAATTTTAATCTGGGAGAGATCCTATCCCTCAAAATGAAGAACGTAGGCTTTAGACTTCCCACTTGTTCCTGGGTTTTTTCCTTGCTCAACCACCTGCCGGCTGTGTCCCCTTCACTGTGTCACTTCATCTCCACGCACAGTTGTTCTCATTAAGAAATAGAGCTAATGATAGGTCTGCCTCACGGGGGGTTCAGTGTTGCCTGGATCCCGGGGTGGGGCTTTCCACGAGGCCTGGTAAACAGCATGTGCTCAATAAGCAGAATCGTTGATCACTTAATTACACCTCTCTTTAAACTATGATTTCCGACTGCTTTGCTGGGCCTGGCTGGTTTTGGTTCACAGGCTAAGTTTAAACTCCTGATTTTTTCCCTGGAGTCTAAAGCTGTCACGCCTCCGCCAGGGTCTGCTTTTCCTGCTTCTCCTGCTTCTGGGTTTCTGGGGAGTTTGGGACCAGAGCCCTGACTGGCTGCTTCCTGCCAGTCCTTGCTGACACCCCAAGCACCCAGTTCTCACTTCATGCCAAATAAGAAGAAAGGAGAGAAAGCAGCAGGTGACTTGAACACCCATTTCTAATCTGGAGAAGATTCCTTTCTTTCCATTTAAGCCCTTTTCCTGCTTGGCTCCCTGCATGTTGAAAGCTGACTCAACAGAAACAGTTCTCCCAGTTATGGAAGGGGAGCTTGGCAACTATTTAGTCTAATGCCTTCCAGTGGGGAAACTGAGGCCCAAAGTGGTGTGACCAGATGACTTCCCCCCCAGCACTGGCATGTTTTGTTTTTTTTTTCCTCATGACATCACTTTGCCTGAATTCTCTTCCAACTTCTAAACTAGCTCCATTGGAGAGGCTGCAACTTTTTCTTTCAGAACCTGCATTTGTACATCTATCTGCGTAAAATTCTAAAAAAGAATATGTGGAATATTTTCCCCCAAAATATAGACCAATTGATGTTTTTGAGTATCGGTTATTCACCAACCATGCCATCAAATAGAAGTCCCGCCGGGTACGCTTCTCAAGTGTTAAATTTGTCACCTTTAGAGGAACAGTGTGTGATCCAGGTACAAATCCTAGGGGGACGTCATACCTCCATAGCCTCCCTGACAGGCAAAAAGGACCCAGCCCACGGCCGCTGCCCACAGGGTCCAGTACAGGGCTTGGTAGAGGGCTGTGGCCACTGGGGAGGAAGCAGAGGCGTTGTCACTACGTAGCCAGAGCCACCACTGCCAACAGGGCAGACAGGGAACACGTCCACCCCAGCAGGGCCTGCACCTGCGGGGAGAGGAGAGGCGAGTCCAGCCACTTGATTCCCTCCTTTTACACAAACTTACCTTTTCAGCATCATTACTGTGACGGCAAGTCTTTATTTGTAAACCTCAGTCACTGCACAGATTTAACTAAAATAAAAGGTTGTTTAACTAGAACGGGATAATGAGACAGGAACGTTTGTGGTGGCAGAGTTCTGTGCCTTGACTGCAATGGTGTGGTTACACAAGACTGCACACGTGACAAAATGTCTGGAACCAAATGCATGTGCGCGCACACACACACACACACACACGTGAAGGCACAGACTTCTGGTGGAGGTAAGAGCTGTGGTTTGTGCCAATGTCAAGTTCCTGGTTATGATCAAGCTTATGTCACATGTTCCCAGTAGGGGGAGCTGAGGAAACAGTCTTACAACTTCCTGTGACTCTAAAATCATTTCAAAATGACAATGAAAATAAAATAAAGAAAGGAATGCTCTGACGCACTCCCCCACGCCTAAACTCCCATTCTGTCTCTTAACCAAATAAAGCCCCTTGATGAATTTTACCCCCATGCCCCTAAATGTGAGGGCCTACAGCACACGGCCACTGCCCCGGATGACACCTAAGTCACCAGGGACATAGAGAGGTGGAAGGAATGGGAGAATGGAGACGTTTTCAGCTCAAAGAAAAGCCTCATGAGTTAAATCCTAATATTTGGCTCAATTCAAGATCTTAGATCTTATGTCACCTCACTTGACCTTTTCAGACCCAGACCTGTCATCTCTTGCTTCTCTGCTGCTGTGGTGGCGTCTACACTGCACTGAACCAACATCATATCAGCCCACTGTGTTGGCTCTGAGATGCTCGCCCTAGTCAGGGGAGGAAAGATTACCCCAAGGGGCTCTCCTCTCTAGCCAAGGATCCTCTTTACCCCTTTGCTAAGTCTTTGGCCTAAACAGGCCTGCAGTCTGTCCAGAGTCATCATGGGTATTGTCTTCTTTCTATACTGTCTGTCTTTATTATGATGCATCCTGCACATCCCTCTCCTAGCCCACAGCACATGCCCCTCTTCCACCAGCTTGGATGCCAGGTTATTTTCTAGCTTCTAAAGCTCTGAGTTTGGTCGACTGAATCCCTCTGGGCTGTTTCTCCACCTTGGCTTGGCTTATGTTCCAACTCCGCACTTCCTGGTCCTGATCCTGGCCCTTGAAGTGACCCCCAAATGCTCCCTCTTCATCTGGGATTTTCCCTTTTTCTCATGCCCCCCTCCCAAGGCTTCATGTAACCTGGCCTATGTTGAAGTGTCTCATTCCCGGCACTCTGTTTTAATCTACAAGGGAATTGGGCATCTCCAGGGAAACAGCCTAATTTCCAATCTATACAAAAAGTCACATAGCGCCTATATATTTATTCCTTCTAGTTAAGTCCTCTCTCCCGTTCCTGCCAGAAGGAACACAAGATTTTCCAGGGATCATTTCTCTGAAATGTCAGGTGTGGTCCTCACAAAATCTAGGCAGACAAAATCAGGTTCTAGCAGAGGGGTTTGGGGCAGGAGTTGCATCCTAACAGTGCAAGAGAATTCCTGGCCCTGTTTCCATTGACAGCAATTTCTCTTTCATTCATTCATTCATTCATTCATTCATGTATTAAGGGTATTAAGTGCCTTTAGTGAGTCAGGATCTCAGAACCAGATTCTAGTGACTCAGGGGCAAGATGGCTTGTGCCTTCCAGGAGCTCACAGTCTATGAGGTAGAATAATGCTGGACTGCATGCTAAGAATCCCGGTCCAGGAAGACTTCCCAGAGGTGAAAACTTTCGGGGAGCCTTGGAGGCTGAGTAAGGCTGAGACAAGCTCTTTCTCTTCAATGAGGCCACAGGGCTGACAGAGCTGCAGATCTTTGTGAAGACCCTGACAGGCAAGACCATTGCCCTTGAGGTGGAGCACAGTGACACCATTAAGAATGTTAACACCAAAATCCAACACAAGGAGGGCACCTCACCTGACCAGCAGCGTCCCCTATTTGTGGGCAAACAGATGGAGGATGGCCACGCTCTTTCAGATTACATCACCCAGAAAGAGTTCCCCCCACACCTGGCGCTTCCCGTGAGAGGCGGCATCATCCAGCCTTCCCTCGTCTCTCCTTCCCTACAGAGATACAACCGTAATGAGATGATCTGCCGCAAAAGTCATGCTCACCCGCACCCCCGTGCTGTCAACTGCCACAAGGAGAATGAGGCCACACCACTGACCTGCACCCCAAGAAGAAGGTCAAATAAGTCTCCCCCACCTTTCTCCACAGGGCAGCCTCCTGCCCAAGCCCTATAGACCTGGGGCCGCAATAAAGTTGCGCTTTCCTTGACTGGAGAGAGAGAGTGAGACAAAAGGGAAGGGGGAAGGGGGAAAGTGGGAGGGGAGAGAGGAACATTCCAGACAGAGAAGAAATCATGAGCAACTGCATGTGTGTTGGGAACGCCCATGTATGTGTACGAGTGTGTGAGAGAGAGAGAGAGAGAGGACAGAGAGGAGTTGCAGTCAAAGGCGCCATGGGCAGGTGGGTATAATAACACACAGTGCAAGGCAGGGGACGGCAAGAGAGACGGCACGGCCTTGCTGAGCAGATCAAGCCCTATCCTGGGGGTCAAAAGGAAGCCATTGAAAGGTTTTGCAAGGTTCAAGAACATGGCCAAGGTGTTGTTTGGGGAATCTGAGATCAACAGACTGGACTTGAAAAAACTAGTGAAGAAGTCCAGGTGAGAGACAGAAGAGCTTCAACGAGGTCAGCTGGAGAGGCTGTGAGAGGACGGTAGGAGAAGTAATCAGTGGGGCTTGGTGGCCAGTGGCAGGGGGTCATCAGGAAGATCGTGTCCAGGTTTCCAGCTCGGGGCTGGAGAGAGGACTAGAATGATGCCAACATGGCGTAATGATTTAGAGAAGAAAATGTGTGGTCAAGGTGTACCTGGAAAGCACATAACACCTTCTCCCCCTCTGCCCTTCTAGGCCCCTCATGTCCTGATTTGCCAGATAGAACCATAAAATCTGGTTGAGAATCCTGTCTGTATGGGCAGCGCCTGTGGCTCAAGGAGTAGGGCGCCAGTCCCATATGCTGGAGGTGGCAGGTTCAAACCCAGCCCTGGCCAAAAAACCACAAAAAAAAAAGAAAGAGAATCCTGTCTGTAGAAACCATGGAGCATGGCCCGTTCAAAATCCAACCCAATTCACTATCCTCTTCCAGAAAAGGATCTTGCCGTTGTAATCTCACCAGGTATATGTTCCCACACCAGTAGTTTCTTTGGGTGTGTTCCAAGGTTCCTCTGGGGGGGACCCCACTCCAAATCTGGAGCTTAATAAAGGGAGCTCAATGAAGAAAGCAGAGAATCAAGTTCTGGCAAGAGATAAAGTCCTTCTTATTCTTTGGTATGATAATCTACTGCACTGAAATACCCGGCAGTCTGACTCCGCTGCCCAGGGTTTTAGAAGATCCTAGCCAGATGGGCCATACCAGTCCCCATCATACCGTGAGGCTCAGGGGAACTTACCTTGGTTCTTAGAATATTTTTCTGGTTTCGATGCATGAAAATGCTTAGAAAGAGACCCACAAGGAACGGCCCAAACCGGCAGTAGGGCTTGGGGTAGTACTCCAAGAAATACAATGCAGTTGTATTTTCACTGAAAAATACAAGAAAATAAGGAAAATGGTTAAGTTTGATCTGGACATTGAAAAGGAGATCCCTGGAATGTCTATCCAGAAGTAGATTTAATGCATGTTTGTTCATTTCCTCAGAAATGATCTTGCAAACAATGACCTCATGATCCTGCCTTAGGCAGCAGCAGGCTTATCCCAGTTCCACATTCCCCTGGACCCTTCTATCCTGGATCTTAAGGAAATATGATGACTGCTCATTTTAAATGTGTAATTGTTTCTACTGGCTGATATGTCAGGACAGCTCTAAAAATGTAGTGCCCAGGCTGGGCGTGGTGGCTCACTCCTGTAATCCTAGCATTCTGGGAGGCCAAGGCAGATAGATTGCTTGAGCTCAGGAGTTGGAGACCAGCCTGAGCAAGAGTGAGACCCTGTCTCTACTAAAAATAGAAAAACTAGCCAGGCATGGTGGTGGGCATCTGTAGTCCTAGCTGCTAAGGAGGGAATTTCCTCCCGGTGAGGAGGCTGAAGAAAAAGGATCACTTGAGCCCAGGAGTTTGGGGTTGCTGTGAGCTCTGATGGTGCCACAGCACTCCATACAGGGTGAGAGAGTGACTCTGTCTCAAAAAAAACGGTAATGCCGAGGAATCGAGAAATGAACCTAAAGCTCCTGGGGACAAAGGCTGATGCTGGAGGCATATTAGAATACTCTTTCAAAAGTCAGTTGCCTGGGCAACTGCAGAGATTCTGCTGCAAGGTGGGGCTGGAAGCAAGGTGGGAAGTGGAAGGTCCCCAGGTGACGCTGGTGTGCAGCCAGGGTAGAAGACACCTGGGGTAGACATGGTAAGCCTCCTCCACCAGGGCAGATGGCATGATGTGGGGAGGGCAGGGCGCCCTCCTGGTGAGGCGGCTTAGGGCATGGTCCATGCATGTGTGCATTTAATCCACCCACTCACAGATATTACATATATTGAGCCATTCTGGGCCAGAAACGGTTCTGGGCTTTTTTATTTTGAGAGGTCTGCGAAGGCTGCTCTGAAAAAGTGGCATTTGTTCTGACACCTGAGAGACCCGAAGAAGAAAGCCCTACAGAGATCTTAGACTCTAACAGAAAAGCTGTTCCCTCTACCCTGGGGGAACTACACACCCAAAGGCCCTGAACCAGGGGGCTGGGGGACCGGCTTGGCGTGTTGGTCCAGTGTGATTGGTCCAGAGTCAGCAAGTGGAGAGTGATGGGTGAGGCCGGTCAGCAGATGCGGACGCAGCTGATTTTGACTTGTCACTCTGACGGCTGTACTGAGAATAGCAGGTAATCCTATCAATTTTCCCTGTGTGATACACAGGGTGCTTATAAGGAAGAATCGCCACATATGCCCTCCTGGGGAGGTAAAATAGCATGTGGGTACGGTCCCAGGTTCAATCACACTTTACCACTTACTTGGTTACGTGACCCCGGCTTCCTTAAGGTTCCGTTTCCCCTCTGGCATTGGAGCTCACATGCAGAGATTCGCCTCTGGAGGAGAAACTCAGTGCAGCCACGTGGGGGCGCTCCCTTCCTCTGGGAAACACGTCCCTGGGCACTGCGAGTTCAGAGGGGACCCTGCCGCCGCCGCCGCCACCACCACCACCACCACCACCGCCAGCGCAAGTTTAAAGGTTCGGAAGTTTGGAAGCAAAAATGCAATCAACTCTCCAACCCAGACAAAAAATTTCCCACCGAGTTTTTTCCAGGATATGAGGAGCACAGGGCAAACAGCCTGGCCTTCCGCTGCCCTCCCTGGGAGGTCTCGGCCCAGCAGAAACCAGGCGGGGAGCCGGCTTACCTGGCCTCTGTCGGCGACGCGGCTGGAAGGTTATAAGCCAGAGTGAGCAGAGCAGGGGCAGTGAACGATGCCAAGAACAGCATGGCCCCAAGGAGGATGAGGACGTGTTAACTCCTGCAAACAGAAGAGGATGCAGAGAAGGGCATCGTTCAGTGTCTTTCATGGCAACATTTATGGATACAAACAGCTGGAAATCGTGGCAATCAGAGGAGCTTCCTGCAGCCTGCGCTTTGGAGAGGCTGAGGGGGCACAGACAGCTGGGCTGGGGCTGAGTGCCGGGGGAAGCCTTTGGTCTTGACTCTTGGCCATTTTCTAGCGGTGCGACCAAGGCAGGGCCTTGAACTTGAGTGTCCACATCTACGTGGGAATAGCAATAATATCCTTGCCTGCTCCACCTTGAAGCTAACTGTGCAACTCCAAATGAGACCTTGCTTGGGAATGTTCCTTGTCACCTATGAAACCCAATATGGACACAAGTGGGGGTTCATTTAGGAGAAAGGACTGTGAAAGGCAGGGTAGGACACAGGGAACACATGGCACTTGATTCCAAGTTCAGGGCAGAGAGGACAAAGAAGGACGGTGTCCCAGTGTTCCCCTCCCCCACAGCCTGGAGGCAGTACCTGAGACAAATGTCTGGGTGCCCACTAGGTAGTTCATGTAGGAGTAGAAATAAGAGACCAGGTAGTAGAACAGGGAAAGCCAATACAAGTTTGTACTATCAAGAGCCAGTGCTCAATTCCTCCAGAATGTTCTGCAGAGTCTTATGAAATGAGCCTCAAAATTGTCCTGGGAGAAGAAAGGAAGAGGACTTTTCCTACTGTCTTCTGTCACCCATGGGTCGAGGGTGGCCCCACATAAATTAATTACTCCACACTTTGGGATCATGCGTGTATAAGGCCAGGAAGGTCCCAAGGGAGGCCCAGCTGTGGTGCTGCAGAGGTTCTGGGGCAGGACAGATGAGGTTTGAGAAAGAATACAGGCTCAGAGTCTGCTATCCTGTTGCACCTGCTCAGAATCATGGGGACTGGGACTAAGGGGATCTAAAGTGGTATAGAAGAAATGTCAAACACAAGCATAAGACCAACCAGGCACAGCCCTACCCAGATAATGCCTTTGACAATCCTATTCCACTGCTCAAAGTTGCCATGGTTCTCTATGAGGAAGGGATGAGATAAATACCATTCAGTTATCAGCATATTGATTCAGGGAAAAAGTGATTTCCACCCAGAGTGCCAATTTTAGTTTAACATTTGGAAAGGAGGATGAATCCTAGCTCCATGATGCTGTGATTCACTAGTAAATGTCTGCCGAGTGTGGGGAAGTGAAAGGGATGTGGCAAAAATACTGTATATTTTCAGTATTTTTTTCCAAACCCTGTAGCTCGGGTCTCCTTGTATTACTGAACTCTAAAAAGACCTGATTCCATTGGCATTGTACTCAAATATATTCTGTAAATGAAAGAAGCCCTATTGTTTATAGCTTCCTCCATTTAGAAAATGTAGTTGCATAGTCACAAGCTTAGACAGTATGAGCTTTCAGTTGAGGGACTGAAATCTACCTTCCATGACAGCTTCTAGGAAAGATGCTGATGCGGGGCCCAGCCTCCTCAGTCACAAGGACCCTCAAGTGGGTTCCCAGCCAGGTCTAGAAAGGGGTGGGAGGAAAGTACTAAGAACTCATTGTCCTAGGTTGGTGGTAAACCATCCAGTCGGCCATCCCACAAAAACCCACATCCACCCAAGTAAATACGTGTTTAAGTCCCCACCTACTTTCAGGATTTAGTAGTCTGTAGTCTCTGCTACAGATTCTACAGGTCTTTACTAGCAAACTACCATTTCAACTGAACTAACACAGCTTCCTGATATAGAATGTCATGAGCTGAATTGTGTTCCCATCAAAGTCACATGTTGAAGTCTAAATGTGACTTCATTTGGAGAGAGAGTCTTTAAAGAGATAATTAAGGTTAAGTGAGGTCATTGGGCTGGGCCCTAATCCAAGATGACTAGAGGCCTTATGAGAAGAGGAAATTTGGACACAGAAGGAAGAGTATCTGAAGACTCAGGGAGGTCAAGCTTAGTAGCTCACACCTATAATCCTAGCAGTTTGAGAGGCCAAGGTGGGGAGGATCACGAGATCAGAAGGATCAGCCTGAACAAGAGTGAGACCCCATTTCTACAAAGAACAGAAAAATTAGTCAGGCCTGGTGGTACGTGCCTATAGTCCCAGCTACTTAGGAAGCTGAGGCAGGAGGATGGCTTGAGCCCAAGAGTTTGAGGTTACTGTGGTTACTGTGAACTATTAATGATCCCACTGTACTCTAGCCCAGGCAACAGAGGGAGAACATGTCTCAAAAAAATAAATAAATAAGAAGACTCAGGGAGAGGATAGCCATCTGGAAGCTGAAGAGAGAGGCCTCCAAAGAAATTGATTCTGCCAACAACTTGATCTTGAATTTTGGAAATCAATTGCTATTGGTTAAGCCACACAGTCTATAGTGCTTTGCAATGGTGGTACTAGCAGGTTAATACACTGACAACCAAACAACCAGATAGGGAAAGGGTGAATGTTGAAGAGGGCACAGGCCCCACCTCCCCTCCTGTTAGTCCTGTGTCCTTCTGAGCTCTGGGTTGCTAATTGGAACCTCTGGCCATGGCACAAACAGCTTGGTGCTAAGGCAGTCCCCTTGGCCACCTGAGGTTAGCATTTGTATTTTCTGGCTCTCTGGGAGGGCTGCTCCCAGGTAAGTGGGATGGAGAAAGAACCAGAGTTTCAAGCATTGCCCACCACCACTGTTCTCTCAGGGGTATCCATTGTTCGGAAAGGCCCACGTGGGGGCTGTAGCCCAAGAGGAATAAGAAAAGCAGAGGGCATCTCCCTCTGGTCTGACAGACCCCAGGCTGCCACCAAGGCCTCTGTCAGCCCCATCACTCCCTACTGGATTTTTCTTGCCCTCTGCTCACTAAATACCCAGACCAGTAGTCAGAGAATTGGCTCCAAATACTATCTCCGAGGGAAACTGCAGGGCCTGCTGTTTCTCCTCTGCCAGTGCTGGGGGCCTCTGAGGCCTGGCACCTGCCCCGCCCGTACCTGTAGGCGCTGGCCACGGTCTGCGCTCAGCTTCTCCTCCTCACCCACGGGAATGATTTTGAAGTATTTCTTCTTTTTCTATTGTCCATAAGATTTGGCATCATCCTTTTTTTGAAATTATCTTCTATTTTTATTTATAAATATTAGTTGTCTATTTTTTGAGACTTTGGGGAAAAAAAAAAGTTATCTGATGACTCCATACTGAACCTCAGAGTCAAAGCATTCTATAATAGACATACTTTTATCTGACAATGTACATGTTACTTTTTTGCATTATTATTATTATTGTTGTTGCTCAATATTAATGTTGCTCAATATTTCATTGCAGCAATCATCTGATTTCTTTTCTGAATGTATTTACCTTCATTCGTTCTTTACGAGGTTTTTGTTTCTAGTCCTTATCTTAAACATTGTTATTGTTATTAAATTTTAAGCCTTTTTAATTTTGTGAAGGCAAAAAGTGGAAACCAAATAAACACATGTATATGTATATAGAAAATAAATAAAATAACATAGGGAAATGCACATGTTAAAACTACTAAAAGAAAGATACCAAAGTGTACATACAGAATGCTTTCATATATAAAAAGCTGCACAGAAAAAATATCAGAAAAATAAGCACCAAAATATTAGCAATGAATTCATCTTGCCTTGAATGATAAGATGGAGGGATTGTTTTCCCTTTCCTTAATCCTGCTGTTTTCCAATATTCCTTAAATTGAACACAGATTTTTATAAAAAAGAATAATAAATCTCTTAACATATGGCATGGGTAATCCACAAATTATAAGGCTTTCCACAAATTATTGAGGCCTTAAAGTGTTTCTAAAACTAACAAAAATTAAGGTGATAAATGCCCAGTGTATGAAGCAGATACACAAATATATTGCTGAGGACACTGTAAATTACTCTGTTGATTCCACAGAGCCATCCCACACTATGTGACAGGCACCACAAAATTGTTCCTGCTCTTTGACCTGAAATTCCACTCAGAAATCTGCCCCCAAGAAAAAAACTAAGAAAAAATAGTGTGTTCAAAGGCAGTCATTGCAAAGTCATTTATAATCATGAAAAATTGGATGCAATCTAGATGCCCAACCATAAAAATGGTATATAAATCCTAAAATAGACAGGTATGCAGGTTATGAAAATAACATTTATGAAATTTTTATGAACGTGTCAATATGTGGAAATGTTCATAAAAATAGTTACATAGAAAAAGCTGGACATTAGATATTACATATAATAATTCTGCAAAAAACACCCTGACTTGTGTAAGACAAATGTTGGAAGAGAATTTGGAAAGATGAAAAGTAGAACATTTGGTATTTCCTTTTCTGAGAGGTTAATTTCTTCTGCATAGAACTGAAGCCCTTTTGAAGAGTTTTGTGAAAGCAGCCACATGATGGCCAGGCATGTTGGTGGCTCACACCTGTAGTCCTAGCACTTTGGGAGGCTGAGGCAGGCACCTGTAGTCCCAGCTACTTTAGGAGGCTGAGGCAAGAAGATCGCTTGAACCCAGGAATTTGGGTTACTGTGAATTCTGATGCCATAGTAGTCCTCTACCCAGGGCGACAGAGTGAGACTGTCTCAAAAAAAAAAAAAAAGAGAGAGAGAGAGAAAGAGGCTGCATGAGGAGAAAAAGTTGCCCCAGTTAGACTCACTTGCCACAGATGAAGATGAGGAGTGGCGTCCTGAGATGGAACTGAAAATCATTGGCAAGGTACCACGTCCAACCATTGCACTGAAAGAGAGAAGCAGAGGTCATTCCTTCCTTCATTTACCACGTCTGTTCCACACTGTTCACCTGCCTGGACTGGGAGGAAGGATTCAGTTCTTATAATAAGCCTGGATGGCAGGTATTATTATTTTTTAAATTGGAGATTTAAGGCCGGGTGCAGTGGCTTATGCCCATAATCCTAGCGCTCTGAAAGTCAGAGGCAGGAGGATTATTTGAGAAAAGGAATTTGGGAACAGCCTGAGCAAGAGTGAAACCCCGTCTTTGCAAAAATTAAAAAACACAATCCTAGTGAATCTCTTCGGAGAGCTGTGGGAAGTGACGCTGCTGTGTTATAGGGAAGGTGGTATCATTGTTAGGGTGCACCTGGAACTCAGAGGGGTAATGAATGTTGTTCTCTTTTCTTTTCCTTGACCCTAACCTCCACTGTAGGTGGAGAAAATGTGTTCGTTAGAACCAAGGCCTGCTTCAGACAAGCTTGATGGGAACCCCATGGTGGGGAACCCCAGAGCTCCGCCCAGAACTCCCACAAATGATTGACACAGGATCATCCTGCCAAAGCCACAGACTGGCCACGCCTGTGCACAGTGAGGGGGTTACCTGTATTTTTTACTTCAAGGCGGGGAAATTCTGGGGGGCAATTCTCTCCAAGGCTTGAGGTTCCTGGCATCTCTGTTTTCTAGGATCTAAGGTGGACTGGTGGCAAATGGCCCAAGCCAGTCTACATCTGGAAAAACAGCCTAGACTATCTGTGTGGACCCCTGTCACAGACAGGCTGTCTGAGAGGTGGGCCCCACCTGCAGGTGACACAAGCCTGGGGACGCTGCTGGGTAATTGCCACCTGAAGGCAGCTGTCTAGGCAGTGAATAACCATTAGGGTCCCACCAAGCTTTAGTGATTCTCTTTTCAGCCTCGATTTTAAGATATATGTGGAATTTGTAACGTGATTTAATTAAAACGATTTTATTTGCTTCAAGTCTGTTATGAGGGAATTGGGGCTTTGGGGAACCCACAACATATACATTTTTTTGGATCTTGTTGCTCAAAACCAATTCTGTCAGGTTTGGCTTGGAATTGAGTAGAATGGGGTGCAGTATGGTGAGGGTGGGGTGCAATGTCCCAATCTAGGACAGGCTTTCTGTGCAGAGGTGAAGAAAGTGTCCTCTCCCCTGGGACGATGTGGGCTGGCACAAGACCTGAGACACAGCAGGCTCTGGTGCCTGGGGACACCCCCCGGGACATCTGGCCCCTGGCTGGCCACTGCCTTGATGCTCACTCTCTGCTGCTGGCAGGAGCTGCCCCTGCCATGTAGACAGGTGTAGTCTCACCCCACCCTGGGACAGGAGGCTGCCCTGCTACCCTCCCCGCCCCCACACAGCATCACTGTTCCTGCAGAAAATATGCCTGAAGGAAGGGGCAGAACTTTCAGGCTGGCCCTGGGAAGTTCAGTAAACCGTGTGAACTAAGACCCCGGGTTACAGCCATCTGTGTGAGACTCACCGCATTCTGGACCCACACGAAGTTATTCAGCAACAGCAGATTTGTCCACCAAGCTTGGCGGCAGTTATTCCAGTGGAATTTGGGCACCTCCCAGACAGGTCCCCAGGGAACAAGAGAGAACAGTCCCACCAACAGGCACACCAAGTACATGTGCAGCGGCTGCAGCCTGGCAGGAAAGAGCAGGAAGGAGAAGGGGGGTCTCCACAAGGTCTCTTGTCCCTTCAGTGGGCAGGTGGCAGGTGGGGGAGAAGATGCTCTAAAGCAGCTTGTACTGGGGGCAACCACCTCCCCTCCACAACTCAGTACTCATGTGTCCGTGGGTTCAAGATCATCCGCTGAGCATCTGTCATGTGCTGGCCCAAGTGCTGCTGGTGCAAAAATACTGTTATTTATTGAGCAAGTCATATGTGGCAGCTGCTGTGCTAGGAGCTTTTAGATCTCTCTAAACCTCCATCCTCTCTGGCTGCTCTGACCTCCACTTCACTGATGAGGAAGTTACTGCTCAAAGAAGGAAGGATGACTTGCACAAGGTCGCCGCCCATCTGAGGTACGAGGAGCTGCCACCAGCTCATGTTCTTTCCTTGTGGCTCACCAGATAGAAACCTCCCTCTGCCCTGTCTTGCTCCTTCACTAAACTTCTTCCTTCCTCTTACCCTCCCTTCCTCCAAGCAAGAGCGGAGGCAGCTACAGAGGTGTCAAGTAAGACATTGGTCTCTGGACCAGCTCTGTGAGGCACAGCACCCCCCAACTTTACATTTTCCAGTAGCCACACTTTAAAAAGCAAAAAGAAATAGGTACAATTAATTTTTATGTGATTTATTTAGGCGCAATGGACTCAGTTTGGATACATTGAGGCTAAATAAATGATATCATCATTAATTGTACCTCCTCCACACAGGAGGGCGCTCTTGCATGGCTTAGTGAGACACTGTGTCCTGGGGAAGAGGACAGTGCCTGGCACACAGCCTGAATACAGAATGAGCGTGTGAACAAATGGTCTGCCGCCTGTCCTCCTGGAGGTAAGCAGGCAGGTGGTAACTCATGACCAAGTACTTACACCAGCAAGCATGAGAAGTCAAAAGGGCCAGACACGTGACTCCCTTTTCTCTGGGGTTACCTGAACCTGTGCATTGGTGTCACTTCCCTCCATTTTCAACACAGTTTTGTCCCAAGGTGGATGCATTCTCTTCCCGGCTCCCACTCCAACCTGCCCCTCTCCCAGAGTCCCTCAACTCAAGAAAGCCAGTGCCATCAGCCATGTTGCCCCAGCCAGAAAATCTCCAAGTCCCTGCTTTCTCCTCTCTCCATTCCCAGCGCCAGTCACCAGTCCAAACCCTGCCCTCCTGCCCAGAGACTGCAGTAATTTACTCACTAGGGCCCTTCCCCCCCACGGTATCTCCAGCACCCACTCCTCTGCCCCCACCAATGCTCCATCTGCCTTAAGAAACACTTCTCACTCCTAATCCAGATGCTGACTTTGAAGTTAGGTTTCCCAAGCAGAACTCCCCCATGCTATTAGATCTCCAGCCCCAAACCCTAACTAGCCCATCTTAGCACTGATTGCCATGGCCTATGTGCTCTCTCCTCCAAAAGACCTCTGAACAGGACAGCTGCTCAACCTGGTGCCACACTGCCAAAATAGACCGAAAGAATGAGTTCTGACCTTCCTAGGAGGAAGGCTAAACTTGGTGACGCTTGGAAGAAACCATAAAGACCACGGTGGAAAGAGATAAACAAAAGTCCATTCCTGAGCTTATCCTCCATCTTACCCTATTTGAAGGAAAGTTAAAATAACAACAGTAATCCTGATAGCTTCTATTTAGGAGATCTGACTGTATGTCAAGCACTCTTTTGAGTTCTTTACATACATTATCTCATTTAATTCTCAGGAGAGTCCCACAAAGTAAATGCCACCATTCTTTCTATTTTAGAGATGAAGAAACTCAGGCACAGAAAGGTCGAGACACTTACTCAAGGTCCTACAGCTGGTAAGTGACTAAGCCAGAATGCAGGCTCAGCAGTCCAACTATACAGAGTCTGCTTGCCCACTTCCTGTCAAAGAAGGTTCCAACACTCCCCTTTCTAATTTGCAACAGGATGGTTTAACAAGATGGGCATAGTCCAGAAGTAGCGAGGGCTGGCTTCCAGGTTGGCAAATAACCATGATTTAGAAAATGTATGAATGAAAGGGTCGAACACATGAGCTGAAGCTTCCTTTTCTCCTTTAACTTTGGCCGTCTCCTCTGCTCTGCTCTCACTAATGGCATATTCTACTCCAGTGTTGGAATCCCTTCTGCTCCAACCAAGCACATGTTACTAAGGGAGACCATCATCCTTCCTCCCTCCCCGCCTCTCAGCAGAACGTCCACTGGCCCAAGTGTCAACCAAACTCCTCTCCTGGCCTTATTTTATTTCTATTATGACACATGGTGCTGATTTTCAGGATCCAATTTGCATACAAACAAATTCTCCCATTGAATACAGATTTTGTGAAAATCAGGTGGTACATTTATTTATTTATTTATTTAAGACAGAGCCTCAAGCTGTGACCCTGGGTAGAGTTCTATGGCATCACAGCTCACAGCAACCTCCAATTCCTGGGCTCAAGCTATTCTCCTGCCTCTGCCTCCCAAGTAGCTGGGATTACAGGCACTGACCACAGCGCCCGGCTATTTTTTGGTTGCAGCCATCATTGTGATTTGGCGGGCCCGGGCTGGATTCACGCCTGCCAGCTCAGAAGTATGTGGCTGGAGCCTTAGCTGCTTGAGCCACAGGTGCCGAGCCCAGGTGGTACATCATTTATTAAGATCAGCTGCCCATCAGCTGAGGAATAAGGATGTTTTTGCCAGTGGAAGATACGAGTTTTCATGGTATTTGTTCTAATAGAATTTGAACCATATCAAACAAGCAAAAATCAACTGTATAAGGAAGAAAACTGTTTCTTTTAGTTTATTTTCTTTGGAAACAAGAGGCTTAAAGACTGAAAAATAATAAATTATTACATAAGAATAAGGAAAATTAGATATTAAATAAATAAACCTACCTTATCAGGCGACTGAAAAAGTGTCTGAGTATGAACTTGGGGGTTAGTCCTTTGTCTGAATTCTGAGGCGTCTTTAAAAATGACCTTGCACTTAACCAACCACTAAGAGAAAAAGAATCATCACAGGAATTACTTATCAATATTACGATTCATTGGCTGATGAATTCAGCTGTGTCAATCAGGGTAAAATAAATTACGCTGCAGTAACAAAGCACTTCCAAGTTTTAAAATGATAGTTTTCCCCTCGCTCATGTTACACACCCTTGGGCTCAGAATCTTCCTCACCGTGGAATCCAAGCTGATGGAGCTGCCACCATCTCAAATTCATCAATGACCATGGAAGAATTCAACTGAAACCAGCAATTAAACACTCTAGTCTAAAAGTGACATGTTTAAAGCTCTAGCATAAGAGTTTAAAGCCCTTGGCATAATGGAATGCCAGGTACCACTTGGTCAGAACTAAGGACTGGCCCACTCAACCACAATGGGGCCAGGAAGTGAAACGTTGCTAAGTGTCTGGAAGGCAGACAGAAATATTTAGTGAACAATACTCATGACTATCACATTGGTATTTTGGAATAATAGTGTCAAGGTCTTCTGTTTCTGTAGAAGAACATCATTTTCAAAGTACTTTTGCTAATGAGATGGCTTTTGCTTTGCCAGCCATACCAAACTATTTGCAATAAATGTCTATTGAGGAAATCATTGGATAGATGAATAAATAGTCCTATTAGGTAAAAGGAAAGATATTTTCATTCCTTGTTCCCTAACAGGGAAGTGAGACTTGAAGGTTTTTGAGTTGCCCAAGATCACAGGATTCTTTTTTTTTTTTTTTTTTGAGACCTGTCACCTCAAGCTGTCACTCTGGGTAGAGTGCTGTGGCATCACAGCTCACAGCAACCTCAAACTCCTGGGCTAAAGCGATTCTCTTGCCTCAGCCTCCCAAGTAACTGGGACTACAGGCACCACCACAACACCCGACTAATTTTTGGTTGTAGTTGTCATTGTTGTTTGGCAGGCCCGGGCTGGATTCCAACCCTCCAGCTCAGGTATATGTGGCTGGTGCCTCAGCTGCTTGAGCCACAGGCGCCGAGCCAGATCACAGAATTCTTAACCAACATATCCTGATGACAACAAAGTCATTACTCAGCATGTTCAGCTAAAGAACTTGATGGTGAGCACGTCTGTGAATTTCCTAGCCTTTTGACATTTTATCCCAGTGATCCTTGTGGGAGTTTTCCCAAGGAGCAGATGTATTTCCTAGTGCAAAACAAAGATGTGGGTATCAGGCAGGACTTGGAAGGCACCTTCCAAGGGAGCTCTGGAGAGTCAGGAAGGGTTAGAGAATGTCTTGATTCTCTGCTGGCCAGATTTTCTTTTGAAAAGCAGCAAGTTGCACTTGTTATAATAGGGACGAAATTTATAGAGACATCTAAGAGAGAGCGCTAAGAAGTGGAAGTAGGGCAGCCAATTGTGATTCCGGCCTCCTCTTAATTTCAGGAAAGAAGGAATCGGGGCAGTCTTTTCTTTTCAGAGTATCTGACTTCCCCTCTGCCAATGTGGTTGCTAAGCAAAGTCTGGGTCTTTCTGTGTGTGCCAGCATGCACCACCCAGCCTTCAAGTTCATAAAGAGAGGATAACCAGAGGGACTGGCAGGAAAACAGGCTCTGAACTAGATAACCAGTTACAAGGGGCTGAGACTCATAGTCCTGAGCAGACTTTAACAAAGAAAATCACATAGGTGTCACCTATGGCTCAAGGAGTAGGGTATTGGCCCCATATGCTGAGGGTGGCGGGTTCAAACCCAGCCCTGGCCAAAAAGCTGCAAAAATAAAAAATCACACACTACAGATGGATGAAGCCAGCCCAAGAGGTGGGGAAGGATTACAAAACAGTCACTAACTAATTATTCTTTTTTTTTTTTTTTTTTTTTTTTTGAGACAAGTCTTGCTCTGTCACCCAGGCTGGAGTGTAGTGGTATCATCATAGCTCACTGCAACCTCAAACTCCTGGGCTCAAGGGATCCTCCCACTTCAGCCTCCCAAGTAGCAGGGACTCCAGGTTCACATGGCCCTGCCAGCTAATTTTTTTATTTTTTCATAGAGCAAGGGTCTTGCTAGGCTTGTCTCGAACTCTTGCCCAGGCTGGTCTCTAACACCTTGCCTCAAGTGATCCTCCCACCTCACCCTCTCAAAGTGCTAGGATTGCAGGTATGAGCCACTTCACCCAGCAACTAGTTATTCTGTTTTTTTTTTTTTTTTGGAGATAGAGTCTTACTTTGTCACCCTCGGTAGAGTGCTGTGGCATCACAGCTCACAGTAACCTCAAACTCTTTGGGCTTAAGCAATTCTCTTGCCTCAGCCTCCCGAGTAGCTGGGACTGGGACTACAGGCACCTGCCACAACACTGGCTATTTTTTGGTTGCAGTTGTCATTGTTGTTTGTCAGGCCTGGGCTGGGCTCGAACCTACCAGCCTCGGTGTATGTGACTGGCACACTACTCACTGAGCTATGGGCACTGAGCCATAACTAGTTATTCTTAAAGACAATCACAAATCTTTGTCTTTACCATGTAAATATCAGTGACAGAGTGGTCAAAACATGTTTTCTGCATGAAACAAACTATACTTAGCTGTGGTTCTAACCTTACTAGTTGTGTAACTTGGGCAAATTACTTTCTCACTGAACATCCAATTTCTCATCTGCAAAAATGGGGATGATGTTAGTACTAACTTTATAGGCTTATTGTGAGAATTATATGAGATAAGAGATTTCAAACTCTTAGCATAATAGCAATACCAGGCATCATTATTAGTAATAGTTCCGTTGTTTGAAAGACAATTTTAAATAAAAGGACAGAGAAGCCATTGGGTCAGCCCTGAGATAACTAAAACACAGTCCAAGGCTAGTGAAATACCAAACATCCTAGGAAATTACAAATTCATAAAGACTACATATCTCACACCTGCACTAGTCTGGGGCCAGAAAGCGCTGTGTATGTTCTAAATGATAAAATAGAAACTAAAGGATAAGAAGTCACAGAGAGTAGGGGCGGTACCTGTGACTCAAAGGAATAGGGTGCCGGCCCCATGTACTGTAGGTGGCAGGTTCAAACCCGGCCCCAGCCAAAAACTGCAAAAAAAAAAGTCACAGAGAGTGGCACTGAGAACTGAAAGCAAATAGAGATAAAGAAAAAAAGAAAAGTATTTATTTTTTGTCCCTAGACACGTGTAAGGATCTGCCTCAGCTCTTCCCACCTGGACTCACACAGAGCTTCTCAGACTTTATGAACATCAGGATCACCCAGAGAGCTTGTGACAGCCTAGATCGCTGATCCCAACCCAAGAGGGTCTCTGATTCAGTGGGTTTGGGGAAGCACCCAAGGATTTACATTTCTACCAAGTTCCAGATGACTACTCTCTGAGAACCACTGACAGAAGTTAGGCTGGTCGCAGTGGCTCACGCCTGTAATCCTGCACTCTGGGAGGCTGAGGCGGGTAGATTGCCTGAGCTCACGAGTTGGAGACCAGCCTGAACAAGAACAAGACCTCTGTCTCTAAAAATAGCCGGGCATTGTGGTGGGCACCTGTAGTCCCAGCTACTCCAGAGGCTGAGGCAAGAGAATCTGTTGAGCCCAAAAGTTTGAGGTTGCTGTGAGCTATGAGGCCATGGTCCTCTACCAAGGGCGACAAAGTAAGACTCTGTCTCAAAAAAAAAAAAAAAAAAGTTAAGCACAGAATTTCCTGGCCCCAGACCAATCCAGGTGTGAGATATGTAGTCTTGACATTTATTTATGGTTTTCTTGGAAGTTTGGTACTTCAAACGTCTTGGCCTCTGTATTCACATAATGGATATTACTCAGCCATAAAAAGGAATGAAATGTGGATATATACTACAACGTGGGTGAACCTCAAAAACACCACACTGAGTGAAAGAAGTGGGGTACACAAGGCCACGCATTGGGTGATTCCATATACATGCTATATCTACCCTGTTTCCCCAAAAATAAGACATCCTCCGAAAATAAGACCTACTTACAGGAAAGATAAGACGTCCCCTGAAAATAAGACCTGGCTCATCTTTGGGAGCACACCTTAAAATAAGACATTGTCAGGGAAACAGGGTAGATTGGGTAAATGCATAAAGATGGAAACCAGAGTGGTGGTTTCCAGGAACTGGGGAGCAAAATGATGAAAATATTAATGGGTAAGGTGATGAAAATATTTTGGAACTAGATAGAGCGAGTTTTACAACATTAAAAATACACTAATTGCCACTAAACTTTATACTTTGGTTAATTTTATGCTACATGAATTTTATCTAAGTACAAAAAAAAAAGAAATGGGAATTTAACAATCGTCCCTACTGCATGGGAATATCACGAGAATTAAATAAGATAGCACTTGAAGGCACTTAACGCATTGCTTGACATCGGTCAAACAAGAAACTTCAACTCTTGATTGTTTATTTAAATTAACATAACTTCGGGAAATATCATGCCATTTTCTTAATTTCCCCATGTCACTATCGTGAGACTTGGAAACTTCACCATGGATTTGTACCAGTCTATGGACCAGAATTTGAGAACCAATGAAATAAACAATTTTTTTGAAATAAACAATTTTGATGAATAAAATTGACTTTCGTTAGAGGTCCATGCCATAGAGCCATCCTTACTCAGTTAATAAACCAGAGATACAGAGGTGAGCCATTTCTGATAAGAGTCCTGCCTAGAAATGTACAGAGGAAAGGCCTGGTGAGTGAATGTGGGCCGTTCAGCTTTTCTCACTAAAGTGAGAATGGCAACATGCATCTACACACATCCTGAAACTAACAGCAACCAGCACAACAGTGAAGTAACATAGCTTGGCCTTATTACCTGATCGGGAAAAATGTATCAACCCCGAGGCAGAACGGCCCACTCCGAGAAGAAAGTGAGTTTTTAAGCACTCTGGTTTTCCATTCAAGCACATTATCTGTAGCACAAGACTATGAGGAAAGGGCCAAGGAAGGGGAAGGGAGGGGGGAGGTTAGGGTGGACGGAGGGTAATGGGTGGGGCCACACCTATGGTGCATCTTAGAATGGGTATGGGTGAAACTTACTAAAGGCAGAATACAAATGTCTACATACAATAACTAAGAAAATGCCATGAAGGCTACGTTGAACAGTTTGATGAGAATATTTCAGATTATATATGAAACCAGCACATTGTACCCCTTGATTGCCCTAATGTACACAGCTATGATTTAACAATAAAAAATAATAATAAAAATTTTAAAAAAGCATTGACAAAGCAGCAACTATTTGTGATACGTAACAAATCAAGGTAAACTGATAGAGCATCCCTTGAAATGCTGACGTTTGCTTATTGACATTGGAACGTGCTATTTTCATATTCCTCATATTCATTAGACTAAGTTACTCCCTTTCTCTTTATTTAAAACAAATATAATGTTCCTTAAAGGACTATTAAGACAAAATAAAACCCCTCATTGAACTCCAAAGAAGTCTACAGATGTAAAAATCATGCCAAGTACTGCTTGTAAACTATAAAAATTGTTAAATACCTGTTTTTAGTAATTTAGTAAATTGGTTATCTAAAAAAAGAAAAAAAATCATGAATTGCCTTTGACTAACTGATCACCAATAATTTGGCCTTCATCTTTGTTGCAAATAACTCACATTTTTTTCTTGTCAAAGATGTTTCCATTCATTAATATGAAAAAATAATAATAAATAAATAAATAAGCAGTGTCCTTTTATTTAATGGAAGAAAATCATGTGATCTTCTCTTGTCAGAAAAAGCAAGAGGAACACCTTCACCCTTTGGTTGTGTTCAGAGTGCTTTAAGAATCACTGTAATTGGTGGCACCTGTGGCTCAGTCGGTAGGGCGCCGGCCCCATATACCGAGGGTGGTGGGTTCAAGCCCGGCCCCGGCTGAACTGCAATCAAAAAATAGCCGGGCATTGTGGTGGGCGCCTGTAGTCCCAGCTTCTCGGGAGGCTGAGGCAGGAGAATCGCTTGGGCCCAGGAGTTGGAGGTTGCTGTGAGCTGTATGATGCCATTGCACTCTACCAAGGGCCATAAAGTGAAACTCTGTCTCTAAAAAAAAAAAAAAAAGAATCACTGTAATTCACTTAAAAGGAGAACTTAGATCAGAGACAAAAGGTGGAGCCTGAGGTCCCTAACTGTCATTCGGAGGCTCTGAGCTCCTTTGTGCTCCCTCAGCTCCCCGTGGACTGTCTGTGGACTGGTGCAGATCACCTGGGAGGATTCTTCCAACTGCCCTGGACTAGCCCCTCCCCTCAATTCTGACACCTGTAGGTATCGGTCCCGTGTTTGGAGGGTACCACTGTTATTGATGGGAGGGTAGCAATAGGGGCAAGTTCGAGAAACACTGACTTAATACCAGGGCACCACGTTTATGCTTGTCTGTTTGTCAGGAAGAAAAATACGTTCATTCCTGACTTCATGCAATAGAGGGGCAGGTGGCACCGTAGCTGAGGGTAAGGCATAGGAATCACAGGAGATCTTATAATCATAGGACTCTCATGTAAAACAAATGAGATGATCGTATAGATCACTTTCAGTAGAGGCCGACCCATAGTAAGTGATCATGAGAACTCGGCTACTATTGCCAGCATTTTAAGCCCTGTCCCTTTAAGAATAGTTAATACCATCTACTTAACTTATTCCCTATCATGACAGGAGGGAAAATCCAGCTCCGGCCACCTGGCAGCCAGGTGCTGATCTATACCTAGGAGGAGTTAAAAGAGCCACTGGACACTGGCCTGGAAATCTCATTTATGGACAGCCATGTGCTGTGTCTCCAAGGCAGAAGGAGGCTGCCCATGGGTAATGCTGCCAGCCTCCCATGCCTGGGCAAGCCTGACCCCAGCACACCAGAGTCTCTCTCCCCTGACTGCTGTGAGAGTAAAGGCTCATCAGCCTTCCACACCCAGAGACAGCCACATGGTCATCTGGCTAGTGTGTCCCAGATGATCCAGAGAAGACTCAGGACATGGATGCCATTCAGTGCGGGCAGGTGCCTCTGGGTATTTTTGTGGACCAGATGGCCGGCACATTCTTCTGCCAAGAAAAGCACTGCAGAGCATGAGCCACAGCTCCCAGAATCCCTAGGCAAGAGGAGAGGTGTTACTGTCCACCCCGACAGCCAGACCTATCCATGAACCAACCACCCCACAGCAAGAGGCAGAGAGATCTCGGCCACTGCCCATAGGCCTCTGGCTCTGACCTGGACTGCTTAGTTCAAGCCTCCATATTTGTGTCTTTGTCTATCTGTGGATTTTCATATTTGGTCTCCCTTCCCTTTGAACCTTAACTCTCCCTAACAGACTTGACCTGAGGTTACTGCCCCTCATGCCTTGCACAGAATGCACTGCCCAAGCTCAGGCCCTAAGGATGCTGACCCTTAATCCCAGTCCTGTTTGATGAAGAACACAGAAGTCCATGAGAAACCAGCATGTCACTTGGAACAGCATTCCTGGTGCACTCCCAAGAACAAGCTACTTAACAGATAATGGCCCAAACAGGCCAATGTACAGGCATGAAAATAGAGGGGCAGGTGGTACAGTAGCTCAGGGTAGGGAATAGGAATTACAGGAAATCTTGTAATCAGAGGACTCTCACGTAGAACAAATGAGATGATCTTATAGATCACTTCCAGTAAAGGCTGATGATCTTATAGATGATCTTATGGACCGCTTCCAGTAGAGGCCGAGAACATGGCTATTACTGCCAGCATTTTAAGCCCTATCACTTTAAGAATAGTTAATACCACCTACTTAATTTATTCCCTTTTCTTTTAAATTTAATTTAACCTATCCCAAGAGCCAACCAAGTGGCTGGAATTATGAAGCACAAGCCTCCAAAGCTCAAGTCGTCTCTAAGAGATTCCTGTTTTATCCTGGACGAAGCTCAGCGCCTTAAACATTTTGGGCACTAACAGGTCCTCACAGAATGAAAACTTACAAATGAGATCTGTCTTTCTACCAAACTCTGGTGATCTAAATCAATTTCTTCAGTTAAAGAACTTAATTACCTAACATTTTGAAGCTCCAGCCATAAATAGAAGTTTCTTCCGTGTAAGTTACCCACTGCCTGAAGCTACAGCCCTCGCCCTTTTCATTCAGAAGGATCTTCACTCACCACTGCCTGAAGCTACAGCCCTCGCCCTTTTCATTCAGAAGGATCTTCACTCACCAGGAATCGGCAGTGAGCACAGTGCAGCCAGCAGGTTCCCTCACCTGCTGCCTCCTGGCTCCCCCTCAGCTTCCCGAGAAGCCACAGGCTGCAGTGGAGAGACAGAGGACCTGAGCTCTAAGTTCTTCACTGGCTCTGACCTCAGTTTTCTCACTTTTAGAATGGGCATGAATTTGGGCAGGATTGTTGTGAGGATTCTAGAACAATGTTGAATGTCTGGCCCGATGCCTACTATCACAAGCAACTGCTCTAGGCATTTGGTTGTTAATTTTTTTCCCATCTAAAGTCTCTTCATGGGTGAACTTAACCATCAGTGGTTTATAAAGTCTTCTGAAAATAACTCAGGTCCAGATTGCCTCTCTAAGGTGCATTTTATGAAGTGAAAAGGGTTTGTTTTTTGTTTTTGTTTTTTGAGACAGAGTCTCACTGTGTCGCCCTGAGTAGAGTGCTGTGGCATCACAGCTCACAGTAACCTCAAACACTTGGGCTTAAGCAATTCTCTTGCCTCAGCCTCCCAAGTAGTTGGAACTATAGACATCCATCACAATGCCTGGCTATCTTTTTGTTGCAGTTGTCATTGCTGTTTAGCAGGCCCAGGCTGGGATCGAACCTGCCAGCCTGGGTGTATGTGGCCGGCACCCTAACCACTGAGCTACAAGCCAAATGGAAAGTTTTCTAAATCATAGAGACATGGGGAGGATTGGAAGAAGCAATGCATGTGGTCACTGGTCCACAGAGTGGGGTTCCCCAAGCCAGCAGCTTTGGCATCACCTGGGAACTTGTTGGAAATGCACATTCTCAGGCCCCACAGCAGCCCTACAGAATCGGAATCTTTGGGTTAGGACCCAGCAATCTGTGCAGTAACAAGCCCTCCAGGTGGTTCTGCTGCATGCCCAAGTGTGAGCCCAACTGGCTGTGACAGTGCTTTTAAAAACCTGGCAGGCCCTGTGGAGCTTCTCAGTTATTAGTACTGTGAGGCCACCTTAGGCCACAGACCACAAGGTCAGAGCCCTGATGCCCAGGGGCTAAAACTCATAGTTATTAGTTTCCTTCAGGGAAACCTCACACATCTGCTCATATTTTCCCCATTTAACTAGCAAAGGGTGAGCTCCTGTAACAAGAAACCTCTCTAAGCTAACACAGCCTCAGTGTCATTTTGGGTGAAGAGTTTCATTTTGGGTGAAGAACCTAAAGTTTCAGTTCCTGACACCACACCACGTGTGTCTGCTCTAAATCCTGTAATCTAGCCATAAATTCAGGACCCTGTGGGCTAGCCTAGCACAGATGAATGCAATGGTAAATATCAATGCTGTGTCTCCAAAGCCCTCAGCTCGTCCCTGGCCTCCAGCTTACCTGCTGCTCACTCAGGAAGTCAGTTCAGCCCAGGCAAGTGATCTTGGCAAATTAAAGCTCTTGCCCTTTCTTCCCTCTCCTGGCTTAACTGAAGGGAATGAGAAAAAGAGGAACAAATCTAGGGTGAGGTGAGTACACATCATCTTATTCCATTACTCCAATAAATTTCACTACATGACCCTATTTTATACAGGTAGAAACTGAGGTCAAATAATTTGACCAAGTCAGAGTTGGCAATTGAGACAGGATTGTGATGTGCTCTCTCCACCTTTTCTGACCATGGAACTGTCTACAGGTGCCAGCGGCCAGGGACAGGGAGCTAGAACCACATCATATGAGAGGTAACTGAGAGATTCTGAGACTTGGCAAGACCCTCATAACCGTCCTCAATATCAGATAGGGCTATGATAGAAACCAGGACTCTAGGAGGCCAAGGCAGATGGACTGCTCAAGCTCAGGAGTTTGAGCCCAGCCTGAACAAGAGACCCTATCTCTAAAAATAGCCAGGCATTGAGTAGGCACCTATAGTCCCAACTACGGGAGGCTGAGGCAAGAGAATCGCTTGAGCCCAGGAGCTTGAGGTTGCTGTGAGCTGTGACACCCTGGCAGTGACAAAGAGAAACACTGAAAACCAGGCAAAACGTGGCCCATAGAATGGCAGGAACTCTCCAGCAGTTCTCAACCTGTGGGTTGCGACCCGCTTTGGGGGTCAGACGACTCTTTCACAGAGGTCGCCTAAATACATCCTGCAGATCAGATATTTACATTATGATTCGTAACAGTAACAAAATTACAGTTATGAAGTAGCAACGAAAATAATTTTATGCTTGGGGGTCACCACAACATGAGGAACTGTTTTAAAGGGTCACAGCATTAGGAAGGTTGAGAACCACTGCTCAAGGCCTTCTCAGCTCCTTCTTAGATTGGATCTCTGTTTACACGAACAGCTTTTATTTTGTTTCACTTGGTGTTGGGGCTTTTTGTTGGTGTTGCTTCAGTTTTTATTTTGCCTTAAGACCTGAATGGGATCTGAGAAAAAGCACTGCTCTGCCTTCCTCATGGGGCACACCCCACAGTGGTCACTGTGTCGTATACTCACATTCTTCTGGTCCATTCACTGAAATGTTGTTTTCTTTTTATCCCCCTAGTTGGAGTAAGGAAGGACATTTGTGTGGACCTAAGGGGGATCTGCCAAAAATTATTCCACATGTTCTAAAGCTATGTGCATGACCGAGCTATCTGTGTGTGAGAGAGATACAAATAGAATAGGCAGGCAAAACTGAAGGTAATTCTTTTCACTTTTTACTAGAACATAACACAGTGTGACCCACTGAAATCCAGCCTCTCACTGCACTATGCTAGGTTATCTATTTCTGGCTCTGACATACTCTGCTGTATGAATTAGCATGTGTTACACACTCCCCTGGTTTCAATTTATATATAATAAATCATTTACCGTGGTGATGACAGAAAGCTTCTATGGGTCATGTGTGTAAATACGACACTGAAAATAGACATTAGGATTCTGGAACTGTCCCTTGGAGAATTACTACAGTGAAACCCCAAGTTCTATTTTAATCTAGTCTTTGATTAGCACAAAAACACACTGGATAATTGTACCCAAGAAATAAAGCAGCCTTTTTAGTGACCTTGCCTGGCCTTAACACACTGATGGTAAACAAAGACTGAATTGTAAACAGCGGAGATCCAACCTCCACGCTGACATTTAGAAGTTGCTGGACATTCACTAGAATCCAGCAGTTATGTTCCCAGTTACCTCTCTTGGGTGGTCTTAGTTTCATTAAGATGCTTACTTTTTCCTCTGCTTGGGGTGTCTGGCAGTGAGAGATGGGTCAGGCAGTGTGTCCATGTGACCCTGTTTCTTTGTTCACAGCTCCCTGCCTCCCTCAAAGGCAGACTCCCGTAGCTGGCCGAAGATGCCTCATGTTCTGGCAATGTACTGAAGTCTGACCCCCACCCCCTGGCTGCCACATACAGTGTTCCAGCCAAAGGAAGGGTGAGACCCAGCAAGGTGATGAACCTGCAGGGAGAAGACACACCACACCAAAATGAGAAAACAGCCCCACGGAAAACAAAATCGCTTAGTATTTATGTAGATAAATATTTCTCAATTTTAAGGGTGAAGAATAACATTCTAAGAATAAAAATAATGACAGACAATGAAAAAATGCTCATCATCCTTAATCATCAGAGAAATGCAAATCAAAACTACTTTGAGATATCATCTGACTCCAGTAAGATTAGCCCATATCACAAAACCCAAAAACCAGAGATGTTGGCGTGGATGTTGAGACATTGCTGGTGGGAATGCAAACTAATATGGTCCTTTTGGAAAGATGTTTGGAGAATACTTAGAGATCTAAAAATAGATCTGCCATTCGATCCTATAATTCCTCTACTAGGTATATATCCAGAAGACCAAAAATCACATTATAACAAAAATATTTGTACCAGAATGTTTATTGCAGTCCAATTCATAATTGCTAAGTCATGGAAGAAGCCCAAGTGCCCATCAACCCACAAATGGATTAATAAATTGTGGTATATGTACACCATGGAATATTATGCAGCCTTAAAGAAAGATGGAGACTTTATCTCTTTCATGTTTACATGGATGGAGCTGGAACATACTCTTCTTAGCAAAGTATCTCAAGAATGGAAGAAAAAGTAGCCAATGTACTCAGCCCTACTATGAAACTAATTTATAGCTTTCACATGAAAGTTATAACCCAATCGTAGCACAACATTATGGGGAAAGGGGCAACGGAGGAGAGGGGATAGGGAGGATGGCTGGAGGGAGGGTAATTGGTGGGACTACACCTACGGTGTATCTTAGAAGGGTACAGGTGTGGGCGGCGCCTGTGGCTCAGTGAGTAGGGCGCCAGCCCCATATGCCGAGGGTGGCGGGTTCAAACCCAGCCCCGGCCAAACTGCAACCAAAAAATAGCCGGGCGTTGTGGTGGGCGCCTGTAGTCCCAGCTGCTGGGGAGGCTGAGGCAAGAGAATCGCATAAGCCCAAGAGTTAGAGGTTGCTGTGAGCCGTGTGACGCCACGACACTCTACCCGAGGGCAGTACAGTGAGACTCTGTCTCTACAAAAAAAAAAAAAGAAGGGTACAGGTGAAACTTACTAACTGTAGAATATAAATGTCTGAATGCAATAACTAAGAAAATGCCATGAAGGCTATGTTAATCAGTTCAATGAAAATATTTCAAATTGTATATAAAACCAGCACATTGTACATGATTGCATTAATGTATATAGCTATAATTTAATAAAAAAAAAAAGAAAAAGCTACAAAGGAAAATATGAACGGATTTCACATAACTCCTTATTATAGTTGTTTTGAAAATTGCAAATTAACAAAAAAAAAACAAAAAACTGGCGTGGCACCTGTAGCTCAGCAGCTAGGGCATCAGCCACACACACCAGAGCTGGGGGTTTTGAGTCCAGCCCGGGCCTGCCAAACAACAGTGACAACTACAACCAAAAAATAGCCGGGCATTGTGGTGGGTACCAATAGTCCCAGCTACTTGGGAGGCTGAAGCAAGAGAATTGTTTAACTCCAAGAGTTTGAGGTTGCTGTGAGCTGAAGCCACAGCACTCTACCGAGGGCAACATAGTGAGACTCTGTCTCAAAAAAAAAAAAAACAAAAAACTGTGCGGTCCTGTGGCTCAAGGAGTAGGGCACTGGTCCCATATGCCAGAGGTGGTGGGTTCAAACCCAGCCCCAGCCAAAAACTGCAAAAAAAAAAACTGAAGAAGATGACATGACTTTGTAGCTGATATGACTAAAGATAAATATCCTTTATGTAAATCATGAGCCTTAAAAATCAATAAGAACCCAACTAACACACACAGAAAAGGGTGTGGAGGATATGATTTACAAAAAAATATATATAAATGGCAGATAAATTTAGGAAAGAAAAATATCTCACTACCAGTCTTTTAAAGATGTAAATTAAACCAATTTATTCACCTATCAAATTGGTTCTCATTTTAATAAAGGCAGTGGCACTTGATGCTGGTGAGAGGGTGAGGGAACATACGAGGATGTTTGATTTTTTGCTAGGGGCAAGATAAATGAATTGCTCAGGACAAAAACATCAAATTATTCAAGAGTCAGGACCCAGGATTCTATCCCTATTTAATGTGCCCTAAGGAATGGTCCAAGATGTAAAGAAGCAACGAGCAAGATTGCTGTAGAAGGAGAGGCCATGCCTCAGATTAAACAAATTAGTCTTCAGTGGTCACATGCTGGCTAGGAATCGGCAGGCACCAGACACCTCCCTGCACTCACCACCTCCTCAACTTGACCTAATTTTCATAGATGGGACATGTTCCACATGTCCATAATAGTACTGTAGGTCTAGTTCCTCATGTTGACCACTTCTGTATGTTGACCGGCTTGTCACAGTCCCATGAGTGGTCAACTCTAAATACTTCTACTGTATTCTGGGACGGGACATATCCCTCAGTAGTTCTGAAACCAAATCACATCTGGGTGTGTCCAGCCTTCCCCTTGAACCCCTTATCATTTTCTTGTTTAAGGTAAATGGTGATCTCCCTGTGTCTGCTCAAGTTGCTAGAATAAAACACCAAAGACTGGATAATTTACAGACAACAGACATTTATTTATATCTCATGGTTCTGGGGGGGGCTGAGAAGTCTAAGATCAAGGTGCAGGTAGATTCAGTGTCTGGTGAGGGCCCGCTTACTGGTTCACAGATGGCGCCTTCTAGCTGTGTTCTTGCCTGGTAGAAGCAGCTAGGGAGCTCTCTAAGGTCCCTTATAAAGAGGCACTGATCCCATTCATGAGGCTCCACCTTTGTGATCTAATCACCTTTCAGAGGCTCCAGCTCCTAATACCATCACATTGGGGGTTAGGTTTCAATGTGAATTTTGGGGAGACACAAACATTCAGACTGTAATACCCTGCAAACAGGCAGCACTGGGCAGACATTCAAAGAATGAAATTATATGTGTAAATGCAGTCAATGAGGGGGTGTTGGTAAAAACAGGACTAACAGATAATATCCCAACCAGGTCCCTCAGATGCCCGTACTCACAGACACACGGCAGCAAACGTGTCCAGGGGGAACATACCAGCAGCACCTCTGGTCATACTCCCACCAGATGAGAAGGAAGAATTTTTTGTAAAGAGAGACAGGGAAGGGGTCAAAAATGAAGTATTTCTGAATCTTAAAAT
This sequence comes from Nycticebus coucang, assembly GCF_027406575.1. Taxonomy (NCBI): domain Eukaryota; kingdom Metazoa; phylum Chordata; class Mammalia; order Primates; family Lorisidae; genus Nycticebus; species Nycticebus coucang. The sequence continues at coordinate 55,023,941 of NC_069798.1, read as the reverse complement.
ATCTACCGGGAAAGAAAAAGATTATAATACTTTAATTTGCAATAATGCTTTATATATTTTGCTTTCATAATTATTATTTCAAAACAAAATTTCAAAAGAGCAAAGGGATTTTAATATGTCTGATTTACAGATGGGGCAAATTATTTGCACAGAACTAGGAACTCTTAGCCCAGCTGGGATTGGACATGGGTCCCCAGAATTCTTAGCCTACTCCCAAATCCCAGGGCACAGCACTAGGAAGGACAAACATAAAAATGTGCCACTACTGGGCGGCGCCTGTGGCTCAAGGAGTAAGGCGCCGGTCCCATATGCTGGAGGTGGCAGGTTCAAACCTAGCCCCGGCCAAAAACCACAAAAAAAAAAAAAAAAAAAAATGTGCCACTACTGGCTCAAATTTATTTGTGAACATGTCCTCCCAAGACAGAGAGATGCAATGTAAGATGAAAAAACATAATGGAAGCCCACAGTCAGGGAAAGGTACCATCTAAATTGAAGCAAAGAAGGAAACATCAACTTCAGACACAGCTGATGAAGAAACTGGCAGAAACTGTGGAGATCTTTTCCGTAGGACTAGGGCAGTGTCTCAAACTAGCAAGCCTCAGAATGAACTGGAAGGCCTGGTAAATGGACTGCTGTCCGCCTCCCCTACCTACAGACTTCTGATCCAGGAGGTCTGGGGCAGGACCTAAGACTTTCCATTTCTAATAAATTCTCACATGTTCCTACTACCAGACTTGGAGCACACTATGAGAACCAGGATGGTGACACCATTTCCCCTCCTGGGAAAATAGGGATAATAATAGTACCTACATCATAGGGTTGTTATGAGAACTGACCCTGTAACTGTAAAGCACTTAGAACAGTGCCTGGCATGCAGTAAGAGTTTAATAAATGTTGGGTGTTCCTTGTGCTGCCTCATCTCACCACACCACATTGCCTAGACTTGGATTCAGAGCTTGCTGTGTGACCCTGGGCAAGTCACTCAACTTCTCTGGGTCTCATTTCCTCATCCGTGTAACAAGGAAGGATGAGCTGGACACAGTGTTTTCTTTTTTTTTTGTAGAGACAGAGTCTCACTGTACCGCCCTCGGGTAGAGTGCCGTGGCGTCACACAGCTCACAGCAACCTCTAACTCTTGGGCTTATGCAATTCTCTTGCCTCAGCCTCCCGAGCAGCTGGGACTACAGGCGCATGCCACAACGCCCAGCTGTTTTTTGTTGCAGTTTGGCCAGGGCTGGGTTTGAACCCGCCACCCTTGGCATGTGGGGCCGGCGCCCTACTCACTGAGCCACAGGCGCCGCCCGACACAGTGTTTTCTAATATCCATTCCACCTCCAACTTTCACAGTTCCCATGAATTAATGACCTGAGGGTTTCAGAAATATCCAAGAAGTCTGATGAAAGATTAATAACGTGATTAATCATGATTCTGAATTGTAAGCCATGAAGGGTGGAAACAAGAAGTGCTGTCCGTGTATCCTGATCCCTGGCCAAGAATGGGAGTGCTTGGTCCAGGTTACTAGCCAGTCCCCACAGTGCGCCTGGCAGCAGAAGTCCTCACAATCCAATGCCATTTGCTCTGAACTGATGTTCCTCAAAGCTACTTCCCGTTAGATTTGAATCTTCCAAATAAACACTTCCACTGGAAAAGAAGCATACTGGCCAGCCAGCACATGTCTGCTTCCCTCGGAAATCCTATTTCTAATTTTAAAGGAATCAAGTGGTGTGTGTGTGTGTGTGCGTGTGTGTGTGCCAACCACATCCTGGTTCGAAATCCTGCCATTGTACGTAAGTCCAATTGGCCTATACACATTCGATCAGTCTCAAGTGTCTACACCAGTGATTTTCAACTGGTGTGCCATGAAAATTTTTAAAGATCATTAATTAAATTATTTTTGAAAGATATTCAAAGCACTGTAAGTATATTCTTTTTTTGATCAACATAGATAGTGTGGAAGTTTAACTATAGGTTCAAGTGTGCCGTGAGATAAAAACAGTTGGAAAATCCGGATCTACACTGTGCCAGATTCCAGGTCTACATGGTAAAATACAAAACTTTTATGGAAAACCTCTGTTGGATCTCTCCCCCCTGCCACATTTCTCACCCCACCCGGACCTCTTCACTAACACAAGGCCAGCTCGAGCCCTCTCTGTAAAGTCCTCCCTCCCCCACGTCCCACAATGCCTCTGATTTTACATAGCCATCCCCAGCCCTCAGGTGAGACTGAACATTTCTTTCCTGACTGTGTCCTAAAAGCAGGCACACATATTCTTCTCCCTGACTAAATTGTAGGTTTTTTGAAATAAGTGACTCCCAATTGTTTGAATCTGCCCCCCAGAGCATATATGTAATGTCTCCTACAAAGGCCAGATATGAAATTGCTCAATAAGTATTTTCTGAATTAAATTGAAAATAGAAAATGGTATTCTGTAAAATGGTTTGGATTCCTTTTGAATGCTTAGTCGGAAAGGCAATTCTGTGGGTAAGAATTTTCATAGTCATAGTCGGACAGGCAATTCTGTGGGTAATTCAAGGATTTACCATTGAAAGAGCCCAACTGTCCCTATCAGCCCAGGGAGTTCACCAAGAGAGTTGCGGGGAGTCCTCCTGTGCAGTGCTGGCACCACTGTCCTGCCAGCTAGACCTGGTCATTCTAACAGGCAAGCAAGGAAAACTTAGCCTAACAGAGTGTAAGAAAGAAGATCGTTTTAAGCTTATTTAAAGGCCCGTTATGCTGTTACTGTTACTTTACTTATTGGAAAGAATGTTATTGATTCTAAGCAGTTCAGAATTCACTGCTTTTGGGCACTACAAATAGGAACAGTGTGATCATCATAAAATATTATAAAGTTTCTGATGGGACAGACTTACAGTAAGTTCTGAGAATGGAAGTAAGTCACCCTTCAGGGCTGTGTCTGAGTGAAATCTGCCAACTCTGTGTTAAACGACCCCTTAAAATAAGCCCCTACTTTTTCAGCTCTTGGTGCAGTTCCTTTGATCAGATGTCACTTTCCTCACAATTAAACTTCAGCAGGATTTGTCTGACGCTTGTCAAGTTTGCTATACTTGCAGGGCCTAGGCTAAGTGGCTGTGAGTCACCATCTTGCCAGCTTCCTGGTGCATTTCAGGAAACTTGGATCATCTAGCCAGATTAGGAGGTAGATCCCAGGTGGTGTTCTGGGTTGAATGTGTTTCTCTAAAAAAAGTTCAAGTCCTAATCCACGGTACCTATAAACATGACCTGACCTTATTTGGAAATAGAGTGTTTGCAGATGTAATCGACATAAGATGAGGTTATATGAGGTAAGGGTGGGCCCTAACTCCAGTTTGACTGGTGTCCTCATAAGAAGGAAATTTGGACACAGAGAGACGTAAGAAAGAACACCACATGTCAACTGTGGTAGAGATTGGCGTGACATATCTACAGGCCAAAGAGTGCCAAGAGCTCCTGGCAGCCATCACCAACCACAGAGAGCCAGAACAGACTCTTCCCTCAGAGCCTCCAGAAGGAACCCATCTCATCAACATCTTGACTCCAGACTTTCAGTCTCTACAACTGTGAGAGTAAATTTCTGTTGTTTCAAGTCACCCAGTTGGTGGTCATTTGTTACAGCAGCCCCGAGACATGATTGTAGTGAGTGGCACCAAAATAAGGGATCTAGATGTTTAGGGAAACGGCCAATCACTGAGTTTCACAGTCATTGTGCTCAAGTTTAATCTAATCTAGACTCTGAACACTCCAGTTTTTTTTGTGTGTGTTTTTTTTGGGGGGGGGATTTGAGACAGAGTCACCCTTTACTTTGTCACCCTCAGTAAAGTTCTATGGCCTCATAACTCACAGCAACCTCCAACTCTTGGGCTTTAGCGATTCTCTTATCTCAGCCTTCCAAGTAGCTGGGACTTACAGGTGCCTGCCACAATACCCAGCTATTTTTTTAGAGATGGCTATTTTTTCACTCTTGCTCAGGCTGGTCTCAAACCTATGAGCTGGTATGAGCCACCTCCCCTGGCCTAAACACTCTAGTTGATACATTTTTATTCTCAGGAACTCATATAAAGTCTGTTGGATGAAACTTTATAACATTCTTTGACAATGACTATGGAGTACTCTACCCTCACCTTTGGCCAAAAGCAGTATGTTCTGACCTGCTCAGGGTCTTCCCCGCTCCTGCAATGCTGGCCGGTTTGTTCTCAGCCCATCTACTGTCTGCCTGCTCTCCTGCTCTGGTGGAGTCAAGTCTGTGCAAACAGCTTCCGCCTGGTATTGCTGAGCTGGTCACCCCCACATCTGTAGAGGAAATATTGGCAACTCCATCAAAAAGCTTTAAGGAATAGCTGACAAATCTTTTCCAGATGGGAACCTTTTTCCCCTGGGCAAAGACCTTCGGTTTCTATCCACTGCCTCTGTGCAGAAGCTGGAGAAATGCTTTGGCAGCAAAAGCTAAATTCCACTAATACATCCACCCATGTCAACTCAGCTCTCCAACTTTTCTTCTTCCGCTTCCTCAGCGAGAAGGCGACTTTCACAAAATACCTTTGTATTGATCATTATTTCTAATATTCCACTTTATTACAGTGCCAACTCCTGCTAGTAAGCTTAACATTAGTCTGAAAACTAGGATAGTTGATAGATCTCTTAAATAAGCAGGACCATTAACTCATTAGACATAGGAAGTCACTTATTCTCTTAAAACGCTAACTTAACAATAACTCTGCAAATTTGTCTTTTGTAGGATAGTTAGGGTATATCCAACAAGAATTAAAATTTGAATTTAATTTATAACAATCTGGTGGGGGGGGTTGGCAACACATGAACTACTTGGCCAGATAGATAACGCACCCAAAGCAGTAGGAATCTTCACAAATTCAGTGGACAATTTAAGGTTGTCAAAAATGAACTGCAATATCAACATTTTAAAGAACTCCTACTAATACATCAAGTTAGTTCAGATTTAGATGACCGGAATAAATATAAAAGACACGGGTGGCCAACAGTTTGGGCTTTAAAGCTCTTGTTTGGAAAATTTTGAAAGACTTAGAGGAAGTCAAACCAGTTTCCATGGAGACTAAAGTGTATTCCTTCTGCATATCTAAGGACAGAGGGATTATAAGGCCATAGAGCATTAGAGCCAGGCTGGACCCACCCTTTCCTGGCCAGAGGAAGAGATTGAAGCTTGGGGAGATTAAGTGATTGGCCCAGGATCACACAGCTGGGGAGGTGACAACCAGGATCAAATACTGGGCTCTTAACACTAATCCCTTACAACACACTGAACTCACACAATCCTGGTTCAGAATGGCCTTGAGGACTTGGCAGGTGACAGACTGCCACACATGGGCCAGAGCACAGAACACTCACAATACAGACACCAGACCCCACCCACCTCCTTTCTGCAGGCCTCACCAGGCAGCCGTGAGTGTGAGAACACTGTTAAACTTTAAACTTGCATTACATAAAGACTCAGCTTCTGCCTCCTCCCCATTACCCTTCTCTTCCTTCCTGCCTACCACCATTTCCATTCCAGCACTTCCTGAGCTCCCCGAAACTCCTTTAGTCTCGGTTTTTTGGATTGATCAGGACAAAAGGTAGCATCAGTCCTGAAGGAATTGCCTTCCTTGGTTCTAAGGAATGGGGGGTTTTCTAACTTCATGATGAGGCGATAGTTCCACTGGGTATTCTTCTGTCCGTACCTACCCAGCTGAGACATCACAGCCACATCCTCTTCGGCACAGGAATCAGGGACACACACGCCCACGCTGTACTCGGCTCCATCCTGGGAAACACAATGCGACAAGGTGCTTTCATGTCAGTGTTCACAGCATGTTTGCATGATCATTGCCAGGGAAGGCTGCTGGCAAGTAGGCAGCCTGGGAGAGGGAAGAGCAGAGCGTTGGAAGTAGAAACGCTTTCTAACTTCTCAAGAGATGGCTTTTCCATTACAGAGTGGCTCCCGGGAATTGCCAGAGCATCAGATGCACCCACACTTAAATTAAAATATACCCTGAGGCTTAATGTGGCTGATATTTAAAAAGCAGCTGTTACTTTTGGATAATCTGCCCCAGTGCTCCCTCTTCCATATTAGAGGTCATTAAGAGTTGACTCTCCTACAGTTTTTAATACAATTTCCAAGTTGCCATTTCTTGGTAGCAAGATCCAATAAATCAAGTACAGATTTTATTAATAAATAAAAGCAATCATTATAATGACTGTGCCAATAAAGAAAACATCAAATTATAAATAAAAATGTCTGGGATGGTTCTTCTAAACATATTAAATTGTGGGATTGTGTAGGCCTGACCTTTTGCTCTGATATCAAAACCATTAATCTGCTTTGAAAATCACATTTGTACACATGATTAAACCCTCAAAAAAAATCACTGCCCCCTTCCTCAGCGGACAAATGGAACTTGGTGATAATCTCCCCATCTCTACAGTTAACCAGTGTAAAATTGTTTATAACATTCGTATCAGAAAGCTGGAGTTTTTATTGTGATTTTACGCATTTGTTATTAGCCAACTACTAATGTCGTTTGCATAATATCTTTGCGTTTCTTAAGAAGTCAAGCCTTCCCTAGCTTGGTTGGTTGGTTTGTTTGTAGCAGGGAAAGGATTAACATGCTTTGAAGATAGTGAACCCTGCGACCTTGGTCAACTGACTTGGGACATGACTTTCATGAAAACATTCCTATCTGCTAGGATTACCTCGAATTTGTGTTTAGAGCTCTGTTTCTGGCAAAGGGGTTAAGGCTAAAGTGATGATGTCTTACATCCTGCCCTGTGTGGGGAAAAAAAAAATTACTGATGGTGATAGGGTTCGTAAACTGTGTTTTAAGTTCCCGGGTTTGACCCACACTCTCCTACACGATGATGTGGTTCCATGACAGCAAGATGCAGAGCAAGGATTTAGCCTGGGAGAACAATGAGTGCCCTTGAAACCCCAAGGACAGGACAGTCCCAGCAGCACTTGAGCCTGACAGGGACAGAAGAGGGCACCGAAGAACTCAAAAAGCATCTACAGGATTTGCTACTGAAGTGGCTGGCCGGGGCCCAGCCCTGGATTCCCCATGACGGTCCTGCAGAGGTCCCACACTAGGCAGCGTACAAGAAGGAGCATCTCAAGGCCAGTGTGGTTTGTGAACAAGTGCCTCAGCTAAGACCCCACACTCAGAAGACACTGAGCTGGTTTCTGCTAACTATTTAAAAAATTGTTTTAAGGCGAGGCACAGTAGCTCAAACCTGTAGTCCTAGCACTCTGGGAGGGTGAGGCAGGTGGATTGCTTGAGCTCAGGAGTTCAAGACTAACCTGAGCAAGAGCAAGACTCCCCCCCCCATCTTTACTAAAAACGAGAAAAACTGAGGCAAGAGGCTCAGTCGAACCCAAGAGTTTGAGGTTGCTGAAAGCTATGATACCATGGCACTCTATCAGGATAAGGTGCCAGAGTGAGAATCTGTCTCAAAAAAATAAATAAATAAAAATAAAATTTAGTTTTCACTTTTTGCAAAACATCATGATAGCTTTTTGGTTTGTTTCTTTTTTTAATTAAGAAAAGCCATCGTGGCTCGGCACCCGTAGCACAGTGGTTACGGTGCCAGCCCCAGAACACCGAAGCTGGTGGGTTCGAACCTGGCCTGGGCCTGCTAACACAACAATGACAACTGCAACAACAAAAAATAGCCAGGCACTGTGGCAGGTGCCTATAGTCCCAGCTATTTGGGAGGCTGAGAATAGCTTAAGCCCAAGAGCTTGAGGTTGCTGTGAGCTATGACATCACAGCACTCTACCTAGGGCGACAGCTTGAGACTCTATCTCAAAAAAAAAAGAAAGAAAGAAAGAAAAGCCATCGATGGAATTGTATATTGTTCCATATCATGACATTCACTTACCCTTCAAGAGCAAGCCTTGCAGCCCCACACTCTCCTGCAGCATGTGAAGCGTGCAGTACCATCCTCGGAAGCGCTCCTCAAGAGCGCGGGCAGAGAGGCACTCACTGTACGATCCCAGCCTGTCCAGGTGTCCGTTGAGAACATTGCTCCCCAGCTTCCCCCATGGAGTCATACACTGAATTTCAAAGCAAAAGAAGTTTGGGAAATGAGCCTCGTGTCACTTTTAAATGAATGTGTAAGCACTGAGTTCCATGTTTCCAACCTGTCAAACCTACGTGACAGAAAAAAAGAAGAGAGACCGATCTGCCCAGCTGCCACTGTTGGCACCGTACGCACGCAGCCTCTGTCACGGTGGTGAAGGGGACCACCAGTCTGTCAACCATTGCTTAAAAAGATGAAGGGTTTGGTTTCTTTGCTTTCTACCCCACAAATGCTCATGTCTTGCAAAAAATTGTATCTCGTTTTATGGGACCTTACTCTGGAAAGAGTTTTTTTGGGTAATCTTCAGAGCAGAAAGGTGGGTGATGAAGCTCCCCAGTTGGTGGCATTCTCAGCTCTGCTCCTGCCAAGTCCGGCTTCTGTTTGTTCCTGTGTAAGTATTTCCATTTTCCTTTATTTTCAAAATTCATTTCTTTTCACCTTTTTTCATCTCTTCCTTTCCCTTTCCTAAATGCAGCCCCCACATGTTCGCTGTGTACCCTCTGCTGTGTAAGTGTTCTTGTCTTGTCATTTATATGAACGGTTCTGTGCCTCTAATATCCTGTTTTATTACATACATTGCTCAGTGCTACATCTTTTACTATTTTATGACGGTAAGGTGCACGTGTAGTCCAGGGCTTCCAGGCACAGTAGAATAACCTTTGATTTAGCTATTCCCCACATGATGGACACACAGATGACTCCAACCCACACGAATGCACCGTGATCAACTCCCCATTCCTGTTACTGTACAGAGCAACGTGAAGATTGGGCTCAGATACGTAAGCGAAATTGCTGGACCATAAGGCACACACCCACTTAGTCTGGGTCCACCCAACCTGACTGCTCACCAGAGTGACTGCCCCAGTCTGTATCCCCAGGGATGCTGGTTCCTACCGTTTCTCTGTACTGTCCAGTTTTCTCATTTAAGGCAGTTAATAGGTTTATACCTTTATAGTTGGTGTCTAATTGTTGGTTTAATTTCCACTTCTCTAATTTATAAATCAGCCAGAGTATTTTTGTTAGTCATCTCCTTAAGTTTTCCCTTCTGAAACAGTTTGTATCCTTTGCCCATTTTTTTCTTTTTCTCTTTTTCTTTTTTTGTGAGACAGAGCATCAAGCTGTCACCCTGGGTAGAGTGCCATGGCATTGTAGCTCATAGCAACCTCCAACTCCTGGGCTTAAGCAATTCTCCTGCCTCTGCCTCCCAAGTAGCTGGGACTACAGGCTCCTGCCACAACACCCGGCTATTTTTTTGGTTGCAGCCATCATTGTTGTTTGGCGGGCCTGGGCTGGATTTAAACCCACCTGCTCAAGTGTATGTGGCTGGCAACTTAGCCACTTGAGCCACAGGCACCGAGTCCCTTTGCCCATTTTTTAATGGATTTTTCTCTCTTTTTTTTTTTTTTTTGTACAGACAGAGTCTCACTTTATCGCCCTCGGTAGAGTGCCATGGCATCACACAGCTCACAGCAACCTCCAACTCCTGGGCTGAAGCGATTCTCTTGCCTCAGCCTCCTGAGTAGCTGGGACTACAGGCGCCCACCAAAACGCCCAGCTATTTTTTGGTTTGCAGTTCAGCCGGAGCCAGGTTTGAACCCACCACCCTCAGTATATGGGGCCGGCGCCTTACCGACTGAGCCACAGGTGCCGCCCTGGATTTTTCTCTTTTTGATTTGCAAGAGCCTCTTGTTACTCTACATATTGATCCTGTCTATCTGAGTCATTGAAAATATCTACTCTCAGTCAGTTTACCTACCACATCCTTCAATGAAGGATGTAATGAGATCCATCCATATTTTATTTATCGATTGTGCTTTTGCTGCTTTGTTAAGAAATTCCTCCTCAAATTTACCACTTTAGATGCCTACATTCAAAAAATAGAGAGCGCATCAACAAACTCACAAGCTATTTTATGGAATTGGAAAAAGAAGAACAATCTAAGCCTAAACCCAGTAGAAGAAAAGAAACATCCAAAATCAACTCAGAGATCAATGAAATTGAAAACAAAAGAACTATTCAGAAAATTAATGAAACAAAGAGTTGGTTTTTTAAAAAAAATAAATAAAATAGCCATTGGCCTGACTAACTAGAAATAGAAAAGTAAAATCTCTAGTAACCTCAATCAGAAATGATAAAGGGGAAATAACAACTGATCCCACAGAGATACAAGAGATCATCTCTGAATACTACCAGAAACTCTATGCCAAGAAATTTGACAATGTGAAAGAAATGGATCAATATTTGGAATCACACCCTCTCCCTAGACTTAGCCAGGAAGAAATAGAGCTCCTGAACAGACCAATTTCAAGCACTGAGATTAAAGAAACAATAAAAAAGCTTCCAACCAAAAAATGCCCTGGTCCAGATGGCTTCACACCATAATTCTATCAAACCTTCAAGGAAGAGCTTATTCCTGTACTGCAGAAATTATTTCAAAAAATTGAGGAGGAAGGAATCTTCCCCAACACATTCTATGAAACAAAGATCACTCTGATACCAAAACCAGGAAAAGACCCAAACAAAAAGGAGAATTTCAGACCAATTCCACTCATGAATACAGATGCAAAAATTCTCAACAAAATCCTAGCCAATAGATTACAGCTCATCATCAAAAAAGTCATACATCATGATCAAATAGGTTTCATCTCAGGGATGCAAGGCTGGCTTAACATACAAAAGTCCATAAACGTTATCCACCGTATTAACAGAGGCAAAAATAAAGATCATATGATCCTCTCAATAAATGCAGAAAAAGCATTTGATAAAATCCAGCATCCTTTTCTAATTAGAACACCGAAGAGTATAGGCATAGGTGGCACATTTCTAAAACTGATTGAAGCTATCTATGACAAACCCACAGCTAATATTTTGCTGAATGGAGTAAAACTGAAAGCTTTTCCTCTTAGAACTGGAACCAGACAAGGTTGTCCTCTGTCCCCTTTACTATTCAATATAGTGCTGGAAGTTCTAGCCAATACAATTAGGCAAGACAAGGAAATAAAGGGAATTCAAATGGGAGCAGAGGAGGTCAAACTCTCCCTCTTTGCTGACGACATGATCTTATACTTAAAGAATCCCAAAGACTCAACCACAAGACTCCAAGAAGTCATCAAAAAATACAGTAATGTTTCAGGATATAAAATCAATGTCCACAAGTCAGTAGCCTTTGTATATGCCAATAACAGTCTAGATGAGAAACTAAGGACACAACTCCCTTCACCATAGTTTCGAAGAAAATGAAATACCTAGGAATATACCTAATGAAGGAGGTGAAGGACCTCTATAGAAAAAATTATGAAATCCTCAGAAAGGAAACAGCAGAGGATACTAACAAATGGAAGAACATACCATGCTCATGGATGGGAAGAATCAACATTGTTAAAATGTCTATACTTTCCAAAGCAATCTACCTACTCGATGCCATTCCTATTAAAATACCAACATCGTACTTTCAAGATTTGGAGAAAATGATTCTGCGTTTTGTATGGAACCGGAAAAAACCCCGTATAGCTAAGGCAGTTCTTAGTGATAAAAATAAAGCTGGGGGCATCAGCATACGAGATCTTAGTCTGTACTACAAAACCATAGTGGTCAAGACAGCATGGTACTGGCACAAAAACAGAGACATAGACACTTGGAATCGAATAGAAAACCAGGAAATGAAACTAACATCTTACAACCACCTAATCTTCAATAAACCAAACAAGAACGTACCTTGGGGGAAAGACTCCCTATTCAATAAATGGTGTTGGGAGAACTGGATATCCACATGTAAAAGACTGAAACTGGACCCACACCTTTCCCCACTCACAAAAATTGATTCAAGATGGATAAAGCACTTAAATTTAAGGCATGAAACAATAAAAATTCTCAAAGAAAACATAGGAAAAGCACTGGAAGATATTGGCCTGGGGAAACACTTCATGAAGAAGACTGCCATGGCAATTGCAACAATAACAAAAATAAATAAATGGGACTTCATTAAACTGAAAAGCTTTTGCACAGCTAAGAAGACAACAACCAAAGCAAAGAGATAATCTACACAATGGGAAAGGATATTTGCATATTTTGAATCAGACAAAAGCTTGATAACTAGGATCTATAGAGAATTCAAATTAATCCACATGAAAAAAGCCAACAATCCCAAATATCAATGGGCAAGAGACATCAATAGAACCTTCTCTAAAGAAGACAGATGAATGGCTAACAACCATATGAAAAAATGTTCATCATCCCTATCTATTAGAGAAACGCGATCAAAACAACCCTGAGGTATCATCTAACCCCAGTGAGAATGGCCCACATCACAAAATCTCAAAACTGCAGATGCTGGCATGGATGTGGAAAGAAGGGAACACTTTTGCACTGCTGGTGGGACTGCAAACTAGTACAACCTTTTTGGAAGGAAGTATGGAGAAACCTCAAAGAACTCAAGCTAGACCTCCCATTTGATCCTGCAATCCCATTACTGGGCATCTACCCAAAGGAAAAAAAATCCTTTCATCATAAGGACACGTATATACTAGACTGTTTATGGCAGCTCAATTTACAATCACCAAAATGTGGAAACAGCCTAAATGCCCACCAACCCAGGAATGGATTAATAAGTTGTGGTACATGTACACCATGGAATACTATTCAGCTATTAAAAAAAATTGAGACTTCACATCCTTCATATTAACCTGGATGGAAGTGGAAGACATTATTCTTAGTAAAGCATCACAAGAATGGAGAAGCATGAATCCTATGTACTCAATTTTGATATGAGGACAATTAATGACAATTAAAGTCACAGTGGGGGTGAGGGAAGGAGAGAGCAGAGAGAGAAAGAAGGAGAGAGGGGTGGGGAAAGGAAGAGCAGAGAGAGGGAAGGAGGGCGGGGGGTGGGGCCTTGGTGTGTGCCACACATTTTGGGGGCAAGACACGATTACAAGAGGGATTTTACCTAACAAATGCAATCAGTGTAACCTGGCTTATTGTCCCCTCAATGAATCCCCAACAATGAAAAAAAAAAAAAGAAATTCCTCCTCATTTATAGGTCACAGAGATTTTCTAACATTACCTTCCACTATTTTTATATTATAGTTTTACTTTTTATATTTAGATCTTTAATTTGTCTGAATGATGAGTCATTCATCTGAGGTTTTTGTTTCTCCAAAGAATGGGCCAATTATCTCAATACTATTTCTAAATAGCTCTGCCTTTCATCATGGATTTGTGGAGCAAGTTTCTTTTTACCTGAAAGTCTTGTATATATATATGGATCTGCCTCCGAGTTCTCTATTTTGTTTTGTTTGTTCTAGACAAGACTAGGTATGTAACCTCAGGGCCAATGCAAAACAAAAATGCAGATCCCTTTGTCTAAAAATTATTAAATATTTTAAGAGGTTGACAACAAGTCATACTTCAACTAAGCAGGAGGCTCTTCTAAGAGCAGGGTCCCATGTGACTGCATGGGTGACAGACCCATGAAGCCGGCCCTGGTTCTAGCACCAGAACCATATCATTTTCATTACATGGATGTGTAGTATATCAAGTATGTGCCTTTAGTCTTCTTTTTCAAAGTTGAGCTAATTATTTGTGGGCCATTAATCAGGAATACAAATTTCAGAAAAAGTATATTGAATTCCCCTAAATATCCAGTTAGACTATTGGCTAAAATTGCTTTGGATTTATAGATTTCATGGAGGCAGGGGCCTGACATCATTTTTATACTAAGCCATCATCGGATGACATGCAATTTATGCAAATCTTTTTTGCATTCTTGCTCATAATTCTACATTTTTTTTCTCAATAAACTTAAAACAGACAATTCCTAAATAGTGCATAGTTGGCTATTTTCCATGGCATTTTATTTTCAGTTACATTTTCTAACTGTTGCTGGTATGAAAAATGCTATTGATTTTTGTAATTTGTTCTGATAATCTGGCAAATTTGCTAAACTTGTGCTGATTCTTATTAGTTCTCCAGTTTTGTTCCTTCCACTCTAATCTTTATACTACTTCACTTTTCCTTTTCTAGGTTTGGGGTTAACGTTATAATCAAATTTACAAAGTATGTTGGACAGCTTTCATACTTTTTAATGTTCTAGGACAAGCATAATTATTGCTAGTTGCTGGGGTCAGCGATAGTCAGGGAGAAGGGTCGTGTGTGGCCGTAGAGATGGAGCACAAGGGAGATCTTTGTGGGGATGGGATGGTTCTGTACCTTGATGGCAGGGTGCCTTTCATAAATCCATACGTGTGCCGTAACAACAGGACTGTACCCACAGTCTATCAGTGTCCATTTTCTTTTTAAAAACCATTGCACTGTAATTGTTAGATGTAATTGGGGAGACTACGTGAAAGATACATGGAATCTTTCTTGTTTTGTGTTTTCATAGATTCTATATTTTTCTATTTCGCATTCACTCATCACAGGGGCTATTGTATTAACTCTACTTTTTTTTTCTTTTTAAGTTTTTTTTTTTTAATTAAGTTTATTTATTTTTGTATTTTTGTTGTTGTTGTTGTTGCAGTTTGGCCAGGGCTGGGTTTGAACTCACCACCCTCAGTATATGGGGCCGGCACCCTACTCTCTGAGCCACAGGCACGACCCAACTCTACTTTTTTATTTTCTATATTCTTGAGACTAATATTTGCAGGCTTGTGAACTAGGGAAAGCGTGGCCCTTCCGGGGCTAGCCAATTCTTAGAAATAGCAAAGGTTCATCCCAGGAGCATGCCTTTGATATGCTAACTGATCAATCCAGAGCCCACATCCCCAACTATCTCCTTCATCAAACTTTAACACACCAAGTCAATATTCCTCTGCCCTAAATTACCCAGGACCATGGGCCAGACAAGGAGAGACCATTGACATTACTCCGAGCCTAGCAACATCATTCCAACTAGCCAGTCCTAAACTGTTTTGTTTGTTTTGAGACAGAGTCTCTCTTTGTTGTCCAGGCTAGAATACCATAGCATCAGGCTAGCATACAGCAACCTCAGACTCCTGGGCTCAAGTGATCCTTCTGCCTCAGCATCCCAAGTAGCTGTGACGACAGGCACCCACCACCATGCTTGGCTAATTTTTCTACTTTTAGAAGAGATGGGGGTCTCATTCTTGCTCAGGCTGGTCTCAAACTCCTGAGCATAAGCCATCCTTTTATCTCTGCTTCCCAGAGTATGTAAGATTACAGGCATGAGCCATTGTGCCCAGCTATCCTGAACTATTCAATCTGCTTCCTCACAGAAACCCCAGTGGAGACAGTGGCCTCTGCTTTTCCCACACCCTTGTGCTGGTGATTAACCCTGTGCTTCCACACTTGGGTCTCTATGGCATGGCGTGCCCCCTCCTTTCAGGAAATGCAACTAATAAAAATCATCTTTCAATGGCATGGACTCCATCGTGTACATGTAAAATCACCTCCATGAATTAAAATCCCATAGGTACAACTGATATACCTCTGAACTGGGTAGCTTCCTGTGAATCTATATTATTCAAAAATAAAAAGATTTTTAAAAACAAAGTGAAGTGGTCATCTTTCACACTTTGGAAGTTTTCTAGCACAATAGGATTATACTCGTATATGGTTAAAATTTGGGTAGAACTCAAGTGTTTTAACCATCTTAGTCTGTAGTTTGGCCAGGAAGAAAGTCTTTAATTAGTATTTTAATATTTGTTTGCTTAATAGTCTTCAATTTTTCTACTTATTTTTGAGCCACTAAAATTTTTTTTTTAATTTATCCTTTCTCTTTTGGTTTCCAAATATCCATTTATGACTTTTTAATCATTGTTATATCTGCATTGACTTCTACTTCATTCTTTAGTTTTCATTCAGTTTTGCTCAGATGTGCAGCTCACGCCCCTTCTCTACTCTAACGATCAACTTTTGGTTTTGTTAATCCTGGTTTTCTTTATTTTATATGTTTCTTGTTTCACTGATTTCTGCCCTTATATATGTCATTATTTCCTTGAGATCAATCTGTTTCTTTTTTTAAATTTATTGAGTTGAGTGCTTATTTATGTTTTCAAACTTTCTTGCTTCCTCGTTACATGTTGGTATGTATTGAGAGCTATATTTTCCCTGTAAGGGCTGCTTTATGTGCTTCTAAATTTTGACTTCTGGTGTTTTCATTGTCATTCATTTCCGTGTGTGTGTGTGTAACTTTCCACCATAATTTCTTTTAAGACAGGGTTATCTAGGATTGTAAAACTTACTTTCCCCTCACTATTTTTAGAGACAGGGTCTCGATCTTGCTCAGGCTGGTCTCGAACCTGTGAGCTCAGACAATCCACCCGCCTCGGCCTCCCAGAGTAGTAGGATTATAGGTGAGAGCCACTGTGCCCCGCCTCTATAAACACTCTTAATCTGGTATCTTTTATCTTCCTTTAATTCTGGAGAAAGCATTATAATGATTTGTTCATTTATTGTATTCCTTCCATGTGTTTTGTTATATTTCTCCTTTTGGCTTCTCTTACCCAACTATTGGCACCTTTAGCCTCGATATCTCTTAGTTTTTCTTTTTTAACTTTCTGTCTCTTTATCCTTTCCTGCTATATTTGGAGGAATGGCTCAGATTTTCCAGCTCACTAATTTTTCTCAGCCTTTATCCTTCTTACTATCTATCCTGACAATGTATATAGATTCTTATATATTTTTTTCAACTGTGCTATCTGTATATCAATAGTTCCTCCCTTATGATGGTTTCATCATGCTTTGTACTACCAATATTCTCCCTTATCTCTTTGGTTATATTTATTGTGCTTCTTTTATTAATAATTCCTGGATGGCCCACTTAGTCTCATAGTTTAGCTTCCTATAGTAAACCCGCCTGTTCAATTCGTCATCTTTCTTTTGTGCGTCTCCTGCTCAGGGTTTTGGAGTTTGGGCCTGCACACTCTTAGCTCCGTGGTCTGGTGACATGCAGCCCACGCCCCAGGGTGTGTGTCTCCTCGGGAATTTAAGGAGTGTGAGAAGAGAGCATGACCCTCAGGGCAGAAAGTCCCAGCACCACAGAACCACTGGAAATCCCACTTGCTGCTTTACCAGTCAACTCAGTCTGGGCAGGACATTCCCTCCAATTATTTGAAAGAAATAGCCCTGAGAAGACCAACTTTCTCCAGACAGATCTGCCAGCCCCGAGGGCAGAAGCACAAATGGGTGAATGAATGTTCTGGAACTGGTCAGCCTCAATGCATGGGATGGGGGGGGGGGGAGAAGGGAGGGCGGGGAGCCCTGCCTTGACAAGAGCACCTCTGACAGAGGTTACCCTGGCTGCTGCTGCTGATTTTTCTCTCAGGGGTGACAGTGACCTGTGGTTTTCAGAGGCTGGTTTGCATCAGCATCGCCTGGAGGGCTGGTGAAACAGATTGCTGGGGCCCTCGCCGGGAGCTTCTGCTTCAGCAGGTCCAGTGGCCTGAGAAGCTGCACTTTATCACATGCTGCTGCTGCTGCTGCTGGTGGAGAGGTGCACTTTGAGGCAGTGACACACGCAGGCACTTGTACACACACACACTGAGCAGGTGACAGCCTTCAGGACCCCAGAGGCTTTTTACAATTTCGACATCATTTGCCAGTCAATGCATCTCTCTTCTTTCTTAAATGTCTACAGCATTATTTTGACCAAGGGAAATAGTTGGGGAGAGGGAAAGCAGCTGTTGCTAATTTGCCATTTTATTAGCAATTTCCTTCTTAGAGGACCCACATTATCATTTTTTCTTTTTACTTATTTTACCCAAACTGAAATGTCTTTAAAGCTGTGAAGGAGAATTAGCTTTCAGCACATAGTAAAGACGGTGCAGTTGAAGTTTCTTTTAAGCTTGATGTATATGGTAAACTTGACCACTTTCCCTTAAAATTACACAGCAAGATGGATGCTGCCAGAACTCAGCCAGATCCTGAATTGTGACAGCAGCAACTAACATGTAGGGCCTGGTACATGCCGGGCACCATTTTGAATATTTTCTCTCCATCAACTCATTTAACCTTCGCAAAACTCTGGAGATTATGAGATAAGTAATCATTATAAATCCTCATTTGATAAATGTGGAAACTGAGGCACAGGGAGGTCAAGACACTTGCCCAAGGTGACATTATTAGTAGCAGGACAAGTGAGAAAATTGAGGCCCAGAGCTAATAAGTACTATACATAACAATATACTTTCCCCCTTTTATATGTATGTATGTATTTATTTATTTATTTATTTTGAGACAGAGTCTCAAGCTGTCACCCTGTATAGAGTGCCATGGCATTACGCAGCTCACTGCAACCTCAGATTCTTGGGCGTAAGCAATTCTCTTGCCTCAGCCTCCCAAGTAGCTGGGACTACAGGCGCCCAGCTATTTTTTTGTGTGTTGCAGTTGTCATTGTTGTTTTAGCAGGCCGGGGCCAGGTTTGAACCTGCTAGCCCCAATGTAGGTGGCCAGTGCCCTACCCACTGAGCTACAGGTGCCACCCTTCTACCCCCTTTTAATTTGCTAGTAAGAATCAGAGCTGTATATGAAAACCAGTCAGGATCAGACCTGCTTGTTCATACCCAGTTTAGTCCAACCACATAACCTCTTACTCTTTAAAACATGCAAAAAGACTCTGTTTTTATCTATCACTTTGGTGTATAAGTAAATGTAAAGGCACATAAGTAAATGTAATGATATGACCCAAATATAGGTCATTGAACTATCCAGCTCCTCCCACATTTCTACTACAATTTGGGTTCCTGAGATTTGATCTTGAAATCAAACTGAAGGAACTGCATTTTTCTTACATGTGTGCTTTAAAAAGAAAAAGTAGTAATTTATTTTGAAGACCTCCTGATCCTAATTTGGCAGCCAGCCCTTGCTGAACACTCCAGTTAACTGACTTCTGATATGAACCCTCACCTCTTTTGGCTAGGTCCACTGCTTTGGGCCACTTGGGGTCAGCCAGTAGGCAACTGCTGTCACTGGCCTCTTTTAAACAACTCTCGATTGTTCCAGACCTTTGCTGCAATGAGAATTACTGATCTTCCCCTCTTCCCTCCCATGTGTGTGTCTCCTTGTCTCCTACCACACTCAGAACCTTAGAGCTAAACTGAATCACAAGACTGACCATATCCCTCCTAAACTCCCCAAGGCACCATGAACAAGGTTAAAAGGTTATAACTTAGAAAAAGAATGGGCATTCAGAACATATAAAGAACTCTTACAAATCAAACATTTTTAAAAAGTCAAAGAAACTGATTTAAAATCCACTAAAGATATGAATAGGAAACTCTTAGCAAAGGAAATCCAACTGATCAATAAATATGAGACAGCCATTCAGCCTTATCAGTAAATGATTAAAATGTAGACAGTTGATATGATTTTTGGTAAATGCCATGGTTTGAATGTCCCCCCAAAATCACAAGTTTGACACTTCATCCCCAATGAGACAGTATTGAGGGGTGAGGCCCAGTCAGAGGGGCGGAGGCCTAACAACAAGTCTTAATAATGGACTGATGTCATTGTTGCAGGATCAGGTCAGTTATGGCAAGAGCAGGTTGTTATAAAAGCAAACCTGGCCCCTTGAGCTCGCTCGCTCTCTCTCTCTCTTTCCTTTGCCCTTCCACCTTCCACTATGAGCTAACATGGCACAAAGTCCCTCACCAGATGCCAGTGTCATGCTCTTGGACTTCCCAGACTCCAGAACTGTGAGAAATAAGTCTCTTCTTTATAAACTACCTAGTCTCTAGTATTCTGGGTAGCAGCAGAAACAGACTAAGATAAAAAGAATATGAAAAAATAATGTTCTTGATTTTACCTTCTGAAAGCCATTCTCCGTCCTAACAACAACTAGATTATCTCTTTAAAAATCACCACTCCCCAACTGTGTGCAATCCTGACAAAAAAAAAAAAAAAAAACAGTATGGTGCCTGTGGCTCAAAGGAGTAAGGCGCTGGCCCCATATTCCAGAGGTGGCAGGTTCAAACCCAGCCCCAGCCAAAACTGCAAAAAAAAAAAAAAAAATCCAAATTCTCTATCCTTTCATTACAAAAGCTGAAGGGGTCCCTGGAGGCCACTCCCAGCCTCCCCTCTGCCTCTCTGTGACTTGGGTGGAGAGAGAGAAGGCTCATAGCCCACTAATCCACAGGGACCAGGTCTTCAGCCCCCCTGTGCATCCTATGAGCTACCCTATAGTTTGCCAATAATTCTCCTTAATGTTGAAGTTTGCCAGAGCTGGTGGCTGTGGTTTAACCAAAGACTCCTTCCTAACTGATGTGCCCAGTCACCCAGCAATTCAGTGTCTCAGAATCTACCCCAGGCATTGCCAGATGCCATGTTTACAATAGCAAAAAGTGGACACAGACTATTAGACGGGGCCATATGACAATGCCATTTTGTAGTGCAAAAGAAGTATAATATCATGGGTGGCGCCTGTGGCTCGAGGAGTAGGGCACCAGCCCCATATACCAGAGGTGGTGGGTTCAAACTCAGCCCTAGCCCAAAGATGCAGGAAAAAAAAAAAAAGAAGTATAATATCACAATTTCACATAGTTCAACCTCTTTTAGGAAATAATTAAATGACATATAGGCCTTTCATATTTCATAATGCTGTGCCAAAACTAAAAAGAGATAGATACATATTTGTCAGTGTGAAAAATACTCCAAAACATATTACATGTGGGAGGAAAGCAAGTTTAAGAACAACAAAATATATTACTTTAATTTGCAAAATGATAGTGTGTCTGTCTAGTAGATGGATATACAAAAAAAGCAAGGAGAAAATTCTGAAAAAAATAAACATCCCATTGTTACCAGTTATTATCTAGGAAGGAGACTGATATTTGAATTTGGAAATACAAAGGCCTTAAGTTGAGTGCAGTGGCTCACACCTGTATAGCACTCTGGGAGACTGAGGCCGGAGGATTGCTTGAGGTCAGGAGTTCAAGACAAGCCTCAGCAAGAGTGAGAGACTCTATTAGCTGGGCAAGGTCACACACATCTGTGATCCCAGCTACTTGGGAGGCTGAGGCAGGAGGATCACTCAAGCCCAGGAGTTTGAGGTTGCAGAGAGCTATGATGACGTCACTATGCTCTAGCCAGGGTGATAAAGCAAGACTCTGTCTCAAAAAAATTAAAAACAAAATAAAAGGGCTTGAGCTGTGTCTGAATTGTTTAGATTTCTTTACAATATAGATGGGTCCATATTTATGTAATCACATACAAACAAAAAGTTTAAATTGACACCTTTCTTAAATTCTTCAGTGGCATCCCATTATCTAGAGTAGGCTCCGCCTGTCTTTGAAGAAAAGTTTTGTTGAGGACTGAAAACTAATACAGCCTCTTTGGAAAGAAGTATGGAGAATCCTCAAAGAACTCAAATTAGACCTCCCATCTACCCAGAAGAAAAAAAATCATTTTATCACAAGGACATTTATACTAGATTGCTTATTGCACCTCAATTTACAATTACCAAGACGTGGAAACAACCTAAATGCCCATCAACCCATGAATGGATTAATAAACTGTGATATATGTTTATTCACCATTAAAAAAGACGGAGACTTTAAATCTTTTGTATTAATCTGGATGGAGTGGAAACACATTCTTCCTAGTAAAGTATCATAGAATGCAAGAGGAAGTGTCCATTGTACTCAATACTAATATGAAGCCAGTAGACCATCCAATATACTCCCACACAAGAGAAAAATTCAATTCAGTTCGAGTTGAGGGGAGGGGGAAGAGGAGAGGAGGACGGGGGATTGGTGTGCTCCCACATAATGTAAAGGTATATGGTACAGCTTTTGGGCACGGGACACAACTACAAGAGGGACACTACTTGACAAATGCAAGCATTGTGCCTTAGTTGTTTGTACCCTCACACTAACCTGAAATTAAAAAAAGAAAAGAAAAGTTGTATTGGAATACAGCC
Source organism: Nycticebus coucang (assembly GCF_027406575.1). Classification (NCBI taxonomy): domain Eukaryota; kingdom Metazoa; phylum Chordata; class Mammalia; order Primates; family Lorisidae; genus Nycticebus; species Nycticebus coucang. The sequence continues at coordinate 55,001,982 of NC_069798.1, read as the reverse complement.
CTACTCATTTTCTTACATACTGTCAGTGACGCTTTTGTCCAAAACAGCAGTGTTGAGTGCAGGGTTGAGCATAGAGTTGCAACACAGGCTATTGGTCCATTAAACTAAAAATATTCCCTACCTTGCCCTTTTAGAGAAACACGCTGCAGATTTCTTTTTTAGAGCTATGATTCTCAGCTGTGGTGGGCATTCAAATCACCTGGGAATACTGAAGCCCGTGTTTCACCTTTACAAAGGACGACTTAATTGGTCAGGGGCAGGCTTGGGCATTAATTGTTTTTCATAATTACGCAGGTGATTCTGAGGGGCAGGTAGGCTTGGCAGCTCTGACCTTTAGGATTAGTTCCAGACTCCTGGGCAGGGTTTGAAAAGGCCCTACATGACCTGACTCACCAGAGGGCCTCATCCTCCCAGCCCAGGCTTGTCTCCTCTGCTCCTTTACAGAACATGCCATGCCTGGCCAGCTCTTGTCTGTCTCTCTGCCTGGAAAATGCTCCTTCCCTTCTGCCTGGTGATAGGGCCAAATGTAGGGATCTGCCCAAATAGAACCCTCCCACCCAGGAAGGAATGAATCACCAATCTCTACCCCTCGGAACTCTTACCTTTCCACCCACCTTAACCTGCGTGCTGACTTCTTTTTCGGACTCAGCAAGCTCACACCCGAGTGACTAAAGGCCACATTCCCCACACAGAAGCTGTGCTTCTATTCCTTTTGTTCACATCTCGGAATAAACTCTCATTTTTGGTCCTTAACCTCTTACCTGGCTCATGCCAAATCATCCTTTATGTCTGGGTGGAAGGATGTTCTCCCCCAGGCAACGTACCTGTCTGTGTCCCAGCTGGGGAGGGGAACATGCCATGTCTTAATCCGTATCTCAGAGGAGGAGCTCAAGGAACATTCGCTGAATTGAATTAAACTATGAAAACATTAAATTCAGATGTCCAAAATCTAGTTCCAAACAGTTATTTCGAGGTCCTCCCTGTGTCAGAAAAACAAAATAATAGAACAAAAAACTGGGATGCATTTGTTATAAACAAATGAAACGATTTTCAAATTCTCTTCTTCGTCACTGACCAGGTAGCCTAAACTCTATCCTGAAGCTTAAGGGTCTGGAACTGTAACCACTGAAGAAGATGGAAACAAGAGAGCCCTTAGCGCTGTGCGTATCTCCCCCTAGTAAACTCTGAAGGACAGGTGGAGAAGGTGCCCAATTCTTCACTTGAGAAGATTCGACTCTACTTTTCTTTCCAATTGGTATTTTGTTTCGTAAACCAATTGCATTTGTGGTTCTCTAGCTGAGCATAGTTTTTGTATTACACTAATTTTCAAATTGCATTCACTTCCTTTCTGTTTATGAACTCAAATGGACAGTTGCCCTTTTCCAACCTCGCCCTTAATTAATTTCTGTCAAAAACCTAAGATGCCAAGACACAGGCACCATCCAAATCAAAATACGTTGTGATTGTCCCAGGAGGGAGGATTAGAATAAATTAGTGATTAATCACACCTGCTACTTCCCATCGCAGGGCAATTTTTTCCTACTTTTCATTTTCAAAAGATTAAAAACAACTCATCTCAATTTTGTGTTAATTGGCAGATAAATTTTCTTTCTCATGTGCTGACAATAAAATGTGCACATTAAATTGTCCGGTTCGTTAATTTCTGGGTTTGAATAAAGGAAAAAATTCTTTGGTCTATGGCAGCGGTTCTCAACCTGTGGGTCAAGACCCCGTTGTAACAATGAAAATACATCCTGAATATCAGATATTTACATTACGATTCATAACAGTAGCAAAATTACAGTTATGAAGTAGCAACGAAAATAATTTTATGGTGGGGGTCACCACAACATGAGGAACTCTATTAAAGGGTTGCAGCATTAGGAAGGTTGAGAACCAATGGTCTATGGTCTTAAATTTTAAAATATGATGCATTTACACCAGAAAGTTGAAGGCAGCAGAAGCTTCTGGAATGCTAGGCTGGAAACAAGCCCTGAAATGATTGCTACTAACATTAACAGCAAATATTTATTAAGCACCTGCCAGACTGCTGTGTTACACTGGAGATTTTTAAAAACTGGAATAGTCTTTGCCCTCTGGTTGAAGATACAGAAGACATGCTAACCATCTGTTTCCAGAGATTTCCTTGTGGGAGGAAAAAAGTGGATGTGCCATCAATTTCACATCCAAGTTCCTGAGACAGCCTCTTTGCAAACTCCCTCTGGCAGTCCTTGTATCTGGTCCACTATTAATCTTAGACTTAAAGAACTAGATGTGTATTAGTTCTTTGTGTAGAACTAATATGTGTATGTATGCATTTCTCGTGGCTACTGTAATTGGTCACCAGAAATTTGGTGGTTTAAAACAGTAGAAATTTATTTTCTCACAGTGCTTGAGGCCAGAGGTCCAAAATCAGTGTCATGGGCTGAAGTCAAGGTGTCAGGAGGGCTATGCTCCTTTTGGAGCCTGCAGGGAGAATCTGTTCTGTGCCTCTTCTAGGGTCTGCTGGCCTCCCTTGGCTCATGACCTCATCGCCTTGTGTGCACATATGTCAAATCTCCTTCTGTCTCCCTCAACTTAGGATACGTGTGGGTTGTATATTGGGCCCACCCAGATAAGCCAGGATAATCTCTACATGATAAGAGCCTAATTTGATCGCATCTGCAAAGACTTTGTTTCCATTCCAGGTAAAAGTTCCAGGTTCCAGGAGCTCGGAGGTGGACAGCTTTTGGAAGAGGTTATATTCTAGTCCACCACAGCATGGATATCTTATAGCCAGTGAACCCAGAAATCCACTGGAGCCTGCCGTATCACCCTTTCTCTATTAAACAAATATACTTAGTGTCAGTTTTGAGTTCTAGCCACAGTAGCAGGTCAGGCCTTGAATAATGTGTTCTTCAGACTGAAGGTCAGGCAGGAAAAGAGACTGAAAGTGAAGTCGAGGACCAGTCCTCCACTGGTGACAGAAAACAAAGGCTCAGCCAAGGACCGACTACTGGTGCCGGGCCGTGGGGTACCTGCCCAGGGACTGCAGCCCATGGCAGAGGCCTCCGCCTAGGCTGGGTTTCCAAGAGGGAAGATGAGGCAGACAAGAGACTACGCTCAAGGAGATAAAAGAAGAAGCCAAAGGGAGTGAGTGAGCCTCACAGGAAGCTCAGCCTCTGGCCCACAGGCTGGGCTCAGGGACTTGCTGTAGGAACCATGAATTAGGGATCTGAAGGGTTAAGGAAGTTTGACAGCTGAAGCTGCTGCTTGGGGAAGATTTCAAGGATGTGATGAGATTAGAGAAAACAGGAAATGAAAAGCCCCGCAGGCCACCAGACATCAGATCAGGGCCTCCTCTCCCGCCCACCACATTCTGTCCCAGAGGAACAGATCAGCAGGGTAATGCAGGAATCATGTGAAGATGGGGAGCCCCACTGTGTGAGTAGTTCTAATCCCGTGTCAGTGACTTCCCCACAGCCTCTGCAGACACGTGCACACAGGCCAGCTTGATGGCTCTGGCCTGGCCTGCTACCTCTCAAGGAAAGTGAGATAGATTGGCTTTTTTCCTCCCATTCCAGATGATAAATGTCTGATTTTCATTCTAGTGAATGTGTGAAAGAGGCCATAGCTCTTTGTTTTGGTTTCCTTGTGCTGTCTTAAATTTCCGCAGACTGGGTGGCTTCAAACAACAGAAATTTATTCTCTCACAGTCTGGAGAATAGAAGTTCAAAATCAAGAGATTGGCAGGGTTGACTCCCTCCTGGGCTCTGTGCAGATCTGTTCCAAGCCTCCCTGCTGGTGGTGGTGGCCAGTAAGCACATCCCTCCAATCTCTGCTTCCATCCTTATTTGGAGTTCTCCTGTGTGTCTCCGTGTCCAAATTTCCCTCTTATAAGGACACCAATCATTGCATTAGAGTCTACCCTAATCTAGTATCACCTTATGATAATTTAACTATATCTGCAAAGACCCTATTTTCAAATAAGGTCACATCCGTAGAAACCAGAAGATTAGGGTTCCAACATAATTTTTTGAGAAACACAATTTAACCCACAATGCTCTCGAAGTGTATTTTTATAAGTCATATGATATAAAGAACACGGGGCATTCTGTGTTCATTTGCTGGGGCTGCCACAATGAAGTCCCATGGACTGGGTGGCTTTATTAAATAATAGGGACTCATTTTCTCACTGTTTTGGAGGCTCTAGTCTGAAACCAAAGTGCTGGCAGGCCTGGTTTCTCTTGAGGCTTCTGTCCTTGTCTTTCAGAGGCCTTTCTACTTTGTTACCATGTGGTCTTCCCACTATCCACACCTGCATCCTAATCTCTTATAAGAACACCACTCATTGGTTTAGCGTCCTCCTTACTCATCTTATTTTATTTTATTGAGACAGGGTGTTACTCAGTCACCCTGGGTAGAGTGTCGTGGTATCATAGCTCACAGCAACCTCAAACTCTTGGCCTCAAGTGATCCTCCTGTCTCAGTGTCACAGGGCGGCCTGCCACAATGCTCAGCCAGTTTTTCTATTTTTAATAGAGACAGGGTCTTGTTCTGCTCAGCCTGGTCTTGAACTTGCAAGCTCAAGCAATCCATACAGGTCAGCCTCCCAGAGTGCCAGCATTACAGGCACCCGGCTTCCTCACTCATTTTAGCTTAATTATTTCTTCAAAGACCCTATCTCCAAGTATAATCACTTTCTGAAATACTGTGACTGGGAATTCAACATACAAATTTGAGTGGAACACAGTGCAGCCCATAACATGCACAAATTTTTACCAAAAACAATGAAATGTACAGTAGTTCTCAGTAGGTAACTCACTACGAAAGTTTTGAGACAGACTGGGCTACGGTCCGTTGCCAAAAAACACAGTCGACCACATCCTTTCTGATCGACCTGTGCAAATCTCAACTTGCTCATCTTATTGATGTTGCTGGGAGGGCATCATTTGCTTCTTTCTGGGTGGATGTTATATTTCTTGATTTTTACATATCTCAAAACTCTTGTAATAACCCATGTATAAATTCCACATATAGTCAACTGATTCTCATAGAACATTTTCATTGATTTGTTCATTACCCTTGTGCCTATAGCCAATCTATAATTTCAGCGGACAAACAAGTATAGTCCTGGCGTGAATGTTGATTTTGTTGGTGGTGGTGCTGTTCACCTTGATGAGTAATACAGAGGTGAAACAAGCAAGGTGTACATGTGAACTTCACTCATTGGCCCATGATGTGTGCAACTTTTTTGCTGAATCAGATGACAGTTTGAGTGTTGAAGAATGTTTCCTCATTGTCTTCTGCTATTCATTATGTAAGACTTATAGACATTATACACTTTTAATTTTGCTTTGAACTGTTTACATTTTACCTGCCAATTTCTTATGTCTAGCCTAAATAGTTCAAAGAACGAATAAGGCCTGACTATGTGACTATGAGCAGTTTCTGACTTCCCTGCTGTGGATACTCCCACCACGGCTGACTTCTAGTGCCCAAGGCAATGAATGAATGGGTATGAAGTGAGAAGGCCACATGCAGTAGCCAAACAGTGATTTCCACCACACAGACACAACAGATGGAAATAGCTTTGGGAGCACAGATAATAGCAAAATGTAGTAAAACAGTAAGTGCTGAATGATGAATATTTCATTTTTAATATAACTTAATTGTAAATTTGTGTGAATCCATGTTTAACAATTGGCGTGACAGTGGAATGATTGGCTCTCACAAGCCAGCATGAACCGGCTACAGCACGCTGCTGAGCCTGGGAAGCAGAATTCTTTAAAGCCGCTGTAGGTTTTCAGAATTGAGGAAGCACAGCCTGGCCCTTTTACAGGTGAGGAAACTTGTTGAGTGAGGTGACGTGGCTTGGATGAGGTCACATGGCTGCTTATGGGCCTCACCAGCAGGAGACCCCAGGCCTTAGGATTGCTAGCTAAAATAATGTCCATGTCCTGGCTCTAAAACTTGATTAATTGACAAGAAAAGTATGATGAGCAAAGGGACAAAGTGCCTGGGAAAAGTCCAGGAGATAAGGCAGAGAGAGAGGTAAGGAAAAGGAAAACCAATCATTGTGTTAAAAGGATAGGACAGACAGGGGACCATTCTTGAACTGGAAATAGATGAGTGTTAAGAAAGAGGAAGGCAGCTAATCCCATGGTACTCGAAGAGAAAGAAATTGAGGAAAAAATGATTAATCAGTTGGCAGGATGCTAGTGATCTTCACCTGTGCAAAAGTCCAAGTTCAAGGATACACGATATGAGATTGAATGTAGGTATCTTTGGATTACAAAGTCTAAAACAACAATAAAACCACATGCACAGGGACGAGAACACCCACCTGAGGACTTCAACAGTGGAAAGGGGCATAAGACCTGAGAAACCTAGAGGGTGGCAAAATCAAAGCACACAAAAGTATTTGGTGCATTTTGTTTCCATTAAGATGGTGGATGCGGGACCGTTAGACAGCAAATGGGGAAAGATGGAAGGAGAGAACCAAGCCTCATTCTAGAGTTAGACTATTACAGTCTTTCTTGTGATGTCTGCCCCCTAATCCATCCTATCCACTGGCAGATTGAGTCGAAATCTCAAATCTCTCTTGTTCTATACAACAGCTACAGCTCCAATTCCCTTCTGGGCCCGAATTTCAAGGACTCCCTCCGCTTTTTCCCCCGCCTGTTTTCTGAGCCCCTACAGCTCAGGCTATTACCATCTCTGTGCTTGGGATTGGGGGTGACTTTTTTTTTTTTTTTGGTAGAGACAGAGTCTCACTTTATGGCCCTCGGTAGAGTGCCGTGGCCTCACACAGCTCACAGCAACCTCCAACTCCTGGGCTTAAGCGATTCTCCTGCCTCAGCCTCCCGAGCAGCTGGGACTACAGGCGCCCGCCACAACGCCCGGCTATTTTTTGGTTGCAGTTTGGCCGGGGCCGGGTTTGAACCGGCCACCCTCGGTATATGGGGCCGGCACCCTACCGACTGAGCCACAGGCGCCGCCCGGGGGTGACATTTTAAAATGTTATTATGCAATAGTTAATATATGAAAAAGCATGACGAATAAAACAAACGACTATGTTCCCAGCACCAGCTTAAACAATAAAACTTGACCAGTCTCATGAAATCTAGTGTGTCTCCAATTGCATCCCTGCCATCACCACCCCCTACCCCTCCAAAACTACCCAGAAGTGGATTTGGAGATTTTCATTATCATGATTTTTTTTTTTTTTTTTGAGACAAAGTCTCCAGCTGTTGCCCTGGATAGAGTGCTGTGACATCATAGCTCATAGCAGCCTTCAACTCGGGCTCAAGTGATCCTCTTGCCTCGGTTTTTCTATTTTTAGTAGAGATGGGGTCTTACTTTTGCTCAGGCTGGTCTTGAACTTGTGAGCTGAAGCAATCCACCCTCCTGGGCCTCCCAGAATGCTAGGGTCACAGGCGTGAGCCACCACGCCCGGCTATCATGCATTTTTTAAACATTTGTAGACATGCACAGAGCCATACATGGTGCCTTAATTTACATCTGTGTAAACTCATAGCTTGTTTATTATCTTGATTATATCTCTGTGTAATTCCTCAATCTTGATATCTGTGGCTGTGCTTCATTCCTTTCTGCTGCCGGATTCTGTTTTTGTTTTTTCTTGTTTCTCTTGTTGCTTATTTTAATAGGCAAAGACCGAAAGTGCCGACTCAGGAATCACATGATGTGGGCTCAAATCATAGTTTCTACTGTTTATTTCAGGCAAGATACATTTCTGTGGTTTGCGCTCCTCATTAATAAAATAGAAATGATAATAACACTCCTCTCCTGCCGGGCAAGGTGGCTCCTGTAATCCTAGCACTCTGGGAGACCAACGTAGGTGGATTGCCTGAGCTCACAGGTTTAAGACCAGGTTGAGCAAGAGGGAGACCCCGTCTCTAAAAATAGCTGGGTGCTGGGTGCTGGGCGGTGCCTGTGGCTCAATGAGTAGGGTGCCAGCCCCATATATCGACGGTAGTGGGTTCAAACCCGGCCCCGGCCAAACTGCAACAAAAATAGCCAGGCGTTATGGCGGGCACCCGTAGTCCCAGCTACTCGGGAGGTTGAGGCAAGAAAATCGCCTACACCTAAGAGCTGCAGGTTGCTGTGAGCTGTGACATCACAGCACTCTACCGAGGGCAACAAAATAAGACTATGTCTCAAAAAAATAAAATAAAAATAAAATAATAGGGTGGTGGTGAGGACTAAATGGAACAGCTCTGGCACAGCCCTCAGAATGGTGCCTGTCTCATAAAGTGCTCAATGACCACTGACTCTTCTTTTTTTATTCCCATCCACACAATTGCCAAGAAAACCACACTGAGAACCAAGATCAAAACCACATGCTGTGCTCAAAAGTGTCAGGGAAAAATGTCAAAGCAGCAATGCTAAGTATTTTCTGGTACCTTAGAATGAAAATTGGTTTAAACTATTTAAAATAAATGAACAGTCATCTATCCCATTTATGTAAACCGTTCAATTCTTTCTTGAATTGAACCGTCGGGAAATTTTTTTTAACTAAAAAAAAAGAAAAGATTTTTTGGCTCGGTGTCTGTAGCTCAGCAGGTAGGGCACTGGCCACATACACCGGAGCTGGTGGGTTCGAATCTGGCCCGGGCCTGCCAAACAACGATGACAACTACAACAAAAAACTAGCTGGGCGTTGTGGCAGGCGCCTGTAGTCCCAGCTACTTAGGAGGCTGAGGCAAGAGAATCACTTAAGCCCAAGAGTTTGAGGTTGCTGTGAGCTGTGATGCCACAGCACTCTAGCAAGGGCAACATAGCAAGACTCTGTCTCAAAAAAAAGATTTTCAATTTTCAGGCTTCTACAGATGGAACATGACTGGTGTATGAGTGGAACAACTTGTAAGGCAAATACAGCATTAACATGGCTGTGACTAATGATGACAACATGTGCCACCACCTCACCCCCTGAAATCTGAGCCAATATTGCACCTTCTGGATTTTCTTGGCCAGTGCATTTGGCTCGGTTTAGTAAGAATGTTCCCTATCAATATCACCAAGCATGGTAGCAAAACAAAATCAGTTCCAAAATAGGACTTGAAGATGGCTAATGAATTAATTGGATTTGTATTTTCCCACCATCTCAGACAGTACCAGGACATCTAATGTAGTGCAGAAATGGCAACTGCTTCAACTGACACGCTATTTAGAATTACGATATTAGATTAAAACTTTTGTTTGTCTTTCTGATGTATATTATGCACCGCTTGAGTGTTTTTCAATACAAAGCAAATGAGTCATGCATTCAAAATGTGAGTGGAAAGTGCTGTGTGAGCTTATCTGGCTTTGGAAAGAGCTGAGTTTTTATATTTCTCCTTGTTGGTGGTTTACATCATCATCAACAATGAGTCGTTCTCCTGAAGGAGAGATTACCCCAAGGGAAACAATCCAATTTTCTGCCCGTTGCCAATAGGAAGGTATGTGTTCCTTTAGTCCTGAGAATAACTTTGGGAAAGTAACAAAAAGCAAATTACGTTTGAAGTCCATCCATGTCTTGTGCAAAGGGGCTTGGCTACAATCTCGCTTCTTCCAGCTTAACCCAATACATTTAGCAACACACTCCTTAGAATTTACTATTAAATTGCCAAGACTTTTTCCCTAAGGAAGCAACTCGTTATCAAATGTAGACTAAATGTCTAGAAAAAGAAATAAACCAAGCTATTTCATACAAAACCAAAATGTTATCAATGTCAGTGATAGTAAACAGCATCATACATTTCATAAACAAGTCTCATCAAGGGGTTGTTCTTCCAACCATCCCTGCTGGCAAGACTGGCAGCACAGCCTTCTAGAAGAAAAGTCCCTCCTCCCTCCTTGATTCCTGGTATAATTTATACATTAAGGTTCCTCTTCCCTATTCAGTTCTGTGCTTTTTTCTAATTTGCAAGAGTTTGTATAGAATGCTCCCAGCGCAAACCTCACCCTGTCCCACCCAATGGGCCAGGGAAACCCACTTACTTCTTAGAGCATATTCTTTGGGCTTCCCCGAATTCAGATCAGAAAGGGATTCATCATTGTCTTGCATGCACTTAAGAGAAATGTGTCTTGCAGGAAAAACAGAAGGTAATTGGAAAGAAAGCAGGCAAAACAGTAAAGTCAGGCCCATCATTTCCTCTTAACCTGCCAGGATAAACCTCCCTTCTTAGACGAGGAGCCTTATATTTATGAAACATGAGTCCATCATGCGTTGGGGGTAAATGTAACACTGCTCACTCCTTAAGAGGCAGAGACACAAGCTGCATCCCTTCTGCCACCTGCAAAGCGGCCCAGATGAACAAACCATGGAAACCAATTTATATACAACTTGTTATTGTTGAGCAAAATGTCACTGTGCATGTGGGGGCCGCTGACCACCTGGCTCTCTTTAGTTATGCAGATTAACATTTCTAGTTAGATAAAGCTAGATTGTCCCTGGTTAGATTGTCTGCTGTATCTATCTGGTTTAAAAAATAGGTGCCAATATTTAGTTTTTGCCCAAGAATGGCAATGACTCCTCCAACCTAGAAAATATTTGGATGAATGATAAGCAAAGATGCTCGTCTGGCTAGGTTATGCATCTGTTAATGCACTTGCTGGACTTCGAAAGTAGTATCAGTGTGGGGGCGTTAAACTCTTCCACAGGAAGGAAGGTATTGCAGTAAGACAAATATGCTCGCACATCGCATGGGGACTTAAAACACACAGCCTGATAAGGAAATGACGCTGACAAAGGACCATGGTAATGGTGCTCAACTACTTTAAGAAAACATAAAATACGTCAGTATGAATTTCTCATGGTGTAAATATAATAGTCTTTTCCCAAAAAAGCTTTCTTTAAATAGTATCCTCCATGTATCCATTTAAAAGGTGATGCAATGTCTACGAATCTTGTTTATGCTGACGGAATACATCTGCCCCTGTGGGTGGGACTCGGTTGTACTTCCCGCTGCTGGTTGGCTTCAGAGCATCTTCTAGCAGCCCAGACTGATACCCCTTGGCACACACTCTGCTGTCTTTCACCTTTACTCCTTTGGTCCTGTCCTGCCCTCTGTATGGAGTGGCCTTCTTCCACCCACCTCCTGAACGTTACTCAACTCCTCCTCCTTATTCTAGGTAGATGCTGACTCTTCCAGGAAGCCCTCCTGGGCTTCCCCATGGATGAGAACAGACTGTGAGAGCAGCCTGCTCTCTGTGCTGCTGGAGCGCCTGGTATATTTCCTTTCCCGCCTCGCATTGAAGTCATCTGTTTCTGCCTCCCTTCTGCCAGAGACAGGAGGCTCCAGGAGAGCAGGCACTATGCTCTTTTTATCTTTCTGGGATTTTCTCGGAGGCGGTTTGCACAGTGGTTAAGACCCAGAGCTGTCACTTACTAGCTGTGTGACCTAGGGTGACTGTGCTGTCTCACTGGCTTCATCTGGAAAATGAGGATAATAATGGTGTCTACCTCTTGGAATTAAGAAATTTGCATATATTTCAAGTACTGAAAGGGTGCGTGGCCCATTGTAAATACTCAAGAAAATAGCTATGATTATCTTTGTTTCTACATGCCCATTACCTATTTGGCAAATTACATATGTACCAGACATCCAGATAATGTTTATACAAGGAGATATTGCAGTATCCGGCCTGTGGAAGACCTTTAAGAAACAGTAGCTATTTTTGTTATATTATCTTTTTTTGTTTTTTTTTTTTTGCAGTTTTTGGCCGGGGCTAGACCTGAACCTGCCACCTCCAGCATATGGGGCCAGCACCCTACTCCTTTGAGCCACAGGCATCACCCATATTATCTTTTTTTATTATTATTATTGGCTTAAAGAAAAATACATCTAGGCATACAAGCTGAACATCATCATATATAGGGAAAATGGGAAATTACAGCTACATGTACCTTTATTTACAAAATATTCATTGATAGGCAAGGTGCAGTGGCTCACACCTATAATCCTAGCACTCTGGGAGGCCAAGGCAGGTGGATCACCTGAGCTCACAAGTTTGAGATCAGCTTGAGCAAGACCCTGTCTCTACTAAAAATAGAAAAACTAGCAAGGTATTGTGATGGACGCCTGCAGTCCCAGCTACTTGGGAGACTGAGGCAAGAGGATCGCCTGAGGCCAGGAATTTGTGGTTGCTTTGAGCTATGTTAACGCCACAGCACTCTAGCTTGGGGCAACAGAGTGAGACTCTGTCTCAAAACAAAACAAACAAACAAAACAACAACCAAAAAACACTTCAAATTATTTTTTAAAAACCACCTAAATAAAAAGGGAAAGAGAAATCTTTCTTGCCTTTAGGTAATTCATAGCTCAAAGCCCTTCTAATGTTTATCCCAACCCCTAGGAATTAAAATTATGACTAATCAAGTTTCAAGGAAACTCAGTCATTTTATAAAGATATTTGAGGCCCTTGTTTTATGCAAAGCAGTTTGCTGGGCATAAAAATAAGACATGAAAATAAATAAAAATAGGACATGAAAATAAATAATGCCTTCCTTTCCTGAAGACAAGCCTGAGCAGCAATCAGCTGGCTGCTGTTATTATTTATGCCACAGTCATTTTACTCAAGTAACTAACTAGCTATTGAAAAGGAAAAGGCGTTAGGCATCTCATCATCTGGCAATAGGTCTGAGAAAACAAGGACTGGTGTTTGCTGACAAGAATAAGGATCAACCTGGATGGAGGGGAGGGGAGTATAACTAATTCCTCCTGCTCCGGGGCTGCAAAATGAAGACTTTCTCTTGCAAGCAGAGTTCATGGGAAAGCTTAGAACATTCATGCAGGGGTGGCCGACAGTTAGTGAACAAGCAGGTCATGTCAGGCTATGACAAGTACTAGGAGAAAAAGAATGGGGATGGCCAAGGTGTGTGCTGAGGACCGTGGGTATGTGACAGTAAGGGGATCGGAGCTCTGGGCAGGGGACTTCTCAGATCATTGGAGAGAAAGGAAAAAGCCCTCGGGGAAATGACTGGGGAAAAAACATTGCAGAAGCAAGCAGCAAGGTCTGGTGATGGGATGAGAACATGAATGGTGGGTAGGAATGAAAAGGACAGTGAGGTGGGGGTGGCAAGAAATGGCAAGAGATGGGGCTGGTGAGGTGACAGGACATGGGGGTGCAGATCTGCCGGGGCTGGTCTCATGGCTATGAAAGGCACATGTTTCTATCTGTCTTGGTGCAAGCTTTCTAAGACAGCCGACAGGGACATGTTGTTTGGCTGGTGTCTTGTTGAACGGCAAGCAAGAGTCTAAATCTCACAGAATCTCCCTGACACATCGGCACTCCTTGGGTCCAAGATGGCTCAGCAATTCCTTAAAGGCAGACTGACCCCCACTGCCAACCAAACAAGTGCAATTCACAAGGTCACTCTCAGTCCCAAGTCACCATCACCGTTGCCACCATGCCACCACCAGGCATCCCACTGTCCCGGCTACTTTGTGTTACCCGCTGGAGACTCAAAACAGGAGCACAGTAGTGTCAAGGACTGGCCACACCACGCCTGCAGTGAGACCGCTGGGGGTCAGGATGAGCGGCCCCTGGTCTCTGTAACAGCTTCTCTTGCCAAGACTCATACATTGCAGATCCCCCGCAACACTGGAAGGAGAAGGTCAGATACTGAACACACAAAATACACACACATCCATTATCCCTGCTTATAGAAGCACCTGCTTCCCCCTTGGAAATGGTGGAAGAGGCAGCTCTGCTCTCTGTTGAGTCTTTTCAGTATCACACCATCCTCCCCAATCAGATCTAGGCCTACCTTGTTCTTTTTCATAAAATAAATGGTATTTATTCTCCAGAAATAACTAATCTAATTTAAGCCTGACTTTCCTGAAGGTCAGGAAATTATTCTTGGGCTCAACCCACACTTTCTGGAACTGAGTGGGAGGTGTGTTATGGCAGACCCTAATAGTAGAGCTGCCTTAAGTGGAAACATGGTCTTGCAAAGGATGGTGTTGGGAAACAGGTCTGCCATGGTCCTGTAATGTACAATTATAATGATAAGAAAAGCTCAGGGATAGCAGCATAATCAGTTGCATAATCAGTTTCCCAAATACTGTGAAACCTTAGTGCTGTATGATGAGTCAGAACTAACCACATAAATTGAATTTAGAAACTGGTAAAGAATATTTTCTGGGGAACACTATTCTGTTTCCTTGAGTAAAAATAACCACTAGGGAAAGAGTACAATTCTAGGGGAAACCTAGGGAAAGAATTAAAAAGAGAAGGTAAACGTAGAATCCTAAGTACCCTGTTCCATCTGACAGCCTACCTATAGGGAGTGAAATGCACGTTGACAATGAAACAGGTGTAGACCATGCACTTGTGAAAGCACGTGCTAGTTGTCTGCGATCTTCATAACCTCCTGCCCCACCCCCACCCCAGATCCTTCACCCACCCATCTCTGTCCTGCTTTGGGCCCAACACACTGACATCTACAGACTATTACCTTGTCCTCTACCTTTTATTAAGCCTTGGCTGGTGGGAGGTGTGGGCCAGAAATCTTTGAGTGTAAGGAGACAGTTTCCCTCCTCACATCCTCCTGGCTTTGCCATGGCTCTGGCGGTGGCTGCCACTGAGTGTCCCTGTGCCACGGCTCCTGCTCCCACCCCTGTTCAGGCTTCTCAGGCCACTGTCACTAGTCCCTGGGTGCCTCAACATCCTTTGTTCCAGCCCACACTCTGTATATAATACCTTCCTTAATTTCTTTAAAGTTAAACCTTTCCTGGTGTTCTATCTGCACCTGCTGGAACTATAATTGAAATAAGATCTAATATGAGGCACCCCAAGATCTACCTTTGCAAAGAAAGGCAGCATATATTAATAAGTAACCTCCAAAAAAACATAAGCTAAGCTTATGAATGTTTTATCTAAGTTATTGTCTTTACTAAAATGTTCAATCAAAAATACATCAGGAGTGTGGAGAAGGGAAAATGGATGTAAAGAGAGAAGATTGACCGTAGTCGAGTCTCAAATTCCACCTCACACCCAAGGCAGGTGGATTGAGGCTGAGCTACTCAGAATGGGTGGTTTGGAGGTAACAGTGACTATGGAATTACAACTGGCTAGCCCAGAAGCTTCTCGTACAGAAGCAACAAAAATAATTTTATGGTTGGGGTTCACCACAACATGAGGAACTGTATTGAAGGGTCGCAGCATTAGGAAGGCTGAGAACCACTGTTCTAATAGCTGGAGGAGAGGTCTTTTGCAGAGATATAGGCATTGATTGCTATAAATTTCCTTCTTGGAACTGCTTTTGCTGCAACCCATAGATTTTGGTATGTTGTTTCCATTTTTTTTGTTTCCTTTTTAAAATTTCTTTGATGCATTTGCTCAGTAGCATATTGTTCAATTTCCACGTATTTGTGAATTTTCCAAGATGTCTCCTATTACAGATTTCTGGTTTTGTATCATTGTAGTTGGAAAGATAGTTGATTTCAGTCCTCTTAAATCTGTTCATATTTGTTTTGTGGCCTAATATGATCTATCTGTGCACTTGAAGAATGTATATTTTGAGGCTGTTGAATGGAATGTTCTGTGTATGTCTGTTAGGTCCACTTGGGTCAAGTCCGATGTTTCCTTACTAATTTTCTGTCTCGATGCTCTAGTCATTGTAATCGGGATACTGAAGTCCCCTACTAAATGCTTTATATATTTAGGTGCTTCAATGTTGAGTGTGTATGTTATTTATAACTGTTATATTTGCTTGATGAATTGACTCCCTTATCATTCTATAGTGTCCATTTTCTTTCATTTTTTATGGGTTAGAGGGGTTTTTTGCTTTTCTTTTTTCATTTGTTAGAGGTGGGTTTTCACTGTGTTGCCCAGGCTGGTCTCAAACTCCTGGCTTCGAGTAGTCTTCCCATGTTGGCCTCTCAAAAGTGCTGGAATTAATAGGCATGAGCCACTGTGCCTGGAGTTGTTTGTTTTTTTTTTTTTTGTAGAGACAGAGTCTCACTTTATGGCCCTCGGTAGAGTGCACTGGCATCACACAGCTCACAGCAACCTCCAACTCCTGGGCTTAAGCCATTCTCTTGCCTCAGCCTCCCGAGTAGCTGGGACTACAGGTGCCTGCCACAATGCCCAGCTATTTTTTGGTTGCAGTTCAGCCGGGGCCAGGTTTGAACCCGCCACCCTCAGTATATGGGGCCGGTGCCTTACGGACTGAGCCACAGGCGCCGCCCTGGAGTTTTGTTTTTTTTTTTGCGGTTTTTGACTGGGGCTGGGTTTGAACCCGCCACCTCCCACTTTGAGCCACAGGCGCCGCCCCTGGACTGATGTTTACAGCTTTTGACTTAAAGTTAATTTTTGTCTGATATAGGTATTTCTACCCTTGTTCTCTTCTGCATTTCATTTGCATGGAATGTCCTTTCCTTCACTTTGCCTATGTGCATCCTTAAAGGAGAGGTGAGTCTCCTGTAGGTAGCATGTATCTGGGTCTTGTTTTTTTAACCCATTCAACTACTCTTTTTTTTTTTTTTTCCAGTTTTTGGCCGGGGCTGGGTTTGAACCCGCCACCTCCAGCATATGGGGCCAGTGCCCTACTCCTTTGAGCCACAGGCACTGCCCACTACTCCTTATCTTTTAATTGGAGAATTTAATTTACATTCAAAGTGGCTATTCGTAGCTAAGAACTTACTACTGACATTTTATAATTTCTTTTCTGGTAGTTTGTGATAAACTTTTTTCTTCGGGTCTTGCTGTCTCCCTTTGTGATTTGAAGGTTTTCTGTGGTGGTATGCTTTGAATTCTACTTACGTTTTGTGCATCCACTATAGATTTTTTTGTGATTACCACGATCTTTGCAAAGAAATAAGTTCACACTGTCATGTCCTAAACGCTTGCGATTACCTTGGTCATTGAAAAATTAATACAAGGATTTTCAAAGAAAACAAGAAGATTCAAGGATCCGTTTAAAGAATGAATTATGTCTGAGGAGCAGCCAAATTTTTAAGGTAACTAAGTCTAGGTTCCTTATTTAGAACATGCTTAAGACTGAGCTACAATCTGGAGTCCTCACAGCAACTGAGACTTGTAAAGTGTGTATGTGTAAACTAAATGGCATAAACAGTCCCACATTTGGCAAACCCCTGGTTATTTTCAGGCTATCTTTTGGGATAGATGAAGAGCTCCTCTAAATCGTAGTTTTTCAAGCACATTTTCCTTCCCCCCCCCTTCCAAGTAGGCATTAAAAAAAAAACCCAGTGCTCATAGCATGATGGACATATTAATATGAATAATATATTAATCTCAGCTGCCTGAAGTTATCAAGGGGAAATTTTATTGTTGATCAAAGATCCTGGGATGGAAACTCACCAGCCCGCTGACACGGGTGAGGCATTCAGAGTGGACCACCTGTTCTTAGAACTTCAGAGCTTCAGAGTGGACCACCTGTTCTTAGAACTACTTGCTGTGGTAGGAGTTAGGAATTTGCAGAGAATGTGTTTGGGAGGAAGAAGTGGTCTGTGCCATGTATTCTAAGCCTAAGTTTTCCTTTTCCTAATTTTGTAAGTATTGTTTTGGTAGCGTTCTTCTTTATGCATTGCTCTTATTATTTTCTTAAGAGATGAGATCTGGCTGTGTTACCCAGGCTAGTTTTGAACTCCTGGGCTCAAGGAACCCTGCCTCAGCCTACCAAGTAGCTGAGATTATAGGCATGGCACAACTGCATCCAACTTTGTTATTCAATTTTTGATAAAACAAAAAAATCACCCAACCACAAAGAAACAAAAATCTATCTTATATGTGTATCTAAAACTTGGATTCTTTCTCATATTCAGCTCTTTATTTTTACTTTCACATTTTTGTCAACCGTGAGAAAACTTTTAAGAAGTCACTTAAGCTTGAACTGGCACAGATTAGACTTTTCTATAACCTGCATTATGAAACCCTCTTGCTACTTCTGAAATGCAGGTTACAATTGAAGCCTCTTTCCATGCCTACTCCTACTAACCTAGGTCCAGTCCTCATACTGTTAGCACCATAGCTACAGTAATTTAAACTTTATTCTTGTGATGGTCATTGATGATGTTCGAGTATTTTCAGCTTTCAGGGCACATGGGAGGACTATACTTCCCAGTATCCTTGTGACAGGGTGGGACCACCTGGCTGGTTTGGGCCAGTAAGTTGTGAGATACAACGTCTAGCACTTCTAAGCCAGAGCATTTCATTGCACTTTCACTCTGCCCAGGTAACAGGTAACTTTTGTGACACTGGAGCAGTGGGACTAGGAGATATGCAGCCATGCCTCCAGCCAACCAATGGACACTGAATGTGAGCAAGACCCCTCTTGTGACAAGCCCTTTAGATTTAAGGTTGTAACCATAACATAACCCTGACCTATCCATGCTAACCTCTGCCACCAGCTAATCTGGTCATAGCACTCCCCTGTACAAGTAACTCATCTCTAAGTAATGAAGTACAAACTCTTTAAATCATTCAAGGCTTTTTATAACTTGACCTGAGAACATCTTCCAGCCTCAGCTCCCATTTCTACACTAAACAGAGTTAAATAGCCTTTGTAAGAATCCACTGAGCATGTCCCACAGTAACCTTTCTGAAATGCCCCCACCCAGCATCTGTTAACTAATGAAGAAGGGGCAGAACTTAGGTCTTTCACTAATGGCTAAGAACTTTCCACACTGACCCTTCCTAATGCTACTCCGTCTTTCTGGAACTCCTATGAAACAAAAGTTGACTCTTCTTATTCTGAGCTCCTTGACATCTAACCCCAACCCCTTTCCTGCATTCTGTCCCCTGATCTTTCTGCTGTACTCCAGATGCTCCATCCTCCAGTTCACCAATTCCCTCTTGAGTGGGAACATCCAGGTTTCTCCCCGGGGCTAGAGCACTGTGGAGTATTTTTCTACTCTGAATTTCAGTTTTTTCATTTTTGGACCCCTGGGCATTTTTTTTAGAGCTTTCTTGTGCACTCTGCTAGGCATTTAACAGATGTTAACTTCTTATCAAGCAGTTCTGGGTATTTAAGAGCACAAAAAACAAAAACAAAAACACCTTTCGGGTTATCTTACAAAAGCCATAGCGTGCCACAAACAAAAATTCTGTATCATGTTTTGCACATACTTTTTATTTGTTGAATAAATGAATATTTATCAATATGTACATAACCACATAGAGCGAGCACTATATTTAGAGCAAAATATTTGGGTTCTAATATGCAGAGCCACTTACCAGCTATGAGGGCTTAGGCAAAGAACTTTATCTGAGCTTAGCTTCCTCAACTGTAAAACTAGGCTATTCAGACCTGCGTGGCCTACCACACAGGTTTATTGCAAGGTTCAAATGCAGAAACAATGAAAGTGCTATGAATACAACTTAGAGCAATACAAATATAACAAGTAACAGCAATTGAATTTCAAGTTGAAGAATACTCACACCCTCAGATTGTACCGATGGAGTCAACGAGAAAGTGACAATAGCTGATTACTAATGAGAATGAATATGCCATTCTTCCGAGTGGGAAGAATTCTGCAATATCCTGTAGCCTGTTCCTATAACCTAATCACTTCCTAAACTTCATGGAGATGTCAGAGACCCACCATCAATAACTCTCTCACAGAAGCACAAGGGCCAAATGTCCCACGTTTATTTACAAATGAAATGTGTTTAATACAGTTATGATGGATGTAGTGCATAACACCTTACAGCAGCAAGACCTTTTGAGGAACCAAACATTGACTACAGTATATCATGCAAGTATCTCTATATACACAAAAGAATTTTTTCTTAAAAAAAAAGTACAAAACATGTTCAGGGATAAATATAAGATATAAAATGCAAAAGAAAACACAAAAACAAAAACCAAAAATAGAACTCTCCCAGAGAACTATAAACGGAAGGAACAGAAGAGTACCTCTGTTGCATTTAGTAAAGCAGGACTGTTGACATTAAATGTACTTATTGAAATGACTGAACTAAACCAGGTGGCTCAGTGCTTCATCTAATGGCCGATTGCAATACACAGGCTGCTGCATTGGTAAGTCGGTGGTTGAAGTTGTGCATCCCAACTCTAAGTACCAGGACATTTGGCAGTAGCACCCAGAACAGGAAACGCCAACTCTTTTGACAGCGAAGGGTTAAGTCAACTGTGATTTTTATTTTCCTGTCAAGAGCCAGAGAAATACTTGATATTCTTAGTTGTGTTTCTGTAACAGTTAATAAATTACATGACAAAAAAACCTGACTATATAAATCTACTGGTCTAACTACGTATTGTAACTTTTATAGTAGTCCAGCCCTTTCGTGACCTCATCTCCTTGTGCTCTTTAAGCCAGCCTTGCAAATTTGCCTGGAAAATAACCAAAATGGGGTTTTTGTCCCCCCCCCTTTAGAATACCCTTGGTTCCCCATCCCTCAAGATGCAATTAAGGAAATCTACATTCTTCATTGGATTCCTGGCCTAAGTCTCTACTCACTGCTGGGAAAGAGGCTCCCTGCAAGGCTGCTTTTAAACACCATTTGGCGTGGCCTGAAAAATAATGCCGCGCCCGCACCGGAGTGCAGTTGTGTCTTGACTGTGCACTCACTGGCTCAGAGCAGGCACGTTGAGGGTAGTGCTAAGACACTTAAAAGTTCCTAGTGTTTTTTGAGACCCACAATTCTCTATAATTTATGTAGTGAATTCTAAAAATTAAAAACTCTAAAAAAGGCATTATTTTAGCCTGGAATTAGTTAACCCATTCAAATTCGTAACATACAAAATGATTTATTTGAATGCAAGAACTGTCCCTGTTACTAAGAACTCTCTTTGAAAGAAACAGTACAAAAAAGAAAACTTCTAACCCCAAAACAAAATGAAACGAAACGAAACTCAATATTTTCCACTAAATACTGATATAAACATGTAACAAAGAGTATAAAAAGTTATTCATTTAAATATATACAAACTCTTTTAACTCAAATACTGCTTTAATACTTATCGAGGATATATACGACGAGGTGAAGGTATGTGGAAAGAGAATATATTGCAACAGCCTAGACAGTACTGTTAACTCTATTATACTGCAAACTTTTTGTAACAAAAATGTCTTTTTTTATTCCAATGTGGACAGGGATTTTCCTTATAGAACATCTGTGGCTATTTCTCAGCTGAACTCATTCGTTTAGACTTAATGAAGGCCATTCCGTGTGTCCGCATGTGAGTATTTAAGGCAGCTTCAGTTTCAAAAGTTTTTGCGCACACTTTGCACTTTCTGTCTGACACAGCGCCATCAGGGGACTCGTCCTCGGGGCTGGGTTTGTTCTCTTGCTGGTTGTCTTCCCCGGCCCCATTCTGCTTGGACACTGGCTGAGGTTCCTTCAATTTGTGCACGATGAAGAGGTGCCTGGACAGGGAGACGTGGGATGTGTAGCAGAGGCCACACTCCCGGCACTGGTAGGAGGAACCATCCGATTTGTGCTGAGGGATGTGTTCGTGGAACTGCAGCAGGTTTTCAGTGGTAAAGCCACACACGGCACATTTGTGAACCTTAAAAACGTTGATCTTCAGCTTTTTCAGTGGTTGAGTGATCGCTCCTCTGGGAGGCCTGAACTCTAGAACTGGTTCTTCCAGCTTCCTCTTGGGACTGGGAACCTTTGAGTGGGGGTAGGGAGGAGAAAATAAATGACAACAGTGAAAACCATCCTGCTCAACAGATAAATGATCGCTTCTCACTTTAGAGCTGCTAGGAAAACATGCGGGCATGCTCTGAAATTTAGGGGATGCTAATGGACGCATGCCTGCCACCCCAGCTGAGACCACTTTCCTGTGCTCCAGCCACTGGGGCCCAACAATGGACAGATAAGCCCCTGCATTTGTGGAATTTATGTTCCAGTGGAGCTGGGTAGACACAAAACAGAAAATCCACAGCCCAGGTGGGCCTGATGGAGGCTGGGGAAGCAGCGGGTGGGTGAGTGTCAGGTGGCATCTGAACAGAGGACTGGCACATCAAGGAGAGCTAGCTGGCCAGAGGGGCAGAGTGCCAGGAGACCACAGGGGACAGTGCAGCAAGGGGCAGATGGGCTGTGAGAGATGGGCGCCTTGGGGAGTGATGGGCTATGCACTCAGCACACCTGACCTGTGGGCACGTGGGCACCTATGTACACATATAACTAAAGTTGACATTGACTGATACAATCAAAAATTCATGCTTTATTCTTTTATCATGACAAGAAGAATTAAGGAATCACAACTCTTTATTTATATAATCACAACCAACATGTTGCCAGTGAAAAAAAATCTAGCTTTGGCTGGGCACCCGTAGCACAGTGGTTATGGTGCTGGCCATATACACTGAGGCTGGCGGGTCCAAACCCAGAGTGGGCCAGCTAAACAACAAGGACAACTGCAAC
The DNA here is from genome assembly GCF_027406575.1 of Nycticebus coucang. Lineage (NCBI taxonomy): Eukaryota > Metazoa > Chordata > Mammalia > Primates > Lorisidae > Nycticebus > Nycticebus coucang. The sequence continues at coordinate 54,979,638 of NC_069798.1, read as the reverse complement.
AAAAAAACAGCTGGGCGTTGTGGTGGGTGCCCGTAGTTCCAGCTACTCAAGAGGCTGAGACAAGAGAATCACTTAAGCCCAGGAGTTCAAGGTTGCTGTGAGCTAAGATGACGGCACTGCACTCTACCAAAGGTGACATAGCGAGACTCTGTCTCAAAAAAACCCCAAAATCTAGCTTTAACATATTCCTTCCAGCTAAGAGACAATTTCCTTAAATCAACATAAAATTCAAATATGCAAATAGATCCCTAAAGCTGTTTCAGGAAGGATACAGGGAAAAGAAAACTTCATAAAGAGGAGCAAGATGAGAGGTCAGGATGGGTGAGAGGGAGACTGTGCATTATTTTATGCCTTTAGGCACAGTCTGTATTTTAAGCCCATTACTAGACAGAAATGCAAACGAAAAGCATTGACGGGGAAAGCAAGTCAACACAACCTCCCCGTAAAGCAGACGCCTGCGATGTTTCACCTTGGCATCTTCTTTTATTTCCACTTCTTCCTCGGTGGTGGCTTCTGTCATTTCTTTCAGGTCAGGATCCTTAATGCCGTGTGTCAGCTGGATGTGCTTCTCCAGCATCAGCCGTTTGGTAAAGGTGCGCCTGGAGTCCGGGCAGTGCCTGTGGGACACAAGGCAGGGAGGTAACGCCCCTGCTGACACAACCAGCTTGGTCCTGAAAGACCTTCACCAGCCAACAGCACGCTCGGATGCTCAGGCGAGGCACAGTGAGCTCAACTCACAGCCAAGGCTCAAAGAGAAGTACACCAACTTTGCTAGGAATCATAGCTTCTAATTTGTGAAACTTTTTTTTTTTTATAGCTTTTGTTAAAAACTCTCTGTTGGGTTTTGTGCCCATAGAGGACCAGCATAATTTATTCAGATGGAATATTTACTTCCTAGGTTTGCTTTGAAGTACTATTTTAAATTTAAAGCCACTTAGAATCATGAAGTGGAAAATATCATATTTCAATAGCATTCTCAGCATTGTCAAGACAGACACTTCAGTATAAAGAAAGTCCCTCCTTGACCCCTCATGCTGATGCTCATTATTCTCGGCCGCTCTACTGGGACAAAGGCAGAGCGTCCTGCCCAAACTCATCAATACACACACACATACAGTATGCATGTTTGTAATCACAGCACTCAGATATGTTCAGATTAGAAAGTAAAAAATTATAAACAGATTCAAAATAAGTTAATCATTTAGGTTTTCATTTTATCTCATGCAAAAAGTACAGATTATGAAAATCATTTTTCTTTGAAAAATACTTTACTTTTTTTTTAGAGACAGAGTCTCACTTTGTCACCCTCGGTAGAGTGCCCTAGCGTTACAGCTCATGGCAACCTCCAGCTCTTGAACTTAGGCGATTCTCTTGCCTCAGCCTCCCAAGTAGCTGGGACTACAGGTGCCCGCCACAACGCCCGGCTATATTTTTGTTGCAATTTGGCTGGGGTCGGGTTTGAAGCCACTGCCCTGGGTATATGGGGCCGGCGCCCTACTCACTGAGCCACAAGGGCCCCCCCAAATACTTTACTATTCATCAGAGGCCAAAAACAGGTTTTAAAAAGTTGATGACCAGGGTAATTATAATGCTGTGATTATTAACAACGCCACTCTCGACTGGGTGTGGTGTCTCATGCCTATAATCCTAACAGCCCGGAAGGCCAAGGCAGGAGGATTTCTTGAACTTAGGAGTTTGAGACCAGCCTAAACAAGAGTGAGACCCTGTCTCTACTAAAACCGGAAAAAATTAGCCATGCATTGTGGCAGGCACCTATAGTTCCAGCTACTTAGGAGGCTGACGCAGGGGGATCTCTTGAGATCAAGAGTTTGAGGCTGCTGTGAGCCAGGCTGATGCTACAGCACGCCAGCTTGGGCAACAGAGTAAGACAAAAGGTTTCTGTGGATTTTATAATGACTGGCCCCAAACTGGGATTTCACAATAGGAACCCTCTTCAGGGGCAGGATCCATCACTACCACCAGAGGTCAAACACTCAGGGAGGATGCGACTTTTGCTGGCAGTAAGTTAGAGCTACGAAGGATCCCAGCATTCTACGGCCCTGTAGTGACTTCACTGGGAGATAAACAAAACCTCCAGTGAAGGCCAGATTTCCATCTTCTTAGCCCAGGGCATCCTTCTAAGTTATGATTCTTTTTATTTGGTCTCAAAACACAGACGCTCCTAACTTCAATTTCACTGAGGAGAGGAAACTTTCCCTAACTAGGCCCCAGGTCATCATAAACCCCCACACATCTGACTGCCAACCTGCGTGACCCTCCAGATCCATGGGGTCCACTTGGCCCTGCTCTGATCAAACTTTTATTTTTTTTTGAGACAGAGTCTCACTACGGCCCTCCATAGAGTGCTGTGACATCACAGCCCACAGCAACCTCAAACTCTTGGGCTCAGCCATTCCCCTGCCTCAGTCTCCCAGTAGCTGGGACTACAGGCATCAGATCAAAATATTTGTTCAATCTACTGGCTCTATCTTCAGAGTCCTTTCTCCCTCATGGGAAGTGTCCTGTTATACTGCCTGCTTTAGGCATGTTCTGACTAAGCAATAAAGGTTTTCCAATAATAATAAGACACATTCTGGTTGTCAGATACAGAGAAATAGCTTGTGACCGTCCCCTGGGATCTGGGTTGATGGTGGCCCGGTCGTTCCCTCGAATTTGGTCTCAGGCAACAACACGTACTGAAAACAAGCTGTCCTACCTCCTGTGGCAAGTGTGGCCAAGGACCCGGCCTAGGTCTGAATCTGTAACTAGGCCCTGCCAGGGCCTCCTCTGAAGCCCTGAGTAAACCAACCAGCCGATCAACTTGCTCACGCTGCCCAATCACTGTGCCCCGGAATGGAGCAGTTGGCAGGCGTCTCGTCTACCTGCTCACTGCACATCAGTCACTTCCTCAAAACTCTCGGGAATAACATACAGTAGAACCTCTGCAATGGTGACCCCTGGAGGGACTGTAACAAGCTGGTCAACATACAGAGGCGGTCGACATAGGGAGTAGGCCTGCTGTACTGACTGATACCTACATGTGGTGCACATCTGGTCTATGAAAAGCAGGTCAACTAGAGGAGGCCAGGGCAGGGTGGCAGATACGGCTCTTCTATCACCTTATATGCCTCTCGGTAACACAGGAGTGCACACTGACTGGGCCAGAAAATGCTCCTTAGTATTTTAATATTTTCAAGGCTGACAACCCAATCCAAAAGTGTATGCCAAAACCAGAGAACATAATCTCAGAAACAGGATCAAGCAACCGTGGAGCCCAGCAAGTTAATGGTAAAAGGCAGAAAAGCTCCGAGAAGTCAGCGCCCACTCGGTCCTCTGGCAGAGCTTCCCGAGAGGAGCCCTGACTTACGAGCAGGCGTACACTTTCCTGATGCCTTTGTGCTTGATTCGGTTGTGCCGGCACAGGCTGTGGGATGAGCTGAAGGACTTGTCACACTGGCGGCAGGGGTGTTTCTTCATTTGCTTTATGAGGAGAAAAGAGAGAAAATCACTTCAAGGAATGAAAAGCAGAAATATTGGAAAAATTAAGACACTTTTGGTCATGACTTCATTTAAACAATCGTTAGTATAGGTTGCGTGTCCCCCATCCAAAAATCAAAAGTTTTCCAAAATCTGCAACTCCCCCCCAACTCCAGACAGGAGGCGGTGACAAGTGGAGAATTGCACACCTGACTGCGTGGGATGGGTTGCGGTCAAAACTTTGTTTCATGTGTACAAAATTATTAAAAATATGGTATAAAATTAGCCACAGGCTATATACGTATACGGTGTATATATATATATATGTAAAATAAATAATTTCCTATTTAGTGTTGGGTCCTATCCCTAACATTACAAATATTCCAAAATTCTGAGAAAAGAACATCCAAAATTTGAAATAATCTAGTCCCAAGAATTTTGGATCAGGGATATTAAACCTGTATTTAGTAATATAGCAATAAATCTAGAACATTCTTCTTTAAAAAGCAGTAAAAACAGAGGGCAGAGGCTGGGGCAAATTTCAGGAAGATAGGGTGAACTTTATCATAAAAATGATATATTTTCCTCTCAAATATTGTTGATTCAACATAAACATCCAAGTATTTGAAACAAAACATTAAATTTTTTTTTGCAAAAGAGGTATGTCATTTTTAAAAAAGAAGACAAAGTATGAAAATACTATTTCAATAAATACCAAATTACTTTGGTATTTACCAAAGCAATTACTTTGTTGTCTATAGAAAGAATATGCAGGGCGGTGCCTGTGGCTCAGTCGGTAAGGCGCCGGCCCCATATACCAAGGGTGGCGGGTTCAAACCCGGCCCCGGCCGAACTGCAACCAAAAAATAGCCGGGCGTTGTGGCGGGCGCCTGTAGTCCCAGCTACTTGGGAGGTTGAGGCAAGAGAATCGCTTAAGCCCAGGAGTTGGAGGTTGCTGTGAGCTGTGTGATGCCATGGCACTCTACTGAGGGCCATAAAGTGAGACTCTGTCTCTACAAAAAAAAAAAAGAAAGAAAGAAAGAAAGAATATGCATTCATCTTATCCAGTTTGCCACATTAAATTAACTCTCTGGCTAATTTTAAACATTTTAAAACTTTATCCTTTAAGGATTAAGTAATTATTATTTAAGGGAAGAATTTTCTACAAGACTTTTTGTTTTAAACTAATACCATTTGATTATCTCAAGAACACAGAACTTTAAAACTACTTTAAGGAGGCTGCCTGTTGGTATCTGGGGGGTTGGGGGGTATGAGAGAGAACGTGCGTGCAAGCTATTAAGTAGATAACCCTGATTTTTTTTTTTTTCTTCATTTAGAAGTTTCCCACTCTGGCTAAAACATAACTTTGCCAATGTATTTCCATGCAGAACCTTTGAAGTAAATTAGTGGCTTAACTTTAAAGCAAATTCCTCAGGTATGACAAGCGTAGCAGTCTGGAACTAAACAATGTCATATCACAAGGAAATTAAATCAAAAGCTGTTGCAGTCTCGTGAATGAAGCAAAATTTGGCTCAACCTTTGTTAAAAACAAAGCTGAAGTGGGAGTAAGTTTTTACGTGAGATAAATTTGCTGTTTTTGGCTGTAAAAAGAGATAAGTAAGCAATTTAAAGCTAAGTGATAAATGATTTTTTTAAAAGTTGTACAGCGATTTTTCCACTGATCACCTCACAAACATGTCCTTATTCAAACAGGTAGGCAAATTTATTTGAGTGGCTCAGAGTCTGGCTCTGCAGACCCAGAGGTGGGCTGACACCTTGTCTCTGCTGCTACAAATCAGGGAAACCTGTGGAAGGTTATTCAACCTCCATGAGCACCCACTCCCCCTCAGCTATGAAGTGGCTCACAGGGTGCTGTCAGACACCAGGACAAGTAAAAGGGACAGCATTTGGGACGTGGAGAAATCTATAAATGTTCTTGTATCAGTGACATTACATGTCCAGGTTTCCTTTCAAAAGAGCAGAGAAACAAAAGCTGTAGTCCCAGCTACTGGGACTTTTAAAGAAAGCAAATCTGTCTAGTACATATTCACAATGATCTTGAATCCAGACAAAGGCAATGGAGAAATTTTCTTCTCCATGTTAGAAATAAAAATTGTACCAATGCCTTTATTGTTTTCCTAAGCATATAATTTCTAGGAAAAATATATGAAAAGCAAAAAATAGACAATAAAGCAAATAACCAGCTAATGCCTCTCTGAAAGGTATTCTTTTATAAAACTTCGTGATCACACAAAATATACAATGAGTAATCCCTGGTCTCTTCCATGGAGCCAAAGAATGAATAAGAAAGAGGTAACAAGTCTTTATTTTCCCCCTACCAGTTCCACATGCAGAAACAAGTCTTTATTTTAGATCAAAGCTTTAAGATGATCATGAACAAACAAGACAATAGTTCCACTATCTTTCAAAAGGCATTTAAAAATCTACTAGTATCTTAATTCCTTTTGAATTTTGTACATATAAAATCAACAAATGTAAATAAAGACAAGAAGCTGAAACATAAGACATCTTTCTAAAACTAAAAGCAGGACAGTTCTGGCAAATAATAATAGCTGATTTAGAGAAGAATAATCCTAACAGACTTAAAGAGAAATACTGTATATCTAACAATACACCAGGGCAAGAGGCCCCAGAGAAAGGGAAATTGGATTTTCCATGAAGGTGAAGGATTTAATATTCTATTTCTTGTTACTGTGTAGTTATATTAATATTAAAATGGAATTAATAGAGAAATGCCAATAAAGGAACTCTCAGCAGAAAATAAATTAAATGAAAGGCAGCTTAGCTAAACCAAACCTATTTTCAAAGGAGCTGACGATTTGTTAGACATCCCTCTTTATTACCTGGAAAAAAAAAAAAAAAAACACAGAAGTCAACTCTGCAATCCCAAAACAACAGAGCAGAGTTTCTGATTCACTGATGACAAGAAAATAAGAGGTTTTAACACCAATTTCCAGATCAAACCTGTCATGTTTGCCCCACCTAACAAAACAAATGACTTTCTTCCTCTGTAAAATTTTCAACAGTAACTTATTGAAAAGTACTTTACCTAATTTATTTTCGTAACTTCTATCCTTCGATATTATGAGTTCACACTGCTACTTGAGAACACAGAAAATTTTGTAAGTCAAAAAATGGAAAAACAGTGTTAAGAAAGTACAGAGTACAGCCCACCGTCACCCTTCTGTTTAAGATTTTAAGGCCATCTGCTACCGTGGGCCTTTAATAAGTGTAAGCTGAGATTGAGGGAGCCAGGGCCTTGAGCGGGCTTTCATAGTTAACATCAGAAAAGGGACATGTATTCCCACTCAATTCTGAGTTATTTTGTTTTCAAAGTAACAGAACTTTTTAGAGACACAGGAAACTAATAAGCTGGCAGGGTCCCCCAAATTTATAACATACAATGTTTTAAGAGTAAAATATCAAATAAAACTCTTGGGTACATTTCTTAAACTTTCTCCCTACTCTTAACTTTTGACTTTTATCTTCACAGCTTTACTCCTTTTCTTACCAGAGGATCTGGCCCAGAGCGCCCTGCCCCTTGGTCAGCCTCTGAGTTCTGGGATGTACATAGCCTCTGAACCCCTTTCTTTCTGGATGGCACTTGCTAGGGGTGTCCTGGTTTGCCACAGGCTTCCGCACAACCAGACAATTCTTTTTCTGATAACTGGTCTCCCTGTCTTTCTGCTTACAGGCCTCTATTTCAGATGACTTCAGGGAAGTGAGGGAGAAAGTCACAGCTTCACACTGATGTCTGGCAGGCATCCACTTCTCCACCCTGTCCGGAGGGTCCTACCCCAGGAGGCATCTGCCTTGCGCCAACAAGCAAAGAGGCTCTGACCACCACACACCCGGAAACAAACAGACTTAAGACTGAAGGGTGCAGCGTGACTCTCAACCCAGGCTGACACATACCCATCAACATGCCTTATGAAAAAGGAAAAACCAAACCAATGACATAATTTAAACACAGAATAGCAGCAGGAAGTCCCTCAGAATTTAACTCCTACAGCACTGAACACTTCCACTGGGGCATCTATTTTATGTTACAGTCACACACTTACTATGGCCCATTCTGCTGTAACTTAACATATTAGTTCCTGAAAAAAACTGTACTGTGGATAAATCAGGCAAAACAAACAAAAACAGCTCTTCTAGCAAAAAATAGAAGCCAAAAACTGTCAGTGATGTAGCCAGTAAAACTGTGTGTATATGCTAATGCCTACATGAAGAAATGTCAAGATAACGTAAGAAAATTAGTGACTATGGGTGGCCTCGGCAGGAATAAGACTTTTCGCTGCATTCCTTCATTTCGTTTAGATTTTTGAACCATGTGAATATTAACAGATAGGTAAAAAAAGTTTTTTTTTCTGTTGCCTAAAAAAATTTTTAAGTCAGGTTTATTAAATTATAACTTACAAAAGCAAAATGTACCCTGTTAAAAGTACAGTTCTGTTGAGTTGTGACAAATGGGCACAGTTGAGTAACTGCTGCCACAGTCAAGAGAGGACAGCAGGGTCACTCCCACAATCCCTGGCCCCTGCACCCAGCTCGGGGCAACCAGTCTGCTCTCTTATCTCTGTGGTCCTGCCTTGTCCATCTGTCATGGAAATGGAACCAGGCAGGATGCACGGTGAGTGGGGCTCCTTCCACTCCACCCAGTACACACGTGATTCACTGTGGTGTTGGGTCCATCAGTGCCCACTCCTCTTCATCGCCGAGCAGGGTCCAGCATGTTCACAAACCCAAGTGTGTTTATTTATTTACCAGCTAAGGCACATCTACAGGTTGCTTCTAGGTTGGGGGGAATTATGGACAAAGCCACTGTAACATGCACTACAGGTTTTTGTGCAAGTATATGACTTGATTTCTCTTGGATAAATACCTAGAAGTGAGATTACTGAATCATATGTCAAATAAAAAACGGTTAACCTGTTTTCCAGAGTGGCTGTCCTTTGCACTCTACCAGTGATGGAGAAGAACTCCAGTTGCTTTGAAGCCATTTCTGCACTTGTTATTGCTATTTTAGTCATTTTACAGGGCGCTCAGTGATATTTCACTATGATTTTAATATGAATTTCTCTAATGCTTTACGTTATTAAGGTAAAAGAAATTTCAATTAATAGACTAAAAATACCTACTTATGCAGCGTGTCCATATAGTTGCTGGTTTAAATTGCACAAGAACTTTATGGACAGTCTATAGACTATCTCTGTGGTCCTGCAAAGAAAACTCTGACTACTATATGCATGTCAAAGGACTATTTAGGGCATTTTTTTCTTTCTTTATTTTTTTGTCACCCTGGGTAGAATGCAGTGGGGTCACAGCTCACAGCAACCTCAAACTCTTAGGCTCAAGAGATCCTCCTATCTCAGCCTCCTGGGTAACTGAGACTACAGGCACCCATCTCAACACTGGCTAGTTTTTTCTATTTTTAGTAGAGATGGGGTTTCGCTCTTGCTCAGACTGGTCTTGAACTCTCAAGCTCAAGCAATCCAACCACCTTGGCCTTCTAGGGTGCTAAGATTACAAGCGTGAGCCACCGTGACGAGCCACTGTGTAGGACATTTTCACTCTCTCATAAGCTCCTTGGGGACATAAGCCAGAAACTGTTTATCTCCGTACCCCTAACACTCAGCATACAGAAAATACTCAGTAAATATTTACAGTATGAATTAACGAAGATTAATTAAACAATTACCTGTAAGAAAAATATCACTAGGTCATACAGTGACAAATTCTGGCGAAAGTGCTGGGCTTTTACAACCAGAGCACGGCTTATTTTCTGGAATGGGGCACGACGTGAACGTGTTTGAACACCGAGGAGAGTGAGCCTGTAAAAATGAAGATACTGAGGACGGAAGAGGGGGAAGAGTCAGTGGGCAGGCGGCAGGGAGGGATTCCAACAGAAGAACTGCTCTTCCTGTGTGGCTAGAAGCGACGCGCCGCCGGGGGACAGGTGCAATGCTTATTAAAGTCAGGGGTGGGCGGGCAGGGAGGGGACCAGGAAACCAAGATTCCTGCACACGGGCGTCCATTTTCAACGGGAAGTATGTGTGGTATATCTAGATACTAGGCCTTCGTTTTCTTTCTTAATCCCTGGATAAGATAGATTCCTTGGATAAAACTAACAAATGCAAACTGCAAAATGAAGGAATAAAGACTGCTCCAGTCTTACCCCAAGAAATACCCACTGTCAATTTCTAGATCCTTCCCAATTCATTTCTGAATATATAGCTATGTGTATTTATAAAAATGGGCCTATATTACACAAGTTGATTTTTTAACCTGATTTTTTTCACTCGTAGAACACTCTTACACATATTTTGACGGTTCTGCATTCTAAACAAGTATGCCATGTGCTACTGCACAAATGGACTGCACGTTAACTGTGTTCTGTTAATGATCCAGGCTCTTTCAACCTCTTAGTAACTGCAGATGTAAATGACTGTTAATTCAACCAATTATTTCCCTTTGTATAAGTTCCTGAAAGCAATCTTTCTAGTTTAGTAGTTGTGAAAAAATGTTAAAGCTCCTTGATGCTACTTGCCAAATTCCCCTCAAAAAAGGATTCACAGGGCTCGGCACCCATAGTACAGTGGTTACAGCATCAGCCACATACACCGAGGCTGGCAGGTTTGCAGCCGGCCTGGGCCAGCTAAACAATGATAAGTGCAACAAAAAATAGCCGGGCACCTGTAGTCCCAGCTACTTGGGAGGCTGAGGCAAAAGAATCGTTAAGCCCAAGAGTTTGAGGTTGCTGTGAGCTATGGCGCCAACAGTGAGAGTGCCCTCTACCGAGGGCAACAGTGAGACTCTGTCTCAAAAAAAAAAAAAAGAAAGAAAGAAAAAAGGATTCACAGTACCATCATTTGTTTGTTCACCTAGAGTTTTTGACACAAGATCATGATACTTCAACTCTGCCAAAGTGATGGATAAAATACATTTCACTTTCTGCAATGTCTGGTGATCCTCAACAATCATCATCCATGTATTTATTCCTCGGCCATCAGTATTTCTTCAGTGAACTCTCGGACTACATCCCTGATATAGTTTCCCATGGAGTGAGAGCCTTGGGTCATCCGTGAGTGTGACGGGAAGACGACGCCAGAGGGTTTGAGCAGAGGAGTGACAGGACCAACATATGTTAGATGGCTCAGTCTGGCTGCAAGTGCGGAAGCAGGGAAGCCAGTAAGGACAGTACCTGCCAAGGTCCAGCATAGAGATTATGAGCCCCGGACTTGGAAAGCAAAGGAGGTGGGGATGAAAGGAAGGTTTCAATATAGCTCTCAAGGGTGGAGAGCTAGTAGCATTTGTGGATGGACTAAATGTGAGTAAAAGGGGGGAGAAGAAGAGGGACCAAGGATCACTCCAAAATCTCGAGATTGAGAGGACCTGGGAGAACAGATGACAGTTATAGAGAAAGACTAGAGGAGAAGCAGGCACAGGGACGGAGAGAAATCGAGTTAGATTCTGGACATGTTAACTTTGAGAGTCCTCTGGAGATGAAGCAGAAAAGCTAAACAGGTGGACAGATTCAAGTTCAGAGCTAGTAGATATAAACCCAGGAGTCACTGGGATATAGAGATGGCATTTAAAGTCATGGGCCTGGGTGAGAACATCAACACTCACAAGCTGGAAAGATGAGAAAGATTGAGAAGGCTGGTGGAGGATGAGAACGACGAGAAAATAGCATCCTGGAGCCCAGAAATGAAACATTTTAAGACAAGTGCTTCAGATTGGGCATGTGGACAGAAGGCGGAGAAAGCCAAGTCCCCAGGCTCAGGACAGGGAAGTCACCAGAGACCTCGACAAGAGTGCTGACGGAACGGCAAGACCAAAGCCTACATGGAGGACACAAAGCCACTTCTGGGATGACATGCTTCACGATGACCAGAGAACAGTTTTTTTGAGAATGATCCGGGAAAAACTAGAGGCAGGAGAGAGGAGACAGCATAGCTAGGCTATCCCTGAGTGGTCCACAAAGGGGGCTGGATCAAGCACACAATGGAGAGGTGGTCCTCACAGAGGGACACAGAGTCACATTTCATTTCTTAAAAAAAAGTTCCCCATGTGATCAGATGTACAAGGGTCTTCACTGTGCTGCTCCTTATGTGGAAGGCAAGCTCCAACTTCCTATCTTTCCAGCCTGTCCACAAACTAACCCTCAAACTGGCACCCCAATTGCATGCATCTCCTGGGACTTTATAAACTTTCCATTCAAGGCCAAATTCCTACCCGCTGAAGAGGATGGCGTGTTCTTCCCCTTCCCATCTGAAATGGATACACTCTCCTTGAGGTGTATCAGGTGTATTCAAGTCCAGTTCCCCCTCTTGGGCTGGCCCAGCTCTTGGCTCCTTGGTGGCCCTCCCCAAATTCCCCAGCCACGCGGCCCCCTCTCCCTCTTATCCATGTCTCACACGGCTACAGAGCAGATGGCTATGCACGCCTGATGCATCAGTTACTGCTAGAGGGAAATGACTTCTCTGGGGCTCAGGCAGCTGTACAGCGTAAGGACTTGGGCTTGCCTGGCTCACTGTCCCAACCCCCATGTGCTTTCTGACACATAAATCTGACTGTGGATTCACCTGTGGCAGCCTCCCGCTGTATCATGCCAGCCAGCACCATATCCATCTTTCTTCTCTTGCTGCTCTGGGTTCAGGGCAAGTTCCTCCTATGCGGGCCTTAAACACCTCTTTAGGCAGTATTAATATTTCTGCAGCGAAGGCTCCTCTGGCACCTCCAAACCAATCCCCCATGAAACCCTGATGCTCAACTCCCTGCTTCCGGTACCTTAGATCTCATTCTAATTCTTCCCTTCCATGTGTCATACCGCATTTTAATTTTTAAATCAATTCTATCCTCCTCTGGCCTCTTTAAACGTTAGAATGTCTTACATTGTTCATTATATACACAAAGTCTCAACAGGAGATGAGCTGAAATCTGACTTCTAAGTATTTTCCATTTAGCACTCAATTATATAATAGCACTTGTGATTCCTCTAAGGGTATCATTTTACACACAGCTCTTGCACTAATTTTCGCTTTTAAAATGTTTATGCTTTCTTTTTCTACCAAGTGTAAGCATCTATAGGGCATGGATTATATTTTACACTTCTTTTATGCTAGCCCAGAACAAACAGTGTGCAACTTGATATTAACAGTTACTAAACAAAACGGGTACATACAGAAAAGGAAATACAGTGAAAGGTTAAACACACCCAAGATATGAACGGCCTATTCTGACGGTCTCAGAACTGTGTGTTGCACCTACAGTATGTATATACCTGGACAAACCAAGGACAACTGAAGACAGAAAGACAGAAATACAATAGACTAATAAACCTGACAGGTTTTCTGAAAGGTCTACGGTCTGCTATAAATCAGTTTTTTCTATAGAACAGCAGTGTGCTAAGATATCTAAAGTATATCTCAGAAAGGTGTCTTTTTTGGGCGGCGCCTGTAGTTCTGTGGGTAGGGCACTGGCCACATACACCCAGGCTGGCAAGTTCGAATCCGGCCCGGGCCAGCTAAACAACAATGACAACGGCAACAACAACAACAACAAAAAATAGCTGGGCATTGTGGCGGGTTCCCAGATACTTAGGAGGCTGAGGCAAGAGAATCACTTAAGCCCAAGAGTTTTGAGGTTGCTGTGAGCTGTGACACCACAGCACTCTACCAAGGGCGACATAATGAGACTATCTCAAAAAAATAAAAAATAAAAAAGGTATTTTTCTTCAAAGAAGAAACTCATTTAAAAAATGTTTATTAGTATACTTACTAAATACAAGTTCTGATTTCCACTCAGAGACCTCTCCAAAAGCTTTTCATCAGGGTAAGTAAAAACTAATGCTTCACAAGCATTAAAGTTTCTTCACTTAGGGGGTGGCGCCTGTGGCTCAGTCGGTAAGGCGCCAGCCCCATATACCGAGGGTGGCGGGTTCAAGCCCAGCCCCGGCCAAACTGCAACCAAAAAATAGCCAGGCGTTGTGGTGGGCGCCTGTAGTCCCAGCTACTCGGGAGGCTGAGGCAAGAGAATCGCTTAAGCCCAGGAGTTGGAGGTTGCTGTGAGCTGTGTGAGGCCACGGCACTCTACCGAGGGCCATAAAGTGAGACTCTGTCTCTACAAAAAAAAAAAAAAAAAAAAGTTTCTTCACTTATTCCTTATGAGGTGCAGATATAGTCAATATTATCCACAAAACTAGAAAGCTTTCACTCCTATTGTATATGGTAAGCTATAGAAAATAAACCTGCTTACCCAAAATAAACCACTCAGACTTTCTTAAAAAATGGTCTTTTAGGTAGACAAGTAGGCTTCCCCTGAAGTTTGGAATATTATGGGTCATAAATTCTAATGTCCTTACTGAGTAAACTCAACATCTAGAGCTCTAGTGAGATTTTCCAATCCCAATTTCACACCATCCAAGAATACACAAAGGGTTATTTTGACGAGCACAACACAGGAAACTCACACTGCCTACGTGTGAAAGCCTTCAACAAATACATAACTTTTGAGTACCAAAATTAATCACACCATCTAGGCTTCTAAATTTGAACTGGGTGGTTTTGAGGAAAATTTTAAGCTCAGAGTATAAATTTAGACCAGGAATCTGCCGCTTTTTTCTGTAAAGGGCCAGAGAGTAAATACGTTAGGCCTTGCAGGCCACAATGCTTCTGTTGCAAAGACTCAACTCTGCCCTGTGGTTTAAATCCAGGCATAGATAACAACATAAATGAATGGACACGGTTGTGTTCCAATAAATTATTCACAAAAACAGGTGACAGGCCCACAAAATATAAATTGTTGATGCTTGATTTAGAACACTATCTCCCATTTAATAGAAAACACAAGTTTCAATCATTCAGAACCAAATCTACTTAAAGTGGATAACGTAGCTAGCTAAAACAAGTCACAACTATGAAGTGAAGAGACTCCTTTTATTTTTGTCAAGTGGCATGCTCTAAACAGATTCCGAGAACCAGCACGATCACTGCCATGCGTGTAGATGACTGAGGTGACAATTTTGAAATCAACAGTGCTCATAAGGATGAAGACATGCTTGCTTCGAGGCTTGTTTAAAACAACAAAACAAAACCAAACCAAGTCTTCTAACCTGCTGGTTATAAGACTATCTCATTTGCTGGATATTTTACAATTGAAAAAGTCACACTGCAGGGCAGCGCCTGTGGCTCAGTGAGTAGGACGCCGGCCCCATATGCCGAGGGCGGAGGGTTCAAACCCGGCCCCGGCCAAACTGCAACAAAAAAATAGCCGGGCGTTGTGGCGGGCGCCTGTAGTCCCAGCTGCTCGGGAGGCTGAGGCAAGAGAATTGCTTAAGCCCATGAGTTGGAGGTTGCTGTGAGCTGTGTAAGGCACGGCACTCTACCGAGGGCCATAAAGTGAGACTCTGTCTCTACCAAAAAAAAAAAAAGGAAAAGTCACATTGCAGAACAGTAATAAATGCATAATAACAAAAGGCCAAATCCAGAGCAGATGGCAGAGAAACATGTGTCACCATAGCTTCCATGCACAGAGCCGTTTCAGACACTTGGGCAGAGGAAGAACTGTGAAAGGAAGGCCAGCTTTCTAACAAAGCAGCCAGCATCACGGCAATGAAATCCCAAGATGCCTGCTGGTGGCATGTGACTGCCTGGGACCTCTGTGCCTACCCTCGCTGTCCAGGGTGAACACAGGCAAGGTCTGGGGATCCCACTGCAGACCCTGGTACCTAAACATACCCTTACACCTCCTTCCTGTCAGGGGACTCTTGGGAGGACGCCCTTCTGCCATGCACTTGAGCGTATCTTCCTTAATCCTTATTAGAAGGCCCTCACACAATAAATCCTGACTGGTCATGATTCCCCACAACTGACACCCGAGAAAAAGAGAGCTGACAGGAGCCTTGGGCTGTGTGCTGCCACACTTCATGAACTCAGACATTCTCCTCTAAAGACCACATGGCTGTGAAAAAATCTCTACCCAATTCTTCTAGATCTGGCTCAGCTTCATTCCCTGCTTTCACTTAAAGGGGTTTGGCTTGTACCTTTGAAGCCACCTTGGTTCACAGGACACACACCTACAGGTGGGTGACATGTTATTTCTCTTACTATTCCTATTCTCAGAGAATCTAGTCTTCAGGGAGCAACCACTGGCAGAAAGATACAGAATATTTTCCTTCTGATATAATTTATAATACGATCTTTTTCCCTTTATAATTATAAAAAGCAACCTAAATAGAAAAAGGGCATTGTGAACGATTTTTTTCTCCATGACTGCTAGTATTTTTTAAAAGATCAACAAATATTGAGATAATAAAAAACTGAAATATAGTGAAGACCTAAACAGAATCTTTGTAATAATTATTCATTAACATAAATCAAAAGACAAACTGATCATTCCTTTTAACCACTATTTTTCATCAGATGATCTGTAAGAAATGTGTTAATAAAAAAAAAAAAAGAAATGCGTTAATAACTTTACAAATTAAACAAGCAAACACAAATGTCACACTAATGACAGGTTACTTTCTCCTTAGTCCCAGCCCTACATCATGTAGAAATTTTCCAGCTGTTTAAATGAACAGTATTAATGAGGTCCCACCGATAGGTATATTCAACCAACAAATCTGAAGATGTAAGGAAAAAAGGGTGGCATACAAAATGACCCATTAGAGGGGTCCCAGAAGGCACTGTATGGTCTAGTGAGAGAACAACTGCCAGGCAGCCATTAAGACCCTCCTCTGTGCTCCAGTGCTGGTGCTGATCCCAGCTTTGCAGTTCCTTGGTTTTGAGTGGGCATGAAGAAAAAATGACTCTGGATTCCCTCTCCCTTCCCTAAACCACTCCTCTCAATGGGCAAGAACATGAACTTGCTGAATTTAGCAAATTGGACAGAACCTTCCTCTGTGCTTGACCTCACCCTAGGCTCTGGCTCCTGCCAAACAATAAGAGTTTGTTTTCATAGTAACTTGGGGTGGCTGCTTAAAAGCCCACACCCCTAGGCTCCGGAACAAGGGCTAAGTGCTGTGAAAAAGGTTCTGCAGTCCTTCTGGGCCTGAAGTTGACCCATCTACAAACTAATCCCTGACCCCTCAGTTACACCTTCCTGCGCTATTCTGCAATTCCTTACTAAGTTGGCCATGGCCCACAGGGGCCTTTTATGTCCTCTGACATCCACTTTTGTGGCAGGTAAAATTTTCTAGTTGTTTCGTGTTTCAAGTAATAACAAACATCGACAGGCTGAACTGTGTGCTAAATCATTAAAAATCTAAAAACTGGGTCTGAGAGTTGGATTTAGCAATGCATTCTCCTAAAGAAATTACAAATGATGGCTGCATTCTTGAGCAAGTCCGTAACAGCTGGCACCCATGTGACAGCAGACTTACAACACCGGGCTGGCACGACCACCATTTTCAGCCCTGACTCTATGAAGAAACCTAATCCCAAGCAAATCTGGCCATCTTCCTCTGCCTCCGCCCTGCAGGACCTGCACAAAACTCTTCCTGCATGGAATAGGAGGGGAAGCCTCTGAGTTTGAGAGAGAACAAAGGGGAGGTTTCAGGGAGACATTAGCCTGGGCCTTGGATGGGTTTACAGGGTGGGAAGCCAGGGCAATGCTATACAGCAAGCTTCTAAGTGTTGTGAGCAGAATGTAGAGACAGCAAAACCCAGCCACAAACGAGCCAGCAGGAAGACAAGAAGGACGAGGAGCTGGACCCACTGTGGCCGCCGGCCCTGGAAGTCAGGCTGGAAGGAAGGTGCTGGCCTGTGAGGGAGAGGGAGCTCTGGCTGTGGGCGATGTTTTCAACAAAAAATGTTCCCAAGCCATCAAGTCCTGGTACATTCCCCCAGAGCAGATAGAGACAGGCACCAGAGTCTCCTATTATTTCCTGTCTCGGCAACAGTACCAGCCCAGCATCCAGGGAGCTCTACCTTCTGAACCTCCTAGAGACAAACAGGAAAAAGCCAGGGGGAGGAATTATATTCCTCAGTCTCCAAAATAACAGCAGTCTGGTAGGCAACGTACTGCCAGTGTCTGAATGCCTGTCAACACCTTAGCCACTGGGGTGTTTTTAAGCAGTTACTGCTGAAGGCCTTGCAGGGTTACTGACTCTTCAGAGACGAGCTGTATCACACGTGCTGTACTTCGTGTACAGAGATACAACTTGCCTTCTGTAGCTCCAGTGCTCTGAGTGAGTTTTCTAATGCCTATTTAATGAGCCTACACTGAAACGCTTTTATGGCCAGTAACTCTGGCCAAAGGCTTACATCAGTCGGACAGCAAGGTAGAACTCACGGTGCCAATTTGTGGTTACAAAGAGAAGTGAGAGTAAGTGGCCACAGCCACTCCTCAGCCAAACAGAAGGTCGCACAGGGGTCCTCAAACTTTTTAAACAGGGGGCCAGATCACTGTCCCTCAGACTGTTGGCGGGCTGGACTATAGTTAAAAAAAAAAAACTATGAACAAATTCCTATGCACACTGCACATATCTTATTTTGAAGTAAAAAAACAAAACAGGAACAAATACAATCACACCGTCTCATGCAGCCTGCGGGCCATAGTTTGAGGACCCCTGCCAGGAACCATACCAGCCGACCCAGTGAGCCACAGCAGACTGAACGCTGTGGGTGTTGGTTCCTTCTACAACATTTATTGAGCTCCTACTTTAACTTGCCAGGATCTCCCTGATTCAAGATTATAACCAGGAGATTATAACCTGTGGAAGGTGGCAGAAAAATTAAAAAGAGGGTGCTGGCCCAACGGATGTTATGATCCAGGCAGTCACAACAGGGGCATGGGCACAAGAGGGACAGGGAGACATCTGCTCCATGACGAGCTCCACCAGGCAGGGAGGCAAGAAAAGGGATTTCTAGGCAAAAGGAATTGGAAGAACATGGCATGTGTCAAGAAGCTACGGGCAGTTCTAGCCTGGAACAAGAGCCGGCAGGCTGAGATCACCACCAGGGAAAGCTCTGTCACCTACCAGTGGGTTCTAATCACAGGGGAAATGACCAGGACCACTGGCCCCTAAACTCTACAAGACTTTCAGAAACAAGCCCAGTGACCTAACTGCTAGGACTCAACACATCTGTCTTGCTACTGTGTTATAAATTTAATTGCATTTCCTTCAATTTGGAGTTTTTATACTTAACGTCTACTGGAAAGCACAATAAAATACTCTCTCGTACGGTAAAATCCGAAAACATACATGATAATTAAAGGAATCAGGTAAAGAAAGCCGTATCTTTCTTTAGACCACATGACCAAGCATACATAACTATGTATTTACAGTCACAACCTCTGGTGAGTTCACAGAAAAATGCCTCCTACAAGGGCCACAACAGACCCTGACCAGACACCAACATTTCACACCTAAAAACAAATCTTTATAAGAATCTGAGGAAAAAACAAAACAAAACACCTCTTCTGGCTAGAAACAAGATGTGGAAACATATTTTATAATCTTATTTACATCCCACTTTCAAAATAACTTGTGGATCTTTTCTGAAAGGCCTTATTTTTCCTCACTTTCTTGTTCCTTGTCAAAAAATAATCACTAAGTTTTAACAGTGAAAATTGGTCATTCCTTATTATTTCATTTTCTTTCAATTTATAGTACCAACCCTGAAGGTTCCTTCTCTAAGTTTCCACTTTATTTCAGTTCAGTGAAACAAGGTAGAATTGCTGTGTCCTGGGGCAAGCTCGGGGCTTTCCGATTCTTCTTCCCGATTCAAACATAAATAAGTTTGCTGCAGTAGTTTAACTGAAATAAATTACACTCTCAAGTCAAGGCAAGTAATTCTTTTTTTTTTTTTGTAGAGACAGAGTCTCACTGTACCGCCCTCGGGTAGAGTGCCGTGGTGTCACACGGCTCACCGCAACCTCTAACTCTTGGGCTTACACGAGTCTCTTGCCTCAGCCTCCCGAGCAGCTGGGACTACAGGCGCCCGCCACAACGCCCAGCTATTTTTTGGTTGCAGTTTGGCAGGGGCTGGGTTTGAACTTGCAACCCTCAGCATATGGGGCCGGCGCTCCACTCACTGAGCCACAGGCGCCGCCCCAGGCAAGTAATTCTTAAGGTAAGCTTTTTAAATGGAAAGTGATGCCCAAAATAAAAATTTGCAGTTTTTCTAGCTATTTAAAAGATACATTAACTCGGAAATGGAAGTTATTTTCCGATCTCATCTTCCTGTTAGGCAGCTTTTATCAACTCTCCAGCATTAAGACCTAAAGATGCTAAATAGCTTATCTCTTAGCTGTCAACTAACCTAATTCCTTTACAGCAGAATTTCTCAAGGGGAAAAGCCAAGGTAGGAGGATAGGAGGGAGATTATGAGTGAGTGTGAAGGTGTCACGATTATTAGGGAAAGTGAAAGCCAGATCCCCTCCTACCCTGGTCTTACCACTCCTTCACCCCCCATCAGACTATCAGAAAAGCTCTGATTCCAACTGGACTCTCTTGAGGACCCCCCATTTTAACTCCTGCAGCGGGGCAGGAGTCTCTCTCCTGCATTTCTCCAGAGTTCTGAGACTCTTTGCAGAACAGCCAATGTCTCCCAGGAGGAGGCTCCCCCATTCAGTCCCCAGATATATCCTAGGCAATCTATGAAACACGAGCCACTCTGAAGTATTTCACGACCCTGTGGGAAGATTTGCCCAGTTAATTAACAACACCACAGTGCTATTCACTGTAACTGTAAGTGACCCCAGAAGAGCATGAGGTCCCAAGCTGAGGAACATGGAACTATTACACTCAAACCTTCTCCCAAAACTATAAGCATGAATTCACTTAAAGATGGCCTAGCCAACTTCAACCAAGATTAAGCATCGAAATTAAGATTACTGTACCAAAAGCAGAAGTGAAAACTGGATAGAAAGCCACGTATTTGCTAACTATTTCACATCTATATTGAAAGATGTCAGTGAGACTCAAATTAAGCTGTTTTTGAAATGCCAAGCTTTTGTGCTGTGCACACAGAACTATTCAGCGCTTGAGGGGTCTGGATGGAAACCTACCCCTGCTGGGGCCAGGCTGCAGAACGTGGGCTGAGTTACTGAACCTTCCTAAACTTCACCTCCTCACCTGGAAAGTGGGATAATATTGTCTATCTAGAGCCTGCTGCAGGAACTACATGAGACAATAACTAGGGGCAGCTGTTAACCAAGGTTAGCCCATTACCCTACCCTGCTGTCTTCCAATTTAGCCACAAGCTGCTAGAATCACCAATAGTTAAATGTGTGTTTTAATAGGCTTTGAATCCCCAATTTTCAATATTTTTACATGGCAAATTTTTTATCGCTTCTTGGCCTTTTGGCTAAGATTAAGTGTACAAGGCATTTATAACATTAAAAAAAGAAAATTTTGCAAAAAAAAATTATAATAATAAAGTAAAATAAAAAGGGTGGCACCTATGGCTCCAGGAGTAGGGCACCAGCCCCATATACTGGAGGTGGCAGGTTCAAACCTGGCCCTGGCCAAAAAAACTGCAAAAAAAATAAAATTACATTTAAATTAAAAAGAAAATTTTAGGCCGGGTGCGGTGGTAATCCTGGCACTCCAGGAGGCCGAGGAGGGCCAACTGCTTGAGCTCAGAAGTTCAAGACCAGTCTGAGCGACAGTGACACCCTGTCTCTACTAAAAATAGAAAAACTAGCCAGGTGTTGTGGTGGGCACCTGTAGTCCCAGCTATCTGGGAGGCAGAGCCAGGAGGATCACTAGACCCCAGGAGTTTGAAGTTGTTGTGAGCCACGCTGACGCCAAGGAACTCTAGCCTAGGCAACAGAGTGAGATTCTGTCTCAAAACAACAACAACCCCCACCCCCCCAAAAAAAAAAACAAACGCTGCGCCTCTGCAGAGCTCCAGTGAATCTACTCTATGGCTGTCCCATACAGGGTAACATACACAAGGCGCTATTATTTTAAACAGTATAGAGAGCACACTGCGTAAGGGTCTCTGCCAACCCCCTGCACTGTTTCTTTACCTCTGAGAGAGCTAAAAATTCATTTCAGAACAGGAAAGACTAAGAGATGAGATCGGTGGACTTATGTTAAAAGCTTCCCATTGGGAACAGAAACACGAAGACATCCTAAAGTCATTTATAATTAGGCATCAAATTATGTTGCACGGATCCCAGGCTCCACTGCTCCTCTACTTTACTAATTACTGAAATTTCCAACTTCCAGAGCTGTGTTCGCTGAACAAGAGTGAATACTGGGTGGAGTCTTTAAACAAAAACACTTGGGGTCAACCTTCCCCAAACTGTAAACCCAGCAGAGGTGTGCTGGTGCTATGGAAGTTATGAGTGAGGGCCACAGGAGCAAGGGAAGCTGTGTGACAAATTCCAGGCAACGTAGTGCTCTCGACCCCGGCCACAACACTGGAATCACTTGGTAGCTTTGAAAGCGCCTACGCTGGGTCCCATCCCTCGGGATGCCAGTTCATCCACCTGGGGAGCACACTTCGCTCTCTAGGTGACTAATGTGCAACCACTGTTAGACCCACTGCTCCACTGTAGCCTTATTGCGGACATACTGACTTCTTTCTGGAAGCTCTGTTTTGATCTACGAATTGGATCAATTGGGAAAAGCAATACTTTCCCTGAGATTTCAGTTAGCTCTCCTGCACACTCACAGATGGCTCAGCCAGTGATGCTGCCCTCCAGCAGTGCAGGGTGGTCTCCCTCTACTGCATGGATGCTTTCCTGTTGCATCCCTGGGAAAGGTTGCAGTTGGTGCCCAAGTTTTCATGGTAGGTTCCCCGCAGCTCATACCGCAGCAGCTGCGTGGTGTTCCATGGTACTTGTTCTGGGGCCCGTACTTTTTGGCTGTGTGCTTACCAAGCTTTTAGGAACAACTTTTTGACTGTGGCCACAGCAGCTGTGAGGCCACTATGCGTATGACTACAGGCGCTTTCCTTTCATACCAGTGTCCCCTGAGTCTGAAAGGATACCTTGGCCTTGGAATCTAGCCCAATCCTGTATAGGTGGGCATCTGACCACTGCCTGAATTAACTCCAGGGACAGGTGGGACACTTCATCCACACCTGGCTCCGGAGGGCCCTTAACTACCAAGCGCTGGTCCTCACACGAAGGATACACTCCCAAAATTGCCTCTGACTGCAACTTCTCCATTCCTCCCAGCACTGTTTCTAAACTCCCACCATCCTATTAGCAACCCCCTTAGACTGGTGAAATGGAAGCCTGAGCACCCCATTTCAGATTCAGGGTGGCCACCTTACTGCAAGAAGCAGACACTCCTTGTCATTCAGTCCCCTGTAAGGCACAGGAGAGAACACACTTCTCAGCCCCCCTCACAGAGCTTGCTCATGTGACTCACTCTGACCAATGACGGGTGTCGTCACACAGTGAGAATGGTCTGACTCTCCAGCCTTTTTTCTCTTTCCTACTGAGTAACACCTATGCTGGGACAGTGGGCTGGAAGAAGCGGCCTATGCTGAGTTACCCATGGAAAGGATAGTTGACCTGGAGAAATGTTCGAACCCATAGGGCAAGAACTAAACTTACTGAGCAAATCAATGGGCTCAGGGGGATTTCTTTGCCACAAAGCCTAAGCCAGTGGTTCTCAAAGTATGGTCCCTTAAGCAGCAGCATTACCTGAGACTTGTAAGAAACACAATTATCAAGTTCGATTCCAGACCTGCTGAATCAGAAACTCTGTGGGTGGAGGCTAGGCTAGCAATTAGGAGTTTCGTAAGCTCTCCAGGTAATTCTGGTGCTTTTGTTATTTTCCTAGATGTAGACATGTATTTTATCAAATTATTCTTCTTTAAAACTTCACCCAGTCCTAAGCTACCACTTGGATTTCCTTTGGACCGGCCGGAGGGCTGGAAGGGGTAATAAGGGGAATGAAAGTCCATAACCGCCCCTCAAGGACTAAAGAATTCTTTAAACTCTGAATGTTTGGAGAACACAGACCAAGGCCCTGTCCTCATTTTCCATTTCTGGAAGTCACACTCGAAGTTAAAATTTTCTGTTCTACAAATTTCCATATATCAAAAGAAAATACAGAATTTAAATCATAGCATCTTCTCAAAATGAAGAGAAAAAAAAAACAATTCTTCAAAGGAGTCTTTTTTCTTTTCTCTTCTGGTGTCTTAAACACACTTGAGTTTTGAGAATCAATAGCCAGAATGTGGTTCTGGGTTAAATGAAAGGGTTAGTAGCTTCCTTGATACGAATGTCATTTCAGGAGTTGCAGGGCTGGGTTGTACCAACAGTGCGACACACCAAGGTGTGCAACACCTCTAGACCTGACCACCAAGAGCCACCAGGGCCCAATCAACAGAGCTGAGCTTCACTGCACCGTCCTACCACTTGGTAAGCACATAGCCAAGAAGTACGCACCCCAAAACAAGTACCACGGAACACCACACAGCTGCTGCGTGCCGAGATGGGGGAGCCTACCACGAAAACCTGGGCACTAACTGCAACCTTTCCCAGGGATGTGACAGGAAAACATCCATGCAGTTGAGGGACACCACCATGCATTGCTGGAGGGCAGCAACACTGGCTGAGCCGCCTGTGAGTGTGCAGAATTGGTAGTCCCGTCCCCATATGACCCCAGATAGCTCCACTGTCCTCCTCACCTGGCTGTGCAGCAGCAGGGCCAGGAGGGAGGATCCTGCTGATGGGATAGCCCATCCCCCACAGCTGCCAGAGGCTGTTACATGTGTCCTATCCACCTGCTACCTCCCATGGGTGCACAGGGACCCCACCCCCCGCAAAAAAAAAAAAATCACTGGCTTAAAGATGCCCTGCTTATGAAGAGCCGACAGAGCCCCTGGGAGCCTGGCTGAGCCTTTACCAAGTGGGCTTTGCTGCTGGGTTGGTTTGCCAGTTCTCCGCTTTGATTCTCATATTTATTGTAAAGTGTGTGAAGACCCCCCCAGGGCCCCATCCACCCTCTGTGAAGATCACAGAAGCCATCCCAGCAGGGTCCTAGGCACTGTATCTATCCATTCTGTGTCCACTGTGCATGCAGGCGGTTATCCAGCCTGCTGGCTGAGGCTGAGCCACTTCTCCGCCAGGCCTGGCCCCTGCCCTCCGCACTGGAGGTCACGGGAAGGGCCAGTCGCAGGACCAGGACAGGCCTGAAAGCCCTAGTTGCCCCTACAAAGCAAGGCCAACCTGCAGACCACAGCAGGCACCTGCTCCACGTGTCTGTTTTTCAAGAAATGACTCAAATTGCTGCTCAGATTTTGAAATTCACTGTAACTGTCAATGAAAAGAATCATGTCTGCATCCTGTTCCATTTTTATACCAGTCTGGTAAAAATGCTGCTCACCCTGTCATTCCCAAGTCTCCCCACAATTAAATGAAATGTCAACTCCAGCAGGGCAGGGGGGCCAAGTAAAGACAAAATATTTTTCCTGTAAGTTATCTAAGCCACATCTAACTCACACAGTATCTGAATGTGTGATTTTAAGCAACAAGCTCTGTATTTGCAGGTAAATATTCACTTTGTAAAATGCTTCCCAGCTTTTTTCCTGCAAGTGAGTCACTGAAAGAAATACTGGGAAAGATCTGATCCAAGATGGAAGTTTCTCTCCAGCACAGCAACAAGCTGTGAACTGGCCACACAAACACCATCTCTCCCAGGCCTGTTTGCACAAGGACAGCCAAAGAGAGAGAGTCTGTCAAAAGTTTCGCAGAAACACAGTTTCTGTCTATGGGGTTATTCTATTACTCAGTATGTCCGTGAAGAAAAGGAAGATTTATCTGGAATCACATGTCCTCAGTCTTCACGTTTTTTTTCCCCAGTGCTCAGGCAGGACCCAGCTACTGAACAATCTGTTTGCTGAACTGGTTGGATCCAGCAAGGTCAGACTTTGTCTGAAATCCTCAGAAGATACTCAACCTCCTCCTTTTACACAAGCAAGCCATTTGGCCACACTTCACTCTCCATCTACAAGCTTCCATGTAAAAATGGAAAAATCAACTTATTTACACTGGCTAGACCGTTACTTAGGGCCTGGATTTATTTTACAAGCATTGACTCAATCTAATTTTAACTGAAAAAATCTGATAAAAAAGCCATTAATTGCCAAAAACATCTCATTATCTCACCCTAAAGAACTGAGAAGCCACTTTGAAAATCATTACTTTTGGAGCCAGGCACAGTGGCTCATACCTATCATCCTAACTCTGTGGAAGGCTGAGGGGGGAGGATCACTTTGAGGCCAGGAGTTTGAGACCAGCCTGGGCAACATAGTGAGATCCCATCTCTAAAAAAAAAAAAAAAAAAAATTTATTTTAATTTTTTATTTTTTTTTGGTAGAGACAGAGTCTCATCCTATGGCCCTCAGTAGAGTGCCGTGGCCTCACACAGCTCACAGCAACCTCCAACTCCTGGGCTTAGGCGATTCTCCTGCCTCAGCCTCCCAAGTAGCTGGGACTACAGGCGCCTGCCACAACGCCCGGCTATTTTTTGGTTGCAGTTTGGCCGGGGCTGGGCTTGAACCCGCCACCCTCGGTATATGGGGCCGGCGCCCTACCGACTGAGCCACAGGCGCCGCCCTAAAAAAAATTTTTTTAAAGAAATTAGACAGGCATGGTGATGTACCTTTAGTGCCAGCTTGCTGGGAGGATCGCTTGAGCCCAGGAGTGTAAAGTTTCATTGGGCTATGATAATGTCACTACACTCTAGCCTGGGTGAGAGAGTTAAGACCCTGTCTCAAAAAACAAACAAAACCAAAAATTACTTTTTGCTGTCCACCGTTTCCCCCATTATAGTTTTCCATGCTAAGTGATGATCAAAATACAGATAAAGAGCCTCTGAAAAATATGTTTACCGTTCTCAACAAAAGGAACCAGGCTCCTAGAAGAAATGATTGACTACAGGGGTGTGTCCAGAGAAAATAAAAGATGAACTAGAAACATACCGTGACATTAGAATGGAAGTCAAGACGACACAGAAGCCATTGAAAAGATCCCCAAATGGCCACATCGAGGTCCATTTGAGGAAAAAAAAAAAAGCAATGGAATAAGAAACTGAGCTCATAATTATAATTCCAATTAATAAACACAGAAGAAATAATGAAAGTAGAAAGTCACCCTTAGGCAAACACTACAGTAATTACTGTTGCAGGCAAGAATAAAGGATGGATATTCAAATTAGTGGGTGAAAGACTAAGGAGAAACAGGCTATTTGCATAGTCTAATAAAAGTATCCCCCCTACGTTGAACAGTTTGATGAGAATATTTCAGATTGTATATGAAACCAGCACATTGTACCCCTTGATTGCACTAATGTACACAGCTATGATTTAACAATAAAAAAAACAAAACAATAAATAAATAAAAATTAAAAAAAAAATAAAAGTATCTCCCACAAATTTAATTACAAAGGAAAAGTAGCCATTTACAGTGAAGAAATCTGTCAGACACCACCAAAACCAAGCATTCAAAATATCACATTTTGTGCAAGAGAATAACACAATCGCATCTGTACGTTAGGAAAAACTCTGGGTCCGGTGGGAACTGACAGCTGCCTAAAACGAAGTAGAAGCTATGAGAAGAGATAAATGGGTGGACTGAAGGATGGCTGCCCCGGAGGGGTGGGTGGGGAGAAGGAATTATCAAGCCAAGATGGGAAGCTGGGGCTGGGGAATAGCTGAGGTTCATTGCGAGCCGGGCTCAGATGACAGCTTCTGTTATCCAAGAAACTGAAACACTTAATAAGAGGATGGATTTCGGAGACTGGCATTGGGGCAGAGGTGTGGATGGAGACACAGTCTGACTCAGCACGGGAGAACTCGCGTGGGGCTCACTGGCTCTCCTTCAATATTCTTTTCACTTCACTGCTCACAAAGACACGCCTTCCCCACCCCTCTCAGAGGCTAAGGAACAGAATCCAAACTGCAATGCCATCTAATCTGACACGTCTCATCCCAAGAGGCAGGGCCCTCAACTCCTTCAAAGCTAACCCTAAAATCGTTTCCAAGGAACAGCTACACGCACACATGTGTAGTGTGCAGTGGGCTCCGGGGCCTAGTCCTAGAGCAAATGGTTTGTAGAAGTGCTAAATATCTGGCTGGGTGCCCGGAGCTCAGTAGTTAGGGTGCCAGCCACATGCACTGGGGCTGGTGGGTTCAATCCTGGCCCAGGCCTGCTAAACAAACAAAAAAAAAAAAATAGCTGGGTGTTGTGGTGGGCACCTGTAGTCCCAGCTCCTAGGGAGGAGGCTGAGGCAAGAGAATCGCTTGAGCCCAATGGTTTGAGATTGCTGTGAGCTATGACACTACAGCCCTCTACTGATGGTGACAAAGTGAGATTCTGTCTCAATTTAAAAAAAAAAAGAAGTGCTAAATTTCTTCCCACCAACTCTTTTTAGAGCCATCCTCTCATCTTATAGTCTTTTTTTTTGAGACAGAGCCTTAAGTTGTCCATCCTTGGTAGAGTGCTGTTGCATCACAGCTCACAGCAACCTCCAACTCCTGGGCTTAAGTAATTGTCTTATCTCAGCCTCCCAAGTAGCTGGGACTACAGGTGCCCGCCACAACGCCCGGCTATTTTTTGGTTGTAGTTGTCATTGTTGTTTGGCAGGCCTGGGCTGGATTCGAACCTGCCAGCTCTGGTATATGTGGCTGGCGCCTTAGTTGCTTGAGCCACAGGCGCCGAGCCTATCTTATAGTCTAGATCTCATAATTACCAAATGTGCAAGATGAAGGTAGTGTTTTTAAAAAGGAAAAGGAAAAATCTGAAAAGTTCAAAGATGGTTACAGAAATCTCCCATGTATAAGAAACGAAAAGATGGGCGGCGCCTGTGGCTCAGTGAGTAGGGCGCTGGCCCCATACGCCGAGGGTGGCGGGTTCAAACCCAGCCCCGGCCAAACTGCAACAAAAACAAAAAAATAGCCGGGCGTTGTGGCGGGCGCCTGTAGTCCCAGCTGCTCGGGAGGCTGAGGCAAGAGAATCGCGTAAGCCCAAGAGTTAGAGGTTGCTGTGAGCCGTGTCACGCCACGGCACTCTACCTGAGGGCGGTACAGTGAGACTCTTTCTCTACAAAAAAAAAAAAAGAAAGAAACGAAAAGATTAGACTACAGACAACTATTAAGGTCAACTTCTGTTTTTACATGTATGATACCCAGTTTGGGTGACAAACAAAGACTTTTCCCAGAATCGCCACATCAAGCTTTATAAGAACTAATGGTAGGCTGGGTGTGGCGGCTTATGCCTGTAATCCTAGCACTCTGGGAGGCCAAGGCAGGTGGATTGCTTGAGTTCAGAAGTTCAAGACCAGCCTGAGCAAAATCAAAAATAGAAAAACTGAGCCAAGAGAAATGGCTTGAACCCAAGAGTTGGAGGTTGCTGTAAGCTGGGATGCCATGGCACTCTACCCAGGGTGACAGCTTGGAGACTCTGACTCAAGAAGAAAAAAAAAGAACTAATGATACTGTATTTACATTATATTTATGAGTAACATAGGTTGATAAAGAATTGTTCCTTACAAACTACCCAATATTTACAATGAACATTGTAGAGTGCTATTTAGGAAGCATAAATGGAGATAATTAAATAAAAAATGTGCCATTACAGCCAAACATACTTTATAAGTACTTTTTATAGTTAGAACAAATATAACAAAAACATCTTTTTGCAATTTATGATCACTGTGATCAATGCTCAATGGCCATTTGGATGGTAACAAAGCAAAACATGTCAGCTTCGTGAGTAGCTCAGATAAGTGGTATAAATAAATGAGATTACAGAGTAATGCTTAACACACTTAGTGTAACAAACTTTTCAAGGATGTAGTGTATACTAGTCACAAAGCAATTCCT
This sequence comes from Nycticebus coucang, assembly GCF_027406575.1. Classification (NCBI taxonomy): domain Eukaryota; kingdom Metazoa; phylum Chordata; class Mammalia; order Primates; family Lorisidae; genus Nycticebus; species Nycticebus coucang. Next base: position 54,950,335 of record NC_069798.1, on the reverse strand, counting down.
ATGTACTTGTTATACGGTTCACTAAGGATAACTACTTTGTTCTACTGGCTTAGGTTAAAGCAATCAATAAGTGGCTTTCTTTAAAATCATCATGTATCTGAATACACTGATCAATCATTGTATGACTGGGAGACAAGTTGTTATTATGTTCTTCATGATGAGACAAAAAATGAATTTAGCACCTATGACATTCTTAGCTAAAAAAATAAAAATTCGACTTGAATCTAATCAAAATTCCAGGAATTATGGATAAAAAGGAGTAAGTTAGACAATATCAAAAAGAAGTAATTACATAAATCTGATAATAAGTAGGATAAGCTGTAGGACAAACAACCCAGTTTTTCCAACAAATCAATAGTACACTGAAAAATGAAATAAAACAGAGGGAGGACAACCACCCAATGCAACACGCGGACTTCTCTGGCCCCAGCAGAGTGAGGACACCCCCCAAGTGCAACACGCAGACTTTTCTGGCCCCAGCAGAGGGAGGACAACCCCCAAAGGCAACACGCGGACTTCTCTGGCCCCAGCAGAGGGAGGACAACCCCCAAAGGCAACACGCGGACTTCTCTGGCCCCAGCAGAGGGAGGACAACCCCCAAGTGCAACACGCGGACTTTTCTGGCCCCAGCAGAGGGAGGACAACCCCCAAAGGCAACACGTGGACTTCTCCGGCCCCAGCAGAGGGAGGACAACCCCCAAGTGCAACACGCGGACTTCTCTGGCCCCAGCAGAGGGAGGACAACCCCCAAGTGCAACACGCAGACTTCTCTGGCCCCAGCAGAGGGAGGACAAACCCCAAATGCAATACACGGACTTTTCTGGACCCCAACTATAACATACCAACATGGAGACAACCAGGAAATGTGAACACAACCTACTATTGTATCTAATACAGTATTAAATGATATTTAAAGATAAAGTTGCTATTTTTATTAGATCCAATAAGTGCTCTTTTAAAAATTCCTTATCAGTTGGAGATGTACACTTACTATTTTAAAAAGACAAAGAATATACATATTTTGAGACTTTGATTTTCAATGATTATGAGTTACAGAGTCTCTCCTGTCAGGTAAAAAATAAAGTTCCTCTTCCCATTACCAAACTCAAGAATCACATTGAGTCACACAGACGCTATTAGCACAGTTTTCAACACATCCACTCTTTCTCTCCTCCTTTCTTCCTTATTTGTCAGGGGGGCCAAGAGGTAAATTTAAATGCCATTAACTTTGGCTTAATATTGTTTTCAGTCTCCTCAGTTATGAACACGAATGTTGTGAATAACTTACTTCTAAGCCTTGGGAGTGTGCAAGTGAAGGCAATTTATTAGCAAAATCACGAATAAGACTGAAATGATTTGGAAATGGCTCATTTTACAGATAAAGAAAAGAGAGGCACAGAGACAAGAGTGGTTTTTGAGGTCATGCTACCAATGACTGACAGCCACGCCTGCCCATCAGGCCCTTTCTCAGGCTCTCGCGGAGCTACTGACCTTCCCATGCTCCTTCCTCACGTGGGATATGTACACATCTCTCTGCGTGAACAGGCGGTCACACTCCCAACACGTCCACCCAGGACTGGCCACCTTCTTGGGTTCCACTGATTTTTTCACAGGAGATGGAGATTTCTTTTCCAATTTCTCTTTCCCATTCACGGATTTGGTGTCCTCTTTGTTCTGATTTGCTGAATTCTGAGTTGCAGGCTTAATGCTCAAAGGCAAGTTTATACCCAAGTTGGGAGGCCCTTCAATTCTTTTCAATGTTCCATGCATAGACTACATTATAAAAAGAAAAAAAAATCTATCACAAATCACACCACTAAAAGAAAGCACATGTAGACTATCTTAATTAACTATAGACATTTCAATAGGATTTTATATTCACCTAAAAACGTTTAATATCTATAAAACCCTAAGCTAAATACACATTAAAAAGATATAAAGGAGCGTTAAAGTTTATGACTGCTGAAAGTTATATATTTCTAGTTCCAAATAATTTTTAAAAGCTTATATAGTTGTGTCATTTTAAAATTCTTTAAAGAAACACCTTCAAATTAAAATTCTTCAATTTTAAATCCAAATTAATCCTGCTACTGTGCCCTCCTGCATGCCCCAGAGAGAGACCTCCCTACAACGGACCATTTCTACAGAACACTTTAATTTCCCATCAGCCCAGAAATGTTTAAATAGGCTAATATACTGTTAGGTATTCACCTAGAATGAATCAACCTGAACAAAACATCTAACCAATAAATTAACAGCAAGCCTTCCTCCTTCCTTTCATGTTCCTGGAATAGTTACAACCGTTAGGGGTTTTGCTGGGGTATAGGGGTAGTTTTCATCTCCCCACATCCTATTCCAACTCATCCCTTCTCCTGAGAGCACCCAGGCTTGAGAACTATGCACACCAGATTTTTAAAAAGCGTTTTTAAATTGTTTAGCTGTTTATTATTGAAATAGCCACCATAGCCATCTTCAACTTATACTCACAGGACTTCAGATTTGGGAAGGGTAGTAAATTGGTACAATTTGATTGTAAGACCACCTCACTTTGGTTTTTGTTTTATGTTCTAAAAGCAAGCATGGTGTCCAAAGAAAGAAAAAAGGAAAGGGGAGGGCAAAGAGAAAAGGAGAGGGGAGGGGAAGGGAGAGGCTAGAGGAGAGGAGAGAGAAAGGGAAGGGAAGGGAGGAGGAGAGGAGAGGGAAGGAGGAAATCAGATATATAATTTATCTTTGAATACAGTCTTCTCTTCTTACTCACATTCAGGCTTTTACTTAGCCTCTAAATTCCTGAACCTACAGAAAAATGTAACATGACAAAACTCCTAAGTGGCTTTCCCATCCCCAGAACAGAATCCACACTGCTGAGATCTCAGCTCCATGTCCCTCCTGTGTGTTCAGTAAGAAGCCACTCCTGCAGCAGTTCTCCCTCCTTTCTCAAGGTCAAGTCTTCTCTAATGAAGCAGTACCAAGAATTAGCCAACCTTCTTCAGTCTTGTCTTTCCCCAGAAGAATAAAAAAGGGAGTTTGGGGTGGGAACAGGGCTGTTTATGATTTTGCTCATTAGCCGATGTTACAAGATCTACCTAGCCAGACAACCACGAAACTGACCCATGAAAGGGGAGTGAGGTGAATGTCTAAACCTGTCCCTTTGCAAAGAAAAACTCTGGAGCAAGATGTGATTTCTTGGTAGCCAAAAACCAGGCATTTCCTTCTTTTCCACTAGGCAAGGCAGAAGGCTTTCCTGTTTGAATGGCCTTTTTCAAAAGAGAAACTAAGTTTTTATACATTTTTACCTACTTAAAACCCAAAGAAAACAAAACCTATAACCCTAGAAAACTTTCCTTAAGCTTTAAGGCAAATGCATTTTCACTAACAAGTTGAAGAGAGACTGAAGTATTAAGTATTCTTCTGTAAGATAACCTTAAAGAACTACAGAATTCACAAAAAAGCAAAAAAGTTCCTTAACAAAAAAAGGCATGGAATGTGTGCTAAAAAGAGAATTTAAAATTTACTCACTTCATTTAAACATTGTGAGTAAAAACAAGACTATTAAAAACAAATAATTTTAAGTAAAAACAAACAAAACACAACTGAATTCTTTTAAAACTGGGTTTTTCCAACTGGGCATGATGGCTCATGACTATAATCCCAGCACTTTGGAAGGATCGCTTGAGGCCAGGAGTTTGAGACAGGCCTGGGAAAGACAGTGAAACCCTGTCTCTATTTAAAAAAGAAAAAGAAATTCATTAAAAAACAAGGGAAGAATTGGTTTTTCCTTAGCTCCTATAAATTTAAATGAATGTCTGTGACTTGAAAGTGTACTTTAAATGTAAACGCTAGGGTGGCGCCTGTGGCTCAAGGAGTAGGGCGCTGGTCCCATATGCCGGAGGTGGTGGGTTCAAACCCAGCCCCGGCCAAAAAAAAAAATAAATAAAAAAAATAAATAAATAAATGTAAACGCTAATGTGGAATACAGGGGCAGGCTCCTACAAAGTAAACAAATATATATTTTTGATATATTTTAGCAGAACAAAGAAAAAACACAAATGGATTAAGCTGGGCAAAGAAGGATCCACTTTCACATGAACATGTATATAGAGAAACACTGTTCTTGTACCACTTCCTTGTAATTCCTTCCTCGTGAAAAAACCACGCAGCACAGGTGCTAAGCAATGTGAATAAATAACAAAATTTAAAGGAAGCACCTTGAAAATAGAAACAAAAACAGGGTGCTCTTAAAACTTAAATCAATATATATCCCCAAACACATAAATGCAGGATAGCATTTTAAAACGCACGCAAGATGCTTGAAACAAGAATACAAGTGGTTACTCCCACTGTTTGCATACCACACAGTCTTGTAAAAGTTTGCATGAATAAAAACAATTCCTTCCTCCTTGCAAGCACAGGGTTTTACCCCCCTCTTCCGTTTCTATTTCTTGAACCTTGTATTCCTCCAAATTCGCTTTTGACACCAAGAAGACTCCAACTACAAAGTCACTGACCCCCCTTGCAGGTATGAAGATGAGTTCCAGAGCAAAGACCTTAATAAAATCCTCTTAAGAAGCAACTGTTTTGTTTTGGGGTTTTTTTGGTCCATATACAGTATGTTAAAATATTTTTGGTCTAATTCCAATGTCCCTAGGTTTTTATGACCAGTTTTTAGTTTTTCCTGATGACTCATTATATAAGTATTTATTGTCAAGATAATTTTGCAATTTTAGCTAAAAGACTAAAAGTATCATTTGGATCTCCCATGTATTTTATTTACTCTAGTCAGAACACAACCACTACTATCTTTACCTTGCCTAAAACTTAATGAACTTAACATCTTGCAGATTCTACTCTGTAAGTTCATTTACAATAGGTAATTACCCTATAGAAACTCAAGTATATTCAGAAAATTTTAGGATTATTAATAGTCATTTAACTGACAGGAGACTAGAATAATTCAGAGACTTAATTTGCTCTTAAAACTAATTTTTTGTGTACAATGTATTTTTAAAAGAGCAAAATTAAGAGAGATTGTTTCATGATAATATTGGGTCTCTTGTTTCTCTATTTAAAAAGTAAATCATTTTAATCCTAAAAGCCAATGGATATTATCTCCTAATCACACAAAGAATAAAATTGTTTAACCTATCACAGTGGACGGTTAAGAAGCTAGAACTAAGCACTGGCTTTAGTAAGCTTAAAAGGCTATAAATAGACTTCTGTGCCCCTTTGGGGGGTTAGAGAGTAAACAGCCCAAACTGGACATACATTTATGCATTGCATTAACTGAATACCCACCAGGTGCCATCCTATATTCTAGATATTTATTAGTCAATATACATGAAATCTTTAGAGGAAAAAAATTAACAGACTAAAAGATCTAGGGATACCAATTATAATGCAAACTCCACTCCTTAAAAAACTCTGAGGGGAAAGTCTTCATTTTTCTAAATATACCAATGTTTGTATTAATATAAATTAAAACGTAACTCATCGCAGCCTCTATTTCTAAATCCCATATAACACAGAGTTCTCAGAAAAGTAAACTTCGCAGTCATCATTTTCATTTACGTGTAATATGAACCCTAACATTCTAGCATGCTTTTTTTTGGTAAGCATTTTTGGTAGCATAATTTTTTTTGGTAAGCAGATCAGAACTCCTGAATAAAAAACATCCTATAGTCAAGTAAACACATAGTGGTAACGTGTGAGCTGCCCATGGACAACAACCAGCATCCATCCCTTCCTTCAACAGCGAGGCATGCTTTACAGTCGTCTGCAGCTCAGCCTTGACTCACGACCAGTGAACGTATCTGCAATTCATGTAAAGGAGAGGATAGATGCACACACACCTTGATATGGTCCATCATAAGTTGCTTCTGTGCATATAAAAGAGAACAGTCTGGACACTTGAAAACAGACACCTTCTGGTTTTCAATGTGTTGGTCAAAGTGGCGATACAGCAAGGTTTGCAGGGTGAACACAGTGTCGCACATGGAACACTTATATATTACTCTAAAATAGAAGAAGTGCAGCGAGATAACGTCAGTCAGCCTCATCTCTCAAGTCAAAGGCACTGCTACTTTATAGCTAGAGAACTCGGGGCAGAAGCACAATGAGAACACACAAATAAAAAGAACACCAAGTTTAGCTGTGAAACAAACTTGGAAGACAACTGGCTTCGCTCCATCGTAGAACAATCTTAACACTTGGAGTAAAGACGCATCTGGCTGTATGTATTTAAAAGTCTAAATTAATCACCGTTTTACTGCTCACAAATCACTGGTATGTATTTGTACAAAGTCTTCATGTTACTTTAACACGAGCGAAAGCATCCCTTTTCTTTGAGATTATTTTTTAAGATCAGACAAGGCAATACAGCTTGACAGTGGAACACCACCTTGAAGAAGAATTCGAATTTGATTAAGGAACTAAGTAGGCCTACACAACTCTCAAGTTTTCTTTTAGAGTTGGTAGCAGTTTTACACTGAAATGTCTACATTACTCTTACTTGTTTTACTGCAAGGAAAACTATTATACAGTGAAACAAGTTCCCTGTGCCAGTAAACAATTATACAGTGAAATAAAGAAACAAGAAAATCCATACTACTGTGGTTTCAACACTTGAATGTTTCTTGTGCTTTAAATGGTTTAAAATACTCACTTGTTCACTACAAACCATCTGTGCACCTAATATGCTATCACCAAACAACCTCTTTAAATTAATTCAGCAGACCTACATCTTCTAAACATAATCTCTCCTACCCATCCACAGCCCCCACTGGAGCTTGGGCAGAAGATACTGATGTCTGCAGGGGGTAAAGGACTAAGCCTCCTCTGCTGCCAGCTGTCACCTCTGATGGATCTGACCGGTCGCTTGTTAACGGCTCTGACTGCAGCAGGTCACTCTTTTACAGTAACTGCTCCAGGTCATCCTGGTCCTCGGGGGTGGCCCTACGGGAATCCATATATCTTTTGAAGAACTTTGAGGGTAGGTACAGAGAATTCCAGGGAGCAGCTTAGGAAAAGATAAGAGAAAAATGGCTGAATGTGAAGGTTAAAATGAAAATTGAGGTTTCACCTGATATATCCATACCAAAGTTAAAGAAAGGAATGCCTCCTGAAACCCCTTGCCTTTCTTCTCAGAGTCTTGTGACTACTTCTCATGTAGCTCCAAATCTCACTGTGTGATTGTCTATCTAAAAGGTTACATTTAGTATTTTTTTTTTTTTTTGGATTAGAGGTACAGTCTCACTCTGTCTGCCCGGCTGGAGTGCCATGGCATCATCCTGGGTCACTGCAATCTCAAATTCCTGGGCTCAGGACATCCGCCTACCTCCACCTTCCGAGTAGCTGGGACTCCAAGTGTACAGCACCACATCCGACTAGTTTTTCTATTTTTTGTAGAAATGGGCTCTCCATCTCATTCAGGCTAGTCTCAAACTCTGGAGCTCAAGTAACGCTCCCACTTCAGCCTCCCAGATTGCTAGAATAATAGGCGTGGCCCACCGTACCCAGCACATTTTTTTTCTACACAAGATTTATAAATGTAACTGGAGTGGAGCATTTCTGTAAGTTCTCAGACATGTTAGTTACTTTCCCTCAGGACACAAACACCCACAATTCCGGGGAGGCGATGCTTCTGAAGATGAGACAACACGGTGTTGCAGGACTTTCCAATGCAGTCCGATGTCTGTACACTACCTAACAGGGGTGGCAAAGATGTTCACTCCCCCGCTGTTTGAAACAGCCTAATGTTGTGACCAGTACAAACTCCCAATAATATAAGCGGTTAAATAGAACTATGTACATAACAGAGGGTTTTAATGATATCAGAGACATAGACCAATGACAGAGAAAAATTTTCATGAAACTTAAAACAGATAATAAGACATGATCACAATTTTTAAAGGGTATGGGAAAGAAGCAGAAGGCATCTGATCGTCATTATCTCTGCTGGATGACAGCACATGTGTTCCTTTTACTGTTTTGCTTCTCTGTATTCCTGGGTTTTCTGTAATTAGTATGTAACAATTTAAAGGAAGAACAGCTTCAAGAAAAGAACCGGTATGGGGCGGCGCCTGTGGCTCAAGGAGTAGGGCGTCGGCCCCATATGCCAGAGGTGGCGGGTTCAAAACCCAGCCCTGGCCAAAAACCAAAAAAAAAAAAAAAACAGAAAGAAAAGAACCAGTATTTACTAACTAGGCTAAGAATTTCCTCAGGACCCAATTCTCGTGTTTTGAGAAATAACCATTTCATGAAAAATGGCATGATTCATTTTATTCGTGTTTCATTCCTTTGGGGAAGGATTCTGTTTGCTGTGGTATGTTGTCTTATACCTAATAACAGAGAAAGTATAACACAGGAGATAATCTTTGTTTACTCACGCATCTTTCTGAGGAAGCTGAGGAACAGGCTGTTGGTGTAATATCGGGGTATCTCCCCCATAAAATACTAACGAATAGAAAGGGCAAGACACTGACTTCGCTGTGAAGAAGGCCGAGAGATACAAACTCGGCTTGGTGACAAAGGGTGCCACCACCCCTGAGAAGATAGGTGGACGCTGCCTGAGCTCCCGGTGTGAGCTACCAAGGAGAGGACGACCTCGCCCCTGAAGCATCCCACTGGGACGCCCCCGTCCAGCCACGAGAAAACAGCGACAGGCCACCAAGCGCTATCCTCAGAGTGGGAAGCCTGTATTCTTTTCTGGACGGCTGAAGACACGAAAGGGCAGGGGCAGCTGAGGAACAAACTGTTCTGGATGGAAGGAGGAGGCGAACCATTAAATCCAAAATGTACGAGGTCCATCTGGAAAGTATCCAGCCACTGTGAATCCGTGGGTCACTTGGAAAGCTTTGAGACAGACTCTGTTACGGTCCATTATTTCACTTCCAAGAACAGAGCTGACAGTGTCTTTTGGATTCACACGTGTAGGTTTCAACTTGCTCGGCTTATTGGTGTTGCGGGGAGGGCTTCATTTATTTCCATTTGCGTGTCTTAAAACTTTCTTAATGACCCCCGTATAATGAGAATGGTTTGTGTGCCATCGATGTAACCCAGACGTGTATGTGTGAGCAATGATGCCTTTGCGGCAGTACTCTGTGGGGCACTAGACACTGCTGAGCGCGTGTGTGTGTGTGGCCACCACACCCCAAATGACTGAATGGGCCAAGCAAAAAACCTACTTTTGTAAGACAGTCTCACTCTGTTGCCCTGGCTAGAGTGCCATGGCATCATAGCTCACAACAACCTCTAACTGCTGGGCTTGCCTCAGCCTCCTGAGTAGCTGGGGCTACAGGTGCCCTCCATGACGCTCGGCTAGTTTTCCTATTTTTAGTGGAGATGGGGTCTCGCTCGTGCTCAGGCTGGTCTTAAAACTCCTGAGCTCCACCAATCCACCTGCCCTGGCCTCTAAGAGTGCTACGATTACGGGTATGAGCCACCTCGCCCAGCCTATCTGCTTCAAATTTTGTGTTCAGCTTCAACTTTCCACTCCAGATACCTCTGACAGCCTTCAGGGACAACGCAGGGAATGCAGTGCAAATGAAAGTGTGGCACAAACCCTTCCAAGACAGTCCAGAATCTGTTGAAAGTGATCCACATTTTGGAAGGCCTGCAACAAGGAGAACGGCTGAGAACGTTGGTGTCTAAGGGCTGCAATCCCCAAAGACCAGCCACTAACAGTAAGAGATCTACTAACAGTAAGAGATCCAAAAACTACTGGGTCCAAGATTCTGACTTAGATCTTGGGATGAAACATATTAAGGCAAAAATGTGTTCTGCAGCTTCTACTACCAGAATAGAAGGAACATTGTGCTGCATTTGCTAACAAATCGCTACTGATGAATCAGATTTCCTCAAGAAGGTCAAAAATGGAGATGAATCACGGGTCTACGGCCGGACCCAGAAACGAAGGCCCAGTTGTCACAATGGAAGTCTTCTGGGTCTCCAAACTCAAAGAAGGCTTGGCAAAGTCACAACAAGATCAAGATCATGGAGGTCAGGCGCCGTGGCTCACACCTATAATCACAGAGCTTTGGGAGGCCAAAATGGGCGGATCACCTGAGCTCATGAGTTCAAGACCAGCCTGAACGAGAGAGAGACCCCATCTCTAAAAACAGCCAGATGTTGTGACAGATGCCTGTAGTCCCAGCTACTTGGGAGGCCGGGGCAAGAGAATACTTGAGCCCAAGAGACAGAGGTTGCTATGAACTCTGACACCATGGCACTCTGGGTTGGGGGTAGGGGTGCAACAAAGAAAGACTCTGTCTTAAAGACCAAGACCAGGCTTAGTGTGTTTTTTGACTGGAAAGGTGTTGTCTGTCACAAGTACACTCCTCCAGGCCAAATCTTTGACAAGGAGCACTACCTCTACATCCTTCCTCACTCAGAGACGCAATGTGACCAAAAACAGCCATAGCTATGGGCAACTGGGGATCGGAGTTTCATCACGACAACACGCCCACCCACACATCACATCCCCCACAGGGAGGTTTTGGCTAAACGTGAAATCACCGCAACCCTACACCCACAGACTTGGTGCCCTGTGATTTCTGGCTTTTCCCAGAACTAAAGTTAAAAATCACCTTTGAAAGGAAGAAATTTCAGACCATCCATGAGATTCAAGAAATAGGATGAAGCAGCACAATTCCAACAAAGGATTCTGCAGAATGTTCGGAACAGTAGAAGACACAGGGAGAAGGTGCCTAGTTTCAAGGGGACCGAGGTGTAACTGTCCTATATATTGATGCGATGTTTCTTGTATCTGTTATCTTCTTTAATAAATGTCTCTATTTTTCATATTACATGGGCTGATACTTTTTAGACAGAAAGGATCTTGAACCAGAAAGGAAAAAGACATCATCTCAACAACAGAAGAAATATAAATAAAATCTATGAATTGGATGGTACGGCTGGGCAATCTGAAGGGGACACAAGAGTTCTCTGTACATTCTTCTGACATTCTGTAAAACAGAAAATATTAAAAACTGGTGATAATGTTTTTGTTTTTTTACAAAAAGCCCAAATAAAGGCACCATGAACCTCACAGATGTATGTGGTTTTCAGGGACAGAACACGAAGATGGAGCAAATGCTCCAAAGACAATGGGGAAACTCCAGGCGACAGACTGCCCAGCGGAAGCAGGGTAAGCCCAGGCTGCATACAGGCACAGTGGGAACCCCGATGGGGCTGGATTCCCAGGGGTGTGAGAGAAGCCAGGGGATGGTGCAGTGGAGTCAAACCTAAACATCTGGACTGAGTGCTAAATGTAAGACTGGGTGAGTATCGAGATAACTACATTACAACAAAGGAGAAGAGGAGAGAAGGGGAAGAGAAGGCGAGGGAGAGTGCAGAGGGAAGAAACAGGGATAAAAAGTCCAAACAAAATACAGATGACTCACACAGCAACCAAAACTCACCAGCACAGAGTGCCACACCTGAAACAGGTGTCGAGTAAATAAAGGATTCTAAGCTCCGAGGCTGCTGCCATAATCCTCTTGCTTTTATCACCAGCTGGCACCAACTAGACACAAGGCATTGCCCTCTGTTATCAGGAAACTAGTCCCCACAGCACAGTAAGGTGGATTACACTGTGACCATTTCACAAATGGGACACAAGACTCGAGGATATGTGACAATCTGCTCGTAGTTCATGGTTCAAATTCAGCTTTCTGTTTCCATGGTCCTCCACTGTGGGACTATTCTGATTCTGCATGCTTTATTTCTTAGGAACTTGTACCAAAAATGTCTCTTATACAATGTTTAATTTTAGAGCTCTAATTTCTCCACTTAATACACATTTAGAAACTGCAAATGCAAAGAAGGCAAAGCAAAAGAAACTGCTATTAATCAGATGTCAAGAAAAAAATAAAAATAGACACAAACCTTATCAACATAAAAAACAGTAATAGCCATTCAAAATGATCTTGAATTATCCATAAAATATCAAAGGGTGCTCAAAATTTCCTTTTAAACGGCATGGAAATATGCTGCCTATGCACTGGAAAACAAGAAACAAAGCATGTCCAACAATCACTGGGCACACAGTAAACACCACCAGAGTGTTTGTTAAATAAAATCTTGTGTCGTGCTTTTGGAGCCAGGGTGCTGGAACTGCAGGACTTTATAGGTGTATTTTGAGATATCCAGTATGTTCTCTAACGAAAATGGGCAGGGGGTTATTTAAATGTTGGTTGTTAAAAATTAATGCAAATATTTGCATAATTTGGGATCATTTGCATAACCACCTGTTACCCAAATACTGCTGGGAGATTTTAAGGCCTGAGGTTCTTTTGCACTGGGAACTACTTACTGATTTTGGACTAATATAAACAGGATCGAGATGGATTTAATGCCAAAATGAAATTTGGAGGCCAAACGTAAGCCAAAGAGGCACAAGATGAAAGCTTTGACAGTCGCCTGAATCACAAAACATACTGCCTACAGTACAGGTCTGATGGGCCCAGCAGATCCAACACAACAGGTGCCCTGTTGCAATAGCTAGGGCAAGATGCAGCCAACCACCCACCCTCCTGCTGAATGAATCAACACTGTTACCCATTTACAGATGATTGGCCATTTCAGCTGTAAATCTGTTTTAGTTTTATACTTCAAAATACAGTATCTATTTTAGGCTTGTACTTGTTAAAGAACCAAAATTTTTTTAAAAAATTTAAAGAAAATACTAGAATGGTGTTTTCTACACATTTGTTGCCTTATATTCCCAGGTAACAACTACTATTCCAGAATTCACACAATTTAAGTTTCTTTTCTTTCAATAAAGAACTAAATAAAGACTACATTCACTGGAGAGGGGAGGCTGCATCAGTGCCCAGAAGTCTGAACTGTCAAGAAAAGGGAAGACACAAAAATTCACTAACCCCCATTTTCCAAGTCAAGACACCCGGCTACATACAGAGCCCTTGAATTTGGGCTGTGTTTCATGTTGAAGATTAATCTACAAAGATCAGAGTGAAGGTATTACTAGAATAAAATTTGATTGTTGGGTCGTAAATAATCATTTCTGGTCCTTTTTTTTTTTTTTTTTGGCAGGGAGAACCTCTGTCTCCGTGGGTAGAGAGTGCCATGGCATCACAGTTCATGGCAACCTCAAACTCTTGGTTCAAGAGATCCTCTTGCTTTAGTTCTTCTATTTTTAGTAGAGACAGGCTCTCCCTCTTGCTCAAGCTGATCTCCAACTCCTGAGCTCAAGTAATCAGTTCGCCTTGGCCTCCCAGAGAGCTAGGATTACAGGCGTGAGCCACCGTGCCCGCGTCATTTCAATCTTCTATTACATTTCTCCAAAACTAAACGTTACAGTGAGAGCTGTGTGTGTGTGTGTATGTGTGTGTGCGTGTGTGTGTATGCACACATGTGTGTAAAACATGGCATATCTGTAGATTGTCCCCCTAATACTTTCTTGATTATAGAGCTACTAGCAGAAACATGCCAAGACATTTGGACAGCAAGTCCGGCCTTGGGTAATTATCAAACTCTCGGTTGCCATCAGTGATCCAGGAAAAGAATGAGCACAAGCTGGACTGTCCTCTCCGGGACACGCACACGAGGAAAGCTAAGACGTGCAGGGACGAACTGTGCTCAAAGAGCCCCCACGCTCCTGACACAGGGACAGTGTGTCACACAGCTTGAGCATGCCATCTCACTTTACCTTCACTAAAGCATCACCCCCCCTTTACAGGGGAGAAAAGCACAGGCGAGAAAGTGTAATGATATGAGCCAGTAGGTGGTCAGTGGTGGGATCTGACTCTCCTTGTTTCTAAGCTGCCCCTAAGTGTGTATTGACAAACCCTTTCATTATGAAGACTCCACAAAGCAAAAATGGATCAAAATTGTAGCAAGTTATGGTAAAAATAAAATTCGCTTTGACTAATCAAGGACTTACACTGGCTATGAAGTTTAAGTAACCAGTGCCTTAAGTCGGCTTCATCTTATAAATATTATTTTTAAGCAGAAATGGAGCCTCTGAAAAAACTGAATGATGATATAGTTTGTCTGAGTTTTTTTTACACTTTTCCTAGAACTTATTTGTCAAAATCATCTTATGAACAAAATAGATAAATATCTGCTTGCTGAACAAAAACTGGTGACAAGAGAAGAAATAATAGGTAATACCTTTACTATTATAAATACTAACACTGGAACAAAGACTTCACCTAGAAAGAATAGAAAGGTTTGGGTGAGCTAAGTGCTGTGAGCTGTACTTCACAGAGATCAAAATTGGCAAGTTGTGTAATTTCTTAAATCTTATTAAATTTTATTCAATAGAACTACTACCTCCTCTAAATTACTAATAAAGTAGTGGAGTAAAATGTCAGGATGACTTACTTTGGTTCTCCTATCTTGATGCCAGGATGCTGTGTGTAGGCATGGGAATGTGTACTTGGGGCAGACTTAAACGCCATTGGACAAATAGAACACTTGTAGAAGACTTCACAGTGGGAACCTTGAATGTGAGACTTCAGCGCAGCCACATCAGAGTATACAACATTGCAATGCACACATCTGTCAGAAGAATAAACACGCAGTCATTAGCACAAGACCACTACACATGTGCAACTGTGCAAACACTGGATAAAATGGAAAATATTTTCATAGCCCTTCTAGGTTTCTAATGGCCCTTTAAAGTGTAGTTTGGGTTTTTTTTTCTATTTATAACAAACCAACGTTTTTTATACGTTTAAGAGGAAAGATCATGAAGAAGAAAAATAAAACTCAAATGGTCTACTTTTTGAGCCTCTTGAAAGTTTCTAGGAATGGATGACCAGATTCCAAACTACAACGCAACTGATGGATCGTGCAGGTCCTATCAAGAACAGGGGACGCAGCAAGACCCCTGACTTCTGGCTTTGGAGAAGACTTCCACATGCTGAATTCTGACACCAGTGCCCTGAGGTTCCTCATCCTCAACACCCGAATGGCATTTCCAACGCAAGAAGAATCTTTGGTGTCTAAACCTACATGACATCAACAGAAGCGCAGAGAGGAACAAATGAATACTGAGTCCAAAGCCATCTGTTTCCTGGTGCTCAATGATGTGGTCAATGTACCTGGAGGTAATGATAGTCCATAGGGTACAGAAGGTCAACCACCTAGGTGTTTCTTCTTCTGGAAAATCCATTTAAGTAACACTTGTATTTAAGAAATTACATGATTATAAACTTCTGCAATTATCAGCATCTCTAAAAAAACAAATAGCTCTCTAGCTAACCTTACTTTTGAATTTCAAATAATTTAACAACTAGCTTATCCCTTGCACAAATCTAATCCTACAAACCAGATGAGATCAGGTGGATTCAGGGCAGTATGGCCATAGACAGATCTAATCCTACACAAACAACTTTGAGACTAAGATACCTTTCTACTGTATTTCATCTTTTTCACACAAGGACTTTCAACAACAATTATAATACCTCCACTGGACCACCCAATTTACTTAACTGTTATTTCAGGCAACAGAGACACCCAAGTGTACTGCAATTACTCTGGGTTACACTGTGTTGTCTGGAATAGGTCAATGCCATCAGATTCTCACTTATAAAATGAGAAGAGTTGGAACAGATCATTTATAGTCCTTCCCAACCCTAGAAGCCCATGACTCCAATGAAAGGGGAAGCTACAAAGAACAAAAGTAGATGGTTTACTAATGAAACCGAAATGAAGTTCCCGCCAGGCCATAAACAGATTTTCTCATGAAAGGCAGAAAGGTGGCATTTAAAGGGCCAAAGACCAACGAAGCTCAAAAAGAAAGAGAAAGCTTTATTTCTTTAAGAAATAAAGAGAAAGTAACTAATTCCTCGTAGGCACTTAGAGTAAGAAGAAGGTTTAATCTACAGCAAGTAAAAGGGAAGTTTTAGTATAAACTAAAAATGGAACTTTTTTGGGTGGCGGGAGGAAATGGCTATAACTCAGTCCAAAGCACCAAAGGAAAAAACCTCTCTACCATGAGGAAGGAAAGCAGTGCACTTATTAAGAACTTATGAAAAGAACAGGTCATTAAACACCTGCCTATAGGAGAAAAGAAAGGTTTGGGGGCCATGAGAGGCCAAGGCGGAGTGTAAGACAGGCAAGGAGAAGAACTCGAACGGCTCTGACAGATCCTAAACATGCAGTGAAAAGCCAGTCTATTAAGAAATATTTAATATACCTGAGGTCTTTTGCATGCTGGGTACCAATTGAATTTATTTTGTGAATTTTTTAAAGCGTTTACAGTATACAATCCTGTAGTAATTCCTTTGTCAAGATGTGTATCCCATGTATTGGGTAATCAGAAAATTCAGAAAAATATTTACCAACTTAACCAGGAACTAGGGGTACCCTGTCAGCACGGGAATGAGGCACCGTGCATGGAGGAAAAACAAAGCGAGCCATCGGAGCCATGCTGCCCTGGCAGAGCCATCTCTAACCACAAAACAAGCGGAAATGATCAACTATGGAGCCAAAAGGGAAAGAAAAACATGGCGAGGCCAAGGGGCTGCTCACCCCCAAACATGAGGAGGGACCATTATTTGAAACAGCAGGGGAAAAAATATTAAGAATTTTACCTTTCTTCTAAAAAAGCATAAAGCAGGAACTGAATCTCGTAATAGGTTTTTTGGTTGGTTTGTTTACAGCTCATATAGTCTCAAGTCCAAGTGGGAAAAATTTATCTGTAAAAACTTGAAATCTCCAATTCAAAGCACCAAATTTAAACAACTCTGTGAATGGAGCAAAAGGATAGTCTTTTCCAAGTGAGTGGATTACTCTCAGCCTCCCTGTGGAGCTTCTGTTTTAATCCAGGAAAAGATACCAGGAATGGCTAAAATTGCAGAAGCCTTACTTCCTTTATTCATTCCAACCTAACTTTACTTTCATTCTCAAATGAAAAATAAACTAAACATTTGAGAATGTTTGGCGTCATTTCTCACAAAAATAGCACTTAGAAATGCTACAGAGCTGCTTTCTATTATTATGAATCTGCTAATAATAGCTCAAAACATGATGAGAGCAGAGAATTACTCTGCATGGGCTTTGTGTGGGTCTAGGGCACCTTTGATTATCTATCCTGTCTTAGCTGGAATATCCCAGGAGAGCTGGGGCAGGCAAAGCACCAGTGTTATGGACAGAAGAATCACACAGAGAGAATACACCAACTACCACATAATCAGTCCCTGGTAGAACTCAGACAAGAAACTCTGGTTTCTTGATTTCCAGGCCAAAAGTTTTCTACCAGGCTAGATCCCAGTCTATAAAACATTTGTGTGTTACAGGTTCATTTGTGTTACAGGCATGAAATAAAAATGTGAAGTCTCATGGCTTAGTGGCAAAGACGCCGGGGAATCAAAGATACCAAAATCTAAATCAAAATAAAACTATCAAATCATGCCAACTGGACTTCATTTTTAGAAAACATCTTAATGGTATTACGACTCAAAACAAACAAAAAAAAAAATACTGTGTATTAACAGTCTAGCATTAAAGTTACCAGGTAACCGAACACTTAATGTTAAGATAATCATACAATATAGTAATACCTCTATTAACAAAGACTCTGTACATCAGTGACTTGTTTTCTTAGGGCATTTTTATCAGGTCAAAATATAAACAGCACAGGAATGCATTTCACAAAGTCACAAAATGGAGAATAAAGCTCAAGCATCTCATTGCTCAATACGAGCTAGATTATCATAACATTTGCCAGATGTAAAATCCACATCTGGGAATCTTAGGGACAGTGAAAGGGGCAGTTATGTGGAGAAGATGAGATGTGCAGAGGAAACCTGGACTCAGGTAAAGGAGGAAGAAGAGGAAGAGGGAGAGGAAAAGGGTAGAAAGGGAAGAGGGGAAGGGGGGAGGAGCAGGGAAAGGGAAGGTTATTTGGGCATAAAGGGCCAGCTGCCATGGTGGCTCACACCTGTAATCCTTGGGAAGCCAAGGCAGGTGGATTGCTTGAGACCAGCATCAGCAAAAGGAGGCCCCGTCTCTACTTTGAAAAAAAAAAAAAAAAAACTACCCAGGCCTTGTAACAGGCACCTGTAATCACAGCTACTTGGAAGGCTGAGACAAGAGAATCACTTGAGCCCAGGAGTTTGAAGTTGCTGTGAGTTATGATGATGCCACAGCACTCTACAGAGGGCAACAGAGTGAGATTCAATCTAAGAACAAACAAACAAAAAAGCCATGAAAGCCGGGCATGGTGGCTTATGCCTATAATCCTAGCACTCTGGGAACTGAGGCAGGAAGATTATTTGTTTAAGGTCAGGAGTTTGGGACCAGCCTGAGCAAGAGTGAGACCCCATCTCCACTAAAATCAGAAAAATTAGCCAGGTATGGTGAACGTGCCTTTAATCCCAGTTACTCGGGAGGCTGAAGCTGGAAGACCGCTCGATCCCAGGAGGATGAGGTTGCTGTGAGCTAGTCTGACACCATGGCTCTCTAGTCTAGACAACAGAGCGAGACTCTATCTCAAGAAAAAAAAAAGAAAAAGAAAAAGAACATAAACCCAATCCTTTCATGTGGACAAATAAAACTAACAGACCATTGTACCTTTCTGTTTTCCTGAAAAGAGGAAAAGTATTAAGAGATACTCTTTCGGCTTGGGACCTGTGGCTCAAGCGGCTAAGGTGCCAGCCACATACACCTGAGCTGGCGGGTTCAAATCCAGCCCAGCCTGCCAAACAACAATGATGGCTGCAATAAAAAAATAGCTGGGCATTGTGGCGGGCGCCTGTAGTCCCAGCTACTTGGGAGGCAGAGGCAGGAGAATCACTTGAGCCCAGGCTTTGGAGGTTGCTGTGAGCTGTGATGCCCTGGCACTCTACCCAGGGCGACAGCTTGAGGCGCTGTCTCAAAAATAAATAAATAAATAAATAAAAAGAGACACTCTTTCAGGGGTTAAAATGCAAAGAAGAGTGGCCATTTATGGTGGTTTATGCCGATAATCTCAGCACTTTGGGAAGCCCAGGTAAGAGGACTGCTTGAGGCCAGCAGCTCAAAACCAGCCTGCACAACAAAGTGAGACTCCATCTCCACACAAAAAAAGTTTTTAAATGCAGGGAGTCTGACACAAAAGTGTGCTAAAAAAGCAAACAGAAAGAAAAGGCTGACAGTCACTCAAAGACACACCTCCACACATACACACACGATTTCTGCCTGAAGGATGAGTCCCATCTGCCCTTTGCTCTGTATAGTGGACCAGCAGTGCCAATGGTACATTAAAAAGATTCAAACCCATCAACTCTTCTAAAATGAGCTGGGTTCCCAGAGGATCTGTTAATCGAGGTATCACTGTATGACCCTGAAAACTGTGTGTGCAGACCACTCAAAATGCTGTGTGGTTATAAGTGAACGATATACTGACCGAAAACCAACTCTCCTCGTGTAGTGCAGACAGTTCTTGGTGACGTGGGTCTGGAAGTGCACCGACCTGCAGATGGCCCCACACTCAGGGCAGGTGTAGGGAGATTTGTGCTGATGGATTCTCTGGTGTGATGCATAACTGCACTGGTTAGGAAGCAGCATCTGGCAGATAGTGCAAGTCTTCTAAATAAACCAAAGGGGGAAACAGGGTTGGTCCTACTAAGTATTTTCTAATTTGCAAAGAACCTTGGTTAAACCTAAAAATAAATATACATCCCTCATTTCAAATGCTACTATAATTGATTCTAAGCCCAAGGGGAAAAAGCAAACTTGAAAACTACATGTCCACTGTAAAACTCTATCCTATAAAATAAAAATAAGGTGCTCTATGTAGTCAGGCTCATCCCACGTCTGAGCTAAAAATGTCAGCTTTAGGTGGAGTTCTAATTTTGTTACTTTGGCAGTTTGTTTAATGCAAGGAAGTATGTAGGTCATTACAAAAGTATTGAGACGGACTGTGTTATGATCCATTATTTCACGATTCATTATTTCACTTCCAAGAAACACAGTCGACAAGCGTCCTTTCTGATTTAAGTTTCAACTTGCTGGGCTTATTGGTATTGCTGGGGGTGGGAGGGGGGAGCGGGGGCTTCAATTGTTTCTGTCTGCACAGATTTTACGTTTCTTGATTTTTGTGTATCTCAAAACTTTTGTAATGACCCACATATCAGAATAGGTAATTTTGCACATTATGTTAGTAATCAACACAAACTTTATGGCCACCCTGTATATTTTGATAGTAGTCACAGTTCTATTATTTTTCTTCAAAATTACAAAAATTAATTAGAGGCTAATCCAGTTTCTTTTTTTCCCCTCAGTCACTTCAGTTACTTGAAATCTGAAATATGGGAATGCAAACAGGAATGGCTACAGCAATTCATGCTTTTCGCACTTCAATTGAGCTTTAAATGGATGAGCTGGCCATAATACGATTTGTAATTAACATCAGTGAACTCAAGCTCAGATACGCAAATTTACACATGAAATTAAAATTGTGTAGAGATTATGATATGATTATATATAAAATAAAATTAAGACTGCAATTCTCTTTGGAAAAGGCTCTATATCATTAACTACTCAGGAAAAACCAAAATAGCATTTTTGATCCCCTTAGATGTAAGCATGGTATATTTTTAAAACACAAAACTAAAAAACTTAAATATAAACTGAGGTCTCGTTATTTTCACCCCCAAAATAAACCTACATAAACCATGTTTGAACTTTACAGACATCTGTACAAGACCAACTTCTAAAATGTACAATTTGTCTTAAAATCAAAGAAAGTCTCAAAATATAGATTCTTGCTCCTTTGTAGTGACAAATTTTGAAATTTTAACGTGCTTTTTTTCATTCTTCTTGCTTTCGAATTAAGCCCTAAAATTAAAATTTAAGTCTCTGAGTGACTTAGACTATGAAAAATGGGGAACTCACTTAAAAATTCTTTCTTGGTTTTCTCCTAAAAGGACTAAAATACAAATTTTATCCCAGAAAATGTTTATTATAATCACAAAATAAGAATATTACAAGCAGCTTTGATGAGGTTATCATCATTAAAAAATAGCATTCCTTTTCTAATAACACATATTTCAAAAGTTAAAACAAGCCACAACATGGAAGACCAATCCAGAGATGTATTAATTATAGAAGATCCTATTAACATCTACTTTATCACAGGCAATCATCTGTTTCTTTGAACTGAAGTCTTCTATGTACTTTGACATAGTCCCAGGGAATGAATCATAATGTCTACATTTCCACAGGTATCTTAAAATATCCTGTACAGGCAATTCCAAGTTACAAACATCCAACTTACATAGAACTCACAATTACAAATGGAGGCCATTACAGTGAGTCCCCAAGTTACAAACACCCGACCGACAGAGGACTCATACTTATGAACAGGAGGTATTACAGGTCATGGGTACATATAACTGTTCTAACTTACATACAAATTCAACTTAAGAACAAACCTACAAAACTTATCTCATTCATAACCCAAAGACTCCCTGTACTTATTTGAAAATGAAATTAATATTTTCTACACTAAAAGAAGTAAAAAAAAATTGTTTTATATGTATGCATAATGTATATACATTATACATGTATACACATATATAAAAAAAAATATGGGTTGGCCCCATTCCACCATGAGCCAACCAGGTCAACCGGGTACTTTAAATATATTAAATAAATTTAAATATCATCTCATTTAATAATCTATGAAGTAGATAATACCTCCATTTTACAGATAAGGAAAGAAGGCTCATCATAGTCAAGAAACTTGCCCAAGGCCCCACAGCTATTCGACGTAAGAACCAGGATCTGAACAGGGCTCTGAATAATTCTGAGACCTCTAATAGAGGAAGAGCAAGGGTGGAGGTTACAAGGAACAAACAGAAATACAAGGGGAAAACTGCCAGCAAAGACGGGTGCCCACCCCCCACCCAACGCTCTTCTACCTAAAGCAATGTGCTCATACTACTTTTATAACAGTGACAAATAAAATCTAAAATGGAGATAAAAGTGTTCCACAAAAGCTGAAAAAAAATTCTTTCACCAAGATATAGTACAAATGATTATTCTTCACAGCACACCTAAAATAAACAATGATTTAGATTCATCGAAATTTATCATAACCCTCCCACCCCTAAGAATTTGCGTTCATTCATTGCCATCAGCTGCGGTTCCTCACCCACTTTAGATACAGAAATACAAGGAGAAAAGGAGCCAGCAAGGACTACGGCCTCAAATCAAAATGCTTTCATATTCTGCAATGACTGAAACGGGAGAAGTAGATCACTGGGGAACCACGCTGCATACTTGGAGACCCTACCTTTGTACAGAGGCATATATATTCATGCATATATGCTGTACCTAATCCTACCTTTCTGTCTTTATTTATCTTGCCTCCCTTCCATTTTGAGAAAAAACATCTATTTTGATTGAAGACATTCTCCTCCTGATGCTTGCATAGTATCAAAAGTTTTAAACTCATAAGTCATTGCTGAACTATACTCTCTCCCTTAAGTTTTTTTTTTTTAGACAGAGCCTCAAGCTGTCGCCCTGGGTAGAGTGCCAGGACATCACAGCTCACAGCAACCTCCAACTCCTGGGCTCAAGCGATTCTCCTGCCTCCTCCTCCCAAGTAGCTGGGACTACAGGCCCCTGCCACGACACCTTACTATTTTTTGGTTGCAGCCATCATTGTTGTTTGGCGGGCTGAGCTGGATTTGAACCCGCCAGCTCAGGTATATGTGGCTGGTGCCTAAGCCACTTAAGCCAGAAGGCACCCATACTTGCTATAGAAAACAAGTCATCCCAGCTTCCTGTGATATCAGGATGCATTTTCACAGCACAAAAGGGTATCCTCCCCTAGCTTTTCTGTAATGCTTTGAATTCTTGACAATGATGCACATTCTCTGGAGTATCTGAACTCTGGAGTAGGGGGATGAATTTGAGTACTGGGGCAGATAAGGATTTCTTTGTAGTCTAAAAAGATCTGACTTTTCTTCCCTTTTGGGGGGTTAAATCAAATAATTTAAAATGTATCTTAAAATCCTAACTTTCTACTACAAAAGTTGGAACTACTTAATTAGAGGATGAACTATTTAAGGTGTGACATACTCGCCTCTCAAACGGAAGCAAGCATAACAAAACACACTTCAGTGGCTGTGTGCCTTCTGAGATTTTACTTACGTTCGTCGTTTGAAAAGAGAAATGTTTTCATACTTGGATAATAAACAGCTGACGTCTACTCTGGGGCAGCCTCATTTGCCCAGAACACTGTTACTTCTTAGAGTGGAAATATTAACTTTTTGAAAGCTGGGTAATACTAGAAAGCTGCAGGAAAACAGAGCTAAAAAGTAGTCACATCCCGTGCTTTGCAATTACAGTCAGGCTTCTGCATGCAGGAGTTCTGTGCACCTGGATTCAGCCAGATCAAAAATATTCAGGGGAAAAAACAGTAACACAACAATAAAGGCTAACAACTATTTATATAGCATTTACATTGCACTAGGTATTTTAAGTAATCTAGAGATGACTTAAAGTGTACAGAACCACATTGTAGGTTATATGCAAATACTAAGCCATTTTTATATCAGCCTCTTGAGCATCCTTAGAGCTTCCTGGAACCCAATCCCCCAAGAACACCAGGTACCAAGGGACAACTGTACTTTACTACCCAATCCTGACACTGTAAGTAACAGCCGGCATGCATGCACAGGTGACGAGGAAGGGGGGACAGTGCAGAAATGTTAGGACCCAACATCCTCTTCCTATACACGAGGAATCACCCGAGGAACAAGAAAAAATAATTCTAAGCGATTCGGTTCATATTTTAGAGAAAAAAGTCTGGGAAAGGTACAAGGGGGAAGTTGAGAAAGGCTAGACCGCAAACATAGCCACGAATTTCTGCTTAAATTTCAAGTAGACCAGAAGCCTTCAATAACATGAAACTCTGATGCTCAAGGTGGAAACACTGGCTGCTCACCAGCCAGCCTACACACTGAGGAAATTAGTCACCTCATTAACAGCAGCTTCATAATTCTATCTAAAGTAAAGTTACCAAAACACAATAACAAAGAATACCAGTTTATTTTGTAGCTTTCCCTTTTGCTGAATGTCACACTGAGAAGACAAAGCATTTTGTCTCGGATCTCACTTACGTGGAAATATTATAACACAAAGCAAGTGTTTCAGAGAAACTGGAAAGCCGGTCAGCCGTGGTGGTTCTGTCCTCGAATCCTGCTACTCTCAAAAGCCCTCGTAGGAGTGGACAGTTAAATGAGCAAATGTACAGAAAGCTGTACAGTCCACACACATCATCTACTTAGGAGATGATCACTGGAGAAAACAGGTGAAAGAGTTGAGAACACATAGAAGCTGGCACAGAATTGATCTGTGCTAAACTCAAATTAAACACTTAGGAGAGAGGGCTAAACCCACAAACTAAAGGTCCGGCCAAGATGTGGTGCTCACACTATAATCCTAGCACTCTTGAGAGGCTGAGGCTGGAGGTTGGTTTGTGGTCAGGAGTTTGAGACCAGCCTGAACAAAAGTGAGACCTCCATCTCTACCAAACACAAAATTAAGTTCGCCAGATGTGGTGATGGGCACCTGTAATCCCCTGTACTCCACAGGTTGAGGCAGGAGGATCGCCTGAGCCCAGGAGCCTGAGGTTACTGTGAGCTATCATCACACCACCATACTCTACCCCTGGTGACAGAGACTGTCAAAAAAAAAAAAGTCGCAAGTCTTCACCTAGTGATGATATGTTGGGGGACTACAAGGGGAAGGGGAGAAAATGGAGGTGAATTCCATGATTTCCAGAGGAAGCTGCCTGAGCAGAGCACATTTAGAAAGAACTGACAGGGGCTGCTCAACACAGCTTAATATACCTGGAATATGGTGTTAGCGATGCCCAGAAAGTTCCTAAAACTAAAATGAATCAGCAATCCCTAAATTTAAGAGCCACTACCACTGCAGATACGTTGCCTTCGTCTACACTCTAGAAGCTCATCTGGGTGTCAGGAGTCCATTCTTGGCTCGGCGCCTGTGGCTCAAGCAGCTAAGGCGCCAGCCACATACACCAGAGCTGGTGGGTTCAAATCCAGCCTCGGCCTGCCAAACAATGACAACTACAACCAAAAAATAGCCGGGCGTTGTGGCGGGCACCTGTAGTCCCAGCTACTTGGGAGAGAATCGCTTAAACCCAGGAGTTGGAGGTTGCTGTGAGCTGTGTGATGCCACAGCACTCTACCAGGGCGACAACTTGAGGCTCTGTCTCAAAACAAAAAAAAGGAGTCCATTTTTACACGATTCCTAAGGTCCTTCCAGCTATAAAATTCCATGCTCCTTAGGGAATCAGTGTGATGAAGCAGAAAGAACAATGACATAGTAATAAAGAAACTTTGCTTGTGTCCCAGTTCTGCCACTAATTGGGCATTTGTTTTTCCCACTGTAAAACTTAAAGGGTAACCAAAGGACCTATAACATTCTGTGATTCTATGTCTGATGTAGATTCCACAGTAAGAAAAACAGATTTCTAACAATCAAGAGTTTGCATTTCCAGTCTGTACTTGACTAAATTTAGTCACGGTTTCACTAAGACAACTTAGTGAAAGTCACGGTTTCACTAAGACAACTTTCCTAATGCCATGACCCTTTAATACAGTTCCTCGCGTTGTGGTGACCCCCAACCATAAAATTATTTTCATTGCTACTTCATAACTGTAATTTTGCTACAGTTATGAATCATAATGTAATATCTGATATGCAGGATGTATTTTCATTGTGAACCACTGCACTGAGAGGTGAAGCAATGGCATCCCAATACATCAATTATTTAAAACTATAGCCTTCAGCTCTTAAATACTTCCCAAAGAAGAAAAGGAAGGCTTCTCTGACCTCCTGTCCACTTTTTTGCTCAACCTGCCCTAAGGCATGGATTATATAACCTGACAGGTCAGAATACAAAGCCCCATAGGGCAGATTTACTGTGCTAACTAGGGTAATCCTAGCACTCTGGAAGGCTAAGGCAAAGGCAGGTGGATAGCCTGATTTCAGGGGTTCAAGACCAGCCTGAGCAAGAGCAAGACCCTGTCTCTACTAAAAATAAAAAAACCTAGCCGAGCCTGGTGGTACGTGTCTATAATCCCAGCTACTCAGGAGGCTGAGGTAAGAGAATCTGTTGAGATTTTTGAGGTTGCTGTGTGCCACGGCACTCAACCCAGGACAACAGAGTGAGACTCTGTCTCAAAAAAAAAAAAGAAGAAGAAAAAGAAAACTCAGCTGCCCACGAGCTCTGTTTTTGTTGCACTGCTTGTTCAACACCACGGTCTTAAGTCCTCTTACTTTCTCCCTCAGCCTTCTCCTCCCCAACTTCCTCTTCCTCGTCCTTCAGGAAAGCAGACGCAGCCAGGGCAGTCTAACCTCAATTTAAGCGCGCCCTGGGCACCTGGACCCTATCAGCGAACAAACATTCATGTGATAAAAATACAAGACTCAGACTCAGGCTCGGGGAATACAGGCACATATGCCAACCTAGCTCCTACCAGAAACCTGCACTAGGGCTGCTGAGCACAGGCCAGTTCCCAATAAAGTGGCCCTTGGATCTTCTCTGGGAATGATGACTTCTGCACAGAGCGGCCACAGAACACACACTTGGCAGCACCAGCAAAGCAGAATTCACCAAACGCAACTGGAGCCTCCCTCCGTCTCTTCTTTGTGACCCAGTGGCAACGTCTCCGCCTCCCTCCGTCTCTTGTGACACAGTGGCAACGTCTCCCAAGGCCAAACATGCCCAGGAGGACGCAGGAGCTTCGGGAAGCAGGGCCCCAGCTGGTGACCACAGGGAGAGATCCTTTACTGTGTACAGAGACAAGCACTGCAGAAACCTAGAAAGGCTCTTGTGAAAACAAAAATGGGTCAAAATACGCTATCGAGTGAAAAAATAAAATGTAAAATCAAAGATAAAAAGGAGACAGTGACTGGGCTAAACCCAGAAAAAGTTGTGCTTCAGGGAAAGGCTGGGGTCTTTAGAGGCTTGGCTCACCAGACGTGAGAGCATTACCAGAGTGATTCTCACTGGTGAAGGCTTGGAAACACAGGGCTAAGAAAAAGAAATTTACACTGGGCAGTGAAAAAATGTCAGAGATTCAGGCTCAGCGTGTAGGTGAGTAGGGCACCAGCCACGTACACTGAGGTTGGTGGGTTCGAGCCTGGCCCAGGCCTGCTAAACAGCAATGACAACTGCAACCAAAAAATATCCAAGTATTGTGGTAGGCGTCCTGTAGTCTCAGCTACTAGGGAGGCTGAGGCAAGAGAATCGCTTAAGCCCAAGAGTTTGAGGTTGCTGTGAGCTGTGACCCTCTACTGAGGGCGACATAGTAAGACTCTGTCTCAAAAACAAAAAAAAAAAAAAGAAAAAAAAGATGTCAAAGATTCAGAAAAGACAGAAATCCCAAAAAGCAAAATGGAATGCTGTTTTCCCAGGAAGCTAATTCCAAAAAAACAAGTGGGCACCGCTGTCTAAATGCCTCAGGTAGAGCACAAATAATGTGACTGTGAAATCTCTCCTTGAAGACTGGACAATTATATTAGGATCTTAAAAAAAGGGGGGAGAGAAACTTCCACTTCCAGGAAAATGGAATGAAAGTGCCTTTCCCTATCCTTTCCCACTAAGCACCACTAGAAACCCCAGGCACAGCACATAAAGCCAACACAAAAGGACTCAAAGGTGGTGACAAAGGCGGTCTGGCAGGGACTTTGGGACCTAGATGTGACAGGGCAGTGAGCCCTGGGTTTCCTTTAGCCTCATATCCCAGGTCTAGAGCTGAAGGAGCTGGTAACCCAGAAACGCCAATGGGTGGAGAGAAAAATCCCCAACAAAAGCCTGTTCTCTAACACCGAATGGCCCGGAAAGGGGCAGCCTAGGAAAATAGAAAACTTTTAGATAATTACTGCTCCACTCAGAGAAACCCCCACAGAAAACACTGTGGCCTCAACCCAACCTGTGCCAAGTCTCGGTGGAGGCCAGACTACCACCCTTCTGAGTCTCTACTGAAGTGTCCCAACACCCCGACCCAGGTGGCCTCATAGAAGGTGGCCACTAGACAAGAGGGACTTTTCATTGCTTCCAAGTGGTAACAAGCCCCTCCATTAGCCCAGCAGGCATTTTTTTTTTTTTTTAAATCCCAAAAAAGAAATCTCCAGGCCCAGATGGTTTCACTGGAGAATTCTACCAAACAAAGAAAAACCAATTACACATACTCTCTTCCAGATAAATTGAAAAAGAAGGAAAGCACTTCTCAATTGATTATTATAAAGCTAATTATCAACCTACTAAACCAGACAAGGACAGAGCAGAAGAAACCTATCTGAATACAGATGCAAAATCCTTAACAAAGTATTAGTGGATAGAATTCACAATACACAGGCTGAGCGAGGTGGCTCATGCCTGTAACCCTAGTATTCTGGGAGGCCGAGGTGGGTCGATTGCTTGAGCTTCACGAGTTTGAGACCAGCCTGAACAAGAGCGAGACCCCTCTAAAAATAGCCAGGCGTTGTGGTGGGCACCTGTAGTCCCGGCTACTTGGGAAGCTGAAGCAACAGGATGGCTTGAGCCCAAGAGTCTGAGGTTGCTGTGAGCTGTGATGCCATGGTACTCTACCCAGCACAACAAAGTGAGACTCGGGTCTCAAAAAAATAATAATAATAATTCACAATATAGAGAAAGAATTATGGGCTTCATTCCAGGGATGCAAAGCTGTTTTGGTATCTTACAAATGAATATGATCTACACTAAAGAAAAATATAAAAAACCTCCATAACCAATACAGGAGTCCAACGGTTACAGGTTACACAATAAATACATAAAAATTGTTTCTATATATTAGCAATGAATGTACTCACCAAAAAACATAATACCACTTACAAGTGCTTAAGAAAAGAAACCTAACAAAACATATACAGGACTTATATGATGAAAACTACAAAACGATTTTAAAAAATCAAAGAAAAGACCCCTTACTGGGTGCACAGACATGTCCCTACAGAAATGTAGAACAACTCTGATCAAAATAGAAATGAGCCAAAACCGCTACTGAATCAAAGATAAAATGTAAACTGAAAGATAAAAAGTGGAGAGTCTGTGTTGATAGAAAGACTCAACATAATAAAGATGTTGATTCTCCGCCAAATTAATATATAAATTTAACACAATTCCTATCAAAATCCCAGCAAATTTTTTGTAAATATAGACAAAATTGTTCTAAAATGTATATGGAAAGGCAAAAGAACAAGAATAGCTACACAATTTTAGGGAAGGAGAATAAAGTTATAGGAATCAGTCTACCCAATTTGCAGACCTTTAGACAGTTGCACACTGTCCTTACAACAAGGTGACGTTGGCAGAGGGACGGACACACAGATCACTGGGATAGACGAACTCAGAACAGCCCCACCCAAGTATGTTGAAGGAAAAGATGCGTTTAAGGCAAAAGAAAAAAGAACCTCAACCTAAGGCCCAACCTCACACAAGGAACTCTAAATGGACCACAGACTTAAATGTAAGACACAGAACTATAAAACTTCCAGGGGGGAAAAAAGGACAGGAAAATCTGCAGGATCTACGAGGCCAGTGACACCAAACACAGAAAAGGAAACTTGAAAAACCGGACTTCGTCAAAATTAAAAACTTTCGTTTTGCAAAAATAGTGGTTAAAAAGATGAAAAAAGCTGTGGATGAGGAAAACAAACCTTGCAACTACACGGCCAACAAAACACTAGTATCTAGACTTTCTCAAAAATTTGTAAAACTTAACACTGGGGGTGGGGGGGAATTAGCAATTAATTAGAAAATGGGGAAGGTGGCGCCTGTGTCTCAGTGGGTAGGGCACCAGCCCCATATACTGAAGGTGGTGGGATTGAACCTGGCCCTAGCCAAACTGCAACAAAAAAATAGCCAGGTGTTGTGGTGGGTGCCTGTAGTCCCAGCTACTCGGGAGGCTGAGGCAAGAGAATCGCTTAAGCCCAGGAGTTGGAGGTTTCTGTGAGCTGTGACGCCACAGCACTCTACCGAGGGCAAGAAAGTAAAACTCTGTCTCAAAAAAAAAAAAAAAAGAACAGAAAAAAAAAGAAAATGGGCAAAAGATATGAATGAAGAAACATTTCACTAGAAGAGAAATACAGATGCCAAGTAAACCACAATGAAATTATGAAATACCACATACTTATCGAAATGGCTAAAATAAAAACTGTTACCACCACCAAATGCTGGTGAAGATGCAGAGAAGCCGGATCACCTCACCCACTGCCCTGTGAGAATACCAAATGGCAGCCCCCACCCTGGAAAGCCACTGAGAATCTTAAACACGCAGCTATCACATAACTCAGCAAGTACATGGCGTCACAGCTCAGAAAGACAAAAACTTATGTTCACACAAAAACCTACACGTGGTGTTCAGTAACAGTTTCACTCATAATACCCCAAACTGGAAACAATGCAGATGACCTTCAGCGAGTGAATGGTTAAATGAACTATGGTACAACTACATAATGACTACTACTCAGCGATCAAAAGGAATGAACTATCAATACTATTGATTGGATATCCCGTGAATAAAAGCTGACCCCAAAGAGTTATATGCTACATGGTTCCATTTATATGCATTATGGAAAATGACAAAATTATAGAAATAGAAAACAGATTAGTGGTTGCACAGAGTTGGGAGGTGGGTTGCTATAAAAGGACAATACAAGAGGCCCTTGACGTGCTGAAGAGTTCTGTGTCCCTTCTGCATCAACATCAACACCCTGCTTGCGATGTGGTTCTAGTTTTGTGAGAGGTTACCTTCGTGGGGAACTGGATGAAGGGGACACAAGCACTCTCTGTATTATTTCTTACAACATGAATTTACAATCATCTCTATAAACAGGGCAGAGGTCCCACTGGAAGTGAGGTAGTCCCTTTCTTCAGAGTAAACTCAGAAGCAGAAAGGCAGAGAGTGAAGGGTGAGTACCTGCTGGTCTAACAGGAGTCCTGGGGGCTACACGCTTTCAACCTTCAGAGCCGTCAATGGTGGTACAGGGTCCACTCACGAGCCACTGTGGATGACCCTCTAAGTAAGGCTAATGTGTAGGCCAAAGGAACCCTGCCCCGCCGGCAGATGCAGGACTTAGACCACACAGGGTCCCAACTCCAGAAAGGCCAGGCCTGGGAACGAGGCTGTGGAAAGCGGTTACAGGTGTGGGGTAGTCCACTCTTGAGTTGCCAAAACGTGAAGGTCAAGGGGGAAACGGAAAGCAAAGGTTTTAAGTGGTGGAACACAGGACAACAGAGAAAGGGAGGGGCTCAGCAACGTCCGTGGTACTTGAGATGCCTCTGGGTCAAATTCTAAATTTTGTAAGACACAGTGTTCTAAGTGACGTTCCAATTTCTGTGGGTAGAATCCCACCCCACCCCACTTGACTGAAGTTGAAGTTGACAAATTGTAAAGTGGCTGACAGTTACCTACTGGTGAACTGCTACTTCCTCTTCTGTCTTCTATTACCTCCATCTTCCTGCAGCACCCACCTCTCACCACCATGGCTACCCGATTCCACAGCAGGTGACTGGCAGTGGACGACCACCCCAGCTGTCACTACAGCCACAGGCACGTGTGTCCGACTGACCTCCCACCCCCCAGAACGGGGGAAGAGACTCAGCTTGGGTTAAGCTGAGTGCCAAGGCAGCGGCCCCTCCTGCTGTGGGGGAAAGCAGATCCCTGCCTGAGAATGGTCTGACCCAGCAAGTGTGGAGGCGGGAGCTGGGGAGAGGCGGGCAGAGGAGCAGCAGCAGAGTGTACCAGGGCATGCTTGTTAACGGGCCATGCTTGTGCTGCCAGCCCCATAGCGTCTGGCCGTGCAGTCAGCTGACACTCACTAAATAGCAACACTCTTCCCTGGTGAGCTGGGGATGACTTAGCCAGGCAGAACCGGAGAAAGGAAACAGAACAGGAGGCTAATGTTCCACTCAGAGCAGCGGTTCTCAACCTGTCGGTCACGACCCACAGGAACTGTATGAAAGGGCTGCGGCATTAGAAGGTTGAGAACCACTGACTTAGAGCATATATGGCCTTAGAGTTAAATGTACATTCTTTGTGACTCATTCCTTGGGCACTCTGGGGGAACTAGGTGACCGCACACTTTACTTGTCCCAGTAAAATAGATTAGTGATGCCCAAAACAACCGCACACATAGAAAAAGGTATTAACCTTCTCCCAGGAAAACCACTTCACCCTTGTTTGGCCCCGGT
Organism: Nycticebus coucang; assembly: GCF_027406575.1. NCBI lineage: Eukaryota > Metazoa > Chordata > Mammalia > Primates > Lorisidae > Nycticebus > Nycticebus coucang. The sequence continues at coordinate 54,918,129 of NC_069798.1, read as the reverse complement.
TGGGCTGTTGAGACTAAAAGGCCAACAGAGAATGAATGGAGAGAACACAGGGGAGAGGGCACATTCCTACCTCTCCGCCCATGGCTTTCCTCATTCTTAGAGAAGGAGGGATCTCAAGGAAGGTGGACACATCTGAGGGCAGCTCGAAATACCAGACACAGAGCACTCAGCAGCAGTGAGACCCCCCCTGAGCGACGACAGCGCCCACCCCCTACACCGTCTACCCACAGACACAGAAACAGGACAAACAGAACTGGAAGAAAAACTTTTTGTCCTTTTCCCCCTTTCACTGCATCCTTTTGAGATGAAAAGAAATATGACCACTTTAGTGAAGTCCTGACAAAGGGGTCCCCAGATAGACAGAATTCAGGCACTGTCGCTTTGAACAGCTAAGGAGCTGCGGCCACCACTGCTTCTCCCACTGCGTGGCTGCCTCCTCTTCCTTCAGCATTTTACTGTCAGAACCGATGAAACGTTTAGCATCCGAGCCCGCAAGAATGCCATCAAAACTCTCATTGCTTCCATTTCCACTAATCGAGAATCGGGGAAAAAGAAAATTGAGGTATTCTCGATCTTTTGTTTCTGAAACTCAAAATTCTACATAGAACATAACTCAGTAACTAGCTTTGAGGAGCTATTCACCAAGACGGTGCCAGACTGCCAGACTTCTGACTCGCAGCAGAAACCTCCTAATTAACAAACACTGGAGGATGAAAAAAGAAAGGAGCGGTTTAACGCTGGATCTTCACAAAGAGAAGTCTGAGAGGCAGAGTGCGCTAGCTCACACTGGCACGCACTTTAAACTTCCCAAGCTTTCTGGTTTGGACAGTAGGTCATTTGGACTAACTTAAATTTACTTCATTTGGCATGTCCAGTTACTTCCAAATAACAGCACCATTTATGTACAAACACATTTATCTATCAACCAGATGCTGCCTCATGGACTAGCAAAATGACAGAGATAAAAAGCTGATGTCCTTTGTGAAGTATATGTCACCAACATCATCCTGTACTTACAAAAGCCACAAGCATACCACAAAAGTATTCTGCTTAAGTGGAGATGGGTTCGCCATTGTAGCTTAATTTCACTGCAGTGAAGAATATTACTAAAATAGACTTCTAGACCATCAACCTAAGTAGACACACCACAGAAGTGGGCACTGATTGTGTTTAACTAAAGATTCCAGTATTATAAATAATTATAAATAACAGTAAGTAATTTTTAAAACCTCAAAATTGGTACTAATAACTCAGGAACGGAGGTGATACAGTTTTCCTTGAACACTTAATATGATGGGGTAACGCTGTAATTACCTAAATCTCAGACTTGCGATATATATATACCAATGACTCAACAATTACCAAAATCTAAAAGTACCATACTCAGCTAGTATACACACCTTACATCTGGCTAAAAGAATTATCTTCCCCAGAAGACCATTTTTTGAAAATAAGATTCCTGTTTCGACATGGTTTCTATTCTATGAAAACGATTCCTTCCCTCTCACTTGCACATGAGCCTGCTGGTATGCACCTGTGCGGGTGTGCACGCACACACATACTTCCCCCATTTAACAAAGCTCCCTCTCCTAAAATCAAAGGCATCTGAGCAAGCACTCGTGTCTACAGACTCATCACTGAAACACCAAGATTTAAATGATACTCTACTTGTCCACTCGTATCTGCAGCCTGCTGGTAATGTGTAGCCAGTGATGTCTCATCCTGGAAGACTTCATTACACTCCAAGCATTTGAGACTGTGTCTGCAGAGTTTGGAGGGGTCTTCATCCAGGGGCATGGCAGGAGTGATGGGAGTGCTGGAAGGAGCCGATATGACATTCCCTGTTACGCCAGACTGAATTTTTGTTACAGTATGTGTGCCAGCTGCCCCGGAGCTCTGCAGAGTGGAAGATGAAGAGGAAGTATTGCTTGACAGAGAAACTATCATTTGATCTGCTGGGACTGGCTTTAAAATTAAGTGGGAGCACTGCATTACCACCCCTTTTTCCTTATGCCCACGGGCATGGGAAAGGAGGCTGCATTTGTTGTAAAAAACAAGGTTCTTTGTACAATGGTTGCACGTTACTTCGATGCGCACACTACGTCTGTCGTAGTGCTGGGTCAGGCTCTTTTCAAGCGCAAAGGAGTCCCCACACTCCAAGCACTTGTACCCACGCGACGGTAACGTGATCCCTGCACTGGCGGGAGGACTGAGGTTTGGGATGTAAACTGGGACTGGATTGACACTGCTCAGCACCTTGTTGAAAGCTTCCACCACCGAACTCTGCAAGGATGACACCACCTGGACCCGAGACACCTTTTTGGGTGGTTGAGAGGCTGCTGCGTTGATTATTGCCTGCTTTATTTGTTGCTGAGGTTTGGTTAGCACTTGGCGGAGTTCAGAGGCGGCCTGGGCACCCTGAGGCAGAAGGTTAAGGTTGGCAAGGTGCACAGTCTTTGGCACGAGTTTGGCATTGGCCAGGCTGGACGCCGGCACCACAACAGTTTGCTGCTGGATGGCATTGGCGGCTTTAATGATGGCACTGCTGGCACTCTGAACAGAGGCAGCAGATATGACCGTGGCTTTCACTGTCGTGTTGTTAGCGAGCTTCAGATTAATGACTTGGGACCCTGCCGTTTTTACAGCGGACACTGGGAGGAAAGCAGTAGCCACAGGTTTGATTGTGACCTGCTTCGGGGTCAGCTCCACAGGGGACACTGCATTGGTCACAACTGCTGACTGGAGAGGCGCCCTGGGGGGAGAGGAAAGGACGGCAGCAGGTGTTGAGGAGGCCAGAAGGGACGTCACAGAGGCCATGACGGATGGTGTGTGCTCGGAAGGCTTCTTCCCAGAGTCAAGATCCACTTCTGGCAATACCCTGGTCACAGTTCTCTTGATTTCCCCAGAAGACGTCTTAATGGTTTTTATGCGCACTTTGGGAATTGCTGGTGTGGACCCTGCAGGAGAGGATGGGGACCCCTTGCTGCTGTTCTCACTGGAAATGCTCCTGGGACTATCCGGTTGCTTTAGGGATGCTTTCTTCGTCCCATCAATGAGACTCTGGGATTCGGGGGACTTGTCAGTGGCTCTCGGACTGTTGTTTACTTCTTTGGGTAACGGAGAGGATTCCCTCGAATTGGCCACTGGTTCTTTGCAGGAATCTGAAGCCGCCTTTTTAGCGCTCAGAGCCGCGATTGCAGCTATGCAGGATGATAGCTTAGAGGACGACTTCACCTTTGACGGCACCACGCTGGCGAGGCTGGTATCATTCTTCTCTGAGCTCAGCTTCCCGTCAAGGACCCTGTTTTCAAGCACCTTGTCAGAGTTTTCCTTCAATTTTTCTTCTGCTTTTCTGACTTTAAAAGCTTCATAAACACTTAGGGTTATAGAATTTGTTTCCGTTTCTCGCTTAACTTTGTTTTTATCTGTATTGCCTGATGTAGAGGTTGGAGTTTTGCTGGAGTTTTCCCCTCCAGGTGCCTTTACTTTATCATAGTCCTGTTGGGGAACAGAACCTGGCAACGCGTTGGACCTAAAGCCTGAAGGTACATCCTCCTTGTCAGGAGGGTCGTCCACCTCTATCTTCTCGTCGTCATCAAACTCTTCAGCACTGGAGATGGGGCTGAACTGGCTGAAGGCTGAGTCTTTCAGAGTCACCTCAGAGGCAGGCACATCTCCTTTCAAGGACTTTGCTCCATCTTTGCTGTAACTGTCCAGGGAAGACGCTGTGAGAAAGCCATTGTGCAGGCCGTTGCCGGTGGGATTGTGACCATCCTTCTCCCCACCCTCGGAGGAATCCATGTTCCGAACGTTCTTAACAATGACGCTGACACCCACATCTGAGGAGGACGGCGTGTGGGAGTCGTCGTCTCCGTGGGCACTCTGCTTCATGTGGCTCTCGTGGTCATCGTGTCCAGACTCGATAGCTGCTTTAGGGTCGACCATATCTGGGATGTCAAACGCTGCCAAGAGGTCGTCAAAGTCTGGGGTCTTCATGTCCCCCATGGTCATGAATGTGATCAGTGGTTCTGTTAAATGAACAGAAAATAACTCCATCAGCAATTAAGGTTTCCTAACCATGAGATAAATCTCCCTGCAGGATTTATACGAATACAGTGATGATTACCAAGAAAGAGCAAAGTGGTGGCTGCATTTATTGTAATTACGGAACTGAGTCAAAGCGAACAAGGAACAAGCATCTAGAAAATATGTACAGAACCTAAATAATTTTAGCTTCAAAAGCAATCCCTCCAAACGGCTGTGCAGTGTTACCAGCGTGACTCTTCTGTAACAAGAATGAAGTTGCTAGAAACTGTTATAGCACAGAAAAGCAGGCATTGGTAATAGCAACTAGGAGATGTGTCATTTCCACAAAAATCGACTTCCAAACGTACTTGGGAACCTCACAGTGTTCAACTGACATTATTTAATCCTTCCAGTTATCACTATTACCGTCACCATCAGATTAAGAGTACACACTAAAAGAAACCATTAGAATAAAAAAAAAAAGAGAGAGAGAGATCTTGATAGTCACCCACAGCAGAGTATCTACTGCTAATAAGTTCCTAGGATTTAAGAAGAAAAACCTACAAAAAAAAAAAAAAAAACCAATACCATAAGAAGCTGATTCTATCAAGTTTTATTTTCATCCTCATTTTCCGTATTATGTCAAAAGGAAAAAAAAAAAACACTCTCTCAGATGGTAGGTAGGTCAGGTCAGAGGATGGAGAGCTGTAGGAACATGGACAGTCATGGCCCTTCCTAAACATGAAGGATATATAAAAAGGCATCAAGTGTTTGCAGTCTTCAAAAGGGACCCTTCACTCTACTCTCAGAGGACAAGCGTTGTGGGTGTCAGACAGAGCTTCCACTACAGGGGGCTTATACAGCTCCCTGGAAACCCAGGGCGCTCGCTGCATCTTAAGAGTTCCATTTTTCCTGACACATACTCCAATATGTGTGTGCTTGTCTCTTCCTTCCTCCTAACCTGAGGACAAGCCAAGTGTCACTCACCTTTATACTGTAAGTGCCAAATAATTAGCGAAGCACAGGGCAGGGGCCAGAACGCTGGGTTCATAACAGAACACCCGTCCTAGACCCCGCTCTGTCACTCCCTAAGCTCCGGGAGCCTCGGGAAGTGAGAGAATCTCAACCCGTGCTCATTCTTTCTGCAGTGGATGTCATCAGGCAAGAAGAGAAGGAGAAAAGGGAAGGGAAGAAAAGAAAATCCCAGGGAATACGAGTGGGAGAGGGAAGAGGAATCAAGCAAGCAGCCACCAACTCGGGAGGGAAGAGGGTTACAGGAGAATTTAGCCAGCTTCCAATGGAAGAATCCGCCTAGCAGATTTATACTCAGTCCTAGACTCTTTGCTTTTCCGTATTTACTGTCATTAGTCTTCTTTTAAATGTTTTAGTCATCCCTGAGAAGTATTTAATGACATTTTTTCTTATAACATCTGTAAAAGATGTTGCCTTCCTAATAAAAGTAACTATACTGGGCTCAAGATAGAACTTCCACTCAGGCAAGAACATACATACCTATGAAAACTCACATAAACCACAAACCCACCAAAAGGTGCTAAGACCCTCAGCGTATTAACGCCCTCTGGAGACACCTCCAAACACTCTTAAGAATGTGGTTGGGCAAAACCACTGCTGCTGATGAAATAAACACTCAAAGTTCAACGGGAGCTGAAGAGTAAGTCACCTTTCATTCACACATGTCTCAGTTAACGCAGAGCTAGAAGAGGTCACGTGTACTTTTCCTTCAATGTCTTACTTAGCCCAGAGGAAACACTCCATGGGCAGGGAATGAGGAATAGCGCACGCTGCACTTCCAGTATTTAAACTAGTGCACCATAAAAGGGGCACAGGAAACGGAACATTTCTAAGGAGATACTGAAGTGAAAATATCTACGAGAAGTAAGACCCAGGGAGAAGGTTTGAAATGATGGTATTCTTTTTAAAATGAAAATTGAACACTAAAACTGCAAAATGTGGGCAATGAAACACCCATCTGCTAGATACTCTATCCACATGAGGATCTACCCACTTATGAATAATCCCAGAATGTCACCACATTTATTTTTAACCATCAGATTGATGCTGCAAAGTCACCCAGTGATCTACCTTTACCGTCCATGTTGATCTAAGGCTGGCGATCACTGTGATGAGAAAACTCGATACACAGAATTACGAACATCCCCTTTCCCCACCACCAAGGTTGGACGGGCCTGACGGATGGATTCTTAGTGCCCCCACTTAGATTGGTCCCAGGCTCTGCAAGTGATAACACTGAGGAGTGGCAGCTGGGCTCTGCCTCAGTCCCTTTCTTTTCTTTTTGTTTTGAGACAGAGTCTCGCTCTATCACCCCAGGTAGAGTACGGAGGCATCATCATAGCTCACAGCAACCTCAAACTCCTGGGCTCAAGTGATCCTTCTGTCTCAGTTTCCTGAGTAGCTGGGACTACAGGCATGTTCCACCATGCGCAGCTTGTTTTTCTATTTTTAATAGAGACGAGGTCTCACTCTTGCTCAGGCTGGTCTCGAACTCTTGAGCTCAAGAGGTCCTCCCACCAGATTGCTAAGATTACAGGCATGAGCAACTACACTCTGGCCCCCTCTACCTTTCATTGTAACTAAATGGAATCTGTCACCTGCCTTCTCTTTTATGATCTTGGTGGCATGATCACACAGTTTTACACTGTTCATCCCAAAAGGCACTCAATTGAGGAACAAAAAGAAGGTAAGAGATAACTCAAATAGTCGGTAGATGGTGAGCCCAGATCACAGGTCAGATCAGCAGTGCAAGTGGCAGGCATTTCTATGAATATGGGGCAAGTTAGCACACGATTCTGATTGTCTCCCATTACATGTAGCAGGGACCTGCTGATTATAAACAGGTGTGCAATGGTATTAAACCACAGTCAGAGTTAGCTAGCTTTGCTGCCTGCCACACCACCGTATCTTTTCCTATGAGTGTGACCAGCTAAAGGAGAGTTAAGGCCCAGAAAGCCCCAGAGAGGATCCTTTGAGCCTGCAAACCCCTCCAGGAGTTAAGAAGCAACTTTTCCTCCATGGTAAACCAGCCACACCCTGCTCCCCCCTCCCTCCGTTTCACCCAAGATTTACACTCTTCTCTTGGGGGAAGTGGGTGAGCCCAGGGAGAGGCCGTGCAGGCAGCATTCTGAAGAGGTCACAGAGAATTGGCAGAGGTTTAAAAAAGATCAGCCAGCCATCCAGGCTCACCTGAAGGAAGCCCAACTACAAGCTGAAAATACATCATGGACATTCTGCAGAGCCTCAGTGCAGAGGCCTGCTGAGTCCATTATATCCTCTGAAACCCGAGAACCTGCAGCAGGTGGACTCCCCTCCCTGGGGCTGTTTAATTAATGTAATAAACCCCACTCTCTGTAACTTTACACTTCTTTCTTGGTTTATAGAAATGTTTTTCATACCCATAATCATACTGTCCTAGTACCTTCCCTTCTCACATGCGGAAGGCGAGAGCAAGTGTTCCACTTAGAGAAGGAAAAAATGCTTAACTCCCACTTCGTTTCTCAGTTTCATTGAACACAAAGAGAAATGTTTATGTCTGAAAGTTTCCTTCATATTCTACTCCAAATCCTAACTACTACTATCTTCAAAATAGATTTCTTTTCTTAAAAACACTACAAAAAATAAACCTTAGTTCTCTTTTAAAACATAATATAGAACAATCTCATTTTAGCTACCCTTACCCTCAAAAGTTTGATTTTCAAACAGAATTAGCTTTAGTTATTATAACAATGTCTTTCATTTACACTCTATAAAATGCCGAAGTCTTTTAATTTACAACTAAACCCTGTACAAATAACCTATAAGTCATTAATGTTCTTTCACCCGAAGACATTGACAATATCTGAGAGAAAAAAACATATTAGGCCCGTTTATAAAAAAGGAAATTGGAAGAACTCAAGTCTGCCACATGATTGCTTTATTCCCTCCTTTGACACAAACAATAACATTTCCTTTCCTACAAAAGCCTCTTAAAATGATGGAAAGCTATTTCATCTTTGTTGGCAAAAGTCAAAAGTTATCATGTAAAAAGGAAAACAGAAGAAAACCCTATTCACCCCCTAAATACTTCTTGTACTTTCTAATAAAAAACTTTTCCTTCGGGCGGCGCCTGTGGCTCAGTGAGCAGGGCGCCGGCCCCATATGCCGAGGGTGGCGGGTTCAAACCCAGCCCCGGCCAAACTGCAACCAAAAAATAGCCGGGCGTTGTGGTGGGCGCCTGTAGTCCCAGCTACTCGGGAGGCTGAGGCAGGAGAATCGCCTAAGCCCAGGAGTTGGAGGTTGCTGTGAGCTGTGTGATGCCACGGCACTCTACCGAGGGCAATAAAGTGAAACTCCATCTCTACAAAAAAAAAAAAAAGAAACTTTTCCTTCTTCGCGATATAAAACTGTTAGTTTCCAGCTACAGAAAAGGCACAGGAATGGATTAACAAATTGTGGTACATGTACACCATGGAATGTTATGCAGCCTTAAAGAAAGATGGAGACTTTACCTCTTTCATGTTTACATGGATGGAGCTGGAACATATTCTTCTTAGTAAAGTATCTCAAGAATGGAAGAAAAAGTACCCAATGTACTCAGCCCTACTATGAAACCAATTTATGGCTTTCATATGAAAGCTATAACCTAGTTATAACCTAAGAATATGGGGAAGAGGGAGAGGGAGGGGAGGGAGAGGGGAGGTGGGCAGAGGGAGGGTGACTGGTGGGATTACACCTGCGGTGCATCTTACAAGGGTACATGTGAAACTTAGTACATGTAGAATGTAAATGTCTTACCACAATAACTAAGAAAATGCCAGGAAGGCCATCTTAACTAGTGTGATGAAAATGTGTCAAACGGTCTATAAAACCAGTATATGGTGCCCCATGATCACATTGATGTACACAGTCACGTTTAGGATTACCATCAAAAAAAAAGAAAGAAAAGAAAAGAAAAGGCACAGGCCCGGCGCATGGCTTGTGCCTGTAATCCCAGCACTTTGGGAAGCCAAGGTGGGTGAACTGCTTGTCTCATAACTTCGAGACCAGCCTGAGCGAGAGCAACACCCATCTCTACTAAAAACAGAAGACTCAGCTGAGTGTTGTGGTGGGCACCTATAGTCCCAGCTACTTGGGAGACTGAGGCAAGAGGATCGCCTGAGCCCAAGAATTTGAGGTTGCTGTGAGCTATGATGACACAGTATTCTACCCAGGGTGACAGACTAAGACTGTCTCCAAAAAGAAAAAAGAAAGAAAGAAAGAGAGAAAAGGCACAGACAGTACCTAACCACTGAATCCTAACTTCAAATAACTCCCAAACAGAAAGATACATGCCTAAATCCAGCCAAAGCTCTGCCTCTTGACAAGTGAAAATCACCCATTTAGATGGAGAAGTGAATATTTTCTTTAATGAAAATCAATAAATGCAAGATCATAACAGTCATACTTAAAGAAAAACATATCAAAGCCTATCGACCATCCCAACAATATTAGGCAGACTTCCCTTGTATGGTAATAACACAAGGTCTGTTCTCCTGGGACTCCCTGCTGCGGGTTTCCAGCAGTATCTGGCCACTGAGGCCCTTCGTTATGTTTTTTAACTCTACTCAGTTTTTAAAAAAAAAAAATAATTCAACACATGAATGGATCTAACATGTGTTATCTTTCTTATCCTTCCTTCAAATATAAAATGTTCTTAAAACACATACTAATACAATGAGGTGTTTCAAATTTAATTTGTTCCTCTTTAAAAAAATGCCCCAGTTTTTAGGCATCTTCCAGGAAGCAGGGAGAGGTTGGTTTCTCTCGGCCACCTCTATTCACAGTCTTGTTTGTCCCATTTATACCATTATGCAAACCTTAATTCTACCTCCAGCACCCATTTCTTTACATCTTTAGAATTTTTAGAGCTTTCCACATTATACCTCTTTAACAAGAAAGAGAAAGAGAGACAGAGAAAGAAAGAAGGAAAGCATCTTATTTCCTCTCTTTCTCCAGATGACCTTTTGCTTTTTTCCACTTCAATCCACTTCTTTTCCACTTCCTTTACTTATCAAGGAAAATAATTTTCTCACTGCAGTCCACTGCACAGGTCTGCCTCGTACTTCGTCACTTCTACACCAGCTGGGAACAAAGGTCAGTTTTGTGGCCAAGATTTTTAAGAAATCTAATCAACTCCATCTCTCGTGCAGTTTCTAAAAATCCCTGGCTCACTGCTCTGTTCTAGAGAGGAGAGCAGGGGTGGGGAGAGACTGGGCCCCCGAAACTGGTAAATACTCAAAAAATAATATATACAAGCAAATACATACATTTGGAATACCTAAGTGTATACAGTTTTGAGGAATAGAAGGAGCTATGGAATCACTTAAAAATTATGGTACATGCTATCTGAAAGGCCCATCATGTAAGCAACAAAATGCCAAAGGAAAGTGTTCATTTTATCTTTATCCTCCACACTGCTCAGACCCTGAGTAAGTGTGGACAGTGGCCAGAGCACCTTGTAGGTCTCAAGGTTACCTTCCAGTCACAGAGAAGAAATTTGACATAAAGGGACACCAAGACCCCTTCCAATTTTCTCACCTGTCAGCACTGGTCAGGGACCCTGGTCACACTGCCCTTTTAAAGCAGAAGAACTTCAATTTCTAAACAGCCTACCGCAGGGTAAGACACAAACTGTTCAAATACAGTTTGTATGCAGAGCAAAAAAAAAAGACTATGCTCTTTGTTTATTTTGCATGAGTTATAGAAAGTTGGCAAATATAGTTGCTATTGTCCAGAACAGATATTTACTGGTTTCATTAATCCTGATGGTACTGATTATGGCTATACAAACACTTTGTCTGAATATGTTTTCTTCTTCAGTTAACTGATAATATTCTTGATCTGAAACATAACAGAGATGGAAATTCAAAATGCTTCATTTACTAACACCGTTAATCAGGGCACCACCCTAGGGGAGACTGGGATAAAAGCAGCCTCAGCCCTCCCTGTAGTGGTTCCACACTCTTCCCTTGAGGTTTTACAACAGGCCCCCTCCCCAAACCCTTCAGAAGCAGCTAAAGGGCTGTCCCTTCCACATAGGCACATGTCACTACAAACCTCAGCCTCTTCCAAAAGCTCAACTTCCAACACTCGGCCTCTTCTCACATCGCTGCCTTTAGAAGAAAGCTCACTCCCTTGACTGCGGGCACAGGGGGTCAAAACACTAGCTCCTCAATCTAAGGGTACATGGCACACCGCTTGGGTACAGGACACATCTACAAGAGGGACTTTAACAAATGCAAACCTGTGTAACCTACTTGGTTATACCCTGACATTAATCTGAAATAAAAAAATAAAAATAAATTAAAACAAAAACCACCAGCTCCTTGGCTTTTCCCAGCTGCCAAGAGAAGTTCCAGAGCAGGTCACAGGCCTGCTATAAACCTGGTCTTCACCCTCCAGAGGGTCCTCAGTCATCTAGCACCATAATCCTTCTTTTGTTTTTCCTTAATTCCCATCCTGCCAAGGGACAGAGGCTGTTTCTAATCTCTCCCTCTTCCCAATTCCATGCCTTTGCCTTTCTGTAGTCAGCTTAAAAGATAACAGTCACCAGGCAAGCACTCTCCTCCCTAACACACTTCTCCAAATTTTGTCTGCACCTCCACTGCTGGCCTGGCTAAGCCAACCCTCTAGAGCAGTGGTTCTCAACCTTCCTGATGCCGCAATGTATTTTCATTGTTAAAAAGGGGTCTCGACCCACAGGTTGAGAACCATTGCTCTAGAGTGAGCTTGGTCCCCTGTGTCTGTGTCACTTCTATCACCTCTGCCAACTAGCATACAGAGACGTCCCCCAGCCTTACCCTGGAAACCTGGCACTCTGGCCTTCCTGCCACCAAGCACTTGCAGCTCACAACTTGGTACAAATCCTGCTCCTCTCAGGGTCCTCCCACCCAGCCCCCTTTGACAATTCACTCTTTTGAACCCACTATTAAAATCCAGCCTGACGTGAGTACACACCTATGATTCCAGCTACTCAGGAGGCCAAGGCCAGAGATGGCTTGAGCCTAAGAGTTTTAAGATCAGCCTGAGCAACTTAACAAGACTTCATCTCCACAAAAAAACTAAAAAATTAGCAGAGCATTGTGGCGTATGCCTACAGTCCCAGTTATTTGAGAATCTAAGGTAGGAGGATGGCTTGAGCCTAGGCGTTTGAGGCTGCAGTGAGCTATGACTGGGCCACTGCACTCCAGACTGGGCAACAGAGTGAGACTCTATCTCAAATACATGCATATGTACATAAATAAATATTAGAAGTTTAAGAAAGGAAAATCCCATGGTCGTAACAATTTTGTAAATTCAGAGAATTCAGATGCCTTTTTAGACCTAATTCTACCTTAAAAGCCATTTTTCTAATCACTGGTATGATATTCCACTTGGCTCTCTCAACAGTATGTCAGTCAGACTTAAACTATAGCCCCCATGTTCCCTTTTCCTCTAAGTCCTATCTCAATTTGGTAAATGACCTTCACCTTTCCTGGGAAAATATTAAAGATCTTCAGGCAACATTTTACAAACTATGAAATAGAGATATTACTTCTGTGGGATATTACTAGGTTTTTCACAAAGACAAGACTAAAATACAGATAGCAAATGCTGGGTATTTTTTTTTTATTGGGGATTCATTGAGGGTACAATAAGCCAGGTTACACTGGTTGCATAGCAAATGCTGGATATTTCTAAGTTAAACAGATTTCTTTCAGACAGGAGCCTCTCCTATGCTAATGAGTAGTATAAATATCCAAAAAGAGAGATGCCAAAATAGTTGTCAAATTTTGATCTAACTGTAGGTCATTTTTTCTGACCCATGAATACAAATGCCAAAATGATTTCCCTAGAGGCTGCAAAAAGTTTTGTTGCTGCCAGCTTTGTATTTAGAGTTACTTTTAGGGCATTATGTCCCCCAACTTTATAAATATTCATTAGCTAATATCAAAGGCAATAAAGATCCCTTATTATATTTCAATTTTCATATTATTAGAAAACTTAAGCCTTTACCCCTGTGATTTGCTTATTAACTGTAAAAGCCACAGTGACGGCATGTGCCCTTGACCTGCCAAGACTGGCATACACCCTCTGCAATCTTCCTCCCAGAAACACACTACCCAGCCTGACTACAAGAGAAACATCACACAATGCCTGTGACAAGGCTTCTATAAAATCCTTGCCCGGTCCTCCTTACAACTGTCAAGGTCTGGCCGGGCACGGTGGTTTACGCCTATAATCCTAGCCACTCTGGAGACCGAGGCAGGTGGATACCCTAAGTTCAGGAATTCAAGACCAGCCTGAGCAAAGCAAGACCCCATTTCTACTAAAAAATAGAAACCAGGTGGGCATGGTGGCAGGCACGTATCATCACAGCTACTGGGGAGGTTAAGACAAGAGGATCTCTTGGCTCTGCGTCTGTGGCTCAAGCGGCTAAGGCACCAGCCACATACACCTGAGCTGGCGGGTTCGAATCCAGCTCGGGCCCACCAAACAATAATGACAGCTGCAACCAAAAAACAGCCGGGTGTTGTGGCAAGCGCCTGTAGTCCCAGCTACTTGGGAGGCTGAGGCAGCAGAATCACTTAAGCCCAGGAGTTGGAGGTTGCTGTGAGCTGTAAAGCCACAGCACTCTACCCAAGGTGACAGCGTGAGGCTCTGTCTCCAAACAAAAAAAGGATCTCTTAAACCCAAAAGTTGGAGGTTGCTACGAGCTATGATACAATGGCACTCAACCCCAGGGTAACTGAGTGAGACTCTATCTCCAAAAAAAAAAGCCAAGGTTAACAAAAACAGGATGGGCGCCTGTAGCTCAATGGTTAAGAGTGCCAGCCCTGTGCACTGGGGGTGGCAGGTTCAAACCTGGCCAAGGCCTACTAAACAAAAAAAAAAAGTTATCAAAAACAAGGGAACAAGGGACATCTAAGGAACTGTCACAACCGAATAAAGCCTAAGGGGACAAGATGACTAAATGGATGGGCTCCTAGAAATGTAAAAAAGCATAGACTTTCATTTTTTTTTGAAAAGAGAGAAATAGTGAATAATTAAGAGAACAAGGCAGTGTAAAAGTACAGAAGAAAAGTGGGATGAACAGGAGTTATATGCCACAACCTCTTTTTTTTTTTTTTTTTTTTTTTGCGAAAGAGTCTCACTATGTTGCCCTTGGTAGAGTGCCATAGCGTCACAGCTCACAGCAACGTCAAACTCTTGGGCTCAAGTGATTCTCTTGCCTCAGCCTCCCAAGTAGCTGGGACTACAGGCGCCCACCGCAACACCCAGCTATTTTTTGGTTTTAGTTGTCATTGTTGTTTGGCAGGCCTAGCCTGGGTTCGAACCCACCAGCTCCAGTGTATGTGGCTGGCGCTCTAGCCGGTGAGCTACAGGCACTGAGCCACAACCTCTTGTTAATACTTCCAAAGAAATGCTGGCAGAAAGCAATATAAATAAGTCATTACTAAATTGTTCAACAGCTCTGTATACGTAAGGATTAACCTTCCATTTTATCTTACCAATAAGCTGCCTCAAGGTCAGTCACTGATTCATCAAAAGGACTTTGCAACGTTTAAAGCATAAGGTATCAAGAAATAGAACTGTCAGAAGTCTGCACTGTCCATGCTTTCTGCACACAAAATGATTCAGATGATCTTCCATGACCACAGCCAGCCAGCCCTGGTCTGTGGCCAGAGATGGTAAATTATTTATTCAGTTTATCTTTCTGGCCAATGGGAAGCAACAAGACAACTGGATCACTGACAATTTAATATAAAATAACAGCCTGCAGGGGGAAAAAAAAATAGGTCCCTTCTAAAGATCTGGTTATACAAGTCACAGAGGAAGAAGTAAACTGTGTGCTTCTCTCCAACCATGGGGGTATCTGCTACGAAGGCTGGACTTTCCTTCTGCAACAGCAATATAACCGGGCTTTGCGATTCCAAAAATTAATAGCCATGAATGAGAACTACTGCTTCTCCACTGCAGTAGAATTTCCCAGTCAAATACTAACGTCCACATATATCGCAAAGCCAGTGTAATTATGCGAATGGCCCACACACAGGAAAATAGAGCAAGGTATACATTTTACTTTTTATTGCAGTAAAATACACAGAAGATTTACCATCTTAACCATACACATTTCATTTTTATATGAAGACTATATAAAACAATAAAAGCAAAAGCACTACCTAATATTACTAAGGGAGACCATGCAAAGACATAAAAAAGCTAGTCGAACTGTTCTCAATGCAGGCCAAAAATTCCATAAAAACCTTGATTCTTCTGACTTTTTTTGAGATAGGGTCTTGCTCTGTCACCTTGGGTAGAGTACAGGGGCATCATCACAGCTCACAGCAACTTTA
This sequence comes from Nycticebus coucang, assembly GCF_027406575.1. NCBI lineage: Eukaryota > Metazoa > Chordata > Mammalia > Primates > Lorisidae > Nycticebus > Nycticebus coucang. The sequence continues at coordinate 54,902,713 of NC_069798.1, read as the reverse complement.
CCACCCTCCTGGTCTCAAGCTATCCTTCTGCCTCAGACTCTGGAGTAGCTGGGACTGAGGCCTGTGCCACCATGCCCAGCTCTCACCAAGCCCTGCTGCTTCCCATGGGGCTGTATTTTACACACATGCTCTTCCTAGTTCCTGTCACTCCTCTACTTCGGACTATCTCTTCTTATACCTAGACAAAATACCCTGTTCTGCATTTTTCTATCTGCTCATTTGGAATTTCCAGATTAATCTTCCTAAGACTCCATTTTAATAATATATGCCACTCCCGCTACTAAAAAACCTCAAGTCCCCTTCCAAATTAAGTCCGAACTCCTTGGCCTCACCCCAGAGTCCCTACACAATCCGACCCCACCCGTGGCTTTGTTGCAGGCAGGGTGAGTGTCTGGCAGGTCCAACTTTCCCTTTGGATCATGCAGTCCCCAGACCTCAAATGCACCCCCACACAACACACTTCTAATCTCACCAGCCAGGAGCCTCAATCTTCCCATCTTCAAAATGGGAAGGAATAAAAAAGGCCATATGACGCACTATTTTCTTTCTCTCTTTACATGTTCTGGGGAGGAAAACTGAATTTTCAAGGAGTGATGATGATGGTTTCATCAGAGGACGACGATGACTCCTGGTACCTCACGGGGAGCCCACTGGCTGCTTAGCGGATTTCACTCCATCCCAAAGTGGACGGCCTCCCTCCTAATGTGTGCGCCTCTAGTCCTGCTCTAGACAGCCATTAGAAGGGCCTGTGGAGTTCTTAAATGGGAAAGAATGCAGTTTTCTCTTTAAAAGGCAGCAAAATTTCATTAACTCACAAAATAAAATATCTCAGCATTTCTCTTTTTCCTGTGATCCCTTCTTTTGACTTGTCCTCCCAGCAAAGCACTAACTAAACTTGGGCTATAAATCTCCATCACTCCCTGCCCAACCCACACCTCGGTACCACGGTCACCAACAACAGAGGTGCCCAGGGCCGGGCTCACAGACTAGGCCCCACCAAGAGCAAAGCAGCAGGACATGGTGGGTAGAGCACATGCTACAGGGCCCCCCAATCCCAAGCAGCATGACCTATGTCCTGAAACACTGCCAGAGAGGCTAGAGGAAGAACAGGAACAGAGCTTAGACAGAAGACAAAGCAGACGTGGGCTAAGAAGCCCTCACCAAGCCGTGGAGGTCTCTACCCCTGGCCGTCTAGTTCTCTAGAAGGGAAGTGGCCTCAGAGAGGAGAAAAGGGGACCCCCACTAGCCAGGCCAGCTGCTAGCTGGGCCGGCTGTTAGAGCCGGGGTGAGATGCAGAGAGCCAGCACAGAAATCCCAGGGGTCCGGAAGAGCTGGGCCACGTGTGCCCCAGAAGCAGATACAATGACAAGAGACTAATACCCGTTCAGAGCGATCCCGGGGGCCGTGCTCAGCACCCAGGAGTGTACCCATCATCACCTCTAACAGGTGCCGTTGTCTGTGTCCATCTTTCACCTCTTACTGGTTCAGGCAAAGTACGAGACTCCACTCTGTAAAAATGCCCACAGCAACGCTCTCCACAGAGCAGGAGCTGGCACAAAAGCAAATGCAGGACAGGAAGGTCTATCAAGTGATGGAAAGCCCTATCTACTTTACGGCCTCCACTGCCTCACCCCAGAAGATACCTTCTGGCCCCAGGTCAGCTCCTCTGCTCAACTCAACTCTGCCAGGAGCCAAAGCAACAGGAAGCCCATCGATTTGGGCTCAGCAACACCTATCTCCAAAAGAGCAGAAGACATTAACCAGTAGGAGAGAAGGAAAAGAAAGAGACAGAAGAAAATCCCCATGTCTGTCAGGGGCACATTAGTCAATGCTCCAAAGGCAAAAACAGAGAAACGGACAGACTACTTTTCGTATTTTAACAACAATGAGCAAATTCATGAGTTTCGTTTCCTTCTCTTTCCTCCTGACATCCTAAAAGATGGTATTAAAGGTATTTTTAAATGATATAAATAGGCCAATAGAGAGACAGAAAGTAGATTAGTAACTGCTTAGAGCTTAGGGGTTGAGAGCTGTAGCTAAAGGGTATAAGGTTTCTTTCTAGGGTGATGGAATGTCCTAGAATTGACTGTGCCTGCATAACACTATGAACATAACTAAAAACCAGCAAACTGTACTCTTTAAATGGGTGAATTGAGGGTGTGTGTGAATTACATCTCAATAACTGTTAACAAAAATATATTCTGTGCAAATGGCGTCAAAGCCAAAGTGAGACATCAAATAAAGTCTGGAGTAAAGGACAAGGACAGAGGAGTGACCACTGACTCAGCAGACCACGCAGCGACATCCCGAGGTCTAGCAGAAGGCTGCTGATGTGGAGCATGGTAAGTCTTAGACCACCACAACCGCCCAGGCCCTGGAGCCAGCAAGGGAGGGAGAAAGTGGGGCTGGCTGGCTGAGGGGACTGGGTGACGTCTGCCCAAAGAGCCCAGGCCCTCTGTGCTACCCGGGGCAGCTCTGGAAGAGGAAGAAGAAAATCTCTGGGTTATCAAAGCCATAGACACTCGGTATTTCACAGCTGCCACAATGAGCATAATACAGAAAGCAAGATCCAGGGCCTGGCTTCCTCTTCCTCTAGCCCTAAGGCCAAAAGCCAAGCTTATTCCCCAGGCGGGAGCACCGACAGTCTCCTATGAAAACAAAAGCTCCAGTAAGGACACTCCAGATGCTTACTTATGAGATCCTCTGACAAGAAGTCCTTCTCCACAAGGAACTGGAGAAGCCCCCAAGGACAGGCCCCACTTTTGTGGGCAGAGCTCCCAGGCAGCTCTTCACAGTCAGATGCTGGGAAAGAGATGAAAATCAACAAAATAATAATTTAAAAAAAAAAGAAAAGAAGAGGACAGAGATGCTACAAAGAGAGGAAGAAAAGCACATATATATAATTAGCATCTGAGAAAAAAGAAAAGGAAGTTATAAAGGAAATTTTAGTAATTACACCTATTAACAACTGAAATAAACAAGTAGAGGAAATCAGGAGGTCAGGAAAATCAGGATATCTCTCAAAAACAGAACTAGCAAAGAAATACAGACAATAGAAGAGACATGAAAACTAAAAGTTCAGGGCGGCGCCTGTGGCTCAAGGAGTAGGGCGCTGGTCCCATATGCCGGAGGTGGCGGGTTCAAACCCAGCCCCGGCCAAAAACCACAAAAAAAAAAAAGAAAAAGTTCAATCCAGTCGGTCGAATATCTGACTAGAAAAAGTATTCCAGAAAGGGAGGATGCAGAGAGGATTTTATAAAAGAAATAATAAAAGAGTATCTCCCAAGACTAAAGGAGCCATTTATGATTGAAAAAGGCCCTCACAGGGCTACCAGAAAAAACACAGGATACCCAATTAAATCTGAACTTCACATAAAAAACAAGTAGTCTTTCAGAGTAAGTATGTTCCGTTGTTTATCTGGGCATCTTGTTATTTCTGTTTTTCTGAGACAAGATCTCACTGCGTTGCCCAGGCTGGAGTGCAGTGGTGTAATCATAGCTCGCTGCAGCCTCAAACTCCTGGATTCAAGAGATTGTCCCACCTCAGCCTCCCAAAGTTCTGGTATGAAAAACCGTACCCAGCCAGCATCTTGTATTTTTGATTTGCTAAAGCTGGGAACCCTCTACCTCTACTGGCAAAGCCCATCAAATGAAAAGAAAAAGTCCACACTGTAGTAAAACTACACAGCACCACAACCAACAACTGCATAAGGATTACCATGTCCCAGGAACAGAAAGGGGTTTGCAGGTGTCGGCTCCTGAATCCCCAGAGCTAAAGGGGATGCAAAAGGGCCTCTGCCCAAGGCCTGGGCCCTAGACAACCCATTTATCCCCAAAACTAAAACAGATTGTTTCAGTCTTATAGGAAAGTTTTGTTTAATTCTGCTTTTAATTTTGGAAACTGGATAAACTGGAAATCTGAGAGAGACTGGTGAGAAGAGGAGGTGACTTTGGGATACAGATCAAGGCATCTGCCCTGGTCTAGCAGAGAGAGCAAGTGTTAGGTAATTGCCCCAGACCAGCTGTCTCACTCTTAAAGTTACAGCTCCTTTCCAAGATCTTTTGGTCTCTCTCTCTCTCTCTCTCTCTCTAGTCAGTTTCTCTCTCTATGGGACCAGCCACAGCTCCCAGTGATGTCATGCAGCCTTGTGGGCTGGAACAAGCATGACAACATCCTTCAGACCTTGGCCTTGAGGGAGATACCTGGAGAGCAGGCTAACAGGCCCTGGGTGAACAAAAGGGTCCAGACCATAGATAGAGTTAGATTTAAACCTATTAAATATTTAGGCAAATACCACATATACATTTAAATATTTAAACATATCTTTTAAATATTTAGCCATCTGGTCTCCATTTGTCCTCTTGCCCCAGGCCCTAGAAACATTAAGTGCAGGCCTAGAAGCCATTATTACTACGATGATGATTACTACCCCTATTCTATATATTAGACAGAAAAAGCATCTTGCTCAAGGACATATGGCCAGTAAGTGGGGGGATGGGTGAGGACCCAGACCTTCTGCCTCCACAGTCCGGGCTTGTAACCCTCTCGAGGACCAGTCAGCAAGGTAATATTAAAATGAGGGAACCCAAGTGTAGCAGTGTGAACACACTACTGAGAAAGTCAGTCACAAAAGAACAGATCAAAGAGTTCAAATTTGCTGCCTATTAGAATTATGACTAAGAAGGGCTATTTGATATTTTTAATCTATATACATGCTATTATTTTAAAAATAATTCTCAATTGTTGAAAAAAGTAGCAACCTTAATTTTAACATCTCTTCTCTCAGTATAAACAACTTAAAAATCATTCTGCTTCTCGAGCCCCATTCTTCCAAAAATGCATAAAATATACTCATAGTTTTTCCTAATGCAAATGGGAACCTGTCACAATAATATTTCACTAGTTATAACCCTAAGGGTATTACCGTATTTAACATGGTTTTTAAATTGTTTACAGTGAAATATTCCAAATTCTATTATTTGTCAGAAAAAATGTTATAGAACTAAAAACCCAGAAGTAGTAATTTTAGAAACATTAGGTGTCATGAATATGCAGAAAGATTAAATACATTTTTTTCTTTTTATGGTCTTCCCCTCACCAATCTCGATGCATTTAAAACATCTTCCATGAGAATTAAAAATAAAGCAGCGAGTGGGAGAAGAAAGGCTGTCAAATATTCAACCACTATTAGATTACCTATATTCTAAAAAGCTATATAAATGATAAAATTATTTGTTTAATGAAGAAACAGAGAAACTGTTCCATCAAACCTACCAAATCTAAGAGCACACATAATGAAATGTTAATGACAATCCCCCCCTTAGATCAAGACCAGCATCAAAGAGAAAATCCAAACCAGAGAATTTTTTGTGTGTCTGTTTAAGCCTTTGGGGAAAAAAAACAAAAAGAAAAAAGCTTACAACCTAAGACTTGACCTCAGAATAAAACCACAGGTCTTTGAAGAAGGTAGTCTACGTAGCCTTTCATGTCTCTACCTTGCTGAGCTGCCTGTTTTAAAATGCACGGTCACACAGGAGGGGAATCCTGTCTCTCAACATGCTTTGCTTTTTTTATCTTCACCTGCCCCATCTGTCAGCCTCGCTATCTCTCTCCTGTCCACAGATCCTGAAAATATTTCCATTTGGAAATTATATTTCCAAATAATAATTATCAATACTACTACTAATAATAATAATTGGCTCATGCCCTTTCCATTTACTGATCTTTTTAGTATTTATGTACATCATGTGTTACTATATACTTATTAAATATCAGTACTGAATGATTTGAGGTGATTTATAATATGACATATACAGGGTGGCCATAAAGTTCATGTGCAATTTAAAATAACGTGAAATTTTAAACCGCACACAAACTTTGTGGCTCCCCTGTATATAAACAGTAGAACCTGTGTGAGTTGACCACTCAAGGGACTGTTAACAAACTGGTCAACAATATGGAGGGGTCAACATAAGGAACTAGGCTGCTGTACATGTGGTATCTGTCTGGTCTATGACAATTATGTCAACTTAAAGAGATGGCCAGTGCAGGAAGGTGGCCAACTGTGGAGGTTCTGCTGTATATACGTGTGTAAGGACCGAACAGTGCAGAGAGAAAGAAAACAAAGCTAGAGTTCTACAGCTAGACAGACAGGTAGATAGGGACAAGACACCTAGAGAGACAGGCGGAGGGACAGATGTATACATGCATGTAGACAGCTGGAGGTTCCCAACATATGCTGCAAATTCTTTCACCACTTTCCCATCCCAGACACAGGTGGTGGCTTGGCTGGGTCACAGCAGCCCTGCCAGATAGAAACAGTGACATTTTGCTACACTTTGCATTGACTTGAGTGCCTAGAATAAGCAGAATAAGAGAGTAGAATTACCAGCAGATGGAGAAAGATGAGAAGGGAAAGTTATTATTTATTGGATTCAGAACTTTTGTTGGGGGTAGATGAAAAAATTTTATTGAGGATAATGTATTTCATGCAACTGACCTGTATACTTATGAATGGTTAAAATGATAAACATCATCCAGGCCAGGTGGCTCAGGCCTATAATCCTAGCACCCTGGAGGGCCGAGGCTAGTGGATTGCCTGAGCTCACAGATTCAAAACCAGCCTGAGCTAAAATAGCGGGGCATTGTGGTGGGCATGTGTAGTCCCAGCTACTCCGGAGGCTGAGGCAAGAGAATCCCAAGAGTTTGAGGTTGCTGTGAACTATGACACCACAGCACTCTCTACCCAGGGCCCTCTACCCAGGGAGACAAAGTGAGACTCTGTCTCAAAATAAATATATATTAAAAAATGATAAACATCATGTATATTTTACTACAATTAAAAAAAACACTGCTGTGTTAAACCGGGGCGGGGTGGGGGGGTGGGGATGTTGCACTGAACTGAAAAGTGAATATTTTAGAAACACACTGATTTCTCACGTCTGACACCCTTGGTGACATCTTTAAGGAAACGGGCTGAGGGACAGCAGCAATGTGCTAAGCAACCTCAGCAACCAGCAGACTGGGGGCGGGGGCAGCCCTGAATTTAGCTGTTACCCACTTCTGGGATTTGCATCCTCCCACCACTATCCATTTCAGGCTGCATTAGTCAAGGAGCCACTGGTGGGGCTGAGAAAGGACACGCGCTGTGGGCTGGAGAGCCAGCTCCAGCAGGCACTGCCTCCCAAATATGTTTCGTTTACAGGCATCAGGAGCCAGGCGAGACTATTTGCCATAAGACTTCCCTAAATCTGCCCCTCCCCTACTTTGAGACCTTTAATATAGTAATGTGCATTTTGAATTGCAAAGAAGGGCTAGAACACAAAATGTTTACCAGATTTATCCAACCTCCACACCCTATCCCCCTAGGCCAGTGGTTCTCAACCTTCCTAATGCTGCGGCCCTAATACAGTTCCAAAGGGGTCATGACCTACAGGTTGAGAACCACTGCTAAGCCATCTCAGGCGTACTGTGCCTCTTTGGGAAATACTGTCTTAATGAAATGACTCTAAACAAAAAATTTTTTTAAATTAAAAAGAAGAAATAACTGTAGGCTGGACACAGTGGCTCAGGCCCATAATCCCAACACTTTGGAAGGCTGAAGTGGGAGGATCACTTGAGGCCAAGTTCGTTTGAAACCAGTCTGTACAACATAGAAAGACCCCATTTCTACGAAGAATAGAAAATTAGCCAGGCATGGTGGGACACAAATGTAATCCCAGCTACTTGGGAGACCAAAGCAGAAGAATCGCTTGAGCCCAGGAGTTTGCAGTTGTGGTGAGCTATGATGATGTGTCTGCACTCCAGCCCAGGCAATAGAGCAAGACCCTGTCTCAAAAGAAGAAATGAGTCTGTTCACTGCAGGCAAATGCGAAGCAGAGATGGTAAGGCATCCAGATTTGTCTACTCATCAGTAGAGAGCCAGCAATACCATTTGTGACTGACACCCTGGTGGACTATGGGGACAAGCAGAGTTAGTTCAAACTTCAGTGACAACTTACACAGAAAGGCCCAAATAGAGCCTCTGCCAAGAGCCCCACACAGCAGTGATGAGGGGGAGTGGGAGAGAAAAGGTTCAGGACAGTTTTGGCCTTTTCTGTGGGATATTAACTTTTCTCTGAGTTCCACAATGTATGATTCCACTAGCCCTCAAAATCTTAGTATACATTAATCTTTAAACTATTCCATGAAGGGCACTATATTAACCCAGAAACAAACCGCCGAAGCGTCTGGAAAAAACTGATAGGCAACTTCTGTTCATAAAATGCCAAGGAGTGCCTGAAAATCAAGAGTGACTTCAAGCTAATGGAAACGAAGTAGGTAGGAGAACATACAGGCTGCACAAAGGCAAATGATTAATTACTTCCTTAGGGAAGAATAAAGAGGTCGATATTCATAAAGCCTAGCAAATTAATACCCAGAACAGGCCATGGTTTACTGGATTTGATTAGTAAGAATGTTATTTTCCCTTAGTCTATTATTTAAACCCTTCCTAGACAGAGCAAAGTCTATTTTCAATGGCAAGACGAAAATCACGTATTTATGCTTCTGTGCAAAAGCGCTTTCAAGAATGGTGAGACAAATGATGGGCCTCATGAAAAGACAACAGCCATCTATACCATCATAAAGGTACTGGGGACACAAGCAGAGCCCACAGAGAATCTCTTTTCCTTTTCTTAGTGGTTTAAGTCTGGAACCAGGAGAAAATGGTTCTTCCATCTCACTACCAAAACAGTAAATACAGGACAAGGAAAAAGCCACAATACACTTGGTGACTGTTCTGGGCTGATCGACAGTTAGGTATAAACGTGTCCTCATGCCTGTATTCCTACCACTCTGGGAGGTCAAAGAGGCTGGATGGCTTAAGCTCAAGGAGTTCGAGACCAGCCTGAGCAAGAGTGAGACCCCCATCTCTAAAACTAGCCAGGTGTTGTGGAGGGCAGGCTGAGGCAATACAATCACTTGAAGTTGCTGTGAGCTGTGACACTACAGCACTCTTCCGAGGGTGACAAAGTGAGACTCTGTCTCAAAAAGAAACCAAAAAATCCTGCCCTCCTCCTACTCCTATGTAATCAGTCCTCCCTCTAGCTTACCTGAGAAGCATCAGGCAAACTCTTCAAAGATAAACAAAATATCAAGCCAACCATTTCACAGGTGACTAAGTTAGGTCATCAAGCAGTTCTAATACTGTATTAAGTAATAAGTACTTGGGTCCAAAATTTCAAGCAGCTTCCCAATTAATTCATTTCTTTCCTTCTTTCTTTCTTGAGACGGGATTTTATTTGTCCCCCAGGCTGGAGTGGCGCAATCACAGCTCACTACAGCCTTGAAATCTGGGGCTCAAGCGATACTTCGGCCTCAGTCTCCCAGGTAGAGGAGACTACAGTTGTGTGCCACTGTGCCTGGCTAATTTTTCTATTTTTTGCAGAGACAGAGGTCTCACTATATTGCTCAGGCTTGTCCCAAACCCCTGACCTCAAGCGATCCTCATGCCTCAGCTTCCCAAAGTACTGAGACTATAAGCATGAGCCACCATGCCTGGCCCGAATTTCTAAAAGCCAGTATTAACATAGTCCTAGGAAAAGATCTGTTGATGTCTGAAGCAACTCATAGCAGCTTCTAATTATTCTTTTTCTTTGAAGCACAAATCAGCACAAATGCAGAAGTTGTCTTTTCAGGCATTCTAGAATAACCAACTTGCTCTCCATTAATTGACAAGCATTTCCTAAGACTTTCTGTGTACGGAGTACTACAGAAATAACAGATTTGGAACCTCAGCATTTCTTCTACTGGATTCTCTTGCAGAAGTTTTTCTGCAGTCATGATGGTCCACCTCTTCCATTCCCTAGACGAAATCTTCAGCCAATATAACCTTAGATTTGAAATCTCTACACAAACATTCCTGTTCCATTAGGATCACTCTAATTTGAATGCCAAAGGGTTGTCTTTGTAAACAGCTTTACTAAGCTCACCAGCAGCCCCTTGTTCAAATGCACCTCTCTTCCATTCCTACATTTCTTACAAGAGTAGTAGTACGTGGTCTTTGCCAGAACTCTAGAACCCAGAAGTACAAGGAACAGAAAGCAAGAGCTGCTGGGAGGCCACCACATCAGCGATAAACTCAGATAACATTCAGCATGTACACTGGTAACTGAATACATAAGCATAGGTATACATAAACATATATCTGATTTTAACATAATAAGCTTTTTCACACTCCATAATACATTATAGACACTGTTCCATGTCTACAGATAATACACAGAGTTGTTCCAGCATATCCTTTACATTTAGATTGTAAGGCAGGCACTCTAGCACAGTAGCCTGTAGTTCCACCTACGCAGCAGACCGAGGCAGGAGGAACGCCTTATCCCAGGAGGAGTTCAAGACCACACTAGAGAACATGGCGGAAAAAAAAAAAAATGAAGGTTCTGATATCTTCCCAAAAGGGTTTAAAGCCAAAGTAAGGAACCACAAAAGAGACTTTCCTTCATAAATTCTTGGAAAAATTAAACCACTTCAAAAAATAACCTTTAAGACACAGTGTTGCACTTCATATTTTTTCTTTAAATTTCTGTAGATTCTTAAACTCATGGGATAAAATTAAAGATGAGGGAAACAGAGAAATTAAAATAATTTATACTCATGCTCTGAAACCACATCCTTAGTTTAAAATGTCTGAAAAGGCTTGGCACCCGTAGATCAATGGTTAGGGCGCCAGCCACATACATGGGGGTGGGTGGAGTCGAACCCGGCCCAGCCTGCTAACATTGACAACTGCAATCAAAAAATAGCTGGGCATTGTGGTGGGCGCCTGTAGTCCCAGTTACTTGGGAAGCTGAGGCAAGAGAATCGCTTAAGCCCAAGAGTTTGAGGTTGCTATGAGCTGTGACACCACAGCACTCTATCAAGGGCGACATAATGAAACTCTGTCTAAAAAATAAATAAATAAATAAAATGTCTGAAAAGACAACTTCTGCATTCCGCCCCCTCAGGAAACTACATATTCTTAATTTTTATATAGAGAACTAGGCTTGCCTATAGATAAGTGACTAATATTTTAGTTGTTTGTTTTTTTAGAGATAGTCTCAACTCAGTTGCCCTCGGGTTGAGTGCCATGGCGTCCTAACTCACAGCAACCTCAAACTCTTGGGCTCAAGTGATTCACTTGCCTCAGCCTCCCAGGTAGCTGGGACTATAGGTGGTGCCTGCCACAAGACCTGGCTGTTTTTAGAGATGGGGTCTCACTCTTGCTCAGGCTGGTCAAACTCCTGAGCTCAAGCAATCTTCCTGCTTTGGCCTCCCAGAGTGCTGGGATTATGGGCATGAGGCACTGTGCCTCTAGCCTTATTTTAGTATTTTTACTTTCACTTTCCTGAAGGATCTTAGCCTGAAAGAAATGTTTTAGCCCAAATAACAAACTACTTCTTGAAACTCAAGGAAAGTGTGAACCCAAAAGTTCATCCAGCTATAGAAGAGAGGACAAACTGGCTTAGGCTGGCACTTACCAGCAAGCCTAGATGAGGAAGAAATTTGTCATGGCCAACAGCAAGGGAAGGGCTGCTCAAGATAGAACGACACAGCGGGCCAACTGTCTAAGGTACCTTTAGTGAAACTCATCGTGAATGAATTCCTATTTTAAGTAGACAGCCTCAGAACATGCGCAAAAACAGACCAAAACCAAGTCTAAGAAATCTTTTCAACTTATAAACCATGATCCATTTCATCTGGTGATTTTCAAATGTTCATAAGCACAAGGGTCTCAGGTCCCTTTTAAAAGGAAAGAGAGAAGCCATTTACCTACTGGGAAGCAGAGCTGGAGAGGTCCGAGGAAGAGGAAGAAAGAGTAGAGGGCAGGACAGGACTGAGCGAAAGAAATCAAGATATTCACAGAGGTATTCACAGTTAAAGTAGTGGCTGGTGCAAATGCAGGCTGTACTTAATAAGAAATTCATATACTTTCCTTACATTTCAAATTCCACAAAAAAGGTTGGGGGAGTGGGGATAATTCTTTTCACTGGGCACTGCAGAGGGAAATGGGGATTTAGGCAAGTAGATACCAGTACAATTTTAAGGTTTTTAAAAATGAAAAAACCTAAAAATCAATAAGGAGATAATAACCACCGTTCTAGTGTATAAGAACATGGATAAAATGGGAGCCATATGTAGAGTAACTACCCTATGGGTAACACAAAAGCAAATGTTTAGGTAAGCCCAGGTTGAACAAGGGTACTTAATTTTACTTAAGCATTTACATTTCTTATGCACCTGCTCCCCTTCTAGAAAAATGTTCTTTTAAGTAAAAAATACAAGTTAATGTTCGTGCTGTTTTCTTACCAACCATATTTTATTTTAAAAGAACATGGATATATGTTGCATGGAAGCCTACAAGAGATTTATTCACCACTACCACTACCTAGCTAACGTCAAAGCTTTCAACTGTTGCATGTTATTAACTATGGAAGCACGCATACAAAAAAAAAAAAAAATACATAAAATGCTTGGAAAGGACAGGAAAACAAAATCAAGGAAAGAGAAAACATGGAAATACACTGAATACAGGAAAAGACAAAGAAAAGTAAAAGTCCAAAAAATACAAAACCCAAAATGCATCAAAATCCAAAACTTTTTGACCACCACCACCATGATGCCAAAGGAAATGCTCATTAGTGCATTTCAGATTTTGGATTTTTGGATTTAGAATGCTCAACTGGTAAGCATGATGCAAATGTTCCCAAGTCCAAAATAATCTGAAATCTGGCCGGACAGTGGCTCAAGCCTGTCATTCTAGCACTCTGGGAGGCCAAGGTGACTGAGCTCACAGGTTCGAGACCAGCCTGAGCCAGAGCAAGACCTGTCTCTAAAAACAGACAGGCATTGTGGCAAGTGCCTGTAGTCCCAGGTACTGGGGAGGCTGAGACAAGAGAATCACTTGAGCCCAAGCGTTTGAGGTTGCTGTGAGCTATGACCCCAGGGTACTCTACCCAGGGTGACAAAGTGAAACTCTGTCTTGAAAAAAAAAGAAAATCTCAAATAAAAAAAAAAATCTGAAATCAATTAACATTTCTGATCCCAAGCATTTTAGATAAGGGATACTCAACCCATATGAATTATACACATTTCATTTTAATAATAAAACCCTCAAAATGAAGATACTCGATTTTATATTTATAAAATTTGAAAATGAGTGACACTGAACTATGACAGGGTACACTGTGATTCTTTTCTTTTTTTTTTTTAATAATTTTATTTATTTATTTTTGTGTGTGAGTGTGTGGTTTTTGGCCGGGGCTGGGTTTGAACCCGCCACCTCCGGCATATGGGACAGGTGCCCTTTCCCTTTGAGCCACAGGCGCCGCCCCTGTGATTCTTTTCTTTACCTTCACATGGAGTCAATTTAATATTTGTCTTCAATATGTGGTTTGCTGAAATCACACAACTGTTTCAAAATGCTCAATTTTCCTCTATCAATGGACTACCTAAAGTTTTATGCTGCATCTGCTCATGTGAAAACTAGTAACTCCATGAAGATCGTGTTTCCTTATTTGATTGAGTAAATTCCTTCAAAATATATTAGTTTCATAATGTACATCAGAACATAAATCCCAGAAAATCCTTTACCAGAAGACATAAAGTCCTGCCCAGGCACGGTGGCTCACGCCTGTAATCCTAGCACTGTGGGAGGCTGAGGCAGGTGTTCAGGAGTCGGGCTCAGGAGTTCAAGACCGGACTGAGCAAGAGGGAGACCCCGTCTTTCCTAAAAAAGTAGAAAAAATAGCCGGGCATTGTGGCAGGCACCTGTAGTCCCCGCTACTCAGGAGGCTGAGGCAAGAGGATCTCTCTTGAGCCTAAGAGTTGAGGTTGCTATGAGGTATGACGTCACTGCACTGTACTGAGGGTGACAAAGTGAGACCCTGTCTCAAAAGAAAAAAAAAGATTGCTTTGGGGAGGGCTCCTTTAATACCAAAGCCACCCTCCCCCTCACTGGGAAAAGCTGCTGTCTGTCCCAGGAAGACTCAGGGATAAAGCAGCATTCACAAAGCTGGGCGGCCTCAGTCACTTCCTCAGGAAGTGGCACTAACCGCAGCTCACCCCAGACTCAGCGTGGTCTCCAACATTCAGCTAGACCCTAGGATTGGGAAGCGGACACTCTGACCACAAGCAGCAATAGGGGCCAGTCCTGCGTGACACAGACACTCTTGCAAGCTCAAGCGTGGGAGTTTCTGTTTTGATTTGTGGTTTTGTACTGGAGCCCAGGTGGGAGATGTCAGGTCCCAGGCTGACACAGCAGACTGCACAGTCTTCTTTCTCTCCCTCTTCCCCCCAGACCACCTGACCAACCCACAGCACAGGACAGGCAGAGTGCCACCTCACCCTGGGACTACATCAGCATCAAACAATACCCGTAAATGAAGCAAATCCAGGCAACCCACATGACCGGTGTTTTCTTTTTCTTGCTCAAGAGTCAAAAATAGAATTGTGCTGACTTGCCTGTGAGCCAAAGGTTGTCGAACAGTGGAATGTCTACTTACTGTATACATAAGGCTTCCTAAAATACCTGGCCTATGTTTTTCTTTAGAAAACAGAATGTACATTTAAAGGGCAAGACTGCCCTCAGGTTAGCATCTCGAAAGGGTAGCTCTGCAGGAAAAACTCAAGACACAGAACAAAGAGTTTACTATCAATAAACACCAAACCACTGCATGGGGACTAGAATGGCTCCCTTTGCCCGGGGCCCCCTGGGGCAACCTTGCACAACCGTGTTATGCAGTAAGCAGCCTAACCCAGCTATCAGAGCTGGTTATCTCGCTGTTTCTTCTCCCTAGAGGTGTCCTTCATTTTACCTCCATGAATGCCTTCGGGACCAGGCAGTTTACTTGGGCTAACCCTCTCTGCGGACATCTGGCAGAGGACAAATGAAAAAGTGCTACAGGCAGAACCTCCCCAGGTACCCACTGACTTGATGAGCTAATGAAATAACATCTTGTTTTTGTTGTTGGAGACAGAGTTTCACTCTGTCACCCCTGACAGAGTGCCCTGGCATCACAGCTAACAGCAACCTCAAACTCTTGAGCTCAAGTGATTCTCCTGCCTCAGCCTCCCAACAACCTGGGACTAGAGGTGCCCACCACAACACCCGGCTATTTTTAGAGACGGGGTCTTGCTCTGGCTCAGGTTGGTTTCAAACCTGTGAGCTCAAGCAATCCACCTGCCTCAGCGTCCAGAATGGTAGAATTACAGGCATGAGCCACCGTGCCCAGCCCCAGGGACGATGTTTTAAACCAAAGAAATAAAATCGCTCAAACTGAGAATCATATGTACAAAAATGTTTGGTGCACAGCTATTTGTATGTAACACAGGAAAACACTAGATAACATGTAAGTGTCCTTCAAAAGGGAAATGATTATGGTACACAAATGATAATGTACCAATTATGGTACATACTTTTTAAGAAAATTATGGTAAAATACACATAACATAAAATCACCATCTTAACCACCTGGAAGTGTACAGTTCAACAATGTCAAGTACATTCACATTATTTTTGGTAGAGTTTTTCGTGGAGTACTATGCAGTGATTAAAAGTGAAGTTGAGCCATGGTAATGTTCAGGTAGATGAAAGCACATCATCAATTGAAAATAAAATGTGGGAGCAGCGCCTGTGGCTCTGTGGGTAGGGCTCTGGCCCCATATACTGAGGGTGGCAGGTTCAAACCTGGCCCTGGCCAAACTGCAACAAAAAATAGCCGGACGTTCTGGCAGGCACCTGTAGTCCCAGCTACTTGGGAGGCTGAGGCAAGAGAATCTCCCAGGAGTTGGAGGTTGCTGTGAGCTGTGATGCTACAGTACTCTACTGAGGGCGATAAAGTAAGACTCTGTCTCAAAAAAAAAAAAAAATGTGGTTTTAAAACAATACACAAACTACATTAAAATTTAAAGAGCAAACATGTTTATAAGACTCATAGCTGTAGAAAATTCACAGAAAGGCTCAGAAAGATGCATGCAAAGATTTTGACACTTAGACCTAAGAAGGGCAGTGGGCCCAAGCTGTCGGCAGGGGACTACAGCAGTACCTTCCGCTTTTAGGGTATACTTCATTTGTATTCTCGTAAGACACACACACAAATTTTTTCAAAGTCCAATCACATAAGTGTAGGTTTGCATTTTCAAAATCTCAGGTCTACCCAATAGGAAGCCAGTGGAAGCTGAAATTTCCTACGAACTTAAGGATGTCACGATCACCAATCCTGGCCATTCTGTCAAAGGGACCTTTGTACAAACTCTATTTCCCACTGGATGTGCATTCTTTTTTTTTTTTTTTTGTGGTTTTTGGCCGGGGCTGGGTTTGAATCCGCCACCTCCAGCACATGGGATCAGCGCCCTACAACTTTAGCCACAGGCGCCGCCCGGATATGCATTTTTTTTTTTTTTTTTTTTGTAGAGACAGAGTCTCACTGTACCGCCCTCGGTAGAGTGCCGTGGCGTCACACAGCTCACAGCAACCTCCAGCTCCTGGGCTTACGCGATTCTCTTGCCTCAGCCTCCCGAGCAGCAGGGACTACAGGCGCCCGCCACAACGCCCGGCTATTTTTTGTTGCAGTTTGGCCGGGGCTGGGTTTGAACCCGCCACCCTCGGCATATGGGGCCGGCGCCCTACTCACTGAGCCACAGGCGCCGCCCCGGATATGCATTCTTTTAACTAAAAGACCCAGGTGCTGACAGCTTACTAATTCATCATGACTTTTGAGATACTGAAAGGATCTCGGCTAAACCTGTCACTTTCAATAAACTTCAGGAAAATTCACTATGGCCTCTCTTAAAGTGGCTTATTCAAATAGTTTCATGATGAGAAAACAAGAAAAAAAAAATCCAAGTTTCTTTGCTGTTAGTTGGATATACACTGCCTTTGTTTCCCTACAGGAACATGTTTGGTAAATTCCAATATTTCTAAACTAAGAAATTACTTATTTATCCACATAAATACTGATAACAATGAATTCCTGGCTTAGGAGTACAGTTCACACAGACTTTAGAAGCATTCCTTTGAAATTTTATAAATATACCACGCTTAGAATCTCTACAATTATAGCTTGAAGCAAAGTATTGACTTCCTAAATTTGAAGTGATGTTTTGAGCATAGAAAGGAGAGCTTCAAGGTAATTTTCCTTTGTTACCTGAACAAGCCTTCTAAATTTTTTTTTTTTTTTTTTGTAGAGACAGAATCTCACTTTATGGCCCTCGGTAGAGTGCCATGGCCTCACACAGCTCATAGCAACCTTCAACTCCTGGGCTTAAGCGATTCTCTTGCCTCAGCCTCCCGAGTAGCTGGGACTACAGGCGCCCGCCACAACGCCCAGCTATTCTTTGCTTGCAGTTCAGCTGGGGCCGGGTTTGAACCCGCCACCCTCGGTATATGGGGCCCTCGGTATATGGGGCCCTCGGTATATGGGGCCGGCGCCTTACCGACTGAGCCACAGGCGCCGCCCAAGCCTTCTAAATTTTTATGCCTAAGCCCTAAATCCTGCAAAGACGACTTTGTCCCCCAGAATGCTTGGAACCATCAGCGGTATTTGTTGTTTCTTCCCAAATTCATTTCACCAATGTTTAAAATTTTGAATACGAAAGAAAAAAAAATACTTGAAAACATTTTGTGAGACTTCAGCATTCAAAAACATGGAACAGAAAACAAGTGGCTAGAAATACCAGCTCGTCTGCTCACTTGCTCCCCTCAGTACAGGGCTTGCTTTTGGAACGTTCACTACTGGAAGCTTTTAAGTCTTGTTGCTACAAGGCTTTGAAGTCAGTGGTCCTCAACTGAGGCAATTTCCCACTACCAATGATACTTAGCAATGTCCAAAACCACTTTGGATGTCCTAACCCCGCTATGTGGACACAGACACCTTGCCTGCGTCATCCTGACCTGCACCAACACTTAATCCTACTAATAATGAACCTGCGAACCTGCTTCCCTCTGTCATCCACACCACGGCCTTCCCATACAGGCAGTCCCTGGGTTATGAACAAGATATGTTCTGTGGGTTTATTGTTAAGTTGAACATGCCATGTAAGCTGAAACAGGTACATTTACCTATTACCTATAATTGCCTCTGTTCATAAGTACAAGCTGTCTGTAACTCAGGAACTGCCTGTATGCAGATGGTGGTGAGTCTCTGCCCCAGCCCAAACCTGCCCTGACCCTCTTCCACCAACCAAGGGAGGGGACAAATGGGCTCACCGTGTAGTTATCACAATTGTTCTTTTACTCCAGGATGATACCACTGGCTAAGCGTGCAACAATCCTCACTAGGTAACAAATTTACCAACAATATTTGTAGAACATACAACTTTCATCTGTAAAATGAGCCTGAGAGCATCCCCCAAACTGATCATTCGGAGCATGCCGACTGCTGCTGATTTTAAAAATAAACTCATTTCAGGGCGGCGCCTGTGGCTCAGCAGGTAGGGCGCCAGCCCCATATGCCGAGGGTGGCGGGTTCAAATCCAGCCCCGGCCAAACTACAACAAAAAAATAGCTGGGTGTTGTGGCAGACGCCTGTAGTCCCAGCTACTTGGGAGGCTGAGTCAAGAGAATCGCCTAAGCCCAAGGATTTGGAGGTTGCTGTGAGCTGTGTGATGACGCCACGGCACTCTACCGAGGGCGATAAAGTGAGACTCTGTCTCTACAAAAAAAATAAATAAATAAACTCATTTTAAAGTCCTATTCTTGATATGGAAAACAGAGAAAGAATTAATTACATCAGTTTATCAATTGCGGTATTCTCTTAAAAGCAGGATGGATAGAGCTCTCTGAGTATTTTTCATAAGGCCCACTCTCATTTTTCATTAATTTCATCAAAGACATTAACAGCTTAAAATAATATTTACCCAGCAATGCTCCTCCTGTTACTAAACTTTCCACCAAAAAAAAAAAAAAAAAAAAAAGGGAAAGGATGGGGTCTATAGTCTAGGAATTTGAGCAATGCTAGGTTACACACATACACCCTTCTTTTCTCAAGGCTTCTCTGAGCTTTCCAGTGCTAACATGAACCTCCACTATGAATCTTCAGGATGGGTATCTAGGGCTAGAAACATTAGCCAAGCTTATCTGTCGCTGGAAGTTTTTTGGGGGGAATATTATCTTTGGGATATACTCAAAGCAAAGTTTAAGAAATGATTCACTTAAAAGCCTTGGAACAGAAGCACACATCTATAATCCTAGAGTTTTGGGAAGCTGAGGCAGAAGATCATTTGAGGCCAGGAGTTCAAGAACAGCATAGGCCACAGACTGAGACACCCATCCCCCTACAAAAAATTGAATTTTTTTGTAGTCCCACTACATGGGGGGCAAGGAGTCTGAGGAGCTCATTTTGGGATACAGTGTGAGAGCGTGAGTGAACTGCTTTCTGCCCATTCTTCTGTCAACTCTAACTCCTTTCTGGGGGGTGGCTCCTCTCCAGGCACACCTCTGCATCAACAAAGACGCCTTAAAAGAAAAGAACAAGGGAACAAATTTCCAAACAGGGAAGAACAACAATAACAACAATAATTAAAATGTAAACTAACCAGGTATTGTGGCGGGCATCTGTACTAGCTACTCAGGATGCTGAGGCAAAAGGATCGCTCAAAACCCAGGAGTTTGAGGTTGCTGTGAACTATGACACCAGGGCACTCTACCAAGGGCATCAGAGTGAGACTATCTCAAAAAAAAGTATTTCCCAGGGGGCTCTGCCGTAAGTTTTATGCCACAGAAAGGATCATAAAACCCTTGTTTGGCTGGTGTCTATAAATTCTGCCAAGAAGCAGCTACTTATAATGTAAAATGCACACACAGTGTAAAGAAGAAACACACGGGCGGCGCCTGTGGCTCAGTGAGTAGGGCGCCGGCCCCATATGCCAATGGTGGCGGGTTCAAACCCAGCCCCGGCCAAACTGCAACCAAAAAATAGCCGGGCGTTGTGGCGGGCGCCTGTAGTCCCAGCTGCTCGGGAGGCTGAGGCAAGAATCGCGTAAGCCCAAGAGTTTGAGGTTGCTGTGAGCTGTGTGACACCACGGCACTCTACCCGAGGGCGGTACAGTGAGACTCTGTCTCTACAAAAAAAAAAGAAGAAGAAACACACGGGGCACAGGCCATCTCAGTGTTCACGGGCTTTCAGTGCCATAGCTACATCAGTTTCATGAAGCAAGAAATACCTCCTGGATCTTGACAACAGGAGAAATACTGGCTGACCCAGAGTAGTGGCTTCGAACCTCAAAGATATCTGAGCCTGTCACCAATTAGCTGTAGAAACAATACCTATAAGCCACAGTCCACTGTAGTGGCTAAAAGCAAGGGCTTTGGAGTAAGACAAATTAGAGTGAATTCTGGGCTTTTCCCTTTACAAATTACAAGATTCTAAGCCAGTGACTTAACATCTTTAAAAACTCTACTCCCTCCAAGTACAAAATGGAAATAGTAAGATCTGCCTCACAGAGTTAATGTGAGGATTAAATATAACAATCCAAGTAAGATGCCAACTACAGTACCTGGAGCACAGTAACATGGACCCAGAGTGAGTTATTACTACGTGGTACAACATCCAAACAAGGTCAGTGATAGGACTTAGCACAGACAAAGCCCTGGATGAAATTAAGCCACAACTCTGCTGCTCCTAAATGGGTGTTAACAAGAAAGATGCCGTCATAATTCCCAACAAGTACATGGGCTGGAATAAAGAGCACCCTCGACTAAGTGCCCCTCGCAGACAGGCCACCCTGTAAGGGCTTCTAAGAACAAGACATGCACAACAGATTTTTCCTATCCTCAATGACCTGAAATTAGAGCACTGTGTAACCAAAGATGTTACAGCTCAAACTGAAACTCCAACTCAACAATATCCTAATGCTCAAGATTAGAACAGAAATTTTTTTTGAATCCTGAGCCATCTAATACAAACCATTAAAGCCTAATTACAGTATTACATCAAGTGCTACAGCAGGTGTTTAATCTTTTCCAAAATTAACACTGGCCAGAAAACAGACTTGCATTTTGCCACAGAGATACATACCTAGACATGACCTGCCCCTGTACACAAAGGCTGTGAGAAGCCTCTAATATACATCTGTTTACCCAGGAAAGACCCTGAACGTTCGTCAATCCCGCCAGTCACCTGGCCAAATTCCCTCCCTACAGAGTCTCAGTCCAGTATGTTACACAGACAACCAGCATTTGCCACACACATATTTATGGAGCAAAGACTACAAGCTAAATATTTCGTGATTTTAAGTGAGTAGGGCGCCGGCCCCATATGCCGAGGGTGGCGGGTTCGGACCCAGCCCCGGCCAAACTGCAACCAAAAAATAGCTGGGCGTTGTGGCAGGCGCCTGTAGTCCCAGCTGCTCGGGAGGCTGAGGCAAGAGAATCGCGTAAGCCCAAGAGTTAGAGATTGCTGTGAGCTGTGTGACGCCACAGCACTCTACCCGAGGGCAGTACAGTGAGACTCTGTCTCTACAAAAAAAAAAAAAAAAAAAAAAAAGAAAATAGAAAAAAAGATTCACTTTCTGTATTCCAAAGAGCTCATACACCTTGGGTGATAAAGGGGACAGACTTCACGGTCAGAAAGCACTGGATATCAAGGCCAGTTCCAATGTAGCCGAGGCATATTCATTACATTCTCTGAGCCTCGGGATCCTTGGGCATAGACGGAAAACTAAAACTACCCACAGTTCAAAGCTGTGTGAGGCCTACTCAGATATCCAACGTGGCTCCAGGCCTGGCATGGCAGTGCATGCCTATAATCCTAGCATTTTGGGAGGACAAGGCAGGAGGATCACTTGAGACTAAGAGTTCAAGACAAGCCTAGGCAACACAGCAAGAGCCCACCTCTACAAAAATATTCAAAAATTAGCCAGATGCGGCAACATGCACCCATAGTCCTCACTACTTGAGAGGATGAGGTAGGAGGATGGCTTGAGGCCAAGAGTCTGAGGTTACAGTGAGCTAGGATCTCACCCCTGCACCCCAGACTGAGTGACAGAGCAAGACCCTATCTTTTAAAGAAGAAAAAAAAGACTCCAAAAGTTTCCTTAGCTGGGTTTTCCTGAGGATACCAAGTCACCCTCTAGCTAATCTTGTTGCTTATCTTTTTCACAATCCCACCAAAACTTATCTTTTTCAGAACCTCAACTTGAATCCAATCCTTTCCTTTTATGTATTCTTCCCACCCCTGCCCAACAGTCAAAGCAAGCATTTTGGAAAGAGTATTAAAAATTAAAGACTCTAGGCCAGGTGCAGTGGCTCACACCTGTAATCTTAGCATTCTGGGAGGCCCAGGTAGGTCAATTGCCTGAGCTCAGGAGTTGAAGACCTGCCTGGGCAAGAGCAAGACTCTGTCTCTACTAAAAATAGAAAAACTAAAGAAAATAAATACATAAATAAAAATAGAAATAGAAAAACTAGCCAGGCATGGTAGCTCACACCTGTAATCCCAGCACTGTGGGAGGCTGAGGAGGCAGAATTGCTTGAGCTCAGGAGTTCCAGATTTGCATGAGCAAGAGTGAGACCCCCAACTCATTAAGAAAAAAAGAAAGAAAAGAAAAGGCTCAGCGCCTATAGTTCAGCGGCTAGGGTGCCAGCCACATACACAGGGTCTGGTGGGTTCAAAACCAGTCCAGGCCTGCCAAACAACTACATAGTAACAACAACAAAAAAAATAGCCGGGTATTGTGGCAGGTGCCTGTAGTCCCAGCTACCTGGAAGGCAGAGGCAAGAGAATTGCTTAAGCCCAAGAATTTGAGGTTGCTGTGAGCTGTGCACCCTAGTGAAAAAATGAGACTCTGTCTCAAAAAAACAAAATTAAGAACTCACGTTCAATTCACTTACAAGTAAGCTATTTCTGACAATAATGAATTAAGAGAAAGCTACAAACTAGAACCCTGAAACGGTGTAGGAACATAACAAGTCTGTGCTCAAGCAGATAAAGAGAACAGACAAAAGATTGAAAAAAAAAAGGAAAATCCATCCCAACCACTCAAAAAACCAACCAATAGTTGAAATGCCAGGAAGGCTATGTTAACCAGTGTGATGAAAATGTGTCAAACGGTCTATAAAACCAGTGTATGGTGCCCCATGATCGCATTAATGTACACAGCTATGATGTAATAATAAAAAAAAAACAGTTGGCCAAAAGATGATCATTTTTATATATGAATAAGAGCACATTCTATACAAAAAGGCAGCCTCCGATTTCATTGTCTTTTTTTTTTTCTTGAGACAGAGCCTAGGCTAGAGTACAGTGGCGTCAGCCTAGCTCACAGCAACCTCAAACTCCTCAATTCCAGCCATCCTCCTGCCTCAGCCTCCTTGAGTAACTAGAATTACAGGCTCCTACCAGGCTGATTTTTTCAATTTTTAGTTGAGACAGTCTCACTCTTGCTCAGACTGGTCTCAAACTCCTGAGCTCAAGCAATTCTCCTGCCTCAGCCTCCCAGAGTGTTGGGATACAGGCGTGAGTTATCCTGCTCAGCCCAATTTCCTTGTTTTTTTGTGTCCAGCCTGTTAAACTTGTCTAATAAACACATGTAGCTCATTTCTCACTTTACTCATTCAATTAATGGTTTTGTCAATGTCTGAGCAAAGGCAGCCACAAGATTTTGCTTACAGTGACATTCTCTAGAAAGCACTGATTTTTTTTTTTTTTGAGAAACTTTCTTGCTTCCAGTAGACTGCCGTGCATAGCTCACAGCAAACTCTAAGGCTCAAGCAATTCTCTTGCCTCAGCCTCCCAAGTAGCTGGGACAACAGGTACCCACCACAACATCTGGCTATTTTTAGAGATGGGATCTCGCTCTTCCTCAAGCTTGTCTCCAACTATGAGCTCAAGCGATCTACCTGCCTCAGCCTCCCAGAGCATTGGGATTACTGGAGTGAGCAAAGCATTACTTTTTTGTTGTTGTTGTTGAGACAAAGTCTCATTATGTCGCCCTCAGTAGAGTGCCATAAAGTCACAGCTCACAGCAACCTCTAACTCATTCTTAAGTGACTCATGCTTAAGTGATTCTCTTGCGTCAGCCTCCCAAATAGCTGGGACTACAGGCATCCACCGCAATGCCCAGCTATTTTTCTGTTGCCCGGGCCGGGTTCGAACCTGCCACCCTCAGTGTGTGTGGCTGGCGCCCGTAACCAAGCCACAAAGCATTACATTTTAAAATGAGAAATACCGAGGCGGCGCCTGTGGCTCAGTGAGTAGGGCACCGGCCCCATATGCCGAGGGTGGCGGGTTCGGACCCCGCCCCGGCCAAACTGCAACAGAAAAATAGCCCGGCGTTGTGACGCGGGCCTGTAGTCCCAGCTCCCCGGGAGGCTGAGGCAAGAGAATCGCTTAAGCCCAGAAGTTAGAGGTTGCTGTGAGCCGTGTGACGCCACGGCACTCTACCCGAGGGCGGTACAGTGAGACTTTGTCTCTACAAAAAAAAGGGGCGGCGCCTGTGGCTCAGTGAGTAGGGCGCCGGCCCCATATGCCGAGGGTGGCGGGTTCAAACCCAGCCCCGGCCAAACTGCAACAACAAAAAAATAGCTGGGCGTTGTGGCGGGCGCCTGTAGTCCCAGCTACTCGGGAGGCTGAGGCAAGAGAATCGCTTAAGCCCAAGAGTTAGAGGTTGCTGTGAGCCGTGTGACGCCACGGCACTCTACCCGAGGGCAGTACAGTGAGACTCTGTCTCTACAAAAAAAAAAAAAGTGAATAATGGACGTGTGGCGTCTGTGGCTCAAAGAGGTGGGGCGCTGGCCCCATATACTGGAGATGGTGGGTTCAAACCCAGCCCTGGCCAAAAACTACAAAAAAAAAGGTGCATAATGGACCATATAACACGTTCTGTCTCAAAACTTCCCCAGTGACCCATGTGACAGATTTAATCCATGTGTCTTCCTAAAGTAAAAAACAAAACAGAATAAAAACACTGGGCGGCGCCCATAGCTCAAGCAGTAGGGCACCAGCCCCATATACCCAGGTGGGTTAAAGCCCAGCCCCGGCCAAAACTGCAAAAAAAGAAAAAAAAAACACGCTGACTAAAGTTTTCCAGTCTCTTACAGTTCAAACACGTAATATACCGAACTCCTTCCTACAAACCCAACTTCTGATTTGGCCCAGGCCCCTGTGTAACACCTTCCCCAGGATAGCTGGACCCAGGCACTCAGTGGTGGCCAGTTTCACCTTGTGCTGAAGTAGTGTGATTAGACATTTCCAACACTGTCATCTGAGGTGGCTCTAGTAACCCCCATTCTAAGGAAAAGTCCCAAGTTACCTCGAATCTTTATCAGGCATGGGGGCAGAAACAGTCTCTCGCTAGATAGGAAATCCCTGAACTAAACGTGGCAGTCACTCTGATGTGTTCATGTAAGGCCTGACAGTCTTCACGAGTCACACAACAGGTACCTGAATCTCATCTCAAAATTACCTTCTGTCTCATCAGACTACAAGCAGCAAGGAGTCGGTGGGATCAAGATACCAAAGCTGGGCGTGGCGCCTGTTGCTCAGTGAGTAGGGTGCCGGCCACATATAATAAGGCTGGCGGGTCTGATCCCCGCCCAGGCCTGGTGAACAACAATGTTCTGCAACCAAAAAATAGCCAGGCATTGTGGCAGGCGCCTGTAGTCCCACCTACTTGGGAGGCTGATGCAAGAGAATTGCTTGAGCCCAAGAGTTTGATGTTGCTGTGAGCTGTGACGCCACATTACACTACCAAGGGCAACAAATTGAGACTCTGTCTCAAAAAAAAAAAAAGATACCAAAGCTGGAACAAAGCAGGAAGGTAAGAAGAGAAATAAACCTAGGACCCAGGCAGATCCCAAGAACCAGAAATCAGTGTTCAAGCTACACCTGGCCGTCGAGGACCAGGTCTAGCCCTACTTGCACTCGCTGCTAGCAGCACGTACCAACCCAAGGGGTGAGCCCCTGTGAAGTCAGTCAGGCATGACTGGGGAATCAGATCACTCTGCCAGCAGAGAGGAAGCAAGTCAGGCAGAGTCGAGACCCCTGCTACTAAAAGTGACAGTCCCTGGACCAGTGTGCATTCAGAAATGCACAACACTGAGGCCACCGCAGCCCTGCAGAATTATTAATCTGTATTTTAACAAGATACCCAGAGGATCTGTATGCAAATTAAAAGTATGAGAAGTGCAGTCTGGACAACAAAGGCACCTAAGACCCCACCAGGGACCCTGGACAACAAAGGCACCTAAGACCCCACCAGGAACCCGGGCGACAGGTATGGGACATGAGCAGCAGCTAGGAGCTTTTACAGGGGAAAAGTAGTAAGAAGCAGTGCAGTCGGGGAAGAACTTCAAAGCCGGCCCAATCCTGGTTCAAATCCAGGGTCAATCACTTACGGGCAGAGCAAATTTTGGTTAATCAGTCAACCTCTCTGCGTCTCCGGAGGAACTTTTAGTTACAACCTCACGGGGGACAGTGATGCAAGGCATCCAGCACGCATAAACTCTGTTATTCCCTTTCCATCATGAAGCAGATGCCAATTCAACAGCTCTGTGAGGACTCTGATTGAGACAGATGAATTAGGAACACCTGGGAGAGAAAAAGGGCCCGCGCTAGAGAAGTTTCTTACAGTTATCACACTTTCCTTCCAAAGGAGGGGCTCTCTATCAATAATTATGAATACTGCAGGGCACCAGAGAAATTTCATTGCTAAATTTATTTAATGTCCATCCAACATTCCAGACCAGCACTATCCACTAGAAATATAATGCAAGCCACGCAAATAGTTTTACATTTTCTAGTAGCCACATTTTTTAAAAGAGGGGGAAAAAGGGATGGGAGCAAAATAAATTTAACAATTGTATTTAACCAAAATATCCAGAGTATTATTAGTTCAATATAAAAAGCTAATGAGATATCTTCTGTCAAAACCTGGTGTGTATCTTATACTTTGAGCTCATCTCAATTAGGGCTAGCCATGTTTTCACTGCTTGGTAGACATGTGGCTACTTGGCCACCATACTAGACAGAGTGATTAGAGATAAAATAATTATTTGTAGATCTCTCAGATCCCTGCTCCACTCAATCTTCTGTCCAGCCCCAATCCTAGCGTGCAAACCATGAGTATCTACCCAGCCACTGTCAAACATGGGAAGCAAAGTGTCCAGGAAAAAGACAGAAACCCAGGCTTTTGCTAACCCAGCATATTTTCACAATCAAGTTTTTGTTATGTTTTAAACTTTAATCAACATAAATTATACCAACAGACAACCTTAAGTTCAGCCACTCAATGGTTGGGCTCAATTTTTCTGGGAGCAAAGAAGTTCAAGTCCAAAACTTGGACAAGACTCTCCAACTACAAAGCAAAGTACAGCCAAGTAGGAACAAGCATCCACTACCCCCATGCCTACATTTCACCTACTTTTAACCAGATGTAGGGCAGCTGTAACTGAAGCCCTGATGTGAGGCGGGAGGCACACACACTGTGCGTGTTTTCATGGTCAAAAACAAACATCTACTTGCAAATGAAGTAAGGCAGGACAGGAGACACAATGCCCTCTAAGAAAGAAAAAGAGAAAAAAAAAAAATGCTGGGGCCAAGACCATTCTCCTCAAGCAGAGACGGAAGAACACAGAATAGGTACAATTTTAGGACTTACCCCTCCGCCAAGCACTGGATGTGTATTTACGCCTCATATGGCTTAGAATTTAAGTAACTTGTTTAAGGTCCCAGGGCTACTAAGTGGCAGAACACAGGTTTATATCATGATGTGTAGGCAAACAGGTGTGTGTTGTTGTTGAGAGCTAGGCAGAGGCAACCAAAAATCTAATCTCTGTGGCCTTACTACTCAGATTTAACTGAACACTCAGCATCATCAAGTTTGCAAACTGACCCTTCCGTTCTTGCTATGTTAAGTCAGCGAGACGGCTAAGGACCAGCTTGTCCATAAGTACCTGTGTGAGGCTTAATTCGATTAACTCATGCTGGGCAGCGCCTGTGGCTCAGTGAGTAGGGCGCCGGCCCCCGTAGGGTGGCGGGTTCAAACCCAGCCCCAGCCAAACTGCAACAAAAAAAAGCCGGGCATTGTGGCAGGCACCTGTAATCCCAGCTACTTGGGAGGCTGAGGCAAGAGAATAGCCTAAGCCCAGGAGCTGGAGGTTGCAGTGAGCTATGTGATGGATGCCATGGCACTATACTGAGGGAAATAAAGTGAGACTCTTGTCTCTACCAAAAAAAAAAAAAAGAGAGAAAAGAGAGAGACGATTAACTCATCGTTTGGGGTTCATATGATACAAGGATAATGAAAACGAATGAACTGGATTAAATACCATCCAAACACTTACAAATCTGGAAGGCAGGGAGTCAGGGCAGTGGCCTGACATTAGGAGCGCAGAGTGCTGAGTTCTAGTTTCAAACTTGCCATGAACTATCTGATGGCCCCTGTCCCCCAGTTTGGGCTCAACGTAGAAAATGAAGATCCTTTCAAACAGATAGTTTTTGAATTTTCTAAACTCTTAAGTTTTTCAACAATCTAATTGTTACAATTCATATCCTTAGAAATAATTTCTTCCTCACAGAAGAAAATGATAAAATCAATACCCATTACCAGCACCATGAGTTAGCCTTTAGAAAGGAGGAGTCTGTGTCCCCAAAAGCAAAGGCTGATGTGGAGAAAATAGTCAAGAACTTCAACACCCCATTTTATCATTAGGTCTCTGTAGATCTGAAAGCTCTAATTATGTAAAGTTGTAGTAACAGACTGAAAACAATTTATAAAAACTGCATGTTGAGGCTGGATGCAGTGGCTCATGTATGTAATCCTAGCACTCTGGGAGGCCAAGCGGGTGGATCACCTCAGCTGAGGAGTTCAAGACCAGCCTGAACCAGAGTGAGACCCTTCTCTAAAAATAGCTGGGCACTATGACAGTTACTCGGGAGGCTGAGCCAAGAAGATCACTTGAGCCCCAGAGTTTGTGGTTGCTGTGAGGTGTGACACCACGGCACTCTACCAAGGGTGTGACAAAGTGAGACTGTCTTAAAAAAAAAAAACGCCTTGGGAGGGGCGGCACATGTGGCTCAGTGGGTAGGGCACTAGCCCCATATACCAAAGGTGGCGGGTTCAAATCCGGCCCCAACTGAACTGCAACAAAAAAATATGGCCGGGTGTTGTGGCAGGTGCCTGTGGTCCCAGCCTCCATCACCTGGGCCCAGGAGTTGGAGGTTGCTGTGAGCAGTGTGATGTCACAGCACTCTACTGAGGGCGATAAAGTGAGACTCTGTCTCTACCAAAAAAAAAAAAAAAAAAAAAACATTGGGGGCCCTAAAGACCATCTTTAAAGAGGAATCCTTAGCAGGGAGTGTATTAGAGTCAACTAAAATAGACACTCTTTGAGTTTGTCAAAAAATAACTCATTTCTGTCTCCAAATTTAAACAGAATTTGCTCTCCCCCCCCTTCTAAAACAGCCAGAGTTTAGAACTTCCTACATGTAGATGATGATTCAAAGAATCCTTTAAACTGTATTTATTTATTGTTGGAACAAAAGATTCTTCTTGGCACCACTTTCGATTTGCTTTGATTTTCTCACCCTTTTCAAAGAGTACACAAACCTCTCTCCATCCCTTCTGTCCCATCTGCATCCTCACCCTAGAGACCAGTGAAATTGTTCGGGTCTTCCCGACATGCTATTTCTGATGCAGACACAGATTCTCTTCTCTGTGCTGACTAAAGTCAGGAAAATCTCTACTGCACATTCTCACTTCAATGACAGTCATCAACTGTCACCTCTAATGAGCACCATGAGTTCTCTTTGCTGCTGCCACCTCTGGGAACCTTCTGCTCTTCATACCCCTAAAACAACTTCCACATCACCCCCTATCCACCAGTGGTGCCCCAACCCCCAAGGCAGAATAGCACAGTGATAAGAGCATCCTTCAAATCCTGCCTCTACTACCATTTATGAGCCAGGGACTTTGGCCAGGGTCTCTGCCTCAGTTTCCCCAACAAGTACCATGGGGATAAGAGCATACAGCTCATCTTGTTGTTCCATATTAAATGAGACAACAGAGTAAATGAGCATGATAGTGCACATTCATAGTCCCAGCTAATCCAGAGGTTGAGGAGAGATCGCTTGAGGCCAGGAATTCAAGTCTAGCCTGGACAACATAGCAAGACCCCATCACATAAAAAAAGAAGATAACAAAAGTAAAAGGCCACTACCCTCTGCACTGCACAAATGTTAACTACTAATAGCATCTGTGGGCATGTGGTAGAGACAGAATCTGGCTACACTGTCCAAGCTGGTCTTGAACTTCAAATGATCCTCTGGCCTCAGTCTTCCCAAGTGCTGGGAACAAAGGCATGAGCCACTGCACCAGTCTCATTTTCTATCTTTCTGGAAATGTTATGCCCCCCAACTTCCTGAAGCACGTATTTTAAGTCCTTTAGCACCTCTCTCCCTTTCACTCATGGTTTTCACTCTTAGAGGGCCCAAACTCTACCCTCTTTACTTCTTTCTTCTACCCTTTCCTGCATGCTAATTACTTGTAGTCGAGAGGTCCAGAACAGCCCACAGAACTTCAGATGGACGGACAAAGCCTAGAGGCTAACAGCAGCTCCCCCAGATCCATTCGGCCTTCTGAATTTGCTATCTCAAAGCTGCAGCTTCAGCCTGCCACTGGGGAGGCAGCCTCAATGCCTCCCTCTCCGTCCCTTCCCTAATCCAGTCAGGCACACGCGTGGCCCTCAAAGCAGCCACTACCTGCCACCCCCTCCCCTTCAGTGTTCTGAAGGAACACTTCAGATCAGTGATTTTCAACCGGTGTGTCACGCCCCACTCATGTCCCACAAGAGGCTCTTAGCTATGCCATGAAAATTTTTAAAGATCATGAATTAAGGCCATACTCTATGGCCTGTCATCCTAGCACTCTGAGAGGCCAAGGAGGGTGGATTGCTTGAGCTGAGGAGTTTGAGACTAGCCTGAGCAAGAGCGAGAACCCCATCTTACCCAAAGAGTTTGAGGTTGCTGTGAGCTATAATGCCCCAGCACTCTACCCAGGGCAGTAGAGTAAGACTCTGACCAAAAAAAGTCATTAAATTATTTTCGAAAGAAGTTCAAAGTTCTTCAAGGGCACTGGCGTTAGGCACCCATTCATATTCCCATCATAGCTTCTGGAAGCTCCTTCCCACCAGGATTTTCCCTTTGGTGTCATTTCCCCTCTGTATTCCCAGTGCCCAGCATAATATCTGGTGATTAGTGAACACTAGGTTATCTCTTAAATGGCTGCAATAATCCCCAAATTAATCGCTTCCCATTTCTTGGGCTATCCTCCCTCTACACTACCCTCGTCTCCATCTCTCAAACAGCTTTCAAGATCTGTTCTTCCCAACCCTGAAAGCTATTTTATCCTTAAAAAAAAAAAAAAATCTGCTTCCAAAATCTCCCTTTCACTGCCTTGATATTGGTTAAATATTTTTAGTTCCTTAACCATTAGAAAAGCTGAATAGTAACTTCAACTATGAAAACACCACCATTATTTTGGCAGTCAATAAAACAAATTATAATTAAGAAGCTGTTTACACACAACTAAGATTTCAACAAAGGTCTTTAATATTACCTTCCAAAATTTCAATTCTATTATTGTTTGGGGTTTTATTGAACCTGAAGACAAATGTAAAAATTAAACTGCCAAATGTTTCTGAAGAGATTAAAAATAACTGCTATGGGAAATAACGGACATTTTACCACTGGCAGTTTTTGTTTCCACTTTCGGCTAATTCCGATTAGTTCAGGGTTATAAAGCATGTCATCCCATTAGCGAGTGTTCTATTATCACCATCATCTCTCGTGTGCCTTCAGACAACCTTCACTACAATCTCTTTCTTGGGAAGTCTTAACTGCAGCTAACCAGGTTAACTCTTTTCTGAGAGTTACAATAAGATTATTTTCATTCAAACTTTTAATTCCTACGTATGTACCATATGACCTAGACGTCTCAATTTTAAGTATAGTCACGCAATGGATAATGATGTTTAGGTCAATAATGGCCTGCATAAAATAATGGTGGTCCCAAAAAATTATACCATACTTTTCTGTACCCTGTCTATGTTCAGGTAGGTTTTGATACACATATACTTACCATTGTGTTACAACTGCCTACAGTACTCCAGACAGTAACATGTGGTACAGGTTTGTAGCCCAGGAGCAACAGGCCATCCCATGTAGCCTAGCTGTGGCAGGGTATACCACCTAGGTTTGTGTAGGTATACTCCACAGTGTTCACATGATGATGTAATCACCTAACCATGCATTTCTCACATCCTACCCCACCATTGTTACTTGACTCATGACTGTGTTTACCTAAGAGAAATAAAAACTTATGGCTGGGTGCAATGGCTCACGCCTATAATCCTAGGAGATGGATGCAGGAGAACTGCTTGTGGCTAGGACTCTCAGACCAGCCTGAGCAAGAAGAAGATCCCCTGTCTCTACTAAATATAGAAAAATTAGCTAGGCATTGTGGAGAGAGCCGGTAGTCCCAGCTACTCAGGAGGCTGAGGCAGGAGGATCACTTGAGCCCAGCACACTGAGGTTGCTGTGACCTAGGCTGATGCCATGACACTGTAGCCTGGGCAAATAGGGTGAGACTCTAACTCAAAAATAATAATTATTATATTCACATAAAAATCTGTACAAAAATGTTTATAGCAGCTTTATTCACAATTACCAAAAACTGGAAACATCCCTAATGTCCTTCAACCAGTGAATATGAATAAGCAAACTGTGGTATATCCATACAGTGGAATACTACTCAGCATTAAAAAAGAACCAAGCATCAACACACAGAATATGGATGTATCTCAACTATACTTTGCTAAGTGAAAGAAGCCATTCATATAACATTCTAGGAAAGAACAAACTCTAGAGACAGAACAATATCCCTATAGCGGGTTGCCAGCAGTAGGTTTGGGGAGAAAAAGCAGCAAAAGGCATTTTTTGGTGTGCTGGAACTATCTTCTATCAACTGTGGTAGTGGATAAATGACTCTTTACCTAGGTCAAACCCGCAGAATTGTATTATCACTGAGTGAATTTTACTGTATATAAATTTTAAGATTAAAAAAGTTAATTCTGAGTGGCACCTGTGGCTCAAAAGAATAGGGTGCCAGCCCTATATACTGGAGATGGCAGGTTCAAACCCGGCCCCAGCCAGAAACTGCAGACAAACAAAAAAAAAAGTTAATTCTTTAATCATGACTTGGTTAAAGATCATCCCTAAAATACAACTAACACGAAGGTGTGCACTTGTGTAACATTTTACCACAGCAGCTGCTGCTGTACTTAATTGATGGTCTGGGCATCAGGCAGAGATGTTAGGGGAATGGAGCCGTCACTGGCAACCTTTTTGAGGTTCCACACAAGGGTGACCACCACTCCAGCTGCAAACAGCCAGATGGAATTCCACCAAGGCTGTAGGAAAGGTTATTCAAAACCAACTGAAGAAGACAGACTGTACTTCCCAGCAAAGCCCAAAAAAGCATTTCAAAGGAAGAAATAAACTGGGTATAGGAGAACACAAATCCTAAAAATTCTAACCCACGACCAAAGGCATAAGCTGAAAATTCCACTTACATGTTGACTACCTCCTTCCTAGACCTTCTTTACATGTGATTCAAGGTGGGTGGAGGCAGGGAAAAGAAAGACCCACGCCTCACATTCCTGAACCAGGTTAGGCTGAGAATTCTAAAAGCCCCTGGATCCAGTTCTTTAACATGGAAAAAATGACTACACAGGCAAGTGATAAAAAACAAGCAGGTCTCAACACCAAGTTACGCTTTCTTTCCAGTGTACTCTTCTCAGCTAAACCCACACATTCCTGCTCCACAAGGGATGGCCTGCAGGTCGTCCTTGGAAACTGTTGCAGGTCCGCCCCGCCCTAAGTATGATTGCCGGGGTTCCCTCCTGGCTCTCCCAGGAAGGAGCATGCCCTTTCTTACTCCCACATGCACATTGGCATTTCCTAGCCCAGAAGCTTCTCAGCTCCTCTCTGGGGGAGACCTGGGCCTGCTACATTGTTACCTCCCTGTGAGATCACCACCTGAGACAAGCTTCTATCAAGCTCATGATTACTGCCCTGGAGAACCAGCTCTCCAGCCTTCCACAGCATCTGCAGCTGGAAAGACTGGTCTAAATTGCAAAACAAATGCTATTTTCAGGAGACTTCTGGGGGGGAGGGAGAGTAACAAAGCTAAAAACCACCAAGAGAGCAAACCAGAACATTCCATGACATGCAATGCCTTACAAAGAGATTTTTTTTTTTAAACATATTTTTAAGAACCAGCCAGTGCAAGGGGTTGACTGTCCATAAATAAAAATCACTGACTCTCAAAAAAGACAACAATGAAGGACCGAATGATAAAATGCCGTATTGTATTAAGCTAATTAAGGTTTATCATATTAGCCATCTGAGTTTTAGTTGGCACCAGAAAAGCAAGAGCAGCAGCACATCATGCAACATGGATTTGGATCTGCTTTGCAAGCATATTTCTGCCACACTCATACACAGAACCTCTGGCAGTCAAAAATGATGTAGAATTGAAAACCAATTTTAGCACAGTGATTTGTAAAGAATTTTGTTCCATCATGTAGGCTATTTACTGGTCTATCCGTCTGAGATTACATTTATCTCTATTAAATACTACGTAAAGTATTCTGAGCTGCCCATGCCCTCTTGTTTCCCTTTTGCCAGTTTTATCACACAGTGGATGTTCTGTAGCTAAATGAAAAACATCTTAACAATAAAAACCCTTGCATACTTGACATCCTTCACTGCAGATATTCTGCCCACCAACTGCCAGCACACAACTTAACCAATTCTAAGATCCTCGGCATTGCTGAAAAGACTATTCTGCTCAACACAGAGAAGAACAAAATGCCCACTTCAAAGCAGGGGAAAAATTTATTTTCAATCATGTCTTCTATGAGCTCCTCTTGACTGTACTTTCACCAAAGCAGCAGAAAGGCAGAACCAGTTCTATCTGTTGCTGAGATCATATTGGATATGATTCTAGAGCTGCTGGTTTCCTGTTTGGGGAAGTTGCAGTTCTTTTCATAAGGAACCCCAAGGCAGAATGTTTAGTGTTGCCCTGTAAGCTCCCTCAGCCTTTGTTCTTTGCTGCATTCTTCTCTCCAACCTTTGGTTTTGGAGGGTGCGTTAAAAATGCCAGCTCAGATCTAACTGCAACCTTTTAAGGAGGCATTAGACATTTTCTACCATCCTCTATAGCATGACTTTGAGTTAACAGGCATCTTTTCACAGATGAAGCCAGACTACCCAGTCTCTTCCTGGTATTACATTAATATTCCGCATTAAAATGTATGCCACAAATAATCCAATGGCAAACTCACCGTCAACAGCCCCCAAAATCAATAAAAGACATTCCACCACTTGACTCGGAGGGAAAAACCTTTCAGGTTAACACAGAGAGCAAGATAAAAGAAAAGTGATGAATGAACAAAAGGCAAATCTACCTTCAGACTCCTCAAATCCTAAAAAGGTGGCTAGGCTGCCTCGATTTGGTGAAGCCCTTCCTTTATCTCATAATCTCGAGAAAATGCCACATGTGTACCACTTTGGTCGTATGCAAAACAGTGCATTCTCCACAAGGCCCTGACGCCTACCTTTCTCTAAACGCCCTTGTTTCCAGGCCTGACTCTTGCGATTGCCCAGACACATGCGATTTAATGAGGGCATTTCACCTTGATAGCAATACCATCATAAAGTCACTCTAATCCCATTACACTGGGATAACATTAGGTGTATTTTTCTCCACTCTGCACCCAATTTTATCTCCAGGGTAGCAATCCACTGCCAGTCCGTGTCTGAATGGATCTGCAAATAAATACTTAAATTCATGCTCAAAACAGCATTTCTCACCTTGTGAACCTTGACCTTTTGGAAAGACTTTGGACCAGTGTTCAGTTACTGTCACACGGCTGCATTCTCAGCAAATAGGAAAGGGTTAAAAGCAGCCCCAGTCAACAGGCCTACAAGGAAAAAAAAGACAGCATGTATGGCTAACAGCATCACTGGAACGCATTTATGCTCATTTCCTAGAACAATATTGTTACCTTTCGGCCTTCATAATAGTCAGAAGTATCCCCAACACCCTTTAGTAGCTTCTAAAAGGAAAAGCACAAAACAGAACATACCCTGCAAGAGAAAAAAAGCATGCAAAGTAGCATTCTCCAGCAACAAACAAACTACCATTACAAACCCATCAGTTCATCTTGGTTTGGTTTTGTTAAAGACACAAGAGAAAGAGAGAGAGAGACTGCATAAACCAAGTGTCCCCACCCTAGCAAGGCACATTTTTTTTTCTTTAATAAGGGTCATAAATCTCAGCTCCTTGTCCATCCCTTAAGCAAAAGAAAAAGGCAGGAAAAGCCCAAGTAATCTCAGACCCTGCAAACCTGCACCTTTTTCTCCATCTTCTCTACCCAGAATCTTTAAGGGCTCCATTAGTCACGTACCAGTGCTGTGTGGTGTCTAAGTGTGCATTCACATACTGTGTTGGGATGGTCCCTTCCCTTCCTGCAAGCTCCTCTGCTTTTGGCTGCCATGGAGGGAGGAAGCTGCAATCCCACTGTAGTAGCTCAGTGACTGCATTGTGTTCAGGAGCTGATCTGCCTCAAACCAGTTTCAGCCGGTTCTGGTCACCCTACATAAAAAAGCTATGGCAACCCTCGCTGAGTTGCCAACAAGTCCCTGAAAATCATCAGCACAGGGGGATCTCACTGGGGGTTGCTTTTCCCTTTTAGGTCTTCCTGAGCAGGGGAAGGTCATCTTGTGTCCCCCCCACCACCACACAAGCAGCACGGTCTTGGAAATGCTCACCTCACCAGCACCCCAGAGCCCCTCAGGGCCCATCCCCCTCCCTCCGCCCCACAGCCCTCCGCGGACATTGTTTCCCTCCTTCTCCTTCCCCCACTTACCTCCCACAACCTGGCTCAGATCTTTGTGTACGTGTGTGTCAGTGTGTGTTCTCTGTGTTGGTGGCTGACAAAGAGCCCCCAAGAAAGCAAGCTATGTGTGTCTGCTCACACAGGATGCGTCGGCTGCAGGAGCCGGCCTGGCCTCCTAGCAGAGTGGTGCTGGCTTGTTGACCAGGCTCCTCTCTGCCTGTCACCCCCACCCCACCCAGCCCCCTCCTCCCTTCCGTCCCTCTCCTCTCTCCCAGCCCTGTCACCACCACCAGCAGCCCCCCAGCCTCCTCCTCCTCCTCCAACCTTCTCTCCTTTCAAGCACCTGGGGGGAGAAGTCCAAATCCCTTCACCTCGGGGAAGAAACTGGGGCTGTCTAGGGTGGGGGCGGGGGACGAAGGAAGGGCCAGTGGCACAGGGGGCACGCAGGCCTTTGAGAAAGCATCTGTGCACACCAGCGCCAGTGGGGGGAGGAGGCGAACTGCGCCCACGTGGCCCCCCTCTATGAACCTACAGGGCCTAGCAAAGCTGGCTCTTCCTCGGCCCCCCAAGCAAGTCAGGGGGCGCAAAGGCCAGCTGTCCCCAAGGCCAGGGTGGGACAGGCCACTGCAGTCAGGCCAAGGGGCCTGAGCCTCACGCGCTCGCCCCGACCCGCAGGGCTGGACACGAGGGGCAGTACCCCCGCCTCTCGCGGGCGCCCACCCGCGCCTCAGCCTCCGCTGCGCTGAGCCCCTTGCTCGCCCCGACCGCCCCCCCGTTCACTCCCAAGCCCAGAGGCGACACCCACCCCCTTCCCCGGGTTGGCCTTCGCAGCGGTCAAGCCCGGGCGCCTGGGCCGCGGCTCGGATGACCTTTGTTCAGCGCGGCGCCGCCGGCTGCTGCTGCTGCGGCTGCTGCTGCTGTCGTCGGAGCGGCGGCGGCGGCGGCTTCCATGTTACGGGCGTGTCATCTGCGTTCCCGCTGCCGGGGTCTGTGTGTGAGTGTGCGGTAGAGCGGCCTCGCCGCCGCCACCACCGCCGCCGCCACCGCCTCCCGGGCCCCCCGGCCGCCGCCGCCGCAGCCGGGCCTCGCCGAGCGCCCGGCCCGGGCCCCGCGCCTCCCCGGGCGCCGCGCTCTAGGCCGCGCGGCAGCCGGCCCGCCACGCCGGGGCCTACGGCTGGGGGTGCGGGCCCGGGAGGCGGCGGCGGCGGCTCGGCCCGGGCGGCGAGCGAACAAAGGGGGGCGAGGGGGAGGGGGCGGCCGGCGGGGGAAGGGAGGACCGGGGAGAAGGACGGCGGGCGCGCGAAGCCCGGCCAGCGAGCCCCAGCCCCGCGGCGGCGGATGGGCGCCCCGCTGACCTGCCAAGTCTCGCCCTTACGGGGCTGCAGGATTGCAACTTCGCCCCGGAGAGCAGAGCCGGGTGGTGGTGGTGGTGAGGGGACGGAGGGAGGGCTGCTTTTTTTTCAAACGACATTTCAGGCTCTCACCTAGTCCTTTCCATGGCCCCAAGCCGCGACTTACTCGAGTGGAAGGAAGCAAGGCCTCGCCAAAGATGGTTGAAAAGACCGTGAGCCTCTACCCAGGATCTTGAAGCCAAGGTGGTGTTTTGTTCTCCTCGTAATGGTGGCAAATAAGTAAGAAGAGAGCACGCTATCTTCAGATAAATTAAGTCTGAAATTCTCCGTGGAGGTGGAAGAAGGGGCTCTCCTCTGGTTAGTTACTGGTTTGGAGCCCTTTTCGCCTTAAACTGAGCCACAAAAGAATGGAAGACACCCCCTGGGGTGGGGAGAAAGCCCTGGTGTAAAAGACACACGTTTTGCTTTCAGAGAAAAAGCCACTGGGGCCAGATTGAAACATGGCATGTTCAGTTCATGTGGGTTTTTTTTTTTTTCCTTAATGGGGGAATGATATTGAGTAAACAAGATGTAATAGCTAGGTCTTTAAATTCTAGAAGGGAGATGGTGTACAAATGTAACAAGCACATATTGTACATACAGCAGGTGGTCACAGGCTACAGAACACAAAAAGATACATATATAAACCCGCTAAAGGCCAAGAGGGTGTATAATCTGTAACCCATCGGAGAGGGAGACCATCTATTTCCATTCCAGATGAGGTATGCTGTTTTCCCAGCCCGGTGTCCTGGTTCCTATATTGTTCACAGACATGTGCGCCATTGAAACGTTTTTTAAAACCAGAGAGAAAACCCCCATGCCAGGCTGATTGTGCTGACACTGGAAATAGGACAAAATGGAAGGATCTGAAAAACATGTCACCATAACCTCTCACAAAGGCTCACGCCTGTTTGATCAGATCTGAAGACACTAATATTATTTGAGTGGTAGTGAAGACTCCCAGCATAGGAAACATTTCTGTTTTACAATATTTTAAATTAGATTGACTGGTAATATTTGCAAACTGCAGAAAAGTTTGAAAAACAAAATCTCAGTCTGCCTCTCAATTGCATTAACTTGCATGGAGGAAGCCATTGTTCTCTGTTGTGAGGGCACTGTATGATGTAAATTGCAAGTAGCATTTTTGCTATTTAAGACTTCATGTAAATGACCTGAATTTTGGTCTTGCTTAAGTCCTTGGTCTTTGAAACAAATTGTTTGGAGTTGCACTTAAGCAGAAATACATGTTTACATATTTACACATGTTTAGAAAGACCTATGTAGTCTGCAGGTTTTGCAGTCACAACTTCTCATTTATCAGTTTTACGAGATGATGAAATTGAAACTCATCTTCTGTTAGCCTGAAAACGGTGCCAGTACTCTGTGGGTTGAGTTTCAACTTTACACCTGGGCTTCATTTCATTTGAAAAGAAGCCTTTTTTCTTCTCCCAAAGCTGGGCCTTTATTAATGTGCATGTAAAAACATGACTTGTATTGAAGAGTATACAAGGACCAGCTAATTTGAAATCTTGACACGCCACACATTTTGCAATATACGGATCCTAATGTACATACCATAGTAAATCCTAGGTTTCATGGATTTGGAATCTTCGTTTTCTTAAAATATATGCTCTTGCCCCTCCCCCATTCCTTTCTCTTACACAGTTGAAATCACAGAAAAGTTGTACTACCAAAACTGAAGTCTGAATTGCTTATCATGAAGAGTCCTTAGCTGTACAGAGGCCTCGTGGCTTCATAATGCCAGATATTTTTTGGAGCGGGGCTCTGTACAAAGCCCAGTGTTTTTGGGGTGACCTTAAGCTGGAGGAAATTTGGTTTAAAAGCACAATTCATCATTTGCACAAGTGGCAACAGATAACATTGCATCTGCTTTTAAATACCATCAACAACCAGAAAATAAATAATATTAATTTATTGCAAATTATCTCAGTTATACTTTTACAAAGAGGAAACCCCTTTGCCAGGCAGACCAATAGTTAAAGTCAAAACATCCATCTTAAGTCTACTTTACAAAATCATTGAATTTCATAGCTGAAAAAGACAGCATTTATTCTAAGTGTTTTTTTTTTTAAAGAGTACCCTGCACTTTTCCAAAAAAAAAGGTTCATTCTATTACCCTACATATGTAAGCCCATCTTGTGCAGGGCTCTGCTTTGAGCAACAATAGAATAAGTTACCTGCAAGAATGAAATAAAACTATCATTTGAGTGCAGCAGATAAGGAAGAGCAGAACAAAGAAATACTATGATTCTTACGCCAAATAGAAACTAAAGGAATTCTAAATCCTTTGAGATTTTGTTGTGGCTGTTTTTATTACTAACTCCCAATGTCTTTGTTTTTCCTCCAATTGGTGTATTGCAAAATGCACAGCTTTTTTTTTTTAATCTTTTGTGGTTGGAAGCTGGTTTTGCAGAAGCATGTAGATATCATACTTTCCTTCCAAACTCCACTATGAAATTAGGAAATTTCCTTTGTTAGGCAGAGCACACAAAAGATGTGTTCCTGGAGGGAAAGGAGAAGGAAAAAAGAACGAAAATTCTTTTCTTTATCTCACAATCAAAAGGCCTTACAAACTACTCCCACCCTGAGCTGCCCTATGCCTTGAACTACACATTTTTTTAGCTCAAAACCAAGCTAGACCTGCCTGGTGGTTTACAAAGAGTTTAATATATTAAGTGTGTTAGCTCATTTTTAAAGGCATTATTGCGTTGTTCGATCATAGCATAACAAAGATTTGTAGCAGAGTCTCCAGCAAAGAAAATGGGTGGGGGGGGAGGGCAACAAGGGGAATTACCTTTTCTTTTTAAGGGCATCAAAATATTGACAGAATCAGGATTTTCTTTTTAATTTCCAAAAACATAACCAGGTTTAAATTATTATTAGCCTGCCAGAAACAGACTAAGGGGAGGTCTGGGAATGGATTCCCCTTATCCTTTGTTACTCATTTCACAAATAGATTTCTCTGTAGCAAAACCACCTCCCCTTTTATGAGCCTTAGTTTGGAAAGGCCTGGAAAGGCCTTTCTCTTTCAGACAGGAAGAGGTGGGGGCTGGGCTCAGACTTGGGCATTATTTAGGAAGCTCCACATATTTGAATGACCTCCTAGGTCCGGCCTACTAGATGAATCCACTAATCCTTACAGCCTGTCTCTAGGCCTAAATTCTGGAAACCTGGCCTTGGCCAAGGAAAGAGAAGAGAAGGATATAGGAGCACAGGAAAGTGGGGCATTTCCAGGAGCTCTACCTTCAAGAATCAAAGGCCAGCCATTAGGATGGTGTTTAATATACCAGCAAAAAATTGTCTGCACAAACCATGGGCCAAAGAAGTCCTCTGCTGAAAATCCTGTAAGGTTTCCTAAGCCTTTGTAACCTTTATGTTACATCTGGGCTTCCTTAAAGGGAACTTGTGTTTGCATTTGTTTCCTATACTCTTTTTTTTTGGCCGGGGCTGGGTTTGAACCCGCCACCTCCGGCATATGAGACCGGCGCCCTACTCCTTGAGCCACAGGCGCCACCCTGTTTCCTATACTCTTAAGTCCAAGAGGAGGGAAGAGAAAGAGGAAGCTTAGGAAGGCATCAGAGAAAAGGAAAAGCCATCAAGCTTACTCTTCTGAGAACCTTCTGGAAGAAGAGAGCATATAGGAAATGGGACTCAGTTCCACCTGAGAAGGGTTCTCCCTGGTCTCCTACCTCCTGGGGACTACCCAGCCACTGTGCACGTGAGTCTTCATCT
Organism: Nycticebus coucang; assembly: GCF_027406575.1. Lineage (NCBI taxonomy): Eukaryota > Metazoa > Chordata > Mammalia > Primates > Lorisidae > Nycticebus > Nycticebus coucang. The sequence continues at coordinate 54,860,640 of NC_069798.1, read as the reverse complement.
TTGCATCCTGTTCTCATCATCCCCACCATCTATACTAGTCAGCACGATGTAGCTGACATTAATTATTTATGAACTAAGGAACAGATAATAAACCCACAGCTACATAACAGTAAATATGTCCCAAATTAAACCCAAGCTCTTTGGTCACTGTAGTGGATGTTGTAATGTTCTCTCTAGGTTTTCTCTGCAGGGTATACACTCCCAACCCCCAGTTGCCGAGAACACTGGGCACTCACCCCTCACAGCTGAGTCCCTCACTGCAAACTGCCTTGGCCCCTGTCTTGTGACAGTCCTCAGGAACTGTCTCACCTAAGGTTAGACCCCTGCTGTCTCCCAAGGAACAGCCAACGTCTGGCTGATGTAGAGACAGAAAGGTGTGGCTCTCTTGCCTTAATTTAGGCCTACTCTTAATTTGGGCCAAGCTCCGGAGCTCCCTATAAATTGGCTGAGGCCTCAGTCACCAAAGCAGTGGAGGTCAGCTTCTCCTTTCTTCTGCCTTCCTCATTACCTCATGACTGTATCTCCAGAGATTATTACAGATCTGTTTCCAGGTACCCCAGCCCAAAGATACCCACCTACCCAGATCTGTCTCTCCAGTGACTGCACTCTCTGAAAATGGCCCTTATTCCCTCTCACCTGCTACATCACCAGAGGTCAGCAGGATTTTACCTCAAGAGCATCTACTGATCCCCCTGCCCTCTCTCCATATCCCTCATCCCAACTCAACTCCAGGCCCATCACGTCAGTTTGGAACTGATCACTGACTCCTTCCCTCCAACCTGGCTAACTTCCGACGCATTCTCCACACTGAAACTCTAGGAATCTTTCCAAAGATACCATCTTGTTGCCCCTCTGCACAAACTTTTCTGTATCTCTCCATTGTCCTTAGATTACAGTTCTGACTCTGTAAACATGACACAGAAGGCTGTCATGATTCAGCCCACGTCCCTCGACTCTCCCTCCTCACATTACAAGGTCCTGGCTTGTTTACTTTTTGGTTCTTTGAGACCTGCTCCCTGTCACTGTCAGGCCCATACACATGCTGTCTCCTCTTTCTGGAAGATTCCACCTTTCAGCAGCCTCCTTCCTCTAACAAACTTGTGTGTATCTTCACATTTATGTATGTCACTTACTTGGAAAAGTCCTCCTGGCCCCTCCCCCACATAGAAACTGGGTTGGGATGCCCTGATTGTGCTACTCAGTTGCCATTTTCACATGATACTTGAGACTTATTTGACTTTTGTCCCCATGAGTCAGGAACAATGACACTCTAGTTTACTGGGGTCTTCCCAATGCCATCCCAACAAGCAAGAGCAAGGCATTTAAAAATTAAGTGTTCATTACATCATGGCATTCTAGCCTGAAGTGGCAGAGCAAGGTCCTGTCTAAAAACTAAAGTAAAATGGGCTCGGTACCTGTGGTTCAAGCGGCTAAAGCGCCAGCCACATACACCTGAGCTGGCGAGTTCGAATCCAACCTGGGCCTGCCAAACAACAATGACAGCTGCAACCAAAAAATAGCCAGGCGTTGTGGCAGGTGCCTGTAGTCCCAGCTACTTGGAAGGTGGAGGCAGGACACTTGCTTGAATCCAGGAATTGGAGGTTGCTGTGAGCTGTGATGCCACGGCACTCTACCCAGGGTGACAGCTTGAGGGTCTGTCTCCAAAAAAAACTAAAGTAAAATAATAAAAATTAAGTGTTCAGTATATCAAGACTAACACCTATGGTTTGGGATTTTTTTTTTTCCAATGACAAAGATAAAAGATGATCAAATAGTTTATAATTATCTGCTAAACCTAATGATAAATATGTGGAAGTCTCTTTTGAAGTTTCTTATTTAATACCAAAAGATCACTGGAAAACACTGGTTACTTCTGGAAAAGTTTTTAAAAATAGTAATAATAATAATATACATGTAATATGCAAAAACCATTAAAATACTAAAAATAATAACTAGAAAATACGGCTACAAAGTAAAATACATTTGTCAGCAAAGATTTGGAAGATGCTTCGAAACCATTACTATAAATTTACAGAAACACAGAATATGTTACACAGTGTGGGAGGTTTGCTCAACTATTGAAAGATAAGTGCAATTATTGCAATTATTCCAAACAAGCCACTGCTTACTCCTGTTCAGTGATGACAAACCTGAAAATGCTTATTTATGGAGCACTAAATAAAAAGTTTAGCAGAGGAGGTATAGTATCTACAATAAATGATCTCTAATCAAAACATTCCAGCTCAGCAGCGAGGGCGCCAGCCACATACACCAGAACTGACAGGTTTGAATCCAGCCCAGGCCTGCAAAACAACAATGACAACTACAACCCCAAAATAGCCAGGCGTCATGGCGGGCACCTGTACTCCCAGCGACTTGGGAGGCTGAGGAAGAGAATCGCTCAAGCCCAAGAGTTGGAGGTTGCTGTAAGATGTAACACCACGGCACTCTACCCAGGGTGACAAAGTGAGACTCTGTCTCAAAAAAAAAAAAAACAAAAAAACTGTAACTGTAATCCTTAATGGAAATACTTCCAACACAGAAATTAAAAATTCTGGGAATAACAGAAATTCCAACACATACAAAATTTATCATAGCATCATTTACAGATAAGCTCCAGGAGCAAAGATGTTGAAGTCAGAAGTTCACAAATTGGTAGAGAATTATCATCAGCAAAGTTAATTTTATATAAAAGTGTTGTAGGGGCTGGGCATGGGTGGCTAATGCCTATAATCCCAACACTTTGGGAGGCCAAAGTGGGAGGATCATTTGAGGCCAGGAGTTCGAGACCAGCCTGGGTAACACAGAAAGACCCCATCTTTACAAAAATTTTCTTAAGATTGTTTCTCAAAAATAAATAAATAAAAGGATGGGTTCAGTGAGTAGGAAGACTTTGATTGGGGGGGAGGGGGTTGAGACAGGGTCTTTCTCTGTTGCCCAGGCCAGAGTATAGTGGTATCATCATAGCTCACGGCAACCTCAAACGCCTGGGCTCAATTAATCCTCCCACCTCAGCCTCTTGAGTAGCTGGGATTATAGGTGTGCGCCACCATACCTGACTATTCTTTTTTTTTTTTTTTTTTTTTAGCGACAGGCTCTCCCTGGGTTATCCAGGCAGGTCTGGTCTCAAACCCTTGGCCTCAAGTAATCTTCCCACCTCAGCTCCCAAAGTGCCAGAATTACAGGCATGAGCCACTGCACCTGGCCTAGGAGGACTTTATAAACAGTCCCTTTACCAGACACTCTCTCCTGTACTTTGAAAGATGAAACACGACTTCCAAAATCTGTGTCACTCACACAGTATTTTGTTGGCTGTATCATGGCAAAGAAATGAAAGTCATTCGCGGGCGGCACCTGTGGCTCAAGGAGTAGGGTGCGGCACCTGTGGCTCAAGGAGTAGGGTGCCGGTCCCATATGCCGGAGGTGGAGGGTTCAAACCCACCCCTGGCCAAAAACCACAAAAAAAAAAAAAAAAAAAAAGGAAAAAAAAAAGAAAGTCATTCGCTGTTGTTTTTAAAAGAGCTGAGTTTCAAATTTGCTGACCTTTTCTTTGGTAAGAGCAATCCATAATATGCTATCTGGAAGATTTTGAGGGTATGGGCAAAAATATTTAATCTATCCCTTTGAGGTAAAGATATATATATATGTTTTTTTTTTTTTTTTTTTGCAGTTTTTGGCCAGGGCTGAGCTCAAACCTGCCACCCTCAGCATATGGGGCTGGCACCCTACTCCTTGAGCCAGAGGTGCCTCCCCGAGGTAAAGATATTTTAACCACAAGAAAGAAAGTAATTACTTTTAGAAAGAAACTCATGCAATGGAAAGAGCATTATAGAAAGGGATATTTGGAAATCGCTTCATACGTAATTTTTTGTTTTTTCTTTTTTATTTTACGTATGATTTTTTTGTTTGTTTCTTTGTTTTGAGACAGAGTCTCACTCTGTGTTGCTCTGGGTAGAGTGCCATAGTGTCACAGCTCATAGCAACCTCAAATTTCTGAGTTCAAGCGATCATTCTTGCCCCAGCCTCCTGAGTAGCTAGGACTACAGGTGCCACCCGAATGCTAGTTTTTCTATTTTTAGTAGAGATGGGGTCATCTTACTCTTGCTCAGGCTGGTCTTCAACTCCTGACCTCAAGCAATCTACCCACCTTGCCCTCCCAGAGCGCCAAGATTACAGGTGTGAGCCACCCAACAACTGCATCCCCCCACTTCTTATGTAATTTTGTTACTAAAAAATTATGCAAGAATATTACCTCTGGCTTGGTGCCTGTAGCTCAGCAGTTAGGACACCAGCCGTATACACGGGGGCTGGCGAGTTTGAAACCAATCCCAGCCTGCTAAACAATAATGACACCTGCAACCAAAAAATAGCCAGGCGTTGTGGTGGGCACCTGTAGTCCCAGCTACTCAGGAGGCTGAGGCAAGAGAATCACTTAAGTCCAAGAGTTTCAGGTTGCTATAAGCTGTGACACCACAGCACTCTACTGAGGGCAACAGAGTAAGACTCTGTCTAAAAAAAAAAAAAAAAAAAGAATATTACCTCTGATTGCTGGCAAACACCCAGACCAACCTTTTAAATAAAAAAAAAAAATAAAAATTACCTCTGACAACTATTACATAATAAACAGAATTTTCTAATATGTAAAAACAGAACCACCCCAAATTCCCAGATAAAGAGCTTCAATGCATTTAATTCTAATTGTTTAAAATATTAAAATGCAAATACAATTATCTTCCAATTTACATTGTAGAAACAGTTGAGTGACATTTACAAGCAAATGGCAATGCACCACCCCACATTTCAGCTAAACTTTTTGCATATTGGTAGATGAAATTGAAAAATAAGCATTATGAGGCCTGGTGAGGTGGCTCATGCCTGTAATCCTAGCACTCTGGGAGGCAAGGTGGGTGGATTGCTTGAGCTCAGGAGTTCAAAATCAGCCTGAGCAAATCCAGACCCCTGTCTCTACTAAAAATAGAAAAACTGAAACAAGAAGACAGCCTGAGCCTAAGAGTTGGAGGTTGCTGTGAGCTATGATAGCACAGCACTCTACCCAGAGCAATAGCTCGAGACTCCGATTCAGAAAAAAAAAAAAAAAAGAAAGAAAAGAAAAAGAAGCATTATGATTAAGTAAATAGTGAAAATTATCCATCTCTTCCAACTGGCACAAAACTTTGTAAGGCTGTCCCACTATGACAGCCTTTAAAACAACCAAAGTTGAAAAAAAAATTATTGTAAGATGTTCAAATTGTTTTATCATGTTACACCAAGGTTTCAAAGAAAAAGAAGTGTGTTCAATCATACTGAGCTCAAAATACATATTATGAATTTTATGGGGAAATAAAATGCCCTTGTCCCTGAATAAACTCATTCCGTCTCAGATAAATAACTCAAGAAAATACATGACACTCAGGACAAGCCACGAGAACAGTCTGAGCATGTGTCATCACCATACCCTTTCTGAGCTTCCATCTCAGCCAGTGGCCAGATGGAAATGGGAGTCTAGTCGGAGTATTTACAGACAGCGCCTGGGTCGCCCCTCTGCAGTGTCTCTTCTCTCAGTTTGTCCATCCTGTCCTTCCCATATAGTGTTAATCAACTTGACTTATGGCAAATTTAGAGCATAAACCTCAACCAGTTAAGCTATGGCAGGCATGACACACCCTATACCTATGCGCACTACTCAGCAGCTTAGCAGGTGCTATCCATCTGTTCATCCTTCTAAATAGTCCATTCTACTCCTACCATCTAAACACAAATTAAGTTAAAAGGAATAAAGGTCCTTTCTCCTGGGGCAGAAGATAAACCCTTCACCCCCTTTTTGGCTACAGTGAAACCACATAACTCTCTATCATAGCAGAATCTCCCTGGGTGACTACCTTCCTACCTTGACCACCTCCTTAAGTTGACCTAATTTTCATAGACCAGACATGCACCACATGTCCTTATGTTGACCAGTTAGTCCCTTGGGTGGTCAACTTCAGAGGTGGTCTCTGTTCTTTGGGAATTCAGAGAAGCCTTTTCTTGACATTCTCTTTCCTTAGTTTTCACGGCAGCTTTCTCTTTCTCCGTAAAGTAAATCTTTCCTTCTCAGCTGACTTTCCGGCATTTCTCTCAAGGTCCTATCTTTGGCTGCCTTCTTTTCTAAATCCACATCTAAAAACCTAAAATCTAAATCTGCATCTCCTAGGGAAACAGCCACTCTCAAGGCCTCAAGTTTATTCTGATGATTCCCAAATCTGTGTTTCCAGGTCTCACCTCTCCTCTAATTCTAGATCACAGTGAATTGCCAAGTCAACAGAGAAATGACCCAAAACCACTTCCAATTCAGGAGGTCCAAAAGCGTGCCTCCTCCTCTTCCATCCTCCACCGCCATCTCACACGATGGCCCAGGCTCCTTTTTCACGCTCTCCCTCTGTTTGTCCCTGCTCCAGTGGGTGCCTTAGTTGCATTAGTTATCTCAACCTGATCTCTCTTTTTTTTTTTTTTGCAGTTTTTGGCCGGGGCTGGGTTTGAACCCACCACCTTTGGCATATGGGGCCGGCGCCCTGCTCTGTTGAGCCACAGGCGCCGCCTCAACCTGATCTCTTATAGAGACTTCCTAACTAATTACTAATCTCTTTACTCTCAATTTCTTCTCACAGCCTTTAAGCAACCAGAGTTCATTGTATTAAATGCATATTACACCATGTTATTTCCTCTAAAGGAACAAAAGTCCCTCCTATCAAAACTGTCTTCCATGGCTGGGCGCCTATAGCTCAAGCAGCTAAGGCACCAGCCACATACATCTGAGCTGGTGGGTTCAAATCCAGCCCGGGCCCGCCAAACAACAATGACAGTTGCAACCAAAAAATAGCCAGGCGTTGTGGCGGGTGCCTGTAGTCCCAGCTACTTGGGAGGCAGAGGCAGGAGAATCACTTGAGCCCAGGAGTTGGAAGCTGCTGTGAGCTGTGATGTCACAGCACTCTACCCAGGGCAACAGCTTGAGGCTCTGTCTCAAAAAAAAAAAAAAAACCTCTCTTCCAAACATGACCAGCACAACTGCTGAAAAGCTTAACCCAGTACAAGGGAAGACATGGCCTTGCAGAGCCCAGGCAGTATCCCAAAGGAAGCCAGAATTTTTGAGAATTGTAAGCTTAGTCTAAGACAGGTCTTTCGATGCACACACTTGGCTAGAAGTGTTACGATCCAGGATGGGTGGAAACAGGAAGGTGAGGACTTGGGGGTGAGGGATTTTAAGAATCTTAGGGTACAGGGGTGGCGCCAGTGGCTCAGTCGGTAAGGCGCCGGCCCCATATACCGAGGGCGGCAGGTTCAAACCCGGCCCCGGCCAAACTGCAACCAAAAAATAGCCGGGCGTTGTGGTGGGTGCCTGTAGTCCCAGCTACTCGGGAGGCTGAGGCAAGAGAATCGCTTAAGCCCAGGAGTTGGAGGTTGCTGTGAGCTGTGTGAGGCCACGGCACTCTACTGAGGGCCATAAAGTGAGACTCTGTCTCTACAAAAATAAATAAATTAATTAAAAAGAAAATGGAGGGGGGTGTGGTGCACGTTCCCAGGGTCCAGGCTGAGCTGAGGAAGCCAGGGTGGGTTCTGGCCGATTTTCTCCCTTCAAGTCCTTTCTAATTTGATTCCAGCCTCATCTGCTGTCTTACCCATCCTTGCCTGGGGCCATCATATAAGGTGCTGGGTCTAGAGATATACAGACAGCATGAGGGAAGTATCTCAAAACCTTCCATCTAGAACCTACTAAATAATAAAGCATTGGAATAAATAAGAAAATGATCTCAATGAAGAGGTCTGATCCTTTTATCCTTAGCAAATCCACAGCATCTTGCCATAAAATGAGGGAATATCTCGCCATCTGTAAAAGCAAAACCATCTCAGTACTCCTGCCTGGTCAAGTGCATGGGATGCAAGGGACTCACGGGGTGAGGGAGATCTGGGAAAAGAACTGTGCTTCAATTTTTATTCTGTCAACCTACTTATCTTCTGTTAAAATATTTATATTGTTTCTGGTACAAAGACTGTCACAAAAGAAAAAAGTTGGCTTTTTTGTTTGTTTGTTTTTTTAGAGACACAGTCTCACTTTGTCGCCCTCAGTAGAGTACTGTGGCATCACAGCTCACAGCAACCTCCAGCTCTCGGGCTTAGGCGATTCTCTTGCCTCAGCTTCCCAAGTCACTGGGACTAATCCCCAACACAACAACACTGAGAGGTAGGACCTCTAAGAGGTGACTAGGCCACTGGGACAATGTTCATTATCACAAGAGTAGGTTTGTTATAAAAGTGAGTTTGGCCCCCTCTTTCCTACACATGTGCACTCTTACTGTGTGGTAACACAGCAAGAACTCCTTCCCCAGAGGCAGCAAAGATGGGGTCTGTTGTATTAACAGCTTTAAATCTCCAACCCCTGGTGTTCTGTGGCGCTGTCAGATTTAGCACACAGTAGGCACTCATTAAGTGCTGAGGAATGAACAAAAGAAGGCACAAAGCAATACACCAGCAACTGAGGATTTACGTGCTAACTGGGCAATTCATGCCACATTCCCATCTGGACTCGGCTGTCTCCTCGGAAATTTTTCAATTGTAACGGGGATTCTAGGGATGCAAACATTTGCTTTCTAGTTCAGATGCCAGATTAAGACCACCAGTCCGTACCAAAGTGCCAAACGCCAGGCAAAGAACAGCTTGCAAATCCTACTAACACCAATCCAAACTGAGTCATAAATTGGGCGATTAAAAAAAAAATCTTTTGTTTTTAAACATACCCCTATCCATTCCTGGTCTTGCCAAGTATTCCCACCTAGAAAACACTGCATTTTCTTCCTCCCGATGCCTCCACTGCTACTGTTCCACTCAGCTCTATTCCAAGAAATGAGAAAGCCAAACGCATCCATCAAATATTGTCCTCCACAGCTAGTCTTGAAAACTCTTGGAGGCATCTAGGGTGATAGTTGGGGCAGCTTCATCGGATGCTCTGACAACTGAGTATTGTTATTTTGACTAGCTCGCTTGGAGGAGACTTTGCAATTCTCTCTCAATCACTCATGTGTGTTTACTCAGCTAAGTAACTCTTGTGACCCATGGCATTCCTCTCATGGGTATTTTAGAAAGGCAGGAAGCCAGAAAGGAGGTCAAAGCCCCCAAAGTTCACCTTTCCTACCCAGCAACAAAAAATAAATGCCGCTTGCCATGGTTTGAACTGTAACAATTTTCACCCACAAGGAAGTCAAATTTTCTTTTTCTTCTGCCTGTCCCACTTCTCACCCTCCTGGGGGAAAGGGGGACACGTACTAGATAAATTGTCCAGATTGTACAGATAAATTGTTCAATGTTTTTTTCCATAATAATTCCTTTGAGCTTTGTTGTGACGTAATCCTACAGAGTAATTATGAATATCTATATCTCAGTACATCTTTTTTCATGATAGGGCCCCACCCCCCACCCCCCGAGACAGAATCTCACTTTGTCGCCCTGGGTAGAGTGCCATGGCATCACAGCTCACAGCAGCCTCCAGCTCTTGGGCTTAGGCAATTCTCTTGCCTCAGCCTCCTGAGTAGCTGGGACTACAGACATCCACCACAATGCCCAGCTATTTTTTGTTGCAGTTTGGCTGGGGCTGGGCTTGAACCCGCCACCCTCGGTATATGGGGTTGGCACTGTACTCACTGAGCCATAGGTGATGCCCTTTTTTTTTTTTTATGATAGTTTATGCTTTTTTTCTTTTTTTTTAAACAGAATCTCACTTTGTCAACCTGGGTAGAGTGCTGTTGTGTCATAGCTCACAGCAAACTTAGTCTCCTGGGCTCAAGCGATCCTCTTGCCTTAGCCTCCTGAGTAAGTGGGACTACAGTTGCCCTCCACAACACCTGGCTATTAGAGATGGGGTCTCACTCAGTACATCTTTTTTTCTTTTTATACAAAGTCTAGCTCTGTTGTCCTGGCTAGAGTTCCATGGTGGCAGCCTAGCTCACAGCAACCTCCAGCCATCCTCTTGTCTCAGCTGGGCCTACAGGCGCCCACCACACCCTGGCTAATTTTTTCTATTTTTAGCAGAGACAGGGTTTCACTCTTGCTCAGGCTGGTCTTCAACTCCTGAGCTCAGGCGATCCTCTTGCCTCTGCCTCCCAGAGCGCTAGAATTACAGGCATGGGCCACTATGCCCAGCCTATGTCAGCACATCTTGAAGTAGAAGACAAAATACCAACACAGTGGTTGGGTACAGGGAGAAAATGAGGTGAACTGGGGCAAATCAGCACTGAAAACCTACCAAGGATCTAAATTTCAAGGGTCGAAGACACAACCTTCCCCCTCCAAAAAAAAAGAAACTGGTACAAGATACCTCTACTTTTAAAATAAAAAATAAAACCCAGTAACAAAGAACCTAGAGAAGACAAGGCAGGCAGGAACCGTAATTTAGAAGAGAGATTTCAGACTCTCTGGACTCTTTCGCATTGGGGCTCTTGTGAAATTCACTGATTTCTGTCCATCATAACATTATTTCTGAAGTTCCTAATATCGCTCCACTTTCATGGGCAAGCTGCACTCTGAACAGAGCCTTTATGCTCTCAATAGAATACAGTGAAGGCTTTAGCATGCCCTGGGTACCCTCTGTTCTAAATGATGCCAGTTCACCAGTCTGCCATGCTTCTGTGGAGTTGCCTCTGTTCCTCATGACACCTCAGTGCATTTCTCTGAGCATTACTCCTAGGAGAATGAGCTACTTCTGCCTTTCTGAGGGCACCTGTTTATGGCTGCCCCGCCTTTCTAATCAGCTATAGAAACCAAGGAAGCAAGTTTACCAGAACGACGACTAAACTAAGAGAGGAGGAGTTCACATCTTCCCGCAGTGTGTGAGCAGTCCCCACCACCTGCATTCCTCAGAAGTGTTTTTAAAAAACCCTGGGCAGGACCCCTGACTTTAGGGAGTTGTGGTAGCCAGGACAATACCCTACGTTTGTGGAGCATCTGTCCCATCCCAGGTACTGTTGTTAAGTATTTACTCCCTAAGTGTTATCTCATTTCACCACGTTCTCTCTCCCTAACCTCTGACACGGAGCCTGGGATAGTCCTAGTTTGCAAACGAGGTTAGGTAACTTTCTCAAGCATGCAGCCATTAACGTTAACGAGGTAGTCAGCTTGCAAAGGCTGGCAGTCTGCCACTGGGGTCTGCTTCCTACTACTGGATTTGGAGTCCAAATGTGAAAGCCCTGAGTCATATGCAGCTCGGTATCTCTTGCTCCAGGTTCCAATTTTTTTTTTAAATATCATTTTAGAGACAGGAGTGCCCCTATGTGGCCCAGGCTGGACTCAAACACCTGGGCTTAGGAAATCCTCCTGCCTCAGCCTCCAGAGCAGTTGGGACTACCATGCTCCAATTTGTACTGAGCCTAGGGGCCCAACTCTTAAACAACCCACAGCTCTTAGAATAAAAACTAAAAGTTCAGGCTTTACTTACCCCTGGAAGATGAGGTCCTTGCATACCTCCCAGCCTCTTCGTCTCAATCCCCTGGCAAGGAGCACTCCTACAGTTCTTCAGAGTCTCACAGTTGGAAGAAAGCCTTTTTTACCCCCAGGCCTGTGCACCAGACGGTTCTTTAACCAGGGATCCTCCACCTCTGCTTGGCCAACTCTGACTCAGCATTCCTGTCACTGCCGGGAGCCCACTTCCCTGGAGGAGCCTGGGAGACCTGGTCACAGGGTTAGGTCCTCCTGCTGAGAGCTCCAGCCACACTCTGTGTTCCCCCATTTGGGTGGCATTCATCACTCATCACTGCGATTGCTTCCGTGTCCCACATAGAGCAGACTGTAGGCTCCCTGGAAGCAAGACCTACTGTGTCAGGTCTGCCATTATGTCCCCAAAGAATAGCCAGTGGTTCACCTAGCAAGAGTGACAGTTATCCAAGGTAGTGGTCATTCACTGCTCATTGAACAAATGTACGGAGTGCCTGCCATCCACCATGCGCTCGGGTACTCAAGCTTTTCTAGTTTAACTCAGCTCACAGCCTTAAGGTTACGGATCAGGAAAGTGAGATGTACCTTCCGTTTCTTGAAAAAAATAACTGAATGAATACATGGACGGATGGGTTCAGTCGGGGTTGGGGGTGGCCAGACTGAGATACCACTGAAGGAACTCAGAAATAAGGTTAAAAATCTCTCTCCCTAGAGATGAACTATTTTTAAAACCCTAATGTAAAAAGCCTGAAGTAGGCTAAGTCTCCCCAAAATCCTGTGGGCCAAGACCAGACTGTCATCTAATTGAAAGTATTAGCATATCTAAGGAAAGAACATGTCCATCAGAAGAGAGGGGTGGGTTAGTTCAGAACCAGGGTAAAGAAACTGCAGTCGGGATCCTGCTGGACCCAGAACCTTCTCCCAGGAGGTCGCAGCTGAGGCGGCAGGTGTGGCCCGGCGCGGGGAAGGACGCGGCGGCTGCTGAGTCGGCGCCCACCTCCCCCGCTCCCGCGGCGCTGGCAGCCCGACTGCAATTCCGCTTCCGCCGGCAGGAATTGCCTAATAATAGCTCCCCGGTGTGCGTCTACACCCCTCCCTGCACCTAGGCCTCGCAGCCCAGCTCCCTGCTGGAGAAGCCTGGAGCGCTGGAGGGCTCGCCCAAGGTCAGACTGCCGAGACCTGGAAAGGGGCGGCCGAGGTTTGCGACCGGCTGGCCCAGCTAAGGGCGCAGCTTCGCATCGCCTGTCCCTTGCACGTACCGCCCACACGAGCTGGCTTGGGCTCAGGGTAGAAAATAACTAAGTGGGCCTCCTGGTTGAGGTCCCTGCGTGGTGCGGGCTGGTCTCCTGTCTGCCTTCCCAGGATGCGAGTCATTCCAGACCGCGGAGATCACCTCAGATTGTGGAGATTGAAGCTTCTGCACCCCCGAAGTCCTCCTCCTGGGGCCCCAGCCCCTCCCGCCCGCGAAACCCCTTAGGGGATCACAGGGACGCTCCGTCCCTCCCTCCGAGCCTTCCCTGCGCTCCCGCCGCAGTCTCTCTAAAACACACGCCATGGGCCAGGCCGGTGGCTCACGCCTGTAATCCTAACACTTTAGGAGGCCAAGGCGGGTGAATCGCCTAAGCTCAGTAATCGGAGACCGGCCTGAGCAAGAGCGAGACCCTGTCTCTACTAAAAATAGAAAAACTAGCTGGGCCTTGTGATGGTGGCCTGTAGTCCCAGCTACTGGGGAGGCTGAGGCAAGAGGATCTATTGAGCCCAGGAGTTTAAGGTTGTCGTGAGCTACAAAGACACCAGGACGATGGAGTGAGACTTTGTCTCAAAAGGAAAAAAAGGGGTAGGGCGCCGGCCCCATATGCAGGAGGTGGCGGGTTCAAACAGCCCCGGCCAAAAACTGCAAAAAAAAGAAAAAAAAAAAGGGCAGCGCCTGTGGCTCAGTGAGTAGAGCGCCGGCCCCATATGCCGAGGGTGGTGGGTTCAAACCCAGCCCCAGCCAAACTGCAACCAAAAAATAGCCGGGCGTTGTGGCGGGCGTCTGTAATTCCAGCTACTCGGGAGGCTGAGGCAAGAGAATCGCGTAAGCCCAAGAGTTAGAGGTTGCTGTGAGCCGTGTGACGCCACAGCACTCTACCCGAGGGCGGTACAGTGAGACTCTGTCTCTACAAAAAAAAAAAAAAAAAGGCATCATTTATTGGCACCCCCACATCTCATGGGGGCGAGAGGGAGGATAACAGTATCCTCAGATACTGAGCTAAACAAACACTCTTACGGGAGGAAGGGGCACCTGGAACTGACCTTGTCTAAGGGGACTCCTGCTCACCCCAGGCCCTTGGAAGAGGCAGGGAGGTGGATGGAGAAACCTTGGTTCTGGCATTGGATCCAGCCATGTGTCCTTGAAAAAAGCACTAAACTTTTAAAGACTGAAATCTAAGAAAGTGTGAAGATTTCCCTCTCTTCATGGTCAAAGTGTAGAAAGAGCAGTGTTTGCTGTGCACTGATGGGCACAAAATGCCTGCTTTTTTTTGACACCACCACCCCCCCCCCAGTTGTATCTAGACAGGCCTGGGGAGGGTAAGAGACCACAGTGAGCAAAAGGCAGGGCGTGCGCACACACGTCGTGACCTGCACTGTTCTTTCTCTCTCCACTCGCTCTCTGCTCGCTCTCGCTCTTGAAACACGAGCCAATGCCTCATTAAAGACTGCAAGCCACCCCATTAGGTGCAAATGCATGGAAACATATTCATGATTATTCAAATGATCCCTGTGAAATAATCAGCGCCACCTTCATAAATATTCATTATCACTGTGCTAATCACCACGTAATCTCACAAGAGGGTGTGCCCCTGTAATCTGCTCTCTTTTGCCCTCTCCTCCCTCCTCCTTTTGTCTGAGACTCTTTTTTTTCTCTTCCGCGCCTAAGCTTCTAAGGTCTTCTTAGGTCTTCGGGATCTCATTCAGGGTGAAGATATTTCTGGTTCTGATCTAATGCTTGCCTTATTTATCTCTATCAGAAGATTATTCTACCAGAGAGTTATCCTTTCCCTGCAATGCATGTCTGACTGTGGTGCAACAGCTGTAGATTCTCAGGCATCAGTACCTCCCTGACTCTCCCTGTAATGGGTCACAAGAGGTCCTTTTGGCCTCAGGGGCACTGAGGGCAGCAATGTGCTGGGCCCAGGAAGCAGCCAGAAGGAGGACACCTTACAATCTGGTACAGGATAAGGACAAGGGAACAACGCTCTGTAACAGCATGCACAATGAAATCACACAATAGAAGGAAGAGGCAAGAACCATGGGAGCACACGGTGGGCAGCTGGCACCAGGGGAGGCTGCAGCTGTGGAGAGAAGGGTGACCAGGCCTCAGAATGGCACTGAGATAGTCCCTCTCCAGCTGTGTACCTGGCTACTTACACTTACCGTCTTCTCTCCTTATGCTGGTTGTCTGCCTCTTTCCTAACTTGATCATCTGTTACTAATTGCAGCAACTATGTGCAAAGTTAGAAAATAATCATGAATTTGTTGAGACAAGGTATGAGAAGACTCCTGTAAGCAGGATGAGTCAATAGACGTTAATCCTTTCAACAGAGCCTTCCGGGAGCTTGTTCCAGTCACTAGGATTTAGCACGGTGACAAGAAAGAGGCAAAGAAAGGCCTATGCATTGACAAGCTTTGAGAAACCAGAGCGCCCAGGCTTATACCAGAGCCCTTGTTTGATAGTACCCAGAGTAGTGTCAATGTAGTCTGTTTGGGCACTTGATAGTGACAAAGTGTCAAAGCCGTATCCTCCGATGGAAAAAAACACAGAGGAAAAGGAACCATTTTTTTTTTTTTGAGACAGAGTCTCACTTTGTCATCCTTGGTAGAATGCCATGGTGTCACAGTTTATAGCAACCTCAAATTCTTGGGCTTAAGCAATTCTCTTGGCTCAGCCTCCCAAGTAGCTGGGACTACAGGCACCTGCTATAACACCCGGCTATTTTTTGTTGCAGTTGTCATTGTTGTTTAGCAGGCCTGCAATCATGAAAGCCAATTTCTTTTCTTTTCTTTCTTTTTTTTTTTTGAGACAGAGTCTCACTTTGTCACCCTCGGTAGAGTACCGTGGCGTCACAGCTCACAGCAACCTCTAACTCTTGGGCTTAAGCGATTCTCTTGCCTCACCCTCTCCACTAGGTGGGACTACAGGCTCCTGCTGTAACGCCCAGCTATTTTTCAGTGCAATTGTCATTGCTGTTTTAACTGGCCGGGGCCGGGTTCAAACCTGCCACCCTCTGTATATGGGGCTGGCATTCTACCCTCTGAGCCACAGGTGCCGCCCGAGGAACCTTTTTACAATTAAAGATTTTGGAAATTCTAGAATGGAAATAGAAATAACAAAAATGAAAGTGGCGGGGGGAGATAATAGCAGCTATCACAACTTCTAGGCCCAGTAAAATTGTAAGTATTACGCGGTATGTTGTATGCTGCCCTGTAAGATACAGGAGAATCTCACTGTTGTCTTTAATTTGATACAAGAACCATTTTACCTTTCCAGCTTTTCAAGGTATACGGAAAACCCACTATTGCTTATGTTTTAAATAAGAATCATTTTTCTTATCAAATGAGAGGCAAATTGCTCCCAAGTACCAAACATGTGAGGGTTGAAAATAGTTTCTAAAGCAATACTTTTAGTAGTTCCATTTATCTCCTTAAAGACCTGAAAATAAAATAGTCCATCAAAGAAAGCCCTCTGTTTCCCTTTCCTATTAAACATAGAGAACACTACCAGGGTAGAAGAAAAAGGGATGTGAGTGACCAATTTTTCATGGTTGATTTGTTAATGGCTTCAGAGAGATAAATAATATTACTTTCTAATCCAAAAAGGTTTCATACCTAAGATTTGCAACACTATTTCTTAAATCAACATTGCTTTCTCTTTCTAGAAATTGTCACAAAAAAATAGAAGTCCCCGGTTTGATTTAATGAGATTTACACAAAGGGAGTTGTCAGTAACCACAGAAACAGGGCAGGGTTTTCATAATGATTGTGCTTGAATTGTATTCAGTTCTGAAAAGAGGCTTTTTAATTATAGGGTTTTGGGGGTGGGGGAGTAGGGTAGGGGAGAATGGAAGTAGAGGGGGGTGGATGTCGTTTTTCACGGTAAGAGACTGAAAAATCTTTTATCTATTTAAAAGGATAGCAGGTGGGCTCTACTAACAAGTCTCAACCCCAGGACTTGGCTTAACCCTAGAGAAAATGTTTTTCATTTTCAACCCTATGTATTTGCTGTTTCTTCACTTCTTTAAATTACAGCTCTTCAAATAAGAGCTCCGAAGGCCTAGGGCAGTAGACAAGGGTTCAGCCAAGCACAGTTCAGAGGGGTTGGATACCTCTGCCCAGCAGAGTTCCTGGAGTCCTGGACACTTCTGTGGCAGCCCTGAACGAGCAGCTCCCAGACAGCGCAGACACAAGCTATTTTCAAGCTGTGACATTAAAGCCTATGATGGTCTCCTGGATTAACAGCATGGGAACTGGGATTTTTGACAGTGTTAGGTAATTCCATCCATCTGAATTTATCTATTTTAATTTCTCACCTTGAGCCTGAAAACGTCTGTGGGACTCATTTTAGAAAGAAGCCTAATCTAGTTCATATAACCTATGTGCTGAATAGTACTGAATCCCAAAAGGGCAGGGCCCAGACCTTCTCCACAGGTAAGCTGAGTTTGGAAGTTTAGGGTCAGCTCAGCACCCTCTGGGTTCTTGTCTTCACAGGTTGTACCTTTCCTTTACCATTCTTTTATTGTTAAAATTAGATTTATTGGGGGTATAATTTATATACTTTTTTTTTTCGAGACAAGAGTCTTAGTTTGTCACCCTCAGTAGAATGCCATGGCATCACAGCTCACAGCAACCTCCAGCTCTTGGGCTTACGCGATTCTCTTGCCTCAGCCTCCCGAGTAGCTGGGACTACAGGCGCCTGCCACAACGCCCGGCTATTTTTTTGTTGCAGTTTGACCGGGGCTGGGTTTGAACCCACCAGCCTCAATATATGGGGCTGGCACCCTGCTCACTGTATATACAGTTTAAAAGTTCACTCTTTTTGGTGTATGGTGGCACAAGTTTTGACAAATGTACGGTGCTATTGACTGAATTGTGTCTCCCCACTCCTCTCCGCCCCCAAATTCCTATCTTCAAGCCCTGCCTCTCAATGTGACTGTACTTACAAGTAGGGCTTTTAGAAGGTTAAATGAGGTAATAAGGGTGGGATCCTAACCCCATAAAATTGCTGGCACTAGAAGAAGAGGAAGATAGCCCAGCGTTGTGGCAGGTGCCTATACCCGGTGGGGGAGGGGGAGGGTGTGTGTGTGAAAAAGTGAGACTCTATCTCAAAAAAAAAAAAAAGAAGAAGAAGAGGAAGAAAAAGACACCCTCCCTTACACCTCTCCCACTCTCACCAGGAAGAGAGACTTCAAATCAGCTGGTGTCTTGATTTTGGATTTACAGCATCCAGAACTGTGAAAAAAATTAATTTCTGCTGTTTAAGCTACCCTGTCTGTGGTATTTGATAATAGCATCTGGAGCAGACTAGTGCGTATAATCATCTAACTGCCATATGGTCAAAATATAACACAATTCCTCTTCCCACAAAAGTGTCTCATGCCCCTTTGTAGTCAATTCCTCTCCAGATCTCCACTTCTTGATAACCCTTGATCTGATTTCTGTCCCTATAGCTTTACTTTTTTTTGTTCATTTTGTTTTTAAGACAGAATCTCCGCAGTGCCTGTGGCTCAAAGGAGTAGGGCATCAGCCCCATATGCCAGAGGTGGCGGGTTCAAGCCCAGGCCTGGCCAAAAACTGAAAAAAAAAAAGAAGAAGAAGAAGACAGAATCTCACTATGTCACCCTTGGTACAGTGTCGTGGCGTCACAGCTCACAGCAACCTCCAACTCCTGGGCTTAAGCAATTCTCTTGCCTCAGCCTCCTGAGTAGCTAGGACTACAAGCGCCCACCACAACGCCGGGCTATTTTTGGGTTGTTGTTGTCACTGTTGTTTGGCAGGCCCAGGCTGGATTCGAACCAACCAGCTCCAGTGTATATGGCTGGCGCCCTAGCCGCTGAGCTACAAGCGCTGAGCCACCTATAGCTTTACTTTTTAGAGAATAATTTCTTTAAAAACTTAATCATATGCTCTAAAATCTTTTATGTCTATCTCTTTCCTTTCACTTAGCATGATGCTTCTAGAATTTATTCAGGCCATAATTCCATCATATGTGTATACTGTAAGGTATCACTTCATTCACCGTTGGTGGTCATTTTGTTTATTTCCAGTTTAGGGGAATTATGAATAAAGATACTGAAAATGCTTGTAGATAAGTGAGATCGCCGAGTTGTATGGTATTTGTGTAAATTTATAAGAAATTTCTTCTTTCTCCTTCTACCTTTCCTTGGGCCCTCCAGGATACTGTCTTTGTGATTTATTTAGGTTGAAAAATAAAGTACTCTAGAAATCAGAAGATTATCTTTAGCTACATTTCTAGCATCCATCTGAACTCTAAAAGACATAAAGTGAGTTTCTTGCTCTGGATGACGACCTTAAAGGTTACCTCGAGGGGCCGGGCATGGTGGCTCCCTCGGTGTGAGCTATGATGCCAAGGCACTCTACCCCTGGGCACAGGGTGAAACTCTGTCTTAAAAAAAAAAGTACCTGGAGGATAAAATAAGCACTAAGGTGCGAATTTTAGTCAATTTAGACTGCTGTAACTAGACTCCATGGCTTATAAACAACATTCGTTTGTTTCTTGAAGTTCTGGAGGCCACAAGTGTGAAATCAGGGTGCCGCCGGGCATGATCGGGTTCTGGTGAGGGCCCTCTTCCTGGCTGCAGTCTCACAGACTGGCATCTTCTCATTGTATGATCATGTGATGAAAAAAGAAAGAGAGTTCTTTCTAGGGACCCTTTTACAAGGGCACTAATCCCATTCCTGAAGGCTCTACCCTGGTGACCTAATTACCTCCCAAAGGCTTCACCTCCTAATACCATTCCATTGGGATTTAGGATTTTTTTTTTTTTTGAGACCGAGTCTCCCTGGGTAGAGTGCTGTGGGATCACAGCAACCTCAAACTCTCGGGCTCCGGTGATGCTCTTGCCTCAGCCTCCCAAGTAGCTGGGACTGTAGGCTCCGCCACAATGTTCAGCTAATTTTTCTATTTTTAGTAGAGATGGAATTTCACTCTTGCTCAGGGTGGTCTCAGACTCCTGAGCTCAAGCAATCTACCCACCTTAGATTGCCGAAGTGCTAGGGTTATAGGCACGAGCCACCAGACCTGGCCAAGATTTAGGATTTTAACATATGAGTTTGGAGGAGACACAAACATTCAGCTTGTAACAGTGCTATACTAGTCACAGAGAAGTGTCACTAGAAAAGCTATTTAGATAATTAAAGAATTCTCCAGCGTGTCCAGTTACAAAGTAAATTTATAAAAATCTTAGCTTTATTATATCAGAAAAATCAATTGGGCGGCACCTGTGGCTCAAGGAGTAGGGCACCGGTCCCATATGCCGGAGGTGGCGGGTTCAAACCCAGCCCCGGCCAAAAGAAAAAAAAAAGAAAAGAAAGAAAAATCAATTTAAAATTATAATGAGAGGCGGCGCCTGTGGCTCAGTGAGTAGGGCGCCGGACCCATATACCAAGGGTGGCGGGTTCAAACCCAGCCCCGGCCAAACTGCAACAAAAAAATAGCCGGGCATTGTGGCAGGTGCCTGTGGTCCCACCTACTTGGGAGGCTGAGGCAAGAGAATCGCCTGGGCCCTGGAGTTGGAGGTTGCTGTGAGCTGTGTGACGCCACGGCACTCTACCAAGGGCGATAAGGTGAGACTCTGTCTCTACAAAAAAATAAAATAAAATAAAAAGAAAATTATAATGAAAGAGGTGGGTAGAATCTTGTGATAGGTTTCCACCAGAGAAACAAAAGCAGCAGGAGATTTATTTATTCATCCATTAATTTCAAGAAATTGGCTTAGCCAGGCATGGTGGCTCATGCCTGTAATCCTAGCACTCTGGGAGGCCAAGGCAGGTGGATTGCCTGAGATCAGCCTGAGCAAGAGCAAGACCCCATCTCTAAAGAAAACAGCCAGGCATTGTGATGGATGCCTGTAGTCCTAGCTACTCAGGAGGCTGAGGCAAGAGAATCACTTGAGCCCAAGAGTTTGAGGTTGCTGTGAGCTATGATGCTATGGCACTCTACCGAGGGCAACACAGTGAGAGTCTGTCTCAAAAAAAAAGAAAAGAAATTGGCTTACATGATTGCAGAGGCTGGGTAGGAAGAAATGCTAGACCATCAGGAAAAACAGGCTGGAAATCTCTGGGGCAGGAGCTGGCACTGTAGTCCATAGGTAGCATTTTGTTTTCGTCAGGGTGATCTTAGTTCTGCTCTTAAAGCCTTCACCTGAGTGGAGGCTTGCTGAGATTATCAAGGATATTCTTCTCTGCAGAAAGTTAACTGATTGCTGGGCACAGTGGCTCACACCTATAATCCTAACATTCTAGGAGGCTGAGGTGGGTAGATTGCTTGAGCTCAGGAGTTCAAGACCAGCCTGAGCAAGAAAGAGACTGTCTCTACTAAAAAAGTAGAAAAACTAGCCACGGGTTGTGGTAGACACCTGTAGTTCTAGCTATTTGGGAGGCTGAGGTAAGAGGATCATTTGAGCCCAAGAGTTTGAGGTTGCTGTGAGCTGACACCAAGGCACTCTACCGAGGGTGACTAAATCCTCCTGTGAACATCTTACGTTCCTTCAGTGTCTGCCCTCTCTCCCCATGTTTCTCTTTGTCTAGCTACGCCAAAGGGTTGTTTACATTTGCTGTCTCCAGTTTCTCCCCCTGACCCACATTCACACTTCAGATCCTGCACAGTCTGGCTTCTATCATTCACTGCATCAAAACTGCCCTTGCTCAAGTTACCAGTAACATTCCTGCTCTCAAACCCAATAAACATCTTTAGATCTTCACTGTGGAAACATTTTGCCACCACCTCACTTCTTGGGCTTTTCTCTGACTGCACCCTCCCAATTCCCTTTGTTGACTCTTCCTCTAAAGGGCTGGAATTCCTTAAGGTTGACCCAGAATGCTCTTTTCTTCTCTTTTTTCTTAGAGACAGAGTCTCACTCGGTCACCCTGGGTAGAGTACTATGGCATCCTAGCTCACAGTAACCTTGAACTCCTGGGCTCAAACGATCCTCTTATCTTAGCCTCCCAAGTAGCTAGAACTACAGGTACCTGCCATAATGCCCAGCTAATTTTTCTATTTTTAGGAGAGATGGAGTCTTGCTCTCATTCAGGCTGGTGTGAACTCCTGAGCTCAAGCAATTGGCCCACCTCCGCTCCCAGAGTGTTACAGGCCCCCTTCTTCTTTTCTTTTTTTAAACAGAGTCT
This sequence comes from Nycticebus coucang, assembly GCF_027406575.1. Lineage (NCBI taxonomy): Eukaryota > Metazoa > Chordata > Mammalia > Primates > Lorisidae > Nycticebus > Nycticebus coucang. Next base: position 54,838,782 of record NC_069798.1, on the reverse strand, counting down.
CACTTTGTCTTTCTAGTTAGAGTGCAGTGGTGTCATAGTTCAAAGCAATCTCAAACTCTTGAGCTCAAGTGGTACTCTTGACTCAGCCTCCCAAGTAGCTGGGACTACAGGCAGCCACTACAATGCCTGGCTAATTTTTCTATTTTTAGTAGAGATGGGGTCTCACTCTTGGTCAGGCTGGTCTCAAACTCCTGAGCTCAGGCAGTCCACCCACCTCAGCCTCCCAGAGTGCTGGGATCACAGGTATGAGCCATCATGTCCTGCCCAGACTTCATCTTTTCTTCCCATTCCACATGCTACCCCCAAGCAATCCTCCTGTGGATTTGAACATCACCTGTACATGTATACTGAGGACTCCTGAATTTATATAATCCAGACCCATTTTCCTTCTGCCATTCAGATCCACATATGCAGATGTTCTGTTGCTTTCTCCATTGAGGCATAAGCAGGACAAAGATGCTGGACCACTGGAAAGAGGGCATTCAAGGTCAATGTTAAAGTTCAAGTGGCACCTGTGAAAAGGTATACATAAAATCAGTACTTTTTCTTTTCTTTTCTTTCTTTTTTTCTTTTTTGAGACAGAATCTTACTTTGTCCCCCTCAAGTAGAATGCCATGGCGTCACAGCTCACAGCAACCTCCAGCTCTTGGGCTTAAGCGATTCTCTTGCCTCAGCCTCCCGAGTAGCTGGGACTACAGGTGCCCACCACGATGCCCAGCTTTTTTTTTTTTCTTTGTTGTTGTAGTTGTAATTGCTGTTTTAGCTGGCTGGGGCCGTGTTTGAACCATCCACCCTCAGCGTATGGGGCCAGCACCCTACCCACTGAGCCACAGGCGCCACCCAGTATTGTTTCTTAATGTACAGTTCAGAGTAATCAATCACATTAGTTTTATTTAAAAGCAGGAATGGAGAACCCATCTTTGTTTTATACAGAGGCTGCATCTGCCCAGTAAAAATATAATAAAATAAAAGCAGGCATGAGGAAATGGAATATGAGATAATGGCCCTACATTTCTAATTGTCTGCTGCTGAAGCAATCCTCTTGTCTCAGCCTCCTGAGTATCTAGGACTACAGGAACCCACCACAGTGCCTGCCTGCCTGCCTTCCTTCCTCTCTCTTTCTTTCTTCTTTTTTTTTAGATAGAGCCTCACTTTGTTGCCCTGGGTAGAGTGTCATGGCATCACAGCTCACAGCAACCTCCAGCTCTTGGGCTTAGGTGATTCTCTTGCCTCAGCCTCCTGAGTAGCTGGGATTACAAGTGCCTGCCATAACACCCGGCTACTTTTTGTTGTTGTTGTTGCAGTTTGGCAGGGGCCAGGTTTGAACCTGCCACCCTCGGTATAGGGGCCGGAGCCCTACTCGCTGAGCCACAGGTGCTGCCCCCTCTCTCTCTCTCTCTCTTTTTTTTTTTTTTTTTTTGTAGAGACAGAGTCTCACTGTACCGCCCTCTGGTAGAGTGCTGTGGCGTCACACAGCTCACAGCAACCTCTAACTCTTGGGCTTACGCGATTCTCTTGCCTCAGCCTCCCGAGCAGCTGGGACTACAGGCGCCCGCCATGACACCCGGCTATTTTTCTGTTGCAGTTTGTCCAGGGCTGGGTTTGAACCCGCCACCCTCGGCATATGGGGCCGGCACCCTACTCACTGAGCCACAGGCGCCACCCCCCCCCTTCTTCCTTTTCTTTCTTTCTTTTTTTGAGATAGAGTCTCACTACGTCATCTTCGGTAGAGTGCCATGGCATCTCAGTTCACAGCAAATTCTTAGGCTTAAGCAATTCTCTTGCCTCAGCCTCCCAAGTAGCTGGCACTACAGGCACCCGCCACAACGCCCGGCTATTTTTTTGTTGTAGTTGTCATTGTAGTTTAGCAGGCCCAGGCTGGGTTTGAACCGTTAGCCCTGGTGTATGTGGCCAGAGCCCCAGCCGCTGAGCTACACGCCTCTTTCTTTCCTTTCTTTCTTCCTTTCCTTCTTTATTCCTTCCTTTCTTTCCTTCTTCCTTCCTTTCTTCCCTCCCTTCCTTCCTTCTTCTCTTTTTTTCTTTCTTTTTGAGATAGTCTCACTCTGTCACTCTAGCTAGAGTACTGTGGCATTGTCATAGCTCACAGTAGCCGCAAACTCTTGGGCTTAAGTGATACTCTTGACTCAGCCTCTCCAATAGCTGAGATTACGGGCACCTGCCACAACATCTGGCTCCAGCTAATTTTTCTATTTTTAGTAGAGACGGTCTCTCTTGCTCAGGCAGGTCTGGAATTCCTGAGCTCAGGCAATTTACTCACCTTGGCTTCCCAGAGTGCTAAGATTACAGATGTGAGCCACGGAGCACAGCCTTACTCTCAATTTAGTTATACATACAATCCATAAGTCACATTTCCCCAAATCAGATCTTCCTTTTGACTTCAGGGCTATTAAATTCAACCAATCACTGAATTCAAAACCTTACTGTCATTTTTGTCTTTATTCTTCCTCTTTCTCTATGTCCGCTTAATCTCTAAATTCTATTTACTTTGCCTTCACATGGTCTTACATTTCCATGACTATCATCCAAGTCCAGGCTTAAACCTCTAGCTTTATGCCTAGTCCCCCAATTCTGTCTTTTAATGATTGAACCATTACATTTGTCAATGTCAGACAATATTACAGCAAAGATCTCAATTGGCTTTATTTGTGATTCTAGAATCAAGCAATGCTTTATCCCATAAAATAGAGTAAGTGTTCCAAGGAGCTGAGCAGAAGAGATAGATTGGTTATATAGACAGAGAAGGGCTAAAGACAGCACAACAGGGCAGAGAGTATATTAGAGCCTAGTGTGGAAGCTGTGCCTGTCCCAGCAAGTCTAAAGCCTGAGACAGGAGGATCAGTTAAGCTCAAGAGTTTGAGGCCAGCCTGGGAAACAGCAAAACCTCATGTCTTTAAAAAAAAAAAAAAAAGTACAACTGTCCTTTCACAGCCACTCTTCTTATAAAATGGAAGACAGGGAGACAGAACAATAGAAAGATAAGTGATTACTGAACATCAGGTTACTTGAGGCTACTTCTTTTGTGTGAGGATTAAAGCAGAGGGAATTAATTATCATGCTGACGGGAGATTAAAATTGGCCTGTTTGAAAAATGGGCTATTGTTTCTTTCTCCTGATTTCTTGGAAGGTCGGGTTAACAACTTAGTTTGGGTTTAGTGACATGGACTTTAGCATGAATAACTAGATTTTGATTTTTAGTCTGATCAGTTGGGGCCTAGTATAGGAACTTAGTCCAAAAAACTGGTTTCTTTTTTTTTGAGACATAGTCTCAAGTTGGCGCCCTGGGTAGAGTGCTGTAGCATCACAGCTCACAGCAACCTCAAACTCTTGGGCTTAAGTGATTCTCTTGCCTCAGCCTCCCAAGTAGCTGGGGCTATAGGCGCCCGCCACAACGCCCAACTACTTTTTGTTGCAGTTTGGCCGGGGCCAGGTTCACACCCACCACCCTCAGTATATGGGGCCAACACCCTACTCACTGAGCCCAAAAACCTGGTTTATTATAAGTTTCATTTAACACATTTTTGCAGATTCGGGAGGGAAAAAAGTGCAATGAATTCAAGAGGTGAAAGTAAAAGGTCTGTTGTTGAGGTGGAAAGAAAGCAAATGAAATGCTGAGAAAAAGAGTTGAAGAGGGGGATATTTAATCAGGGTACTTAATGCTCTAACTTTTGAAATAAGCAGGACTACACTTCATTAAATTTACATCTCAGAACTTTAATGTTTATTCACACATCTGACTTTGCTGGGCAGATGGTCTCCTTTGAGTAGTGACTGAGGTATTCTGGCCATGCCCATCTTGTGATTTTTGCCATCGGGACACTCAGCAATAAATGACACCCAAGTGGCCAGGCCCATGAAAAAGGGCTCACCCTCATCCATCATCAGGGAGACACAAATTAAATTCACAGTAAAATGCCATTGTATGGGCAGCATCTGTGGCTCAGTGGGTAGGGCACCAGCCCCATATACCGAGGGTGGCAAGTTCAAACCCGGCCCCAGCCAAAATGCAACAAAAAATAGCCAGGTGTTGTGGCAGGCGCTTGTAGTCTCAGCTACTCGGGAGACTGAGGCAAGAGAACCGCCTTAGCTCAAATGATGGAGGTTGTTGTGAGCTGTGATGCCACATCACTCTACCGAGGGTGACAAAGTGAGACTCTGTCTCTAAAAAAAAAAAACGATGCTGGGCGGCGCCTGTGGCTCAGTGAGTAGGGCGCCGGCCCCATATGCCGAGGGTGGCGGGTTCAAACCCAGCCCCGGCCAAACTGCAACAAAAAAATAGCCGGGCGTTGTGGCGGGCGCCTGTAGTCCCAGCTGCTCGGGAGGCTGAGGCAAGAGAATCGCGTAAGCCCAAGAGTTAGAGGTTGCTGTGAGCCGTGTGACGTCACGGCACTCTACCCAAGGGCAGTACAGTGAGACTCTGTCTCTACAAAAAAAAAAAAAAAAAAACAATGCCATTGTATGCCCACCAGACTGCTAAAAGGCTGACAGCAGTAAATATCTACAAGGATGTGGAGCAACTGGAATGCTCATGTATCACTGAGAAAATAAATCACATATCTAATCTATGACCCAGCAATTCCACCCTTAAGTATTTACCCAAAAGAAAGCAAAATATAGGCGGCGCCTGTGGCTCAGCGGGTAGGGCGCCGGTCCCATATGCTGGAGGTGGCAGGTTCAAACTCAGCCCCGGCCAAATTAAAAAAAAAAAAAAAAAAAAAAAAAGAAAGCAAAATATATATCTACAAAAACTTGTATAATAATGTTCAAACATAAGTCGGGGCGAAGTGGCTTACACCTGTAATCCTCGCCCTCTCGGAGGTCAAGGCGGGTGGATTGCTTGAGTTTCAGGAGTTTGACACCATCCTGAACAAGAGCAAGACCCCATGTCAAAAAAAAAAAAAAATAGCCCTGTGCTGTAGCGGGCGCCTTTAGTTCCAGCTACTTGGGAGGCTGAGCCAAGAGAACCACTTGAGCCCAAGAGTTTGAGGTTGCTGTCAGCTGTGATGCCATAGCACTCTACCGAGGGTGACAAAATGAAATTCTGTCTCAAAAAAAAAAAAAAAAAAAGAAAGAAAAGAAAAGAAAAAGTGAGGCCCATGGTCCTCATTAGCAGCAGGTATGTGCATGGCCAGCGTGCACACAGCTAGAGATGCTGGAGAGGTTAGCGTTCCCAGGAGCAACCGCAAATCGACAAGCTACTGGAGCTGCTGGGTGGATGCCCCAGCAGCATGTTCTACCCTCTACCCCAATCCTATTCCCCAAAGGTAACCACTGTGTCTTGAGCGGCTCTTCCTATAGGCCATGCAAATCGACTGGGTGTATCTGAGCATCCACACGCAGACACAGATACAGAAGTCTGCAATGCACACTGTTCTGCAATTTGCTTTTTTTTAGAGGCAGAGTCTTACTTTGTCATCCTTGGTAGAGTGCCGTGGCATCACAGCTCACAGCAACCTCAAACTCTTGGACTTAGGCAATTCTCTTGCCTCAGCCTCCCGAGTACCGGGACCACAAGTGCCCACCACAACGCCTGGCTATTTTTTTGCTGCAGTTTGGCCGGGGCTGGGTTGGAACCTGCCACTCTTGGTATATGGGGCCGGTGCCCTACCCACTGAGCCACAGGCGCCACCCTGCAATTTGCTTTTATCTTTAACTATCGGTGACATCTTTCTATGACATTGAGAGCACAGAGTTTACGTAGAATGAATAAAACACATTTTATGTATCCAGTCTTATTTATTTATTTATTTTATTGTTTGGGATTCACTGGGGGTACAAAAAATTAGGTTACACTGATTGCATTTGTTAGATAAAGTTCCTCGTGTATCCTGCCCCCAAGACGTATGCCATATACCGTGACCCCCCCCACCCCACCCTCCTCCTCTTTTCCCACTTTCTCATTCCCCTACCCACCCCTTCTATTAGCTCATCTGCTGTCTTCATATTGTCCATTCTCATTTTTGTAGATTTTTAGGTTATTTTTAGCCTTTGCAATGGCAACAATACATACCCTTAAAATATCTCTTTACTTACGCTAATATGGTTCTATGTTTGTCATAAGTATTTCATTAAGCTTTGACTCCCAGTTCATTTATTCTAAAATAAATGGTCATTTATTTGGTCACATCCTGTAGACCAAATATATCTTCAAAGTCATTCCACAAGTATTTACTGAGTACCTACAATGTGCCAGGTAGACCTGAGCTCACTGATGGGAAATAATGGTGAAAAAAACAAAATAAAGGGGCAAGGCTCAGTGCCCATAGTTCAGTGAGTAGGGTGCCAGCCACATACACTGAAGCTGGTGGGTTCGAACCCAGCCCGGGGCCTGCTAAACAACAATGACAACTGCAACCAAAAAATAGCCAGGTGTTGTGGTGGGTGCCTGTAGTTCCAGCTTCCTGGGTGGCTGAGGTAAGAGAATAGCTTAAGCCCAAGAGGTTGCTGTAAGCTGTGATGCCACAGCACTACCAAGGGCGACATAGTGAGACTCTGTCTCAAAAAAATAAAAATAATAAAGGGTCAAGCAAGGTGGCTTACTCCTGTAATCTTCATACTCTGGGAGGCCAAGGTGGGCCTTGAGCTCAGGGAGTTCCAGACCGGCCTGAGCAAGAGCAAGACCCCCATCTCTAAAAAAATAGCTGGGTGTTGTGGTGGGTACCTATAGTCTCAGTTACTTGGGAGGCTGAGGCAAAAGGTTTGCTTGAACCCAAGAGTTTGAGGTTGCTGTGAGTTATGATGCCATGGCACTCTACCGAGGTGACCAAGTGACACTCTGTCTCAAAAAATAATAAATTCAAAAAATAAAAAATAAATTAAAAAATAAAAACAAAAAAATCATTCATGTGTTATGGCAGATGCCTGTAGTCCCAACTACTTGGGACGCTCAGGCAGGAGGATTGCTTGAGACCAGGAGTTTGAGGTTGCTATGAGCTAGGCTGATGCCACAGCACTCTAGCTTGGGCAATAGAGTGGATGGAGCTGGAACATATTCTCTTTAGCAAAGTATCTCAGGAATGGAAGAAAAAGTATCCAATGTACTCAACCCTACTATGAAGCTAAATTATAGCTTTCACATGAAGGCTATAACCCAACTATAGCACAAGACTATGAGGAAAGGACCAAGGAAGGGGAAGGGAGGGGGGAGGTTAGGGTGGAGGGAGGGTAATGGTGGGGCCACACTTATGGTGCATCTTAGAATGGGTACAGGCGAAACTTACTAAAGGCAGAATACAAATGTCTACGTACAATAACTAAGAAAATGCCATGAAGGTTACATTGAACAGTTTGATGAGAATATTTCAGATTGCATATGAAACCAGCACATTGTACCCCTTGATTACACTAATGTACACAACTATGATTTAACAATAATAAAAAAAAAGTAAAATAAAAATAAATTCAAAGGACAAAACACTATGACCTCATGGAGGGAACAAACAATTTGTTGCAAAATAAGTGTAATGCCACACCCATGATAAGAGCTACTGAGCAGAGCTGTCTGGGGCAGTGAGAACACACAGGAGCTGACCTAACTAGGGAGCTGAGGAAGAACTTCCCTGAAAAGGTTATGACGGATCTGTGAGCTGAGACAGTGCATGAGATTAATACGCAAAAGAGCTGACAGTGTTGGGTAGCTTCCCAGGAAGAGGAACAAGTTATGCAAAGGTCCTGTGGAAGGAGGAAACACAACCTTTTATTTATTTATTTATTTTTATTCTTTTGTAGAGACAGAGCCTCACTATACCGCCCTCGGGTAGAGTGCCATGGCATCACACGGCTCACAGCAACCTCTAACTCTTGGGCTTACGCGATTCTCTTGCCTCAGCCTCCCGAGCAGCTGGGACTACAGGTGCCCGCCACAACGCCCGGCTATTTTTTTGTTGCAGTTTGGCCGGGGCTGGGTTTGAACCCACCACCCTCAGCATATGGGGCTGGCGCCCTACTCACTGAGCCACAGGCGCCGCCCGGAAACACAACCTTTTAAAGAAACAAACACCCACCCAGCTGGGAACAGCAAGCTGTGTTCCCTGTGCTTGATAAAGCTGGACAGTAGGTCAGGGCAAAGTTTGTAGGGTCTTACCTGTGACATTATGAATTTTGGTCTTGGGTGGCGCCTGTGGCTCAGTGAGTAGGGCACCGGCCCCATATACCAAGGGTGGTGGGTTCAAACCCAGCCCTGGCTGAACTGCAACCAGAAAATAGCCAGGTGCTGTGGCGGGCACCTGTAGTCCCAGCTGCTCGGGAGGCTGAGGCAGGAGAATCGCGGAAGCCCAAGAGCTAGAGGTTGCTGTGAGTCCTGTGACATCACGGCACTCTACCGAAGGCAGTAAAGTGAGACTCTGTCTCTACAAAAAAAAAAAAAAAGAATTTTGGTCTTGACTGGGTACGGTGGCTCATGCCTGTATCCTAGCACTGTGGGAGGCCAATGCAGGTGGATTGCCTGGAACTTATGGGTTTGAAACCAGCCTGAGCAAGAGTGACACTCTGTCTCTAAAAAAAAAAAAAAAAAAAAGTAGCCAGACGTTGTGGTCTACTAGCTACTTCGGAGGCTAAGGCAAGAGGATCACTTCAGCTCAAGAGTTTGAGGTTGCTGTAGGCTGTGAGGCCGCAGCACTCTACCAAGGGGGACATAGTGAGAGTTTGTCTTAAAAAAAAAGAATTTTGGGCTTTATCCTAGGATTGTCTCCCAATCTCTATGCGACCTCTGTGTAGGAGATGCTATTGGTGTCCCCCCTTGGAGATCACCTGTAACTTTGAGAGATTGTCCCCTGTGCACTGATGCTCCTTGCCAGCACACCTGCATGCACGCATGCCTCCTTGTCTGCATGGGGGGTGGGAGGGGGGCTTGGCAGTGGGTGTCTGCGTGGCCAGCGTGCACACAGCTGGAAATGCTTGAGAGTTTAACATTCCCAGGAGCAACCATGAATCAGCAAGCTACAGGAAGCTGCTGGGTGAATGCCCCAGTTTCCTCTCCTTTGGGTGGGACAGTTCTAAGGTGTGTCCTATATAGACTCTCAGAGGGTACCCAACAAGATCAAACCCCAGCTGTCTAAAGGGATAACCCACTCATTAGCGTACACCGCACGTGCTGCCTTACCTGTCATCTCCCTTCCTCACTCGCTCTCAGGGCTTCGTGGAAACATCTTTCTTTCTTCCTTTTTTTTTAAGGCAGAGTCTCACTTTGTCGCCCTTAGTCCAGTGCCATGGTGTCATAGCTCACAGCAACCTCAAGCTCTTGGGCTCAAGAGATCCTCTTGCCTCAGCCTCCCAAGTAGCTGGGACTACAGGCACCTGCCACAACACCCAGCTATTTTTAGAGATGAGGTCTCGCTCTTGCCTGGCTGATTCTGAACTCCTCAGGTGATCCATCCACCTCGGTCTCCCGGAGCAGTAGGATTACAGGCAGGAGCCACTGCACCTGGCTTGGAAGCACCTTTCAAATGAACTACTAGCACCTGGGGGAACCCCAAATTAAGACCCCACCCTGTAGCCCACCCAAATAAATATACATGGTGGGGCGCGGGAGAAGGTTGAGGAAGAGGCAAAGATAACAGCTACGTCTTGAACTTGCATAGCTGGAAAGACAGTGGTGCCATCCACAGAGCTGAGGAATGGTGGGGAGGGAGCAGTGTAGGCTGAAGATCCGGAGGGTGCTACACTCCTTGCAGAGGGAGCCTAGCTAGAGCCTCTCTGGAATGACTGCTTAATGCCTGTATCATTTCATTACTGCATAATTTGCAGGGTCCAGTGCAAAACGAAAATGCAGGACCCTTGTTCCAAAGTTAAGCATTTCAAGATGGCAGCCACAGAGCATTAAACCAGGCAGGGGACCTTGATTCTGAGGACAATCAGTGCACAGGTCACAGGCCTGTGAAGCCAGCCCTGGCTGTGCCTTTAGGGAGACAGAGAGGAAGAGTGTAAAGCTCGTTCTTACAGCCCTCATAAGCTAGGGGGTCAGAAAGATGTAAACACATAGTTATAGAATTCTTCTTATCTTCAAGAGAATAAACTGAAATTTTTGCAGATGAAATATGATGTATGGGCTTTGCTTTAAATAATCCTGTGGGGGTAAAGGGAAGAGGATAGGGGGTATATTGCCATGAGTTAATAATTATTAAAGCTAGGGGGCGGCGCCTGTGGCTCAGTGAGTAGGGCGCCAGCCCCATATGCCGAGGGTGGTGGGTTCAAACCCAGACCCGGCCAAACTGCAACAAAAAAATAGCTGGGCGTTGTGGCGGGCGCCTGTAGTCCCAGCTGCTCGGGAGGCTGAGGCAAGAGAATCGCGTAAGCCCAAGAGTTAAGAGGTTGCTGTGAGCTGTGTGACGCCACGGCACTCTACCCGAGGGCGGTACAGTAAGTCTCTGTCTCTACAAAAAAAAAAAAAAAAAAAGCTAGGGATTCAATACAATATGTCTTATGCTTTTGTATATCTTTGATATTTTCTACAATTAAAAACATTTTTTTCATAGCTGGGCGTTGTGGCGGGCGCCTGTAGTCTCAGCTACTCAGGAGGCTGAGGCAAGAGAATCGCCTAAGCCCAAGAGCTGGAGGTTGCTGTGAGCTGTGACGCCACGGCACACTACCAAGGGTGACAAAGTGAGACTCTGTCTCTAAAAAAAAAATTTTTTTTCAAGAAAAATAGAGAAAAATAAATATATATATTATGTATATTAGTATATATTAATTATATATTATATAATATATAATTTTTGGAATTTATATGTTTCCATTTGAAATTTGTATATTTACATATACAGTCCCCTAAAAGCATATTTTTTTGTGTGTTTACCTGGATGGAGTTGAAACACGTTCTTCTTCTTTTTTTTTTTTTTGTAGAGACAGTCTCACTTTATGGCCCTCGGTAGAGTGCCGTGGCCTCACACAGCTCACAGCAACCTCCAACTCCTGGGCTTAAGCGATTCCCTTGCCTCAGCCTCCCAAGTAGCTGGGACTACAGGCGCCCGGAAACATATTCTTCTTAGTAAAGTATCACAAGAATAGAGAAAGAAGTATCCAATGTACTCTATACTAATATGAAACCAGTATATAAACAACCACATGTCCACAGAAAGAAAAGCACAAGTACAGTCTAGTGAGGGGCAGGGAAAGGGCAGTGAGGAGAGAGGATGACCAGCGGGATCTCGCCTAATGTGCACAATGTGAAGGGGTTCAGCCTGTGCCCTGGTGAAGGGCTCCACAACTTGAACTCTACCCGATAAGTGTAAACAATGTAACTTAAACATCTGCACTCTCATGTCAATTTGAAATTTAAAAACAAAAACAAGACAAGCTACAGAGAAGATAATTTCCCACACTTCCACAGAAAGGACAGGTGCTTTCAGCTTGGGACATACACTCAATTGGGTCAACAGAAAAAGTCCCTTTGTAATATTCCCTTCATTTAATATTCATAAACAATAATATTTATAAATAAGGCTTAGCACCTTAGGGTGCCAGTCACATACACCGAAGCTGGTGGGTTTGAATCCAGCCCCAGCCTGCCAAATAACAATGACAACTACAACCAAAAAATAGCCGGGCGTTGTGGCAGGCACCTGTAGTCCCAGCTACTTGGGAGGCTGAGGCAAGAGAATCGCTTATGCCCAAGAGTTGGAGGTTGCTGTGAGCTATGATGCTATGGCACTCTACTGAGGGCAACAAAGTGAGACTGTCTCAAAAAAAGATTATGTAAATAATATATTTAACATTCTACTAAAAACATTAAAAAATTAGAAAGCATACTTTTTTAGAGATAGAGGGTGGGGTGGAGGTGGTCTCACTATGTCGCTCAGGCCAGATTCAAACTGTTCGGCTCAAGCTATCCTCCCACCTCAGCTCCTGAGTGGTTGAGACTCACCTGCCCACTGACACAGCAGCTGGACCAGCAGTGCCTAAGCTGACTAGGATGGCCCTCCAGAGTGGGGAGGGCTAGGTGGCCGAGAAAGCTGGCCCTCTCTGTCCACGTGGTCTTCCATCTCTGGCTCCTTCACAGCAAGGAAGTCTCAAGGCCTTCAGGTGCTGAGAGCCAGAAGTCACCCAACATAACTTCTGCCACATTTTGTGAGTTAAAGCAAGTTACAAGGCTCTGTCTCTTGAGAGACAGGCAGGGCTGCAGAGAACTTGCAAGCTGTATTTAATTTACATATTTAGATCATGATAGTGACATTCTAAAACCCTAGTTGCTGCCTCAGCCTAAAATTACCCAGAGGCCTCGAGCACTTCATACCTGCCCAGGGAAGACATGAAGTCACAGCTCGCAGCGGTTCTCAACCTGTGGGTCGCGACCCACAGGAACTGTATTAAAGGGCCATGGCATTAGGAAGGTTGAAAACCACTGAGCTAGAAGGAGGTCCTCTGACATCACTGGCCTCACATCTGTGGTCAGGAAAGTCATGCAAAGGAGAGCCACCATGCATGGTAGCAAATCTCCAGAATGGCATGTTTTTGTGTTTCTTTTCTTTTTTTTTTTTTTGTTGAGACAGGGTCCCACCCTATGCCCCTGAGCAAAGAGCAGTGGGCGTGGTAGCTCACCACAACCTCAGACTCGGGCTGCGCATACCCCGCTGCCTCAGCCTCCAGAAGCCGCTGGGATTACAGGTGCTCGCCTTGGCACCTGGCTGGGTTTTTCCATTTTTTTCATGAGTCGGGGTCTCACTGTCGCTCAGGCGAGTCTCGAACTCCTGAGCTCAAGCAATTCTCCCTCCTCAGCCTCCCACAGTGCTGGGATTACAGGCGTGAGCCACCGAACCCAGCTTCTTTTCTTTTCTTAATGGACAACCATTTAAAATGATTTTTTTTTTTTTTTTTTTTTGGAGACTGAGTCTCACTCTGTTGCCCTGGGTAGAGTGCCCTGGCATCATCATAGCTCACAGCAACCTCAAACTCCTGGGCTCTAGACATCCTTTTGCCTCAGCCTCCCAACTATCTAGAACTACGGGCACCTGCTACAAAGCCCAGCTGTTTTTAGAGACGGGCTCTTGCTCTTACTCAGGCTGGTCTTGAACTCCTGAGCTGAAGCAATCCACCTGTCTTGACCTCCTAGAGTGCTCCTGCACGCCCTGCTAAAATGACTTTTAGTATGGCGGCGCCTGTGGCTCAGTGAGTAGGGCGCCGGCCCCATATGCCGAGGGTGGCGGGTTTGGACCCAGCCCCGGCCAAACTGCAACAAAAATAGCCGGGTGTTGTGGCGCGCCTATAGTCCCAGCTGTTTGGGAGGCTGAGGCAAGAGAATCCTGTAAGCCCAAGAGTTAGAGGTTGCTGTGAGCCGTGTGACGCCACGGCACTCTATCCGAGGGCGGTACAGTGAGACTCTGTCTCTACAAAAAAAAAAAAAATGACTTTTAGTAATAGATCTGTTGTTTAGATGCTTTGGAGTTCAGAATATTGAGTAAAAGAAGCTGGGTGAGATGGCTCATGTCTGCATGGGGGAGGCCGAGGCCGGAGATTGGCTTGAGCCTTGGAGGCTGCAGTGAGCTGTGATTGTGCCATTGTACTCCAGCCTGGGTGACAGAGTGAGACTCCATTTTAAAACAATAAAACGTAAGACATGATTGCAAGAGGGACTTTACCTAACAATTGCAATCAGTGTAACTGGCTTATTGTACCCTCAATGAATCCCCAACAATAAAACAAAAACAAAAACAAAAACAAAAAAACAATAAAACGTTGGGCGGCACCTGTGGCTCAAAGGGCTAGGGTGCCTGCCCCATACGCCAGAGGTGGTGGGTTCAAATCCAGCCCTGGCCAGAAATTGCAAAAACAAAACAAACAAACAAACAAACAAAAATGAAACGTTTTCTGCAGTTAGTGAGGCTGGAATATAGGATCTCTGTGAAGGAGGGGGTAGGGTGGGGCATGGCCTTCAAGGAGACGGCACTGTTATCTGTACAGCACCTCCTCCTTTGCTGGGAAATGCTCTCCCCTTGCCCCATGTGGTGCTAACAGGGACTGGTGATCAAAGTACCTTAAATGCCTGGACCACCTCGATTTCTCCAATAAGTGCTCGGAGGAAAAAGCCCCTTTCAGCTGGGGTAGGCAAGGGGTGGTGGCAGCAGCAAGGCAGGGCCAGTGTTTAGGACATGGGAGCCCCAGAGCTCTAGTGCCAAGCTAAAGCCTCTGCTTCTCCAAACATGTAGACATTCTACTCTGACCCTGTCTATGTTTGTTTTATTTTGTCTTTTTTTGAGAGAGGGTCTTGCTCTGTTGCCCTGACCAGAGTGCAATGGCATCATCATAGCTCACAGCAACCCCAAAATCCTGGGCTCAAGTATTTTCCCGCTCCAGTCCCCCAAGAGCTAAGATCACAGGCATGGGCACCACCATAATAGCCCACAAACATCTTTTTTTTTTTTTTTTTTTTTTTGTAGAGACAGAGTCTCACCATACCGCCCTCGGGTAGAGTGCCGTGGCATCACACGGCTCACAGCAACCTCCAACTCTTGGGCTTACGGGATTCTCTTGCCTCAGCCTCCCGAGCAGCTGGGACTACAGGCACCCGCCCGGCTATTTTTTTGTTGCAGTTTGGCCGGGGCCGGGTTTGAACCCGCCACCCTCAGCATATGGGGCCGGTGCCCTACTCACTGAGCCACAGGCGCCGCCCGCCCACAAACATCTTTATTCAAGTTCTTAGAACAAATATCCTTTGAACTGAAGAAATTGGAGCGTGGCCTAGGGGCATTATGAACACACTGTTTAAGCACAGAGTAATTTCTATATTTAATGCATGGTCCCTGAACTCCGTTCTTTCCCCAGCTCCTGCTGCCAAGAATTGCTGTTGGGGCGGCGCCTATGGCTCAGTCGGTAGGGCGCAGGCCCCATATACCGAGGGTGGCGGGTTCAAACCCGGCCCCGGCCAAACTGCAACCAAAAAATAGCCGGGCGTTGTGATGGGCACCTGTAGTCCCAGCTACTTGGGAGGCTGAGGCAAGAGAATTGCTTAAGCCCAGGAGTTGGAGGTTGCTGTGAGCTGTGTGAGGCCACGGCACTCTACCGAGGGCCATAAAGTAAGACTCTGTCTCTACAAAAAAAAAAAAAAAGAATTGCTGTTGGGACATCAGTGTCCTGTGGAGCCATCCAATGCTGTTGGCTGACTCAAGAGCTCATTGGCCAGGTCCTCACCCACACAGGGCAGGAGAGCAGAGGGCCACCAAGATCCCAAAGTCAGCTCCTGAGCACCATGCTGGCCACAGAGGCTGCCGGGGAGAGATAAGCCTTCAGAAGTGGGTAACTGCATCAGAGCCACCATAACCGCAGCAGAGATGTGTCCTAAGACAGCAGCTTGCTGCCAATCCTGGGAGTCCTCCTCCTAAGACTGTGAGTCATACAGAAATAAAGACAACTCTCGGAACCAAAGCCCGTCAGGACAGATGAAATGTAAATAGTCTCTGCCAGGAAGGCACAGTACATCAGGAAGACCGGACTTGGAGTCCCAGCCTCAGTTGATGCAAACATATGTGATCACATAGTTGGGCCTCTGTATATAAAGTCTTGGGTGAAAAATAATTAGGAAAAAAAAAAAGTATGTTTGTGTCTGTACTGAAGTCCAGTCTTTTCATTGTTTGTCATCATTTAAACAATGCAGTATAACAACTATTTATACAGCATTTGCATTGCAGTAGATATTATAAGTAATTGAGAGATAATTGAGGTACAGGGGAGAGGACCCAGAGTGGTGGCTCATGCCTGTACTTCTAGTGCTTTGGGAGGTCAAGGCAGGAGGATCACTTCAGCCCAGAATTTGAAGGCTGCATTAAGCTATAAGTTGGGATAGCAGAACAAGACCTTGTCTCAAAAAACCAAACCAAAGCAAACCAACAAAAAATAAAGTGCAGGGGAGGATATGTGTAGGTTGCATGCAAATAATATGCCATTTTATTACTATATTAGGGCCTTGAGCATCCTTGGATTTTGGTGTCCAAGGGGCCCTGGAACCAGCCCCCCAGATATTAAGGGATGACTATGACCATCTCAGGGATTGTCCTGAGAGTCGGTTATAATCACATATATGAAAATGTTTTGTAAACAGCATTTATTTACCATTATCTATACCTCTCCCCCTACCCCACCAAACTGGGGCTACCTAAAGGGCAAGGTCTAGGTCTCATTCTTTTTTTTTATTGTGTGTGTGTGGGTTTTTTTTTTAATTTTTAATTTTTAAATTTTTTTTTTTTTTTTTTGTAGAGACAGAGTCTCACTTTACCGCCTTCGGTAGAGTGCCATGATGTCACAGGACTCACAGCAACCTCTAGCTCTTGGGCATCTGCGATTCTCCTGCCTCAGCCTCCCGAGCAGCTGGGATTACAGGCGCCCACCACAACGCCCGGCTATTTTTTGGTTGCAGTTCAGCCGGGGCTGGGTTTGAACCCACCACCCTCCGTATATGGGGCCGGTGCCCTACTCACTGAGCCATAGGCGCCACCGTTTTTTTTTTTTTTTTTTTTAAAGACAGAGTCTCACTATGTTGCCCTCAGTAGAGTGCTGTGATGTCACAGCTCACAGCAACCTCAAACTCTTGGACTTAATTGACTCTCTTGCCTCAGCCTCCCAAGTAGCTGGGACTATCGGCGTCTGCCACAAAACCCGGCTATTTTTTTTTTTTTTTTTGAGACAGAGCCTCAAGCTATCGCCCTGGGTAGAGTACCGTGGCATCACAACTCACAGCAACCTCCAACTCCTGGGTGCAAGTGATTATCTTGCCTCAGCCTCCCAAGTAGCTGGGACTACAGGCACCTGCAACAATGCCCAGCTATTTTTTGGTTGCAGCCATTATTGTTGTTTGGTGGGCCTGGGCTGGATTTGAACCCGCCAGCTCCAGTGTATGTGGCTGGCGCCTTAGCCTCTTGAGCCACAGGCACCGAGCCCTGGTTATTTTGTTGTTGTTGTTGTTGCAGTTGTCATCATTGTTTAGCAGGCCTGGGCTGGGTATGAACCTGCCAGCCCAGTGTATGTGGCCTGCACCCTAAACACTGAGCTACGGGTGCCAAGCCTTAAATTGTGGTTTAAAAAAAAAACCAACAAAATTTCTCATCTTATCTAATCTCTTCCTTGCATGTCACTCTCACACACACACACACACACACACACACACACACACACACACACAAATTGTCATCTTAACCATAGTGTACCATTCTATGGTGTTAAATATACTCATGTTCTAAAACAGATCTCCAGAACTTTTTCATCTTACAAAACTGAAACCCTGTACTCTCAATCTTCTTTTTGTCTCTGGAGTTGCCTGTTTTGGACAGTTCATACAAGTGGAATCATACGACATGTGACCTTTTTTCCATGCTGAGCAGATCTATGCAAACCTATCCTCAAAGTCCAAGGGAGCTGATAGGCCAAAGAAAAGGGCTGACAAATCCAGTTTCTTGAGCCCAAATCCAGTCCCGGCTCTAACGATACCACTGCACTCTAGCCTGGGCCACAGAGGGAGACCCTGTCTCAAAAATAAATACATAAACACATAAATAAAATAAGTAGAAAGATCTCAATTATAACCGTTTATGTAAAAACCTCTTTTTTGATGAGTACTAGTCCACAGGAACCATTTTTTTGTGTTTACACCTGCCCGTAAGGGTGCTATGAGCCTGTACACACCCAAGTAACAGGATATGGAATTGGGCCAAGGGGAGGTCTGTCTTCACAGGGATAAACTAGGATCTGGAGCCACAGACACTTTGAGGAAGCAGAGTGGGCTGCTGGAAGGATCCCAGATTGGGAGTTGAGAATCCTAGGTCGCCAGCTGCTTCCTGACACTGGTAGAATTATGTAGCTCTGTATTAGTCAGCTAAGGATGCCACGCAAACCATCACACAGGGTGGCTTAAACAACAGAAATTAATTTTCTCACAGTTCTGGAGGCTTCAAGTCCAAAATCAAGGTGTCATTAGGTGGGATTTCTCCCGAGGCCTCTACTTGGTTTGCAGTCAGCAGCTCCTCACTGTGTCCTTGGCTGCCCTTTCTCTGTGTGTGCATATCCCTGGTGTCTCTTCCTCTTCTTACAAGGACACCAGTCATATGACATCAGGACCCCACCCTTACGTCCTCATTTAAGTTCAATTCTCTCTTTATTTATTTTGAGACAGAGTCTCACTCTGCCACCCTGAGTAGAATATTGTGGCATCACAGCTCACAGCAACCTGAAATTCTTGGGCTCAAGCAATCCTCCGGCCTCACCCTCCTGAGTAGCTGGGACTACAGGCGTCCACCACAATGCTCGGTTCATTTTTCTATTTTTAGTAGAGGCAGCATCTCACTCTTGCTCAAGCTGGTCTGGACTCCTGAGCCCAAGCAATCTGCCTGCAGAGGGCTCCCAGAGTGCTAGAATTACAAGCAGGAGCCACCACAACCAGTCTCGAGGTTTTGTCTCCTTTACAGGTCTTGTCTCCAAATACAGTCACATTGGAGGTTAGGGCTTCAAAATATGAATTTTGGGCTGCGCACAGTGGCTCACGCCTGTAATCCTAGCATTCTAGGAGGCTGAGACCAGTGGATTGCTTGAATTCAGGAGTTCGAGACCAGCCAGAGCAAGCGTGAGACCCTGTCTCTAATAAAAATAGAAAAACTAGCTCATGCCTATAGTCTAAGCTACTTAGGAAGCTGAAGAAAGAGGACTGCTCAAGTCTAAGAATTTAAGGTTGCTGTGCGCTATGATGCCATGGCACTCTATGGAGGGGGACAGAGTGAGACTTTGTCTTAAAAAAAAAGAAAGAAAAAGAAAAAGCAAAGAAAATAATTTGAGAGGGGACATAATTCAGTCTTTCTGAGCTTTAATTTTATCATCCTTATAAAGAGAATTGAAATCAACTTGAGAAGTTTATTAGAAACTGAAGAGTAAAATCTCAGCCCTCTACCATGCCACTAACGGGCTCATGGAGCTGGACCAGATAGTGAGTTATGGCAGAAGCCGCTGTGCCCCCAGGGCCAGCACCAAAGTCCTATCTTTCTTTGGCCAAGGAGCTGATTAGGAGGATCAAAGGAGAAAAAACATTTGAAAGTGTGTTGGAATTATAAAGCACTATGAAAAGCAAGCCGTTATTATGACTGCTTTTCTCATCTTTAGGATGCAACCTCAGCTTAGACATGTGCTGATTAGTTTTGTCAATAACTGCCGCCTCCTTGAGTACTTCACTTACACCATTTGCCACTGAATTAGTAATGATTTGGCTTGACTGTGAACGACAGAAAACCCCAAATAACAGTTGCTTAACAAGATAGACAAATTGAAGAATAAGCAATCTGCTCTAAGAAATCTTCAGGAACTGATCCGTGCAGGCCAACACAGGGCATCTTCATTCCCAGCAGCAGGGTGCCAGAAGGGACGGTGAGGAAGAGAAAAGAAAGGCCTGTGAGCCACTTCAACTTTGCATTCATCCATCCTAATGCCCAGAACTCAGTCACATGTCCACATCTGGCTGCGCGGGGCGGGGGAGCAAATACAATGTTTATTCTGGGTGGCCATGTGCACCACTAAAATTTTTATTACTGAGAAAGATGAGAAAAACAAATATTGCTGGAAACTAGCAGTTCTCTGCTGCTGAAATTCTCCGGGCTTCAGCAGTTACATGCATCACTCAACAAGATGTTAAATGAGCCAAGAAATTTAGTAGGCAATGCTTTGATGGGTCCAGTTTCAGATTAAAAAATCCTAATCTTGGGCGGCGCCTGTGGCTCAAGGGGTAGGGCGCCGGTCCCATATGCTGGAGGTGGCGGGTTCAAACCCAGCCCCGGCCAAAAAAAAAAAAAAAAATCCTAATCTTGGCTCGGCACCTGTGGCTCAAGTGGCTAAGGCGCCAGCCACATACACCTGAGCTGGCAGGTTCGAATCCAGCCCGGGTCCGCCAAACAACAGTGATGGCTGCAACCAAAAATAGCCGGCTGTTGTGGCAGGAGCTTGTAGTCCCAACTACTTGGGAGGTGGAGGCGGGAGAATCGCTTGAGCCCAGGAATAGGAGGTTGCTGTGAGCTGTGATGCCACAGCACTCTACCCAGGGCAACAGCTTGAGACTCTGTCTCATTAAAAAAAAAAAATCCTAATCTTAAGAATATGTTTCAGAGTCTACGGCTCCAAGGTGAGCTGGAACAGACAAAAGCATGCACATCACTGTGGAAGTATTGCTACGGCAGATTGTCAGAGGAAGTGTTGATTCGATTCTGCAGGAAGCCTCCTAAATCACTTCCTCCCTGGAACAAATCAGTATTTTGAAATTTGTACCTAGGGGATTATAATTTGTGGGGATGACTGAATCATGACACAGAAAGGCAATGCCATTGAAGAAGGGTTTTATCACATTTCCTGAGGGAAGCAGGTACACCATGCCACACTGGGCCACAGGAGAAGGGCTAGATTTGAGTCAGGAGACAGAAGCGGGATGGAGAGGAAGGCTGAGGCCAGAGCTGTTATTGAATGTCCGCAGGAATGGCAAGGCGGGGTAAACAGTTCAGGGTAGGTAGAATAAATACATTCTAGCGGGCTATGGAGGTGGTCTGCAGTTGCCTGCTCCCCAGCCCTGGGATGATTAAAGGGAGGGGAATGATTGGCTTGGTGTGAGTTAGATAAGGAGGTGGTTGGGAAAATAGACCTGATCAGGACAGTTGGGTTTGCATAAGAAAGGCTTGGTCTCAGACAAGTTATTATCCTTAGGAATCGGCCAGCCCCAGAGGGGCAGTCTCTGGATCTGGAAAGCCCCCTAGGATTTTAAAACATCATAAAATATAGAAAATTAGGCCAAGCTCAGTGGCTCACACCTGTAATCTGAGTACTCTGGGAAGCCAAGGTAAGTAGATTGCTTGAGCTCAGGACTGAGGAATCCAAGACCAGCTTGAGGAAGAACAAAGACACTGTCTTCACTAAAAATAGAAAAAGTAAGGCTGGCTTGGTGCCTGTAGCACAGTGGTTACAGCGCCAGCCACTTACACCGGGGCTGGCAGGTTTGAGACCCAGCCTGGCCCAGCTAAAACAACAATGACAACTGTAATAAAAAATAGCCGGGCATTGTGGCAGGCGCCTGTGGTCCCACCTTCTTGAGAGGCTGAAGCAAGAGAATCACTTAAGCCCAGGAGTTTGAGGTTGCTGTGAGCTGTGACACTACAGCACTCTACTCAGGGTGACATAGTGAGACTCTGTCTCAAAAAAAAAAAAAAGAAAGAAAGAACGAAAAGAAAAAGGAAAGAAAGAAAAAGGGAGGCAAGAGGATTGCTCAAGCCCAGGAGTTTGAGGTTGCTGTGAGATATGATGTGACAGCACTCTACCCAGGATAACACAGTGAGATTCTCTCAAAAAAAAAAAAGATACAGAAACTTTAAAAACACGGTTAACACAAGTAGAACTAGAACACGTGGTCCTTCTGTTACCAGGAAAAGTGCTTCACTATCAACCAACAAAGGCCAGTGGCTGCTCCGTCCAAAGCAGCAATTTCAAACTTTCTTTTAGGCAGGGAGACAGCATTGTATGGCTTTAAGAAAAGAGGCTTCGGAGTCAGGTCTGAGCTTAACTGTGCTTGTAACCATGTGACTTGGGGAAAAATAAATACAGGTTGAGTATCCCTTGTCTGCAATTCTTGGGCCCAGAAGTGTTTTTTAGATTTTGGAATTTTTCCGATTTTAGAACATTTGCATTACACAGCTTGACCATCCCTAATCTGAAACCTGAAATGCTCCAATGAGCACTTCCTTTGAGCATCACGTCTGTGCTCAGAAGAGTTGTGGGGTTTGGAGCATTTCAAACGTTGGGTTTCAGATTTCAGATTAGGAACCTGTGCTATCTCTAAAGCTTGACCACTTTATTCACACGATGTACAGAATAGTAATGTCTACAGAGAACTGCCAGGATAATTAAGAGAGCTAACGTGGGGACCTTGTGCCTTGTCAGGAATCTGTGTTGGGTCAACCACGTCATGTCTTCTGAGAACATCTTGGCGGAAGTTATGCCTTGAAACAGATCAGACTTTCTATCCACAGAGGCCTGCGGCCTGCTTCCTTTTTTTTTTTTTTTAAACAGAGTCTCATTCTGTCACCCTAGGTAGAGTGCTGTGGTGTCAAAGCTCACAGCAACCTCAAACTCTTGGGCTTTTGCTTTAGCCTCATGAGTAGCTGGGACCACAGGTGCACACCACTGCTAGTTTTTCTATTTCTATTTATTTATTTACTTATTTATTTGAAAATTTTTTTGAGACAGAGTCTTACTTTGTCACCCTTGGTAGAATGCCGTGGCGTCATTCTACCAAGCTCACAGCAACCTCAAACTCTGGGGCTCAAGGGATCCTCTTGCCTCAGGCTCCCAAGTAGCTGGGACTACAGGCGCGTACCACAACACCTGGCTATTTTTTTTTTTATTTGTAGAGACAGAGTTTCACTTTATGGCCCTCGGTAGAGTGCCGTGGCCTCACACAGCTCACAGCAACCTCCAACTCCTGGGCTTAAGCGATTCTCTTGCCTCAGCCTCCCGAGTAGCTGGGACTACAATGCCCAACTGTTTTTTGGTTGCAGTTTGGCGGGGGCTGGGTTTGAACCCGCCACCCTTGGCATATGCGCCCTATTCACTGAGCCATAGGCGCCACCCGGAACTCACTATACTGTTAGTGGACCTCGTCTATCAAGTGTATTCTCTGTGAGTTTTTTTTTTTTTTTAGAGACAGAGTCTCACTTTATCACCCTCAGTAGAGTGCTGTGGCATCACAGCTCACAGCAACCTCTAATTCCTGGGCTTAGGCAATTCTCTTGCCTCAGCCTCCCAAGTAGCTGGGACTACAGGTGCCTGCCACAACACCCGGCTATTTTTTTGTTGCAGTTTGACCGGGGCTGGGTTTGAACCCTCCACCCTCAGCATATGGGGCTGGCGCCCTACTCACTGAGCCACAGGTGCCGCCCCGCCTGTGAGTCTTTTTTATTCTACCTCTCTTTAAACATTGTGATAAAAAATTTCTTCGTATAGGGGCGGCGCCTGTGGCTCAGTCGGTAAGGCGCTGGCCCCATATACTGAGGGTGGCAGGTTCAGGCCCGGCCCCGGCCAAACTGCAACCAAAGAATGGCCGGGCGTTTTGGCGGGCGCCTGTGGTCCCAGCTACTCGGGAGGCTGGGGCAGGGGAATTGCTTGAGCCCAGGAGTCGGAGGTTGCTGTGAGCTGTGTGAGGCCACGGTGCTCTACCGAGGGCCATAAAGTGAGACTCGGTCTCTACAAAAAAAAAAAAAATTCTTCGTATGGCATAAAATGTGTGATTCCTGAAATTAATCATATATTTTATTGCCATACAAAGAATTTTTTGTTATCTCCTTATTTTAATCATACATGTTAGTCATCGTTATTACCGATATGGTTATCATTAGCAGCAGCACATGTTTACACAATGATCTAGATGTACATGAAAAATGGGTCATTGTTCATTTAAGCTCCTATTCTGCGGCAGCCACTTGGCCCCAGAGATGAGGGAGTGAGCCAACAGAGGCTCCTGCTCACACAAAGGTCATATCCAAGTGAGGGAGACAGATGATAAACACTTGGGTGAATTAACTGTGATGTGAGGTGTGCATGGGGTCGGCCCATTTAGTCCCAGCTACCTGGGAGGTTAAGGCAGGAGGACTGATTGAGCTCAGGAGTTCAAGGCCAGCTTGAGCAATATGACCCTATCGCAAAAAAAAAAACTGCAGTTCTTTGTAGTTATTTCTTGAGCTCATTCTCTTAAATATACAATACTTCTGAAAGTGCATTTTACCTGAATTATGCCTATTCCTGGGAAAACTACTTAATCATCTTCTTTGCACCTAAAGGCAGAAGCTCTGCATCCAGCTGCAATAAAGACCAGTTTAATCAGAGGTCTGCTAAGTTTATTTTTCTCTTGAACTGAGGTTCTTTGGCAGAGCACATGGGAAAACCTCATACTTCACAGGCTGGAACTTCAGAGCTAGGAGTCTTCAAAAATATAAAGAAGCACAGTTGACCGTGAGAGCTCAGACGGATACCTCCAGAGACTGTCACAACACTAAAAATTGCACATCTCTCTAGCAAAGCATTTGCCTATAAAATGAAATTACATATTGCCTGGAACATTTGCTGACATATTATTGTTTAGACAACAGGGTAGACGTATCACATCTGCTCTGATCCACTGCTGAATTTCACTTGCTAGCTCAGTCCTTGGAGTCTCTCTGAACCTACTCTGGTTGAGGGGCTGCCAGATAAAAAATTAAAAAGAAAAGAAAACAGCTCAGTCCTCACCCACACACACTAAGAACCATTGCTTTATTAACATCCTCAATTTATCTTCACTTCCAGGACATAAACTTGGCTTTCTGTGGAGGACTATGCTTCTCAGAGAGCTGATGCATGTCTTCGATTGTAAGTAGGAACCACTTATGACTCAGGAGGCCAGCTGGGTGTGGACACCACCTCCCAGAAAGCAAGGTCAAATTTGTGGCTTGGTAAAGTTGGAAATGATGATATGACGTTTATATTTGAACTGCTGGTGAAAGTTACACTAGTGATGCCACCATGCTGAGAACAGGGCATATTATCAATTGCTGCGTAAGAAGTGACTCCAAAACATAGTAGCTTAAAGATGACACAAAAGTCATTTATAAGCACTCTTGGTTTCCGTGTGTTGGGAATTCAGAGAAGGTGCTGGAGGGATAATTGCTCTCTCTTCCATAATGTCTGGGAGCAGGAAGACTTGAGAGCTGTGGGCCAAAATCATCTGAAGGCCTGTTCACTCACATGTCTGGGTCTATGGAGATGTGGAGCTGTTGGTTGGGGGCCCAGGAATGTTGGTCAGAATATCTGTACAGAGTCTGTCCCTGTAGCCTGGGCTCCCTTGAAGGACAGTGGTGGGGTTCAAAGGGCAAGCATTTTTATTGTATTGTATTGTATTTTAATAGATTTAGGAAATACAAGTTGAATTCTGTTACATGTATATATTGTATAGCAGTGGAGTCTGGGCTTTTAGTGTGCTGATCACCTGAATAATGTATGTTATACCTCACAGGCAATTTTTCATCCCTTTTCTCTTTCACCTTCCCCCCTTGTGAGTCTCCAATATCCACCACACTGCTCTGTGTGTCCTTGTGTAGCCACAGTTTAGCTCCCACTTATAAGTGAGAACATGTAGCAAATATTTTTCTGTTCCCGAGTCTCTTTTCTTAGGATATGGTCTCCAGTTTTATCCAAGTTTCTGTAAAAGACATTATTTTGGTCCCTGGTTTGTGATCATGCAGAAAGAAAAGAAGAAAAAAAAAGGAAGGAAAAGAAAAAAAGACACTATTTCATTCTTTCTCTCTGTATTACATAGACCACATTTTCATTAGCTGCTCATCAGTTGATGAGCACTTAGGTTGATTCCATGTCCGCATTCTGAATTGTGCTACAATAAACATCTGAGTACAAGTGTCTTCTTGGATAATTTCTTTTCCTTTGGGTAGATAGCCAGTAGTGGGTTTGCAGAACCAGTGCAAGGAGAGAGAGAGAGAGAGAGAGAGAGAGAGAGAGAGAGAGAGAGAGAGAGAGAGAGGTGTGTGTGTGGGAGGTAGACACTGTAAACTTTTACTAGTTTGCCTCAGGAGCCTCAGGAATTACAGAGCATCACTGCTGTGCGCCATTGGTCAGAGCCGTCAAGGGGTGGGGGAACCTATGTTTCCTTTCCCTGGAATGTCAGTCCTACTATAGGAAGGGCAGGTGAGATGGGATAAGCATTCATTTCTAGCTGTGGCTATCTTTAGAAAATAAAATTTCCCAGAGATGGTTCTCAATGAATACTTACTAGGTAAATCTGTGACTCCCAAATATCTGGTCTCAAAGACTCAGTCTTAAAGTTATAATCAAGCCAATGAAATAAAACCCAGAATCAGTGATTTCTTTTGTTAAACAGCACCTAAGATCAACTTGTCATATGCTTCGTAGCTGTTGTTTGTTCCTCACTAGTGATATGCAGTGGTAATCTAGCTAGGTCAGGGGGCTTAATAAGCATGTGCGTCCTCTCGGTCCCCAAGTGCACACTTTGGAGAGATAGATGTGTTCTTACTCTAGATAAGTTTGAAGAGAGATGTGTCTGCTAACTCTAACTGCTATGGGTCACCCATCTATGACACTTTATTTTTATTATTATTTTTTGAGACAGTCTCACTCTGTCATCCCAGCTAAGTGCAGTGGCATCAGCAAGGCTTGCGGCAACCTCAAACTCCTATGCTCAAGTGATCCCCCTGCCTCAGCCTCCTGAATAACTGAGACTACAGGTGTGAACCACCAAACCCAGCTAATTTTTTCTATTTTTTTGTAGTGATAGGGTCTCCCTCTTATTCAGGCTGATCTGAAACTCCTGACTTTCTAATAACTTGTGTTTCCTCTTATAAAATGGGTTGATTAACCATATAGTCATCAAAAATTATACAAAATTATTTAATTAAACATAAATTAAAAAGATTGCTGCATGTTCTTTCTTTTTCTTTCTTTCTTCCTATGTTGCTCTCAGTAGAGTGCTATGGCGTCACAGCTCACAGCAACCTCTAACTATTGGGCTTAAGAGATTCTCTTGCCTCAGCCTCCCGAGTAGCTGGGGCTACAGGTGCCCACCACAATGCCCAGCTGTTTTTCTTTTTGTTGCAGTTGCCATTGTTGTTTAACTGGCCTGGGCTGGGTTTGAACCCACCAGACTTGGTGTATGTGGCTGGCACCATAACCACTGTGCTAAGGGCACCAAGCCTGTTGTGTGTTCTTTCAATGTGGTATTGAAACATGGTTTAGCCAAAGGCTCACCCAAGGATTATTTAATTTTCTAAGAGACCCACTTTCATTTGTCTTGCTATTTACTAATGACTAAGGTCCAGAATCTCTGACGTTATGAGTTAACCTGTAGATTTCAAAAAGTAGCAGAGAGGGTGGCACCTGTGGCTCAAAGGAGTAGGGCGCTGACCCCATATACCAGAGGTGGCAGATTCAAACCCAGCCCCAGCCAAAAACTGCAAAAAACAAAAAAAGTAGCAAAGATAACTCCAAAGGTTATAGTTCTATTGCCCCTTGAGACATTAACCAGTTTGGTCTATAATTTAGAAAACTAATTCTAGGATGCCTTTCCTGTCTAACTGCATAAACCTCTGGTCATCAAATTCTCCTTTGAATCAGTTTTACATCCTCCTTCTTAAATCAATTACATGTGTAATTGACATGTGTTCATTCTATATTTGTATGAGAGTCATGTTCTTACCTTTTTTTTGAGACAGAGTCTCACTTTGTCACCCTTGGCAGAGTGCCATGGCATAAAGCTCACAGCAACCTCCAACTCTTGGCTTAAGTGATTCTCTTGCCTTGGTTTCCCAAGTAGCTGTGACTACAGGCACCTGCCACAACTCCTGGCATTTCTTTCTTTCTTTCTTTCTTTTTTTTTAGAGACAAGATCTCTTCTCTGCCTGGGGCTGGTCTCCAACTCCTGAGCTCAGGGCTATTCATTGGCTTCAGCCTCCCAGAATGCTAGGATTACAGGTCTGAGCCACCACGTCAGGCAGGTTCTTATCTTTTTAAAAGTTATACTTTGGGCTGGACACAATGGCTCACACCTATAATCTAAGCACTCCGGGAGGCTGAAGTGAGGATCCTTTGCATTCAGGAGTTCAAGACCAGCCTGAGCAAGAGCGAGACCCCATCGCTATGAAAAATAGAAAATAAATTATCTGGGTGTAGTGGTGGGCATCTGTAGCCCCAGCTACTCCTGAGGCAGGAGGATTGCTTAAGCCCAGCCACGGCACTCTATTCAGGTGACAAAACAAGACTCTGTCTCAAAAAAAAGAATTATACTTTGATAGCCCAACTATGTACTATGAGGGGGGAAAAGTAATTAGTGTCCTAGCAATTCACTGGAGGAAGAGAGATGAAGAGGTCCAGGAAGACTTTCCAAAAATACTTTATATAGAAAGACTTTCCAGAAAGGATCTTGAGATC
This sequence comes from Nycticebus coucang, assembly GCF_027406575.1. Lineage (NCBI taxonomy): Eukaryota > Metazoa > Chordata > Mammalia > Primates > Lorisidae > Nycticebus > Nycticebus coucang. The sequence continues at coordinate 54,810,840 of NC_069798.1, read as the reverse complement.
TTGATAGTTGTGGGGGATAGCTTCAGAAAAGGCGAGGGCCTTTCAGGGCTGGAAGGGCCTTTGTGCAGAAAAGGCACCTAGTAAGTGGGGAAGTAAATTGAATAAACCAGAAAGCCACAGGCCAAAGAGGATAATAAATAATCTTTTGACACTAGCCACATGAAAGACCATAGATAACCTCCCAACTTCATCGGTTGTAAATTACCAAGATGAAAGCCACCAGTTGTTATGTATCTAAATTATTTTCGCTTTTATTTTATTCTTCCGTTGTTTTGTTTTCTCAACACAGAGGAAGTAAAAAGCATGGTTGCTTCAGTTTGCAGTTCAGTCTTCTTGCATCTGCACCAGTCTGGGTGGTCTTTCATGGGTTTAGTTTAGAAAGGAAATGAAATAGTGCTCTCAGTCATAAAGGTTTTATTATTTTCCTGGGCTCTGCAGAGCAGCCCAGCCGGGAAAGCCTGCGCAGTGCACAACACAAGGGGTTTGGATTACCAGCGAGGCTTGTAACATATATAAAAGAAATGATATTGCCTGGCTTTGAAATGATTCTTTAGAACTCATGAATTTTTTATTTGTAAATTAAAGAATGACCAAGTATGACACTTGGAATCGACCGAACCAATCCATTGCAGAAAGCCATGGCATAGGAAATCTTGTCTGAAAAGAAAACCTTTCTGCGTCTCCTTTTTTACAACTGTTGGCTGTGCTGCTGGCATCTCTACGATTAAACCCCACTTTCTAAAAAAAAATTATGGAGAACTACACATACCAGATCGGCGGCCTTGAGTGAGTTCATATTGTTGTGTGACCGTCACCACCATCCATCTGCAGAACGCTCTTCATCTTATAAAACTGAAACTCTCATAAGAGGGACTTTACCTAACAAATGCAATGGGTGTAACCTGTTTGTTGTACCCTCAATGAATTCCCACAATAACAAATAAATAAACAAATAAAAACTGAAACCATGTGCTCATCTAACTCCCCACTCCTTACTACCCCAGCCCCTGGCAACCACCATTCCAGTCAAATACATTTTGACTATTTTAGATCCTGCAAATAAGTGAAATCATGCAGCCTTTGTATTTTTGTGTCTGGCTTATTTCACTTAGTGTACTGTCTCCTAGGTTCATCTGTGTTGTAGCATGCATCAGAATTTCCTTTCCTTTTTTTTTTTTTTTTGAGACAGAGTCTCACTCTGTCATGGTAGAGTGCTATGGCATCATAGCTCACAGCAACCTCAAACTCTTGGGCTCAAGAGTTCCTCCTGCCTCAGCCTCTCCAGCAGCTGGAACTATAGGCACCTGTCACAACACCCAGCTAGTTTTTCTTATTTTTAGTAGAGACGGGGTCTTGCTCTCGCTCACGCTGGTCTCAAACTCCTATCTCAAGCATTTCACCTGCCTCAGCCTCCCAGAAGAATTTCCTCACTTCCTAAGGCTGAGTGATATTCCACAGTATGTGTATACCACATTTTCTTTATTCATTCATACATAAAAGAAACAAAGGACACGTGGGTTTCTTCTATCCTTTGTGATTAGTACTGCCATGAATACAGGTATACAAATATTACCACATTACTTTTTATTTTTTTTAATTAATTAATTAATTTATTTTTTTTTTTGTAGAGACAGGGTCTCACCCTATGGCCCTCGGTAGAGTGCCGTGGCCTCACACAGCTCACAGCAACCTCCAACTCCTGGGCTTAGGCGATTCTCTTGCCTCAGCCTCCCGAGTAGCTGGGACTACAGGCGCCCGCCACAACGCCCGGCTATTTTTTGGTTGCAGTTTGGCCGGGGCCGGGTTTGAACCCGTCACCCTCGGCATATGGGGTCGGCGCCTTACCGACTGAGCCACAGGCGCCGCCCAACACATTACTTTTTAAATGCCCTTTTTTTGTTCTCACTCTGTTGTCCCAGGCTAGAGTGCTGTGGTGTCTTAGCTCACAGCAACTTCAAACTCCTGAGCTCAAGTGATCCTTTTGTCTCAGCCTTGAAAATAGCTAGGACTGGGTGGCGCCTGTGGCTCAGTGAGTAGGGCGCAGGCCCCATATGCTGAGGGTGGCATGTTCAAACTCAGCCCTGGCCAAACTGCAACAAAAAAATAGCTGGGCGTTGTGGCGCCTGTAGTCCCAGCTACTCGGGAAGCTGAGGCAAGAGAATCGCCTAAGCCCGAGAGCTGGAGGTTGCTGTGAGCTGTGATGCCACAGCACTCTACTGAGGGCGACAAAGTGAGACTGTGTCTCTAAAAAAACAAACAAACAAAAAAGCCAACTTTTTTCTTTTGTGACAGTCTTTGTACCAGAAACAATATAAATATTTTAACAGAAGATAAGTAGGTTGACAGAATAAAAATTGAAGCACAGTTCTTTTCCCAGATCTCCCTCACCCCGTGAGTCCCTTGCATCCCATGCACTTGACCAGGCAGGAGTACTGAGATGGTTTTGCTTTTACAGATGGCGAGATATTCCCTCATTTTATGGCAAGATGCTGTGGATTTGCTAAGGATAAAAGGATCAGACCTCTTCATTGAGATCATTTTCTTATTTATTCCAATGCTTTATTATTTAGTAGGTTCTAGTAGGTTTAGTAGGCTCAGTGAGTAGGGCACAGGCCCCATATGCTGAGGGTGGCGGGTTCAAACCCAGCCCCGGCCAAACTGCAACAAAAAAATAGCTGGGCGTTGTGGCGGGCGCCTGTAGTCCCAGCTGCTCGGGAGGCTGAGGCAAGAGAATCGCTTAAAGCCCAAGAGTTAGAGGTTGCTGTGAGCCGTGTGACGCCACGGCACTCTATCGAGGGCGGAACAGTGAGACTCGGTCTCTACAAAAAAAAAAAAAAAAAAAAAGAGAAAATAGCTAGGACTGCAGGCACCCACCACAACACCCAGCTAATTTTTCTAGTTTTAGTAGAGATAGAGGATCTCGCATTTGCTCAGGCTCCTCAGCTCAAGCAATCCTCCCTCCTTGGCCTCCGAGGGCTAGGGTTAGAGGCATGAGCCACTGTGCCTTTAAATGATAACTTTTATTTTATTTTTTTTTTGTGGTTTTTGGCCGGGGCTGGGTTCGAACCCGCCACTTCCGGCATATGGGACCGGCGCCTTACTCCTTGAGCCACAGCGCCACCCTAAATGATAACTTTTAAAAAATAATAGGGAGCCAGGGGTAGTGACACATGCCTGTAGTCCCAGCTACTGGGAGGGCTGAGGCAAGAGGATTGCTTAGGCCCAAGAGTTTGAGGTTGCTATGAGCTATGACACCTTGGCACTCTACCCAGGGTGAGAGTGAGATTTTCTCTGAAAATAAATAAAATAAATGATAGGCCCTGTGCAAAGACTGGAATATGTTCATGATTCCTCAGTCACACAAGGGACTTTTGAAAGCATTTTTGTATAGTCCTGATCCTAATCAGCCTTCTACCCATTTTCATGACGTCATAGCTGTGATCAGCATCTCAATATAGTACTTCTGTTTACTTCAGATCCAATCTGCATTGCTATAAATTCCTGGATGATTTGGGTGATTTAGGGGGAAGCTACTGCCGTTTGGCTGGCATTGTTCCCAATTTCCCATACCCTTCCTGGCCTTAGCCTCAGCCCCTGACTAGAGGAAGTGGGCAGGTTATGAAGCCAAAACAATCAGATTATTTTCTCCAGGAATTTGAAAAAAAAAAAAAAATTATCGGAAGGCAAGATCCCAGATAGGAGCTTCCCACAGGCCTCTGCCACTATCGCTCCCAGCCCTGTCCTGGTTCCTGCTTTTAATTCTGTCAGAGGCTCAATATCACTGAAATAACGTTTTCCGGCTTACACTCATGAGTCAATTTCTATTGCTTTCTACCAAAGAACCTCAGCTGATGAACTATTCAAAGCTGATGCTTGAATTTCTTCAAGAAATATAGGAATATCATAAACCCATTCAACATAAAAATGATATATTTTATTACAGTCCATTTCTTTTAACACGTGCTGACAGCTATTTTTAAAACATGTCATAACCGGAAGAAGTTCTGTTCCCTATTTTCCTCTGACCTCCACGATGCCTCTGACTTTGTGTCTATCTCTCAGAGGAGAAGGAGGAGCAGAAGGAAGAATGAAACAAGGAAACAGAAGAGACGGATGCTATATAGTTGAATCCTCAATGGCATAAAAATGTGGAAACTTCCGGCTCGGTGCCCATAGCATAGTGGTTACAGTACCACATACACCAAGGGTGGCAGGTTTGAACCCAGCCCGGGCCTGCCAAACAACTATGATAACTACAACCAAAAATAGCCAGTCATTGCGGCAGGTGCCTGTGGTCCCAGCTACTTGGGATTGCAAGTAGAGAATTGCTTAATCCCAAGAGTTTGAGGTTGCTGTGAGCTGTGATGCCACAGCTCTCTACCAAGGGCAAAATAGTGAGAGTCTGTCTCAAAAAAAAAAAAGAAAAAGTGGAAACTTTCAAAAGGGGGTCCGTTTTTGCTCTTGGAAACAGAGCAAAATGTTTCTAATTCAGGGCTTGATTTGCTGTCTTCAGCTTCCAACATAACCTCAAAGACAAGATCCACTTGGGTTGGAAAGTTAGTCTCATGGGAGTGAGAATAATCGTGTTTGCACTTTGCATTATTTGCTTGTGTGTTTTCTTAAGTGAGGGAATTTCTCCAGAGTCAGAAATTCTCCAAGAAATTCTCTAAAAAAAGTCTCTCTTTTGAGCCATAGCTCTGTGAGCAATTACTTTGAAAAGGAGCCTCTGGATGTTCTTTCTCAAAGAGCTTTAAAATGTGGTGCTGGTCTCTTTTTTTCTGAACCACATCAAAGAGCACAGATTGTTTCCTTTCTGAGAACAAAACTCTTTAATGACAAGAAAGAACAAGAAACCGAGCAGCCAACCATCCCTATCAGGAAAGACACCAGCAACCCTAACTATGACAAATGATCCGACTCTGCAGACTCTAGTCATTTTTTGAAATTTAAGCACAAATATAACAATCATACCCCAGCATATGTGCTCCTAAAATGCAAGCACACTTTCTAGCTCTAAATGCTCTTCGCAAACCTATTAATAATGAATTCTCACAGGACAGGCTCATTAGGCCTATCAAATAGGTAGCATGAAATGTTTAGCAAAAATTACAAGTTGTTAGTAAAATGACAAATAGCAAAATTATAAATGTTCTTATTCTTTGATTAAGCAACAGTATTTGTAGGACTTTATCATATATATATGGGGGGGGGATTTTTTGTTTGTTTTGAGACAGTCTCACTATATCGTCTTTGGTAGAGTGCCGTGGCGTCACAGCTCACAGCAACCTCAAACTCTTGGGCTTAAACTATTCACTTGCCTCAGCATCCCAAGTAGCTGGGACTGCAGGCGCCCGCCACAACCCCTGGCTGTTTTTTTTATTTTTTTTTCCACGTCAGATGGGTAATGTGCTGTCATAACAAGATTTGTGGGAGGCACATCTCACGCATGCGCCTGAAGACCCAATCATTACACTTCTGAACTACAAAAGGATCACCTGGCTGGTTTTTTTGTAGTTGTTGTAGTTGTCATTGTTTAGCAGGCCCTGGCTGGGTTCGAACCTGCCAGCCACAGTGTATGTGGCTGGCGCTCTAACTATGGGCGCTGAGCCTGTGTGGGCTTTTGTGTGTGTGTGTGTGTGTGTGTGTGTGTGTATACATATGTGAAAAATGATAGATATTAAGATTATTTGTTGCACCATTTTCTTTTTGAGACATAGTCTCACTCTGTTGTCCCATGCTCGAGTGCCCTGGCATTAGCTTTGCTCACAGCAACCTCAATCTTCTGGGCTCAAGCGATCCTCCTGCCTCAGCCTCCCAAGTAGCTGGGACTACAGATGCCTCGCACCACACCTGGCTAATTTTTCTTTTTTCTTCTTTTTTTTCAGACAGAGTCTCACTCTATCCCCTTGGGTAGAATGCTGTGGCATCATGGCTCACAGCAACATCAAGCTCTTGGGCTCAAGCAATTCTCTTGCTTCAACCTCCCAAGTAGCTTGGACTATAGTCATGTGCCATGATGCCTGGCTATTTTTAGAGCTGGTATGTCACTGTTGCTCAGGCTGGTCTAGAACTCCTAAGCTCAAGCAATCCCCTGCCTCAGCTTTCCAGAGTGCTAGGATTACAGACGTGAGCCACCTCTCCTGGTTCTTTTTTTTCTTTTCTGAGACAAAGTCTCACTCAGTTACCCTTGGTAGAGAACCATGATATCATAACTCAAAACAACTTCAAACTCTTGGGCCTGAGCAATCCTTTTGCCTCAGCCTCCCAAGCAGCTGAGACTACAGGCGTACACCACCACACCCAGTTAAATTTTCTATTTTTGGTAGAGACAGGCTCTTGCTCTTGCTCAGGTGGGTCTTGAACTCCTGAGATCAAGCCATCTGCCAGCCTTGGCCTCTCAGAGTGCTAGGATCATAGGCAAGAGCCACTGTGCTGGGCCAAGTTAGCATCTGTTAGACTTTCATTTGCTTAAAAAAGGGAAAAAATGAATTATTTTTAGATGCTAAGACTGTCTCTAGAAGGATTCCCAAGAAAGTAGTGTCCATGGCTATGTTAGGATGGGAACTGGTTGTACCTTTTCAACCATTCAAATTTTATATTTTGTGACTGCATTATCTATTCACAAATATATAAGCTGAATCAAATTTTAGAAATAATCCTCACAGGCCGGGTGTGGTGGTTCACGCCTATAATCCCAGCACTCTGAGAGGCCGAGGCAGGTGGATTGCCTGAGCTCAGGAGTTGGAGATCATCCTGAGCAAAATTGAAACCCCCATCTCTACTAAAAATAGAAAATCTGAGGCAAGAGGATCTTTTGAGCCCAAGAGTTGGAGGTTGCTGTGAGCTATGATGCCATGGCACTCTATCAGGGCAACAGCTTGTCTCAAAAAAAAAATAAAAGAAAATAAAAAAGAAGAAAGAATTCTTACAAATACTACTTTGAAAAGAATAGTTGAAAAACTATTAGGAATAATGATCTCCTTTTCTCCTTTTTTCCCCACCCTCAAAGGCTAATATAGTTTGAGAGAAAAATGCATGAGGCAAGCGACTGTAAAAAAGGATCAAAATGGGGTGGCACCTGTGGCTCAAGGGAGTAGGGCGCCAGCCCCATATGCTAAAGGTAGTGGGTTCAAACCCAGCCAGGGCCAAAAACTGCAAAAAAAAAAAAAAAAAAAAGATCAAAATGCCAGTTTTTAGGTAGGCCCTTCCTTTCTGTGTAGCCCAGACATGGAGCTATGACATTCTCATTGTGGGGAGTTAAGAGAGCAAGAGTTCATATCACTTATTGAAAGTAAATGATGTCTATGCTGGGCATGGTGGCTCACACGGGTAATCCGAGCGCTCTGGGAGATGGAGGCAGGAGGATTGCTTGAGGCCAGGAGTTTGAGACCAGCCTGAGCAAGAGGGAGATCCCCTGTCTCTGCAAAAAAATAGAAAAATTAGCCGGGTGTCATGGTGGGTGGCTGGAGTCCCAGCTATGTGGGAGACTGAGGCAGCAGAATGACTTGAGCCCAGGAGTTTGAGGTTGCTGTGAGCTATGATGATGCCACAGCACTCGAGCCTGAGAGACAGAACAAAATCCGGTCTCAAAAAAAAAAAAAAATCTTCACCCATCCTTTCATCCATCCCTGCAATATTTTATTTATCTTTTTAATGTGTAGAATACCAGTGCACATGCAACATTTTAATAAAACGTATAGTGAATATTTAATATGTAACAGGCACAGTGTTTCTGCCTTTTTTTTTTTTTTTTTTTAAGACAGTCTCATTTTATTGTCCTTGGTAGAATGCCGTGGCATCATAGCTCACAGCAACCTCTAACTCTTGGGCTCAAGCGATTCTCTTGCCTCAGCCTCCTGAGTAGCTGGGACTACAGGTGCCTGCCACATGCCCAGCTATTTTTTTTTGTTTTAGAGACGGGGTCTCACTCTTGCTTAGGCTGGTCTCGAACCTGTGAGCTCAAGCAATCCACCTGCCTTGGCCTCCCAGAGTGCTAGGATCACAGGCGTGAGCCACCATGCCCAGCCCATCTCTGCTCTTAAGGAACTCAGTTACTCTGGGGAAAGAAATTTTAACCAATAATAAGAATAATAATCCAAAATGATGAGGGCTATGATAAAGATGTATACAGAATATTTTGCTTTCTTAAATACTTGGGATTCCCTGCGCCTTTGCCAAGATGTAAATGTGAAATAGTCACAGATAGGGTATTTCAGCCTTTGTGCTTTTCTTCCTAGGGACAGGTACAAGGGGGTGGGTACATGTGAAAAGGGACACACCCACAACAGGTAAGAGGTACAGGGTGTTTCTTCTATTTTGAAATAACTCTAACTCATCAGACTTTCAGATGCTGATGGGATCTCTATGTTTATAAATCTGAATTAGATTAAATTTATCACTGGGTCCAATACAATTTTCTCTACTCTCTTGTTTTTGAGTAATCTCAAATTCAGGTGCTTACTCTGCAATGCATTTTCAACAATTCATTTCAATTTAGCAAACATTTATTGAGTGTCTCCCCATTCAAGGCACTGGGATAAAACGCTAACTAGGACATGGCCTTGTAGCAGGAGAGAGCCAGCTAGGCGGTTAAGGAGAATTGAGTGTGTTGGATGTGACATTCGAAATCCCACTGCCCACACTGCCACCGCCTCCTTCGGAGTGCAAAGGTCATCCAAGGTAGAAACAAATACATTGGATCTCCTGAGGGAGAAGGTGATTAATTTGGGGTAGAGGTTGGTGGGGATCAACCAAGGTGACGTTGGAATTTGGACTTGAGGAGGGTAGGATTTCATAAGGCAGAGAAGGACACGCTACAAAGAATGAGAACTTTTGGGTGGTGCCTGTGGCTCAAAGGGGTGGGGCGCCGGCCCCATATGCTGGAGGTGGCGGGTTCAAACCCAGCCCCTGCCAAAATCTGCAAAAAAAAAAAAAAAAGAATGAGAACTATTTGTGAGAATCTGGAGACATGCCATCACCTAGAGTCTTGGAGTCATGAGGACGATGAAGGTCATGAATGTGGGTGTGGGGCAAGGAGTAGCAGGGGACGAGGTGAGTTGGGGAAGCAGGTCAGGGTTCAGATTGCGAGGTGCATCTGTACCTATTCTATTTCAGATAGGAGTATCACTGCTTCAGAGGTGTGACCCTGACATCATAGACACGTTTGTGACTGAAAAATCAGGGCAGGGCACAGGAGGTCACACCTTTAATCCTAGCACTCTGGCGGGCAGAGGTGGTGGATGGCTTGAGCTCTGGAGTTCAAGAGCAGCCTGAGCAAGAGCCCATCTCTACTAGAAATGGAAAAAACAAGGCGGACATGCTGGCAGGAGCCTGTAGTCCCAGCTATCGGGAAGCAGAGGCAAGAGGATTCCTTGGGCCTCAGAGTTTGAGGTTGCTGTGAGCTGTGATGATGCCACAGCTCTCTACCTAGTGTTTCAAAAAGGAAGGAGGAAGGAAGGAAGGAAGAAAGGAAGGAAGGAAGGAAGGGAGGGAGGGAGGGAGGGAGGGAGGATGGAGGGAGGGACCAGTAACAAGGAAGGGTTGTAGTTTGTAGCTGTGAGGCACCTGGAGGCAGACTGAAAGTTGGACAGTCAATGAAGGAGCTATTGCGACAATCTGGAGAAGCAGCGAGAGGGCGTGAATGCTTCCTGCGGGGCAGGGGAGGAGGGAGAAGCGATTGGACAGGGCAGAACTGTGAGGGGAGGTGATCACTTCAGGCTGTGCAGCTCTCATGACAGAGCCAGAGAACACTGGAGAAGCAGCAAGCTGGAGGGGAGAAGGACTTATTTTGACTTCGGTTGTGTTGAGTCTGGAATGTCTGTGAAACAGCCCGAGGGAGAGGGCGGCAGGAAGTTATATCTGCAGATGTGGACCTCAGGAGAGACAGCTGGGAATATTGTTTAATGTGTCGCTATCACACATTATCCATTGATTTACTAGTTAGTATTGGTGTAATTTGTCCCCAGGAGGGGGAGGGGAATGACTCTGGAAAAGAATGAGAACTAGTAGTTTATTTATTTATTTATGTTGTTCCCTCCCTGCTGGGAAATAATAGTTCAAAACTTGTTTCTTACCCTCAGTGTAATTGAGGGTAACCAGGCATTTCTATTATTAAAGGTGACTCACTGTGTGTCACTGAGAGGGAGCAGTCAGAGTCCCAGATGGGTAGCCTAATTCAAATGCTTCCCAGATCACGGCCATGGAGCCCTACCTCTCCACCATTTAAATCAGTGTGTTAGGTTCAAAACCTAGTAGTGCTGGCTGGTAAGAAAAGAGCAAACCCAAGAAAGAGACTGGGCAAAAGTCATATTTATTGGGGGGAAACAGAAAAAACTAGTAAACAAATTGAAGAGGGCGTACGAGAGAGCAGAGGATCCAGAAAGAGGGGAAGCCCAGGAGGGCAGGGGACAGCAGAGTCACGTGCCATAGAGGAGGAAGGCCACAGAGAGGCTGGGACGTGACAGGTGTCGTGGGAACATTCCAGCACCTTAGTAGACTGGTGAGAGCAAAGCCAGGCCATGGTGGGGTGGCCTCGAGAGTGGGAGGCAGGGAAGTTGAGGCAGCATGTACAGATATTTTAAAGAAAACTTTACTGGTATAAAGAAAGCAAGAGGTGGGGTGGATTTGGGGGCAGGTACGATTGCAGTAAACATGAGTATGTCTGTAGACAGAAGGGTAGGGGCCAGTGGTGAGCACTTGGTTGGAAGTGATTTCATAAATGAAATAAAATTCTAGAAAACGTAGAAGTGAATGTGATCAGGATTACAGGAAAGATGGAATTTTCCAAACTTGTTAAAAATAGATTTCCCTGAAGCATCCCAGGAAAGTCTAAAGCATGAGGTCTGGGTTTGGGGCTCTGGAATTCATATTTTTAGTAAATTCTTTTTGATGGTTAGTCAGCAATTCTAATCATCAGAAACACTGAGAGATGCTGATTAGGAAATCTATCGGTGAGAGCCCAGTCAGAAAACAGAACCCATCTTAGGTATTTCAAATGGAGGAGTTTAATACAGGGAAGTGGTTTTGCAGCAGGGAGTAGTCACTCTTCCTGCTGGTGTTACCAGAGTGGAGGAACCACAGAAGTATTGTTCATCATCAGCAAATGTGGAGCAACGTAAATAAATGTCTATCAACAGTAGAACAGATGAGAAGATCATCAGTCGTAAGACAGAATGCGAGGAAATAGCAACAAAATAGAACAAACTACTGCAATACACAGTGAGGATCAATCTCAGAAACACAATATTGAGCAAAAGAAACTTGACATAGTGTATTTCATCTGTGTGTATATAAAGTCCCCAAACAGGAAAAACTAAGCTATATTATTTAGGATGCATAGGAGAGAAAAGGAAGTGACTACTATGAAGGTCAACATAGCATGAGCTGTGTGGAAGGAGAAAGTGGACTGTAATATATGGTGGGTATGTGTGGTGGGGGTCACGTCTGATTATGCAGGGAAAAATCTATTTCCTGGGCAGCGCCTATAGCTCAGTGGGTAGGGCCTCAGCCACATACACCCAGGCTGGTGGGTTTGAACCCGGGGCCAGCTAAAAACAACGACAACTGCAACAACAACAAAAAATAGCCGGGCGTTGTGGCAGGTGCCTCTAGTCCCAGATCCTTGGGAGGCTGAGGCAAGAAAATCGCTTAAGCCCAGGAGTTGGAGGTTGCTGTGAGCTGTGATGCCACGGCACTCTACTGAGGGCTATGGCTTGAGACTCTGTCTCAAAAAAAAAAAAGAAAAAAAATCTATTTCCTGCCTGGGCAATAGTTACATGAGTGTTTCTTTTATAATTAGTCATCAAATGTCACCTTTGTCTTATGCTTTTTATTATTTCACAATTATGTTTGTGTACATGTGAATATATATGTGTATATATATATAAAACTTTTTTTTTTTTCTGGTGCCCTAGGTAGAATGCTGTGGCCTCTTAGGTCACAGGAACCTTAAATTCTTGGGATTGAGCAATCCTCTTGTCTCGGCCTCCCCAGTACTGGGAATACAAGTGCCTGCCACCACACTGGCTAGTTTTTCTCTTTTTAGTAGAGACAGGGTTTTGCTCTTGCTCAGGCTCGTGTCAAACTCCTGAGCTGAAGCAATCCACCTGCCTGAGCTTCCCAGAGTGCTAGGATTATAAGTGTGAGCCACCACGACCAGCCACACAATAACGTATTTATTTATTTATTTTTTTTGTAGAGACAGAGTCTCACTTTATGGCCCTCGGTAGAGTGCCATGGCGTCACACCGCTCACAGCAACCTCCAACTCCTGGGCTTACGCGATTCTCTTGCCTCAGCCTCCCGAGTAGCTGGGACTACAGGCGCCCGCCACAACGCCCGGCTATTTTTTGGTTGCAGTTTGGCCAGTGTCGGGTTTGAACCCGCCACCCTCGGTATGTGGGGCCCAGCGCCTTTACCAACTGAGCCACAGGCGCCTAACGTATTTTTAAAAACCATATGAAGGACTGCCAGTTTCTGGAGCTCCCCAGCCAGTTAGGGAACTACTTAGAGAAAAGCAAGAGAAGTAGGAGCTGGGTGTGGTGGCTCACCTGTCATCCCAGCACTCTGGGAGGCTCAGGCAGGAGGATTGCTTGAGCTCAGGAGTTTGAGACTAGCCTGAGCGCGAGACTCCTGTCTCTACTGAAAATAGAAAAACTAGCAGGGTGTTGTGGCAAGTGCCTGTAATCGCAGCTACTTGGGAGGCTGAAGCAGGAGGATGGTTTGAGCCCAGGAGTTTAAGGTTGCTGTGAGCTGTGCCCACCACTCTACCCAGGGTGACAGAGTAAGACTCTGTTTCAAAAAAAAAAAAAAAAAGGGAAGGGAAGCAGGGAGGTGTGCAGAGGGACTTTGCGATTATGGCTGCCGCCCTCTGCCCAGTCATGATGGCTGGCACACAGCCTGCAGGGAAGGCCCCCTGCAGCGTTTACCAGGAACTCGTTCTTTCTGACATGCATTCCATTTGGGCTCCTTTGATTCTCAGCTTTCCCAGCTCACAGTAGGTTTAAGAAATGAAGCACCAAGCTGGCACGTGGCTCATGCCTGTAATCCCAGCACTCTGCCAGGCAGAGACGGTGGATCGCTTGAGCTGAGGAGTTCAAGACCAGCCTGAGCAAAATCAAGACTGCTGTCTCTACTCAAAATAGAAAAACTGGCCAAGAATTATGGTGGGCACCTGTAGTCCCAGCTACTAGGGAGGCTGAGGCTTGAGGATCCCTTGAACCCAAGAGTTTGAGGTTGGTGTGAGCTATGACACCACAGCACTCAGCCCCAGGGCAACGGAGTGAGAGTCTGTCTCAAAATAAATAAATAAATAAAGTTAAAAATAAAATAAAATAAATTTAAAAAAGAAATAGCAAATTTGCCAGGAAATGCTCAGCTGTGGGTTGCAGGAAAACAGGGAGGAGGGAAAGGAAAATCCAGAAACCAGACAAATCGGTAGCTGGGCCAAGCAGGGTAGGATGACTTGGGAACGTGATGAGCCAGCCTTTGGCCAGAGACCTTAAGAGACCTCACAGCCGGTGGTGTGATCCTCAGGAGAGGGTTAGGGTATGATGGTTCTGTTCTATTTAAAGAAGCATATGTTAGAGAGAATTTCCATTAAAAATAATTTTCTTTTTTTACTTGTGTGGTCTGAGATACAAGACAAAAAGAAGAAAAAATATATTTTTTAAAAGTTTGTCATTTAAAGGAATAGAACAAAAAAATTAAATTTGTTATTGTTTAATTGTGCTAAAATAAAGACACACAACAGAAAATTCATCATTTTTTTTTTTTTTTCTTCTAGACAGAGTCTCACTCTGTTGCCTGGGATAGAGTATAGTGGAGTCATAGCTCACAGCCACCTCAAACTCTTGGGCTAAAGTGTCTTCTTGCTTCAGCCTCCTGAGTAGCTGGGACTACAGGTGCCTACCACAAGGCCAGAATAGTTTTTTTATTTTTAGTTGAGACGGGGTCTCGCTTTTGGTCAGGCTGGTCTTGAACTCCTGAAGTCAAGTGATCTACTGGCTTCATCCTCCCAGAGTGCTAAGATTACAAGTGTGAGCTACCTCACCCATTCCAAAATTCACCATTTTAACTTTTTTTTTGTAGAGACAGAGTCTCACTTTATGGCCCTTGGTAGAGTGCTGTGGCCTCACACAGCTCACAGCAACCTCCAACTCCTGGGCTTAAGCGATTCTCTTGCCTCAGCCTCCTGAGTAGCTGGGACTACAGGCGCCCGCCACAACGCCCGGCTATTAACTTTTTTGTTTTTTGAGACAAAGTCTCACTCTGTCCTCCTGGGTTGAGTGCCTTGACATTATCATAGCTCACAGTAACATCAAACTTTTAGGTTCAAGCGATCCTTTTGCCTCGGCCTCTCCAATAGCTGGGACTACAGGTGCCCGCCATAACGCCCAAATAGTTTTTTATTTTTTATTTTTACTAGACATGGGTCTCTCTTTGCTCAGGCTGGTTTTGAACTCCTGAGCTCATGAGATCCACCTGCCTCAACCTCCCAGAGTGATAGGATAACAAGCATGAGCCACCCGACCTGGCCCTGAAATAAGCATTTTCCTATCACTAATGGAGGAGCCCCGGGTTTCTTCACTGGAGGCGGGGTGGGCACCCTCTCTCCTTCTTCCCTTCTTGGAAACTTTGAAAATCTCCTGTGTATTCTTTTTTTTTGAGACAGAATCTTACCAGGTTGCCCTCAGTAGAGCGCTGTGTCATCATAACTCACAGCAACTTGAAACTCTTGGGCTTAAGCTATTCTCTTGCCTCAGCCTCCCAAGTACCTGGGACTACGACCACCTGCCACAACGCCCGGCTATTTTTTTTTTTTTTATAGTTATCATTGTTGTTTAGCAGGCTCAGGCTGGGTTCCAACCCGACGGCCCTGGTGTATGTGGCCAGCGCCCTAACCACTGAGCATGGGTGCCAAGCCCTCCTGTGCATTCTTTTTTTTTTTTTAGAGACAGAGTCTCACTTTATTGCCCTTGGTAGAGTGCCGTGGTGTCACAGCTCACAGCGAACTCCAACTCTGGGGCTTAGGCGAGTCTCTTGCCTCAGCCTCCTGAGTAGCTGGGACTATGGGTGCCCGCCATAAAGCCTGGCTATTTCTTTGTTGCAGTTTGGCCGGGGCCGGGTTCGAATCCGCCACCCTTGGGACATGGGGCTGGCGCCCTACCCACTGAGCCACAGGCACCACCCACCTCCTGTGTATTCTTGAGAATGTGATAAATAGAATGGGAAGAAAGAAAAATGAAAAGGTTGAGAACCAGTTGAGAAAGATGCTTAATGTATTTTGTTGATTTTACTTTTTCTAACTTGTACAGCTTGGTGGCCGTGGCCAACATTTCCACTAAGTACCTGTTGACATTTCCACCACTCTCCTCTTCTTGTTCTATCCATTTATTTTTTTGTCTAATCTTTAAGCATCATTCTTGTCTTAATTTCGGTATGCATTCTGTCCTTGTGCATAAATTAGGTATGGTTTTCTGCTCTTTATTCTAAATTGCCTATTTCTATTGTAATTTACAACATTCATAATTTCTAGTTTACTGCTTTTCTCCAAACACTTTTGCTTTCATTACAACACGTTCATAAATTAAAAGTCAACTGCCCCTCTCAAAGATTAAAAAGATAAAAGCCTGGGCAGCACCCGTAGCTCAGTTCGTAGGGTGCCGGCTGGTGGGTTTAAACCCAGCGGGCCTGCTAAAACAATAACAACTGCAACAACAACAACAGAAAAAATAGCCAGGCATTATGGTGGGCGCCTGTAGTCCCAACTACTTGGGAGGCTGAGGCAATAGAATCGCTTAAGCCCAAGAGTCTGAGGTTGCTGTGAGCTGTGATGCCATGGCACTCTATCCAGGGCGACAGCTTGAGACTCTGTCTCAAAAAACAACAAAAAGATAAAAGTCTGCAATGTGGGAGACATCCCTCACCCAATATGTATGTTACATGGAAGGGATGGCTTTGCCATCCTGCAGTCAGCTTTAGCATCCAGGGTTGGAGAAGAGACACAATCACAGCCAACCCTGAGCTTCCAGTAGCTCAATAGTTCAACGCAAATGAGAATCTGAGACACAACATGAACACATGGCCTCAAGATGCCACATCTCAAGCTGTGCAGCATCAGCCAGATGATCCACAAGACATGGATATTAACTTTTTAAAGATGATCCCCCAAATGTAAACAAACACAGGGCTGGGCGAGGTGACTCAGGCCCATAATCCTTGTACTCTGGGAGGCCAATGCAGGAAGATGGCTGAGTCCTGGAGTTCAAGACCAGCCTGAGCAAGATTAAGACACCATCCCTACAAAAAAGTAGACGAATTAACCAGGGGTAGGGATTAACCAGATCTTTGGGAGGCTGAGGCAAGAAGATCACTTGAGCCCAGGAGGGTGAGGTTGTACCGAGCTATGATGATACCTTTGCATTCTAGCCCAGGAGACAGAATGGGAGCCTGCCAAAGAAAAATAAGTAAATAAATAAAAATTGAAAACACAAAAATTTTAAATGCTCAGAGAAAACTCAGGGACTTCCATGGAGAAATGGCTGCACTGTGTTGCCAGTTGTTGTCCTTTGCAGCCACAGTCAACAGTATCCCACTGCTCCACCCTTATTCCTGATTTTGCTTTCTGTGGTTTCAGTTTCCTTTGGTGAGCCAAGGTCCAAAAATATCAAACAGAAAATTCCAGAAATAAGCTATTCTTAAGTTATTTTTGTTGTTGTTGCTGCAGGTGTCATTGTTGTTTAGCTGACCTGGGCTGGGTTCGAACCTGTAGCCTCTGTGTATGTGGCTGGCGCCCTACCCACTGAGCTACAGGCGCTGCCCAGCTATTCCTAAATTCTATGTTGTGTGCCATCCTGAGGAGTGGGATGAAATCGCGTGCCCAGGAAGTGATCCTCCCTTGTTCTGAGTCTCCCCACCGCCTAGGCTCCTCAGCTACGAGTGACCTGGGAGCTGTTGTGAGCTCGCAGTTGTGTGTTCAAGTCACCCTTATTTTACACCATCACGGCCCCAAAGCACAAGGGTAGTGATGCGGGCAGTTTGAATACGCCAAATAGAAGCTGTCAAGGGCTGCCTCTGAGTGAAAAGATGAAAGTTTTTGGAATAAGGAATGAGAATAATTTTTGGAATAAGCAATGAGAGAAATATTGTCCTTAAGTTACTAAGATTTATGTGAGAACAAATCTAGTATCTGCCAAGTTGTGAAGAAGGAAAAACAAACTTGTGCAGTTGAGAATCGGTAGTCATAGCTTTTAGTGTTTCTTCTCTTTCTTTCTCACTTTCTAGGAGTGTGTCTGAGAGCAGAGTTGTATTTCAAAATGTAGGTTTTATTATTATTGGGGTATGGCAAGGCCAACAGATCGGGAGGTGACTTGCCATTGACAAGATAGTTACACATAGTTCCCTAGAAATGGGAGGCGTGGGACGCCTCTCGGTACCATAGGGGCAACCCCAGGCTGGATTAGGAGGCCGATCGGCCAGGGGAGAGGGTGAATGAGGACCTTCATTGTGGTTTTCACAGAAAGAATGGGCAAGGCGGAGTAAGCAGGGTAGACAGGTTTAGGATTGGCCAGTGGAATAATTTCTGCAGGCTCCGGAGCATAGAGACTGTCTCTGGTCACCTGGTACCTGGCACTGGCTGGGGTGTAAAAGCCAAATAAAGAAGATGGTTTGGAATACGAGGTCTGGATTGGTTAGTTTGCACAGGAAACTCACGCTCCCAGGGAAGTGGTTTACTGTCTCTAAAAATTAGCCAACTTATCCTGGGAAGGGCAGGTTCTCCTAGTCAGAGAGGGACCAGATTCCAGAGCATCGAGGATACAGAAAATAATAAAATATTGACTGGGCGAAGTGGCTCACATCTATAATCCTAGCACTCTGGGAGGCCAAAGCAGGAGGATTGCTTGAGCTCAGGAGGTTGAGATCAGCCTGAGCAAGAGGGAGACCCCCATCTCTACTAAATATGGAAAAAAATTAGCTGAGTACTGTGGTGGGCACCTCTAGTCTCAACTACTTCAGAGGGTAAGGCAGGAGGATTGTTTGAGCCCAGGAGTTGAAGCTGTGAGCTATGATGACACCATGGCATTCTAGCCTGGGCAACAGAGTAAGGCTTGTCCCTCCTCCCCCCAAAACAAAACAAAAAAAAACTCATAATGAGTACAGTTAGTTGGAAACACAGAATGGCTCCCCCATATGAAGGTTCTGGGTCCTATGGCCCAAACCTGCCCTTGTGGCTAAGGAAATAATCTCCTGATCTGAGAACAGGAATCAGGAAGAAAATGGTCTCTCTTTGCCCCAATCCCACAAGGATTCTCACTTTCTAGGCCCCTTCAGCTCTCTCCTCTCTGATCTCTTCACACAGAAAGGTTTTAATCTTACAATGATAAATATCTTGGCAAGGTTAAAAAAATGACCTCACTGGGAAGAAAGTGAAATCCACCCTGGAAAATTTCAATGCAGAATGGCTGTCTTTCAAAGAGGAAATCTTGAGAGAGAGAGAGATGAGAAAAGTGACAAATATTATAATAAAACATTTTCAAATGAGGGTTGCTACTCAGCTGTAAAACTTTTCCTAAGTCTAAACTTGAAAAAAGACTGAAATAATAAACCTAGCTCCAAATTAGGAATGCCTGCAAACGTAGTAATTTCTACCTAAGAGGCTTTGTGTCCAAACATGTCATTTGAGATCCCAGGCAGACAAAGGAGAATGCCCTTGGAAACAAGGCCTCCATTCAGCTGGCAGCCCGAGGGCACTGGAGCTCCTCCCTGGGCTCCATAACATTTTCAGCCACATTAGGCACCAGCTTCAGACCTGGTGGGAAGCAAATCTAAGTGTCTCTTTTAGTGAAAAACAATGCGAATGCTGTATTTCACAAAAGATAGGAATTCTAGCACTTTTTGGATTGGTAGACCTGGAGCCTTAAAGATTAAATTTGACAGGAGCTTGTGGTCCTGGATGCTGATTTTTAAAGACATTTTTAGGCTTACAAAAATTACCCCAGAGGGATAAAATGCCCCAGATCCTCAATGAGCACAAGTTCTTCAACAGCTTAGGAAAAATATTTATCCTATTTGCATTTATCTTTGTATTCCCAGGAATAAATGAAGGAAGGAAGGAAGGAATGATCCATCCTGTAACCAGAGAGGCAGTTGCTCAGTACCGATAAGAATAATAGAATATTGGGTGGTGCCTGTGGCTCAGTGAGTAAGGCGCCAGCCCCATATACCGAGGGCAGCGGTTTCAAACCCAGCCCCGGCTGAACTGCAACCAAAAAAATAGTCGGGCGTTGTGGCGGGCGCCTGTAGTCCCAGCTGCTCGGGAGGCTGAGGCAAGAGAATCGCTTAAGCCCAGGAGTTGGAGGTTGCCGTGAGTCCTGTGTACATCATGGCACTCTACTGAAGGCGGTAAGGTGAGACTCTGTCTCTACAAAAAAAAAAAAAAAAAGAATAATAGACTATTTTAAAAAGTACAGATGACGCAAATCATCAATTCTTAAATTCACTCGTTTAGATCTACACCGATTGTTGCCACTTGCCAGGCATTTGAGATACAGGGCTAGTAAGCGAGATCCGTGGTAAGAAACAGCATAGTGGTGTCTGGGGTGGGGAGAGGGAGACTCCCTTGCCTGCAGGTGGAGAAGAAAGACTTTCAGGAGCTGCAACAAGAGGAGGAGGGGGGTGGCGCCTGTGGCTCAAAGGAGCAGGGCGCTGGCCCCATATAGGGGAGGTGGTGGGTTCAAACCCAGCCCTGGTCAAAAAAAAAACAAAAAAAAAGAAGAAGATTGAGAGGTGCATAGAAAATATTTATTGTCAGGCCAGGGCCCTAGTCCAGTCCCAAGTCGAGGCTTCAGAGGATGAAATGAGAGAAGGAAAAACAGTGTCTTTTAAAGCCCAAAGACAAGGAACCATCTGTGTCCCAATTTAGGAGAGCACAGTTTCCGAGTGCGACTGAGAGACCTCTGTACTAGGTCAGCCTGGGCTTGCTAGAGGTGCTCAGCTGGGATCATGGCACCTTGTTAGGTGTACGCGGCTCCCAGGAGGACATGCCAGGGAGGTTGGACAGATACTGCACAGGTAGAGATCCTCCTATCTCAACAATTCTTGCTCTTGCATATATTCTGAGGCCGTTGTGGTAGGAAGAATCCTAAAATGCTCCCCACTCTCAAGTGTTCCTGCCCTAATCCCAGGGTCAAGGACATGCTGCTATGTTCCATTTCCAGGAATAAAGGGATTTTGTACATGTCATTAAGGTTACTAATCAGCTGATTTAGGGATAATCAAAGGGAGGTTAGCTGAGTGCCCTAATCTAATCACAAGTCCATTAAGAGCAGAGAGTTTCCTAGTGGATGATAACAGGGAAGGACGTCCTTTGGGGGGATTGAGAGTTTGAGAACATGAGCAGGTTTTGCTGTATATTTCTTAGCCTGCAGATGGAGGGGTCACTGTAAGGACCAAAGTCCAGCCTCTAGGACCTCAGAGTGATCCCAACTTGAAGCCCACAAGGTCACAGGGACCTCAGTCTCAGCTGCACAAAACTGAATTTTGCCAACACTCTAAATGAGCTTGGAAGCATTTTCCTCCCCAGAGCCCAGACCAACTGACATTTTTTTTTTTTTTTTTTTCTCCTCAGAGTAACTTATCCTCATGGCACTGATGGACTTTTTGGTTGAGAGAACCCAGTTGAGCCTACCTGGATTTCTGACCTACAATTTTTTTTTTTTTTTTAGCAGATGGAAATTTTGATTTGTCACTGTTACAGTATTCAGACTGATTGATTACAACTTAAGAAATAAAGACTATTACTGGTTAGCGAGCTTGAAAATGTGATCTAGTGAAATGATACTGGGTTCATACCCCCTAAAAACTCTTGGGCCTGGGCATATGACCTACAAAACTTTGAGTTTGTAAATAGGTGCTGGGTTTTTTCTTTTTGTCTTTTACAGACAGAGTCTTGCTTTGTTGCCCAGGCTGAAGCATAGTGCTGTAATCATAGCTCATTGCAGCCTCAAACCTCTTGCCTTAGCCTCCCAAGTGGCTCGGACTCCAGGTGTGTGCCACCACATCTGGCTAATTTTTTATTTTTATTTTTCTTTGGTTATTTTGAGATCGAGTCTCACATTGTGGCCCTTGTTAGAATGCTGTGACATCTTAGCTCACAGCAACCTCAAACTCTTGGGCTCAAGGGATTATCTTGCCTCATTCTCCTGAGTAGCTGGGACTTATAGGCACCCACCACAATGCCCAGCTAGTTTTAGAGACAGGGTCTCACTCTTGCTCAGGCTGGTCTTAAACTCCTGAGCTCAGGCAATCCACCTGCCTCAGCCTTCCAGAGTGCTAGGGTTACAGGTGTGAGCCACCTCACTCAGCATACTTTTATTTTTGTAGAGACAGGGTTTTGCTATGTTGTCCAGGCTGGTCTCAAACTCCTAGCCCCAAACAATCCTTTTACCTCAGTGTCTCCAATTGCTTAGATTGCAAGTGTGAGCCACTGCACCTGGCCAACGTGCTTTTTTTAACAGCTGAGTTGGTAGTAATTTCTTATGTAGCAATGGAAAATTAAAACTCTGGGAGTCAAACATTGGGCTGGATAGTACAGAAACAGAGCGGTATCCTTCAAGAATCTTTGATCTTATGGAGGCAACAGATGTAGTCCAGTGCAGAAAGATGCAGAATTAAAGGCCAAACTGGAGCATGGAAAATCACTGAGAAATCACTTCTGAGATGTTCCGAGAGAGGGGTCAATGGCCTATGGTGATGAGGATGGTATCAGGGATGAGCAGGAGGATTCCAATTATAAATAACTCCCAACATTTATGTTGTTCCAGAGCCCCAAAAGTGATCTGTGGAGGGATGGATATGCACATAGGAGCATCCTTCCTTTTCTTTTTTGACATAAAAATCAATGGGGGGAAAAAGTCAAGAAGTGAGAATTTAGTTAAGGAGAGGATATAGGGCTAAATGCATCTTGTTGCTAAAAATTAATGAGCTATCTCCTATGGTGTTTATTACACATCCCATTAATAGACTGTATCTGTTTTGCTTTAAAAGATGCTGCTACTGTCCAATTATCCCAAATTTTTTTTCTTTTCAACAGTACTTTATAAAAAGCCAGCACATTAAAATAAAAGGAATGTTTAGGAGCCCCAGGGAGATTAAGCTGCCAGCCAGCTGAGGCAGGCCCTCTCTTGGGAACAGATTAATTTCTTCTCTTTTTATCTTTGCAGACTCTTCCCAAGACCTCTGAGGGATGAGGATGTCAGTGGAGAAAAAGCACCTACTGCAGACTTTTCCCTTCTCTGGAGGGGGAGACGTAGGGAGTTGTGGGGGAGGTTGGGCAATGACAGATGGGCAGAGGGAAAAGAACCAGTGCTCGCTAAACTATGGCCTGACAAGTCCTTGAACATTACTAGGAAGGGGCCATTTGCATCTTGCCAATTAGCATCTCTAGAGACCTTGATAAATGCACAGCAAAACATGCATTCCGCTTCATGTTGCTACACTCAGTTTGCTTTTCTTTTTTTAATTTTTTTGAGACAGACCCTCATTCAGTCATCCTGGGATTGAGAACCATGGTGTTATCATAGCTCACAGCCACTTCAAACTCTTGGGCTCAAGTGATCCTCTTGCCTCAGCCTCCTGAATAGCTGGGACTACAGGTGCCCACCACAATACCCACCACAATACCACTCTTGTTCAGGCTGGTCTCCAACTCCTGAGCTCAAGCTATCCACCCGCCTCGGCCTCCCAGAGTGCTCAGATTACAGGCATGAGCCAGCGCACCTGGCCCACAGTTTGCTTTTCCGGGACGGTGTGTCCGTTCTTCAGGTTCACAGAATATTTGCCCTCTTCCTTCCCTGCCTAAAATATAGCAAAGGACTGAGGATCTCAGGTTATGAAGAGATAATCCAGCAACAGAAAATATTTACATTTGTACAAATCAGTTTCGTAGCTTCCATTCACCTGAGAATCTACCTTGAGCACTGTGAAACTTACTTCAGGGTCTGGACATGGGTAGGGCATTGACAATGGGCCTAGTGTTGATCTGCTCATCAGGGGATGGCCGTGTCTTTGTCCTTCAAAGTACCCGTGGCTACTCCTGTGCAGGGAGTGTGTTCACCCTGAGCGTCAGTGTCTTCCTTAGTGGTTGCCTGTAGGGACGTCTCTTCCTCCTGGCCTGCTATGACTCGCTCTTGACCATCTGCCTAGCTTTGTATTTGGAATCCTTCCCTGCATACCAATTGCTACAGCCACTCTGGACTGTTTTCTCCCTCCCAGATACCCTGAGCTTCTGTCTAGAAACTTCTGGACACCTCCTCCTTTCTTTACTAGGCAAAATTCTACTTATTCTTCAAGTCTCAACATAAACTCTAGCTCTATTAACCTTTCCAAGATTCTTTAACACGTGGCAGGGACTAGATCCACTGTGGTCCCACCTGCCCTTGGCTGGCATGGATCATAACAGTCTCTGTCTATAAGGTCTCCCTTAGACTCAGCTAGTTGGGACAAAGACCCATCCTGTGTTGTTTTCTTTTCACATTTGTATTGCTGACATTATTAGTCTTCTGCTAATATTTGCTGAGATGATGGGCTGTCACACAGAGGGGATTTTTATAAGGCCCTGCACAATTTTTGTCTAGCTTACCTACTGCTGGTGCCATTAAATCTTGAGCTTCTTGTGGAAAAGGAGTGAAAAGACTGAGGAAAATACAGAGCCCTTCTGAGTGAAACCTGAAATGCTAACATATGGGGGTCGGGGGGGGTTATTTGTGGTGGGGAAAAAATAACAAGATTTTGGAAAGTATGTGTGAAACATTCAGCTTTTGGAAATTGTAGTTTGATGACCCACTAACGGCAGTTCTCAATCTGTGGGTCGTGACCCCTTTGGGGGTCGAATGACCCTTTCACAGGGGTCGCCTAAGACCATCCTGCATATCAGATATTTACATTACGATTCATAACAGTAGCAAAATTACAGTTATGAAGTAGCAATGAAAATAATTTTATGGTTGGGGGTCACCACAACATGAGGAACTGTATTACAGGGTCGCGGCATTAGGAAGGTTGAGAACCACTGGGCTAGAGGAAGGGAAAAATGAGTGGACACGAGTTTCCTGTTGGCCCTGCCGCTCATCTGCAGCCTTACTGATTTCAAATGCTGGCTACTTTGGGCAGGCCAAGTGGTTACTTCTGTGAGGTGTCTTTTCTTTTTTTAACTCAACAGTGGAAAGGGCCAGAAGACTTCCGAGTCACAGCCTTGACTCTGCTTCCCGCTGCAAATGTGAGGTAAAGCTCTTAGTTCCTCAATTATGTCATCCTTCAAAAGGGGGCACAATAGTGACAATGGAGGAGGTCTTGAAAGATGAAAGACCTTACATGTTGTTAACACATCATTTCTTTAAAAATGGTAAAACTGGTCGGATGCAATGGTTCACACATGTAATTCTATTTTTTCTTTTCTTTTTTTTTTTTTGTAGAGACAGAGTCTCACTTTATGACCCTGCGTAGAGTGCCGTGGCGTCACACGGCTCACAGCAACCTCCAACTCCTGGGCTTAGGCGATTCTCCTGCCTCAGCCTCCCGAGTAGCTGGGACTACAGGCGCCCACAACAATGCCCGGCTATTTTTTGGTTGCAGTTTGGCCGGGGCTGGGTTTGAACCGGCCACCCTCGGTATATGGGGCCGGCGCCCTACCGACTGAGCCACAGGCGCCGCCCTTCTTTTTCTTTTCTTTTCTTTCTTTTTCTTTTTTTTTTTTTTTTTTTTTGAGACAGTCTCATTTTGTTGCCCTCAGTAGAGTGCTGTGGCATCATCATAGCTCAGGGCAACTTCATATTCCTGGGCTCAAGAGATCCTCTTGCCTCAGCCTCCCAAGTAGCTGGGACTAGGCATGTGTTACCACACCCAGCTAATATTTCTGTTTTTAGTAGAGACATGTTGGTCTCAGGCTGGTCTCAAACTCCTGAGCTGAAGGGATCCTGTGACGTTGGCCTCCCAGGGGGCTAGGATTATAGGTATGAGCCACCGAGCCCAGCCTAAATTCTAATTTTCCTTTTTTTTTTTTGAGACAGAGTTTCAAGCTGTTGCCCTGGGTAGAGTGTCGTGGTGTCATAGCTCACAGCAACTTCCAACTCTTGAGGTCAAGCAGTTCTCTTACTTCAGTTTTTTTTTTTTTTTTTTCTTTTCTATTTTTAGTAGAGGCAGGTCTTGCTTTTGCTCAGGCTGGTCTCAAACTCATGAGCTCAAGCTATCCACCCGCCTCAGCCTCCCAGAGTGCCAGGATTACAGGCGTGAGCCATTGTGCCTGTCCTCTAAATTTTAATTTTCAAAAAGGTAAAATCTCAACTCTTATGCACATGTAACATGAACATGGTCAAAGATTTACTTAACTCACTGGTTAATGTGGTAAGACCTTAAAACTGGTTCACTTAGAGATTTTTATCCTTTATATGGCACAGTTCCTTTGCATCAGCATGAATAGGAATCCGTGTATTCCTACAGACAAGGAAAATTTATGTTGTCAGTTTACTACAACTTAACTTCTATCCCTACAGAGTTGTTAAATACTTTAGTCAATCAAAAGGTGCATACATGTATAGAGTCAAATGTTTGTTGGAAGGCCCACTAGACACACCCAGCGCTTGACTACCAGGACACCAGGATTTCATGCTTATGTCCAAGTCTTTGACGGGTTTTCCTGATGCCCATTCACGGGGCATTGCTGCTCCATGGACAACCCTTTGTCCTTTGTTGACTTCCTTTCTTTTTGTCCTTGACAACTACTTCACATCTTTATCTCACTCCTCCCATCCCAGGGTCTTCTCTATTGAATGAGACCCCAACCCATTTCCATCAGCCTTAGGGAAGTAAGTATCCCCCTGATGAGTCTCAGGACTTGCTACTCCAAAACATTTTGAGATGAAGGAATTTGAGAAAGAACATGCGGAAGGTCTCTCTGACTTTTCTCTGCTCTTTTCTCCAGAATCAGGTTATAAAATGCAGGAAGGCTTTTCCAACTTTCTCTTGAAGCAACCTGTAAGACTCTCATGTGAGAGATAATTATATGCAAAAAAAAAGGAGTATCCTTACCTCTGAAGACCCAGAGATACAGAAAACCTGAGCAGATCAGAGCGCCCCCAGTTGATTACCATGAGATCATACATTTTTGCTCTATCATATTTCTCCGTGACCATCCACTCTATCAAACCAAGCATAAAAATACGTGTGTTTCTTTGCATCTTCATTTTCTTATGAAGGCTCCCATGTCACCCAAGACTTATATAAAGGAAATTTGCATGCTTTTCTTTTGCCAACCCTACAGGAGCTGCAGCCATGAACTTAAGATGGATAGTGGAAAAGATATTTTTCTTCCCCTATATCTTTTTCAAGACCATTTTCCTTTAAGGAACATTCCTCTCTTCTGTTTTTAAGTATAACCCCCCTCCCCCGCCCACACACACAAAAAAACCAATACCACCCCCAACAAAACAAAACAAAAAAATCTCCAAACAAAAAACCCCTGACATTTTGATGGCAAACAGCAGGAATGAACAAACTGGCTCCTTACAGCGCCAGGCAGTAAATTTCAGGCTTTGGGGGCCACATATTGTCTCTGTTGCATATGCATTTTGTTTGTCTTTACAACTCATAAAAATGTAAAAGTCATTCCCGGGCTGTGCACAGGGCAAATACAGGCTGCAGGGCAGATGTGGCTGAAACAAGCATGTAGTCTCCACTCACGCTCTGGGACAGAAAATGATAACCGTGCTTTTCCCTCGTACATGTTGGGTGTGGCTATGTGCTTGCTTGGCAGGTGGAGTGTTAGCAACTGTGACCTGAGAACAAGCTTTGAAGACTCGCTGGCCCAAGAAGGGTGAGAGCCACATGGAGCTGACCTGGATGTAGATTCTAGCTTGGAACCAACCAGGATATGAAGATCAGTGTGCAAAGGAATGGCTGACTCTTAAAAGTAAACTGCCGTGGTAGGAGAATTCAGTAATTGTAGTTATTTCTGTTTTGCTCAAAAAATCTTTGCCTCAACACAAAGAAATGATAAATGTCTGAGATGATGGGTATGCTAATTACTCTGATCTGATCACTGTATTACATATATACATATATGTCTCAAAACATCACTATATACTCCATGAATATATACAATTAGTGTTTGTTAACTAAAGAATAAAATTAAAATACAAAAACAAGAAAGAAAGACTTTGACTAGTGTTTCTCAAAATGTGATCAGGGACCACCTGTAAAGTATGATCAGCATTATCTGGGCTGGTTGCCAAGTACTAGTTTTCTGAGCCCTCACCTTTGAAGGACTAATTTGGAATATCTGGGGAGAAGATTTAATAACGTGCATTATTACTAAACTCCCTGGGGGAGTCAGTGAACAACTGTTGCAAAGATTTTTAGAAGGGTTCTTTGTATTGGGTTGGTAATAGCTACTTTGCTGGGCACCTGCCAGGCAATAGTTGCTTTGCATAGATATGCACTCTTATTTTTATGTTTTTTAGAGACAGAATCTTGCTCTGTTGCCCAACAATGCAAACATAGCTCCTTGAAGCCTTGAACTCCTGGGCTCAAGTGATCCTCCTGCCTCAGCCTCCTGAGTAGCTGGGACTACAGGTGCCCACCACCAAGCCGGGCTCTATGTTTTTTTTATTTTTATAAAGATGGGGTCTTGCTATGTTGCTCAGGTGCTGATCTCAAACTCCTGGCTTCAAGTCATCCTCCCATCTTGGCCTCCCAAAGTGCTGGGATTATAGTATAGGTATGAGCCACCACAACTGGGTATCTTTTTTTTTTTTGAGACAGAGTCTCACTATGTCACCCTCGGTAGAGAGCTGGGCTCTCTATCACAGCTC
The DNA here is from genome assembly GCF_027406575.1 of Nycticebus coucang. Classification (NCBI taxonomy): domain Eukaryota; kingdom Metazoa; phylum Chordata; class Mammalia; order Primates; family Lorisidae; genus Nycticebus; species Nycticebus coucang. The sequence continues at coordinate 54,782,978 of NC_069798.1, read as the reverse complement.
ACAGCAACCTCAAATTCTCGGGCTTAAGCAATTCTCTTGCCTCAGCCTCCTGAGTAGCTGGGACTACAGGTGCCCATCATAACGTACGGTGATTTTTTTGTTGTAGTTGTCATTGTTGTTTAGCAGGCCAGGCCAGGCTTGAATCCACCAGCCTAGGTGTATGTGGCCGGCACCCTACTCACTGAGCTTCAGGCGCCAAGCCTGGCTATCTTATTATTATTTTTTTATTTTTGCTTTCAATTTCAGCTGTATTTCACTCTTCTTAGTTTGAAGTGGTTTTTTTTCCCTGTTCTTCCTTTAGTGCTTCTCTTACCCTTTGCCTCCCAAGTAGCTGGGATTACAGGCACCAGCCACAACACTCAGGTTTTTTTTTTTTTTTTTGGTAGAGACGGGGTTTCACTCTGGCTCACTCCTGCTCATACTGGTCTTGAACCTCCAAGCTCAGGAAATCCATTCGCCTCGGCCTCCCACAGTGCTGGGACTATAGGGGTGAGCCACCACGCCTGGCCTGGCTATCTTATTTTTAAACCTACTAACAACTCCATGAGGTAGGCGTGACTATGCTCATTTTATAGCTGAGCATGAAGAGGCTTAGAGAGGTTAAATAACTTACCTAGGATCACATGAGCAGCAAAGCAGAGGGTCAGGCGTACCTGGTGATTCTTCTGCTACGCTGGTTGCCTGCTGACGTACTACCGTAGTTTACAGCTTCAACCCTACTTGGGTTATACAGTTATGCAAATAGCCCAATGCAGCCAGTCCTCCGGAAAGAAGAGTCTTTGAAGCAAAAGAGAAGACTAGGGCAAGGGAGGGGATAGTGATTTGGGAAACCACTGGACTGTGGGCCTGGGGCAAGGCCATTTCCTATTTCTGGGGACATACGGAAGTGGGGGGGCGGGGTCAGCTGGGAAAGCAGGTCCAGGACAGGATTGAGTTGTCACACCTGCCACTGCTTACTGTGGAGCCAGATCCTGTGAGGAAAGCAAACACCCACCCACACTGCGTGGGCTGCTATAACAAAGTACCAAAGACAGGTAACTTATAACACAACAGGAATTTATCTCTCACAGCTCTGGAGGCTGGAAGTCTGAGGACAGGCTGCCAGCAAGGTCAGGTTCTGGTGAGGTCTCTCTCCCAGGTTGCAGACTGCCAGCATCTTCACCTCATCAAGAGGGAGTGGTAGGCGCATGGAGGAAGGAAAGCATTGATGGCAGCCACCTGTGAGACAAATTCTCACCTGGAGAAAGGGAGAAAGTTCTCTGGGGTCTCTCTTTATAAAAATTAGAAAATATATATTTGGGCGGCACCTGTGGCTCAGTGGGTCGGGCCCAGGCCCCCTATGCCAAGTGTGGCCAGTTTGAACCTGGCCCCAGCCAAACTGCAACAAAAAATAACCGGGTGTTGTGTAGTCCCAGCTACTCGGGAGGCTGAGGCAAGAGAATCGCGTAAGCCCAGGAGTTGGAGGTTGCTGTGAGCTGTGACATCACAGCACTCCACTGAGGGTGATAAAGTAAGACTCTATCTCTTAAAAAAAAAAAAATTGTGTATATATATATATATATGTTTGGAGGTGGGGGTCTCACTGTATCCCCTGGGCTGTTCTCAAATGATCCTCCCACCTCAGACTCCTGAGTACCGGGGACCACAGGCCAGAGCCATTGAACCAGTTCTGTGATCTCTCTCCTAGAGGCACTAATCTTGCTCAGGACCTAATCCCCTCCCCAAACCCCACCTCCTAACCCCCTCATCTTGGGGGTAGGGATTTCAACATATGAATTGGGGGGTACAAAACATTCAGTCTACATTAGGTGGATTATAGATATTGCACTGGCATTGCCTGAAGATCAGATGGTGTTCCTCAGGCTATCCCCCTGACCCCCAGGCTATCCCCCCAACCCCCAAGACTCTTGTGCCTGGGGAAACTTCATTTCCAGCAAACTTTCTGAGTCTCACGCTCAGAAATTCTAAACCACATTTTAAAATATGCCAAACTAAAGAAATGATTCACAAATGTTAGATTTTTTCCCTTGAAAAAGTATTACATAAGGAATATGTAGCAGAAGTAAATTCCAAAATGCAAAACAAATCACTTGAAATCCCAACAGTCAGGGATACTATTATTAGCATTTTAATGTGTATTCTTCCACATTTTTCCCGTGTATGCACACGTGCATCCCATATATAGATAGGACCATACTCTATATAAGACAGTTGACCCTTGAACAACATGAGGTTAGGGATGGGACCCCTCCCACACCACTCTCCACCCCACCCCCCTGCAGTCAAAAATCTTAGTATTGGGGGAGAAGGAAGAGGGGAGGAGGGAGGAGGATTGCTGTGCTCTCACCTAATGGGCACAATGTTAAAGGCATATGGCACACCTCCTGAGTGAGGGGTACAACTACAATAGGGACCTTACCTAACAAATGCAAACATTGTAATCTGATCATGTGTACCCTCATATTAATCTGAAAAAAAAAATCTGATTATAACTTGTTGTTGTTGTTCTTTGAGACAGGGTCTTGCTCTGTCACCTGGGCTCTGTCATCGTAGCTCACTGCGAACTCAAACTCGTAGGCTCCAGCCACCCCCCTGCTTCAGCCTCCCAAGTAGCTGGGAGCACAAGCATGCACCACCCTGTCTGGCTAATTTTTCCAGTTTTGGTAGAGATGAGATCTTGCTGTTGCTCAGGGTGGTCTGCAATTCCTGGCCTCAAGTGATCCTCTAGCCTGGGCCTCCCAGACAGCTAGGATTACAGGTGTGAGCCACCGGAGTATAACTTCTGACCCCCAAACATAACCACTTATCAGCTACTATTGACCAGAAGCCTTACTGATAGCACAGTCGATTTTATATGTTGTATGTATTATACACTGTATTTTTACAATGAAGTAAGCTAGAGAAAAGCAAATTATTATTTTTTTTTTTTTTGTGGTTTTTGGCCGGGGCTGGGTTTGAACCTGCTACCTCTGGCATATGGGACCGGCACCCTACTCCTTGAGCCACAGGCGCCGCCCTAGAGAAAAGCAAATTGTTAAGAAAATTACAAGGAAGAGCAAATATACTTACTATTCCTTTAATTGGAAGTAGATCATCAGAATGGTCTCCATCCTCAGAAGACAATCCCTGCATAGGTGAACCTGCACAGTTCCAACCTATGTAGTTCAAGGCCAAACTGTATTCTGTAGCTTGCTTTTTGCACTTACTGTAACTTAATGCACCCTTCCGTGTCAATACATATAAATGTACATTATATTTATGGTAAATTTTCAGGTAAAAGGGGAGATACTTGTTTGGGGGTACCATTTGGGACCTTTTACTTCCTCTTCACTTCACACTATTCAGCAAACCCCTACTCTGACCTGGGCTGGGCAGAAGCGTCCTGCCTTCAGCTGTACTTGCAATGCACCATGGGCTTGGAAAGGAGCTCTTGGCAGGTGCTGGGCCAGGAGCACCCTTACTGGCTTTTTTTTTTTTTTTTGGCAGTTTTTGGCCAGGGCTGGGTTTGAACCCGCCACCTCCAGCATACGGGGCTGGCGCCCCACCCCCCCTTACTGGCTTTTAACTAGTGCCTGTGGGCCTCTGAAAGTAGTCAGGGCGCTTCAGCCTCCACTGCTAACCCTGAGGGTATTCCAGCTCCACGGTCACCTTGAATGCATACCACTTGCAGCTTTGGGTTACACAGAGTGTCCATCCCAGGTCCCCACCCCCTGCCACTCCTCCCACACACAAGAGGCCAAGCGGTAGAGGGTTTGGGACTGGACTGAAACCTTAAGCCAAGTGAAACCAGACTTGGCGCCTTTGAACTGCAGAAGTGCACCCCCACCCCATGCTCTCTCCTCCCACGAAGGCCCCAGGGCCTCAGCAACAATGCAAAGTTCAAATCTACAGCTGCCTGCAAGCACATTTGGGAGCCATTAGGCAGCCCCTGACCTCCGCTGGCCCTTGGACAGACTTGTGACGACCCCGGGGCCACCCTCCCTGCCACAGAGACCGGGCGTGAGTCCTTGAAAGCAAAGGCAAAACTGTCCTGCAGTGGCCTGTTTGGGAGGAGAATGAATTTAAAATATAATCTCTAGTACATTTTTTTTTTAAAGTAATTAGGATAATTGGCTTCAGTCTGAGAGATAAACAACAAAGCAAATCCTTTAACCTCCTGTTGGGGGGTGTAAAGGGGCCTGGATTTGGATTTTCCTGGTGCTTTTTATGACCCAAGAGTTGGCCTCTCTCTGGCTCTGGACTGGGGCCGCACAAAGCCGGGTTAATCACAGAGCAGTTTCGGAAATGAGGGTCTTGAATGGAATTTCCTCAACACGCCCTCCACAGTCTGCAGCCTCCTCACTGAGCTTCCCCTTTGGGAAGGCCTGGGCAACAAAGGGGCTATTTCTCTAAGCCTTCCCCAGAGCCTCACTTGTCTGTACAAAAATTCAATAGAAGGAGGGCTGTCAGAAGAAAAGAAATCCAAGGCTGTGTATTCATGGAGATTTTACAATGTGTGAACCTCCGTGGGAGGAACCAAAATGTTATATATTGTAGGGAGAAGTCTCACCCTCAAAGAGATTAATATTTACTTAGAACGTCATGATTAGTCACAATAAGAGGGAAAAGTCAAGTCATGATTTGTAGCAGCAACCCAAGCAATCTCTGGACACATGAAAGTTAAAAGCTTTGGCTAGGCACACCTGTAATCCTAGCGTTCTGGGAGGCCGAGGTGGGAGGATTGCCTGAACTCAGGAGTTAGAGACTAGCCTGAGCAAAAGTGAGACAACACCTTCCCCTCCCCATCCACGTCTCCACTAAAAATAGAAAAACCTGCTGGGGGTTGTGTTGGACACCTGCAGTCCCAGGTACTTGGGTGGCTGAGGCAGGAGGATCACTTGAACCCAGGAGTTTAAAGTTGCTGTGAGTTATGATGCCCAGGGTGACTGAGTGAGACTCTGTCTCAGAAAAAAAAATGGAAAGAAGGAGAGAAGAAAGGAAGGAAGGAGAGAAGGAAGGAAGGAAAGAAGGAAGGAAGGAAAGAAGGAAGGAAAGAAGGAAGGAAAAGAAACTTATTAAGTGTTAAGAGTTCACTTATGTGGCCGGGTAGGGTAGCTCATGCCTATAATCCTAGCATTTTAGGAGGTCAGGAGGAGGATCCTTTGAACCTAGGAGTTTGAGGTTGCTGTGAGCTAGGCTGATGTCATGGCACTCTATCCAAGGCAACCAAGTGAGATTCTGTCTCCAAAAAAAAAAGGAGTTCACCAAGTATTGTACATCTCTTCTACTAGACAAGATCGCAAGGCCTGTGAAGTGGTAACTTGTCTCCCAGATCACCTTCCTTCTATGTACCTGCCACTCCCTCTTGGAGAAGTGGACTCCATTCCTCCAACCCCTGAAATCTGGGCTGGCCTGTGGCTGCTTTGACAGATGTAAGGTGATGGATGTTACACTGTGCCAGTGAGATCCAGGCCTAACCTTTGACAAGACTGGCAATTGTCACTTCCTTTCTTAGAAAGGACCCAGCTGACATGCTGTGAGGAAGTCTCACAAGCCACGGAGAAGACCAAGTGCAGGATAGTGGAAGCGTTGGGACCATGACCCCAGGTGGGCTTCCTGCCAATAGCGCTAACCCGCCAGCTCCAGGAGTGAGCCACGTGGCGGGGTGGAGCCTCGCCTCTGGATCCACCTCTGCTGACACTGCTGGGAGTGGAGGCGAGCTATCCCTGCCATGCTGGGCCTCAGCTGCAGAGCTAGGAGCAGACAAACGACGGTGGTCACGTTCCTGCCTCTGCTTTGTCTTCTCCACAGTCCTATAAAGAAGGCATTCTCAGTATTAGCCCCATTGCGTAGATGAGGGTTTGTGATGGACGAGATCAAGCAAATTCTCCAAGATCTCACAGGTGTGGGGTGGAGGAGGCCCAAAGATACAGAGCATGTCCTGGGATTGGTGCATACACCAACTTGGCAGGAGCTAGGGGTGGGATATTAAGAAAGTTGGGGGGCTGAGCGAGGTGGCTCATGCCTATAATCCTAGCACTCCGGGAGGCCGAGGTGGGTGGATTGCTTGAGCTCAGGAGTACACCAGCGTGAGCAAGAGCAAGACCTTATTTCTAAAAAACAAACAACAAACAAACAAAAAAACCCCTAAAACACTAAGTGGGCATTGTGATGGGCACCTGTAGTCCCAACTACTTGGCAAGCTAAGGCACGATCACTTAAGCCCAAGAACCTAAGGTTGCTGTGAGCTATGACGCCATGGCACTCTACCAAGGGTGACAAAGTGAGACTCTGTCTTAAAAAAAAAAGATAGTTGGGGGATATAAAACAGGGAAATGGATGCATCAGGATCAAATTAAGATGGGACCCTTGTGCCAGGATAAAAAGTGAGTGCTTCAAATGAGCATGGCCATGTATAAGCCACCATTGATGGTTTTTGAGCAGGAAAAATGATGGGGTAAACTTAAACAAGTGGTTGAACATGGGATAAAGGGCCAAGAGGCCGTCAGCAGATGGTCCAGCAAAGAGACAGAGGCATTCAGGAGGGAACTGAAGGAAGGAAGTTGGCGGCAACAGGAGTGGAAAGACACACATGGAAAGATTTTTACAAACCTAAAGGTAGGATTCCATGGCCAGGGATGCAGGAGGGCGTCCCACAGGAGAATGAGTGATACCACTGAAGACACTGGCAGTGAAAGGACTGCCAGTCTGGAGAGCTTGGTTCACTCAGAGTTTTGTGGAATTGGTACAGAATTGGGAGTGATGAATTTAGTTTTGGATATGCTGAAATTGAAAGGCTGAAAATGTGCAAGTCATGGCTCCAGCCCTCAGGCAGGTAGTAGTCCTGTGTCTTCCCTCTGCCCTACACATGCACAGTCACACGCACGCACATTCTTACACACATGTACACGAGAGACTAAGAAAAGTAGCATGTAACAAATAATAAGATGAACGAACTGCCAAAAAGCTTGGAACTGAGAATAAATGGCTGTGAATGACTTGGAAAGAAAAGTCAAGTGGCATCGTAGCACCCAAAGATATCACAGCAGAGTCAGAGGAGGGACATTCCTGTCAGACGTGCCTACAGGTTTTGAGCTCCAAGACAAAGGTCCCTGGAAGGAGGAGAAAGATTATAATGGGAATTACATGTTCAGTTTTGAGCTCCAAGACAAAGGTCCCTGGAAGGAGGAGAAAGATTATAAAGGGAATTACATGTTCTTTGAGAACGTTTCCTATTCCATAGAATAGCAGTGTATTCTGTATGGCCTGTTTTATATGTTAAATACATAAAAATAGGTCAAAAGGTGACCCAAAATGTTAACAGCGCCTAATCCTGGGTGTTAGGGGTCATGGGTGATATTTTCTTCTTTATATCTTTTCATATTTTATAAAGTTCCTAAACCGTGTGTGGCTTACACCTGGAATCCCAGTACTTGGGAGGCCGAGGCAGGTGGATTACTTGAGCTCACAGGTTCGAGACCAGCATGAGCCAGAGCAAGACCTGGTCTTTAAAAATAGCCTGGTGTTGTGGCGGGCGCCTGTAGTCCCAGCTACTTGGGAGGCTGAGGCAAGAGAATCGCTTAAGCCCAGGAGTTTGAGGTTACTGTGAGCTATGATGCCATAGCACTCTACCAAGGGTGAAAAAGTGAGACTCTGTCTCAAAAAAAAAAAAGTTCCTAAATAGTATGTGTATTAATATCCAAAAAGATTTTAAGTAGAAGTAATACGGCATAAAGAACACTGAACACTGCATTCAGGCCCGGAAAACTGTGATTGTTCCAGGCTCCTGTTGACGTATAAACTTGGATAAACGCTCAGCCTCCGCTCATGGGAAACAACATCCGGTTGCTTTCAGCCCAGGGACTCCTTCAAATTACTGGGGGCACTTCAGAAACATCTTCCTGAGTCCCTCCTCAGCCCCACTGGATCTATTATTTGAAGGGCACGGGTATTTTAAAAAGGTGGCCATGATCACTAATGTGTAGTTTAGGGGCAAGTGTCCCTGAGTGAAAGGCTCCTTCTTAGAAAGCCTTGGATGCCACAGTGAAGACCTCCTTCTCGGGACCTTCAGAGCCGGGAGAGAGTAGGGAGCTGGAGGAGACTGAGGCACGCCTATCTGTGTATATTGGGAGCGCCTCAGCTGCAGGTAGAAGGTGGGGTCTGATTCCTACCCATCAGCATTTGCAGACAATGAGTCAGAACCAAAGAAAATCACATCACCTCTCTGGCTGAGAGAGAAACCAGTTCCTCTTAGATGTCAAGTGCTGAGTGAGATCAGGACAGACCAGGCAGACTCTGGCTTTGCCCGTCCCTTCCCCGCTGGGAAGCAGAGCTGCTGGTCCCCCTTTCTGTAGGGGTTTGTGGTGGAGGAGAGGGAAGTGGAGATGGGCCAGGAGGGAGAGGCAGGATTAGGCCTGTGGCTGCTGCTTCCTCTGGGCTGAGGGGAGCTGCCACCTCACAGCTGGCTGGGTGCTGGGCTCCTCTGAAGCCTGGAGATTAGGGCGCTTTAATCCTCTGCTCCTTTCCCTGGGCTATTTCTGTGCAGAAGGGGGCTGGGCTGGCTGCTGGTTCCCTCAGCAACATGGGCCTGGCCTGGCTCCATTGTGAGGAGGGCCCCAGCTGGGAAAAGCAGGGGGAAGGAAGGGAGGAGATGGCTTTTCCAGGCCTTCCCTTCTCAGAGCTGTTGACACTAAGAGCCCTGGGTTCCAGAAGGGGAGGGAGAGGCCAGAGAGGGGCCTGTGGGTATGATTGAGCTCATTGTTCAGACGTGGAAAATTAGGGTGCAGCCACTCCTGGCTGTATGGGGCGAGGAGGTGTCAGAGAGAGGACCAGGGCAATTGTGCCCTCTTTGATGATGGGGAGGAGCAGACCAGTCCAGACAGCCATGCTTGGCAGCCCCTGGGGGCCTTCGGCCTGAGCGCTGGTGCTTGTGTTTTTCTGAGCTGGTGTCTCAAAATGGCTGCCCATTTATCTTAGCATTTCCATCTGCAGAACTTCTTAAAGGTTTCTGCCTCTCAAGGCCTCCCTCCCGCCCAATTCCCAAACCTTCACCCTCTAAGCCGCTGCTTTTTCTTCTCCTTGTCCAGGCTCCCCACATTCCTTCTCCCCACTTACCACCCCCATCCCCACACAAACAAAAGTCTCCCTCCCTCTTTCCAGTCTTTGTTTTTTCTCAGGATAATAAAAGTCCTCTCAGAGGTCAATAAAACCATCAGCAAAGGTTGAACTAGATGTGGGATGTACTTCAGTAAAGCTTTTATCCACAGCCATATTTAAACACCTTGGCATTTAAAGATCGGAACTGCCAAAACGAAAACACCGCTTTCCTGACCATACCCAATCCCAAGGATGTGAGAGTATTTTACAAACGTGATTTAATTTAGTCTCTTAAAAAGAAAACGAACGCCTTCTGGAGGGATGGGTTGCTATTTTTAGTAGTTCCCATCATGCCATTTCCTTGGGGACCATTGTTTCAACCTGGAGAATGTCATGCTATCAAGCATGGCATGGAGGCGACTCAGCCCCCCATCCCCTGAGCGCCTTCCCACTGCCGAATGCCTCACCAACAGAGAGGGACACTGCCACTGCCGAATGCCTCACCAACAGAGAGGGACACTGCCGGGGGGTCCAGTAGAACAAAGCAGGCAAGCCCCAATCTTAACTTCTTCTTTTCCCTTTTCGCCCTCAAAGGAAAATAGCCCAATTTCTTTCTCACAGGAAGGAATTAGAGCCCTGGGCCAGAGCAGCTGTCCTCAGACCATTCAGACAGTCCATTTAGCACTTAACTTCCTTAGGCTTCATTTTCTACTTGTGCAAGATACGGTCTGCTGTGAGGATTCAGGTAATTTATGTATGTGGCTCTCAGCACAGTAAGCAACATTAATATCCTTTGACTTATTGTCTTATGAATGTGCTTATGTCATCATCAATTACCAAGACAATAAGATATCATACCATCAACACTCCCCGTAAGCTAGTGCACAAGGATTACTGGTATGAGCCTCAATTTATAGGCAGAGTGGTGGAAGCTTGGGCAGGTTCAATAACTTGCCCAGGGCCACCCACCCAGTCAGGTGAAGTCTGGATATGAACTCAAAGCGCTGATCAAAATAAACCACATGCACCTTCCAGAGTATCAGCTGCCTCCCCGGCACCATGACTGTATAATAAATGGCCTAACCTGAGTCGCTGGAGGTGTGTCCTGTGGAGACAAGTCCATTATGTCAGCACATTTGAAAGCTGCTGGAGGCAATCCTAGGGTGGATGGCTTTTAGTGCCCATTAAGCAGGTGGGGAAAGTGGTAGATCAATGAGCAGAGATATTTTTGCAGCTCCCCCACGTGGGCTTGCAGTCCCGTGCTGCTGCCAGTCCAAGGTCCTTTGGTCGGCTGGAGCCTTAGGGCCTTGGAGGAGAACAGCCTTACACCAAGACAGAGGAGGCGGGTCTCCACACGCTGGTGTCAGTGGAATGGGAAGATAACAAAAATATCTTCTAGATCCAAGTCTCACACAGAAGGCACCTGAAGTGCTCACGTTCAAGGTTCCCTCTTCTGACCTCCTTGCTCTGTCTTTTTTTCAAACCAAACACACATGCTGACAAGAAGGAAATCATTAGAGTTAGGGGCTGACTTCCAGGAAAGCACTGAGGCGTTCCCGGTGGGGCTGGGGAGACAGGGGGTGGGGGATCCTAGCAAAGGGCAAGGGGGGAGAGAACGGGGCAGCAAGGAGAGGTGCTGAGGACCCAATGTCTGCCTGAGAATTGTTCAGAAAATACCTTCCATGTGATATTTGTTTCATGGTCTCTGCTGGGCACCTGGCTTCTCTCCGCTAATTTTTGACCAGAAGGGGAGGAGGGATGATGGCAAGAGGAGGGTGTAGGTGAGCAGTGGAGCAGGAGGAACAGTACGAGCTGGCTGAGTAGCAGGGGCTGGAGGAGAAGGACGCTGTCCCCCAGCCCCATACACTACACACACCACCTCACACACGGCCATATACACGCCCCACACTACCTGCCCGGCACACACACCATCCAGCCACGCGGTCACGCCCTTTAGTGTTTTGGGAGAATAACAGTGCCACCTGGTGGCTATTTATGTGTAAAGGCTCCGCTAAACTGAAAGCATTAAGTTTCATAACTAAGTTGTGTTATTCTGTATTTACTTATCCTGGTTCTCCCCAGTCAAAAGTCCCTCTACTCCCTTCAGCCTTTATCTCAGAAAATGAGCCAAACCATAAACGCACTTCTGAGAAGTGTTGACAGCATTCCTGGTGGAACTCTGGGTGAGAGGAATAGCAACTCAGAAAACATCCTCCAAGCACAACGCCCAGGGCTCCGTGTCCTCACAGCCAGAGAATTGGGCTTATTTGCAAAAGAAGCGGCAGATTCTAGGAAGCAGATGAAGGTGAAGGAAAGGCTTCAATGTCAGGAATTAATTCGGGCCACAGTCCGGCACTGTACAGTTTTTAGCTACACATTACAAGAAGAGCAGAGAACCCTGCATTATCAAGTATCAATTTCTGTTTCTCTGACCCAAGCTTGGTATCTCCAGTAATGGCTCATCTCACTTTGTGAAAATGAAAAGAAATGCCATCCATTTGTATTAATGAGTTCCTGTCCTGGGCCAGACACAGTGTATGGGACTCAATCCACAGCGAGTGACTTTAGTTCTCCCAGCAGAAGCAACACACGCATGAAGCTTGATCATCCAACCAGTGACTCAGCAAGCCCCGGCCACACGTGTTCCCTATCTCCCTCTACGAAGGCAGTAACAGAGTTCAACTGAGCGGGATCACATGAGTGATGAGCGTTAATTCCATGCCTGCTATAGGCAGCTAGTTATGTAGGTAACTAATAACTACGAGTAGGAAACAACATATTATTAAGAGCTTTGGGATTTTACAAGGACTCATTATAAGACATTAGAATTTCCAGCTATGAGTTTTTTTTTTTTTTTTTCATTTATGAAGGAATTCACAGAGTTCTTCCCAAATGCTAACTCACGAATCCTTGCAAAATCCCCTGGAAGTCACGGGCCAAAACAGGGAACACTGGTCAACCGTAATTAGAGTGACATGGTGGTAGACTTAGGATAAGGTACAAGCAGTTCTTTAAAGCCTCCCCTGAAATCTAAAGCAATAAAACTACGCTGTAAACAACCTGGCATTGAATGGTAAGTTCTAGGTAAAGGAACGCTCCTTATTCAAGATGGGGAGGAAGGTGGGGGAAATAAGGTTCTGGAAAATGATTCAGGGTTCATCTGTGAGCAGGGTAGCCTGGAGGATGGGAGGGCTTGTTCCCTCCCCCACTCCCATGTTGAATGCGGGTGAAACCAGGTTAAAATGAGTGTCAAGAGAGGCTCCTGTAAGGAGGACATAGGAAAGGGCATCACGTGGGTTTTCAGGGGCCTTGGAGGAGCAGGTGGCTCTCGTGCCTGGGTCAATTGTGTTGGTGACAGCTTGGGTGCAGCTTTTAGAGACTCAGATCCTTCCAGCCCCTTCAGCCTGTGAAGCTGGGGTTTGGAAACTGGCTGGAACACAGTGAAATGGTGCCCTGCAGGATGTGCGCAGGGGACCAACAATGTCTGCTATGGAGAGGAAGGGAAGGAGAGAGAGAGAGAGAGAGAGATAGATAGATAGATGGATATCACCTAAGTGTATTAAGCCCCAGAAGGCTTACCTGCTCTATGCAGCGTCCTGGAGTTGCGTTCATCTTAGCCCCCCCGCAGACTAGCATGGAGCCTAGCGTGCAGCGGGTGCTCCATACACGTGTTTTATTGTTGAGGAAAGAGAATTTCTCAGTTAGGAAAGGGCAGAAGGTGCCAAGGAGACTTTATGCCAGGAAGCAGGAAGAGCAGCACAAAGACAAGACTGGCAGCCACGGCCAGGCTGCCCATGTGCCCTGCTTCATGTGACTCAGAGGCAGTGTCCTAGGATAGGTGTGGGTGGCCTGTGGTTCTAATTACCTGTGGGACCTGGAGCAGGTTACTCGAGCCTTGGTTTCTCTCCCTGTAAAATGGTGATAAAATTAGATACCTTTCAGTGTTGTCTAAGGTTTAAATGAAATTATATTGGCAAAAATTCTGAGCACAGCACTCATCACAACAAACGGTGCCAGCTCAGGCCTGGCATTGCTTTTCTTACTCTTACATACTGTACCTGGAAAAGTGTGGTGCACGGAGTAGGTAAATATGCATGGACTGGTCCTGAAATACATGGTGAATGAGTGAATACACCTGCTGGGTGCGATCCGTTTCTATGGCTACTTTAAAAAGTTATCACAAACTTACTGGCTTAAACCAACACACATTTAGAAAATATTCTCATACAGTCTGGAGAACAGAAGTCTGAAGTTGGTTTCACTGGGCTAAAGTCAAGATGTTGACAGGCCTGGTTCCTTCTGGAAGCTCTGAGGGGAGAATCTGCTTCCTGGCCCTTTCCAGTTTCTGTTGGCAGCTTGTGGTCCCTTCCCCATTCTCAAAGAGCACCGCTCCAGCCTCTGTTGTCATCACATCACTGTCTCTTCCGTCTAGCCCTTGCCCTGGTCCTGTTATAAAAATGCTTGTGATACATTGGCCCACCAGCTCATCCAGGATCATCCCCCATCTCAAGAGTGTTGATCTAATCACATTGGCAAAATCCCTTTGGTCGTGTCCAACGTCATTCACAGGTACTGAGGACCATGGATTCTCTCACTCACTGGAGCTCTGTAACGTGTGAATGGCAGCTGTGTTTCTTTCATTCTCCTCTTTCCCTTCTTCTTTTTTAATTTTTTAGACAAGTTCTCTCACTGCAATTTCAAAGTCTTGGGATAAAGAGATCCTCCTGCCTTAGCCTCCTGAGTAGCTGGGCCTACCGGTGTGCACCAACATGCCCAGCTCATTTTTCTATTTTTTGTAGAGACAGGGGTCTCAATCTTGCTCAGGTTGCTCTTGGACTTTGGCCTCAAATGATCCTCCCACCTCAGTCTCCCTGAGTGCTGAGATTACAGGCATGAGCTGCTGTACCCAGCTAACTGCATTTCTTGATCTGTTTTTTCACTTTGGAGCCAGAAGGGTATTACTGGGACTCTCCTGGGCTAGGGACAGTTGGAGACCCAGAGTGGCACAAGATTCTTTCTCTGGAGTACAGAGAAAGCCCTTTGAAGTCCATCCAGCTACCTACTGGGTGGGTCCACTGGGGATGCCCCTTGGCCACGTAGTCACGGAGAATGGATTTCAAAACAGCAAAGCACACTGAGTTCTTTTGGACTGTCTCTGGTGAGACTGTTTCTGGCTTTGATTTAGCGGTGAAGTCCTGCTGGGAGCCACACACACCAAATGGATGCCTGTTCTTCCGCTCCTCAGAAGAAGAAGATTTGAGGTCAAGTTCTCAGCAGAGAAAGCCCCTTCAGAACACTTTCAAGCTGATGAAATCCTAGGATCAGCACCATTGAAAGAAGCAGAGCCTTACCCCTCAGAGAGTTGTGATGGAGTAGTGCCTATGAGTCACAGACCTCCAGATTGTCCTGGTTATAAATTGTTCTGTTTGTTGTTGGATCTGACCCATGAGGACCTGGAGCCACTGGACTGTCCCTCTTTACAGCATGAACTGCCCGTGGGCAGGCCCTGAGCACACCAGATTTATTGTTGCCTCTCTGTCCTAATATTGTGGCTTTGAAGTCCTCAGTGGCAGATTTCACAGAAACCACAGAAGGAGACAGAGGCCCCTTGGGGGACCACTGAGGTGGTTACAATGGCCATCACAACCTCTGTGTTGGAAGGTTCCCCTGAGAGCCTCCATTTTCTGCTAAGCTTTCCTTTGGAGGGGTCAGCTATATCTCTATAAAAGTTTTGAATAGACCCAAGTTTAGAGGAGGCACACTTTTCTCCTTCAAAACATTTATTCTTTTAGAGTCTTTTCGCTTCGGGTTTTTTTTTTTTTTTTTTTTTTTGCAGTTTTTGGCCAGGGCCAGGTTTGAACCCACCACCTCCCATATTTATGGGGCCAGCGCCCTACTCCTTTGACCCACAGGCGCCACCCCATTCCCCTTGATTGTATCAGAGAGAAAAATCTCAATGAGGGGTGTGTGAATCAGGAATTTGTTAGGCTGCAGAAAACAAAACAAACAAAAAAAAAACCCCTCAAAGCCAGCTTAAATAGGGCAAAAGTTCTCAACTTCAGCACTACCATTTTGGGTCAGACACTTCTCTGCTGTGCGACTGTCCTGTGCGTTAGAGGATGTTTCTCTAGCACTCAAGATTCTACTGGCCACCTTAGTCATTTTTTATTTTTTATTTTTTTTCAGTTTTTGGCTGGGGCTGGGTTTGAACCTGCCACCTCTGGTATATGGGGCTGGTGCCCTACTCCTTTGAACTGCAGGCGCCGCCCTCACCTTAGTTATTCTTAACTAAGGACAATTTTGTCCACCAGGGGACATTTCTGGTTGTCACAAATGGGGATGAGGGGTTGAGGGTGGTGCTATGGGCAGTTCTGTGGGCGGAGGCCAGGGATGCTGCTAAAACATGCCACAATTCACAGGATAGCTCCCAAGAATTAGCTGGCCTTGAAATGCCAGCTCTGCCAAGCATGAAAAACCCTGGCCTCAAGGAACAGAAATGGACATTGATCCAGCAGGAGAAAATCCCAGGAGCATGACGTCCCCAAACACAGAACTCATATTTGGAGTCTCTCTGTCAAACCTGGCCCCAAACTGAGAAAGGCAGAAATTGTTGGTTTCACTGAAGATTATGGGGATGAAATTCCTCACTGACCTACTCCCTGGGAAAAGGAACTGTACAATTCTAAAAGCCACCGAATACAGGTGCATTTGCCAGTGGGACCCCCAAGAACATGCTGAAAAACACAACTAATCCAGGGAGGACCGGGTGCGAGCACGGCCCACCCAAGACAGCAGGCAGGGCGGCCTCCACCTTCCTCCCCCCAGTCTTCACCATCTGCTGAAACGCGGCTCCCTCGGAGTGCACTCACATGTCACCTCTTGGACAGACAATGGAAGCAGGCCTCCGTTACAAAAAATAACGAGCCGAACAAAGGGAAACAGGGAAGTGTATAAACACAAATGCCTCGGCTACAAATTGATGGAGCCCTGGGCATGAAAGGCTGCGCTTTGTGTTCTATGACCAGAATAGCTCGGTGATGAGAAATAAACAGTCGTGGGGTGTCACCATTCGATGGCTGCTGCTTCCCTTCTCACACGGTTTCCCCAGTGACAGTGCAGTGGGGACAGGCTGAGGAGAAAGTCCAGATACGGGGTCAAAGAAAGGAAGGTTAATTAAAGTCGCGGTGTGCCACAGCTGCGTGGGCACCTGGAGTACCATTGTTGGCAAACCTTTTTGTTCCACTAGCTTGAACTGTAAGGGCGCATATGCATTTTAAAAAACCAAATATAGGAAAATGGAAAACCATCCCATTCTCCCCTGTTCCACCTTTGTTTTAGGCCCTTTCATGGCACAGACAACACTACTTCTACGGGCTGTCCTCTGGCCACGAACTCTCAGGCTCAGGGCCTTTAAAGTGCTGGACCGGCGGGGGAATGTCCTCCAGAGACATCACACCTCAAGACATGGTGGGCTATTAAAATGCTGCAGATTTTTTCTTTCTTTTTTTTTGGTCAACATTAAAAAAAAATTCTTGTACTAAGACTCAAACCGAGGGAGCAAGGTGGCAAGAGGAAGGATGATGGGTAACTGCATGTGGACACCCGGTGGCTGCACTGTTAACCCTAAAGCGTTCACAAGAGAAGTTACCAGTCAGCATGGACAGATTGAGGACAGTTCTAGCTCCCCAAGACTAGTGACTTCGGTGTTGTTTGAAGTCAGTAGATTCAGCCCTCCAGCTCCTGAGCCTCCCCGGGTGGGAGCTGCCCAGTCTACCCAGCGCCCTGCATGGTACAGGGCAAGGACACAGTCACGGTCACCGGGGCAAGTCCAGGCTCCATCATTTATTTCTTCAGCGACCGTGAGCAAGTCAGCTAGCCCTTGGGACTTCAGTTCCCTTCTTTGTAAAATATCAGAGTCTTTAGCACCGAGAATGGAGTGAGGAAAGTGGTTGGCACCACGTCAGGTACACAGTAACCGATCTCTGGTTAGCCATGACTATTATTATTATGAGTTCTGTCCAGCTCACTGTAGGCCAACGAGCCAACGCATCTCATTGTTGAATGTTTTTTTGTCATGGTTACTCATAACTTCCCATTTACATGCTGCACAGATTTTCCCCATGTGACACTGCACAGCGTTTTGAGTAGCTTTGCTCCTGTTTCTGCCTGTGGGCTAGATCCTTTCAGGGCCCTCACTCCCCACACTTAGGTAAGCCGCGGGTTCTGTCCGGCCAGCATATGGGGAAGGTGTGCTAGGGAGATGTGACTGAGATGTACAGGATGTAAGACCCTGGAAGAAAGAGTTGTTCTGGAAAGTTCCTAAGTGCACAGTGGCTTGCAAAATCTCTCTTGCCCACCTTGGAATTTCTTCTGCATTTTTCTCAGCGAAGTCTTTCTCCAGGTCTCTGCCTTTTCTTCAAGGCTCACTGTGTTTCTCCCCAACATTCTGTATGCAAGAAATCTCAATGTGATGTAGAGGGGGAACGGTGAGAAAGAACTTAACACTCTGTAACTGTACCCTTAAAAATGGTTCAGATGGAAAATTGTATGTTATGTTATGTATATTTTACCACAATTAAAAGTAATAGGAAAAGCCAGGTATGGTGGCTCATACCTGTAATCCCAGCACTCTGGGAGGCCAAGGCTGGTGGATTGCCTGAGCTCTGGAGTTGGAGATCAGCCTGAGCAAGAACGAGACCCTGTATCTACTAAGAGTAGAAAAATTAGCCGAGCGTTGTGGTAGGTGCCTGTAGTCCCAGCTACTTGGAAGGCTAAGGCAAGAGGATCACTTGAGCCCAGGAGTTTGATGTTGCAGTGAGCTATGACACTACGGCCCTCTACCAAGGTCTACAGAGTCTACAAAAAAAAAAAAAAAAAAGTAATAGTAAGAATTCAATCATGGAAAGGAAAATAGCAAAGTAGAGTGGGAGGGAACTAGGGACCTTCATTGGTGATTTGACACCCACTTTGTAGAGGCCCAGGTGGACAGTCTGGCCTTCTGGGGAGCTGTCTACAGTGGTGGCATCCTCCCTTCCTTTTCAGAGCCCCATTCATTTGCTTCAGTGCCCTAATACGCCCAAGGGCCTGGGGGCTTGTTGACTGTCTAAGCTGGAGTCTTGCTCAGAAGAGGTCGGCGGCTGAGGCATGCTCTCCAGGGAGCTGACCTTTTGGGGACAGACAGTGGGAGAGGAAAGCAGAGGAGAGGGAAGCAATGGGAGGCTTGTTCCTGGGAGCCCCTCTGTCTCCCTGCACCCTCAGGCCCTCCTGGGCCCCCACCGGGAGCCCGTGCTGCCCTCTGCTGGGGACCTGCTACGGCCTTCCCGAGCTCAGAGGGAGAAGGGTGACCCAAGGCCAATGGCAGGGCAGGAGAGGCAGAGGAGACGATTCCCAGGCCTGCTCGTGGCCAGCTCCCCTCTCCAGCCCAGCGTTCATCATGGGTCTGCTGTGTGTGTGGTGGCTGGCACGTCCCAAGCCATCTCTAGAGCACCAGGACTCTCTGCCCTGTGGATAGGGGGGCTTCACCTTTCCCCCTGGAGCAGTTGTGGCTCCTGGCCTGTCAGGCAGGGTAGCAGGGTGCCCTGCTCCAGGCTGCCTTAGGCCTTCGGTTGGCCATGGCCACGGCCACATGCCCCATTTCCTTTCCAAAACAGAAGTCTAGACGCCCGCCTACTCTCAGTCCCCTATTACTGCAGGAGCCTCAGAGGGCCCTTCTGCCCCCAGGCCAACTCTGCTTGACTTTGCAGTCAGACAGACTGATCTTTCCAGAACATTAATCTGATTCCGTCATGCCCCTGCCTGACCTCCTTCAAAGTCTGCCAGATGCCAAGAGGGTCATTACAAAACTCAGTGTGAAATGCAAAGCCGTGCAGATCTGGTTTCCACATTTAACTCCAGCATTAGGGGCTCTTGTGTCTGTCCTCTTCCTGTGGTTCAAACACCAGACCGAGGCCACGGCCGTGTCCTTGGAGCCCTGCAGCTTGGATTCCTGTATCAGCTCTGCTATTGCTACCTGTGTGTGACCTTGGGCTAGTTAGGAACATTGCCTCAACTTTGTCATCTATGAAATGGGGACAGTAGGCTCCGCTCCTATAGCTCAGTGGCTAGGGTGCCAGCCACATACACTGGAGCCGGCGGGTTCGAACCCAGTCCGGGCCCACCAAACAACAATGACAACTCCAACCAAAAAATAGCCAGGTGTTGTGGTGGGCACCTGTAGTCCCAGCTACTCAGGAGGTTGAGGCAAGAGAACTGCTTAAGCAGTTTCACAGTGAAACTCTGTCTCAAAAGAAAAAAAAAATGGGGACAGTAACAGTGATGACATGGTTCATAGGGTGTTTTTGTTGTTGTTGTTTTGTTTGGGACAGAATCTCAGTCTGTCACTCTGGGTAGAGTGCCCTGGCGTCACAGCTTACAGCAAACTCAAACTCCTGGGCTTAAGCGATCCTCTTGCTTCAGCCTCCAGAGTTGCTGGGACAATAGGCACCTGCCACAACACTCGGCTAGTTTTTCTATTTTTAGTAGAGACAGGGTCTCCCTCTTACTCAGGCTGATTTTGAACTCCTGAGCTCAGGCAATCCACCTGCCTTGGCCTCTGAGGTGCTAGGATTACAGGTGTGAGCCACTGCACCCAGCCTCCCACAGGGTGGTTGTTAACATACAAACAACAAAATATACATCAAGCACTTGAAACAGTATCTGGCACATAGTAGGCACTTTATTAAGTGTTAGTCATTATTATTCACTGAACATGTTGGCAAGGTCTTTACTGATTTATGTATTTATTTTTTAGAGACAGGCCTCCCTCTATCACCTGGGCTACAGTGTGGGGCATCATCACAGCTCTCTTTAGCCTTCAACTCTTGGGCTCAAGTGATCCTTCTGCCTTAGCCTCCCAGGTAGCTGGGGCTACCAGAGCACATTACCACGCCAGGTGTGATATCTTTGATTTACTCCAGGACATGTGGGCCTGGGTTATAGGATGTCTCTGTGGAAGGGCCAGTGGCTCACACTTGTATATTTCATGTAAGTAACCTCTCCAGCATGCTCAGATCAGTTTTTTTTTTTGAGACAGAGTGTCACTATGTCACCCTCGGTAGAGTGCTATGGTGTTACAGCTCACTGCAACCTCAAACTCTTGGGCTTAAGTGATCCTCTTGCCTCAGCCTCCCAAGTAGCTGGGATTACAGGCGCCCGCCACAATGCCTGGCTGTTTTCGTTGCAGGTGTCATTGTTTAGCTGGCCCTAGCTGGCTTGTGCTGGGCTCAAACCACCAGCCTCAGTGCATGTGGCCAGCACCATAACTACTGTGCTATGGGTACTGAGCCTCAGATTAATTTCTTGATCTCAGCCCCAGGAACCTTTGCTTCCAGTTTGGCTAATCCACTCTCATTCATGCCACCCCAGGACCAGCCAGCCTGTACAGCTATCAGAATTTTGTCAGCAATTTTAAACTTTAGGATTCCACCTCTGACAGTGACCACCCATTCTCCTAATGTAAACTCTTTTGTATTTGCTCATTTTCTCTTCAGATTACCTAGTTTTTTGCCCATCTTTTGCTTTCAACCCATCAGGTCTTTCTAGCCCCTGCTGGGTTTGTACTTCTCAGCTCACTTGAACATTCTTTATTCTCTTGCACATTCAGTCACTCAGTAAATGTCCACTGAGTGCCTTCTGTGAGCTACGTACCATACAAATTAGGCACCAAGCGCACACAATCTCAGCCCAGAGCTGAATCTAGAGGAAGAAGACAAAACAGATTAAACATTCTACAGTTTTAGATTGAGAAAAGTGTTAGGAAAGTAATCAACAGGGTGCCAGCGTGGAGAACAAAGTAGAGAACCGAAAGGGGGCCTGCAGGGATGACAACAGAAAAGTATCCTTGAACTTCACCCCACTGAGGCCTCTGGAAAATTTGACTAGGACAATTTCAGGAGGAAAGGATTGGGATTGGGACACTTCCAGAGTTGATGAAAGTGAGGAAGTAGAGATGCAACTAGACAGGGAGGTGTCTCACACAGGGTGCCGTTTTGACAATTTAGAGGACAGCAGATTATAATGGTAAATTCTGTAGCAGGCAGGACTGGCCTTATGTTCTAAGATTATAAAGAATTTAGGAACAGTGACAGCACGGCAGTAAACCAGGCATGGTGCCCTGTGTGACGTCTGTTTAGCTGGTGTTGATAGTAGGTCTGCATGTCAATGAGAATAATTGGTTAAAAAGAGAGGTATTGATAATGTAACAAAGGGGTGGGATAACCAAAGAAATGAAATTTGGGAAAGATGAAAAGGAGAGGGGACCTTGAGTCACTGTGGAAGAGCTGGGTAGACAGGAGGAGGCCCACGTCCTCTGTAGCCAGAAGACAGAACAATGTTGCAGATGCAGGAGTCTGAGAGGGTGGTGATATGCTCTGGTGGCCTCAGACCTCCGTGATGGGCAAGGCTCTCAGGAGGCGGATGAAGGAGGAAGGAGGCTTGAGCAGAGAGAGATGAGTTTGGAAAGTGGTAGGGCTGTAACTTTGCCAGTTAAAGGAACATGGGGAGAGAGAGGATGAAGGGAGCTGGCATTTGAGAGAGAGTGATGATGAGATGAAAATAGGATCTGGGTTAGACAAGAAAGTGTACTCAGTCCGGGGACACTCGTCTGGTGTCAAAGGGATCACTGGGAGAGCGTGTAGCGTGTGGATTCCAGTGAACCTTTACGATTTAAGGGACACTGGAGAAAGTGAGCTGAGGACAGGTCATTGTGATTGGCGAGGACACAGTGGAAGTGCCTTTTCTGTGATGACCCACCCCCTCGGGCATCTCCAGGGGCATGTGGGCCTGGGTTACAGGAAATCTCTGTGGAAGGGCCAGTGGCTCATGGTTGTAATCCCAGCACTGTGGGAGGCCAAGGTGGGTGAATCACTTGAGCTCGAGAGTTCAAGACCAGGCTAAACAAGAGCAAAACTCTGTCTCTACCAAAAATAGAAAAATTATCTAGGGGTGGTGGCAGGTGCCTGTAGTCCCAGCTACTCCAGAGGCTGAGGCAGGAGGATCGCTTGAGCCCAGGAGGCTTAGGTTGCTATGAGCTAGGCTGATGCCACAGCACTCTAGTCTGGGCCGCAGAGTGAGACTCTGTCTCAACAACAACAAAAAAAAAATAGCCGTCTCTCTGGGTGAGGAAATCAAGGCTGGGCAGTCTACAAGGAGTGGCAATGACCAAGGATGATAAGAGGGGATGATGAGCATGAGTGTTCAGGACATAAGACTTCAGTTTTTTTCTCAAGGTGGAGAAGTATTGCATTATTCACAAATTTGTTCTTCAAACCATATTTTTTCCTGAGTTTGTAGATCGCCCCCGGTGTCCGGCTTCCTCCCGGACAGGAAAGAGACTGAAGGGGGCGCCGTTCTTCCTCTGTGCCAGGAGGGGGCGCACGAGACTGCAGCGGAATAGGCCGCCGCGCGGGGAAGCTCCTGCGCAGACAAAGCGGCGCGTGGGGAAGAGCGCACCGAGCTCTCTGCCCTTCTCTGTTCGTGTCTCAGGGCTGTTGCAACAAATTACCACTAGCGTGGCGTCTTAAAGTATCAGAAATTTATCCTCGCATGGTTCTGGAGGCCAGAAATCCAAAATCACTACTACTGGGCTGAAATCAAGGTGCCAGCGGGCCCTGCTCCCTCGCAGGCTCCAAGGAAGAATCTTGCCTGCCTGCCTCTCCCAGCCTGGGGAGGCTCCGGGTCCCTCCAGTCCCTGTCTCCATCCTCATATGACCTTGTCTGTGTCTATCTTTTCTTCTTATAAAGACACTTGTCATTGGATTTAGGGCCCACACTAATCTATGATCTCTTGTGTCTAGATCCGCAGAGACCCCATTTCCAAATAAGGCCACGCTCACAGGTTCCGAGGTTAGGAGGTGGGTATGTCTTTTCATGGACCACCATTCAGCCTATTACATTTTCCTTTTTTCCCCAGTGCAGTAACTCAATGGGTGGCCCAAAATTCATTCATTTACTATTTTGCTTTATTTATTCTTTGAAACAGGGTCCTGCTTTCTTGCCTGGGCTAGAGTGCAGTGGCACCATTATAGCTCACTGCAAGCTTTTTTGCATTATCTTATTTAACACTCACTATTACCCCAGGGCAGACAGTACTGCTTACATATGAGAAAACAGGGGCTTTAAGAGGTGAGCTGGCTGCAGAGCAAGGGCTATAAACCCAGTGGAGTGGCCCTCTTAATCCCAGGCTGGTGCTACCTGCCTCAGCCTGGTGGAAGCTCCACAGCCTCTGCCTATCACAGGAACTTCTTCCATTGTGTATAGATTGCACTTTCTTTTAAACAGATTAGGTTTAGGGCGGCTCCTGTGGCTCAGCGGGTAGGGTGCCGGTCCCATATGCCGGAGGTGGCGGGTTCAAACCCAGCCCTGGCCAAAAACAAAACAAAAAAAACAGATTAGGTTTGTGGTTGTCATTTCTTTTCTTTTTTTTTTTGAGACAGCATTGCATTTTTGTCACCCTTTTAAGAGTGCCGTGGCCTCCTAGCTGACAGCAACCTCAAACTCTTGGGCTCAAGAGATCCTCTTGCCTCAGCCTCCCGAGTAGCTGGGTCTATAGGTGCTCCCTACAATCCCCAGCTATTTTTTAGAGATGGGGTCTTGCTCTTGCTCAGCTTGGTCTTGAACCAGCGAGCTCAGGCAATCCACCCACCTCAGCTTCCCAGAGTGCTAGGATTACAGGTGTGAGCCACTGCGCCTGGCCACTGGTAGTCATTTCATACATGTGATAAAAGGAAATATCAACAATTTACCTGTAGTCCCAACTATTTGGGAGGCAGAGGTGGGAGGTTCTCTTGAGCCCAAGAATTCGAGGCTGCAGTGAACTGTTGATTGTGCCACTACAGTCCAGCCTCGGTGACGGAGCAAGACCCTGTTTCTAAAAAGAAAAAATACATAGTATCATTCTGTTCATGGAGTTGCCCTAAAATACACTGCTGTGGAAGATGGCCCAGAGCTATCATGAGCTATAAAATAGTGTTGTGGGTGTGATGGCATATATATATGGACTTACGCATACACACACGTGTACATGTGTGTGTAAACCAGAAGACATTTCTGTGCCCATATGTGTATTTATGGATAGCACACACACTCATAGACGTGTATGCATGTGTGTCTATATGGTTTGGAGTTATATGTACAATATAATCAGAAGGAAAATACACAAAAGTATCGATCATTTCTTTTTTTTTTTTTTGTAGAGACAGAGTCTCACTTTATGGCCCTCGGTAGAGTGCCGTGGCTTCACACGGCTCACAGCAACCTCCAACTCCTGGGCTTAAGCGATTCTCTTGCCTCAGCCTCCCGAGTAGCTGGGACTACAGGCGCCCGCCACAACGCCCGGCTATTTTTTGGTTGCAGTTTGGCCAGGGCTGGGTTTGAACCCGTCACCCTCGGTATATGGGGCCGGCACCTTACCAACTTAAAAGTGGAATTGGGGCTGTGCGGCAGAGGGATTTTAAAACATCTTCATTCACAGAAAATAAATGGAAAAAAAAAATCTAATCCAAAACAACTAGAGTTAAGTTTGAGGCCTGGGTAACAGGGTATATTTTCACCTTAACCAGTGAATGCCCTCTGCCAATACCACGCCACCTGTGGCCTTGCCCTTGGTGTGGATGTTTACGACCTCTCTTCCTGCAAGTGCTTTCCTATGATTGCTGCAGAATGCTGATGGCATTGTCCATCTTTATTTCTTTTTAAGGAAATTTCCTGGCACCCAGCATTAATACTTTGGGAAATGCTTAACTCCGAGTCGCTCTGAGCCATTGCACCAATTTAGCTTCCCATTCCATTTTCTACAGGAATAGCTGCTCTGACATCAGAATAGGAAATGCCAGCCGGCAATCGTGTCATTAAAGGTTCAAGTTTGAGCTTGAGTTTGAGAGAAAATGTGTTCAGATTGTAATTTTTCCAACAGCTGGGAAATGCTCCAGTGAACAGGGCTGGCTTTTGCTGTGAGGAGATGGTCTCCATGGAGATGGTCTGTGTGCTACATTCTTTTCACTCCTGGCTACTCTCAAGGTCACTTCTCTGCCATTACACCAGAAGTGAAATACCCAGAGGCTCAGTGCTCTGGCCTAGGTGTGGCTGTTTTGAGGAGAGATTTCTCTCTAACTCATTCCTTTCCTTTTTTTTTCTCTCCCTCAAAATCTTCTGTATCAGTCACACATTAGCATGAAGTAGCATGGTGGGCTTGAAAGTTGAGTTGGTACTTTATTGTGGATGAATGAGGCATCATTTGGAGATGAGGGTAGCCTGGGGACAGAGGACAAGTAAGCAGAAGGTGGCAAGGAGGCAGAGACATCTTTCTGCACTTCTCCTCACCCCATCTCTTCCTCATAGCAAAAATGACAGTGCAGTAAACTCCAGGAATTTGCAGCGTTGACACTGAGTCCCCTGAGTGCCTCAGCATAAGAAGTAGCTCAGGTCTTGGGCTGTTCGTACCGAATGAAGACTTACAAGAATAAATGGCAGCTAGATTTTTCTGGGCCTATGAAATCTTGATATCCGAGGGAGCAGTTAGTACCCAGGAAGAACTCTGAAAGCAAATAGGAGCATTTAAAAATAGTCATCTGATGACACAGCTGTGGACAGATTCTCTGGGAGATCTTAAAAGAAGCATTTTCCCAAGGGGTGATTGGCTGAACTGGGAGCAAGTCCCCTCTTTCCTTGGACCACCCACCTTAGGTAAGGATGTACAGGACATCCTCATTGAGCTTTCAGCAGGAACTTGGTATTTGAAAGGGCTTTAAGTATCTATAGAAGTAGATCATAACAGCCATAAACCAAAAAAAAAAAAGCATTCTTCTTTCTTCCTGTAATTGAGGTTGAGTTGGGAGACTGAGGCGTGAACAGGATGTGAAGAACCGCAGTTGTGAGTGTGGGCTGTGTTGCTGAGAAGTGCGGGAGACAAGGGAAGGCGAGCTGAGGAGGCACCCTAGCTCAAGGGGCGCCTTGCTGGGTGACATGTCAGCCTCTGGTCAAGAAGCCAGTGTCAAGGGACAGGGTGAACACACGAGAAGAGGGGGTGCACAACCTTGTGGGAGAGCAGGTGCAGGTTCCCAGTGAGTACCTCTATCGAATCTGGTCTCTGGGTACCTTGGGAAAGAGGGGGCCCCTCATTACCTCTGTGTCTGTAGAGGGCTGTGTAGTCACCTGCTGAGATTAGCATAGTGAGAAAGTGACTGGGGCTCAGCAGAGAGCTCAAGCTTTGTGTCCCTTTGAGGAGGCATTTTGAAAGCCAGCCACTCCTGGTGGCCCACCAGAAAAGACCTTGCTCTCTCATGTCCCATAGTGGGGCTCCAGGCAGCTCGGCTGAGCCAGGCCTCGGAACAGTCCTCTGATTCTTCATCACTTGGTGGCATTCTTTTCCATATACAGACAGAATCAAAGCTATGTAAGAACTGTGGTGGTTTCCACGGCCCTGTGCCCTCTGCTTACCTTAGCAGCCTACCTTGGTGACCAACACACATCTAGAACATGAAAATGTGAGGATCAGCAGTCCCACGAGTCGTACCAGGATATGGACATGCATGAGTGAGGTCTGAGATGTGTCAGCTGACCAGCAAGAAAGGCTGCCAGGCAAGTCTGTGAGCTCTTCGAATCTGGTCTCTGGGCCCTGATGGCACAGACCCAGAGAGAGAAGACATGCTCTAAAATGAAGTTCTAAGCACCTTGGGAAAGAGGGGAGGGAATTCAAGTCTGTGAATTACTACAGCTAAGAAACCTTATCAGAAGAGGGAGGTGGCAGCAGATACTGGCAGTGCCCTGTAGGTGCTGTCCAGCATGGAGGCACTCTGGGCCTGGAAGCATTCCAAGTCCATTGGCAAAGTTGGCCAATGAAAGAAATATTTGCGTCATCTTAGCCTGCTGTCATTTACGATCAGATTCATCTAGGTGACTCCCTGCTCCTATCATGCTCACGAAAAACACCTTTGATAGTGATTTCGCTTTCCACAAAGGTGTGCCCCAAGAAGAGCAGGTCCCAGCTTGCTGGTCCCAGTGTACCACCTGCGTGGCCAGCCCAGCAAACACACTTCTACCTTGGAACTGTTTCCCTTCTAAAGCCAGAACCAGGTCACATAACACCAAAGGGTAAAATCACTTTTAAGAAACTTAATACCTGGGCTGGGTGGGCAAGGTGGCTCACACCTATAGTCTCAGCTCTCTGGGAGGCCGAGGCAGGTGGATTGCCTGAGCTCACAGGTTTGAGACCAGCCTGAGCAAGAGCAAGACCCCTGTCTCTAAAAATAGCTGGGCATTGTGGTGGGTGCCTATAGTCCCAGCTACTTGGGAGGCTGAGGCAAGAGAATTGCTTAAGCCCAAGAGTTTGAGGTTGCTGATGATGCCATGGCACTCCATCAAGGGTGACAAGTGAGACTCTGTCTCAAAAAAAAAAAAAAAAAAAAAAAAAAGAAAATTAATACCTAGTTAGCAGCAGCAACAAATTCTAATGGGAAGGTACCAGATGATTCTTTGCCTTGTTAGTAAAACCTACCAGCAAGCCACATCTTGAATGACAAAGCTAATGTAAGGGCCAAGTTTGGTGCTATTTACTCCAGAGACCCAAACTACAGGCCAGGCCCTGCTCACATGGCCCTTCCTCAGCAGCTCAAACCAACTGGCCAACAGGATTTCTTCCTGTAGCCTCTAGTCCTTCCTGTGCAGGTGGGAAGCTTTTCTTTCCCGTCTTTCTCAGCATTGTGGTCTCTCAAGGGAGCCCACCTGGTGTGGGGTATGGGTGTGTATAAGGGGGAGGTCCCCAAGCAATGACAGGGTCCAGTGAAAGGAGACTAGATTTGTCAGGCAGGCCAAAGCTCACTTGGAAAGGCAGTGCATAAAACAGAGGGAGCAGCGCTGTTCTAGGTGACAGGGGTTGGGAGCTCCACTCTACTCTCTGACGAGCTGCTCCAAACAGTTTAAAAACTACTGGAAACAGATGTGAGCTTACTATTTGAAGAGGAAAGTAGGAAGGGAAACAAAGCCAATTACCCAAGTTAGAGCATAAAATAGAGGACACCAAGGTCAGATAGTAATGTTGGAACCCAAGTCTGGCAGCAAGAGGAATAGATGTTTATTTTACAAATATATATAAAAATTGTCAACATTTAGGGGAGACATTAAGTCTTTGTAATACAGAAATGACCACTCTACACCACATTGGAAGTGGTAAAGTAAAAGGTTATCCTAGAATTTAAAAAATATTAAAAAACCCGAATTGCCCTATCAGAACAGTCTACTCTATTGAGGATAATATAGCAACATTATTTTGAGTCAAATCCTTTGGAAATTTTTTGAACGTGACCCATGATTTTCACACTTACAGAAGGTAAATTACTGTGACACGTCAATATTTAGCCGAGCATGGTGGCTCATGCCAGTAATCCTAGCACTCTGGGAGGCCAAGGCAAGGGGATTGCTTGAGCTTAGGAGTTTGAAACTAGCCTAAGCAAGAGTGAGACCCCCGTCTCTACTACAAATAAAAGAACTAGCCAGGCATTGTGGTAGATATCTATCGTCCCAGCTGTTAGGGAGGCTGAGGCAAGAGGATTGCTTGAACACAAGAGTTTGAGGTTGCTATGAGCGATGATGTCACAGCACTCTAACCAGGGCGACAGGATGAGATTCTTGTTTCAAACAAAACATTTCAGTGTTTAAAAAAATGTTTTTCGTGGAAAAAATGACATGTTAAAATACTGTTAAAATGTCATCAGAAACCACTGTTGGCTTCAAACACTTGACGTTATCTAATTCAAGATGCCATTTCTATTTATGAAGACAATTTCTCAAAAACTTCAAAGAATTCCATTTCTTAGAGACAATCTAATTCTCCAACAATTATGAGCACTGTCCCTCCACTTTTGCACCGACTCAGTAACAACTGTGTATCTTCTCCCTTACTGTGTAGCAGCAGCAGCACTGTGGACAAAACAGTGGGCTCCAGGCTGCATCATCCCGCCCCAGCACTTACCAGTTGGGTTATCCTGGGCAAACTAACACCCCAGCTTAGCCTAACAATCAGTTTCTTAGTCTGTAACTGCAAGTCTATTACGGGTTAAATGAAACTGTATACAATGTTTGTATCTAGCATGCAGAAAGTGACTATTGGTCACCCTATGGCCCTGGTGCTTGAAAACTTAATGGAGAAATACTCACCCAAGCATTCTCACTACTTAAAATGCTGTTTATCAGCTAAATATGATGGGGGAAAAAGTAGGGATTACTTCAGATTTATGGGTCAGCTTTACTCATATTGTAACAGGCAGAATTAATAAGCACCTCTGTAATTACTCAAGATGTTAAAAATACATAAAGTCCTGTGTACTTTTTAAATTTTTTAAAAATATAAAATGCCTCATGAAATCTGCATGTCATCCTTGTTCAGGGATCATGCTAATCTCTGTACTGTTCCAATTTTCATATATGTGCTGCCAACATGAGCTCTGTGTACTTTTAAATTTAACGCTGGTCATATGACAGTTAAACGTGTTCTAAAAACAAATTTATTGACACTTAACATATGTACAGTATACAACTATGCATATATATATTTAAAAATTATATAACAGTTGTTCACTGGGTAAAACATGGAAAATACAGGTAAACAAAGAAAAATAATCCCATGAGACAGAAACTTTGTTAATCTTTCAGTAAATCACCTTTTAGAGCAGGTTTTTTTGGGGGTAGGTATCTTATGTAACACTAACTGGTGACCTTAAATCTGCATGCCTTTTGAAAAGTGATTTTGGAGCGAATAAAATTCAATCACAACTTTTTAAAAATAAACATTGCCAATGCTATGAAAATACTTTGCAGGAGTACTTTAATAACGAATGTGCTCTGTACTGTTTATAGGTATGGTTTTGAAAAGTCAGGATTTGCAAAGTAATGCTGATCCTTTTCCAACAGCTGGCACTTTATAGAAATAAAGCCGGCTTTGTAAAGTATTACAAAGCCCTTTGATGTTGTATCATCATTTTACAGATAAGGAAAAGAGAAAGACAAGTAACAAACTTTAAGCCACGCTTAAATGCTGAAACCTGGAACTGTTTTAGGCTCTTTAGGGAATGTTCGAGTGACAGGAAACAAGTTTATTGGGTCATGTGTTTTTTACAGCAAAAATTCAGATTTCATCCTGATGTTACATTTATGCTGATGTGTGTGTCAATGATCTACGTCTGGTCACATGATTCAATGTCTTCAGTATGCCAAGTCCAAAAATTGTGATGAGTGACAAGGCTACCTCACTGTTGTCAGAGATTTGAGAAGTAATAAACACTGGAGGTGAAGAAGGCAATGTCTAAATGCACATGATTAGATTTATAAAAATTCAAATACACAGAAGGGTATAAAGTGAAAGGTAAAAACAATTTCCCTTACCCTAACTTCTAGTCCATTTGTGGTATCTGCATAGTCCAGTACGGAAGCCAAAAGTTACACGTGGCTATTTAAATTAAGACTGCTCTGCAGTAAGCACAATTAAGCACGTGTGCACATACCTTTTTATTGTTGTAAGAATCCTCTACGTATTCTGGATGCAAGTCCCTTATCAAATCCATGAATTTTCCTGCCATTCTGAGAATCATCTTTTCACTTTGTTAATGGTGTCCCTCAGGCACAAAAGTTAATTTTGAGGAAGTCCCATTTGTCAATTTTTTTCCTTTGTTGCTTGTGCTTTTCGTGCTGTGACTAAGAAACCATTGCTTAGCCTGAGGTCACACATTTACTTCCACGTTTTCTTCTAAGTGTTTTATCTCTTCTATCTAGGCCTATGGTCCATTTGAGTTAAATTTCTAAGTAGTATGAGGTGGGGACCCTCTTGTGTTGATACAGCTACCAGTTGTCCCAGAATCATTTGTTGAAAAGACAACTCTTTTCCCATTGAATGGTATTGGCACCCTTGATGAAAATCAGTTGGTCAGTAATGTGTGGGTTTACTTCTCTATTGTTTTGATCTATATGTCTACCTATATGCCTGGACTATCTTATTTTAGTTCTGTAAGTAAGTTTTTAAATTGGTTAACAGTAAGCCCTGTTCTCAAGATAGGTTTGGTTATTATGGGTCCTTTGTATTTCTACATCAATCTTATCATCAGTTTGTCAATTTCTGCAAAAACTTCAGTTGGGGTTTTGACAGAACTATGTGAGTCTGTAGATCAATTTGGGCAGCACTGTCATCTTAACCTCAGGTCTTCCAATCCATGAACATGTGTATCTTTCTACTTATTTGGATCTTCTTTCTTTCAACAAGAAAGAAATTAAGGAAGTTTTATGGCTTTATTTTTCTTGATGCTATTGTAAATAGAATTTAAATTTTTTTTTTTTTTTGTAGAGACAGAGTCTCACTTTATGGCTTTCAGTAGAGTGCCGTGGCCTCACACAGCTCACAGCAACCTCCAGCTCCTGGGCTTATGTGATTCTCCTGCCTCAGCCTCCCGAGTAGCTGCGACTACAGGCGCCCGCCTGCCAAAACGCCCGGCTTTTTGTTGCAGTTTGGCCGGGGTCGGGTTTGAACCCGCCACCCTCGGTATATGGGGCCGGCGCCCCACCGACTGAGCCATAGGCGCCGCCCAGAATTTAAAAATTTTTTTGGAGACAGAGTCTCACTCTGTCACCCTGGATAGAAGGCTATGGCATCATTACAGCTCACAGCAACCTCACACTCTTGGGCTCAGGAAATCCTCTTCCCTTAGCCTCTGCCTCCCAAGTAGCTGGGACTACAGGTGCTCAC
This sequence comes from Nycticebus coucang, assembly GCF_027406575.1. Classification (NCBI taxonomy): domain Eukaryota; kingdom Metazoa; phylum Chordata; class Mammalia; order Primates; family Lorisidae; genus Nycticebus; species Nycticebus coucang. Next base: position 54,751,141 of record NC_069798.1, on the reverse strand, counting down.
TATGCCTGGCTAGTTTTTTCTAATTTTTTTTTTTTTTTTTAATAGAGATGGGGTCTTAATCTTGCTCAGGTTGGACTTGAACTCCTGAGCTCAAGCAATCCACCTACTGTAGCCTCCCAAACTGCTAGGATTATAGGCATGAGCTACCATGCTTGGCCATAAATAGAATTTTCTTGATCTCAACTTTTAGAATGTTTGTTGCTAGCACAGAAATGAAACTGATTTTTGTATACCGAACTTCTTGTATCCTGTAACCTGTTGTGGACTCATTTATTAGTTTTTAAATTAATTCCTTAGGATTTTCTCTATATATGTCAACTGTGAATACATAAAGTTTTCACTTCTTTTTTAGTAAAGATGGCTTTTATTTCTTTTCCTTGCCTAAATGCCCTGGCTAGAACCTCAAGTACAATGCTGAATGTAAGAGAGCAGTGTGAACATCTTTGTCTCATTCCTGATCTTAAAGTGAAAACATTCAGCCTCCATCCAGTCTGTCACGATTAAGTTTGATGTTAAGTGTGGGTTTTTCATACGAAATATTTTGTCATGTTTAGGAAAACCCCTTTTATTCCTACTTTGTTGAGTGTTTTTATCATGAAAAGGTGTTAGATTTTATCTAATGCTTTTTCTGCATCTATGAAGATAATGTGGGCTTTGTGTGTTATTAATATGGTATATTTAAAAAAATTAAAAAAAATAACAAATATGGTATATTTGATCTTTATTATTTTAGATTATATGTTTGTGAATTTACTGACCTGCTTTCATTTATTTATAGCCCTCAAATCAGTATTTGGGGCATTTTGCAGTCATTCACGAACATGTGTAGATTGGTGAAAAATTTGAGTTACCACGAACATGTGTAGATTGGTGAAAAATTTGAGTTACCCAGTACCATATTCCCAGCTAAAGTCAAACAGATATTTTGCATTCTTGTTTCAGCTCTCAGAGAAATGACCAGTGGATGGAGATGGCAGGGGCAATTCAGTACAGTACAAGAAACTCTCATTCTGGGGATAGATGGATGGGACTTGAATTCCAAGTCTGGCACCTGTTATTGGGATGGTCTTAGGCAAGTCATTTAACATTTCTGAACTTCACTTTCACTTTTGTAAAATAAATATAATGGAAATCTACCAGGATGAGTTGTTTTTAAGAGTTTAAACTCATAATCTATTGGAGATATACATACACACACTCTTCTAAAAGCAATGGTTTCTTATTCACTAATTCAGGGTTTATGGTCAGTTTGTACATAGAACATAACTACTGTGAATGTTGAGAATTGATTATATTCAATTCTAATTAATTTTTGGATGTTAAACCAACCTTGAATTCCTGGAATAAATTTTACTTGGTCATGATGTATAATCATTTACAAATATGTTCCTGTATTCAGTCGCTAGTATTTCGTTAATGATTTTTTATTTGTATTTGTAAGGAATATTAGTCTGTAGTTTTCTTGTGATGTTTTTGTTTGGGTTAGGTATTAGGTTAACACTGGCCTCAAAGAGTTGGAAAGTGTCTTCGTTTGTTTATAGGAAGAGTTTGCAAAGAATTGAGGCTAATTTTAATGTTTGGTAGAATTTAGCAGTGAAGCCATCTAGGCCTCAGATTTTCTTTGTAAGACTTTAAAAATCAGTAATTCAATATTTTAAGTTTGTTATTGTCAAATTACCTTTTTTGCCTGCTTTGAGACAGAACCAATGGTGAAAAAAAAATTATTTCAGAAGGCCAATAAAACTGCAGAAGAAAAATACATGTTATCAAGGAAAATGCCTTTGATGTTGGAAAGATTCAGATTAAGCAGCTATCAAAATTATCCAATTATATCTTGACTCTTAACCTCTGCTATTTAGATTTAACATAGACAAACATTTTGTAGCCTCTCCTGGGCTATCATAATCTTATAAACAAAAAAATTCAGCCTGTTCTACATAAGATTTATATACAAACCTCTTAACTGACACTTCAGCAAAGTCCTACAATCACAAACTAAAATCTGTACATTCTTAGAGACAATACACAGATACATATATCCATATGTTTATATGTATAAATATATTCCAATTTATCTACAAAAATACCACCTGTGTCAGCATCTACCAGGAAGGCAGTGTGTAGTGGAAAAAATATGGAATAGAATTCTGGAGGTCTCAGTGTTGGTGCACTAATTCAGATAAGATGCCTCTATTTCTCCCACTAATGAAACTAGTTGTTAAGCCTGATGATCAGCAAGGTTCTTTCTGGTGCTAAAAATACAATATACTTATTCTACAATAATGCCATCCCCATCACTCTTAAGAGTGGTCAAAATGAAAATATTTTTGTTATTTACACATACACGCATACACACCCATACTTCATTCTTACAAAGCAGATAAACCAACTTACAAAATATTAGAAGAGAAAGAAGTGATTAAATAATATACCAACATTTCAAAGTCCCAAGTTTGCTATGAAACAATTGTTACTAATTTTCTTCCTCTCTATATATTCATCTTTGCCTTTTCAGAATGCTTCGTTTTGATGTAAGTACAGTACTATTTCATATGAGGCATCTAATAATTATGCTAACTTCAAAAAACAAAGTCACTTTTCAGAAATTCTGAGTATGTCAGAGAAACTAAATGGTATTTCATCAGTTGTCTCTACTGGCACATTACTTCTACCAAACTGGCACGAATAATGGTGAGCACGATAACTTGAAATAAATGCATCTGGAGTCCGACTGCAATGACAAATATCTGATGGTAGAACATTATGTGAATTACCAAGATGTGAATGGTAAACACCACGGAATGAGTCGTGAGATGAGTGGTAACGTCCTGCTCCTCCTGAAGGGGACGAAGAGCTCTGGTAAGGGCCATTAGACATTAGACAAGTCTGAAAGCAAGTCTTCCTCCCCAAACCTCGATGGATGTCTAATTTAGCAATGAGAGGTTTCCCAACATTCACCTCCTGCTTTTCCTCTACAGTATCTTCCAATCCTGAGTACTGATATGATAAACATACTGTGAAAATTAGATGTTCCTGAAAAGAAAAAGAAGAGAGATTATCTCCACCCACAGTGAAAATGCATCACTCTTAAAATATTATTCACACATATACACAAGCACCCCCACAACAAAAATCTACTCATTTCTCTTTCCCAGGTTCCAAATGCTCAAGGTATCTTTTGTAGGTACTATAAACTTGGAAAGGCCAGTTATCCTTGTCTTTTCCCCCTTCATTTAACACTCAAGAATTTAGTAGAATTCTGGTTCTAACTAGTATAAGTTAGTAAAAATCAGAGATCTTATATTCCTGATGAACAGTGACAAGGTATTTTCTAAGCATGGGCACTTACGAAACTTATCTGTCCCTATTATTAGAGATGGAGAGTTATCTTTTAATAAAAAATAATCTGGCTTTATGCCTAGTCAAAAGCTTAAGCTATTTTAAAGACATTCTAAATAATATTCCACAGGCACAGGTAGAAAATACAGTAAGACTGCCATAGTTGATCACCTCAAGTTGACCTATTTTCATAGATCAGACATGCACCACATGTACATTATCAGAACAGCAGGCCAAGTTCCTTATGTTGACCAGCTCTGTGTGTTGACCAGTTTGTTATAATCCCTTGGGGTGGTCAACTTACAGAGGTCTACTATATTATGTAACTGAATCAGATGATGGGCTAAATTTCTTTTTTTTTTCTTTTTTTTTGTAGAGACAGAGTCTCATTGTACCGCCCTCGGGTAGAGTGCCGTGGCATCACACGGCTCACAGCAACCTCTTAACTCTTGGGCTTACGCGATTCTCTTGCCTCAGCCTCCCGAGCAGCTGGGACTACAGGCGCCCGCCACAACGCCCGGCTTATTTTTTGGTTGCAGTTTGGCCGGGGCTGGGTTTGAACCCGCCACCCTCGGCATATGGGGCTGGCGCCCTACTCACTGAGCCACAGGCGCCGCCCGATGGGCTAAATTTCTAAGAGAAGAGGAGACTTTAACCAGATGAACTACAAACAGGGTGACAACAGATTTACTTATTCCTGTTGTCCTTATGTGCCGTCAATAGGGCCCATTCCAGTCCCTGAATTTTAGCTGATACCTTCTGAGGTCATATAGTTATTAAATAATTAAAAACTCAATTTCTGCAAGAATATGCTTTTATTGGTATGCTCAACTAGAGAGAACTAGCTTCTCATTTTTAAGTCAACCAGAAACGAGAAGAGATTGAAAAGAATTTCCAGTTCTAATTTGCTGTATCTGTTTTGTAGATAATCATAGAACTAGGAAATGATTATCTGAAAATGCTAAGACATTTAAAAGTAAAATATACTCTATTTCCTAATTTTTCAACATTATGGAGGATAAACACATACACTCTCATACAAAAGTCTTCCAGTCACCGTCAGGGACAGAATATAAAAAGAGTCACTGGTCGAATGGCTAACAAACATATGAAAAATGTTCATCATCTCTATATATTAGAGAAATGCAAATCAAAACCACCTTGAGATACCATCTAACCCCAACGAGAATGGCCCACATCACAAAATCTCAAAACTGCAGATGCTGGCGTGGATGTGGAGAGAAGGGAACACTTTTACACTGCTCGTGGGACTGCAAACTAGTACAACCTTTCTGGAAGGTAGTATGGAGAAACCTCAAAGAACTCCAGCTAGACCTCCCATTTGATCCTGCAATCCCATTACTGGGCATCTACCCAGAAGGAAAAAAATCCTTTTTATCATAAGGACACTTGTACTAGACTGTTTATTGCAGCTCAATTTACAATCGCCAAAATGTGGAAACAGCCTAAATGCCCACCAACCCAGGAATGGATTAACAAGCTGTGGTATATGTATACCATGGAATACTATTCAGCTATTAAAAAAAATGGAGACTTTACATCCTTCGTATTAACCTGGATGGAAGTGGAAGACATTATTCTTAGTAAAGCATCACAAGAATGGAGAAGCATGAATCCTATGTACTCAATTTTGATATGAGGACCAATTAAGGTTATGGGGGCGGAGGAAAAGCAGACAGAGGGATGGGGGGGTGGGGCCTTGGTGTGTGTCACACTTTATGGGGGCAAGACATGATTGCAAGAGGGACTTTGCCTAACAATTGCAATCAATGTAACCAGGCTTATTGTACCCTCAATGAATCCCCAACGATAAAAAAAAAAAAAAAAGAGTCACTGGTAAGACCCACTTTAGATCGGCTCTCTCTACTTAAGTTTACTACCCAATAAAGCAGTACATCTATGGTCTGTACTAACACAAATTTCCAGTTTCATAAAGTTTTCCACTAGTAGCTACAAACAGGAAAAGTAGTAACCTTTAATTTCTGCAGTGAACTGAGTCTAGTGTAGAGGCAATGCTTGGGAAGATCCTTGGATACTAAGTAGCTGCCAGTTTCTTCAGGTGTGCCTTTATTTGCATCTTTTGGATCAATATCTAGGTCCTGTGAAAAATCAGTGAACATTTATGAAGGTAATGACTGTCATAACAGTCTATGACATAAAACATCTTAACAGGCACTGCTCTTTCATGAATTTTGGTCTGAGTAGGTAATCCCTAATCCAGGATTAACGAAACAATGAAACCAACATTCTGTGGTTGTAACTGGAACTCTCAATTCTGTACTAAGCCATTTAAGAAGTAAAGTGATCTGTGAAAGAACAGTTTCCTAGGAACACTTCTTAACCTACTCAAGTTTCCTTTTAAGTAGAGAAAGCCCCATTAGTGTTTGACTTACGGTTCTCTCCTCCTCTTTATCATCACTTTTAGGAAGGTGTAGGGAACATGTATGATTAGAATAGTTAATAAGAATAAATAGGTTGGGTGTGGTGACTCACATCTGTAATCCTAACACTGTGGGAGGCTGAGGTAGGCAGATTGCTTGAGCTATGGAACTGGGAGACCAGCCTGAGCAAGACCACATCTCTACTAAAACCAGGAAAAACTGAGGCAAGAGGACTGCTTAAGCCCAAAAGTTTGAGGTTGCTGTGAGCTATCATGATGCCATGGCACTCTACCAAGGTGAAAGAGTGAGACTCTCAAAAAAAAAAAAAAAAAAAAAAAAAAAAAAGAAAAGAAAAGAAAAAAAAGGGGGCATAATAAAGGCAGCTTTTCCTCTTTTATAGCCAACCCACTGGCCAAGAACAAGAGGCGTTCTGCTCCTCCAGAGAGAAGCCCACAGGCTCAGCACCCCAAGAGGCCTATCCCAGTCCAGTGCTGTCATTGTGAATGGGGTACAGGGCCAACTTCTTGACATTTGGGGTTCGATGCTAGACCATTTGCTCTCACACGAAGCAATGTCCTCCATGAAGCCTCTATCAGAAATAAAAGTGACATTCTGGGTTTCTGTTTGTCTTACTGCTTGCTTACTTCTCCATTTGTCACACCTATGTTAAGAAAGAGGGCCCTGGGCAGCGCCTGTGATTCAGTCGGTAAGGCGCCGGCCCCATATACCAAGGGTGGTGGGTTCAAACCCGGCCCCGGCTGAACTGCAACCAAAAAATAGCCGGGCGTTGTGGCGGGCGCCTGTAATCCCAGCTACTCCAGAGGCTGAGGCAAGAGAATCGCTTACGCCCAGGAGTTGGAGGTTGCTGTGAGCTGTGTGATGCCATGGCACTCTACCGAGGGCCGTAAAGTGAGACTCTGTCTCTACAAAAAAAAAAAAAAGAAAGAAAGAGGGGCCTTCTTTAGACCAACATAAAATAAATAGCATACCTAAATGTTTGAAAAGAAAGTTAGGTTTTTATTCTTATAGTACACTACTGCAATTTGACAAGTAAGACTTCTACTATTACAGTAATAATAACACACTGGAAACACAAGTTTTAAAAAGGAAATTATCCTTGACACATGTATTGCACATTTTATTCCTTCACATCATACGAGAAATTAAAGGCATCCCTCCTGAGTGAACTTTAGATATTTCTAAATTTGATAAACCTGAGGTATTGTCAATTATTAAATAGTATAACCAGTGTTACTAAACTACAAATATACATACATACACACACTTAAATAGATATATATTTCCTTTATATTTACCATCAACTTTGTTTTTAAAAATTTGGTTTTAATTAGTGATAACACATTATTGTATTTTAAATTAAAAAAAAGAATACATTATTGTATTTTAAATTAAAAAAAGAAGAAACTTACAAGTGGAAAATCGGTAACATAGGCATCACACATTATTATCTCAGGTGGTTTGTATACTATACTTGTATAGATTATCATGACATTGGAAAACTCAGCTGCAAATCCTAATTGAATCTGAACACCACACTGAAATTTAAGGCACATACTTTCTGGAAGTTCTGAAAAAGAGCAGTAAGAACAACCTATAAAAATTATTTAAAGAGTGCTTAAAAGTTTTCTGATAATAAACATAAAATACCTTTTATGGGACAGAATATGGTTAGAGGCTTTCTTTTAATTAAAATTATAATATAACCAACATCATATTGTTTAAACACACACATTTTTAATTTATTTTTTAAATTATTTTATTTATTTATTTATTTATTTATTTTGTAGAGACAGAGTCTCACTTTATGGCCCTCGGTAGAGTGCCATGGCATCACACAGCTCACAGCAACCTCCAACTCCTGGGCTTAAGCGATTCTCTTGCCTCAGCCTCCCGAGTAGCTGGGACTACAGGCGCCCGCCACAACGCCCGGCTATTTTTTGGCTGCAGTTTGGCCGGGGCGGGTTTGAACCCGCCACCCTAGGTATATGGGGCCGGCGCCCTACCGACTGAGCCACAGGCGCCGCCCTAAATTATTTTATTAATTTTTTTTCAGACAGTCTTACTTTGTCGCTCCCGATAGAGTGCCATGGCGTCATAGCTCATAGCAACCTCAGACAGTAATTCTCTTGCCTCAGCCTCCTGAGTAGCTGGGACTATAGGCACCTGCCACAACACCTGGCTATTTTTAGAGGCGGGGGTCTCGAACCAGTGAGCTCAGGCGATTAGCCTACCTCCGCCTCCCAGAGTGCGGGAATTACAGGCTTGAGCCACTATGCCCAGCACACACATTTTTTTAAAAAAGGCCAAAACCCCCCTCAGTATTCTGTTGGCAAAACAAATCAAAATTTTAATGCACTATTTCTTACAGTTGTCTATTTGCATATATAATTTTAATAGTGGTAATCAAAAATATACACACAATTGTAGATGTATTTCACTGCTGCCCCAATCTTGAATTTTTGATAAAGCATAATGTCAGCAAATGGTCATGCTATAGTTTCTTACCTTTAACCATTTTAACTTCTGAGTATCTATAATACTTCTGGGGTTTACTGCTTTTCTATCATTATTTCTGACCTAAATATTTAATGCTTTAGGAATGTTGAATATAGCTATGTGGTGGTTCTTTACATATAGGATAAGCTGTTTTCAATTTACATGGAATATAAATATACTAGTTTCATCATAACATTTCCAAAATAGGATACTATCAATTTTTTTGAGACAAGAGTCTCAAGCTGTCAACCTGGGTAGAGTGCCATGGTATCACAGCTCACAGCAACCTCAAACTCTTGGGCTTAAGTGATTCTCTTGTTTCAGCCTCCTGAGTAGCTGGGACTACAGGTGCCTGCCACAACACCAGGCTATTTTTTTTGTTTCAGTTGTCATTGTTGTTTTAGTTGGCCCCGGCCTGGTTCGAACCCACCAGTCTTGGTGTATGTGACTGGCACCCTACCCACTGAGCTACAGGTGTTGCCTGATACTATCAATTTTTAAAATGTCTATTTGATGGGATTAAAAAAGATAAAAGTACATCATCAGTTTTAATTATTCCTTAATTACTATTTAAATTGACCATTTTCTAGATTTCTTAATTATTAGTATATTTCCAACCATGTGGACTGTTGAACTTAGCATCATTTATTTATTGGGGGGGGTCTTAATGTTTTTTCTTTACCATTTGGTATGAGCTCTTTATTATTAAAAAATTATCTACTTATTTAATTTGCTACAAATACTTTCTATCTGACCTTTTAGTTTCATTTTATAAAAGGTTTTATTCACTGTTGATCTGTACCACTATAATTTTGTTATTGTTGCTTTTTAGATTTTTTTTGTTTTTTTTTTAGAGAAAAGACATTCAATTTCAATTACTTATTCAGTTGTCTGGAATGCCAAGATAATATATTTATGTCATTTTACATTTTAATGTGCTTTAATGTTAATTTACCAAAAATAAAATCTTAGAGAACAAAAATTATTATGAAAATGAAGATATTTTTAGAAGCTCAACAAATATAATTATTTTCAATTATCCATAATAAGAGATCCACAGAATAGATACTTGGAACTCACAGAAAATCCAAAATATTTATTTCAGTCAACAATTTAAATTTATTTTTTTTACTAAATCACACAGAATTACCAATTGGCAACAAAGCAACAGATAGAATTTTTATTTTATTTTTTATTTATTTATTTTTTTTTTTTTGGCAGAGACAGAGTCTCACTTTACTGTCCTCGGTAGAGTGCCGTGGCGTCACACGGCTCACAGCAACCTCTAACTCTTGGGCTTACGCGATTCTCTTGCCTCAGCCTCCCAAGCAGCTGGGACTACAGGCACCCGCCACAACGCCCGGCTATTTTTTTGTTGCAGTTCGGCCGGGGCTGGGTTTGAACCCACCACCCTCGGCATATGGGGCTGGCGCCCTACTCACTGAGCCACAGGTGCCGCCCGCAACAGATAGAATTTTTACCTCATCTTCCTTTCTCTTTATCACCCAATCTACCAATTCTGTGTCTGAGAGAATGGCCAGGAACATTTTGAGCACAGAGCATTTGCTGAGCACCAGGCTCATCTCTACAAGTGTCCTGCTCCCATTCAATCTCTATGGCCTTGGGAAGCAGCTACTATTTATTATCTCCACTTTGTAGACGAGATGTTTGTCAAGTGATAGAGACTGGATTAGAATCCAGACCTGGCCGGTTTTGACAGCTGCGTGCTTCAACATGATTCTAAGGACTGCATATTAGGCAAATGGAAAATTAACCCATTTTCAAAATAAAAAAATGATTTAAATTTTACCAATGGTGATGGCTAAATAATTTAACATTTTCAAATAAATCAGTACAATACCCACAATTGAAAAACATTTGTTTAGCTTAGGATTTACCTACCAGGCCAAAATATTTTCACTACAAAATTGGGAGAAAAGCTATTTATTTAGAAGAAAAACAACTTTATGATTTAACATAAGTATAGCACAGAAAGATCTCATGAGCAACAGACTTTATCATACCATGAGCTTTGGCCCATTGTAAATTCCGCACCAGAGATTCTGCGGAGTGTTCCGTTCCCTGTATTGGATCAGTAAGTGCTCTCTTCTCAGACAAACTACTCCGAATCTCTAGTGCCTGTTTGCCTTTGGTAAGGTGGCATTTCCCCATATCTAAAAGACATTAAAGTAAATATTTTTAAGACCATCAATTCTTTTGTTATATTTTAAGTAGTTAGGCTAAGATCTCTCCTATAAATCAGGTTATATTCTCAATAGCAATCATTCACTCAACAAATATTTCCTGAGCACCTCTGATATGCCTTGTATGGTTTTAGGTGCTGGGGCACAGCACTGAGCAAACACATAAAAATATTGGACCAGTTGACTGTTAAAGGCTGATTTCTAACTTTTATCTTCTGTAATTCTACTTAAAAATCCCTATTATCTAAGCCTTAAAATCCACAAATAGCAAAAAGTATATTTCTTTACTAAAGAGCACCCATGATAATTTACATATCTATGAGAAAAGTAAAAATAACCAGTCACATTTAGTTGGATATTTTTTATCTATCTATTTTTGAGACAGAGTCTCGCTTTGTCCCCCTGGGTAGAGTGCTGTGGTGTCACAGCTCACAGCCAACTTCAAACTCCTAGACTCAAGCGATCCTCTTGCCTCTGCCTCCGCCTCCTAAGTAGCTGGGACTACAGGTGCCTGCCACAACGCCTCGCTAGTCTCAAACTCCTGAACTCAAGCAATCCACCTGTCTTGGCATCCTAGAGTGCTAGGATTACAGGCCTGGTGAACATATAAACATTTAAAAACACTCCTCATATTCCTAATAAAATAGTCACAATATATATAAAGTAAAAACCGATATAATTACAGGGAAAAATTGGTAAACGGGGAGGTTTCAACATCTCTCTTAACAACTGATCAAAGAGAAAAAACATTAGCAAAAATATACACCACCACGATTTAATAAAAGTTAATAAAACCTAGCGGACATATGTAGATACATGCAACAGCTATAGAGAATATCCATTTTTTTTCCCTCAAGTACATAGGTGATATTTATAAAACTTCATCTTGAACTTGGATACAATAAAAACTTGCACAAATTTCAAAGAATAGCAATGAGATAAGACAATTTGAATACAAGCAGTTAAAGGAGAAGTAAAAAAGGGCTAATGAAAATTCCTGCTATATTTGAAAATTAAAGACCATATTATTAGATAACTTAAAGATTAAAGAAAACCATTAAAGGGGCGGCACCTGTGGCTCAGTTGGTAGCGCGCTGGCCCCATATACCGAGGGTGGTGGGTTCAAATCCAACTCCAGCGGAACTGCAATCAAAAAATAGCTGGACGTTGTGGCGGAAGGCTGAAGCAAAGGAAGCCCCTAAGCCTGGGAGTTAGAGGTTGCTGTGAGCTGTGACACCATATCAAGGGCAGTAAAGTGAGACTGTGTCTCTAAAAAAAAAAAACTTAAAAAAAAAAAAAAGAAAGAAAACCATTAAAGTAGAAACTAAGAAAAATCTTAAACTTGTAGGATATGAGGAAAATGATACTTTATGAGAAATGTAAAGCCTTAGTAACTTAAATTGGGAAAGACAGGCTGAAAGTGAATAAGCCATTATTTACCTAATGATATCAGAAAAATAACAGAATAAACACAAAGAAAGGAAGAAAAGACCTAACATAAACAGCAGAAGTTAAAGAGACAGAAAAACAATGAAAAAGTAAAGGAAAGTTAGCAGAGCCAGAGGTTGATTCTTTGAAATAAAAAATATCAAAACTGACAAAATCTAGCAAGAATAAGAAAAAAAGAAAGTAGTCACAAGAAAATTGAGGAAAAGGGGTACACTGCTACAAGATAAAGCAGAGAGTAAAGAATACTGTTAGAGAATACTACAAGCAACTAAATTACAACCTTTTGAAAACTATTAAAATTGACTTAAAAAATAAAAAGCCTATAAGTACACTAGAAATACTCATAATACTAAAGCAATAGTTAAAAATCTTCCACCATGAAAATATCAATCCCAGATTGGTTTACAGGCAAGTTCCACCAAAATGTTCAAGGAAGATGTCACTATTTTACATAAAATTTTCAGTAACAAGAGGGAATACTTCCATTGGAGTTGTCCAGAGAAACAGTTCCCAGAGGATGCTTGCATGTACATACTATTTACATGTATAAACACATGTGCGTGTGCATATACACTGAACAGCTGGGGGAGATTATCTTAAGGAATTGGTTTAGCAGCAGTGGAGGGGCAAGTCCAAAATCTGCAGGGTAGAGAGGCAGGCTAGGAGTGCAAGAGGAGCTTGGCGTCTGAGCCCCAAAGGCAGCCTCTGGCCAGATTCCTTCTTTCTTGGGGAAAGTCAGTCTTTATTCTATGATAGCCTTCACCCAAGTGGATGAAGCTCACCCTCATTATGGAAAGTAATCTGCTTTGCTGAAAATCCAACAATTTAAATGTTAATCCCCAAAATGTTGGCTCAAACATCTATAAACATTTTGAATAATATTGAACTAAATATCTTGGCACTAAGGCCCAACCAAGTTGATATAAAATTAACCATCACAACCTCTAACTCATTCTACAAGGCTAGAATAACACACTGATTGACTTTGATACCGAAATTGAATCAATTACAAGAAAGTAAAATTACAGGCCCTTTCCCCATATAAATATAGATACAAAAATTCTAAAGCTAATGCTAGCATGTTAAATCTAGCAGTGTATTAAAAATATAATATACCCAATGAAAGTGATTTATCTTGGGCTCGGTGCCCTGAGCTCAGCCTAGAGCTCCCTTTAGGGCAGTAGCCACATACACCGAGGCAGGCAGGTAGAACCGGGTTTAGGGGTCCAGGCCTGCTAAACAACGTCAACTGCAACAACAACAACAAAAAAAACCCAGCTGGGCATTGTGGTGGGCAACTGTAGTCCCAGCTACTTGGGAGGCTGACACAAGAGAATCACTTAAACCTAAGACTTTGAGGTTGCTGTGATCTGTGATGCCATGGCACTGTAGCAAGGGCGACATAGTAAGACTCTGTCTCAAAAAAATAAAAAAGGGAAGCTGAGGCAAGAAAATCACCTAAGCCCAGGAGTTGGAGGTTGCTGTGAGCAGTGTGATGCCACAGCACTCTACCGAAGGCAATAAAGTGAGACTCTTTTTCTACAAATAAATAAATAAAGAAAGAAAGAAAAAAAGAAAAAAAGAAGTGATTTATCTCAAGTCATATTAATAACAGACTATCAATAAATTTAATTCACCATATTAGGAAATTAAAAGAAATATCCTATTCTTCATAGTTGCAAAAAAACCATTTAATCTTGTTTAATATCCATTCATAGTATATATCAGGTATGGAAAAGAACTTCCTCAACATGATAAAGAATATAAACAAAAAAACCTTACAATATTATTCTAAATGTAAAAACAGTTAGCAGCCTTCCCTTTAAAGTCAGAAACAAGACAGGCCCAGGTCTTAGAGGTCCTAGCTATCACTGTGTCAAAAATATTTACGATATTCCTCTAAATCATTAAGAAAAGCAAAAACAACATAAAAGAAAAAATGAACAAATGACATGAACATAATTTTCACATAAGAAGATATACTTACTCTTCTCAGTAAAGTATCTCAAGAATGGAAGAAAAAGTATCCAATGTACTTAGTTCTTTTATGAAACCAATTTATAATTACTCGCACTTTCTTATGAAAGATAGATCACAAATATAGCCCAGGATGAAGGCGAAAAGTGGAGGGGGATGGAAGGGGAGAGGGGAGGTTTGATAGAGGGAGGGGAAATGGGGGAACCACACCTGTGGAGCACATTGCACGGGTACAAATCTATCAAGAATAGAACATAAATGTCTTAACACAATAATTAAGTAAATGAGGTAAAAGCTATGTTGATTAGTTTGATGTAAGCACTCCAAATTGTATAAAAAAATCAACAGACTGTAACCCACAAATGCATAAATGTATTTATGATCTACTTAATGTAGATATGACTTAAGTCATAATGTAGATATGACTTAAGTCATATGTGTATATGACTTAATACAAGGGAAAAAATATGTATATATGGCCATTAAAAAATATGATCAGGTGTTTGATATCACTAATGATCAGGGAAAACCAAATCAAGATCACATGAGATATTACTTAACATAATTAGACTGATAAAAATAAAAAAAATCTGACCTGTCAAGTGATGGGGAGAGTACAGATTAACATTATTTCTTGTATATTTCTGGGGAGGGGTGCGTAATCATAGACTGGCTCAACCACTTTACAAAACAGTTTGGCACTGTCACTTAAAACTGAATACTGATATAAGTTATGCCCAAGCAATTCAAATATTAGATTTATAACCTAAAGAAACTCTTGTGTACACACACCAGGAGACATACATGAGAATGTTCACAACAGCAAAAACCCAGAAGTAACTCAAATGCTCATCAACCGGAGAGTAGTTAAAAAAAAAAAACCGATAGTATTTTGCACAGTAGAATATTCTACAGCAGTCAAGATGAATGAACTACAGTCATGCCACAACGTGGATCAACCTTAGCTTGTAATGAAACAATCCTAGTCCCAAAAGACTACATAGAGCATATATCTCTAATGCTTCTTCCAGAAATTATAAACTCAACAAAATCTATATAAGAAGAAAACCAAGGGAATTATAAATAAGATTTAGAATGATGGTTATCTTGGAAGGGGAAATAGGGAAAGAGATAAAGGACACAAATAATTTTTTTTTTTTTAAACAACAGGTTTTTATTATTTCTCTGTTTTTTTTTTTTTTTTTTTTTGTGGTTTTTGGCCAGGGCTGAGTTTGAACCCACCACCTCCGGCATATGGGACCGGCGCCCTACTCCTTGAGCCACAGGTGCTGCCCAGGACACAAATAATTAGAAGTAGGTTCCTAACAAGGTCCTAGATTCGTATTAATCATCCACTCACAATAAAAAGCATGTTCATGGGTACTTGTATTATTAAAATACAATAATAAACTAATTAAAATAGTTAACCTACTAATTAAAGAGGTATTTTTTTTCTAGCATGTCTTGGAGTATATATTGCAAAATGGTTTTTAGGGACCTTACGGCAGTATTTAGGGACCTAACACAGAACTAGATTAGTGAGCGTTTGTGATTATAATTTCAGCCAGTTTTAACACTAACACTATCCTGAATAGTACAAAAATAAAAATCAGGGGACACAGACTGATGGCTATACCCTGTAACAGTAGCAAATTAATTTAGTGTTTTGCTTACACACATTTGTAATTGGTAAGGTGCCAATTTCAATCTCTTCAACTGCCTCACTTATGATCTCTAAATAATTCTCCCTGAATAATTCTTAAATAATCCAGAAGATCCAAAGGAGGAGCAGCAAAGCTATGTTCAAAGTTGGATGACTTGTGAGCAGCTTCTTGTAACTACTTCTGCTCTTCACTACTAAAAAAAGGTCAGATGTAAAGCACCTCCAAATCAAAATATGTGCTAAATCTAACTGCATCATATTATCATGGTACTACAGAGGCTTTACTTATTCTGTACAATTAATTGGCCATTACCCATCATGGGAATAATGTGCATGGCACTGAAATGAATCTGTTCCATGCACCTGCAGTATGTTCTTGTTGGGCAATAATAACGAAGCAGACATAGCAGGTCTGAAAAAGATCAGTAAAAAGCAGAATTTTCCTTATAAGTTTGTATGAAGCTCAAATATACTCACAACACACACTGGAGTGACATTCATTGCCACTGTAACTTGGTAAAATCATATATGTGCAATCACGATACTTTTAAAGTTTTTAAATAGTGAAAATATACTCTAAAGATGAAATTAGAATAATACTCTAGAGTCTTTGAAGAACTTTAATGGATCTGGTTGATTGTAACTGACATAATCCAAAAGTTTTAATTTTTTTAAAAAAGCAGCAGAACTTTTTCTTTAAATCTGAGTTTAAAAAGCAGCAGAACTTCTCTGGTTGAATCAAGAGGGTGAGGGTAAGTCCAAAGCTCTGGCTGATTCTGCTAAATGGAAAAGTGATTAAATCAAGTGATATAGCTGAAATATTTACAAAGATAAAAACACACATATGAAAATAAATGTGGCTGACAGCTGTTAGTAAAACACCTTACATTCAAATTGCCATCTTTGGAACATCCATGAAACTATTTTCTAGTGGTGCTAGTTTGCTAGTTGATATGGCTTATAAAATTGGTGTTTCAAAAAACACACTGCAATCTACTGATGTAACAGGTACTTATTCACCTTTTGGCATGAGTATAACACTACGGCAGCTGGCAGGGAAGGGAACAGATGGAAATGGAAGATGTGGTGTTAGACCTCTATATCAGGTCTGTAAAGAAGGATTTAAAAACTGTTAACTATCAAGAAAAAATAAACTTAGTTTCTTCTAGCAGGGTCTCAAAACTTCTATGACGGCTTCTCTAAGCTTGGAAAAGACTGCTCACCAGACTACTTTTTTGGAAGGGCGCAAATAAGTAGTTTTGACAGCACCAACGCACCAGGTATAGAAACAAAGTAGAGCTTTGAAGATTAAATTTTATTTCACAATTGTGCCTGGGGTCAGCCCCTAAGTCAAATGAATGAGGCACACATGGCATGGAGCTAAGTCCCCAGGGACAGAAGGAAGAAATTAAATAGCAGGAGTATTGCTGAACATTACAGAAAAAAATGAAACACTAATTCCAAACATACATAAGTGATAGCAAGAATAAAGTAATCACCAACAGGGAGCCCTGTGTAGGTGTAGTCCCTCCCTCTCTTTTTTCCAAGTATTTTCTCTGTATTTTTTATTTTACCTTCTGCAACTTCATCCAGTAACACAGTAATTTTCTTGTCTTCTAATAATCTATCTTTTAAAAATTTCATAAAGATCCCATTTGCCAATCCAGAATGCTGGATTTCAAAAGCTTCTGCTCCTTGACACCTTAAAAACAAAAGAAATAAGTAAAATGAACTAGGCACAGAAAGACAAATACGACATGATCTCGCTTACAGGTGGAAACTAACAAACAATGAACTACAGAAGCAGGGGGATGGGGGTGCAGAGGTGTGGGTTAAAGGATACAATGTTTCAGTCAGACAGGAAGAAAACACGGTAAGTATCTGGGTTGTGGATATGTTAATTAACTTGATTTAGTCATTCTGCATTGAACATGTATATTATAGCATCACTTTGTTCCCTAAAAATATATAATTATAATCTGTCAATATCCAATAAAAATAATTTTTTTAAAAAGGCAACTTGCCACAGAGGACTTCTGTATACTGCTGAGCCTCATTCTCTCTTCTGTCCCTCACTTGACATTTCCTAATGAAAGAATTAATCTTTAAGCAGGAGCTAAATGCTTTCGGGCTTAGTGATAAGGTAGTATGAGATGAAATGCTAAAGTCAATGTTTTAATATTTTCTACCAGTAATATCAAGGAGGCAAATTTATGCTTAGATGTCTATAAATATTCTAGGCCTTTAATCTACAATCAAAAAGAAGACAATCACAGACTAATGGAATCTTCAACAAAAACATAAAATTTTCTTACGTGGCATATCCAAACACAATATTGGCAGTGACCTTCAGTGCATCCAAGATTGGAATGGTATCATCATAATCATTTCTACTTACAAGGGGGAAAAGAGAGAAGGGCAGATACAAACGTGAAGTTAAATGGCATTTTTTAAAAGAGTATATATAAAATATGAGAAAATAAAATATTTTAATATATATAACTTAAAACTATAGATACAAATTATTTTTCATCTAGTCAGCTACATATGTGCCAAAGTAATCCAGGGCTCCTACACTATTAAGAGCAAGGGTCCTCAAACTACGGCCCGCGGGCCACATGCAGCGGTGTGATTGTATTTGTTCCCATTTTGTTTTTTTACTTCAAAATAAGGTATGTGCAGTGTGCATAGGAATTTGTTCATAGTTTTTTTTTTTTTTTAAACTATAGTCCGGCCCTCCAACGGTCTGAGGGACAGTGAATTGGCCCCCTGTTTAAAAAGTTTGAGGACCCCTGATTAAGAGACTAAATAGTCATATCTTTTCTCTTAGCTTTAAAATTGGAGTTGCATTTGAAATCTGGCATTGTACTTTAATTGGCAAATGCTGGGAAAGCAAAAAATAGCAAATCTGAGGGCAACAGTCTTTGGTTCTATTCCTTAGTGAAAGCAATGGCAGACAAATGGGATCCAAATCTTCAAACACCTGCTTCAGCTGTACTTGTTATATCTCCAAGACCAGGACTGACTAGTGACAGAGCACCTAACTCTGCAGTGTTGGTTTTAAGTCCTAAGGGAACAACTACAGTGATTTGTAGAGATGTGAAGAGGCGTGTGGAAGAGCTGAATCTCTTGTAGTATGAGGATCCATGCTCTTTAGTTCTTCACTTGTGTTTTATGGCAAATAGGAAAAGAATTAACATAACAGATACACATGGAGTAAACATATTTTCCTTTAGTACTGTTCTTTCAGTTTCAATGTATAATCTGAAATTCACAAACTCAAATGGTTCTTAGCATATCACAGGTTTGCCCTAGGTTTAATTTGTCAAAGCTGATGTTTAACTCTAAAATAATTTTTGAAATTTTACCTTTTCCTACACATATCCAACAAGAACACATTGAGTCCAGTTTCTTTTTCTTGCATCAATTTCAGTATATTTTGTACACACAGACAATTTTCAGACCTATATGGATTTGGAGCATCAATAGGGACCATAAAGCTGTTTCCAAAGTTTTCATAACCATGTCCTGCATAATATAATAAGCCTGAGAAGAGAAAAAATAAGGCAGACATTAATTCTAAATATGATCTGAATATACATACATACCATAACTTTTTTAAAACTATGAATTTTATTTTCTTCAAACTAATGCAGCCCTATTTAACAAATACCCAATTATAAATACTGTCAATGTTAATTTGCATTTAAAACAGCGTGGTGTCTCACGCCTGTAATTCTAATACTCTGAGACAGGTGGATTGCTAATCCTAATAGGCTGAGACAGGTGGATTGCTTGAGCTCATGAGTTCAAGACCAGCGTGAGCAAGAGTGAGACCCCGTCTCTAAAAAAATAGCTGGGCGTTGTGGCGGGTGCCTGTAGTCTCAGCTATTTGGGAGGCTGAGGCAAGTCAATCACTTGAGCCTAGGAGTTTGAGGTTGCTGTGAGCTATGAAGCCACAGCACTCTACCCAGGGCGACAAAAAGTGAAATTCTGTCTCAAACAAACAAACACACACATCAAAATGCTGTCCAAAGTGTATTCTAATTTATGATATAATAGATTTGTAACCAATGGTGTAATTGAAATGCAACTTTATCTTATGACATATAAAAAAGAGGTGGCCGCAGGCTTCTTTGATTCATCTGTCTTCTCCCTGAAGCTCTTTCAGGGCAGAGACAGTTTTACATTTATTAACATATTCCTGGCATAGAGAAGGAGCTTAGTATTCAGTAGAACAAACATAATTCATATGAATAGCGACAAACTGCAAGAAATCCCACAGATATTACCAAAACCTGCAGCCACAAGGGGCACATGTGGCCCTCCAGATCCCCAAGTGTATCCCCTCAACTGAATCCAAACTTCAGAGAACAAATCTCTTTATTAAAAGGATTTGTTTTGTAAACTGTGAATTCAATCAAAAGACCTCAATCAAGATCCTCAAGGCCCCAGCTTCCCCACCCAGTCTCTTGAATTATTAATTTAAAATTTAGATTAACTTTAGGACTCCATAGATGGATATTTCCTTATGGGGAAATGATAGTATAAAAACTATATTAAGCAACTCTAAATGAAAGGAAGTTTGTTTCAGCTATATAAAACAACAAAAATATCATCCATGTGACACTGGGTATGGTGGCTCATGCCTGAAATCCCAGCACTTTGGTTAAGTCAAGGCTGGAGGATCACTTGAGGCCCTCCAGCCTCAAGAGACTAGTCCAGGGAACACAACGAGACCTTGAGACTTCATTACTTAAAAAAAAAAAAAAAAAAAAATTAGCTGGGTGTGGCAGGATGCCCCTATAGTCCCAGATGCTTAGGAGGCTGAGGCAGGAGGATTGCTTAAAGCTCAGTAGTCAGGGGCTGCATTGAGCTATGACTGCACCACTGCACTCCAGCCTAAGCAACAGATCAAGACTCTATCATTAAAAAAAATAAAATGATAAAATAAAATGAAATCAGTATGGATTTCTAAAAAAAAGAAAAATTTGATAGAAATGTTTTTGAAGACAAACTCGCCTAAGCTTTCAATCTCTAGAGCTCACTAATGTTGCTCTCGCAGTATTTTGGATACAATAATTTCTTTATATAATATTTTAAAGTTAATGATAAAAGGCATTTAGAAAGGGAACTGAAAGTAGCTAATACATTGTAATTATGGCCCTAGCTCTCCCAGCAGAGAATGTGGCTTTGAGAACTAAGGACGACTTGCTTTACCTAATCCTAGAGGGCAGAATCCAGGTCATGGTTTTCTTAAGCATCTACTAAAATGAGGAAAATTACTCTTACATATACAACATTTCTTGTTGTAAAATGTAACAAGAAATGTTGTATATGAGTAAAATGGGAAAATGAGAAAATGGGCACACCCAGTTATTCACTGTGGGCTTATACTATAGCTCATGCGCACCAAGTATTATCGTGTAGGCACTGAGTGAAACGACAAGGACAAAGACATAAAGTTCCTGCCTTCTAGGATCTTGCAACCTAGTTGCAGACTGAGATGTGCTCATGGTATTAATCAACAATAGAGTCAGCACATAATTAACTGCCACAATCATGTTATTAGGGTAACAATGTATAAGACAAGCAAAGTGCAGAGAGGAGTATCAGTAGGAGGTAAAATAGGCAATGGACTTGAGACAATAGGTGGAATTTGGAAAGAGGGAGAGAGAGAGTGTGTGCAAGATAGACCACAGACATCATGGGCAGGAGAAGAGAAACTAACCAGGCTTGGACACGGAATGACAGCTAACAGAGACTGGCCTAGCAAGGAATTAAATTATGCTTGTAAATGAAAGTAAGAATGCATAGATACGGAGACATTTGAAAATCATGATGAAGGAAGTGGATCAAATTCAATAAGCAAAGAAGATGAGGTAAGCGAAAAGATAACCACATAAGATGAGAAAAAATATCTGCAAATCATTTATCTGATAAGGACAACCTGTTTCCAGAATAAATAAATTCTTAAACCCATCAAGAAAAAGAACAATAACCCAATTTAAAAATATGCAAAAGATTTGAGTAAATACTTCTTCAAAGAGGATATACAATGGCAAATAAGCCAAGAAAAGATGCTTAACATCAACAGACACTAGTGAAATGCAAATCCAAACCACAGTAGGATACGTCTTCATACTCACTAGGATGGCTATTGTAAAATAGACAGTAACAAGTGTTGGCAAGGATGTAGAAAAATTGGAACCCTCAATCATTTCTGGTGGAAATGTAAAGTGGTGCTAAGAATTTTGGGAAGAGGGCACTGGCCCCATATACCGGAGGTGGTGGGTTCAAACCCAGCCCCGGCCAAAAACTGCAAAAAAAAGAAAAAAAAGAATTTTGGGAAGAGCTTAACAGTTCCTCAAATAGGATTATCGTTATGTCTCAGCAATTCCACTCCCAGGTATACAGGAGACTGGAAATTTATGGCCACATTAAAATGTGAACACAAATGATCACACAGCATCATTCACAATATCCCAAAATGTCTATTGCTGATAAACAGGTAAACAAAATGTGATATAATCATACAATGGAATATTATCTGGCTCCAAAATAATGAAGTTCTAGTACATACTTACGATATGGATGAACCTTGAAAACAATGATGCTGAGAGAAGCCAGACAAAAAAGGCCTCATACTGAATGATTCTATTTATATGAAATATCCAGAATAGGGAAATCCACAGAGACACAAAGTAGATTCATAGTTGTCAGGGGCTGGGAGAAGGAGGAAATGGAGTGACTGCCAATGGGTCTGGTTTCTTTTTGAAGTGATAAAAATATTCTGGAGTTTAGTGGTGACTGATGCCCAACTTTGTGGATATTAAAACCACTGATTACACTTTATAGAGTAAAATTTATACTTTTCTATCAAAATATGACTCTACTTCCCATCAGTCTCTTTACTGCTTCTAGAGTGAAATAAGCTTATTTTTAACTTTCATGACTTTTCTCCAGTTATTATATCTGCTTTCTGTCCACCTGAACCATAACCAGTCCTCAAAGGTTATTTCACAGTTCAGAATCCTTGGCAGGTTCTCATCTGGTTTGCAGCACTCTCTCCTCCCTTGAAATGCTGCACAGCACTTTCTGAGACTCACATACTGGCCTTTGCTGACACTGTATAGTCCATACCCACTTAGTTTTTTGGACAGAAAAACAATCATGCTGATATTAATCTTTTACATTTGTACAGGTTGAGTATCTCTTAATCAAAATGTTTGGGATCTGAGGTGTTATGGATTTGTGAGTTAGGGATACTCAACTTGTGTAACATTTTCTTGGTTTTCAAGTACTTTCATATATAGTCTAATTTCAATACATATAACAATCTTTAAATGATTTCTCCCCTTTTTCACAGATAAGAAAATTTAAACGATTAAATGATTTGTTTAAAACCACACCGCTGACAGGTGTTTGGACTCCATTACAACTTGTTCCCCTCTTTTATTAAGGGTTTATAACTTCCTTAGGGGGACAGATTGTGTTCTTTTCTCCCTGTACCTCCCTCAGCATGCAGTATACTCCTTATCTGGACTATGAATATGATGGGTCCTCAGTAAACACTGACTGGGTTGTAATAGATTACCAGTGCAAACTGATTAAGACAGAGTCAGATCTGGAGTCTGACTTTTAGGAGCAATGATGCCATTTCAACAAGTGGTATTACTTAAAGACAACTGCCCAGAAGGCCTGCCTGCCTCCCTGGGTTCATGTAGCATATTCTGGGGAGAAGCAAGAACATCAAGGGCACGCTCAGCTTCCATTCATCCTAGGAAAAGCCAATACCATGGTTCAATGATATCAATGCCATACGTTCAGCCCTGCAACTGCTGACATTAAGGCACTGACACCATAATACTTTTTCTCCTCCCCAAATGACTTAGAAAAGAGTAAGCATTTTGTATCAAAGTCTGCAACCAAATAATATCAAGGGGGATTAAGTACTTTATGTAAAATAAACTAGTTCAAATCACTGCTTTTTAAAATTCCATTTCCGGTAATGCTTATTCATTTCATTATCCCATTACTCAAAGATAAAAGATAAAATGGATACCTTTTTAAATGTCAAAAAACCTAATGTAGTTAGAATTATAATTCTACAAATTAGATCTTTAGGAAATTTTATTTCTTAGGAACATGATTTTCAAGAATATAGTTTGTCACAAATACTTATTTTGTCTACAGAGAAAATAATCATTTAAATGGAAAACTTCCCCACTTGCATGAATTTGCACTCCACCTAGCACAGTGCTCTCATTGGAGAGCAACCACCGCCAGCAGTGGACTTACCCAGAACTTATGTGCCAGGCATGGTTCCAAGACAGCTCTTTAGTTACATCACCTCCTATAATCCTTACAACATACATATACTTCATAACAAGGTTGGTGACATTATCACTCCCCCTTTACAGATATAGAAACTGAGACACTGTGAGGTTTAAAGCTCACCCAAACATAAATTGTTAATTAGTGACACAGCTGGAATATGGATGTAGGCCAGCTTCATCACACTGGGCTCTGTATACAGTCTGTATAATTGACTACCGAAGTTTTTTTTTTTTTAATTTATTTAATTAATTTATTTTTTGAGACTTTGTTGCCCTCTGTAGAGTGCTATGGCATCATAGCTCAGAGCAATCTCAGACTCTTGGGGTTGAGCCATTCTCTTGCCTCAGCCTCCTGAGTAGCTGGGGCTATAGGTGCCTGCTACAATGCCTGGCTATTTTTAGAGGCAGGGGTCTCACCCTGGCTCAGGCTGGTCTCGAACTCCTGAGCTTAGGCCATCCACTCAGCCTCCCAGAGTGCTAGGATTACAGGCATGAG
Organism: Nycticebus coucang; assembly: GCF_027406575.1. Lineage (NCBI taxonomy): Eukaryota > Metazoa > Chordata > Mammalia > Primates > Lorisidae > Nycticebus > Nycticebus coucang. Next base: position 54,726,755 of record NC_069798.1, on the reverse strand, counting down.
CCACTGCACCCGCCAACTACTAGAGTTTTAGTTAACTTTACTCTCAGAAAATATAAATGGTCAGTGTATCAGTTTTTACTAAACTATCATACAGAAAAATACACACTTTTCCCCCAAAGAAACCTTTGGCAGACCCTTAATACGTAGAAACTGACAAAAGCTGCGTTTTTATGATTGAGGCCTGAACTACAATATGATCTAGTCCAAAACACTAAAAATGAAAAAACATTCGTATTTCTTTATAAGTTGTCAGAAAATATGGCTATAAGATTTTGAGCAATTTTAGTGTTCCAGGTATGAGGATAATTATTTCATCTTGCTTATCTGTAACAATTTCATTAATTTAGGTCAATCCATGTTATAGATCTCTTTTGGCTTAGAAAAGTTAAATGACTCTACCACAGTCATACACCTAGTAAGCAGAAAAGCCAGAGCTTCAGACACTTAGCTTATACACTGAACGACTCCAGTAGGGTAAACAAGGCTTTTGCCATATTCTGTCCAGACTCTAATCTTCTTCACAAAAGCAGAGCTAAGCTTCAGCAAACCAATATAGCAAGGGATTTGGTGGGATAGATTTCAGGCCAAATAGTTACTCTTTATCCCAGCTGTCTATGTAAGATAACCAGAAATCTCTATCCTGGTTTATCTTCTAGGACACGCAGTGTAAGTTGGTTATTCCTGCTTTTGGTTCTTGCTTTTGATTTTTATATATGTTCGAAAGTGAATTATTTTCTGTTCTGTTGTAATTTCTATTTCTTTCACAAATCTGTGGGTAACATATTATAAAAGGGCATAAACTTGAGTCCCTTTGTTTTCCATATCTAAGCTTGTTCATGCTGAAATTCCTGTGACTCTGCCTTCCATCCTCTCCCATATTTCTTGAGTATTACGAGTCATCTAAGGTTATCAAATAGAGGTAAAGGCATGGTCAAAAAATACAATTTAAAGTTTCTTTATGATATGCCCTAACCTCTCAAGCCTCTACCACACTTACATTTAATGTAGATGTGTCAGGTGTTTGGGATATTCACAATACTTCAAAATATAATGCAGCCACCCTGTTAAGACACGAATCAGTAGGATTTAAAATTTTTCTAGCTTTCCTAAGTTGCCGTTTTGCTTTAATATGTCTCTTCATTCTGTACTCAAGATGATATTCTTACAGTGGGGCAAAACTTTAGCCTAAACTAAAATCTCGACACAGCTTTTTATGTTTCTGATTTTTTTTTTTCAGTTTTTGGCCGGGGCCGGGCTTGAACCCACTACCTCTGGCATATGGGGTCAGCACCCAACGCTTTGAGCCACAGGCGCTGCCCACTGATTCTCTTTTTAATAGGGGCAATGAAAGGTTTTGATTTAAAAAGCCAAACAAAAAGCTTAAAAAGCCAAGATGATGATGTCAATAAGAAATGAGAATAAACAGTCAAGATGCAATTCTTCACATAATGCCCTCACTCTTTAAATACTTCACCAATCCAAAGAACTATATTGATCAATATTTTTACCTTATACCTTATCACTTCCAGTGAAGGTTTAGAAGCCTTTTTCTGTTTAAGCCACATAAGCACCTTAAAAACTGAGAAAAAATTTATATAATATAAAAATAAACAATTTACTTGATTCTAGGCTGATATTGGTTACGAATCCCTCGTCTATAATGCTTGGGATCAGAGGTGTTTTGTGTTTTAAGTTTTTCCGGATTTTGGAATATCTGCATACATATAATAACACATCTTGTCTAAACATGAAAGTCTAAACATGAAAGTCACTTATGTTTCATATACATCTTATACACATGGCTTAAATGTAATTTTATTCGGTATTTAAATAATTTTGCGCATGAAACAAAGTTGTGATCGCAACCCATCATACAGGTCAGGTGCGGAATATTCTATTTGTGGTGTCATGTCAGCACTTGAAATGTTTTGGATTTTCCATTTCCAGATTAGAGATGCTCAATCTGTACAAGCCAATTACCAAGGAGGCATATTTGTATATGATATTCTTTCATATTTTCATAAGAAAAACAAATTGATTCACCTGTCAGATATCACTTCATAATGCTTACAGGTAAAGTCACATTATTACATCAGCACAATAGCTGAAATTCCAAATATGAAGTTTTATCTTGCTAATTTCATTTGTGTTACAACAGTCATCCTCATCATTTAGAGGAGGAAACTCATTTAAATAGGATTTTGAGACTTTCCCTATCCCTTTTATAGCAGTGTGGTAAATCTTAAAAAAAAATGGCTTCTGTTCCATTAAAAATTCCACTATGAGAACCATTAGCAATTCTACCAAGCTTATTTCATCATATCAATCTAATTATAAATAATAAAGCTAAATTCAGGAATTATTATTTTTCTGAGACAGTCTCACTATGTTGCCCTCAGTAGAGTACCATGGCATCATAGCTCCCAGCAACCTCAAACTCTTGGGCTTAAGTGATTCTCTTGCCTCAGCCTCCCAAGTAGCTGGGACTATAGGCGCTCACCACAATGCCCGGCTATTTTTTTGTTGCAGTTGTCATTGTTGTTTTAAGCCAGCCCAGGCTGGGTTTGAACCCGCCAGCCTTGGTGCATGTGGCTGGCTCCAAAAATCACTGTGCTACAGGTACCAATCCTAAATTCAGGAATTATTAAAGTGGAATAATTTGAAAGATATAGAAGAAAAATTTATACTTTTTTAAGTTTACTGCTTGCAAGCCTAACCACATGCCTGGAAATGTCACTTTCCTGGCAATCCAATGTCACTGCACATTGTCATGGCAGTCTGATGTCACTGCACATCGTCATGGGAAGCACTATTGTACAAAACACAGTTCAGAAGAGCTCAGCAGCTGACCTTCCCATATTAATAGAATATATATTAAAAGAAATCAGTTACTAAAGAAATGACTTGCTACTGACAGCATATTCTTCTGGCTCTTTAAAAATTCTTTACCAGGCTCAGCGCCCGTGGCTCAAGTGGCTAAGGCGCCAGCCACATACACCTGAGCTGGCGGATTCGAATCCAGCCTGGGCCCGCCAAACAACGATGGCTGCAACCAAAAAACAGCCGGGCATTGTAGTGGGCGCCTGTGGTCCCAGCTACTTGGGAGGCTGAGGCAAGAGAATCGCTTGAGCCCAGGAGTTGGAGGTCGCTGCGAGCTGTGATGCTATGGCACTCTACCCTGGGCGACAGCTTGAGGCTCTTGTCTCAAAAAAAAAAAAATTCCTTACCATACATGCAGTATGCAGTGTTTTTTTTAACCTGTTTAAGAATGAGAAAAACCAGAGAAAATTTATTGTTACAATTTTTGTACAGTTGCAGCCTTAACTCTAACTATATGGGTATTTAATTTACAAACTGTTTTCATATGCCTCATTCATCAACATTTCTTTATTCAATTCTAGTTCCCACTTTAAAACTAGAAAATACCATATGATAGTTAGAAAAAGGAAAAGGAAAAAAAAAAAAAAAGAAAAAGGAAAAGGAAACGAACAATGCACAGTCTGTCACATCCTTTTATACTAAAAAACCCCCCAAACCACACACAGTAATTTTTACATAATATGAGTGTACATTTTGCTATTTGGTCATCAAGCTTTACTATATTGTAGCTCTAGCAGTCAATAAGAAATCATGAAAGATACGTTAAGAATTCTAATAAGAATAATACTGTTTTGACAAAATAAGAAACATACAAGTCATTAAGCTAACTATTTATATGGAATGAAAATCAAATCTATCATTGTTAACAAGAAAAACAAAACTCCTCAGTTCAACAAGTTTAACTTACCTTTATCTGATTTTTTAACTCTTAACCTATACAAGAACAACGAGTAATTACAAAACCAAAGACTGTATTGTAAATATCTTACCATATACTCCTTTGTCTAAAAGTAGTAAAAACTCATCCACAGCATTACGCATTTCATATTCAGTGAGATCCAACAGTGAAACGACTTTGAAATCCAGCTGCCTTAGTAAGTTGGTCAGTTCATATACATCCACCAAAGGAGCTTTAAGTTTGGGGTGCTCCCAGTAATTCATATTTCCTATCAAAAGAGCAACCTTGTCCTTTGCTGTTTAAAAAAAAAAAAAAAAAAAGGGAAGGGCATTTAAAAGACCATTAAAACAAAACTTCTGGATACGGTATCACTGTTGTTGCAGTTTGGCTGGGGCTGGGTTTGAACCCACCACCCTCGGCATATGGGGCCGGTGCCCTACTCACTGAGCCACAGGCGCCGCCCTGGATACGGCATCATTATAATGAAAAAGTGTGCAGTTTTAAACTGCATCATTTCATTTAAGATTTCATTTTAGAACTATTACTTTATGTAGCAATTTATGATGAATACAAGAGGCTAAAAAATGCAAACAACTGAAATTGAACTTACTGACAGTTTTGAAAACTAGGCAAAGGATATCTATTAGCTGTATTTAAAACATAATTGGTAATTAATATTAAAGTTTACTTTCACTGAATTACAATAAAACTAAAACATATAATATTCAACTAGACTCTTAAAGCAAATTTAAACAAGAAATATTTGAAATTGGGTACCCATCAAATTAGGTTCTGCTTTGCTGAGAGACTAAAAACAATAGAAATACCTAAAAGAGGGACAAGGAAAAATTCCTATCAGAGCAAGTAAGGGGAAATCCCAAAGGTGAGAGAAAGGAGAACTTCGCAAGTACTGCATTTCTTTTGTTTCTGCAGTAGCCATGTGACATACAGTCTCATAGCTCTTTAAAAATTATTTCATGTTTAAGATGAGTCTACTTTAGGGATATGTGAAGACTTTTTAAATGAATGTCTTAAGAGTTTGTTTTCTGAACTGAAACTGAGACTTTGCTAAAGATGTATTCTGATAGAAATGGCTTTCTTATTTGTAAGAGGTAAAAAGATCTGTGTCGATACCTTAAAAAGTATTAGCAAGCTTAATCAGGGGTGTAGCCTGTCCAAAACAGCTGTGGAAGGCTGGACATAGCTTAGTGCTTAAGAAGTCTTCAAAATTCTTTCTTTGATAGTCTAGAGTGGGTCAAAAGTTAGAAACTCAAGACTATCCCATAACAATAGTAAGGTGTGATAACTTTTTTCTTCAGGACAGTGGGGTGTGTGCAGCAAATCATAGCAGACACCAGTGCAGACATGCCAGGGAGATGGCGTGACGAGAGCACCCCAAGAGTCAGGTGGGTAGGGTGCAGGCCACTCCCCTGATGCAGGCCAGGACTTGCTGTCCAACCCCCAAAGTGCTGCAAAGCTATTGTGAATATTGTCCTTATGATGAATAGTCACATTGTTGACTCAATGTCTATAATATATAATAGCTCTCAAGTTTCAAATCACTAAGATGATTAAATTTCACCAAAAGTCTCTGTTGAAATTCCTTTTCTTTATAGAACACTTAAGTGTTTAAAACTAGCCTCAAATCAAAGAATGTGACTCTTTCAAAGAGGCTTAAAATCCCACTTTGTGAAAAGCCTCAATAATTTTGTCATGCTATCTTCATTTTGTTTACATTCTTAGAGATTTTCAGCGAATTGCCTTTTCTTATAAATATGCATAGTTTAGACAAAAATGTAATGATACTTATGCCATATTTTTAGTTCAATGAAAAAGGTGAGAATATTCAGGATGGCTTTCAATAGGAGACGAAATAACACTCAGTATCACTTGTATTTCCCTTTTTAAAAATTTTTTTCCTAAATAAAACTAGTACTCTTATATCAGAGTGAGACTGTTGGTTAATCTATAGAAATAAAATTTCCAGTATGTTTCTCTGTGAATTCATTAATGCTATCAGAATTGAGACCAAATGAATGACAGACTAACTTCCATCTTCTCCGAAGTGAGGGAAAACAAGAGAGTGTGCTGCTTTTGGCTTACACTGTCATCGCCCAATGATGGATTTAGAGCAAGAGGTCACCCAAGTTATTAAGTAGTCGAATGTTGTGAATCACTGCGGACATTTTTGTGGAACACTGTAATTTAAAGATATACATCTTAGACTGAGTTTTATTGGCAGAAAACAGTATGTTTCTTTAGAGAAAAAAAATTAGCTGTCAAACTATCATGGAATGTTTCTGCTGATATCAATTCTTGATTCACTGGTTTCCTTGTCTGTCTACGAAAGAACACTTGGTTGCAAAATGTAAACATTCAACAATTGAGAAGTACACATCTTAAAATATTTATATTTATCAATAATTGCCTATAACTCTTCTAAAATTTTTTCCAATGACAATTTTTAATAGCTAGTTCCTAAAATATCTTACGGTGTATTTTCTTGAATTTAATAGTAATAAAGATGATGGGAAGTAAATCTTACCTTGTCCAATCTACTTGTAAAACAGTTTATAGATGACAGTGGAGCTGAGGTGGACTTAAAATAGAGAAGCAGACTGCTGTGGTCTAAAGAAGAGAGGACAAAGACCCATTCCAGGAAATTGTAGAAAGAGAAAAGTCAGACTTCAGAGATATGACAGAGAAAGGAATAATGAATTTCTAAGTGAGGAAAAAATAAAACTTCAAGATAGCAAATATATAATTAATTTGTGATGGCTTTCAAGTGATAAATGGAATAAATTTTCTATAGAAAAACATTTACTGTAAAAGCCACCCACAACTTCTTGAGCACAAACCATTTATTGGAAAATGGAAATAAAAATGCCAGTTGACTAAGCAAAACAATAATGAAACTACTTCAGAAAGATATCTTAACTACAAGATCCTAGACATCTTCCAAAGCTTAATGAAATATATTCTTCCAAAAATAGTGTTACACCATTAATTTCATGTCCAATAGTTATATTATGTTACCCATCCAAAATGAGTTAATATTCACCTAGAAAAGGGCCTAATACACATTAAATGATATTAACTATTTGTTAAGTAAATTTGTTGGATGTCTATCAAAAACTGGTAATGGCATCAAATTTGACTTGTTAAACACATAGTTCTTGTTATTCTCATGCTTTTAACAACTCTCCATGTCCTACCAAATAAAGTCCAAGGTTCTTAGTTTGGCATGTAAGGCCATTCACATACTAGTCCACACCTACCTGTTCAGCTGTGGGAACGGATGGCCCCCCCAGTGAACCAAGGTATTCCTTGCCCTTGTGTAGTGTAGTTCCCCACCCCTGAATCTGGACTTTACATGACTTTTTTGAGCATAATATGGTGTGACACTCTGCCAGTTCTGAGTCTAAGCCTTAAGAAGCCCTGACGGCTTCCACTTTTGGTAACCAGCCATCAGGTAAAAAAACAGCTACATGGAGAGATCACTCAGGGAGAGAGGAGAAACTGAGGGAAAGAAGGTAGGACAGAGAAAGAGATAGTGATTTTCAATCTTTCACCAATTCCCCACTAAGCTGCCATGCATGTGAGTGAAGGCACCTTGGATGCTGGAGTCCCACCATCACCTGAATGCAACCCGAAGAGAGACCAGCAGCAGCAGAACCGTCTGCTAAACCCAGTCCGTCTCACAGAACCATGAGAGATAATAAAACTGATTTACTCTTTGTTTTTGTTCAGAGATAAGCTATTACTGTGTCACCCAGGCTAACATACAATGGCCTGATCACGGCTCACTGTAAGCTTGAATTCCTGGGCTCAAGTGACCCTCTTGCCTTAGCCTTCCAAGTAGCTAGAACTACAGGTATGTGCCACCACACCTGGCTAATTTTTAAAACATTTTTTGTAGAGATGGGGTCTTGAACTCATGACTTCAAATAATTCTTTCACTTGGGCCTCTCAAAGTACTGAGGTTACAGGTGTGAGCTATCATGCCTGGCCTGCTATTGTTTTTTTTTTTTTTTTTGGCCAGGGCTGGGTTTGAACCCGCCACCTCTGGCATATGGGACTGGCGCCCTACTCCTTGAGCCACAGGCGCTGCCCCATGCTATTGTTTTTAAAATAGTAAATTTGGAATAATGTTATTCAGCAATAGGTAACTACTCTAGCAGTCCAATCCCCAATGCTCCTTCCCTGGTACACTATCTTCCAGCAATGCTGAACTGCTCACTTCTCACCCACACCACCTATTTCATGTCTCTGTCCTTGCCATGTCTTATCCCTTTTTCTTCCTCTCTCTGTTGTGAATGAAATCTGATCCCATTTGCCTTGAACACACCTTCTCATCTTATGCACTTTAGGATCTCCCAGTGAAAATCCTCATCTCTCCCAGGATCTCCCTGAAAATCCTTACCTGGGCTTCATCTCTTAGGTAAAGCCTCCTTGACTCTTCAAGATTAATCTGATCTCCATCTACTTAAGAACAATTTCTAGATTTTTACATATTTCTACTGTGGTATGTACCATGTACTATATAATTCATTTACTCTCTGTCTTCCCTTACTAAGACTGCAAGGCCTTGAGTTCAGAGACCAACCCTTGTTCTCTTACTTCATAAAGGGCAGCACAGATATGAATATATGCCCCATGTAATTAACTGCCAATCATCATTTTCTAATAAATTAATTTATACTCTATGTCTTCAGTTGTTCACTTCTGAATTCTTTATCTACTATTTTATATATTTTATCCATGTTTTAATCCCTATCTTAACTCATTAACTGATTCATATTAGGCATTTTCAACATTTTAGTGAGACTCATCAATTATTTCTTCACTAGCTGAATCCAGTGGGCAAATTTTAGACATTAGTTTACCTGAATTCTCTCAGGATCAGACATTGACTGTTTTTTTTTATCATCTCTTAATATTAATTTGCTAAATTAAATTGCTAATATTAATTTGCTAAATATTAAGCAAATATTAATTTGCTAGCTCTTATTTTCTTAGTTTTCTCCTTTAACATTTTCTTTTCCCAGGCATTGTTTAAGTACAACTATTCATTTACATTTTATCCCAAATCCTCTTTTCTTCCCAGCAGAGAAGATTGAGAAGCAAACTCCAAAGCTTACTGCAAACCCCTTGTGATGTTTTCCAAATCTCCATCCTCCACCACAGATAGTATTAATCACTTCTTCCTCTGTGCTAATTATATGACATGTGTTTTTTTGTTTTGCAGAAACTTACAATTTCACAGAAGTTGACTTGACCCCAGAAATAGATTTTGTAATCTTTCTTAAGCTTTCTCTTCTGTACCTTTTTACAAATAAAAATTTAAATATTTGATCCCAAAGTTATTCTAATATTTATAAAATAATCAAATTAAAATGTCTTAAATTCCTTCTAGAGTTTTAAATACTATACTCACATTTTGATCATATGCTTTAAAGCTCTACTCACCTAAAGGCTGGTCACTTGTTTGCTCTTTATTATCTGTACAAAGATAAAAAAGCAAAACATGTAAGATGTCATGATACAAATGTTTTCAGAGATAAAGATAAAAGAAAAGCAATGAATAACACCAGCAGCATCATTAAGATACAGAATACAGTTTCTTTCCTTTCCTTTCTTTTTTTTGAGACAGAACTCACCTTGTCGCCCTCATTAGAGTGATGTGGTATCATAGCTCACAGTAACCTCTAACTCTTGGGCTTACGCAATCCTCTTGCCTCAGCCTCCCAAGTAGCTGGGACTACAAGGACCTGCCATAATGCCCGGCAATTTTTTTGTCGCAGTTGTCATTGTTTAGCAGGCCCAGGCAGGGTTTGAACCCTCTACCCCGGTATATGTGGCTGGTACCCTAACCACTGAGCTATGGGCGCTGAGCCCAATTTTAAATTCTATAGATTATCGATAGATATTTATGAATGGAGAGAACTGGAATCAAGGCAGGGAATGCCCTAACTGCTTGCCACAGCTGAGGGTAATAATGATGGTGGTGCAGTACTTAATGTTTACTGATGCCTGGGCTGGTGCTGTCAATGCATTATGTAAGAGATCTTATGGAACCTCACACTACCCTATGAAGCATGTACAATTACCAACCCCACCACGCAGATACGGAAACTAAGGTAGTGAGAGATTACATCACTTGCCCAAAGTTATCAAGTTAATAAGTAGCAAACCTGGACTCTAATTTAGGAAGCCTCATTCCAGATTCAATGCTTACACCATCTATTATACATAAAATGAGATCCTGCCCCCGCCCTGAGCACTCCCAGGTAGAGATGAAGGGAAAGGTATAGTTCAATCAGTCATGTGTTTACTACTGAGAGGGTAATTTTGTACCTTTAGTAAAATAAATGCCACTGGAGCTTATTAAAACCTTTCTCTACACATCATTCTTTTTTTAAACTCAAATTTTTGGTACTCTGAATTGTGGAGAATAAGGAGATAAAGATAGGGCTAGAAAAATTTTTAGAATTTTAGTGGTTAAAGTTTTTCTGAATTAACTTTTTACATTGTTCATTAAAGAAAAGCAAGAAATAAAAGACAATTTAGGAAAGGGGAATTCTATCCAGACCAAGAGAAACAATTGCTAGGATGGTTTTTGACACCTTTTAGCCTGGATGTTTGAGGGTCTTATTGAGGCTTCAAATGAATTTGAGGATACTACAAGCAAGGAAAATGATAAACAGGTAATGGTGGCTTTCTGCTGTGTGGAACTTGCTTATATGCAAAAGCACAGTCCAAACAGCATTCACAGTTAATAGATGTTTAATAATGAAATATGAATATAATATTAAGCAAACTAGTTATAGTGCCAAAATAATGAGATATAAGATGCAGAGAAGTAACAGGGCTGTCTAAATGACATGCCTGTCTTGTACTCTACTCTTCTCCTCAAGGGCTCTAACTCTGTCTTCACAGAAGGCCCATGACCTACACTGATGTCTTCATATAGTCCTCACTGTTGATAGGCCTTTTAGCTCAGTGAAGTCTTTCTCTGTAGCTTGCTGGGAAACAGAGCTCTGTATACTCCTGCCAACCAACTGCCAGTCTCTCAGTGGCTGCTGGCTAACCCACCTATATACACTTCTTACTTCAGGTAAAGACACCTGCCTAGTGAGTTCAGACATGCTCGATGACTGAGCAAAGGAGAATAAGGTCCCAGAGATCTGATCTGTTACCTGTCACTCTTTTTTTTTTAATTATTATTTTTATTAGTATTAGATCATAGCTGTGTACATTAATGCAATCATGGGGCACCATGCACCGGTTTTATAAACAGTTCGACACATTTTCATCACACTGGTTAACATAGCCTCCTTGGCATTTTCTTAGTTATTGTGTTAAGACAATCATATTCTGCATTCACTAAGTTTCACATGTACCCCTGTAAGATGCACCGCAAGTGTAATCCCACCAATCACCCTCCCTCTGCCCAACCTCCCCCCTCCCTTCCTCCCTGTCCCCCTTCCCCATATTCTTAGGTTATAACTGGGTTATAGCTTTCCTATGAAAGCCATAAATTAGTTTCATAGTAGGGCTGAGTACACTGGATACCTTTTGTACCATTCTTGAGATTTACACCCTTCCTGTCTTTCAGCTTAAAGATCACTACTTCCCCCACTAACTTCTTTTTTATGATTTAAAGAGAAATATGCCATGATAAAAAATACACTGAGTTTTTATGTTGCCTCAAATACTTACTTTTCTATCCTTATAGTTTTATATTCTAAAATATTTTTAATGTTTCACTTGCATAAAATTGTACTTCATGTAAATAATTTCAAGCTGAAACTATATTATTTCAATCAAAAAGTCATTAGTATTACTACAGTAAAGGCAATTTTTATTGCATTCAACAACTTAAAACTCTAAAACTAACGATTTGCTTGTACTACTCACCAGGATGCCCAAGATTATTTAATTCATCTAAAATGAAATCAGAGAAAATAGATTAAGAACAAATGGTAAGACTAATCGAAGTAGTAGTTTTTGAATCATTAAATCATGTTACAATGTTTTATCAGTTTAGAACTTTTTAAACTAAAAGAAGCCATGCAAATACTGAATAAGAAAGAAAACTTTCATGCATATCAGTTAGAACTTCTAAGCTATTTCTGTTATCATTAAATGACAAAAAATTAAGCTCCTTCATAACCTGTTTAAAGTTTTAGATATTCTGGCCAGTTATGGGACAAAAACAGTCAAGAGACATGTATGTCTGTATCTTCAACTATAAACTTCTGAAACTAATTAACAATCTCAAATAATATTTTTTTTACAAATACATTTTTAATCTTAGAACCTTTTTTTTTAGAGACAGAGTCTTACTTTATCACCCTCGGTGGAGTGCTGTGGTGTCACAGCTCACAGCAACCTCCAGCTCTTGGGCTTAGGCGATTCTCTTGCCTTAGCCTCCCAAGTAGCTGGGCCTACAGGCGCCTGCCACAACACCCGGCCATTTTTTGTTGCAGTTTGGCTGGGGCCAGGTTCGAACCCACCACCCTCGGTATATGGGGCCGACGCCCTACTCACTGAGCCACAGGTGCCGTCCTAATTTTAGAGCATTTTAAGATTTACAGAGCTTCTGTGAAGATAGTGCAGAGCGAGTTCCTGCATACCCAGAACTAGTTTCCCTATGATGTGTCAGTGAGCATAGTGTATTTGTCCCATCTTATGCTGGCATGGTATATTTGTCACAACTAACAAACCACTGATGTTCTTTTTTTGGTTCCAGAACTCTGTTCAGGATACCACACTAACTTTGCTTGTGTGTCCTTAGGCTCTTCTTGTTTGTTAAAAGTTGCTTAGAAGTTTCTGAAGAGACTAACAGGTTTGAGGCCATTTTGTATAATATCCCTAGGATTTGTCTGATGTCTTTCTCTTGGCTAGACTCCTGGGTTCTAAAAGTATAATGTGTTTTGAGAGATATAGTGGTTTCAGAATTAACCTGTGTCCCCACCATGGAGAATCTTCTAGTCATCAAATAAGTAACATAAGCAAGTATCTGTGACATGATAGCCATCTATTTTTTTAAGAGATGGGGGTCTTGTTATGTTGTTCAAGTTGGTCATGAACTTCTGTGCAAGTGACCCTCCCACCTCAGCCTCCTGAGCAGCAGGGACTAAAGGTGTCAATCACCAGATTTAGCTTCCTTCACAAATTTTCTTTTTTCTTCCTTCACAAATTTAATGAAGATAAAATATTAACATTTAACAATAAATTGTAAATGTTGTACTAGTCATAGATGTTATGCAGGAAATTTATTCTTATGAGAGATAAAATATATTAAAAAGGGTATCAATCCAGTGCACGAAACAGTGCAATTTCTTTTGCCTCCAGTCTTACAGACTAGACTCATTTCCAGTTAACTGGGTCAGCAGCACCATATTCTTCCATCCCTCTTCAGCGAGGCTGTTTCATACATTTACAATACAATAGAGTCTTTTGTCATATTCCGCATTCCATCTTGGGGTCTCCCTCCTCTGACCTCCTAAGTGATCATTTAAAATTTGTATACCATGTATTCACTGTTACAGTTCATCATACACAATAGTTTCACTACCCTAAAAAGTATCCACCTATTCAACCCTCATCCTGACACGTTTGTAAATATTTATAGGCTACATGTGGTATTTTGACACATGCATAGAACGTGTAATAATTAAATCAGGGTATTCAGGATCTCTATCACTGCAAACATTCATCATTTCTTTGTGTTGGGAACATTTCAACTCTTCTCTTCTAGCTATTTTAAAAGACCACATATATAATAAATTATTGTTGACTATAGTCATCCAATTGTGCTATCAAACACTAGAACTTATTCCTTCAACTATAGGTTTGTACCTATTGCCATCCACTTTTTGTCCCCTCCTCCCTTTCCAGCCTCTGGTAACCATTTATCTACTCTCTACCTCCATGAGATCAACTTTTTAAATTCCCACATGGGAGTGAGAACAAGCAATATTTTTGTCTTTCTCTGCCTGGCTTATTTTTCTTAACATAATGACTTCTAGTTCTAGCCATGTTGCTGCAAATGACATCATTTCTTTTCTTTCTTTTTTTTTTTTTTTTTTATGGCTGAAGGGTTTGATCAAGTATCTTTAACAAAATACATAAAATGAAATAGAAGATACCAGGTGTGTCCTCTCTCTACATGTGTATATATGGACTCTGATCATCAGTGTCTCAACTTTGTGGACTTCCAAAGTAAAAAATTTGGATCTAATTTTTCTCTCTGAAATTTCTGGAGCAACTTCATAGCTGTATTTGCACCTCTATGTTCTGAATAAAATTATTTGAAAATTACTGTTTTAATGGTATGTTTGCCACTGTGAAAATTATATAGAAAATCTTGCAGGTATGGAAGCTTCACAGCAAGTAATAATTCACATGCATCACCCTGAAGCCAAACAGCAGTGCTAGCTTACTTTTACTCTTAAAGGTCTCCAACATTACGAAGTCTTAAAAACCATGCAATTAGGAAAAAAGAATTAAGAGAGTAAGATTAGGTTTCTTCACATAGCATCCCAAAGCCTTAACAGATCATGGGACTGGAACTCCCTTATAATAGGAGGGAGTTCTTCTCACAAGTATGTACTAATATGCAAACAGAAATTATGGTATTTCAAAGTCATATCATAGAGATAAGGACAGGAAACCCAGGAAAGATAAGATTTAACATTATTTTCGTTCTCTACTCAAGTAGAGCCTAAGGTTATGTCTTAAAGAGGCAGAAATTGAAAAAATACTTTGCTATATACAAACCTAATTTTGCAAACCAATGTAATGTTGCACTAAGAAAAGTGATCCAAATTTTAAAACTTACTCATTATAATTTAAGTACAATACTTTGGTTAATTAAAACAAATGAGAAGTTTATGTTGAAACACATTTTTAGTTCTGTTTACATATGGTAAAGGTGACATGGTAGATTAATCTACAGCCTTGTAACTTCAAATAATCCTATGAACTTTACATTAAAACAGAATATTTAATCATTTTAAACAGATAAAACATGTTGAACAGTAAATCTCTAGTTCTGAAACTTTTATGGAAACTATCTGCATTTGAGAGGCATTTTATCATGGTTAAAGGATAAAATAATCTAAATAATATCCATGACAGTATATCCACCAATTTTTTTTATGCAGATAAAAATTAACATTAAGAATTAATTGCCTTTGGTTACTACCCAAAAGATATTATGCAGAAACTTTGCTCTTGCATGAAATAGGAAGGCAACTGAAGATTAGTTACTGTAATTGTGTTAATATAATAGTATCTATGGCAATTTATAAAACTTTAAAGACTAAGATTCAATACCCTTCAGTCAAAATCCTTTCTTAGAGCTAGTATTTTTTCCGTTCCTGCACTCAGTAAGCTAAGAGCACTGCACCCATCCCAAGAGTAAATAGCATGCAGGAGATCCAGTTTCAAACCAAAGAATCACACTACCTTCAGTGCACTCCACTGCCTCATTTGTTCTTCCTTGTTTCAGAGGAAATGAATTTGAATACATTGTAATTCATGATCTTAGGAAGGGCAGTCATTAAGCACAGATATAACATCACAGAAATATACTGACAAACCAAAATGTGCAGGGACATTAACATGCATGCTACTATATGGGAAATAAGGTGATACACAACAAACCCTCAAATTACACAGTTCATAATGGGGACTGTTGATGAATAGTAATTCTTTATGTGTCTATAATGTTTGTTTTACAAATGTCTTATTAAAAATCTTTTTCCACTAAATCAAGTATTTTGTAGCTAAAGCTTTGAAGAATACATTTTAGCCACAGATGTGTAAATTAAACTATAAAATTCAAAAATAACTAACATCATCTAAATAAACAAGTTTTTTTCCTCTGGCTCTTTTTGCTCTTTGTATGCGAATTTAAGATTATAAATTTAGTATGCATTTTCTCAAATTTCATAATTCCTGATACTTAACACATGATTAAACAGTATGAGGTGAAAAGCAGAATTTGCTTTGCTTAACTATTTCAGATTATATGGCTTATGTTACAGTCCACTTGTGAGAACACTGATCAACACTGCTTACCTATGATGATTTCTACCTTCTTGCTTTCTTGACTGTCTCGATCATTATATACATGACACCAATAGGTCCCCTGATGTTCCAAATCCACATATGGCACCTAAATTAAGATCAGAAAATGTACATGTTTCCTCTTCAATTTTAATTTAAATTGGCTTGGAGAAAAAAGCATTTTGTATTTTAACAAAATTCTCTAAAAGATAACATTTAGAAGGCTTTATACACTAGGAAACTAGCTTCATTCATTAGGTTAAATATTAGCAAGTAAATAATATAATGATTCTAATAGTAGTGAGTTTGATGCAATACTATTTGACATTTTGCATATAAGCCCATGATGAATTCCAGCATTTTTGCAAATGTAGGAGCTAATTAATATTAAATCATAAGAGATAGGAAATGAAAATCACATCACAAAGAACGGGTTTCAATGTTCACCCAAATTTAACTGTACCATTGGTTTTACATATTAACACCCCCAAATATGTCCCAAATGAACTTCCTACCATGTATAGTTTTTTTGTCTCATGTGTTAACGGCGACTCATTTTTGAACCACTGGTAGTGAGGAAGAGGGCTTCCAATAGCAACACACTGTAAGACCAATGTGCTGCCTGGCATCAGCTTCTGGGACCTTGGTTCAACACAGATTTGCAACTTGGATTCAGCGATGCCATCCCAATTTCCTTGAATTAAAAAAAGAACAACTCTAGATAAGAAATAAAGGCAATTTTTTCCTTTATTAGAAAAAAGCCAGATGTGTTCAAGTTCATCTTCATTGTTGTTACAATCTTTAACAACATTCCCAAACTAAGGTTAACAAAAGTGTAGCATTCTCAGAAATATTAAGAGATATTCTTCATTTCTTTATTGTAGGAACTTCTCAAAGTTTCAAAGTGTTAGTATGCATTGTGAATTAAAGAGGGGAACATAGTTCAAATGTTTCCCAAATGTGTCTGGCTACAGAATCTTTCTGATAGAGCAAATAACTTACTAACTTCTTGAATGATATTCATGGTCAGCATGGAAAGCTCTATATTTTCTCTTTTTTATTTATTTATTTTTTGAGACGGAGTCTTATTATGTTGCTCTCCGTAGAGTGCCGTGTTGTCACAGCTCACAGCAATCTCATACTCATGGGCTTAAGCAATTCTCTTGCCTCAGCCTTCCGAGTAGCTGGGACTACAGGTGCCCGCCACAACACCTGGCTAGTTGTTGTTATAGTTATCATTGTCGTTTGGCAGGCCCTGTCCGGGTTCGACCCCACTAGTCCTGGGATATGTGGCCAGCACCCTAGCCACTGAGTTATAGGCACCGAGCCAAGCTCTACATTCTCTCTTTTTTTTTTTTTGGCCAGGGCTGGGTTTGAACCTGCCACCTTCAGCATATGGGGCCAGCGCCCTAGCCCTCTGAGCCACAGGCGTCGCCCTCTACATTCTCTTGACTGAGATAAGAAATTTTGTTTTCGGCACTGAACATATACGGATAATTGTCCCTAACATTTCTTCCCTAGGTAGGTATCAGAAATCATTTATTAAATATTCATTTATTACTCTTTAAGTCCTTTGAGGTTATAGGGCTTGTCAATGTGATGCAGTACCCAGTCCCCATAATGAAACTCAATGTCTAACACATTGCAGGTGATCGGTATTTGTTGAATGACTGTGATTTCACTTATAAATACATTAAAGTTTATTACATGCACAGAAATAGTCTAGAAAGAAATAAATTGCTCATCTAATCAATCATGATTATTTCTGAAGACTGTGTCCCACGCCCACATAGACATCTTACCTGGGCTTTGATATCCTACACAGGGCCATCACTGACACCTCCCCTCCCCCCCCAAATATCCACCTTGCTTGGCCACACCTGTAGAACTGAATAGACAAAGAAGGATAAGCCAGCTTGATTTACACATTTTTAAGGACAGAGTGTGAACTGGCATTAGTGTGACCAATGATCTCAGTCACCCTGGGATGAGAGGCTTTCCCAAGATGCAGGTGGTAATGGTAAGACTTACAAAATGGTAAGACTATTTTGGAAACTACATGGTAGTTTTAAAAGAAAATTAAACATACATCAATTGACTCAGCAATTTCACTTCCAGGTAATTATCTAGGAGAAAGGAAAATATATGTCCAAAAAATGGTTTATAAGAGAATGTTCATAGCATCTTTATCTATGATACCCCAAAACTGAACACAAACTGTTTATCAATAAGAGAATGGATAAACAAACTAGCCTATTTACAAAATGCATTATTACTCAGCAGAAAGAAAGGACTAACTGCTGATGTACCCAACAACATGAATAAATCTTAAAAATTACACTGAATAGAAGCAGCTAGATATAAAAATGTGGTTTGGCGTCTGTAGCTCAAGTGGCTAAGGTGCCAATCACATACATCAGAGCTGGCGGGTTCGAATCTAGCCCAGGCCTGCCAAACAACAATGACAACTACAACCAAAAAATAGCCAGGTGTTGTGGTGGGTGCCTATAGTCCCAGCTACTTGGGAGGCGGAGGCAGGAGAAACACTTAAGCCCAAGAGTTGGAGGTTGCTGTGAGCTGTGATGCCACAGCACTCTACCCAGGGTGACAGCTTGAGGCTCTGTCTCAAAATAAATAAATAAAAATGTACATATATGACTATCAAAAGTTCTAAAACAAGCAAAACTTAAATCAATTTGTGGTGAAAGAGTGAACAGGTGAGAAAGACACACTGGACTATACAATTAGGACCTGGATATCATACTGTATATAAATTATACCTCAATGAATATAGTATGAAAGAAATTAAATAAAATTGATAAATGTGTATGAGGTATTTTTTCTTTAAAGAAAATGGTGATATTCTTTTATTGTCAAGAACCCTTATTTGAGTTTAAAAAAAGCTAAAGTGAGAGTGGGCGGTGCCTTTGGCTTAACGGAGTAGGGCGCCGGCCCCATACGCCAGAGGTGGCGGGTTCAAAATCAGCCCTGGCCAAAAACTGCAAAAAAAGCTAAAGTGAGAGAGAAGTATGCAAGAAAGATTGACTTTTTTTAAACAAAGAGTCTGTTTCCCTCTTTATTTTGTCTGGGAAACACAACAAAGAATATGGTCTTGAGTGTGCATGTGAATAAACAAAACAATATCTCATGGCTACTCTTCCAACTGGAAGTTGGAAAAAGATCAAGTCCTGATGACAGGACTGAAAAGATGGAGCAGTGAGCAGAGAAGTAGTCTGAGTGTTTTGTTGTAGTGAATGATACACCGCATGGCCTTTAGTGCTGAGAGTTTCCACAACAGCATGTTTTGGGGCAATATAACAGTTTGGGAGGAAAAAAAAATATTACAGAAAGGAACTGAAAAGTGAACAGTAAGTGTTAGATGAGAGTTTTTTCTCCTCCCACACCAGAGACCACACCATTCAAATCCGTAACAAACTGACCTCTACTTGACTCACACCCTAATTATAGAAATCAAAGACTATCAGGCCTTGAATTTGTTGTGCTTCTCCACTATTCTACTTTTTACAATGGTAGTATTCAGCACCCCTGAATAACTTAGAGAAGCAGAAGTTTTCCATGATGTAATTTCACCATCTTTTTCTTAAATAAGGAAAAGTAAGTTTTGGCTACAATGAACCCTTTGGAGATTTTTAGAAAACCTTGAATATGTGCCTTAAATATAAAAATATTAAATATTCTTGATGGAAATATATCCATTTCTGCCTTTTGAAACAGATTTTACCCTGGTTCTTCATTCTTTCAACAAACATCTACTGAGTATCTATTGGTTATTTAAGTGTTTGGTTTCATCAAAGATTCTTAAGACCCAGACTTTCTCCTCAGAAATTTAGCTTAAAAGGCAGATAGTCCTGACAAGAACTAGATTACAGAAGTATGTTCAAAAGATTAACTTCTGTGAGGAAGAGAGGGGTAGCAAAGACGACTCTGAGGAACTCTTTCTGCCTTCTACATAATAGATACTCTTCCTTCCTGATCATTCTGTGAGGAACCTAGGTCAGGGGCACTCTCTAATGCTCGGTTGAGAACAGCTTTAACACCTAAGACCTAAGCCCAAGACTGTCCCTCATGAAGGTGTTCAGTGAACTGCATAACGACCACTACGTGCCAAGCTTTGTTTTAAGAACTAGCAAAGAGAAAAGGGAACTATGAACTACTCCTTATCCCTATACAACTCCAACAGCTAGGCAGACAAATAGCTTTAAAAGTGATGCAATAAATTTTCTATAAGAGAGGCAAAATCAGAATGCCAACGGAGCAGAAGAGGAAGCCAAGGCCAGACAGAGTCATAGAGTATGCCAAGCAGGAAAGACATTCAAGATGGAAAGAAGTGTTGCAAAGACACGGAGCTGTGAATAAGCGAGGCATATTCCAGACAATGGGAGTGGCAGGGAGAAACTCGGCTTGCTAACATACAGATGCCACATGTGAGGGTAGACAACAGGCCGTGAGGGAAGGCAAGTTGGTAGAGTCAGTGGCAGGAACCAGACTCAGGAGGGTCCACGTCATCCTGAGGGATCTGCATACACATCCGTGTGTATGTGCACATGTACAGACAGACAAAGCACATGGGATCAGATCTCAACAGCTGTTGATATTATAGTGGATGAAGTACATATGTGAGCTGTTGGCACTATTTTTGATATTCTGAAATTACTTAAAAGTAAACATTTAAAATAAGATAAAATAAAGCAAGCCTCATCCCAACATTCAACTACTTTTATTACTTACTCTGGAAGCTTTCTGTTATGTCTGTGACATCACAAACATCCAGCTGTGACCACTGGCTGAATTCAAAGGTGAAATTATTATTAACTCGGCAGACATAAAACCCTGCATCTTTTACATGCACTGAGTTAAAAATAAGTTCTGATGTATTTCCGTATGGAATCTGTAAAAGAATCAATAAAAGAATAAGTCTTATACACATGACTTATAAAATGTGGAAAATCTATGATTTCAGCATGGAGCCATGAAAGTATGCCTTTTTTCACAATTTGCAAAACATCTAGAAGTTAAAAAAATAAACAGTATTTTGGGTTATGTATAACTAAAGTATTAAAAAATTCACAATCTTTTATAAATCCATTAACCACAGCTAAGTTTTCTCCCAAACATCTTCCAAAAGCTCACTAACAGAAAACCATCTGTCATTTAAGAAAGTTCAATCACTGAGTTTTAGAAGGATCTATAATCACATCTGTGAGTTAAGCAGCCACACCACAGGACAACCCCACAATGGTGTGTAGAAAATGTGTAGAAGCTGCAGAGAGTCACAGCTAGGAATGTCTTTCCTAGCTGTGACTCTCAGCTTTGACCATATTAGCTGAGAATACACAGACAAGTTATTTTTCTTTGAGATCTCACTTTCTGATCTGCAAAATTCTCTAAAAGGATAAGAGTCCTCAACCAAACTTTTAAGATGTGGGCTGAGAAGGACTATGGAAAGCTATCAGCAATGGGGGTGAGAAGCCACTCATGGGATCTCAAACTCTTCCCTGGGATTCCATCACCCCAGTAGGGTTTCTTTCACTTTTTATGTTCCCAGCAATTTATGAGCCGCACCCAACTTTAGCACATTGCCAAGGGGGGGTTTATCCAAGTGCCTCATTATATTACAATAAACTCTTTTGAAAGGACAGGTTGGGCATCACAAATCTGAAAACCCCAAAACAAAAATAACCCCAAATTTGAAACTTTCTGCATGCTGACACAGTGCTCAATGGAAATGCTCATTGAAGCACCTCTAATTTTGGATTTTTGGATTTGGAATGATAAATCAGTAAATATATAATACAAATATTCCAACATTTGAAAAAATCTGAAATCTAGAACACTTCTGGTCCTAGGTATTTCAGATAAAGAATATTCAACCTGTATTTCAACTAGCATGCTCCAATCCCCAGCCAACTCCCTCCCCTCTCAGCACCTACCCCAGTGCAGGAGCATCTGCTAAAGACATGACACTGGGCTGACCTGCTGCATTTAGAGCTGCTCGACAATCCTGTGTCTGCTCCCCTACTAGACCACTGACATATACTCTGTCTCCTCAAACCTCCAGCAACCCTCCTCCTCCAAGGCAATGACTTTAAATAAAAGTTATCTCCCTTCTCTGCCACCAAATCATAGGCCTACCCATGTCTGCACCTATTTAGAACTGCTCTCTTTCCTCCTGTTAAAATGGAAGATACCTCTTCCTAACAAAGGCTACATGAGCTAATGATCTGTAGGGATCCACTCAGATTCACAGGGTAGGAATGAAGATTTCATTAAAGCAAAGACCTGAGATTCAACAGATGCAGAAAGAAATCTTCTCAGGCTTTCCTTACTGACTAAAAGCAGAACGTTCTGGGAAGCGAGGCTACCATATATTTCCTCTTGGGACAACTTTTACTCCTAGAAAAGAGACCAAGAGTAAAACTACCGTAAGTCCCCTCTAGAGAGTTTATGGCCATGAAGAAAAGGAATCATTCCTGGCACTTGTGCCAACAAACACTATCACAAACTTTCCTATTTCCTCCTGCTCTTCTAGAAATGCGTTTGTCTTTCCAGAAAAAAACCTATTTATTCTTCCCACAGAGGATCTTCCCACACCTGCCTTTTCCCTCCCGAGTTACAATTTAACCATGTAGCCAGCTATTTATTTTGTAAACTCCTGTATGCATGAGTAAACTTTTTCTCCTGTTAATCTGTCTTCTGATGGTTAATTCACAGACTCCCTGGCACTGAACCTAAGAGGGTGGAGGAAAGGCTTTTTCTCTTCTCAAATTCCATCCTCTCTGACCTTGCTCTTACAATTTTTTCCCTCTTTGCTTTAGCATCTATTTCTCTCTTTTACTGTATTATTTTCAAAAATTAAATATACTCTAGTACTTTCTATCTTAAATAAACTAAAAAAAACCAAGCCAGCGTCTCCTGATTCTGTACCCTCTCTGAGCAGTATTGAAGAAGCTGGCCACCTCTTTCTTCCTGAAATACTCTCCTCTTTAGACTTCTCTTGGCTTTCCTCCTATCTCTCTGGAAGATTCCTTTTACTTATCTCTTTGCCGGTTCCTGCTCCACTACATAACTCTCAATGTTACCTCTCAGATGCCCAAACTGCCTGGCTGATTTGTCCAGATGTGTGCAAGGGCACTTCAAATTCAACAGGTCTAAAGTTAAACTTTTGACTTTTGTCCCTAAATCTGTTCCTCTTCAATTTTCAATGTGTCCCTGAGGCTCAAGTGAAAAACCAATGGTTATCTTGATTTCTCCTCATGCTCACATCTAATCTGTCAGTTTGGTTAAACGCACTGCTAAAACACACACCAAACCATGCACTCTGATCCACCCCACTGTCGTCCCTAGCCCACACTACTGCTATTTCTAGTCAGCACAAGTATTACAGATAGCTGATCTTCTTGCTATTCTCTGCTTCTTTCGAGCAGCGAATTCATGTTTTAAAAACATAAATCCTATCACATTACCTCCCTTGCTAAAAACCTTCAGTGGCTTCACATATTACATCACTACCTGGTTGGTTTTCCTCCTGTAACTTCATTCCCAGAAATGACCGTATTTGTTTACCGCCTGCCTGTCTCCTCCCACTGAGTGTGATGCTCTTGACCTGGTGCAGATACTGAGAGGTACTGAGACCTGCTGCATCATCCGGCCTTAGAACACCATGTGGCATAAAACAGCTGCTCAACCAAAACTTGTTAAATAAAACTCTCCTAAGATAGGCTTGTGAACATGACAGTGGTTTGACAAAACCTGTCTTGTTAAAGAGTTTTTCTTAATTTATTTATTTATTTATTTTTTATTAAATCATAACTGTGTACACTGATGCATTTATGGGGTTCAGTGTACTGATTTGATATACAATGTGAAATGCTTACATTGAAGTGATTAACAGATCCATCACAATTATAATTTTTTCTTAACAGTTTTTAAACAGCATTTTTTTTTTTTTTTTTTTTTGTAGAGACAAGAGTCTCACTTTATGGCCCTCGGTAGAGTGCCGTGGCGTCACACAGCTCACAGCAACCTCCAACTCCTGGGCTTAAGTGATTCTCTTGCCTCAACCTCCCGAGTAGCTGGGACTACAGGTGCCCGCCACAACGCCCAGCTATTTTTTGGTTGCAGTTTGGCCGGGGCCGGGTTTAGAACCCGCCACTCTCGGTATATGGGGCTGGCGCCCTACCGACTGAGCCACAGTTTTTAATCCATTCCAACTCTTCCAATCTAAGACTTACTCCCCATCCCCTGCATTTCTACCTTTCTCCAATTAGGACATGTTTTACAAACAATGCACATAAATGTAGCAGGTTTTCCCATTATTTATCCTTCAAAAGGCATTTATTAAAATGAAACTAACTTTGCAATTGAGAAAATATGGTAAAGTACTTTTAGCTACTATCTCTCACAAGCCTGGGCACATAAAATATCCTGTTTACTTAATTCTCACAATCCCCTATGATAGGAATTCAGGTGGTTAGTAAGCATAGTCAGGGTTCCAACACAGAACACTATCTGGTGCCAAAGCCCATGGAATCTTTTTACTACCTTCCACAGTTGTTTTGCCTTACCTCAGAGTAAGAGACAGAAATAAAAAATTGTATAATACCCCCCAAAATTGTATAGTAACACAAAATTTTTCTATGGCATGAGGTAATCCAATTAAAGGAAAAATTATAATCTGAAAACAGCTTTTTAATTTAGCTTTAGGTTTGCAAATGGAGACTTGGCATTAAGTCTGTAAGGAAGCTGAATTACTGTGACCAACAGGTATGACTAAATATGGACTTTTCAGGTATAACCAAGGAGTGAAGAGATGAAGGGAGAGGAATGAGGCAGTAGAGAAGAAAATCTCCCCAGAGCAAGATACAACACACGGCAGCCAGATCAGTGAGAAACCCCAGTGGTATGGTGGCTTCAGGAACTTTGAGAAGAGAATTCTAACATTTGACTGTAAAGTACCTGTTGAGTGGTACAGGGATACAAGTCTTCCACAAAAGGAGTGCCCCTCTCTGCCAACCTGAATTTTACTTCAGAATCTATCACAATGGCCAAAGTCTTCTGATATAATACAGTTATATGGAATTCTCAAGAAAATAATATGCCATTAGCTTTCCATGTAGCCTTGAAAATCTTTTCAAGATATTGGTTGAGGCTAGGTGTGATGGCTCATGCCTGTAATCCTAGCACTCTGGGAGGCTGAGGCGGTGGGTTGCTTGTGCTCAGGAGTTTGAGAGCAGCCTGAGCAAGAGTCAGTCTCTGTCTCTATTAAAAATGAAAAAATACTAAAAAATACTAAAAAATGAAGGCAAGAAGATCGCTTGAATCTAAGAGTTCGACGTTGCTGTGAGCTATAATGCCACAACACTCTACCCAGGGCAACAGAGTGAGACTGTCAAAAAAAAAAAAAAAAAAAAAAAAAGATTTTGGTTGGGACATAATCTGTTGCAAAGAGTTTTATATAGATATGTAAGAATGTACTGATGTGGTTTCATACTCGCTAATACTGTTGCCCTATAGAACTCCTATTTTCCACAATTTTAGAGTTGAGGGCTGACTTCATTACTATTTACAGTTTTTTGGGGAGACAATTTTGGAATCTCACCAAAATAATAATTATCAAATACTTCAGTAATAACTGTGTCTTTCATACTCTTAAACCAAAGTTTTAACACCACATTTAGGACAATAGTGTTAGTTAATTTCCTATTATTCTCTATTCCTAGTATAGAAGAATTAAAAGACATTAAAAATACCTCTTTATTCATTTTGAACCATTGATATTGCACAAAAGGGTGTCCAGTTGCCCGGCAACACAGTTTCACAAACTGTCCAGCCAAGACTGCCTTTGATTCGGGGTTTACAATGATTTTTATTCCTGAAAGAAAAAAAAATTAAATAAAGTAACACATGAGGGATTTTCATTATTTATCTGAAACAAAAAACTGAAATATTCTGGAAATGACCTGCATATTTCTCATAAATCATCCATTCACATCTCTTTCCCCAGGCTTTGTAAAACCATAAGGAAAGAACTTTCCCAGAAGACTTTGATCTACTTTATTTCCCCATGACTGGGGGAGAAAATTATTTGTCATATTTCTTCAATTCTTAGAAACATTTTTTCCCCGCATCCTAACACTAAAGGAGGTGATCAGGTCATGAAGGTTTCACCTTCATGAACAGATTAATGCCTCTATGAAAAGGGCTGGCCAAGTGGGTTCACTCTCCCCTGCCCTGCTGCCATGTGAGGAGGTAACATCTACCCCGCCTCGCCCATCCACTTTGTGCCACGTGAGGACGCAGCAGGAAGGCCCTCATTAGATGACTTCCCAGCCTCTAGGACTGTGAGAAATAAATACTTGTTCCTTATAAACTGCCCAGCCAGTGGCATTCTGTTATAGCAGCATGAAAAACACTACAGGAGTGCCATACAAAGATACATAGGGAAAACGCGAATTGTAGCTAAATATACTTTATTTACAAATGACTCACTGTAAAATTTTATGAAATATTTCTCTACATGTTGATATATAAACATAAAAAATATCAAAAATAACAGAATATAAAACATAATAGTTTGTCAATTTTTCCTATGTTTGGCAACATTTGGCAACTCTATAAGACAATGCCACTGAAACTGTCTTTAAATTATGATTTCACATCGAAAGGAAAATTATTTTGGAAGCAGAAGTCACAGAAACAGAGTAGCAGTATATAAATTTGATATCTGTATATAAAGTTTTTCATTTGAAGAATAACATCAATTATCAAAACCCAGAAAACTTTCAGGAGGAGCTTGGAAGAAACTGCTGGAGTCAATAATGGAACCCCCTGACCCCGCCCCCCTCACCCCTCCCTCACCCTGGAGAAGCACACTGCCATGTCACCAGGACACTCAAGCAGCCCTACGGAGAAGCCCAACTGGTGAGAGAAAAAAGCCTCAGGCCTCCTGCCAAAAGCCAGTGAGGAAATAGGTCATTTGACAACATCCACGTGAATGAGCCATCTGAGAAGACAACTTTTCAACCTCAGTCAAATCGCCAGCTGACTGCAGCCATGGCTGACAGCCTGACTGCTGCCTCAAGGAAGACCCTTGACTAGGACCACCCAGCTCAGCCGCTCCTGAATTCCTACCCTTAGAAACCCTGCAAGATAAATGGTAGTAGTTTTAGATTTCTGGTAGGAGTGATTTCTTACGCAGCAATAGATAACTAACATAAAAGAAGCCAAAGTTAGGAAATTTTACATTTGCCAGGGTAAATAAAACTGGGTTAATTAGCTCTCAGGAAGAAAGGAGAAAAGAGCATTAAAACTTATAAAACATGAGTGGCCTCAGTGATTGAAGATTGAAGATCCTGTCCAGAAGAAGAGTTAAAGGACAGAAATTTAGCAAGTAACCTGGTGGATTAGAGCTGCACCAAGAGAGAAGGTTGAAGAACACACATCAACCCTGCTGAGGCGAGCTGCGACCCCAAGGATACAAACAAAAGATACAAAATCCATCACCAAGCAGACGGGAGTCCCCTCCCCCATGAGAATGGCTCAGAGTGTCCCACAAACAAACGAGCAGAGTTCAAAGGTCCTCCCCCACTACACTCCATGGGAGAGACCCTCTAACAACTTGACCTACCTCCCCTACTAGGGTGCCACGGCGTTCTCCTGCCAGGCATAAAACTGTATAAAACTGAACATAATCTCTACCTGCAATTCTGAGCTCCCAGAGTACATCACACATCAGTATATTCTTACATATCTATATAAAACTCTTTGCAACAGATTATGTCCCAACCAAAATCTTTTTTTTTTTTTTTTTGACAGTCTCACTCTGTTGTCCTGGGTAGAGTGTTGTGGCATCACTCTGAGGTCTGGAGGCCTGTCCCCCAGGAGTCCAGATTCTTGGGTGATTTCTCGAGGGGTGTGGACAGGGCCTAGACTGCAGCAAGTCAGTGCTGATTCTGTGGCATGGAAGTGAGGAGAGGCTGGTCAGCTGAGAGGCAACCACACCAGAGCAGCGGTGCCCTGAGGTGCAGAGCAGCAGCCATTTTTGGCAACAATAGGGCTCACTCCCATATATTCTGAAGCCACACCCCCTGTCCCCCTGGGCAACCAGAGGAGGCCAGGCATCTTCTCAGGTGGCAACTACCGCGGAACAGATCTGGGACAGAAACACAGGCCCCCTGAGACTTCAGCCCAGAGTAACTGCTTCACTAGGGTTGGACAGAGACCAGCTGAAAACAAGACAGAACCACTTAGCCCCACCACAGCAAACAGGTCCCCAGTTTCTTGGGCACTGTACGGGTCCTCGACAAAGCTCCAGGGGAAAAATCAAACGGTGTAAAATAATCATGGGGCGGAATCAGTGGAAAAACTGTGGTAACATGAATAACCAGAATAGATCAACCCCCCCCCCCAGGAAAGATATGGCAGATGTAACTGAAGATCCCATTCATAAATAGCTGGCCGAGACGTCAGAAATCGAATTCAGAATTTGGATTGCAAACAAGATTAATAGAATGGAGGAAAATTTGGAATTAGAAATTCGAGGAGCAATTCAAAAGTTGGAATTAGAAATTTGTCTGAAGAATTTAACGAATTTAAAGACAAAACCACCAAAGACTTTGACGCACTGAAACAAGAATTTGCAGCCCTCAAAGATCTGAAAAACACAGTAGAATCCCTCAGTGACAGAGTGGAGCAGGCAGAAGAAAGGATTTCTGACATTGAAGACAACGCCTTTGAACGCTCACAAACTCTCAAAGAGGAAGAGAAATGGAGAGCAAAAACGGAACATTCTCTCAGAGAGCTTTGGGATAATTCGAAGAAGGTTAATATCCACCCCATTGGAATCCCTGAAAGTGATGAAGTGGCCTCGCAAGGCACTGAGGCCCTTCTCCATGAAATTATGAAAGAGAATTTTCCAGACATGCCTAGAGATTCTGAAATTCAGATAGCAGACAGTTTCGGAACCCCAGCATGACTCAATCCGAGTAAGACATCCCCAAGGCATATCATAATTAACTTCACTGAAGTTAACATGAAGGAGAAAATTCTCAAAGCAGCCAGACGTAAGAAATCCATTACCTAGAAAGGGAAGAATATTAGAATGACTGCAGATCTCTCTGCTGAAACTTTTCAAGCCAGAAGAGGGTGGTCATCGACTTTTAATCTCCTAAAGCAAAATAACTTTCAACCCTGGATCCTCAATCCAGCTAAACTGAGTTTCATTTATGATGGAGAAATTAAATACTTTAATGACATTCGTATGCTGGAGAAATTTGCCATAACCAAACCAGCTCTTCAGGATATTCTCAGACCTATCCTCCATAACGACCAGCCCAATCCTCTACCACAAAAGTAAACTCACTTAGAAACTTTTGATCAAACTCCAATTTCCACAGTGGCGAAAGGATTAAAAATGTCCACTGGACTTTCGAAAAACTCGATACCCAAAATTTTATGAGACTTATCAATTGTCTCCATTAATGTGTACGGCTTAAACTGTCCTCTACAGAGCCACAGGTTAGCTGACTAGATACAAAAACTCAGGCCAGATATTTGCTGCATACAAGAGATAAATATAGACTCAGGGTGAAAGGACGGTCTTACCTTAAAAGATAAATATAGACTCAGGGTAAAAGGACAGTCGTCCATATTTCAGGCAAATGGTAATCAGAAAAAAGCAGGTGTTGCAATTCTATTTGCAGACACAATAGGCTTTAAACCAACAAAAGTAAGGAAGGGTAAGAATGGTCACTTCATATTTGTTAAGGGTAATACTCAATATGATGAGATTTCAATTATTAATATTTATGCACCCAACCAGAATGTGCCCCAATTTATAAGAGAAACTCTAACAGACATGAGCAACTTGATTTCCTCCAGCTCCATAATAGTCGGAGATTTTAACACTCCTTTGGCAGTGTTGGATCAATCCTCCAACAAGAAGCTGAGCAAAGAAATCTTAGATTTAAACCTAACCATCCAACATTTGGCTTTAGCAGACATCTACAGAACATTTCATCCCAACAAAACTGAATACACATACTTCTCACCAGCCTACGAAACATACTCCAAAATCGATTACATCTTAGGTCACAAGTCTAACCTCAGTAAATTTAAAGGAACAGAAATTATTCCTTGGATCTTCTCGGACCACCATGGAATAAAAGTTGAAATCAGTAACAACAGGAATCCGCATACTCATACAAAAACATGGAAGTTAAATAACCTTATGCTGAATGATACTGGGCCAGAGATGAGATTAAGAAGGAAATTGCCAAATTTTTGGAACAAAACGACAATGAAGACACAAATTAGCAGAACCTCTAGGATACCACAAAGGCAGTCCTAAGAGGGAAATTTATAGCACCGCAAGCCTTCCTCAAGAGAACAGAAAGAGAGGAAGTTAACTTAATGGGACATCTCAAGCAACTGGACAAGGAAGAACATTCCAATCCCAAACCCAGTAGAAGAAAAGAAATAACCAAAATTAGAGCAGAATTAAATGAAATTGAAAACAAAAGAATTATAAAACAGATCATTAAATCCAAAAGTTGGTTTTTTGGAAAGGTCATTAAAATAGATAAACCTTTGGCTAACCTAACCAGGAAAAAAAAAAGAGTAAAATCTCTAATCTCATCAATCAGAAACGACAAAGACGAAATAACAACAGACTCCTCAGAAATTCAAAAAATCCTTAATGAATATTACAAGAAACTTTATTCTCAGAAATATGAAAATCTGAAGGAAATTGACCAATACTTGGAAGCATGTCACCTTCCAAGACTTAGCCAGAATCAAGTGGAAATGTTGAACAGGCCAATATCAAGTTCTGAATTAGCATCAACCATACAAAATCTCCCTAAAAAGAAAAGCCGGGGACCAGATGACTTCACATCAGAATTCTACCAAAGAGGTAGAATTAAACCCTTAAAGAGGAACTAGTACCTATATTACTCAAATCAACATTCATAAATCGGTAGCCTTTATATATACCAACAATAGTCAAGCTGAAAAAACAGTTAAGGACTCTACTCCATTCACAGTAGTGCCAAAGAAGATGAAATATTTGGGAGTTTATCTAACAAAGGACATGAAAGATCTCTATAAAGAGAACTATGAAACTCTAAGAAAAGAAATAGCTGAAGATGTTAACAAATGGAAAAACATACCATGCTCATCGCTGGGAAGAATCAACATTGTTAAAATGTCCATACTACCCAAAACAATATACAATTTTAATGCAATCCCTATTAAAGCTCCACTGTCATACTTTAAAGATCTTGACAAAATAATACTTCGTTTTACATGGAATCAGAAAAAACCTCGAATAGCCAAAACATTACTCAGAAATAAAAACAAAGCAGGAGGAATCACGCTACCAGACCTCAGACTATACTATAAATCGATAGTGATCAAAACAGCATGGTACTGGCACAAAAATAGAGAAGTAGATGTCTGGAACAGAATAGAGAACCAAGAGATGAACCGAGCTACTTACCGTTATTTGATCTTTGACAAGACAATTAAAAACATTCAGTGGGGAAAAGATTCCCTATTTAAAAAATGGTGCTGGGTGAACTGGCTGGCAACATGTAGAAGACTGAAACTGGACCCACACCTTTCACCATTAACTAAGAAAAACTCCCACTGTATTAAAGATTTAAACTTAAGACATGAAACTATAAAAATACTAAAAGAGAGTGCAGGGAAAACCCTTGAAGAAATCGGTCTGGGTGAGTATTTTATGAGAAGGACCCCCTGGGCAATTGAAGCAGCTTCAAAAATACACTACTGGGACCTGATCAAACTAAAAAGCTTCTGCAAAGGCAAGAACACAGTAAGTAAAGCAAGCAAACAGCCCTCACAATGGTAGAAGATATTTGCAGGTTATGTCTCCGACAAAGGTTTAATAACCAGAATCCACAGAGAACTCAAATGCATAAGCAAGAAAAGAACAAGTGATCTCATCCCAGGCTGGGCAAGGGACTTGAAGAGAAACTTCTCTGAAGAAGACAGATGCACAGCCTACAGACATATGAAAAAATGCTCATCATCTTTAATCATCAGAGAAATGCAAATCAAAACTACTTTGAGATATCATCTAACTCCAGTAAGATTAGCCCGTATCACAAAATCCCAAGACCAGAGATGTTGGCGTGGATGTGGAGAAAAGGGAACACTTCTACACTGCTGATGGGAATGCAAATTAATACATTCCTTTTGGAAAGATGTTTGGAGAACACTTAGAGATCTAAAAATTGATCTGCCATTCAATCCTATAATTCCTCTACTAGGTATATACCCAGAAGACCAAAAATCACATTATAACAAAGATATTTGTACCAAATGTTTATTGCAGCCCACTTCATAATTGCTAAGTCATGGAAAAAGCCCAAGTGTCCATCGATCCAGGAATGGATTAATAAATTGTGGTATATGTACACCATGGAATATTATGCAGTCTTAAAGAAAGATGGAGACTTTACCTCTTTCATGTTTACATGGATGGAGCTGGAACATATTCTTCTTAGTAAAGTATCTCAAGAATGGAAGAAAAATTATCCAATGTACTCAGCCCTACTATGAAACTAATTTATGGCTTTCACATGAAAGCTATAACCCAGTTATAACCTTAGAAAGGGGGAGAAGGGGGGAGGGAGGGTGATAGGTGGGATTACACTTGCGGTGCATCTTACAAGGGTATATGTGAAACTTAGTAAATGTACAATATAATTGTCTTAAAACAATAACTAACAAAATGCCAGGAAGGCTGTGTTAACCAGTGTGCTGAAAATGTGTCAAACGGTCTATAAAACCAGTGTATGGTGCCTCATGATCGCATGAATGTACATAGCTGTGATTTAATAATAAAAAAAAAGAAAAAAACTTATAAAACATTACTTCCTGGACCTACTTTTATCTATTCTGAAACAGTGTTTTTGTCTTCTACCACCTACTAATTCAAAGGAAAAAAACAATATTATAAGAGATAGTGTAAATAATAGTAATCGTAATACATCAAAGGTACTGAACATTCTAGAAAAAACAGGTATCTAAGGTAAAATATGTATGTGAATTTCATAGTGTAAAGATACCAAATAAAACCAAAGTTCAAAATGAGTAAATATTTATTGCATATCTAGCATATTTGAGGGTCCAGAGAAACCGTAGAAAATCTTCAGTAAATATAGTAGAACCCCCTCAAAAATTAAGTAAAAACTCTGCCAAGGGAGAGCTTTTATATTCATTAGTCATTTATGTTGAGGCCAAGTTAGCACAGCATGAATAAAGTTTTGTGACACAAGTTGGTAGGAAAGTTGGAAAATGGGATAAGCCCTCTCATTGGAGCTGCATCTCAATGGGCGCATATTTACCGTTCATTTGCCAGAAGAGCCTTACATCATAACTGTAAAATACAAAGATTCTGATGTTACAAAGTTTAGGTGTAAAAAGAGAAAAAAAGTTGCAACAATGACAAAAGAGAACAAGTAATGTGCCTGAAAAATAAAAGTTTTGGCTAACTGGCTTTAAATTTTGATGTCTTAGAAAGACCTCAAACTTAACATGTCCCAAGTCCCTTCTGACTAAAAATCTACTCTTCTGCCAGTCCCTGCAGTTTCCCTGTGTCATGGAAGGTAAACCACTTTTGCAGTCTACTATCTGTCCAGTTACTCAGGACAAAACCCTTGAAGTCATCCTGGCATAGGGCATCCTCCCTCCCTCATTCCTCATGTGGATTGTATCTGCCAGTCTTGTCAATTAAGCTGCTCCATATCGCATCACTTTCAATGCTTTGATCTTAATCCAGGCCACCCATCAGCTCTGGAGTAAACTATTGTTACAAAATCTGCTAACTTGTTCCCTTGCTCCCAACCTGCAGGCCAAATATCTTTTCAAAACATAGATTAATTCACATCATTTTTGCAATTAAAAACAAAGGTGTCCCTCTGACACCTTCCCACTGTAGAGGCAGAGGTTGGAGGCACTGTGGGTTTGGTTCTAGATTAGCCCAATAAAGTGAGTCATACAATTTTTTTGGTTTCCTGGTACATAAAAAAGTCATATTTACACCATACTATAGTCTATTAAGTGTACGATAGCATTATGTCTGAAAAAAAAAAATCAATACACATACCTTACTTTTAAAATATTTTATTGTTAAAAATGCTAATGATCATTTGAGCCTTCAGTGAGTTGTAATCATTTTGCTAGTGAAGGGTCTTGCTTCAATGGCGATGGCTGCTGACTGATCAGGGTGATGGCTGCTGAAGGGTGGGATGACCAAGGCAATTTCTTAAAATAATATAACAATGAAGTTTGCCACATCAATTAACTCTCCCTCTCATGAAAGATTTCTTTGTAGCATGCAATGCTGTTTGATAGCATTTTATCAATAGAAGAATGTCTTTCAAAACTGGAATCAATCCTCTCAAACTCTGCCACTGCTATATCACTAAGTTTACGGAATATTCTAAACCCTTTGTTGTCATTTCAACAATGTTCATAGTATCTTCATAAGGAGCAGATTCTATCTCAAGAAAACACTTTCTTTGCTCATCCATAAGCAACTCCTCATCCATTCAACTTTGGTCATGAGATTGCAGCAATTCAGTCACATCTTCAGGCTCCACTTCTAAAATTCTAGTTCTCTGGCCATTTCTACTATATCTACAGTGATTTCCTCCATTGAAGTCTTAAACCACACGACGTCATCCAGGAGGATTGGAATTAGCTTCTTTCAAACTTCTGTTAATACTGATATTTTGACCTCCTCCCAGAAACCACAAATGTTCTTAATGGCATGTAGAAGGTTTTCAGTATGTTTACCCAGATCTATCAGAAGAATCACTATCTATGGGATTTACAGCCATACAAAATGTATTCCTTAATACAACTTGAAAGTTAATCTTGCACCATGGTACTTCTCATAAATTTATCAGGGCAAATATT
Organism: Nycticebus coucang; assembly: GCF_027406575.1. Classification (NCBI taxonomy): domain Eukaryota; kingdom Metazoa; phylum Chordata; class Mammalia; order Primates; family Lorisidae; genus Nycticebus; species Nycticebus coucang. Next base: position 54,691,927 of record NC_069798.1, on the reverse strand, counting down.
CTCTGCCATCATATATAGAGATAAGAATGATGAAAACGAAAAGGATTTTTTTCCCCCAGAGTGTTTTACAAAGAAATAAATGAATTCTGGAAGGGGACCACATGGAGAGGTTCTAAACGGTATCCTTTCTTTGTGTGAGATATAAAGCTAAATGATTTTTAGCATACATTCAAACTCACAGTTCCTAAGTCTGTCCTGTATCATCTTTAGGAGTCTAATCTTCAATAAGTAAAAAAAAAAATAAAAAAAAAATATAAAACACATATGTGTTACATACATTTATTATTTATGGCTTCAAATACTGAGAACTGAAAGGCAAAATGTGATTTGGAAACCTCCCCTGGTGAGTAGTAAAGAAAAGAAGTCACGATACCTCCCATGTTTTAACCACACATTTCCTTCCTCCCACGTAGCATTGTGCACAGGGACCCCTGGTTAGCCCTTAACCACCCTATAATACAGCGTCCACTAAGTCAGGAGATACTGACCAAAGGTAAGAAAAGAACATGGCATAGTGCTATGTAGGATGTATCAAGGCGTACAACTGAAAGTTCTATTTTAAATGGTGAATGCACAGCTTCCTGGCAAACAAGCATATTTTTCAGATAACATCTGCAAAGAAGTCAGAGAGGTTACTTGATTTCCTGTAAGCCTGGGAGAATGTGACTAGGTACGATGGAACTAAGGATTGTGCTTTCAACACACACACACACATATAGATAAACAAACACATGTTAGGAATAAAACAAAATTTTAAACCCTGCTGGAATTACAAAAGAGATAAATTAGGATAATTCTTGAACTGGCAAAAAGGATTCATCATAGGTTCCCTTTAAGTTATTCTCTCTCGCAATGCACTTAAATACAGGGTAGTGTATTTTAAATTGCACACGAACTTTATGGACACCCTGTATTGATGCAATTTACAAACACCTTTTCCAGAAACAGACCTATTGCCTACACTGAAGTGAATCTGCTTTAGGAGGCCATTAACCAAATTTTGTTTTTATCAGCTTCCCACTGGTTACTCTGAAATTTTCTAAGGTATTACTGAAAAGTACCGATGTGTGCCAGAATAAATATCATTCCTCTTCCTCCAAAAATCTCCTCCATTACATAACCAAAGAATGTCCACATATGCTCCTCCTACACCATTATCGTTATCTACTGTGGCTCCCACGTCGCATCCCTCATCCTGCTGCACTGCCGGAGACGCCCTGAACTCTCCGCGCACACAGCACATTCTTTCAGGACTCACACGCCCTTTCTCTACTTCTTTATCCTCGTTCCCCGGTACCATCTTAGTCTCTCTTCACTTCTGACATTTTCCTTTCAGGAATAATAAATAATCTCCTGATGTTCATGAAATAAGGAAAGTCCCTTAAAATAAGATACAGTATTTGAATACTTTTTAACTTAACAGGAAGAAAAAAATTGAGTCCACAGGTCAAACAGGCAACTGAGGCAACCCTATTTCTCAAATAACCTGGAAATGTCCCAGCATCGGGGGGCAAATGGCTTTGAGCTCAGGTCAGGGACTGCAGGCCTGGTTTTTAATCCTACCTTTGTAAATATCTGTGACTTTAGTCAAACGATAGAAATCTTATTTTCTATACAAATGTTTTCTGGTAAAATTTAAAAGTTCATAATAGTATTGTTCTGTCTCTTTACAGAATTGTCAGATAAAATGTGAAGTAAAGGTATTTTAGATACTAAAGAATAATATTCAACAATCCTTGTACTTATTTTAGAGATAATAAAAATAATTTAAGAAACTGATATCAGAAATAACAATGAGTATGCTACAAGAGATTTGAGGGAAATAAAAAGGAAAAAGGTCTAAAAAAAATCATTGCAGACCTCTGGTTGAAAACAGTTTCAGCATACTCATTTAATCCCCCCTCTCTGATTCCTACTAAGATGACCAAAGATATAAACACAAGGAAACAATTTATTAGTGCTGGGAAACAGGGATGAATGCCATCCACTTTTCACTAACGTAGTACAAACAAGGCCAAACTGAGGGGTAAGCTGTCCAACCCATGTGCGGTGGAAAAGCCCAATGAGAGAAAGCAGAAGGGGGTAACCTCAAGCCTATGAGGCTCCTTCAGAAAACTATCAGAGCCCAGAAAGAGCAAGATCTCAGGGTTAGTTTACACTCATCTTGGACTTCATGCTGAGTCTTAGACTCTATGATGAGGAGGCAGCCCCCCACCAACCTGCCTCCTCATCATAGAAATTGTTTCAGTTAGGAGATGGGGGAACACTGCCCTAGCTTCTTCTGGGCTTCCAAAACAAACATGAAAGAAACTTAGTTTCTCAAAAAACAGAGAAACTCCATATTACAATTATCTCTTACAGTTATCTTTGATTATTGTTCAACAAACACCTGGAACTGAATATGGCAAAATAAGACTGTTCCCCTTTAATCAAAATAAATCTAAAGTTTCTCCTTCTCCCTGCATTTAGACCCAAAAGGCCTATTCAGAGGTTTACAGCATAATCCAAACCAGACTTCTCTCTGTAAGGACAATCACAGAAAAATCATGAGACTTCCTATGGAAAAGAACTAATGTCCTCCTAGAAAATAGCCTCACTGCAAAAAAGAGAGAGAACATTAGAATATTTCTATTTTATATTTTCACTAAGTTTTTTTTTTTTTCTTTTTGAGAGAGAGTCTCCCTTTGTTGCCCTGGGTAGAGTGCCGTGGTGTCATAGCTCATAGCAACCTCAAACTCTTGGGTTCAAGCCATCCTCTTGCCTCAGTCTCCCCAGTACCTGGGACTACAGACACCCACCACAACACCCGGCTAGTTTTTTTTATATTTTCACTAAGATTCAAGAAGATAGCCTAAAGGAAAAATTGGAGATCAGATAAATTCATTTTATATATACTTCTTATGATTGTCCTACCTAGATGTGATCATTTACATTTGTTTCCTCTATTAAACTATATGACCTTTGAACAGGGAGGAACCATTGTTTTATCTATCTCTAAATTCATGGTACCATAAATGTTTACTGAATGAATGAGCAAAATCATCAATTAAATTGATTCTACCAGAGCTTACATTCTTAATTTGAGTTTTTATTCTCAATCTTTATTAAATATTAAAATTATTCTCTATAATTCCTATATTTCCTTATTCTAATGTCTATAGAGTAAATTTTATTTATTTATTTTTATTGTGGATTATCATAAGGGTACATATGATTAGATTACATTATTTGCATTTGTAAGGTAACGTCCCAGTGTGGTTAAGTCCTTCACCCAGGATGGATGCCCAATACCCCTAATGCTATATCTGACACCTTTCCCCCATCTTGAATTTAATTATGTTTTTCTCTCATTTGGGCCTGTAGTTGTTCATCTACTAGTTTCAAGTTAGTATTGAGTACATAGGATGCTTGCTTTTCCATTCTAGAGATACTTTATTAAGGAGAATGTTCTTTGACTCCATCCAAGTACATACAAAAGATGGAAAGTCTGTATCTTTTTTATGGTTGAATAGTATTCCATGGTATACATATGCCACAGTTTATCAATCCGTTCATGGGTTGATGGGCACTTGGGTTTTTTCCACATCTTTGCTATCGTGAATTGAGCTGCTTTTATAAATATCTGAATGCAAATGTTCTTAAGATGTTTTTTTTTTTCTTCTGGGTAGATACCTAGTAATGGAGTTGTGGGATCAAAAGGAAGGTCTACTTGTAGCTCTTTAAGAAGTCTCCATACTTCTTTCCAAAAAGGCTGTACTAGTTTGCAATCCACCAACAAAGTATAAGTGTTCCCTTCTCTCTGGCTGTGGGACTCTGAAACTAGACCTATACTTCTCACCACTTACAAAAATTAACTCATGCTGGATGAAAGATTTAAATCTAAGATACAAAGCAATAAATCTCCAGAATAAAGTGTGGGAAAAACTCTAAGCAATTATTAGCCTAGGGAAAGATTTTACAAAGAAGACTTCATTGGCAATTACAACAACAACCAAAATAAATAAATGGGACCTGATCAAGCTAAAAAGATTCTGCACAGCCAAGGACTCAATCAACAAAGCAAATAGACAACCTTCAGAATGGGAGAAGATATTTGCATACTATGATCTGACAAAGGTCTAAAAACCAGAATCCACACAAAGAACTCAAGCAAATCAACAACAATAACAAATAAAAATAGCAAACAACCCCATTAATCATTGGGCAAGAGAAAAGAAAGTAGAAAACTTCTCCCATGAAGACAGACAAGTGGCCAACAAATACATGAAAATACGCTCATCATCCCTAATCATCAGAGAAATGAAAATCAAAACCACCCTGAGATATCACCTAACTCCTGGGAGAACAGCCCACCTCACACAGAGTAAATTTTAAACTATCCATAGTAATATGCAAGTAGTATGTTAACAGTAAATTACTTCTTAGAATATTCAGTTTTATTGGACCCAAAATATTTCTTCTATCAATAATATAACCAAACTATGGATACTATATAGCTAATGTGACATAAAACTCCATAGAAACAGTGTATAAGTAGTAATATATAAACTGCTTTCCTTTTCCTATTCTCCCTTTAAATGCTAAAAAGTCCAATGGGATAATCTTGAATAAGCCTGTGTGGCAAACATCTAAATAATCTGTACAAGGGAACATTGATAGTAAAGCATCAATCTCTTTTGGTGAAAAACACAAAGAGCAAAAATGGATTTTTCTTTTTTTTTGAGACAAGAGTCTTGTTACGTCGCCCTCGGTAGAGTGCCATGGTGTCACAGCTCACAGTAACCTCAAACTCTTGGGGTTTGAGTAAGTGATTCTCTTTGCCTCAGCCTCCCAAGTATCTGGGACTATAAGTGCCCACCACAACACCCGGCTATTTTTTGGTTGTAGTTGTCATTGTTGTTTGGCAGGCCCGGGCTGGATTCAACCTGCCAGCTCTGGTGTATGTGGCTGGTGCCCTAGCTGCTGAGCTACAGGTGCTGAGCCAAAATGGATTTTTCAAAGGAAGATTATTGATATTTATTAGGGTAGCCCTTTATTAGTTACTGGCTTGTCAAAAATTAAAATATAAAATACTGTACTATTTAAAAATTTCAGGCAGACTGTTACACATAAATAAATACATGGCTCAATTTCAGGCAAACCCATTTTCATATACGGAAAACTTAAAAAAAATCCCAACCCCTAGATTTCAGGCCAGTGATCACACCACAAATAATGATGGATATGAGTTCATTATTTCATGTTACTCCTACAACTCTGTTAATAGACTTGGCAACCCATGGTCAGAGAAATTAAGTGTAAATACTGAAAAAGACAATAAGATATAAATTTTATATTTACTTCCCAGAGAGGTTTCGTAAGTTTTCAGAGCCTTGGTATTCTATAAAGTATGACAACTTAGTACTTAGTGCCCTAGACTAGTGGATTTCGATTGTCATAATTTCTGGGTGCTAGGAGAGGCACTGGCATATAGACATTAATAAGTACTACCTTACAAAGTTCACTGTTTAGTGACAGGCAGCAGTTATATTGTGGGGGTGGGTTGCATTAGCAGCTACTTATTCCTACCTTGTACCTCGAGGTAGAGAGGGGAGCTGGGAAACGAAGTCAAGCATCTAATACAGTGTGTGTCACAAAGGGCCACTTATAGAAGCCTATTTTGCCATCAACATTAAACCCGCGAAGCAGGGAATGACTTGGGAATCCAAGTTTTCTTGCTCATAATCCAAGGCCCTTTCCATTTGTCGTAGATTTTTTGGTTACCTTCTTAGTAATCTGTGGCTTCCTTTTTCCTTCCAACAGGTCCAATTTTTAAATTAAAAATTTTTTTTTTATTTTTAAGAGATGGGGCCTCACTCTGTCACCCAGGCTGGAGTACAGTGGCACAGTCACAGCTCACTGCAGCCTCAAACTCTGGAGCTCAAGTGATTCTACTACCTTAGTCTGCACAGTAGCTACAGGCACAGGCCACTAACTCCAGTAAATAAAAAAAATAAAAATAATTTTTTTTTTAACAAATAATTTTTTTTTAAGAGACAGAATGTTATCTCACTACATTGCCCAGGCTAGTCTTAAAACTCCTGGCCTCAAGTGATCTCCCACCTCAGCCTCCCAAGTTGCTGGAATCACAGGTGTGAGCCATTCATTGCACCTGGTCTGACAGGTCTGGTTTTACTTGGTGATCAGTGTGGTTCCAGGAAAGATGACTCAACCCAACTCCACATGTGACTTTATTCCAGGCAGATCAGCACATTCTATCTCCTTGGCCACAGTGACAAGTTTAGGGACAAGCATGTGACCAAAACTAGTTAAAGTGAAACTTAGGGTTTTGCTGGGAGAAGGATGAATGAACCCAGGAGGAGCTAACAGACATCTTGGACGACATGGAGAGTTAGTCTTTAGAAGGAAGCCAATGTCGACAAGAAAGGAAAAGTAAAGACAAAAACACACCCAACTCCTTGGAAGTAGGGCATCCTGCCTCTTGAGGCCGAACCTGCTTCTGGCTTATAAGTTAGAAGAAATACATTCCCTTTATTATGGCAATCTGAGTTAGGGTTTCTGGTACATGTAACTGACAGCACACCACAGTACCATGTGTCTGTAATTCCCCAGCCCCAGAACTAACAAACTAAAAAGATCTAAATTATAGTTTTAAATTCTTCACGTTCACTTAAAAATATACTGTAACTATATTGGCTATAGAAATGGCAAACATCAAACCACATAAAATAGAGAGTATCAGGTCCTTAGTCTGTGGTCCTTCCAAGCCTGACCAGCCTCTTTGGCCAAACAGACTTCTTGGAAAGGAGGCAGTGCTGCTGCCATCAGGCAAGTCCCTCCTTCCCAACACTCACTGCAGTTATGGAGACGAGAGACTGTTTCCTATTTCTCACTTGGCCTGGGAAGTGAGAAGCCTTTCTCAATATTGGTATATTCAGGAAAAACTCACATGGTTAAGTTAATCAACATCACCATCATGTCAAAAAAAATTTAAGCGATAAACATTTGTCATACTTGCTTTATCTCATCCATAGACATACATATATAAATATGTTCCTCTTTTTTGGCTGCACATACATATTTAAATATGTTCCTCTTTTTGGCTGCACATACATATATAAATATGTTCCTCTTTTGGGCTCCAATGTATGTTATAGAAATCTTACCCTAAATATTTTAACATGCATCTCCTTGGAATAAAGGACATTCATCTGGGAGGGGGGTGGGGCCTTAGTGTGTGTCACACTTTATGGGGGCAAGACATGATTGCAAGAGGGTCTTTACCTAACAATTGCAATCAGTGTAACTGGCTTATTGTACCCTCAATGAATCCCCAACAATAAAAAAAAAAAAAAAATAAAGGACATTCATCTACAGAACTACAATATCATTACCACACGGTAATTCCTTAATATCAAAGATGTAGGTTATATTCAAATTTTCCCAACTATCTCAAAAATACCTCTGCTAGTTGGCTTTTTGGACCATAATCCAATTGGTGTTCAGACATTAAATTAGCTTTTATGTCTTTAGCCTGGGAAAGAAAACAAGGCTTTAAATGTATATAGCTTCCAAAAATATTCAACACTTTTTGCCTGGTCAACTGAGATATTTTAAGTTTGACTCCATAACCTCCTGGAGAAGATTCCTAAGAGAAAAACCTACCTGGAGGGCTGAGAAGCTGAAGAACCTCAGTGTGTTCCATAGCCTGTAGGAAATCACTCAGTTCCGTGACTGTACAGCCTTTTTCACCCATTAGCTTCAGTAAACACAGGCTTGGGCTTCCCTCAGGCTCCAATACCTTAAGAGAACATTGCTCCAGGTCCAGGCAGCTGAAAGCAATAGATTTTAATGTAAGTCAACAACTTTCTGCAACACAATAGGCCTGCTACAAATCTGGGCTGCTGTAGTGCCACAGAGCCTAAGTCACAGATTGGTGAACTGTAAGGAACTCTTTACTTATGTACGCTCAAGTTCTTTCTTCCTCATTTCCATTACAGGGGCTTCCTCTTTCTTTCTTTTTCCCCACTCAGCTCCCATGATTATTAAATCAGAAGAATGAAAGAGAAACCCTGAAACAGGATATGAGAGACATTTAGCCTTGATATTGAGGAAAAACTTTTGTCTTTAATTTGGTAATGAGTGATAAGAAGGCCAAATTTCTTTACTTCTAAGAGGATGAAGTGCAAACTGACCCCAACATGAACCCATTAAAAAACCTTGAGGCAAAGCCATAGGTGTTTATGACACTGACAAATGAAAGAATTAACTTACAAAACAATGTGCATAATACACCACTATGTGTGTTAATGAGGTAGTTTGTCCATGTGTGTATTCATATGAAAAAGGAAGATACAGAACAGTATGTGTTCTTTATACTACTACGTGTGTGTGTGTTTACACACTCAGAGTAAGAAAGAGGAAAACTAGGGAAGTAGAGTTCACAGCTGAATGATTTTTCACTATAAACTCTTTTGTACTGTTCATTTTTTTACTACATACATTAATGTTTCAACAGTTTTTAAAAAATAAATTTAAAAAGAAAATCAATACTATTGACATTCAAAGTACTTCCAAGTACCTAGAAATACCCTATGGAAGTGACAGACAAACTTGGTCTGTGGGCCAAATGTTAAGCTACCTGATTCTTGTAAATAAAGTTTTACCAGAGCACAGTTATGTTCATTTACATACGTCTATGATTACTTGACTGTTACAACAGCACAGTTGAATAGTTGGCCTACAAACCCAAAAATATTTGCTATTTGGCTCTTTACAGAAATATTTTGCTAACCCCTGCTTTAAAGGATTGACATCTTGTCTTATTGCCGTTTGATAGACCACTTCTCTTTTTGGCACCAGTATTTAATATATATATACAATTTCCTTCTCTGTGTTACTGTGTGCACTACCAGTATAAAAAGGATAGACAGACAGGTTAAGATCATATTTATAGAAGGCCATAAATAATGGGACTTCAATAATTTTACAGAAAGGAAAAGAACAATTACAAAACATTCAAAGGGGGAAAAAAGTAAAAATCAATCAAATAAAACCAAAAACTTTCCCAAAGAAACATAACCAACAACAATGGTCAACCAAGCATTTAGATGATCTTTGTGACAGCTGCAGAATCCGCAGCTCCCCCATCTTCATGCATCCTGCTGCCTTCTCTACCCACTCGAATTACTGCTGCAATATAAACTCGTAGCTTCTCTATGAGATCCTCCCAGACCACACCAGTCCACCAAACACACTTTAGACACCATCTCCTTTCTAACTGGGCTTATTTTACAAGGGTCTGGCAAATTGTTTCTCTAAAGGACCAGAGAGTGCATTATTTTAGGCATTACAGGCCAAATAGTCTTTGTCACATACTCTTCTTTGTGGTTTTTTGTTTTGTCTTACAAGTTTTTAAACACAAACCAGCCTTAGCTCATGGGCAGAACAAAAACAGGTAGCACCTGGATGTGGCCTTCTGGCAGTTTGTTTCATCTGACATAATCTGTCTTAAAATTGTAAACTTTTCTTCATGAGCATGTCTTCTCTATCCTATAGTAAACTTGAAAACAGAAACCTCATCTAATATATATTTAAATACTTCAATACCTAAAATTCTGTCTTGCCCATGTTAATAATTCACAAATGAATGATTACTGAATGAATTTTAATCATAATTTTAAAAGTTGGAAAAAAATAAAGATAAAAAGTTTGGAAGCCTGGGTGGTGGAAGGGGGTCAAACATAATAGTGCCCCCAGCTGTGGCAGAACCAAGGTTGACAAACTTTCTTATTACTTGAAATTCTCCTGATCCTCATTCATTTTGATCGGTATTCAAATGCTGCCATAACACTTATACTGTCACCCAAGATTTATAATTCTGCGATACTGTTAATTATCGTACATGGAAAAAATGTATTCAACTAAATTAATTTTGATAGTAATATTATCTACCTCAAAGGGTTGTTAGAATTAAATTAGATAATCCATGTAAGAAGTGCTCAGCATAGTGCCTGGTAAGTAATAAAAACTCAGTAAAGGTTAGTTCTTATTATGCAATAAAAATATGGAGATATTAAAAGAATACCAAGGTTAATTTCTTAACTATGCTTAATCTGAAACTATTTTAATTTTCCTTTAAAAATTTTTTTGACCCAGCTACTCGGGAGGCTGAGGCAAGAGAATCCCTTAAGCCCAGGAGTTAGAGGTTGCTGTGAGCTGTGTGATGCCACGGCACTCTACCGAGGGGTATAAAGTGAGACTCTGTCTCTACAAAAAAATAAATAAATAAATAAATAAAATAAATAAAAATTTTTTTGAGTATCTATTATTTTGGTAACGGATAATGTTTCCAAGGCCTCCTGTGGTCATTATGTCTATTATGTATTCTTTTGTATTCAATATATTATTCTTGTTAAACGTGAGTCATCATAGCATAGATCAACCATTCCCAAATTCTGGACTGTAGATAGTGGCACCATAATCTGCAGTTCATGGTAAATGATAAAAATAAGGGCAATAACCCCCCCCCAAAATTCTTTCTTATTTTTAAATGTTAAAGTGTCCCTTCTTTTATGAAATAATGGTGACTATGATGGCAGCAAAAATAAAAAGATGAGGATGCCTATTGATGATCCCATTTTGTAAAATTTTCTCTTAACAAAATTTCTGAAATGCCAGGCAAGGAAACTTCATTGGAACTATTATAAGGAATACTAATTTTGCAAATAATTAGAATCTTGAGATTTATAAAGATAAGGATGCCATGTGCTAAACATATTTGTTCATGATTCAGAAGTTTATCAAGGATCTGATTACGATATTAAGAAGCCATCTCATCAAATGTGACCAAGTAATGCTTTAATTAATGTTTATACTACCTAGAGACAACAAAAGACAATTTGACTTTTCTTTTCCCCCAAAGAACGAAGATCAAATTGAAGTACATGATTTCTCTTCCAATACAAGAGGCACAGGAGAAAAACAAGATTCTGAATCTCCCTTTCATTTTTACTGATGATTTTACTGATTTTTCCACACAGGGTACTGGCTTTTGGCTAAGATGATGCTTACACAAACCCAACTTTTCTTTATTTCCTTTTTTAGTTACATTCCTGTAAGAGCACACTTTGAAGTGGTTTCTACAAGCCCTAATTTGAAATTTTTGATTTAATTTAAAAACTGCTTTATCACTGAAACAAATGGACTTTGCTTTAAAAAACTCTATTTTTACTTTTTAAAATATATAATCCAAAAGAACATATCACACACCCTACTAACATATCACACACCCGCGTACAGACCTACTACTGGTTTTAGTTCTTCTGCTTCTCCTCTTCACGCTTGATGTTAACTAAAGGCTGAGAAGCAGTATTTTGTTCCTCCTCTTAGATAAGTTTACCTTTTGGAATCTTTATTCATTAAGTCAATATATTTACAATCACTTAAAATGAGCCAACCATTTTTTTTCTGGGTGTTAAGGATATACCGTAGCAAACAAAATCCCCTATCCTCCTGGATTCTTCCTTCTCTAGGACAGGGACAGACACACAAACACACATAGATGTGTGTGTCCACACATCCAATGGTCGTAAGTGTTTTGGAGAAAACTAAGGTGAAGCAGGAGAACAGGTGTTGCTGAGCAGATGTAGGGGGTAATTTTAAATATTATGATGGAAGAAGAGCTCATCGAGAAGGTGAATTTTATGCAAACTCTTGAAAAGGTGAAGAAGCAAGTCATGTGGTAGAGACCAACACCATCTCAGCCTAAGTAAAGAACAAGTTTAAAGACCCTACTGTGTTCAAGGGAAAGCAAGAGAGCAAGTGTGACCAGAGTAGAGAGAGGGTGGGAGGCAGAGAAGATTAAGATATGAGAACCTAAAGTTAACTGGTAGCTTCAGGGTGTTTTTAATCTGAGATGGAAAAGCTAATGGAGGGTTTTGAGTGGAGGAAGAACAGATTCGATTTGATGTTTTAAAAGCATCATTTGTACTGCTATAATGAGAACAGACTGGGGGTGGGGGAAGCAAAAGGGGAAAAGTTAAGTGGCTACTGGAACAATCCAAGTAAGGGACAATGGTAGCCTGGCCCAGTGTGGGAGCACTGGAGCAAGGGCTGGCAGGCAGATCTGCTGACAATAGCGTGGTGTATTAAAGTGGAATCAGGAATGCCTCTGACCTCTCTGGCCTGACCAAATGGAGGAATTCTAAAACTGCCAAAGGTTTATAGGGGCAGGCAAGTTTCAGAGGCAAGGTGACAAATAGGCATCTATATACAAGAGTCTAGGAGTTCAACGCAGGAGTGTGGGGTAGTGATAGAAACTGGGAGTCTTCAATATATGTAAAGCCAAGAGACGGAGAGGGAACACTAAAGAGGGGATTAGGTGACCTGGCACAGATAAACACAAAGCCTGCGATGGCACCCCAAAATTCACAGACTGAAGAGAGATAAGGAAGCATACTTTTGTTAGAGCTTTTTATACATGTTCACATTTCTATTTTAAGTTGCTTGAGAGAAGGATTTCTGCAGCTAAAAGAGAATGTTCTCAGCAATGACTGACTTTTTTCTTTTCTTTTCTTTTTTTTTGAGACAAAGTCTCAAGCTGTCGCCCTGGGTAGAGTTCTGTAGCATCTCAGCTCACAGCAACCTCAAATTCTTAGGCTTAAGAGATTCTCATGCCTCAGCCTCCCAAGTAGATGGGCCTACAGGTGCCCACCACAATGCCTGGCTATTTTTTTTGTTGCAGTTGTCATTGCTTTTTAGCAGGCCCAGGCCGAGTTTGAACCCACCAGCCTCGGTGTATGTGGCCGGCACCCTACCCCCTGAGCTATGGGTGCCGCTGACTGACTTTTTTTCTTGGCCCAGGTTCCATAGCTCCATTTCTTAGGTTCCTGCTTAACAGAGTTTAAGCAGCATTAGAAAGCCATTGTTAGGTCTCAGACGGTCCATGCTACCAAAGAAATTTACATACACTGGGCAAGGCACTCAGAGTTTGTGCCTATCCATATGGATGGCAAAGAGTGTTCAATATCAGATCAGTCTGGAAAGAACCAGGGCTGGGTTTGTATACAGGGCATTCCCACACATACATGGTGTGGCAAACCAGACTATATGCAAGGATTTGAGTCATCAGGAACCATCTAACAACATTTACAATTATTCTTAATCCCTGGTGGGAAGTTCTGAATGGACTCTTTCCTTGTGGTTTACTTATTTTTGTTATTAAATATAGTCCCATCCAGTATAAGAACAGATGTAAAGAGTCAAAGTAAAGTGAAGAGAAAGAAAAGAAACAAAATAGGCCATGTTAAGAGATTTTAGAGCTGTGAATCAAGTGCGTGAGGAAAGCACGTCACAGCCTCACAGGCCTTGTTACCCACTTGGGTTGGATATTCACACTACAACTTGGGGTTGGCACCACAAAAATGCCTTTCAGACCTTCTACTGTCACAGGTGCTCTTCTCCCACTAGCATGAAATCATTTTAACTTTTTTTGGTCATAAACAGAGTAAGCATCACCAGGCAACTACTCCCCATCCCTTCCCTGCTGCCCCCATAGTCACTGTCCAGCCCCCAAGTTGCCAGTGCTGTTATTTTATGTCAGTTTAATTCTTCAGTGTTAGAAGGGTAGATGAACTTAATGTTCCCAAAATTCACCCAACCCCTACCTAACTGGCTTGGAACTAACCACTACTACATGGAAGACTGGTGGATCTCACGTATCTCTTACCAAACTCCCCATCCTGAAATCTCGGATTCCACAATTACCTGTCACCTTTCTCTCTATGCTACTCCACAGAAAAGTAACCTCAAATCTTTAGTTGCCCAAACAAAACTAAGACCATTCTTCAGCCTTTAACAAAAAGTGACTGAAGGCTTACGGGGATGGAAAACACAACAGCTGACACCAGGTATCCACAACTTTCAGATTCCACTAGTCAGGCTTCTTCCCAGGGCCTCACTGACTTTCTTTTCTCTGCCATTGCCAAGTATAAGTCCTTGCTATCAGGCTATCTTCAGGAAGCTCAGAGCCTTCCCTAACGGGAGTGCTAGTTTTAACACAGTAATACTCCAGAGAGCTGCCTTCAAAGAAGACGTTTTACACTGTAAGTCTAAAAATTCAGAAATGTATAGACCTAGAACGATACTTTGGATTTTCTCTGCAGAGCCAAAGCCCAATGCTTTCCCTAGAAAAAAAATTATGTCATATCTGCTCAACTTTGTTAGTTTACCACGTCTTAATTTCTTCCTCACATCACTCTTCTGTATGAACAAAAATCCCAAATGATTATTCTCTTTGCTTCAACTCCAAACTCTGAAACTCAGGGTTGTTGAGAGGGTTAAAGTAATTAATACATGTAAACACTTACCGCAATTTTTAGTATATACTATGTGTTCAATGAATGAAAAAAATCAATGACTATTGTCATTCACACTTGTTATTTGAAAATCTCCTAAAATAATAGTCCACTATTGGATAAACCCTTATAAATAGAAGCTAAATACTTGTTAAATTTTTATCTTATGAACTTCTAGCAAATAATAAACACTTAATAAATATAATATTGAGTGAATTCTTCCTCAATTCATCAAGTATTCATAGTCTAAGCTACTCAACACATAATACTAATAGATGGTCCTGTTTTTGTGGCATAAATAACCATGTGCACAAATAATTATAATACAAGACAAAGTTCAGTCATTTGAGAAATTTTAAAAACTGCTAAGGGGTTCAAAGACAGACCAAAATCATAATAATAGTATAGAGCAGTGATTTTCAACCAGTGTGCTGTGGCACATTGGTGCACCCTGAGAGGATCTTAGGTGTGTTGTGAAAATTTCTAAATATCATTAATTAAATTATTTTCAAATGATATTCAAGGTACAGTAAGCATATTCTTCTTTTTACTATTTTTCTTTTTTGTTCTTTGGTCAACCTAATTTAAGTGTGCCCTGAGATAAAAAAGGTTGAAAAACACTGGTATGGAGTAATGGTTTTACGTGTGGTTCTGGGATCTTTTGTGTAGTTCCTGAGACCCTTTCAGGGAGTCTATGAGGTCAAAACAAATTTTCAGGATAACACTAAGACCTTTCTTACCTCTTTCATTCATTCTCTCAGGAGAGTACACTGGAAGTTCTGGCGTTCCCTGACCTGTGGATACCACAACAGACTGAACACAGAAACACATAAAAGAATCTAGCTCTGCGATTAAGCCAAGACAGACATTAAAGAGATCTTCGAAATGTAAACCAATGCCACTTTTCTAATTAATTTTTTTGTTCTGGAAAATTTGTTTTTCTACAAAAGTGTTAGAGTATATCTATTACCACGTAATAGGTTGTTTTCTTTAAGCAAATATTTTGAATATTTCTTGGTTTTAATTTCAAATGTGGCAAATATCTGTATATATTAATGTATGTAATGTATATTACCCAGATAAGAGCTGTCTGGGGCCTTCAATAATTCTAAAGAGTGTAAGAGAGTTCCAAGAACAGTAACAGAGAGTCGTTTCAAGTCTGATAAGGAAAATAGTTTTACTTAGGAGGTGAACGTTCAAGGTGACGTCTGGAAGAGAACTGATTACTTGGTTTGATGGAGGAAAGCGATGAGTTCAAGTTTCAGTCTTTCCCACTATCCTTCAAAACCTTCATAAATTGCTGCGCTCAGCCCTTTGGTTTTCATTACCTCTTCACCTGCGCTTCTTCCCCACCTGCCTTGGGTCTTCCAGGGCTGGGTCAATATCCTCCTTTCGCGTTTTAAGTCCCCTGGAATTCCTGCCTAGCACAGTGGTCTCCAGATAGCCTTCTTTTCTATAACCTCTGAGGTCAACCTCGACTTCTCTCTTTCAGCCCAAGAGGCGGAGGGTAGGAAAAAGGTGTGCGGCAGCGCCCTGCCCTTTTTGCCTTCTCCCTTCCGAAGCCCCGGGCCCCACTGAACCCCTGGCGCTCCCAGGACTCTGCTGGGTCCCCTCGAGGCTCTCTCTGAAAGGTGACTGACCGCGACAGCGTCCACCCCTCCGGCCCCGAGCCCTGCTCGCTCGGCCGCGCCCTGGCCCGTCTCGAGCCCCGCGCTCACCTGAACCGGAGACGCCCCCGGCTCTCCGCCACCTCGGCCAGCCTCCTCCAGCCCCGGCCTTCGGGCGCCCGGTCCAAGCTCTCGCTGAGCCTCCGCAGCAGCGGCTCCCGCAGGCGGTTGAGGGTTGCGCCGGCCGAAGGCGGCTGTGAGCCCGAGGGCGGCGAGGCCTGAAGCGGCTCCCCCCACAGCGACATGGTCCGCGCCGACGACCCCGGACCGCCGCAGCTCCACAGCGCGCCTTCCGCTCGCCCCCTCGCTCGCCGGCGAGCTGCGGAGGCAGGAGCGGAAGGACAAGTCGGGTGGCGCGGCACGGCCCTCGGAGGAGGAAGCTCGGCTCCCGGCTCAGCCGAGAAGAGTTTGCAAGCGGGAGTCGAGCCGGCCGACCGCGGCTGCCGCGCTGGGGGCGGGGCCTCTAGACGGGGGCGGGGCCCACCGCGCGCACGCGCCTCCCGCGCCCCATGCGGTCTCGCCGTGGCGCGCGCTTCAAACCCCGGTTGGTGGAGGCTCGTCGAGCAGGAAGGGAGCCGGCAGCAGCTGGAGGAGGAAGCGGTGGAGGAACTACGCCCTGGCGGCTCCTCCACGGCGAGGAAGCCTGCGGCGTCGGGGCTTCCCGAGACCGTGGGAGGAGGCTTGCCTTAAGCCAGCGAGGGGAGCACGCGGCTCTTGGTCCCGGTTCCCGGCCCCCGCCCGCTTGTCCCGCGGCCCCCCGCCCGCTTGTCCCGCGGCCGCGCTCAGCTGACGTAGGGACTTGCGGGTTCCCGGCCACACCGCCGGCGCTTCTGGTTTTAGAGTTTGACGTGTGTGGATTGCCGAGGGAAGTAGTGGTGGAGATCGGGATACTTACGTTGGAATTGACCGAAATCTCTAGACTTAAAAAAAAGTTATTTAAAAAACTGAGCTATGTGTATTTTTAAGGGTAATCAGATCTCGAAGATGTTGGGTTTTAGCAGGAATCATCCGGTTTCTGGTGCATAAGACTGGCACCCACAATCTTCCTAATCAAAGCAAGAACCTTATAGAGAATGCCCTTCCCCAGAATGATACAGAATAGATGAAGCAATAGACGAAGATTACACCTGTGCACCCGCTCTCAATCTTACCAGTTTCCAAGGACATTACCTCATTGAAAACTATAGTTTAGTTTGGAACAAAAGCAAACAATTTATGAGGTGTTATCAGCCAGTAGTCGCTGATAGGGGGCTTCCTGCCCCAATTTCTGTTGCCATTAGCATTTTCATCACCCGAGACAGCAGAATTTTCCATAGCAATGATTCAGACACCCAGATTCTCAACACCTTTTGGTGAGGTAGGTGCTCCATACAGTCTCTGCCACATTCTCCCACAAGCAGTCACTGAACTTCTTCACTCCAGTGTAGGTTCAGAGTTCAGAATGCAGTGTATTTGCTAAGAGCATAACCTTTGTGTTTTTTTTTGTTTTTTTTTTTGTAGAGACAGAGTCTCACTTTATGGCCCTCGGTAGAGTGCTGTGGCCTCACACAGCTCACAGCAACCTCCAACTCCTGGGCTTAAGCGATTCTCTTGCCTCAGCCTCCCGAGAAGCTGGGACTACAGGCGCCCGCCACAACGCCCGGCTATTTTTTGGTTGCAGTTTGGCCGGGGCGGGTTTGAACCCGCCACCCTCGGTATATGGGGCCGGCGCCCCACCAACTGAGCCACAGGCGCCGCCCAAGAGCATAACCTTTGTATCCAGAAAAATCTGCTGGATTCAAATTTTAGGAGCTTGAATAAGTTACTTAATTTTTCTGACTCCTCTGTTAAAATGAGACTGCAAATATGGTTTGTATAGGTTGTTGCCAAAATTAAAGGAGTTGATGTATACATGAAGCACTTAATCAATGACCAGCACATAGTAGGTACTTAATAAATGCTATCACCCTTGCACATCCAAATGCTATATCATACTCAGCTTGCTGTGGCAAGCCTTTTCCAATAGTTTCTAGTGACTTCCTGTTTTGTCCTCATTGAACAAATATTTTCTGGGAAGCTATTTCCTACATGTGGTAATTATGAAAGTCAAGTTTTCTAGTCTTTATTGGAACCTTACATTTTAATTTAGGTTCAACAGACTTCTTTTAAATGCAGATGTCTTAGAAAAGTCTTCCTGTTCAAGTCATTGCATATGCAGCTTCTCATAGGTGAGTTTGGGTTAAAGTGAGTACCTATGTAAATTACCCTGAGAATATCCTTTCCAATTTGATTAGGTCACTGTATTGACACCTCTTGCTCTCTCCTCCCATCCCTGTGAACTAACATTACAATTTTTGACTGGTCGTTTTCTCCTCTTCATCAAATGTTAATGTTTTTATTATATAATTTCACTTCAGAGGTTCTTTTCTGGGGCATAATGGTATAGTGGAATGTGACCTTTAGAGTTAGCGCTGAATTTGAATTTTTTTTTTTTTTTTTTGCCCTAGAATGTTTATTTTGGCACAGTTCATAAAGAGGGAAGTAGGGGAGGGGTTTGGCAGAAGGAGGGCAGGCATGAGGCAGGATCTCACCTAATGTGTACATTGTGAGGGTATATGACATGCCCCTGGCTTAGGGGTTCTTCTATAAATGTAACTTACCCTGGAAGTGAGAACAATGTAACCTAAAAATTGCATCCTCATATTAATTTGAAAAAATAAAAAAAATACTCAAAAAAATAAAAAAGAAAGAAAGCTTTTGGGCTTCCAACAGCAACCTTCTGTCCTAGTTAACCCAAATGACCAGGTGAGGACATTCATAGCAGGGTAACCTGTGATGGCCCACAGCTAAGGCAGCAAATTCGCCCCTCCAGCAGGTTGGGTAAAGGGTAGTGCATTCCACCAGCAGAAAGTAACCAGCTACTGTTCCAGGCCCTCTGGCCCCTGAGATCTTCAGGGCTTTGCAGGCATAGCTCTGTATAAATCCAGTAGTGACCTAGAGCCTGAGACTTTGTTGTCTTCAAAATCATCCCCCTCTTGGTTGCCCAGATGTGGTGATGGAGACCGAGGGGACCTGGGAAGGATCTTGGATGAGAGGAGCTCAGAGATGTCATATAATAATGGAATGTCTGCAGAGAAATTGCAGGTGTAAGAGCTCTGTGACCACAGTGGTCCCAGGGTTAGGTCTGGGATGGGGCCTGAGAATGAACCTGGGTCTAAGATTGGGCCTGGACCTGACAATGGGCCTAGGAATGGACATGAGATTGGGCCTAGACCTGGACATGGTCTTGGAGCTGGGAATGGGCCTAAGGTTAATCAGCTTGGGCCCTGGCATGGGCCGGGCATGGGGCCTGGGGTAGCAGGGGTGCCCTCCAGGTGGTGGGTTCTGAGGCTGGGAACATTCTCAGGGGGCTGGACAGAGGAGAGCTCTCTCAACCTGGACCCTGCAGGAGTATGGGGCGGCTGCTGCAAAGAAATCACAGGCATAAGGGCTCTGGGACCACAGTGGGTCCTGGCATGGGCCTGGCATGGGGCCTGGGGCAGGTGGGTACAGCCCAGGCTCCTTGGGCTCCCTGTCCATGACCTCTGTGGCACTGTTTGGTCCTGCAGTTCTTGAACCACACATATACTTGGTACTCCTGAAGGTTGAGTCGTTCTGCCAGGGCTTGGTGGTCCTCGTAGGTGGGGTACTTTTTCATCTCAAAATGTTTTTCTAGCTTACTCTGCTGTTCTTTGGTGTAGACAGTGTACTCCTGATGATGCCTCTTGGTGTCTGAGGGCAGTGAGACACCCTGGGAATCATTAGGATCTTCCATGCTGCTCCCACTGTATCCTGAACACCAGGCTGTATCCACAGGGCCCAAATTTAAATAAATCTCACCTCGTTGCTGTGCCCACCCAGGCCCACCCTCCTGAATTTGAATGTTGATGCTGCTATTAGTGGTGTGACCTTAAGCAAGTTACTTAACTTCTCTGAGCACCAATTTCCACATCTGTAAAATGTGAAAATAATAGTACCTAACAGTATCATGTAGTGTCAGAGAAACATACGTGCATTGTACATTAGTACTTTCAAAACTGCCACATTCATTTTGGGAACAATGTAATAAATAGTAATTCAGCTTCCTTTTCTATATCAACCTTGTATTTATATAAAGATAGGAGAAAAATTGAGGGTGGAGATCTGGCTTTTAAATGTGCCTTAGAAGTTCATGCATGTTTACAGATAATATTTTTAGGAGTTCTTCCTGATTAGTTGAAAGTTATATAGATCTTTGTGAATCTAGACAATTCTCAGGAAGCTGGTGGTTTCATTCTATGGAACCCATTTATAAAATCTTCAAAACACTCATAGATCTGGAAACTGACTCATAGGGTGTTTTTTTCCTTTGTGCAATTAAAGTATAGATGATACTTCAACTAAAAAAAAATGTTGTGATATTATTTCGTAGTTGGATAGGTTTTAAAAGACCCATGGGAGGAGGAAACCTGCAGGTCCTTCGACCTATATTTAATGGCAGGAAAGGAAACAGGAGTTATGTGACTTACGTGCCATTTATTTTCTCTCATCTTTTATTCCAGGCCCAGCACTCTTCATGACCTCTCTGACTCAGCCTCTGTGTTGGGGCCATTCAGACCACCCTTAGACCCAGCACATTCTCTGCAGCCAATTCTTGCCATCACTTCCCAAAGGGTTATGGGAATTTTCTCTTTTCAATTTCAACTTTGCAATAGTAGCTGGGAAGTATCACACCAGTATTCCACACCTTTCCTTTATGACGAATCATCTAGACCTGCATACTTGATATTGACCACAACAAGGGGACATTACTTACCTAAATTCATTTTTCCAATTATAAACACATAGTCATTGGGTGTCTACCTTATGCCAGGCTCTGTGTCAAATATGCGCTGTTAGAGGATAGTTTTAAAAAGAAAGTTTAAATTGTGACTCAATAAATATACAATGAACATGTATCAAAGATTCTGTTTAATTCATTAATTAACAGGGGAATCAGCAATGTGTTACAACCACTTCAGAGGAAAATCTGAAGACCAGATAAATATGTAGATTCATTGACATAAATTTGCTTCATAGGCACAAAACTGGCTTCTTCCACAGTAGAGGATGGAATTCAATTGGACCTTGACTTAAAAGAATTTGTTTAATAAACAAGAATTACTTGCAGTTTTCCAAAGTTTACTTCAGTCGTGCAGAGTTGTAAAATAGTTGTAAAATAACCTATGCAAAGACAATGAAAAATGAAGGCAACCTAGGTAGATGAGCTACTCAGGACACCAGCTACATCTCAGTTCTTATCAAAGCTTATCAAAGCTTTTCCCTTAGAGTTTTTAGAGTACAATATTGACTAAATCCTATGTCTATTTGAGGCAAGGAAAGAGAGTAGTGAGAATATTGTGCTGATGACAAGAAGGAAGTATTAAAGTACCTTTCCAAAGGGGATAGGGAGGGGAGGGGAGTGGAGGGGAGGTGAAGGGAGGGTGATTGATGGGACCACACCTACAGTGCATCTTACAAGGGTATATGTGAAATTTACTAGATGTAGAATATAAATGTCTTAACAGAATAACTAAGAAAATGCCATGAAGGCTATATTGACCAGTTTGATGAAAATATTTCAAATTGTATATAAAACCAGCACATCGTACCCCACAATTGCATTAATATACACAGCTATGATTTAATTAAAAAAATAAAAAATAAAAATAAATACCTTTCCATCCATGTGGAAAGATGAGAGGAGATGGTTTGGGAAACAGGATAGAAAAATGCCATATGAAAACACATCATAGGGCTTATGTAAAATATCACAGCAAGTTTGGAGGACTGCAGTAGGTTCAGGAGAGCTGGGAATACAGATGAAAAAGGGACAGAAACCAAGATAAAAAAGACAGTAAACGGGCAGCACCTGTGGCTCAAGGGATAGGCCGCTGGTCTCATATGTTGGAGGGGGCAGGTTCAAACCCAGCCCTGGCTAAAAAAAAAAAGACAGTGAAGACCAGATTATGTCATGCCACAGGACTGACTTTTTCTTTGCAGGTCTATGCCTACCACAGAGTTATCTATGCTCCACCGTTGTTTATACAAGACACTTTTAAGTGGTACTGGAGGGATATTTCTATCTTAATAGTTATATATTAATTTAGTATGGAAAATTATATCTGCAATCAAAACTAGCATTTCCCTAGTAATATCTGCCAATCAAAACTGGCATTTCCCTAGTAATATCGATTAGAATAATGTCAAATTTACTCATGTTAAAAATTTGATTTTGTGGGCGGCGCCTGTGGCTCAGTTGAGTAGGGCACCGGCCTCATATACAAGAGGTGGCAGGGTGGCAGGTTCAAACCTGGCCCCCGGCCAAAAATGGCAAAAAAAAAAAAATGTGATTTTGTATAAAGAAGTATATGTTAAATACCCAAGAATATAGGTGGGTGTGTGGGTAGGACAAAGCCCTTAAAGCTGGCAAAGCCCTTGACGTCTGAGAACTCCTTCTTTAAGTAATTGATGGAGAGTAAATGAAATATTTTAAGCAGATCAGTAATTTCACTTTGGGGTTTTTAGAAATTTTCTTGGACAGCAGTGTAGGGAGGGGGAAAGACGAAGTATTATAATAGTGTAGTTGAGAAATAGACCTCTGGCCAGACACGAGGGCTCATGCCTGTAATCCCAGCACTCTGGGAAGCCAAGGAGGGTGAATTGCTACAGCCCGGGAGTTTGAAATCCATGTGAGCAAGAGTGAGACCCCAGTCTCTAAAATAAATGAATAAATAATAGCTAGGTATTGTGGCACATGCCTGTAGTCCCAGCTACTTCAGAGGCTGAGGCAAGTGGATTGCTTGAGCCGAAGAGTTTGAGGTTGCTCTGAGCTATGATGCCACAGTATTCTACCAAAGGCAACACAGTGAGACTCTGTCTCAAACAAACAAACAAAAAAATAAATAAAATAAAAAAGAAAGAAAAAACCTCTGTCAATAGCCTTGACACTGGCCACAGAAAGGAGGGACAAATTGAAGAAATATATGGAATTACTCTTTACTAAATCACTGTGCTTTAAAGAATGTTGTTGAAACTTTCAAATGTATGTATTATTCATAACTTGTTTTATTCAGGAGGAAATGAAACAAACATTTCTGGTGTGGGGAATATTGCAACAATGCAGTAGAGAGGGCAAAGGTATCAGGAGATTGAGCCCTGAGGGTGAATGAGTAACTGTGAAAGGTGGAGATGACAAATTATTCCCAGCAGAAGAACTGTGTAACTGGGTACCATCAGCAGGTTGTCTGTGATGCACTAGGATTAAATAAAGTAGAACTTGAAAACCAACCGTTCTGAGTAAGTGGACCTGTTCAGAAAGGTTCCCCTATAGGCAAAGGTTAGAGCTGGATCCTGAAGGGATGGACCCTATGTTCCAAGTGGGGAAAATGAGAAGGGCCAAAGGTGCAGGAGATGGATTTTAAGAAGTGGTATTTGAGGGGCAGAATGCACATTGTCTCGAAAAGAAGAGACACGGCTGGTAAAGGGAAGTGAGAGCTGAGGGTTGCTGTCATTGGCCGAGGGCTTTGAATGGTAGGAGGAGTGATACGGGTTTGGTGGGCTTGGGATTTAAGAGCAATCATAGGTATAAGCACTCAGTTCTCTGGCTCAGGAGCAAAATTCCCCGAGTTTTATCCTGAGAAACACCAGTTCCTTCAAACACGTCATTCATGTGTTACTTAAGAAAAGAGTTCCATGGCAAAATAAGTCTGGTAAACACTGTTAAAGTTACACAGGTTTTTTTTTTTTTTTTTTACTGTAAGTCTCAGAGTGTTCAATACATTGAAGTCTGTTGTGACTTCACAGGTTTGTAGAGTTTCTCCAAACTTTCTAGGCAAGTAAGGGCCTGTTTTTGCTAAGTGTGTCCCAGCACTAGTGTTCTGTGGGTCATCCTTTAGACAGTGCTATCTTAGAATATACCAAGTTGATCTCAAAACTAGCAGGTGCTGCCACTTCTCCTTTCAGGCAGAACGGCTGTCCAGGCAGCAGTGAATCTCTTCTGCCTCTCCTGTCCCTTCCTGCAAGGGAATAATAATCAGTCACAAAAAGGAATGACATTCTGATACATGTTACCGCATGGATGAACCTAGAAAGCATTATGCTAAGTGAAATAAGACAGGAAAAAAAAGGACAAAAATCATATAACTTCACTTATAGAGGGTACTCCGAGTGGTCAAATGCATAGAGATAGAAAGGAGAATGGTGGTTGTCAGAGCTTGGCGGGAAGAAGGGAATGGGAAGTTTCATGGGTACGAAGTTTCCATAAGGAATGATAAAAATGTCAGGGTATAGATAGTGGTGATGGTGGCACAACATTTAAAAATGTTTTAAATGTACATTTAAAAATAGTTAAAAAGTAAATTGTGTGTTATGTATTGTTTAGTGTGCGCACAAAAAGAATCATCTGAGGAACCTTAAAAAGATACTGATACTGGGCCACAATCTCCTGAGTCTCTAAATTTAATTGGTCTGGGGTGGGGCACGGACAACAATAACTTTTTTGTTTTTATTTCAGATTAATATAAGGACACACACCGTTAGATTACATTGTTTGCGTTTGTTAGGTAAAGTCCAAGTTGCAGTTGAACAATACTTTTTAAAGTTCTTCACATGAGTTCAATGTGCAGCCAAGCATGACAGGGATGTGTAATCTCCAGGGCACTGAGCTCAGCTGTGACTGGTTATTAGAACCATCTGGGGAGTTTTAAAATACACTGGGTGTCTGAATCTTAAGCCCAAGCTTCTTACTTAATTGACTTGGAGGAGCTGCCTGGTCATTGAGATGGTGTCTTCAATCTTCAGCTGATTCTAATATGGGGTCAGGTTCAGAATGAGAGGCCAGGTCTGCTGTCTTTCACTCCACCTTTTGAGAATAAGTACCTAATGTATGTCATTGATAAAACTGAAAGCATGGTGGGGATGGGGCCCCTGCTGAAAGTCAAAGAGCCAAATCCTCTGTGTCCATTTGTTTTTTTCTCTTTCCCTTCATATATATATTGCCATATATGGAATCAGAATGTTAAACCAGGAGAAACAAAGGAGGCCAGTAGCGGGCCCAGGAGAAAGGGCATGAAGACCAACCTGCCAGGCCCACTATTAAGGGATAAGTGCTCCTGTTCTTCCTCCTGGAATCAAGCTTCTGCCATCCTAACATGGGCACTGCTCCCCTGCTCCCCTCCAATCCCAAGTCCCATTTGGATTCCTCTCCCCACCCAGCAAGGACTCAGGGAGGACCTGTCCATCTAGGGTTCTGCAGAGCCAGGGCTGATGGGAGTAAAGCCATCTGAGACCATAGGGCTGGTGTGTGAAAAATGAGCCAGTTTCCTTTTGAAGGTTCTCTGAGGTGGTAGACACACCACCCGTGAGTGATCCCAACTGACTCTGGCTGGTAACTACCGCTCTTATCTTGCCTGGCATCTGCACGTCTGTTCTTCTGTGCAGATACTTACTCCGTCTGCTTACTGGCCCAGTAATACACACTGCATTACCTTCCGCTGTGTGTATTCCTCATGAAAGCCATACTCTGGCCCGAGGCCCTTGGATCCATGCAGCTGAAAGGCAGTGTGGGCCCAGGGTGACACCTAGAAGACAGGAGTACAAAGAGAGCAGAGGAGGCCAGCTGTGCTCCAGGCCTGGAGGTGGAGGGGTGGTTCTTCATCAGTCTGTCCCATTCCATCAGGGTAGAAGCCCATTATAGGGATTTTGGCTGGTGACTCACCTGGTAAAGAGAGCATGTTTTCTTGAAATGTCCCCTGCATAAAATCCCTCTACCAGGATATATTATATATATCCATCCCTTGGGAACCATGCAGACATTGGCAGGGAGACTCGAGATTCTAGATCCTGGTGACTATTCAGACACAGCTGACAAGGGACACAAAATATAAAACAGAGCCCTTGTTTTCAAGGAGCCTATGATCTAGTTTTTTATATAAACACAAGAAAGTGATAAAGCAAGATGTTAGACTAAGGATTTCTGGATTATGGGTGAATATAGCTCAGTAGTTTTCTAGAGACTTTAGTGAAAGGGGCTAATGATGGACCAGAGAGGAACCTAGAATTAGAAATGGTGAACCAGAGAGTTAAAAGCATCTGACCAAGGAAGGCATGACTATTTCCCGATAATAATAGTATAATTATTATCCAGGTGAATGATACCGCTAACCTTTGCAGGTATGCACACTCAGAGAGGTTCAATGTTCTACTCTGTGCCGCCAACGGTGACCTGTGTTGTCTCCTGGGATTCCTGATAGAGGGAGTTTAGCAGACTCTTC
This sequence comes from Nycticebus coucang, assembly GCF_027406575.1. Lineage (NCBI taxonomy): Eukaryota > Metazoa > Chordata > Mammalia > Primates > Lorisidae > Nycticebus > Nycticebus coucang. The sequence goes on along the minus strand of NC_069798.1, from coordinate 54,665,593 downwards.
ACAATGTGTTATGTGCCAAGAATGGAGTCAAAGCTCCTGATCACCAGGCTGTCCATTCAGAGTGTGGCTATTACTCGGCCTGGTACCCCGTGGACCCATTTGGTGGGTGAATGGGGAGTGTGGCCTGAAAGCTTTCGAAGGTCCCTTTCAATTCTGAGGTTCTGAGTGGTAAAGGACTTTGGAGAAGGGAGAAACCAAAGAAAAGTTACAGTGGCCGAATAAGATCTAAGAGAAAAGTAGGGGCCTTGATTGTACCCTGAAGCTGGGCAGAGTTGGAAGGGCATTAATTCCTTGAGGCAGGAGAATGTATGACCAAAGATCAAGATGACAGTGATCACAGATCAAAGACTAGCTGTGGAGAATAATCAGAGTGGCTATAGACATGCAAATAGGATTTATGTGCATGGGAGAGAGGAGCAATATTTAAATAACTGACAGTGGAAATTGTAACATATTAGTTATATGTCTAAAATTAGATGTTGAGAATAAACATAGCTATTTTGGAAGGATGGAAAGATTATTAACTTAAAATGCAAGTTAAGATTTATTTATTGGGAGAAAGAGGAGAGGAAGGCCTGTATTTAGTTGACCTAATAGTTCCATTCATACCTGAGGCATTTACACAGTAGTTATATGCTGATCCTTATACACTAATTAATAAATACATTTGCTCTGCAAGGCAACATCAGAGAAAGCTTTGCTTTGAAAAGTTTTTGTAGGAGTCTATTTGAAATTATGAGTAAAAGGGCATTTATGTAGAATATTCTATAATTCAAGCTTTTCACTAAGTGACTTTAACAAGTTATGTAATGAAGTTCTGCAGTGTATAGAGCTCTGAAGCTCCTGGAAATTTTTATGGTATCATAGTAAAGTAAGAAGTCCATGATTATTTATGATAATAATCAGAATAGCTTGACACAAGTACATATTTAATCACTCATTTAACACTATGATCCTGGAGTATCAGTCCTAAAGAGTGCTTTCACTGACCTAGTTCAAGACCTTCAGAGTTAGGTGGAAGCCTTGTAGCCTGGAGAGGTTTCCTCTGTCTTTTTCTGAACCTCAGCCACACTGGTTCTCAAAGGTGGTCCTGGACTAACAGGGCATCAGCACCATGGGGAGATTTTTAGAAATGCAAATTCTCAGGCCCCACCTCCCAGTGGACTGAATCAGAAACTCCAGTGGGCCAAAGAACATGTGGCTTATCAAGCTTTCTGGATGAGTCTATTTATTTTGTTTATTTTTAGAGACAGAGTCTTGCTCTGTTGCCCAGGCTGGAGTGCAGTGGTGCAATCACAGCTCACTGCAGTCTTGAACTCCTAGGCTCATTCCATCCTCCTGCCTCAGCCTGCCAATTAGTTGGGACTATAGGCATGTGGCACCACACTTGGCTAATTTTTTGTTCTCTGGTGTTGCCTGGGCTAGGTTTGAACTCCTGGCTTCAGGCAATCCTCCTGCCTTGGCCTCCCAAAGTGCTGGGATTACAGGTATGAGCCGCAGCCCTGCTGATTCTAATACACACTGAGGTTTGAGAGCTGCTCTCCCACACTTCTGCGTCAAAATATTTTGAGGCAGTAACTTCTCTTTGATCACTCACAGCCGCATAGAGAATTACTTCCTGTTTTATGTCTAAATTTATCTTTCTTTGAAGGGTGGAGCACACTATCTTCGCAAGTGTAAGTATTTCTCTCACGTTCCCTCATGGATAATAGGCCAGGGTGGGCCTCTGCAGGGGAGCCAGGCCCACAAGAAGACGCGGGCAGTGGGCAGGGACATGGGGAAACAAAGGCTGATCACATCCACTTACTTGATAAACTGATAATCCACGATCCACTCCAAAAAACAGCACAGCACAGCACAGTCTGATTTGGGACCTGGGGTTTGATTTTTTTTTTTTTTTGAGACAGAGTCTCACTGTGTCACCCTCGGTATAGTGCCATGGTATCATAGCTCACAGATAGCTCACAGCAACCTCCAACTCTTGGGCTCAAGCGATTCTCTTGCTTCAGCCTCCCAAGTAGCTGGGACTAAAGGTACCTGTCACAAGGCCTGGCTATTTTTAGAGACGGGGGTCTCGCTCTTGCTCAGGCTAGTCTCGAACTCTTGAGCTGAAGTGATCTACCCACCTTGGTCTCCCAGAGTGCTAGGATAACAGGCATGAGCCACCACTCCTGGCCAGGACCTGGGTTTTTAACACTAATAACACTGATTCAGAGGAGTGACGGGTTATGGGGGACGGACTTTGGAGCTAGGTAGTAGAGACAATGGGAATCTCCTATTGGCCAATGTTGTTCCAGAAATTGGATGGCTATGATTTAGGGCAGGATTCAATGGTTCCCCACTCACTCCAGCCACACTAGTGTTAGCTGAGAAATTCAGGGATCCAGGAGGCTCAAGAAGTGGGGCAGAAGGGAACATAGGTGGCCTGGCTGTGCTGCCGAGGTCTTCGTGCTATTTGAGATCAGTTCCAGAGAAGGGCAGGCTGCAGAGTGAGCGGCGGCTGCTGTGTTGTCTGCCTAGAGTAGCACTTGGTTCTCAGAGATACAGCCACTCAAAGTGTCAAAGTGTGCTTTAAGGGGATCCCCCAGTTTCTTACCCTTCTGCTTTCTTTTTTTTTTTTTTTGGCCGGGGCTGGGTTTGAACCCACCACCTCCAGCATATGGGACCGGCACCCTATTCCTTGAGCCACAGGCGCCGCCCAACCCTTCTGCTTTCTTAACTCTATGTTTGGCCAGGGATAGTCATGTTCCTTAAGCTCAGCCAGTCCTGGGATTTCTGCCCTCCAATCTGATGGAGGATCTCAGTCTTGCTCGGGCGGCAAATCTGTGAAGGGCGACTCTGAGCCATTCATTGGCTGTGCGGAAGAGGCCAGTTACTGGTACCTTGAGAGAAGCAGAAATGAGAGATGGAGAAAGAGTGGGTGGTGTCCCAGTTCCCAGTGTGGTCATCTCTGAGGCCAAGCTCGGACCCGCTCTTCTTATAGGTTCAGTTGGCTGAGTCAACCAATTCCTCTTTTTTGCCCAGGCCATTTTGCCCTCTTGGTGCTGTGTCTAACTTCTCCATGTCTTTCTGGAGATGTTTGAACTGGCAAAACAGCCAGTAAGATTTTGTTTTGTTTTTAAAAATCATAATTATAATTTGACTCTATTTTCCAAGTGGATAAAAAATCATCCTATACTATTTTTTATGGTGGTAAAATACATATAACATAGAATTTACCATTTTACCATGTACAGACCAGTAGCATTAAGTACACTCACATCATTGTGCAACCATCACACCGTCCATCAGCAGAATATTTTCATCTTCTCAAACTGAAGCTCCATATCCATTAAACAATAACTCACCATTTCAGGCAACCACCATGTCATCTTTAAAAATCACACAATTGGCTGGGGATGGTGGCTCATGCCTGTAATCCTACTACTCTGGGAGGCTGAAGCAGGTGGATTGTTTGAGCTCATGAGTTTGAGACCCTGTCTCTGCTAAAAATAGAAATTTCTGTCTGGATGTTGTGGTGCACCACTATCATCTCAGCTACTTGGGAGGCTGAGGCAAGAGGATCGTTTGAGTACAAGAGTTTGAGGTTGCTGGGGGCTATGATGCCACAGCACTCTATCAAGGACAATGGAGTGAGACTCTGTCTCAAAAAAAAAAAAATCACAGAATGTATACATTTAGAAAGAAGATCTATATTTCTTACAAAGGGTTGTAGTCTGTAAGGTGGCCATCCTGGTAAACTGAGAGGCATAGACTCTGGCAAAAGCCAAAAGGCAGGCACTTTGAGAGAAGGAGGGTAGATTAGGAATTTATGCTGAACAGATTGGCCAAGTATGCATATTCTACAGGTCATGGGAAGAGCTATGAATGTTCTTGAAGGGGGTCCTAATGCATGCATACTGAATAAACATGCGTGTTATATGTGACCCATGTTCACTTTGAAGTGGAAGCTTAACATGTAAATGTTTTACAGTTAGGTTCTCTACCATCAAAAGGTGAAGCAGGGACACAAAGGCACTGAATGTGCAGCCTTATAAACCAGCCAGAACCAGTCTGTTGTCAATGGCCTTCTTAATTAGCAGAAAGTTGCTGAAATCATTCTTCTATCCAGTCAAAGCTGTAACTATGGCTTGTGAAACGGGAGGTCAGTCAGTCACCATCTGGTAGTGGATGAGCTGCCCTTTTTTTTATTTCGAGACAGAGTCTCACTCCACTGCGAGACTTCCCAATGTAGAGTGCTGTAGTGTCATAGCTCACAGCAAACTCCAACTCATGGGCTCAAGCTATCCTCTTGCCTCAGTTTTTCTATTTTTAGTAGCGGTGGAGTCTCACTTTTTTTTTTTTTTTTTTTGCAGTTATTGGCCGGGGCTGGGTTTAAACCTGCCACCTCTGGCATATGGGGCCAGCACCCCACTCCTTTGAGCCACAGGTGCCGCCTGGGTCTCACTTTTTGCTCAGGCTAGTCTTGAACTTGTGAGATCAAGTAATCCACCTGTCTTGGCCTCCCAGAGCGCTAGGATTATAGGCATGAGCCACTGCGCCAGGTGAGCTGCACTTGTTTTAACATTGCTTATCTCCAGGCCTGTGCTTGTTCAGCTACTAAAGAAAAAGAAAAACCTGTAGCAGTTAAAACATACTTTAAGTTCTATAAGTATAGAAGTATATGACTTAACCCTTGCCTGGCATGCTCTTAAGTCCCTTTTATAATTTGATATCTTATTGCCACAAGATTGTTGTGTCAGCCTTATGATCTCTATTTTAACATTAATGCTGGTCAGACCTTTGTGGTTAGTATAAACCACAAAGGGAGGGGGTATAATGAGGCAGGTCCAACTTCCTGTCCTGTTATAGCCAGGAACATAGTTTTTAAGGTTTCTCTGGGATCCCCTTGGCCAAGAGGGGGTCAGAAGCCTACACTGAGGAAGGGGTGAGGTAGGCTGTTTCTGTCTCATTCCACCTAATGCTTTTACCTTTTCTCCTGCAGCTTGCCAAGGGTGGTTTCTGTCCTGGAAGGCATGAACTGCAGAGAGGAGAAGAGATGAAGGGGACAGGAAGTCTTCCCCAACTGGTACCATCAAGCTAACAGGTGGGCTTCTGGAAGCTGGAAAATATTTAGCGCTAACTCTCCAGTGGCCACATTCATAGGCTCTTCTTCAAAGATGCTGACCCTCATCACTGGAGAGCTCTCATCTCTAATTTCCCTGGCCAGGGCAAGTTCAGCTCTCACTCTCAATAGCCATTTCCTTCTTCATCAGCCCTTAGGAACATCATGGTACTTATATAGCTGCACTCTACTGAGCTTTCTTTGCCCTTCCAGGTAAACTCCTTGGAAAAGACCTACGTTCCCTTGTGTTGGATGCATCTTGCATCAGGCTCTCAGAGGGATTAATTGCCCACTAATATGGTGTGAAAATTTTTAATACTTTGTAATGAAAACATTGGAACGATCAGAGACCATAGAAAAACAAGAACTTAGGCAGAGCCTCTGGAAAATACCAGCTACCATTGCCTCTCAGAGGGAGAATGCTGACCCTTACCACAAGCAAGTTGAATGCAGTTTCCCATTAGCATCAAAACGCCTAATGGAACCTTCCATACTCTCCCGTTGTAAACCCTTCTTCCTCCTTTGTTTGAAGTTGGTATACAAACCTTTTCTCCCGGCTATTCAGCAAGTTCCTCATCACTGAGTGCACCCACAAATTCTGTACAGACCTTGTCATTTCTCCTGTTAATCTCTCTGTTGTGTCCCAGGCCCCTGACCATTGGCCTAAGTTAGTACGGAGAGTTTTTCCTCTCCCCACCCCTGTTTCACTCACTGCTTATCTCAACAGACCCTGGGGTCCAGACCATACAAACACCCCTCTTCACCACCTGCCTTAACAAATTCCTGGCAGGAGTTGAACATGTGTGCAGGATGTCCCCAATCTACAAGAGAAAAACATTAAGTTATGTGAGTTAACTTGTGTTTTTCCTGAGTATCTCTGATCACATATCCTGAGTTACCCTTTTTCCTAAACTTGAGGTGAGGGGTAGGCTGTATATACCTACCACCCACCCACCTTTCCAAGGTGTCAAGAGGCTCTGAACATCTTTCAGTTCTCTCAAAAATCTTTTTCTTATTTCCATTCATGAACTATTTTATTCTTTTGAAGAAGGGTTTCCAAATCTAATAACCACCTTTCTGCCACCTGCTTTTTACACCCTACATTTAAATGCTCTTATACCTCTTTAGAATGTGGTGTCTATTTCAGGAGCCTCAAGCTGAAATTTTAATTTTAACCTCCTGTTACATTTATCTTCCTTAACTTTGCATTTTCCCAAGCTCATCGATACCTGCAAACTTTTAAATTTTAAAGCTCATACATTTTCATCATGTACAACAATGACTCTTGGAAGGATGTTACCTTTCCCTTCCTTCCTACCTTTCATTTCCTATCATAAAGCCAAGGCTGAAACCTTTGCACATTCTTTACCCATGTGATGATTGTGTTTCAAAAATTTTGCTTTTTTGTGTGGGATTCTGCCGGAGAATTTTATCAATGTAAATACTTTACATTCACTAATTTGCATAGTATTCATCAATTATGGTTTTGTTTTTTGGATACTAGGTTACTATTCACTCTGTGGTTTGTTCATGCATTTAGATGTTCAGCAGTTCATGACAGAGGCCACTAAGAGTATCCTTTGGAACAACAATTTTCCCCCCCACTGTATTGATGTCATGACAGCCTCCTGGCTCAGGGTTTATTGGTAACACCAGATTGACTGACCACAACTCACTTTCATCCCTATCTGTCATCCGGGTTCTTCAATAGATGCTGTCTAATTCTGGTGACTCAATATTCCGGTGGTTTGACAATTGAGTTTTAAATAGCTTCTATTAACTGAATGCTTCCAACTTATTTGCGTCAAAAGACGTTTGTGAATAAGACTATCCCTAGAATATAGAGCAAAGACCGAAGCAAAGAAGACTTAAATGCTCCTATCCTATCATTCCTGAGTGTACTTTTGTCCTGCAATTATCTAGCACAGAAGGAAAAAACGTGGACTCTAAAACTTTGACTGTAAACTTTTGGTTTCACCCTCTTATGTTTCCTCCCTTTGTGGTTAGCCACTTGGGAGGGGATTTCCGGAGATGCAGGCTCTACAGTTTGTTTCCCAAAATATTTTGCATCATTTGGGGTGCGAGAGTGTGCTCTCACTCTGCTCTGTGAGACCTCGGTCTCAGACAGCTAATGATTTATAAACACAGTCACATAATCATAATTTGTCTCAGCGTTGTGAAGGAGGTAGCTTCTATCAAGATCTGTTCTTTCCTAAGAAAACTGTATAGAAATACATATATTTTTATTTTATTTTATTTTATTTTATTTTTTTATTGTTGGGGATTCATTGAGGGTACAATAAGCCAGGTTACACTGATTGCAATTGTTAGGTAAAGTCCCTCTTGCAATCATGTCTTGCCCCCATGAAGTGTGACACACACCAAGGCCCCACCCTCCTCCCTCCGTCCCTCTTTCTGCTTTTCCTCTCCCCCATAACCTTAATTGTCATTAATTGTCCTCATATCAAAATTGAGTACATAGGATTCATGCTTCTCCATTCTTGTGATGCTTTACTAAGAATAATGTCTTCCACTTCCATCCGTATATTTTTATTGTAGCAAAATGTACATAAAATTTACCATTGTACAACCGTCACCACTATGTGTCCCCAGAACATGGTCATCATCCCAAGCAGAAACTCTGCCCCCGTAAACAGTAACTCCTCGATCTTCCTCCCCTCAGCCCTGGCAACCACCATTGTTCTTACATCTCTATGAATTTGACTATTCTGGGTACCTCATCTATAATATTCGTCCTTTTTTTAATGTCTGGCTTATTTCTCTAAGTATAACATTTTCTAGTTATGTTTAAAATGTTAAACATCATGTTTTCTAGCATGTATCTGAATGTCATTGCATTTTAAGGCTGAATAATATTCCAGGGTGTCCTAAAAGTATCCAGCCATGTAATATGAAAAACAGAAACATACACGGTTGGATACTTTCCACACAGCCTTCGTGTGTGTGTGTGTGTGTGTCACATTTTGTTTATCTTTTGATGGACTTCTGGGTTGTTTTTGCCTTTTGGTTATTGTAAAGAATGCTGCAATGTACCCTGGTGTTCAAGGATCTGCGGGAATCTATGCTTTCAATTGCTTTGGGTACATACCTAGCAGGGGAATTGTTGAATCTTATGGTAATTCTGCTTGACTTTTTTTAGGAACTGGAGAAGGAAAACTTTTGAAGTATTGGATTTTTTTCTTTACCAACCACAAGTTGGTAAATAGGCTCCAATGTGACATGACAAAATGTCTCAGAATACTCTACTTGCCATTTAGAACCATGGGGGATGTGGTCATGGGTATATCCCCTTGGTTTGACAAATGCCTGAAAAGCTGGTTTGATACTCCCAACCCAGGGCATGGTCGGTGAAGGACCTCAGTGTAGGGTGTCTTGTCTGGACCCATGCTGTCTCTGTGCAGAAGAACTCCTATGTTTTCCCATGAGGTCCCTGAATTTTACAGCGACTCTAACTCTAACCCTGTATTTGTGGACTGATACAGACTGGGGCCTTTCTAGAACTGGACTATATGCTAGGGTTTTTTCTAGGCAAGACTAGAATAACATCTACCTCTTTCCAAACTACCAAATCACATTCATCATCAAGTCCTACCAATTTTTATTCCTACATATCACCTGATCTTGTTTTCTTTCTATCTCGACTGCTTCATTCCTGGACCCAGTTACTCTACGCTCCCCTCTCTTGTGAACCTCTGCAACAGCATGTCTTGCTCATCTTCCCAAATTACTCTTGTTCTTTACACTATAGCCAGGATGACCTCTTTGAAATCCATATTGGACCATGTCATCAGCATGATTTTGTGGGGAGAGGGAACCAAACAAGTTGATTATGATCCCCCCAAACTCAAGGTCTCTATGATTATAATTTTAAAATGTATGACTATAAAGTTCATATGGAAAAGTAAAGAGGTAACAATCAGGAAGTTTTTGAAAAAAGAAGGATAATTAGAATAGACCAGCTCATCCAATATAAAAATAGTTTATAAAAGGCATGAGTACTAAAGTGGCTTCCTATCAGCACATGGATAGCAAATCAATGGAACAGAATATAGAACCATAAGGAGACCCAAAATAGACAAGAACTCAAATTTTTTTTTTTTTTTTGAGACAGAGTCTCACTTTGTCACCCTCAGTAGAGTGCTGTAACGTCACAGCTCACAGCAACCTCCAACTCTTGGGCTTAGGTGATTCTCTTGCCTCAGCCTTCCAGGTAGCTGGGATTACAGGTGCTCACCACACCATCCGGTATTTTTTGTTGTTGTTGTTGTTGTTGCAGTTTGGCCTGGGCCGGGTTTGAACCTGCCACCCTCAGTATATGGGGCCGGCACCCTACTCACTGAGCCACAGGCACTGCCCAAGAACTCAAATTTTAATGAAGGTGTCATTGAGAATCAGTGGGGAGATTGCATTTTGAATTTAATGTTGAGACAATTGGAAAAAAAAAGTTGTTTCCTAACTCAGGCATCATACCAAAACAAGTTTCAAGTGAATCAAAAATTTAAATTATATTTTTAAGAAATGAAACTATAAAAATACAAAAAGAGAATTCAGGAGAATGTCCTTATATTCAGAGTAGGAAGGGTTTTCTGAAAATGAAAAATCTCAGAACTTTCAAATAAATGATTGGTAAATTTGCCCACACACAAATTAAGATTTTCTCCATGGAAAATTGCAAATAAAAAACTGATAAGTATACTAAGGACAAGGAATACTGTCTTTAATATAAAAAAGTACTCTTGTAGGTAAATAAAAAAGACTAGCAAGAAGATGAATGAAAAATATGAACAGTTCACAAACAAAAGTAATTCAAATAGCTTTTCAATACATACATGAGAAAATGATTGACCTTTTTAATAATAGAAATACAATTACATAATAAAATAGTTACTAATTTGCAAATAAAAAATTCCAATACTACATTTTATTGGCAAAGGTGTTTTAAATCTGGCATCTCATATTACTAGGAAGAAAGTAAATCGTTATAACTCTTTGAAGGACAACTTAATATTATTAAAATGGAAAACACCTTTACTGTTTACCTAGCAATTCCACTTGGAGAAAGTTTTGTGCAAATCATGAAGGACTCAGATACATGGCAACATTTCAGAAGCAGCAGTCATTCTCACAGGTGAAAGCACACAAAAGATTTTCAGAGAGGAATCATCACCGGAAGAATAAAACATCAGATGTTTTCTTAGCTAAATTAAAAGAAATCCCCCACCTTCAGTCAATGTGTGATAAAGTTCACATACCTTTGTATGCATGCTTTAAAACGCTTAATTCCTAAAATCCCCCCCACCCCCCCTCATTTTCTGGTGAAGCACATATCACACTTGCTTCCAGGACCAGCTCCATAATTTGCAGGGCTCCCTGCATGATGAAAATGCAGGCCCTCTTGTTCAAAAATTAAGAATTTCAAGATGGTCACACTTTACGGGGGCAAGACATGATTGCAAGAGGGACTTTACCTAACAATTGCAATCAGTGTAACCTGGCTTATTGTACCCTCAATGAATCCCCAACAATAAAAAAAAAAAAAAAAAAAGAATTTCAAGATGGTGACAAGCAAATATATAAAAAGCACCGGGGCCCTTTGTGAACAAGGAGGCCGTATGTTACTGCATAGGTGGTGGGTCCGAGAGACCCTTTCTGCCTACTTCCCGCTAGTTATAACTCCGTCCATACTGAACTACTTCTGCAGTTCTCTTAAATAAGCTAAGCATTTGTGCATCACTTTCACAAGCTGTTGCTTTTACCAGAATATTCTTCCACAGACCCTGAATTCTCTTCCTGATCCTTCAAAACTCCTCCGATGTCATTTCTGTGAAGCATCTTTTGCCCCATTCCCCCTCCTTTTTCTCTGAAGGGTCTCTCCCTCTACCTTCCTTGGCTACCTGAGCACATCTCCCTGAGGGCAGAAATTTTGTTTTCTGCAAGTCTGTGTGTGCAGAAGTCATCACAGTACCAATTACTAACAATTACTGGGCACATACCACACAGCAAGTACTGTGTTAGGAATATTGCGTAAGTAACTCACTTAATCTTCACATCTACCCGAGGACTGGGCTATAATTGCTCTCATCTACCAAAGGAGACTTTGGGAGATAAAACACATCCAGGGTCACACATCTAGGGGCGGATGTGCTAATAAAATTGAGTCAAAAGTTAACAAAATAATTTACTCTCACCGCTAGCCTAAACCGTGATAATAGATTATTAAACCTACATTTGAAATAGCGTTGTATAAATACCTAAGGAATGCTAGATTCCCCTAATCAGGTAATTAGTGCCTCCTTTATTTAACTAGAGTAATTGCACATTTCAGAGGGTGTGTCTTCTTCCTGCCCCATCCCCAACACTCCAACTTGCACCCAGGTTGGTGAAATCTACCCATTGAGCTTAATGGCTTTGAGGTAAATATTTGCTTTCTTTGCGGATTCTCTTAAAAATGTCAATGTCCTCCAAAGTTAAGGCATTAACTTCCTAAAACTATAGGGAGTATGGATTTTTCACAAATTTTTATTCTAACCTAGACTGCAGAAAATGATTATATAATCTGATGAGAAGTGCTTGATTGTCTATAAAGGTCTTAAAATAGTGATTCACTGGTCACTTGCACATAGGGAGCTTGTTAAAAATGTATATTTGTGACCCTGAATTCGGAACCACTGAATGAAAATCTTTGGGCCCCCGAAATCTACATATGAACCAGACCTTCAGGTGATTCTGATGCATAGTAAAGTTCGAAGCTTTAAAGGTCAAATAAACTTCAGTTAAAATGAGATGAAAATCTCCTGCAAGTCTATGGTTTGTTTTCATCAGTACTTTTATATTGATATGGAAATTATAGGGCAAAAATATCTCACAACATTGACTGGTTAGGGCAGAGGAAATACTAAAGTGGGAAGAAATGGAATTGAAAGAAAAAGCTTTAGGAAATGACACTTCAAAAATTCAGTCTTCCCTGGGGCTGGTGCCTGCTAAGGCTTGTCAGGACACTATGGTCTATTTTACATTCTACCATAATCTGTGCTATTAATCAGATCCATCCATTCATTGTTTCAAGGACTGTGGTTAGGGCTAGTACCAGCCAGGTGCTGTAGTAATTGCCAGGGACAGAAGGGTGAGCAAACACAGCTCATAAGGCTTACAGACTGGTTGGAAAGAGGTTAACAGGAAAATTAAGTTGATATTGATATTTGGTTTCAGATCTTTGGTGGAGGAAAGAAATAAGTTGCTATGTTAACGACAAAAATGGAAAGCTATTTTGTTAGCTGTATTTAGCTTTACTATATGGAGAAAAGTTAAAGTGGGGAAATCCATAACAGTTATGGGGTTTGAGACTTTTTTTTCCCAGTGAAGGGTCTAGCCAAACAATGGGCAATAACGCATCGTGGCACAAGTGATGATTTCATCAGCTATATACATAATCCTCCCATCATTGGGAACTACTCTATTTTAAAGGCGTGGGCTTCAGAATGTAGCAGAATTATTCTCCAGTCCCCACCCACACCAGGTCTTTGAGTATGTCTGAATCTGTAAGGTGGATCAAATGAGGAAGCTGGATGAGATCATCATGAAGGGCCCTTGAAATTGTTCTTGTTCTTCCAAAAAAGAGGTTTCCTTTGCTTTCTTAAGACTGAAAATCCAGGACGCATCTCGTATCTTGGCTGGTGCCAGACAGAAACATCTAGATAAGGATTATCCACATGAGCATCTCCTATAGGCACAGTATTACGCTAACCCTGGCAGGAACCCCAAAGAAATAAAAAGACAGGTCTCAATCTCTCTAGGATTTTGTGAATATAATTAAGAAAATTGCACATAGCCATGCGATGTCATTGAGTAGTCAGAGGAGGCCACCAAAGCATAATTGGCTGAGGCTGGCTCAATCTCCCCACCTCGGCCACCGTGGATTTCTAGGGGCAGATGAGCTCAGCTATGCCTGGTCTTCCTACTCCAAATTCTCTGAAAAACTCCTACCATCACTACCACTGATTTTAGAAATTCACAAAATTAAAGTATAAAAACAAATGAATGCTACATAAGTTCAGGGAAGGAGGTGCAGGAGTGTTGGAGAAAGAGCTGCCCGGAAGGTGGCCTGATGACAGGTTATGAGGAGGTGGCCAGACAAGGGAAGAGGGTGTACCACAGAGTGTCTGCCACAACCCAGGAGATGGGCCTGCTTGGAGCACCTGTAGGGAGGAGCAGGGTTCAGGGGAAACAATTCTACCCAGGGTTCAAGATATTATGGTCCTGAATGAGCCCCCCCTGAAATGCTAGCTTAATGTCAGTATACAATCTATCCTTTGTGAAAAGTCTCTGAGGTGCTAATGTGATATGTTGTCACCAACCCATGTCATTAAGTTCTGATCCAGACACATTGCTAATGGACAGAGGTGAGAGCATGGCTGACAACTGCTTAAACAGATAAGGAAATGAGACAGCATGAATGCTTGAATACAAGGCCCGCATGCTCCTTACAGAAGAGCAGGGGCCTTCTGAGTTCACATCATGTTTTGGAGGCTTATCCAAGCCATAGCATGCATCGCTTGTGCTTTGCTGTAAGAAGCACAACTTGCTTTATCCATTCCTGGGTTGACAGACATTTGGATTGTTTCCAGGTTTTGGCATACAGGTTTTTGTTTGGGTTTGTGTTTTCATTTCTCATAGGGAAATTCCTAGGAGTGGAATTGCCAGGTCATATGGTAAAGTTTGGTTCAATGTTTTAAGAAATGACTAAATTGGAAGGAGCGAGGGGGTGGGGTCTTGGTGTGTGCCACAACTTTTAGGGGCAAGACACGATTGTAAGAGGGTCTTTACCTAACAAATGCAATCAGTGTAACCTGGTTTCTTGTACCCTCAACGAATCCCCAACAATAAATTAAAAAAAGAAAGAAAGAAATGACTAAATTGTTTTCCCAAAGCAGTTGTGCTGTTTTACATTCCCAACAGCAATGTCTGAGGGTTCCAGTTTCTTCACATCTTCATTGTACTTGGGATTGTCTGTTGTTCTTATTATAGTCGTTTTTGTGGACATGCTGGGGTTCTTGGGTTCTTTTAAATTAAAAAAACTTTAAAATAATTTAAAAAGCTAAAAAATAAAAACTTTTAAAAATTATTTTTTCTTTTTTGTTTTATTTATTGTTTTAATTTGTATTTTCCAAATGATTAATGATGCTGAGCATCCTTTCATGTCTTTGCATATGAGAGTGTGTGTGCGTGTGTGTGTGTGTGTGTATGGGAGACTGTAAAATAGGCTTTGTGTTACATGATTTTTGCCTAACTGTAGGTTAAGTATTCTAAAGACATTTATTTATTATTATTATTATTATTTTTGAGACAGAGCCTCAAGCTGTGGCCCTGGCTAGAGTGCTGTGGCATCACAGCTCACAGCAACCTCCAACTCCTGGGCTTAAGCGATTCTCCTGCCTCCACCTCCCAAGTAGCTGGGACTACAGGTGCCTGCTACAACGCCCGGCTGTTTTTTGGTTGCAGCCATCATTGTTGTTTGGCGGCCGGGCTGGATTCAAACCCACCAGATCAGGTGTATGTGGCTGGCGCCTTAGCCGCTCAAGCCACAGGTGCCGAGCCTCTAAAGACATTTAAAATAGGTTAGGCTAAACTATGATGTTCTGTAGGTCAGGTGTATTAAATGCATTTTCTACTTACCACGGGTTTATTGGGACATAGTCCTATTGTAAGTTGAAAGCATCTGTAATGATCCAAATGGTGTCCATATATACGTATATAAGAATGCACAAAGGGAAAATAAAAACTGTAGCAGGTTCCACAAACAACAGCTGACATCTGTAATCCCAGTGCTTTGGGAGACCAAGGCAGGAAAATCACTTGAAGTCAGGAGTTAAAGACTAGCCTGGGCAACACAGCAAGATACCACCTCTAAAAAAAAAAAATTATCGGGTGGCGCCTGTGGCTCAAAGGGGTAGGGCACTAGCCCCATATGCCAGACATGGCGGTTCAAACCCAGCCCTGGCCAAAAACTGCAAAGAAAAAAAAAAATTAGCCAGGCATGGTCAGCACACATATAGTCCCAGCTACTTAGAAGGCTGAGGCAGGAGGACTGCTTGAGCCCACGAGTTCAAGGTCATAATGAACTACAATTGCACTGTATGACTACACTGCAGCCTGAGTGAGAGCCTGTCTCTTTAAAAGAAAAACAAAAAAACCCAAATGCTAATAGTGGCCATGTCTGGGTTATGAGAGATTAGAAATTCGAAAAGTGAAAATATTAAAAATTTTCAGTAGTAAGTAGATGTTGCTCTTATAATAAGAAAAGCCTTTAAAAGTAAAGCTAAGGGCAGCACCTGTGGCTTAAAGGAGTAGGGCGCTGCCCCATATGCTGGAGGTGGTAGGTTCAAACCCAGCCCCAGCCAAAAACTGCCAAAAAAAAAAAAGAAGAAAAGAAAAGCTTAAGTTAGTATAGATAATATATGCAAATATTTAAAATTTTTTTTAATTTCCATACACTGATCAACTTACTATTTTGATTTAGTGTTTGTTAAATGTAGCCTAGAGCTCAACATACAAATTTATAAAAATTGGAATTTTGCACTTGTTCTGAGAATTGCAATGCTTATTTCTGCTGTTTTCAAAATGAAACTGAAGCACTGGAATGAACCATGACAGAATTTTATCTTGAAAATTTAGGTACTTTTTATTATTTTTTCTCTCTTTCTTTTTTTTTTTGAAACAGGGTTTTCTCTGTCTTCCGGGTTAGAGTACAGTGGCATTATCACAGCTCACTATAACCTCAAGCTCTTGGGGACTATAGGTGTTGGCCACCACACTTAGCTGATTTTTCTATTTTTAGTAGAAATAGGATGTTGTTCTTGCTCAGGCTGGTCTCAAACTCCTGAGTTCAAGGGATCCTCCTGCGTCGGCCTCCCAGAGTGCTAGGATTACGGGAGTTAGCCACTGTGCCAGACCTTGTTTGGGTACTTAGACTCTTATTTTTAATTACATTGAAATTTAACTTGGTTTTGATATTTTAATTTTTAGGTGTACTTCAGAAACATGATGGATTAAATATTTGTGCGTCTGTGAACCCACCTACCATTTATAATTTTGCTACTCTGGGGGAAACTAATCCCAAAATCTAAATAACATTTATATGTTTAAAAAAGTCTCTTTCAGATATATCAATTCTGATAAAATTGTAGTTTTTATTGTTACTTTGAAAAATATTTTTATTTCTATTTTATTTATTTATTTTTGAGGCAGGGTCTTGCTGAGGCTAGAGTGTAGTGACATGATCAGTGATCATAGATCACAGAAACCTCCAAGGCCTGGGCTCAAGTGATCCTTCTGCCTCAGCCTCTTGAGTAGCTAGGGCTACAGGCAGGTGCCACCACATCTGGCTACATCTTTCTTTTTTATTTTTTCTTTTACTATTTTTTGTAGAGATACGTCTTTCTTGATGAAGCTGGTCTCAACGCTTAACCTGAAATGATCTTACCTTGTCCTCCCAGAGTGCTAGGGTTACAGGTGCTAGAGCCACCATGCCTGGCCTATTTTTATTTTTTTAATATTTCAATTATATGCATATATGCCAATACACAAAGAAATATGTTTTTATAGCATACTTGTTAGTTTATACCCTAAAAGATTTTTCTTGTCAAACTTGCCTATTTTCTTGAGAAAACAGATTGTGATGCATCTTTCAGAAAGTATGCTTACATTTATCTTCTATATGCAAATATTTTTAAATTTCATCTTCTCATGAGGAATTTTACAAAAAAAAATGTTACCTGAGATGAAAACACCATGAAAACACCAGAAGTGTTACTTACATGAATACTTCTTTTGCCACTGTACTTGAGGGAGAAAAAAAATGTCTGTTCAGTCAATTTACCAGAGTCTGTGGCAGGCTTTCTCAACAGGTGAGCTGAGAGAAGGTTGCAAATGCATGATTCAGATCACATCCACTGAGGAGAAGCCCTGGGCCCTGGGCAGGGACACACAGAGAGAGGGAACGTGAGTGATGCTCTCAGTACTGGGGGACTCTCCCCGGATTTTGACAGCTCTATGCAGCAGGAGTGACCTGCTTGTTTCCAGCCTGGCTCAAGGACCCTGGCAGAACCTCTGATCTGACAGGTGATTGGTACTAAGCCTCAGGAAAGATTGTGCTTTGCTGGGAAGGGCTTGCTGTCACCCTCACCACTAACGTTCAAGGACCATCTGTGCCAGGAAGAACTAAAAGAGCAGATAAGCCACTCGTGTACCAATCAACCTAAGCCCAGATTGTGGACTCAACAAGCAGCAGCGTAAGAACCTAATGAATTTGCTCTTTGTGTTCAGATAGATGAATTAGAAACTGACTAGATCCCAGTCCCCACTGACTGGTTGGTGAACTGAGTGGCACCCATTCATTTGTAAAGACAGGAAAACAATAGGAAATTTCAGAAATTCCAGAGGCCTTCAGAGAAAGACTTAAAAACTATCTGATACACAATGTATTTCCAACTCCATTCCTTAAAAGGAAAATCTCCCTACAAATGAAGGTTTTGTTTTGTTTTTTGAGACAGAGTCTCACTTTGTTTTGTTTTTTTTTTGAGACAGAATAAGACTCTGTCTTCCTGGGTAGAGTACGTGAAATCGTAGCTCACAGCAACCTCAAACTCTTGGGCTTGAGCAAACCTCTTGCCTCAGCCTCCCAAGTAGCTGGGACTACAGGCATGTGCCACTACCCCTGGCCAGTTTTTCTATTTTGAGTAGAGAAAGGGTCTCACTCTTGCTCAGGCTGGTCTCAAACTCCTGAGCTCAGGTGATCTACCCACCTCTGCCTCCCAGAATACTAGGATTATAGGCATGAGCAACCACACCCCGCCCAAATGAAGTTTTTTCCCCCTTCTTTTATACCTTCAGAAAAAAATAGATATTAAACATTTCCCTTCCCCTTCCCTTCCCTTCTTTTCCCTTCCCTCCCCTCCCCTTCCCGAGCACACACAGACCTCCTGTCGTCTTGGCTAGAGTGCTGTGGTGTTATCACAGCTCACTGCAACCTCAAACTCTTGGGCTCAAGAGATCCTCTTGCATCAGCTGGGACTATACGGCACCCACCACAAAGCCCTGCTAGTTTTTCTATTTTTTGGTAGAGACGCAATGTGTGTGTGGGAGGTCTTGTTCTTGCTCAGGCTGATTTTGAACTCCTGAGCTCAGGCAATCCACATGCCTTGGCCTCCCAGAGTGCCAGGATTACAGACATGAGCCACTATGCCTGACCTAAACATATTTTCTTATATTCTATATTGTGCTACTTGGAATGATGCCAAACATGTTTATATCTTTACTTTTATGCAATCTTTTTTTTTGGTTTTTGGCCAAGGCTGGGTTTGAACCCACCACCTCTGGCATATGGGACCGGCACCCTACTCCTTGAGCCACAGGCGCCGCCCTTTATATCTTTACTTTTAATCACAAACTCAACTTTTTTTTATTGCATCATGAAAATACCACACATAGGTCCTAGGAATCATCTGGCATCTTGTTTCTGTAGCTGGACAACTCTTAGATCTTACTCATCAAACTGCTGAACTGCTGCTTTTTCACAGGCATAGATACCATCCAAAATTTTTCTGATATCCTTGGTTTTTTTATTTTTTTGTAGTTTTGGGCCAGGGCAGGATATACCACCTCCGGTATATGGGGCCGGCGCCTTACTCCTCTGAGCCACAGGCGCTATCCTGATATCCTTGTTTTTAACTGTAATGGCTTGCTGAATCAAAGCAGCTGAATTTGAAATGAATTCAATATTGTTTCTTTCTAGGATTAATTCATCTTTCTGGGCTCAAGATACTGAACAAGCAACCCCTGGTCTCATCTGAACCCCGTGGATGTATTTTTCACCCAAGAAATGTTAGATTTCAACAGGAGGTTTGTTCTCCTGGATAATAACATTGACAGTAAGTGAGCACACACAGACCTCATCTTGTAATAGAAGCCCAGCCTGATGCCCTTGACCATGTTCTGAGGGTGGCTACACATAGTGTGAACAGTCACCAGTTCCTTGCTATCTCTCCATACTTAGTTAACCTAGAGCCTCTTTTTTTCTTTTCCAAGGAGACCAAGTTCTACACTGATGTTTAAAGTCCCCCTACAGTGTTCCTCTGGGTTCCTTCAGAGTGTCTCCAACATTTTCCAGATCATGACAGTCTGATTGCTGGAAATGGTCTTCATTCTCACAGTAGATGTGGTATGGCCGAGTCATACATTTTTTGATGCCATTGGGAGCACAGGGTCTTATTCCTCTTATCCCTACTTTGAAAATCCAGAAAATTCAGATCAAATTGACTTGAGTTTAATTTCAAGGTTTTAGTTTTTAGTTTTCTTTCATCATGCTTCCCCAAACCTAAGATTAAAACACAAATTCTATGGATGAGGTAAATAATAAAACAAACAAAGTGAAATCCATCCTATGTATAAAACCGTCTACTCCTTATGTTTATTTCTCTATGAGATGATTGCTAAAAGTTTAGGAAATTAGTCTTTTGAGTTATTTCTGAGGAACAAAATTAAGTTTTATAGTGAGAGTTTCAACTTTTCCATTGCAGAATTCTCAGGCAACTTTTCTTGCATAACCACATCATGTTTATCTACTGGCTTTCCCCTCTCCTGCCATGTGTGACAGCCTTTATTTATCCTTCAGCATCACACCTTCCTCCTGGCTGTTATCTCCTTTTATGTGGAAAAGACCTTACGCTGTGAAAACCCCAGTGTCACCTAAAGCCAACTAATGCCTACAGCTACAGAAACTTGGTGATTTCTGCATTCTGTTGCATTTTATAAAATGTGTTTCCAAAGAGATAGTTATTAGAACCTCTCTGCTTTTAATCTCTTTCTCCTCATTTGAAGATAAAACTGAAAAGCAGAGCACACCAACTGTATATTTCTTAATATTTAATCATTGCAGATGATTTTTTTTGTCTTGGGAAAAATTTAATTCCATGCAGGTATAGCATGGAAAACAATTTGCTTTTGAGGGTTGTGGTGCTCATTGCAGAGTGAATATTTACAGCTATGTCCTTCTAAAAGTCACCCGGAGCTGCTAATTTTAGCTGTCTCCCTGGGTCTCACAAGAGGTTTTTTCCTAAGCTGTCAGTTTCCAGGTGTTGCATATTAAAATACTTTAGCGGCGAGGCAAAGCAGTTACAGAACGATGCTAAGGGATTCTTCTGTGTTCTTTCTTGGACTTGGACAAAATTCAGTAAGAGAAATGCCCACATTATAAAAGTCTATTTTGCCAGAAGAAAATGTGAAGGAATAAGGGCCGAGGTCTTTCATTTGATCTTTGTTCATTGTCTTCTTTCTTACTATTGTAGTCAAAATAGGAAGAGGGTGTGTGTGTGTGTGTGTAAGGGTAGGGGAGGGTCCTGCCTTGCTTCTGTGGTTTCTGCCTCGCTCAGAGAACGTGAGAGCACCACTGTAATACCAGTTGTAAATGAACAACATATGACTTCTATTTTCACTCCCTGCCACCCTTTCCTCGGGTTTCCTCTGTGTATTTGCCTGACACCCTTTCCAAGTTGTGTGACTGCAGCCTAAAGGACTTTAGCAGACAGCGAGTCTCTACTTTTCTAAGGGGTGAGCAACTAAACCCAGTGCCCTGCGTGGCTCTGCAGACAGCAGCTCAGCCTCCCAAGCAGCGGTCAGTGACAGGGCGTCTGGGTTTCATCAGCTCACTGGGGCAGCATTTCACTGGGCCCCTCTGCCAGGGCCTCCCCGGCGGCGTCAACAAGTGTGACACCTACTGCAGGAACAGCCCTCAAGTTTCATCACAGTGATGCTAGAGTACGTTCTCCAGCTCCAGCAATGACCTCGTTCATTCAAGGGCAGGGGGAAAATGCTCTTCTTCCAGAACTTCCCTGGGCGCAGAATTTTCCCTCTTAGGAAGATAGGAACTAAAACTGGACACAGCTCTGGCTGTGCTTTGACCCGATCGTGGAGAAAAAGACCCTGAGCCCTGTATCTCCTTTGAATCCTTTGAATCTCTCTGCCAGGGATAGGGACACCCAAGCCGATGCCTCACACACAGCCTGGGGAGTCCACAGACAAGCCAGCCCTCCTTTACCATCTCTTGGACAAAGAGTATTGAAAAGTAAGTATATAGACTTTGGTTTTTACCTAAGGAATAGCTGTGCTTTAATTGTATAGTTGTTTACATTTTCTGCAACAAAGGAAATTGTTTCCTTATGAAACAGAACAAAATGAAACAAGTGGGGGCTATATGGGATATTTGGGAATATGGGGTTTAAAAGTAGCCAAATTCATAAGAATTGCAGTTTAAGTCTATTCTGATGCCTTTTGAAAATTATTCTTATTTTTAAATGCTTGTTTAATTTGGCTTAGTAGTAATTAAAATAGTTTATATCACATTATGTCTATCTTAACAATTAGACAAAACAAACATACTCAAAGGAGTGATTTGTAAAGGCTCTGCAAAGTAGCATAAAAAACTGAGGCAATTTTCTAGGCAACTCAGGCCCCCAACATTTTTGCCTGAGAAAGTATTGAATATTTTAGTTAAAAGTTATCCTTTTTACCTTGGACTATCTGAATGTTTGAAAACCTCCCCTTTGTGGGTAGACACAGCAGTATCTTGTCTGACAATAGGTAATGCAAGTTGCTGAAAAGCTATTAGGCATTTCAAAATGGCTTATGTAAACATTGATTGAATCATTAAATAGTTTTTTAAAAAAATTTAAGGCAGAAAACAGCCAAAAAAAAAATCCACTAATAAAATGCCACCACCATCACATAATGTTTTAATGAACCCATCTAAACTTTAAGATCACTGATTAAGGGTGTCAGTTACAGACACCTAGCAATCATTTAAAAATAGATAAAAGCAAGAACAGCATTCAGAACTGCTTCTCCTCTTATTATTTCCTCTCCACCTCCTTTTCCTTAAGGAAAGGTAGCCAGCATTTTTGAAGACTAACCAGCAATGGGAAGTCCAACACGTTTTAGTGTGACACTTTTACAATAGCATACCAGCTGGGGGCAAATTGCAGGAGCTTTCTTTCTGTGACGTTTCTGAATCGAAACTGAGGATGTTGTGAGCTACCTTCTGAATCAACAGCTGCATAAATCCTGTGTGAAAAGGCACAAATAGCCAATAAATGTGTTCAGATCTTGGAAATCATGCATTTGAGCTCTCAAATTACACCGGTGTTTTGAAGTTTATACAGAACATTCCATCACAACCTGGGGAAATTTCCTAGGTAGGGTGGAGCTCCTATTTTCATCACCTGCAAAGTTTTTTTCCCTCCAGTTCCTTCCTTCCTTCCTTCCTTCCTTCCTTCCTTCCTTCCTTCCTTCCTTCCTTCCTTCCTTCCTTCCTTCTTTCCTTCCTTTCTTTCCTTCTTTCCTTCCTTCCTTCCTTCTTTCTTTCTTTTTTATATTGAGACAGAGTCCCACTTTGTCGCCCTTGGTAGAGTGCTGTAGCATCATAGCTCACAGCAACCTCAAGCTCATGGGCTCAAGCGATTCTCTTGCCCCAGCCTCCTGAGTTGCTGGGACTATGGGCACCCACCACAACACCTGGCTATTTATTTATTTTTTTTTAGCATGCCCGGGCCGGGTTCAAACCCACCAGCCCCAGTGCCCTAACCACTGAGCTACAGGCGCCTGGTCATTTCCCTCCAATTCCATTAGCTTTTAACAGCCCCATGCACACTTACATGTTGATATGAGCCAGTATAAGGATGATGTAGTGGAGGAAGAACTCTGATGTGGGTGGGAAGGGTGGGGTGCTCCTGAAGAAGCAGGCCCAAGCTTTGGAGTCAGATTTGGAATCAACTCTTGACTTTAGCACAGTTTTCCAATCTGTCTGAACTCCAGTTTCCTCATCTGCAAATGAAGATGCTAACATCCACTTTAACAGGACTGATAGGGGATTAGATAACTAAATATGCCTAAAGTATCTGCCAAATTGTAGTTTTCTCAATAAAAGTTAGTTCTTCACTTTGTGTTAATTAAAAGTCTCTCTCTCTTTTTTTTTTTCCACTAAAACTTACTTCAGGAACTAACATAATATAAACTTTATAAAGTAATAGAAATATACATTATTGACATCAGTGCTATGATTAAGCAAACATAACACTGACAATTAATTCTTTGAGAAAAATTTTGTATTTGGAAGCAATATGTTTGAAAGCAAAATGAGAAAAAAAGGATGCACCTAGGATAAATAAGAGAAGATTTTTTTTACTGAAACTAGTTGATGATTTATTACATAAAAACAGAGGTAGAGATGTATCAACATCATCTAAAAATACTTAGATGATTTACAATTAGTAAATATTGGTATCCTATTTAAATATGAGTGTTCAGGAGTCCCTAGAACAGAAGGGAAGGTAAATCTAGTGTATGAGTAAATCGTTGTGATATTATAAAAACTATGAAAACTAAGGCACAAACACAGCCCTTCCTCAAAAATTATTTAGCACAGCCTAGTGGCAGGGGGGCTGGATACTGACTCACACCTGTAATTCTAGCATTCCAGGAGGCTGAGGCAGGAGGATTGCTTGAGCTCAGGAGTTTGAGACCAACCTGAGCCAGAGCGAGACCCCTTCTCTACTAATAATAGAAAAATTAGCTGGGTGTTGTGATGGGTGTCTGTAGTCCCAGATGCTCAGGAGGCTGAGGCAGGAGGATCGCTTGAGCCCAGAAGTCTGAGGCTGCTGTGAGCTAAGCAGATGCCATGGTACTCTACCCTGGGCAACAGAGTGAGACTGTCTCAAAAAGAAAGAAAGAAAGAAGAGAGAGAGAGAGAAAGAGAGAGAGAAGAGAAGAGAAGTGAAAAGTGGCAGGGGTGGCAATGGCGGTAAGAACTCTCTGAGGTGGACTGGCCATGGAGAGGCTGAGCAGTGACAGTGGCAGGTGAGCCGTCTTGGAGCCATGCAGTTTCCAGTCTAGGGGCCACATTCTGGGCTGGAACTATGAGATCAGTGATAAAGGTTCACAACGGATAGGGAGTGAGGGCGACTGAGGGAGGGAGAGGGCAGACAAGAATCAGCAGGGATTATCAGACAGCTCCAAAGAACTTAATCAGATGTCATTCTTTTTGCCTCTTATTTTTACTGAGATACCGCACAGCTTTTCCCCAGACATGTCACAGTACCTTGATAAATTCTTTGCTTCAGTTACTTGCAGGTGCACTATTAGGAACCCTGTAATTATGCACTTAATTCTGCCAAAGAGGGAGGTTAAAAATACAAATGTGTAAAGAAACTTGGGAGAAAGTGATCCTGTCATCTTACGGTTGGCAAAAATGAAAGAATAATTGCCTGACCTTTATGAAAGAAAAGAACAAAGGTTTGGAGCCCTGATCAGGATTTCTGCAGATGCATACCTACCTGGCCTGGCCCAAATGGACAGAAATGATCACGAGACTTCGACATCAGGTCAAGGAGATGGACACCAGGTTGAAGGGAAGCTCAGATGAGTTATTTCAGGTCTGGATACACTGCATCCTGCCCCTTCAGGGCCATCTACTCTGCGGCTGCTATGGTCATGTCTGGGGCCAGCACAACTCAACCTTCCTCGCCACTTGATCTTCAACACTGCACTTTGATAGCCTGTCTTATTCACTCCTCACTCCCTAGTTTAAAATCCTCCTCTGAGTCCACTGGGTGCCCAACGCTCAGGTGCCACAGGGCTTAGAGAGCTTGTAAAAACACAGGTTGCTGGGCTCCACCCCAGGCTTTTCAATTCTGAAGAGCCCCCAGATTTGCGTGTCATGCCAGGTCCCAGGTGATGCTTGTTCTTTTCAGTCATGAAACCTTCCTTACTTTTTGGGCATGTCAAAGGCACAAGTACAAGGGACTGGTGCTGCAGAGAATACACAAGATTAACTCATCAGGTACCCTGCAGGAAATCAGCTCAAGGCCCAAGCTGCCCGAGAGGAACACTGCAGGTAGGGACACCACTCTGAGGCCAGCCGTCTCTACTGTGGAGGGGGCTGCCCCCCACCAGCTGGGGTATGAGGAAGTCTTCAGAGAGAAGCTAGCATAAGCACTAGGGGGTTGAAAACAGAAAGAGATGGAAGGTGGGTCTAGTCTCACAGCTATTACTTCTGTCTGTAACTTGGTTGGAAATTGTGTCCAACTTAAGAGACCGGAATGGAGAACCAAATGGCAGGAATTTCAGGCTCTGTGAGCTGAGTGAGCAGGAGAGGGTATGGACACTTCAGTATGTCTTGTAGAGGGAATAAAGAAATCAATGCAAACTAGTTTAAACAATGATGGGGATTTATTGCTCATACAGTGAAAAAGTCCAAGAGTCTGGTCAGAAGCTGGCTCTGTTTCTCTGCATTTTTGCAGTCCCTGCCCCACTGTTTTGATTTTAACCTCAGGCCAGCTTTCTCATAGTACCACGCTAGCTAGCTATTGGTCTTCCCTGGGATCCTCACGCTCTTTTTCTTGTAGAGGACAAGGAACAGCCTAAGCATTGCAGATCCGATCTTCCTTCACTTTGGGAAGTGCGCCGTGTGCTGATTGGCTTAGACTTCAATTCATGAACCAATCAGTGAGTAAGTACCCATCAGTAACTGAGCCATTTAGGCCAGTCAGGGGGCTGCCAAGTGAAGAGAGAGGCTTGAATGAGGTTAGGAGGGCAAGCAAAATAGCCAGTGTAAGAGGTTTTAGTTATTTTGCAGAAAGGCCTCTAAAGTCACACCGTCTCTTCCCTTAGTCGTAAGGTTAGCCATGAGCAATGTTCATTCTCTAAAGATTTAGGATGATCCTACTTTAAGGTTCAGCTCAGACAGGTTAGCATGTTCTTCCACAGAATAGTCCCTCCTCAGAAGGGAGCAAACCCCAGGATGTGGCACCACACCCGGAGGCCCCTTTATTGGGCATGATGCTCCGTAAGCCTAAGGCATGCTGTATGTACTAGAACAAGATTAGATACAGAACAACAACACAAAAATCTTCAGAAAATAAGGCAAGCGGAGGCATTGTGTAAGGACTGTTCTCCTAAGACACTCTGGGCTGAACCAACGAATGCTGGTAGAGAAGGCAGAGGTCACAGGGCCACTGCCCTCTGCACCCCTCCTGCTGCTCCCACAGCTGATACTTTTGAGTCAGCTTACTGAGAGGTGGTTAGTTTAGTATAATAAATTCAGGCTGAGTTAATGACATCCAAGATGAGTCTTAATCTTGTCCACTAAGGGGCAGGGATTTCCCAGGTTTGGCCCTATACCATCTCTGATGCTTGCATTTCTACCGTGAGGGAGAACTCAGGGTTGCTGTGGGGTTCTTGTTATTTACAGGAGTGAGCATGGGACACAGGGAGCCTGGAAGGATGTGGGGGACGAGAGGAGAAGGAGTCAGAAAGAGTTCAAGTGTTTGTGATGATGTTGGTGACTTGTCCCAGATTTGGATACAGCAGTCAGCCCACCACGATCACCTTCAAATCAAAGTGATTTTAACCAGTTGCCTCATGGAAGTGGATCTGATTAGGACACTGTCACACCTTTATATACCCTAAACTCTACTCTCTTCTGTCTTTATCTTAAGATAGGCAGGGGAGGGTATCCTTTCCATACAATAAATTGAAAATCAGAATCAAGAAACCTGGACACTGCCACTAACAAGCTTGGAAAAGTTCCTTGATCTGTCTGTGTTTCAGGTGTGTTTTTCAATTGTAAAATCAGGGAGGTACTAAACTCTCGTGCTTAACCTTAAGGGTTTTTGTTTGTTTGTTTTCTGCCCTTCCTTAAAGAATTAGAAACTGCTGCGGATTTTAAATAGCAAGGAAGAGAAATATCAATGGAAAGACTCTCTATTCCACCTTAAAAAAAATTAAAAGCAAATTCAGAAAGAAGAGCAGTCAGCTTAGCATTCAACCGTATCTATGTGACACTGCACCTGGAGGTGCTCACTATTACTATTTAAAATTAAATTTTGCTTGTTTATTAGGTAACATACATAAATACAAAATATCCACTCAGGCCTCCACCTGAGGGCAACCAGGCTCCCAGCTGCTTGTGTATTTCTAGGTCATTATGTGCATAAGCAAGCATTTTAGATGATGGTTCTTTTTTTGCTTATACCAGCGATAGGATTCTCTGTACTTCTATATATTGTTTCACTAAATGTATCATATCAACATATACTGAGCTATCTCATTCTCTCTAAATGCATGTCGTTGATGTAAAAAAATGAAAAAGAACTGATCCCTTTGCTTAGACACACTGTCATCAGATTCCTACTGATGAACATTTAGGTTGTTTCTAGTCTTTTTCTATCACAAATGATGCTGCAGTGAATATAGCAGGTGCTCATTAAATGTTTATCTTCTTTTTGTCTCTAGTATTTTTTCGTGCCTCTAGTTTTAAAATTAACTTTCTTGAGGCCCATTTTGCATAATATGTAATTCACCAAGCTGGGCAACCATCACCATAGATTAGTCTTAGAACATTGTAGTCACCCCCCCCCCCAAATATCCCTCATGTGCATTAATTGTTAGTTAGTATTTTCTCCCCACTGCTCTCACCTTCAGCAACTATTAACCCACTTTCCGTCCTCACAGCTTCTTCTGGATGTGTGATATCCATGAAATTATACACTATGTGGTCTCCGTGTCTGGCTTCTCCAACTGAGCGTAATGAGAATGTTTTTGAGGTTCGTCGATGTGGAACCACGGATCTGTAGTTGGTTTCTTGTAGTTGCTCAGTAGTATCTCATTGTATGTTTCATCATATTTTGTCTGTCTGTTTGCTAGTTGGGCAGTTAGGTGGTTTCCAAGGGACATTTAGGTTGTTTGCAATTTTTGGCTATTAGAGGCAGCCCCCGCCCCCAGTTATGAATGAGATAGGTTTTGTACATTTGTTCTTAAGTTGAATTTGTATGGACGTTGTAGCAGGTACATTTACCTATTACCTGTCATAGCCTCCATTTGTAAGTGCAAGTCATACAGCAGTCCGATGTTTGTAACTCGGGGACTGGCAGTATAAACAGTCCTGTTAGGAACACTTGTAGGCAAATTTCTGTGTGCATGTTTGCTTTTATTTCTCTTGGGAAGATACCTAGGAGTGGAATTGCTGAGTCATTTGATAAATTCTTGTTTAACTTTATAAGCAACTGCTGGAGTATTTTCCAATGTCCCAAAGAATACCATTTTCCCCTTCCCACCAGCAGCATACGAGGGTTTATGCTCTTTCCACATCCTCAGGAGCATTTGGCCGTCCGCTTCATTATACCATCCCAGTGCGTAAAATCTCTCCTTGAGATTTTAACCTGTGTTTCCCCGATGACTAATGGTGTTGAATGTCTTTTCATGTGCTTATTTTTTTGCCTTTTTTTCTCACAGCTCTAAAATCATGCCAAAGAGAGCATATCCATTTAGTTTCTTTTTTTTTTTTTGCGGTTTTTGGCCGGGGCTGGGTTTGAACCCACCACCTCCGGCATATGGGGCCGGTGCCCTGCTCCTGGAGCCACAGATGCTGCCCATCCATTTAGTTTCTAACTACCCTGGACTCACCTCCCAACTCTGCCACTTTCAGGCTACCAGGAATTAGGCCTGTTCAACCCTTTAAAGTTACTTAAGTTCCCATGTCCTACCAGTGGAAAGAACATCCACCTGGTAGGCTGCTGCGAGGATGAAGTGTGACCTGTCTGTGAAGTGCTCAGCCTGAGGCTGACACACAGTAGACACCCCAAACATGCTAATTGTCCCCACCCACTGCCCACATTTCTGGAAACCATCTTTGGGGAAGGTCCTTAACTCACATGGGACTGACTTAAGTGAAAGTGGATACAGTGTCTAAATCTGTAGTAACTGAGAGGCCAAGTTCAGGAACACAATTGCCATGGATTAGGCTGGGTAATTGGAACTAATCCCTGCTGTTCCCATGGAGAAAGCGTTCTGACTGCTGGCTTCCTGGCAGCTCCATAAGAGCTGGTTACCCATGGTCTGTGAGCTCTTGTCCGACGCCTTCCGCTGACAGTGGACTTTATGCTGACAGCAGTCACACCTCTGGCTATCTTAGGGGAATTGGGGGGGCAGAGATTAGCCAAAATAAAACTTGGCATCATTCAAGTATTTTAAATGTTCAAATAACAATTCTGTAGCCTTCCTTGATCTCCATCAATTTGGGAGACAGAGATTATTTTTGTAATTTTGCTGATGTTAAACCCAAAGCCAATGACTGCTGCTAAAGCTTATATAGTGCTTACTATAGATACAGTTCAGAAGAGCTTTAGACAGACTCACTCACTTAATTATCATAACATCCAAGTGACTATAACCATCTTATCTTAGTTTTACAGAGAAAGCAACTGAGGCAGAGAGAGGATGAGCTGGAGTGTGGCAGAGCTAAGACTGAGCCCAGGCAGCATGCCTAGGAAGCCCCCTTCCAGGACCACATCACTCTGCCATTCTGTGCAAGGGCCCTGCCCATCCTAGAGTGTTTATTAAATATGATATGTGGTTACTCTTCTCTCCAGCAATTCCATTTCTTGGTATCCAATTTAGAGAACCACTTTTGTGGCTAAGGAGGCATTAGGTACAAAGATATTCTTTGAGACTCATTTGCAAATCGAAAACACTCCAGCCAAGCTATACATCAGTGCAAGAAAGAGCAGACAGGTAAAGTTGGATATTACCATATTATGGATACTAATGTCATCTGGCAGTTTTTAAAAACTAATGCAGCCTTTTTTGGATTGGATAGACATTGTAAGATTGCCAAAACTTAATACTAAGTAAAATAAGCCAATGGTCAGGAAAGCATATACCATATATACTTACATACATATATACCCTTAAAGCCATAACATACAACGAAGTTATATATTTAGATGATTATCTATGTAACAAATAGAAAAATGTCCCCAAAGAATACCAAATCCTTCCTCTTGGCTGAATACTGAGATGGAGGGATGGGCTTGGAGGGGGCTTTACTTTTATATGTATTTTTAAGAACGCAAATGTATCCATTTAGGATCTGTATAATTAGAAGTAAATATCATTTTTGGAAAGATGGACCATGGACCGACCATATAGCTAAAAAAAAAAGAAAAGAAAAGAAAAGGATGAAAAATAGGGCAAATCCAGAATTCTTTCTAGTTAACCCATTATCTCTGCAGGGCTGTCTGTAAAGCCCTGCAATATACCAACGATTGAATATTGATTATTCATGTTTGGCAGAGAATGATAAATCTGTCATCAAGAGTTCTCACCTTCAGAGAAGCCACGAAACCTGAACCCTGGCCTGACTTAACTGTCCTTTTCCTTTCCAGGGTACAATGAGTGCCCTGTGGCTGAGACTCGTGGTAACCAAACTGACTGTGTGAGTCAAATAGTGTGTGTTTGTCAGTATTTTCACATGTGGGACAGCAGAGTCAGGAAGTAGGTACCGAGAGAGGAGTCACAGATGACACACGAGCTCCTCAGCGTCAGCCCGAGTCCTGGCAGCTTGATTTGTCCTTTCTCCCTTCTTCGTCCACAGAAGTGGTCTCCAGGAATGGGGAAGGGAGGACTTGTGTCCTGTGTATTAATTACTGTTACAACTGAGCATCACACAAGGAGAGATTTTTACACATTAACTACTGCATCACTTCAAATGTTTAAAAAAAAAAAAAAAAGAAATCATTGTGGTAACCCACAGCAGGAAAGGAAATTGATGAAACAAGTGAAGTCTTTCCTTATACTGGAGTGATTAAAATTATGAAAATCAATTATGTAACAGATTCTCATGAGGCAACTGACATACACTATTCTAATCCTCATAGATGAGGAAATAGGCGCAATACCTTGTCTAGGTAAGTGGCAGAGCTGGATGTGGATTTGTCCCTGACAGATGACAAAAGCTGGGTTTGGTCCACAGGTCCATGATGCCTCCTGGTTAGGAGAGTGTTTTCCAGCCCTGAGAGCCCCCTATGGGTTGGGGCAAACTCCCCTAGGAATATGGAGAGTTAGGGAGGTGATCCTTCTGCATGAGTGCTCCTAAGAACAGCCATGAAAAGCAACTGAAATACTGATAGAGGCTACAGCATAGACAAACCTTGAACACAACATGCCAAGTGAAAACTT
The DNA here is from genome assembly GCF_027406575.1 of Nycticebus coucang. Taxonomy (NCBI): domain Eukaryota; kingdom Metazoa; phylum Chordata; class Mammalia; order Primates; family Lorisidae; genus Nycticebus; species Nycticebus coucang. The sequence goes on along the minus strand of NC_069798.1, from coordinate 54,634,407 downwards.
CTATTTATATGAAGTGTCCAGAACAGGCAGATCCAGGGTGGCAGAAAATAGATTAGTGCTTGCCTCGGGCTGTGTGCATGTTTTGAAGTGGGAACTACGATTCTCAAACTGTCCCTATGTAAAAAACCCAAACTCTCTGACTTTCAAAGACTGGAAATGGGGAGGTAAGTGGTCTAGTGATTCTTTGGGGGGAAAGAAGAATGTTCTAAAATGAATTGTGGTGATTGATGGTTGCACAATTCTGAATATATATATATATATATTTTTTTTTTTTTTTTGTAGAGACAGAGTCTCACTTTATGGCCCTCGGTAGAGTGCTGTGGCCTCACACAGCTCACAGCAACCTCCAACTCCTGGGCTTAAGCGATTCTCTTGTCTCAGCCTCCCAAGTAGCTGGGACTACAGGCGCCCGCCACAATGCCTGGCTATTTTTTGGTTTTGCAGTTTGGCTGGAGCCGGGTTTGAACCCACCACCCTCGGTATATGGGGCCGGTGCCTTACCGACTGAGCACAGGCACCGCCCCAATTCTGAATATATTAAGGCCGTTGAATTGTACACTTTTAAATAAAGGGTGAACTGTATGGTGTGGGAATTACATCTCAGTAAATCTGCTAAAAAGAGAGAGAGAGAAAGAGATGTTGGAGAGACTGCGCATCACAATGGGTCATGTGAACTGGCAGTTCCAACTTGAAGGCACATTTTATATGTTTGTCATCTCCTGTTCCATGTCCTGTTCTGAGTCCATGACAGTGGATGAGCACATGAATACAATTTGCACTGCTAGTTGTGAAATACCATAACCAGTTTAAAATCGGACTTAGATTTTGTTATTTTTGTCATAGGCTTATATGTGCTCTAAAATTATTTATTCATTCAGGCTGAGAAATACTGATTTTTTATTTCAAAATGAATCTACAGTCCTAGCTAGCTTCTAAACCCACCTTGAACCCCTAAGATGGGGTAAGCAAATACATCGCTGTGAAAAGAAAAGTCTTTGTCCCTAGCATGTTTTGGCAGCATGGGCCCATATTTCTTCAGCTCTGAGAGGACAGCCTGTTACCATTGGTTGTTATTGGTTTGTTGGACCGGCTCATTCTGGTATATTCATTTGCTCATTACAATAGTTCAACAACACTCACTGAGTTTTATTTAAACATTTTCATTCTTGTGCAAGATGGGTATCATAAAAGTTGTCCTTTTGAATTATTTTTGTAGATACTTTTTTCAATCTAGTTGGAAAAAGATTGGAACTTTCCATTACACATTATTATGACTTGTAAGTAGTAATATGTGTTAAATCTTGGCTTTTAATACCACCAAATGTACTTGTAACCTAAACTGGAATGGAAGCACCCATTTTGCCAGGTTGCAGATGATTTTTCTTCCTGTTCTGTGCAGGTAATTTATCATCTGTACAGAGAGGGGCTTACTGTACTCTGAAATACAATGCTTATTGACGAGGGACTCCCTGTGGCCCAGGCTCTGCACAGCTGTATTTAAGACGTCCTGTAACTAAAAATTGGAGATGTGGGTCAAGTCTTTGTTAAAGGACATCAAAAAGGTCCATTCATGATCACAAAGCTCACTTTCTTAAAATCTTCTTTACAATCTCTCTCACTCAGTCTTCCACACCTGTCTTAGCAGCCATCCAATTCCCCAAACTCCTGTCTCAATCCTCTCTCCCAGCTGATGTGCTCAGCCCCATGCCCAAGCAGTTTTCTTCCTTTTTGATGCTCCCATGTAATTTCAATTTTGTAAAATCGAAGAGCTGTAGCTCTTTCTACCAATTAGGTGAATTCCTTTAATCTTAGGTCTAAGCGTGAAGTTGCTTCCTTGCACATCTCTTGCTAAGGAAGAGAAGGCAGTGTATTCAAAATGAATATATTTTCTACCTTGAAAGTCAGACAGCATGGGTTTCTCACATAGGCGCAGTTTGGGAATGCTTTTGGGAAATACAGTTTCCACTTTATTTCTAAACAGAACATCTTGAGATTGAGGAAATGCTATGGGAACTTCCGGGAGAGGCCTCAGAGGACAGCCCTAGTGGGCATTAGTGGGCAGAATGTTCCAAGAGTGTTGTCTACCAAGCAGGGCCTGCCTCACGGGCCAAAATCTGTATCTTCATTTAATGCTCTGTTGTCACCCTCTTAGGAAGGACAAGGAACCCCTCTTGTTCATCTTGGATTGGGCCCTGCAAATTATGTAGCTGATCCTGCTACTGAGGCCAAAGTCCCCAAATGTCTCTCTCACCTGGGCTCCCTCTGCCTCTATCCACTGCTGCTCAGCAGAAGATTTTGGTGTTGCTGAAACCTTGAAGTACTCGTCAGGGAACTTGTCCCTGGTGACCCGATTCTCAGGGTGCTTGAGACAAACTGGAAAGTGGGAGAAAATAGGGAGGAATTAGTTCTAAATAGTGCAGTTATTATTGACACCCATGTAGAAATGGGTGTCCCCTTCTGCAAGTCAAATGTGGTTGTTTTGACCCTGTCTCTCCCACCAAGAGCTTAGTTCAGGCTTTTGCTGGGGGGCCCTCAACATCCCTGGATGCACAGTTTGCTGTTCCTCACTGCCCTTCCAGGTTCGTGCTAACAGCACTGCGCTGTGGCTCCTTCCTTTTTCTGGGCTCCATGATGTGGGAGAGCTGCTCTGTAAGTGGGGTACTCCTGTTTGGATAAGGCTGAATGCTATTTCCAAGCTTGGGGCCCCACAAAGGGTGGGTCTGGCTGAGCGGCACTGGCATGCATCTGCTGGGTAGAGTAGTGAGGAGAGGGTCTTCCATACAGCTGTGCAAGCTGGGCACTGTGCAGCTACAGGGGCACCTTCCATGCTGAAGGTGTCAGCTGGCCCCAGGGTAGCAGCCCCCTGAGCTATGTGATTTTGAGTAAGTTGTTGAACTTCTCCGAGCCTCAGATTCCCCATCTGTAAAATGTAGGAGGCACTGATAACTATCCTGTAAGTAGTTTAAAGCGCATTGAATGGAAGAACATATCTGGTGACTAATCAGGTGTTTGGTGCCCGGTGGTATCAGTGAATTTGAGCTTGCACAAAAACATGAATGTAGATGTTGCCTCCCCCTGGGGCACCTGTTTGGTGCTTGCGAGGAGTAGGAGTTTCTCAGTTTCAGAATATCTCCCACCTGGACAGTCATTTGAAGGCAGTCCACTCCTCTTTTTTGGAGGTGAAGATGCATAGACACTGTTTCGTTTTAGCACAGAGTGAGGAGACTTTAAGGAGAGAAGGAAATGGGAATAAGAGGAGATGGTACTTGCTGTCGGTTGGTGGGATTCTTCCCTCTCCATCTGAGTTCTGGCCGCTCTGAGATCTGCCTCAGACTACAGGAGGAGGGCTCCTCAAGTCCCCTCCTGCCAGGGGACATTTGACAGGATCTGGCCCAATGTCAGCAGCACCATGCTTGGGAAGGGCTGCCCAGGCTTGGGTGCAAGTGAACCAGCAGAGTACCTGTGCTTTCTCGAATTCCTAAGAAGAGCAGAGAAATCCTAGAATAAATGGTAGTGTTGGGGATTTTTATTTTTCAGATTCACGTGGCATGAAAGGATGACAGACTCGGGAAGGCCTCAGAGGTGGACACTGTGTTTTTTATCTACGTTGCTTTCCCAGAACGTTCCTGAGAAGTCAGACATCGTGCTTCGCTGCATAATATCTGGTAACATGCCTGGGCTAGCTGATCACCTCCAAAATCTCCCTGCAGACTGGGCTTCTTGGCTCACAAATGCACTACTAAAACATCACTTGGGGTGGGGTGCAGGGGCTCAAAAATGTAATCCCAGCACTCTGGGAGGCCAAGGTGGGTGGACAGCCTGAGCTCAGGAGTTGAGACCAGCCTGAGCAAGGGGGAGACCCCGTCTCTAGAAAATATCCTGCTGTCATGGCGGGTGCTTGTAGTCTCAGCTACGGGGAAGGCTGAAGCAAGAGGATCACTTGTCCCCAAGAGTTTGAGGTTGCTATGAGTTACGATGCCATGGCACTCTACCCAGGGCGACAGAGTGCGACCCTGTCTCAAACCCCACCCCCACCCCAAAACAAAAAAGCAAACAAATTAAAAACAATCATTTGGGAAAATTACCTTGGTAGATTTTTTTCTGAGTAATTGATGAAGCGACTAAATCCTCTCTATTTGTTTCTACAAGATTTCTTCAAGTGACTTCCTGGAGACAGTTTAGCAATCTCTACTTTACATTGTGGTTCTGGGTTAGGCTACTCTCACATTGGTTATTTTTTTAGATAATTCACTCTTAATTTCCTGAGCACATAGGAATGGCATGAATGGCTTCACTTCAGTAAATGTCCTAAACTCCTTTTCTGTTACTCTTCAACTGATTTGCCAAAACTGGCTAAATTAGACTGTCCACTCCTGGCCTTCTTCAGGCCCATACTAACAAGCAGTGAAAAGGCTAAAACAGAGGCAAAGGGTACCAGGTAGAGAAAAAACCAAGGACTGGTATTTCTTCTGGATTGGAGAATAAATTTCTCAGAGGTGATCAAGTATTAGTACCCCCAACAGTAAAAGAAAACAGAAATGAAACAATTGGATAGGGAAGTGGTATCTTATACCTTTAGGGTGGTTCTCTTTTCTTTCTTGGATTATGACTCTACTCTTCTAAAATGTTAGGATGCCAGTGGTGTTTCTTGAAGACAGAAAACTCTTCTCTTGATCCCTTTTTTTCTAAGTCCAGAGAGAGGAGCCAGATTTGGAAATGGCCACCCCTCTCAAACAGAAGTCATAGTCAAACCTTGTCTTCAGCCTAGAGGCTGGAGTGTAGAACTACACAAGCCATGTGCTTCCTTTATTCACGTGGTTGATGGTCATTCAGACAGGTGAAAAGGTGCAAGTTGACTGAGTCTTCATAGCAGAGCCCCCACGTGTCTGGATGTGCCCTGAATCTGGCTGTTGCCCACTGCCCACATGTTTGCCAGCTACTTCTGAAACCTCTCTGAGGTGGTTCTCAATATGTGAGCCACAGGTAGGATCAAAAAAAACAAGGGGAGGATTTTCAGGTGAGGTTTCCAGCAAGTGCAGGGAGAGAAGAGAACCACCCACAAGGTACAAGATACCACTTCCCTATGCAAGTGTCATTTCTGGCTGATTGTTCAGATCTTTACCGCATAGAGGGAAAAAAGCAGTCAGCCACTAGGAAACTGGGGGGAAACCAACTAGCCCTGCTGAGTCGGAATGAAAAACTGGAGTCCAGGGGCTCAGAATTAGTTCTTCAGGCCCAGCTCAATCACATATTTCATTAAAAACAAACAAACGAACAAAAAAACCCCTCATATACACACAAAAAGGAGCAATTAAATGCTTCCTAAAAAGGCATCTAATAAAACTGAAAGGCAGACACAGGCTGACAAGAACAGGCAAAAACGAATTATGATCAGCAACTCTCTGGTGGTTTTTCAGGGGAGCCCACTTTTGGTGGCGGAGTCTGTAAGAGGCTCTGCTAAGTAGCTGCTGGAGAAGGATTTATCCTTGTGTGTGGGTCCATCTGCTCCTAGCCCGAAGGACAGCCACCTGGGCACCTATCCAAAGGAGGAGACAAGGAGGAAGAGCCCAAAGTTCTTCGCAGAGGTGGCCCAGCTAGGGGACACAGAGGGAGAGACAGGGACACGGACTATTCCCAGGCCCCGCCCCTGGTGCAGGCCTCGCTGATTTTGTCTCGTCCCCTCCTGATGTCTTTCAGCTTTCCTCTTTCTATGGCCTTAGAACAACACGGAGTTCTAATCTTAGTGCTCTCTGGGGTTGCTTGCCAAAAAATCATGTGGTAAATAAGACAGGAACACAAGAACATTCCTGGAAGGGATTTAGAAAGGGGCATTGTTTCCAAATACTGGGCTTTCCTTTCCTTCCTGTATATTTGGTACATTTTGATAAATTTTCAGTGACGTGGAAGCCAATGAGAAAGCTATTTGGGCTGGGAAGGGTGGCTCATGCCTGTAATCCCAGCACTTTGAGAGAATAGGGGTCCAAGATCGACCTGGGCAATATAGCAAGATCCTTTCTCTACAAAAAGTTAAGAAAAATTAAAAAGAGAAGGCTCTTTGGAACCCACTGGAAACTTTCCTGCCCCTATAGTAAGAGGGTAAAAATCCCCAGGCGTGGATGAAATTCCTGGGGTTTTTACCAGATTAGCTCAAAGGTACTTTCTGATAGATCTCGAGGGAAGGATGAAGACTTCTGAGGGAAAAAGTGTAGGTCAGTTTCTGTGCTGATGTCAGTCACGTGTGCATAGTGCAAGCTTGGGAAACTGCGTTCCAGACTCCTTCACCCTTAGGAAGAAAATAGTGTTTGCTAATCTATTTTCTTCTTTCTTTTGTACCATCTCTAACACACTCAACTTGGAGCACTGTTAAAGTACAATTTCAAAAAAGGTAAACTGATTTCTATGCAAGTATAAAATGAACATTTCAAAGATTTTATTCAACTTATTAAAGAGGAAACCAGTAAGCATTAGGGCCTGAGGAACTAGTTATTTATAGGCAATTTAACATAGTAATGTTGGCATAAAATTGCTGGGTTAGGTGTGTAACACTGGTTAATAACCTGCAAGGCAATAAACTGTGACTTAAGATGTTATCTTTTCTGCTGGGGGAAATTATTTGCATCTGAATTGGATAAAAACCTACAAGTTAACATATAACTTCACTAAATCTGGGGGTTTTAATCAATAGTTTCTACTGAGTGAAAGGAAGCATATATCCCAAGATCATTCTTAGATGGGGCTTCCCCCTCGTTTGACTTTGAGAAAAGAGTCCATCCATATCTTTGCCTTCCAAGTATTGAATACTTTTCTTAATAGCTCCTTTAGATCAGGAATAGCATTTTTCATTTCGTATTCCCATTCCCCAGCACAGAATCATCTTAGCTGCATGACTTGTTCAATGGTGCTTACTGGAGTAGCACATTCATGAGGGGAAGGCTTTTTGATTCGCAAATGGACATAACCCAGTGTGCACACTCCTGATACTTACTCCCTGATTGTGTTCATAGCTTTATGTTTCCTAAAAATACTTAAAGTAATAAGAATATTCTTATTTCTTTATCATCAGGTCGGCCGAAGCCAGAGGTAACTTGGTATAAGAATGGTCAAGCCATAGATGAGTGTGGCATTGTTTCCTGTTATGAATTCTTTGAGAATCAGTATATTCACATGTTACATCTCTCATGGTAAGTGGTTATGCCTCCAGGCACTGTTTACTAACATCCCTATATTCTATCATGTGCTGGTTACTATGAGGTAAGGCCAACAGATTGGCTCATGTTTGCTCTTGGAGTCCTAATTTTAGATGCTGTTGGCAGGCACCGGCCAAGGCATTGAACAGTGATAATTAACAGGGGGACTCTGCCCAGTAACTAATTATACCCCCCTAATTTGCAGCCCTGGATGGTGTTAAACTTTATCTAGAATTTTATTCAAGATTATCCAGCCATTGTCATTCATTAACTGAGCTTTTCATTTAGTCTTGTTCTTTCCTGGAAAGGTAAGAAAGCAGGAGGGCACCTCAGCCTTGGCATCTCATCTCCCACGGGTAAGAAGGAAAGAAGGGGCTGACCGTGATCACATAGAGAATTGGTGATGGAGTTATAGCTAGAAACCTTCTGTCTTTATTTTAGGAAGTGGTGTGGTCCATTGTAGTGGTTTCTAATTCTTTTTTGTTCCCCCAAGATCTGTTTGTTTCAGTGAGATCAGGAAACTCCATATGTCAAGTAGAGAAAAGTGAACTGCTCTGTTGACCCTGGCTGGGGAGTCTGTGCTCTTGGTCCCCACTGCTAGTAACTGGGTCATGTGGGGCTCCTCAAGGGGGCTCTGAGGAGCAGGATGGTTCTGCAGAACATGACAGGAAAATAGTAGGCATGGGCATGCACTGATAGCCTTGGATCTGAGAATAAAATAAAAAGACTTGTTGAATTCCAGCTCTGCCATTTTCTCTCTGTGATCCTGGTCAATTATTTAATCTCTCTGAAACTCAATTCCTCCATCTGTGAAACAAAAGGGTGACTGAGAAAATTAAAGGATTTAGTGCCTGGAGAAGTTTTGGGATGCAGTGGCTATCCAATTAATGCTGGTTTTCTTATCTCCCATCCACCCCTTTGTCATAATATCAGAGATCATTTTAAAGTGGTTGAAATGCTTGATTCATCTTACTGACAGCACGTCTAGCCTAGCACTCAAGATATCTATTTATTTGCCTATTGTTTAATTCTTTTAGATAATGCTTATCAGGCACCTACTCTATGCCACGCATTTGGCTTAATGCTAGAAATGGAGGTGAACAGCACAGACATTGTCCACAGCCTCACAAGACTTTGACTCCAGCATGGAAGACAGGCAATGAACAGATAAGGCCATTCTTCCCCTTGCCGCTCCCATATATCTGGCAGGAAGCCAAACTGGCGTTTGCTGCCTCTTGTCCATGGCTTGGACTTTCCTGCCCCTTTATTCAAATCCTGTCCATTTATAAGTGATTCCAATTACCCATGGATCTATCTAGTCTCAAACATTCTCTTCTCCTTTGATCTTATTGCACACACCTCCCTTCATGTGCTTAGTTATTACTCAGGCTGGAAGAACAATAGACCATGGGCCTCCAAGGAGGCAGGAATCCTTTCTGTTTTATACAAATGCATACCCCAGAGCCTGGTATAGTGCCTACAACATAAATATTTGTTGAAAGGATGGACAGGTGGATCTTTGTACCTACCTATCTACATCTGTCTATCTATCTGCCATTGTCATTGTAGATCAGCATTGGCAAACTTTTTCTGTAAAGGGCCAGATAGTCAATTTTTTTAAGCTCTGTAGGCCAGTTGCAAAAACAGGCCATGACCATTCAACTCTGCCATAGATAATAGGCCTTTTTTCTTAAACAGCATAGTTGTGTACCAATAAAACTTTATTTATAAAAAAACTGAGGGGCCAGATTTACCCTATGCGCTGTAGTTTTCTGACTCTGGTAAGATCCTGAGGATCTACACACTGAACTTCTTTGTGTGTTTCCTACCCTTGCTCATCTCCCTCTGAGCACTCAAATATATTTCTTGATTGATTAATTTTAGTCTCACACTAAACCAAAATATTGTACTCACATTTTAGCTAGAAGAAATGCTTAGTGTGTGTTCTTTTAAGAACTGAGAGTTGCTATTGATGTTTTATGTTATGCTGGTCAAAATGGGAAACACAAAACATAGGAAAGAGAAGCTTAGGAAGGGAACTTGCCCTGTGGAAGAGGCAAGGAGACAGTACTCTCTGTCTGAGGTCCAGCAGGGCAATGGTTCATGCTAAAAATCAAAGACTTATACTAGAATCCATTCTTCCAAGCTCCTGGGTTCCTGGCCTGCCATTTGGAGAAGCAGCCCACCTATTGGGAAATGTAGTCAGTCCTAATGCAAGAAGTGATGGTAGAACAAATTGATAATGGATGTGATCACATTTTTCTGCTTAGTATTGCAGTAAATATGCTGGTCACTAATGATCTTTGAAAGTTCTTTTTATACCAGTGGTTCTGACCTACAGCTGCCCATTAGCTTTGCCTGGGGAGCTTTTAAAATGCACTAAAGCTTGGGTTTCACCCTTGACCAAGTAAATCTAAATCCCAGGTGATTCCAATGTGTTGTCCAAGATGAAAAATGCCCTCAATCCCAACCATTCAGCTGCAAAGTAATTTGGATTATGCCAGTATGTTACATGCTGGTTAGGAAAATAAATGGTATTTTGTACAAATGCTATTCAAAGATTAAAAGTTAGTTATTAGTTAGAATATTAGTCTCTAAATTTTCTGCCCTGCACCTTAAACCACTGGATTAGTTCAGTGCCCAAAGAAAAGTACTTATCTTCATTTACCCTAGTATGGTCTTTGGGTCATTAAATCTGAATTCTTAGATATTTGAAAGCTCCTGTTTCTGAATTTCCCAAGAGCCTTTTTTGGTTTAACAAATCTAGCCTGGAGTTCTGCTTTGAGGCTGAGAGCCCTACTGTTGCATTTAGGGACCTTTTGATTTTCTCTCTTTCCTCTACCCTGGAGTCCCCTCTCCCCGAACTCAGGGCACTCTCCTCCTCATCTTATTCTATCTCATGAACCCGGGCCCTTTGGGCAAATGAGAGGGCTTGGAAGGGGTTTATCAGTGCTGCCATAACCTTTACATCACCACAGGTCAAGTGTGCTTGGCAGAGGAGAGAAATGGAAAGCCAAGAAGGCATTCAAAGGGAGAGAAAACATCAGTCATCACATTATGGTGTGCACTGTTGCTTAAAAAAGAGTTTTGTTTCTTTCTTTCAAAGGATGTGGGAGTTGGGAGGGCGGAGGTAAATGCAAATAGATGTTTTCTACCTCATAGTGAAAGCGAATCGCAATGATGTGTATATAAACAGGGAATTGTGGTCTCTTATGAACACAATTCAAAAGAGAGACAGCAAAGCGACAGATAAAAATCTGTCCAGGAACCCACACCTAGAGAGATGTACCCCCTTCTCAGCAAGAAGGCCTCCTTTGGTGGTGGCAATCATGCCACCGTGTTTAGAAAGCAGGAGGAAGGTAAGGAGATAGGGCAGGACAGCTCAGCACAGCCCAAGCCTGGCACACAAGCATGAGGCAGCCCCTCTGGCTCCCTGGGCAGCACAGCCCTGGCAGAGTCTGGGCTGGGGGCAGGCCCTGCAGACTGCTGGCCAGGAGAATGACATGGTCACCACACCACCATCTGCTTATGGACTATACATGGTTGCATAGTGTCCCCTAAATCCACGTCCACCTGGAACCTTGGAAGGCTATCTTATTTGAAAATAGAATGGTGTGGGTATAATTAATAAAGATGAGCTCCTACTGGATTAGGGTGGGGCCTAATTCAATGACTGGTGTCCTTATAAAAAGAGAAATAGACACAGAGTTACAGCAGAGGGAACACACCATGTGAAGATGTTGACAGAGATAGGGGTGACACAACTACAAGCCAAGAAATGCCAAGGATTGGCAGCAATTGCCAGCGAGGAAGGGGCAAGGGAGGCCTCTTCCCTACAGCCCTTGGAGGGAACATGGCACCTTGATTTTGGACTTTAAGCTGCCAGAACCCAAAGAATAAATTTCAGTTTGTGGTAGTTTATTGGCAGTCCTAGGAGACCCAATGCACATGAACAGTCTAGTGAAAGAAAGTGCTGTCATTCATGATTGCAAGAGGGACTTTACCTAACAATTGCAATCAGTGTAACTGGCTTATTGTACCCTTATTGTATCCCCAACAATAAAAAAAAAAAAAAAAAGAAAGTGCTGTCATTTGCCTGCCACAGGCCTGGTTCCAAACACACCAGCTGGGCTCATCCAGACAGGTGATTTTCCACTGGTGTGCCACAATATGCTGGTGGGCTGTGAGAGGCTTGAAAAAATTAGGTATGCCTTGAAAAAATTTGAAGATCATTAAGTAAATTGTTTTCAAAACAAGTTCAAAGCACAGTAAAGTGTGCTATGGAAGTTTAACCATAGGTTCAAGAGTGCTGTGAGATTAAATTAAAAAAAGAAAAAGTTGAGGGCTGACAGGTGCAAGGTGAGGAGCCACCAGCCTGACCCGGGATTGGCGCTGAGGTGGCACACGGGTTTCTGGGAAGGGCTTCACTGGGATCCGCGATTGGCACCCTCCCAGACGTCCGGAAGAGCTGTGCTGGGACCCGTGATTGGCACCCTCCTGGACCTCCAGAAGAACTGCGCTGGGACCCATGATTGGCGCCCTCCTGGACCCTGGTAACAGCTGCACTGGGACCCTCCTGGACCTCTGCAAAAGCTGTGCCCTCCGGGACCCAGGTAAGAGCTGCGCAGGGACCTGCTACCCCGCCCACTGGGCCTCACCATGCCCTGACCAGGAACTCCGGGAACCACGCAAACCCACATCCTCCCTCCTGTACCCTTCCTGCCTCCACACCGCCCACTTGTCTGGCCAGGGACTCTAGTAGCCACGTGACCTCCGGAGCCCTCCCTGCCTCTGCGCAGAGCCCTTCTCCTGGCCAGAGACTGCTGGAGCCTTGAGTCCTCTGTGCCAAAGTCACTGGGTGCCAGGCACTCCCAGAACTGTGTGCACCACCCCCAGCCCTGTTGCTGGATCGGGGGTGTCACTCTGGAGCTGCTCCCACAACCAGAACTCCCTGGCTGGGGCAGCCCCAGAAGAGCTACACAGGGTTACTCCCTACAAAGATCCAGCAACAATAGAGTGATTCCCCCCATGTCTAATCTCAGAGAGACACCACCCCAACTCTGAGGATGGCCAGAGGTAATGGTGAAAAACAATCATGAGATGAAATCAAAGGAAATACTCTGGCAAGATGAATAATCAGAGTAGATCACCTCCCCCAAGGATCAACGGGGCAGACACAGCACAAGATCCTATGCACAAACAAATAGCTGAGATGTCAGAAATCGAATTCAGAATCTGGATAGCAAATAAGATCAAATTAGAATTCCAAGCAGTAACCCAAAAGATGTTTCAAGAATTCAGTGAATTCAAAGACCAAATGACCAAACATTTTGACACACTGAGACAACAAGTTGCAGCCCTCAAAGATCTGAGAAACACAGTAGAATCCCTCAGTAACAGAATGGAGCAAGCAGAAGAAAGGATTTCTGACATTGAAGACAAAGCTTTTGAACGCTCCCAAACTCTCAGGAAGAGAAATGGAGGGCAAAAACAGATCACCCTCTATGAGAGCTCTGGGATAATTTGAAGAAAACAAATATTCATCTTATACGTCTTATAGGGATCCCCAAAAGTGATGAAGTGGCTTCACAAGGCACAGAGTCTCTTCTCCATGAGATTATGAATGAGAACTTTCCAGACATGCCAAGAGATTCTGAAATTCAGATAGCAGACAGTTTCAGAACTCCAGCACAACTCAACCCAAATAAGACATCTCCCAGACACATCATAATCAATTTCACTAAAGTTAATATGAAGGAGAAAATTCTGAAAGCAGCTAGATGAAAGAAAACCATCACCTACAAGGGGAAGAATATCAGAATAACTGCAGATCTCTCTGCTGAAACCTTTCAAGCTAGAAGAGGATGGTCATCGACTTTTAATCTCCTAAAACAAAATAACTTTCAACCCAGGATCCTGTACCCAGCTAAACAGAGTTTCATTTATGATGGAGAAATTAAATACTTCACTGACATTCACATGTTGAAGAAATTTGCCACAACTAAACCAGCTCTCCAGGATATTCTCAGACCTATCCTCCATAAAGACCAGCATAATCCTCCATTACAAAAGTAAACCTACTCAGAAAATTTTGATCAAATTCCAACTTCCACAGTCACAAAAGGATTAAAAATGTCCACCGGAGTCTCAAAAGGCTTATCAATATTCTCAATTAATGTAAATGGTTTAAATTGTCCTGTAAAGAGGCACAGGTTGGCTGACTGGATACAAAAACGCAAGCCAGATATCTGCTGCATACAAGAATCTCATCTTACATTAAAAGACAAATATAGACTCAAGGTGAAGGGATGGTCATCTATACTCCAGGCAAATGGAAAGCAGAAAAAAGCAGGCATTGCAATCCTATTCGCAGATGCAACAGGCTTTAAACCAACCAAAATAAGGAAGGATAAGGATGGACACTTCATATTTGTTAAAGGTAATATTCAATACGATGAAATTTCAATTATTAATATTTATGCACCCAACCAGAACTCACCTCAATTTATAAGAGAAACTCTAACAGAGTTTAACAGTCCTCCAGCTATAAACTCTAACTGGAAGAACTTGATTTCCTCCAGTTCCATAGTAGTTGGAGATTTTAACACCCCTTTAGCAGTGCTGGATAGATCCTCCAAAAAGAAGCTAAGCAAAGAAATCTTAGATTTAAACTTAACCATTCAACATCTGGACTTAAAAGACATCTACAGAACATTTCATCCCAACAAAACTGAATACACATTCTTCTCATCAGCCCACGAAACATACTCCAAAATCGACCACATCCTGGGCCACAAATACAACCTCAGCAAATTTTAAAAAATAGAAATTATTCCTTGCACCTTCTCAGACCATCATGGAATAAAAGTTGAACTCAATAACAACAGGAATCTGCATACCCATACAAGAACATGGAAGCTAAATAACCTTATGCTGAAGGATAGATGGGTTATAGACGAGACTAAGAAGGAAATCACCAAATTTTTGGAACAAAACAACAATGAAGACATGAATTATCAGAACCTGTAGGATACTGCAAAAGCAGTCTTAAGAGGGAAATTTATAGCACTGCAAACCTTCCTCAAGAAAATGGGAAGAGAGGAAGTTAATAACTTAATGGACAACTCAAGCAACTGGAGAAGGAAGAACATTCCAACCCCAAACCCAGCAGAAGAAAAAAAATAACCAAAATCAGAGCAGAATTAAATGAAATTGAAAACAAAAGAATTATACAACAGATTAATAAATCCAAAAGTTGGTTTTTTGAAAAGGTCAATAAAATAGATAAACCTTTGGCCAACCTAACCAGGAAAAAAAGTAAAATCTCTAATTTCATCAATCAGAAATGGTAAAGATGAAATAACAACAGACCCCTCAGAAATTAAAAAAATCCTTAACGAATATTACAAGAAACTTTACTCTCAGAAATATGAAAATCTGAAAGAAATCAACCAATACTTGGAAGTACGCCACCTACCAAGACTTAGCCAGAACAAAGTGGAAATGTTAAACAGGCCCATATCAAGTTCTGAAATAGCATCAACTATACAAAATCTCCATAAAAAGAAAAGCCCAAGACCAGATGGTTTTACATCAGAATTCTACCAAACCTTTAAAGAAGAATTAGTACCTATATTACTAAACCTCTTCCAAAATATAGAAAAAGAAGGAATACTACCCAACACATTCTATGAAGCAAACATCACCTTGATCCCTAAGCCAGGGAAAGACCTAACAAGAAAAGAAAATTATAGACCAATATTACTAATGAATATAGATGCAAAAATATTCAACAAGATCCTAATGAACAGAATCCAACAACACATCAAAAAAATTATACACCATGACCAAGTGGGATTTATCCTAGGCTCTCAAGGCTGGTTCAATATACGTAAATCTATAAATGTAATTCAGCACATAAACAAACTAAAAAATAAAGACCATATGATTCTCTCAATTGATGCAGAAAGAGCTTTTGATAATATCTAGCATCTCTTCATGATCAGAACACTTAAGAAAATTGGTATAGAAGGGACATTTCTTAAACTAATAGAGGCTATCTACAGCAAACCTACAGCCAATATCGTATTGAATGGAGTTAAATGGAAATCATTTCCACTTAGATCAGAAACCAGGCAAGGTTGTCCATCATCTCCATTGCTCTTTAACAATGTAATGGAAGTTTTAGCCATTGCAATTAGGGAAGAAAAGGTGATCAAGGGTATCCACATAGGGTCAGAAGAGATCAAACTTTCACTCTTCATAGATGACATGATTGTATATCTGGAAAACACTAGGGTTCTACTACAAAACTTTTAGAAGTGATCAAGGAATGCAGCAATGTCTCAGGCTACAAAATCAACACCCATAAATCTGTAGCCTTTATATATACCAACAATAACCAAGCCGAAAAAACAGTCAAGGACTCTATTCCTTTCACAGTAGTGCCAAAGAAGATGAAATATTTGGGAGTTTACCTAACAAAGGACATGAAAGATCTATATAAAGAGAACTATGAAACTTTAAGAAAAGAAATAGCTGAAGATGTTAACAAATGTAAAAACATACCATGCTCATGGCTGGGAAGAATCAACATTGTTAAAATGTCTATACTACCCAAAGCAATATATAATTTTAATGCAATTCCTATCAAAGCTCCATTGTCATATTTTAAAGATCTTGAAAAAATAATACTTCATTTTATATGGAATCAGAAAAAACCTCAAATAGCCAAAACATTCCTCAGAAAAATAAGGAAGGAGGAATCATGCTACGAGACCTGAGACTGTACTATAAATCAACAGTGATCAAAACAGCATGGAACTGGCACAAAAGCAGAGAAGTAGATGTCTGGAACAGAATAGAAAACCAGGAGATGAATCCAGCCACTTACCGTTATTTGATCTTTGACAAGCCAATTAAAAAGATTCCCTGGGGCGGCGCCTGTGGCTCAGTGAGTAGGGCGCCGGCCCCATATGCCGAGGGTGGTGTGTTCAAACCCAGCCCCGGCCAAACTGCAACAACAACAACAACAAAAATAGCCGGGCGTTGTGGCGGGCGCCTGTAGTCCCAGCTGCTCAGGAGGCTGAGGCAAGAGAATCACATAAGCCCAAGAGCTGGAGGTTGCTGTGAGCCATGTGACGCCACGGCACTCTACCGAGGGCAGTAAAGTGAGACTCTGTCTCTACCAAAAAAGAAAAAAAACCAAATTCCCTATTTAACAAATGGTGCTGAGTGAACTGGCTGGCAATCTGTAGAATGAAACTGGACCCATAGCTTTCACCATTAAAATAGACTCTTATTGGATTAAAGATTTAAACTTAAGACATGAAAGTATAAAAATACTTGTAGAAAGTGCAGGGAAAACTCTTGAAGGAATCGGCCTGGGTGAATATTTTATGAGGAGGACTCCCCAGACAATTGAAGCAGTATCAAAAATACACTACTGGGACCTGATCAAACTAAAAAGCTTCTGCACAGCCAAGAACATAGTAAGTAAAGCAAGCAGACAGCCCTCAGAATGGGAGAAAATATTTGCAGGTTATATCTCCAATAAAGGTTTAATAACCAGAATCCACAGAGAACTCAAACATATTAGCAAAAAAAGAACAAGTGATCCCATCTCAGGGTGGGCAAAGGACTTGAAGAGAAACTTCTGTAAAGAAGACAGATGGATGATCTACAGACGCATGAAAAAAAGCTCATCATCCTTAATCATCAGAGAAATGCACATCAAAACTACTTTGAGATATCACCTAACCCCAGTAAGAGTAGCCCACATAACAAAATCCCAAAAGCAGAGATGTTGGCGTGGATGCGGAGAAAAGGACACACTTCTACACTGCTGGTGGGAATGCACACTAATAACATTCCTTTTGGAAGGATGTTTGGAGAATAGTGATCTAAAAATAGACCTGCCATTTGATCCTGTAATTCCTTTATTAGGTATATACCCAGAAGACCAAAAATCACAACATAACAAAGACATCTGTACCAGAATGTTTATTGCAGCCTAATTCATAATTGCTAAGACATGGAAGAAGCTCAAGTGCCCATCGACCCACGAATGGACTAGCAAATTGTGGTACATGTATACCATGGAATATTATGCAGCCTTAAAGAAAGATGGAGACTTTACCTCTTTCATGTTTACATGGATGGAGCTGGAACATATTCTTCTTAGCAAAGTATCTCAGGAATGGAAGAAAAAGTATCCCATGTACTCAGCCCTACTGTGAAGCTAAATTATAGCTTTCACATTAAGGCTATAACCCAACTATAGCACAAGACTATGGGGAAAGGGCCAAGGAAGGGGAAGGGAGGGGGGAAGTCATGGTGGAGGGAGGGTAATGGGTGGGGCCACACCTACAGTACATCTTAGAATGGGTACAGGCGAAATGTACTAAATGCAGAATACAAATGTCTACATACAATAACTAAGAAAATGCCATGAAGGCTACGTTGAACAGTTTGATGAGAATATTTCAGATTGTATATGAAACCAGCACATTGTACCCCTTGATTGCACAAATGCACACAGCTATGATTTAACAATTAAAAAAAAGAAAAAAGAAAAAGTTGAAAAACACTGATAGACCATCTGGGAGGTGTCTGTGGGTCAAGGGGAAAAGAACAACTTTCAGCTCTGCCCTAAACTGGGCATCGATTACTCTAGGATTTGAAGAAGAACATCAGTAAGTTTTCCTAGGTCCATTATGTTATGGGGATATTTGGCACCATCTGGAGACATTTTTGGTTGTCACAGCTGGAGAGTGTGGAGTGCTACTGGTATCTAGTGGGGAGAAGCCAAGGGAGCTGCTAAACTTTGGACAGGGCCCAGGGCAGCCCCCTGCAATGAGGAGCAATCTGATCTAAAATGTCAGGAGTGCTGAGGTTGAGAAATTACAGCAAACCACTCCAATTGGAGTGATTCTGTGGGCTGGCTGGCTGGTTCGTTCATGCCACTTGGGTCAGGCTGAGGACTGGCCAATCTGGAAGGCCCAATATGTTGTCCCCAGCAGGTTGTTGCCGCTGTTGGCTGGGCCGCTCAGCTCTCTTCCATGTGGGCTGGAACTGGCTTCCTGATAGGGCAGTCTCAGGGCAGCTTTCTGAGATAATAGCGCTGTAGGGTCTCTTGAACTTTACACCTTCATCTCTTTGGTCACATGCTTTTGGCCAAAGCAATCATGGGTCCAATCCAGGTTTGAGAGGTAGGAAAATACGTTGGGAACAGCAGCTCATGCCTATAGTCCCAGCTGTTTGGGAGGCTGAGACTGGAGGATCACTTGAGCCCAGGAGTTTGAGTCCAGCCTAGGCAACGTAGTGAGACCTCCATCTCCAATAAAAATAAATAATTTTTTTTAAGACAAGCATGAAACAAAATTCATTGAGAAAGGGAAAGATAGGTTTACAGAGTAAAAGCAAGGTATAGACTTACAGAGCAAGATACATTTGTTTGCCATGGATGGAGAACAGGCTCCCATTGTCATGACAAAGAAAGGCAAGGAGGCCAATTTTTTTTTTCATTTTAAAGAGGCAGGAAAATAGAGTCTACCTCTTGAAGAGTGGAGTAGCAAAATCACATTGCAACAAGGTATGAATACTCGGACAAGAGGAATTGTTGGCCAAATTTTATAATCCACTTCACCCTCTAGCCACTGATGAAACAATTAATCTTTTAAATCACCTATTCACAAATTTTTTTCATCCTGCTCAAAAAAAATCTATGACTTCCCCTTTGCCTAGAGAATAATATTTTTTCCTTCTTACCCAATCACCAAGCATTAAGAGCACCTCATATACACGAGGCAGAGCACTCACTAGGGGGATGCAAAGTCTTCTCTGATCTCACAGACAGAGAAATGGATATTTAATGGTAGAGCTGTGATCCAAACACAAGGGTTTGAGCTGTTTTTATTACCTGTGTTTGTACCCATGACCCCGTTTGGGTGGTTTTTAGAAGGTGGAATCTGTGACTTCAGTATTTAGTTGGTCTTCTGGGTTATTCCTCACACCCCAGTGGGCAGAGAGACCCCAGGAGCCCTGGGACAATATGTTACATTCCTTAAGCTACTCTCAAGAATTGTCTGTACTTGTCTGTGCCTCAGGCTTTGTCTAGCCCCTAGAGCAGCCATCAGCCTTTTTCTGTTCATGTTCACCTGAGGAAATCTAAATCCTTTGCTAGACATCTGGAAAACATGAGTTGTTGGCCGTGACTGAGGCTGGGCATGTGAATATAGGTGAATCAGTTAAAGATAGCCCCATTGCTGGATGAAATACCTCAAAGCACACTACCTGCTAATAGATTTGTTACCATCACCTTCAATGACAAAAGACAGGATATTATTCCCACTCTTGAGAGCCAGGATCCAAAGATCTGGATTTAAATCCCAGATCCAACAAGCTTTATCATCCCAGGCAAGTTACTTAACTTCTCTGTACCTCAGTTTCCTCATCTGTAAAATGGGGATAATAATAGTACCTGCTTAATAAGGTTGTCATGGGGATTAAATCAACACATGCAAAAAATTTACAATATTTAATAAATAACCACTATTTACTGAATATTCATGTGCTTTAAACATGTTCCCCTCCCTGAATTATATTTCTGGAACTAATTAAAATAGGACAGTTTGGCAGTAAGAAAGACAGTATCTTTCCTCTCTGCTATTTCCTTTTTGGAGGCAGAATGTAATTAACATGCCTGATCTAGGAATCATTAGATAGAAATAAAGATGACCGAGTCCTGCTACGTCTTGGCTAAGAGAAAAAAAAGCTTTTCATCCAAGATTAGAAAGCATTTTGTGAACTTTGTGTTCCGTGAGCTGAAGTAGGTCTAACAAGTCTTAAGGATGACTGGTAGAACTTTCTGGCACCAGAAGGCTTCTGTGTTCCCAGCACAGAGCTAAGGCAGGTTCCCGTGGCATTCTTCCTAGGTGAATCCTGCAGGCATGCATCACGGCTCTTACTCAGACCACACCTGGAGCCCGAGGGTCTGACTTCAGAAACTCCCATTTAGCCCTGGAGATGACAGGTCCGTTCTGAGAATCCCCTACTCATCGTCACATTAGGTTGTGACTTCAGTATGTAAATGTTTCCGAGAAGTGAATGGTCATGGGACACTCACTCACCTTTTTCTGGGACAGGGACCTGCCGACTGCTGAAGGCAAATCATGCTAGCCTGGGGGCAGCTGACAGATTAATCTAACGAGCCCCTTCCTACACATTGGGACAGTCACGGAAAGGTATACTGATCACTAGAAATTGGACACACACTGAAGGCATCTGAAACTGTCACTCCATCAACACCTTCTGAGATCTAAGAGCAGACCAGGGATTTAAGGAAATTCTTGGCCAACTGGGTTACTGTCCTACTTAGTAAGCCTAGATTCAGGGACAGAAGCTTCTGAAAAGACTAATCAAAAAGCTGGGTGGTCTTGCTGATGTATAAATCATGGTGTTTTAGCCCTCGAGAATGTCTGACTGATTCCGTCTAAGGTAAACACCATAAAGAAGTCACTTGGCATAGGTGGATAACTAGTTAGGGGCAGGGCTGGAATCTAATCTGGCCTCCCGAGCCCCAGGAAAGACTTTGTCCCCACTCTGTACAGGGGCAAGACTAAGAATGAGGCTCAGTTTGGCAACTTGTGTCTCTGTCCTGAGCAGCCCCCTCATGCACTCAGCTGAGGGCATCCCATGAAAGCCGCCAAGGGACTCTGCCTTTGCCCTGTCACACCTGGACACCTTTCCTGCTCCTACTAAGAATTCTCTGTGAACTGTCATTTGCCTGTTCCCCTGAGTCTCCCCTGTCTGCCTCCAAGCTGCATCAGCTTGACTTTCTGTCTTGTCTGTCCTTTGCACATGCGAATTACCTTTTCTCTGAATCCCACAACAGTTGAATTGTGATGGGTTTCTTCCTTGATCACAGTTCCCCAAGCCTGCTTTTGAGAGCATTCTCCTGTCTGGTTTTGCTAATTCCCCTTGCCTGGGTCTGGCAATTCTTTTTTTTTTTTTTAAAGCAAGACCTGGGCAGGGCACAGTGGCTCATACCTGTAATCCTAGGACTCTGGGAGACTGAAGTGGGTGGGTTGCCTGAGCTCAGGAATTCAAGACCAGCCTGAGCTAGAGCAAGACCCTGTCTCTAAAACTAGCCAGGCATTGTGGTGGGTGACTGTAGTCCCAGCTACTTGGGAAACTAAGCCAAGAAAATCACTTCAGCCCAAGAGTTTGAGGTTGTTATGAGTTGTGACCCCATGGCACTCTACCAAGGGTGACAAAGTGAGACTCTGTCTCAGAAAAATAACTAACTAAATAAATAAAGCAAAGCCAACATTTGCTGTGGGGGCAGTTTGCCAAGGCATTAACTAAGGAACCCAGCTCGAAAGGAGCAGCAAGTGAAGTGACAGCTGATATTTTCCTGAGAATTTAACAAAGGGACTTCCATCTTTTACAGAAATGTTGGAGTTGCAGTGCTGGAAGGGACTTTAAAATAGTGCTGCTCAAAGCTTGATTTTGGACCAACGGCATCAGCATCTCTTGGGAGCTTGTTAGAAGAACAGAATCCTAGCTCCCACTCCAGATGTGGCAAATGAGAACATTTTAACAAGATCCCAAGAGATTCATGTGCTCATTTAATGAATGAGAAGTCTGGCCCTGAGGGATTAGCCCACTCCTACCGAGACATCACTCCTGGGGAACTCTTAAAAAATACTGATGCTCAAGCCCCACCCCTAAGACCTGCTCTAATTTGTCAAATCCAACTGGTTTAGGCCACTTCTTATACTTTATAGGTCACCAACACCCAGCGACAGTAGAGGACCCATCCAGTTGAAGGCCTTCTATGTGCCAGGGACTATTCTAGACCCCAAGGACACAACAATATGAGGGTCCCTGATCTCCTGGAATAGGAATAATAGGAGGACTTAGACATTTAACAAATCAGCCACTATGTTCGGTGAAAAAGAATAAATAAAGGAGGGGGCTGGGCATGGTGGCTTACCCCTGTAAACCCAGCATTCTGGGAATCTAGCTGGGAGCAATGCTTAAGCCAGGAGTTTGAGGCTGCAGTGAGCTATGATCACACCTGTGAATAGCCAGTGCATGGCAGCCAGGGCAACAGAGCGAGACCCCATCTAGAAAGAATAAGGAAGGTGAGGAGAGGAAGCGGGGGTGTGGTGGGGGGGTGGATCACTCTGATGAGGTGCTCAGAGCAGAGGGGAGAGGGGAAGAATGGAAGGTACCTGGGGCAAAAAAGTTCCTGGAGGGAACAGCCAAGGCTGAAGCCCAGAGGTGAGACTTTCGATGCCAGAGTTCGAGGAGATGAACCTGAGAGATGAGGGGGAGGAAAGACTGAGATGAAGGGGACAGTGTGTGGTCATGACTTTGGATTTTGCTTCAGGTGAGATCAGGACTTGCTGAAAGTTTTCTAAACAGAGATGTGATATTTCCCAGCTTGGTTTTAGAAGTGTGACTGGCCAAAGCGCTGAGAATGCACCATCTAGAGAGGAGCAGGAGCTCAGCAGGCAACCTACAAGCAGCAATCGCAATAATTCAGAGGTGGGGGCAGCTCCACCAGGGTGGTCCTGGAGAGGGTGGCAGGAGGTGGCCAGGTTCCAATGCATCTGACAGGAGCTGCTGTTAGGCCGATGCAGAAGGGAGGACAGATGGACTCCAACATACTTGGCCGAGCAGTAGGCAGTATGACAGTTTTTCTGAGATGAGAGGCAGGTTTGGAGAGGAGCATCCAGAGTTTGATTTGGGACATGCTGCCCTCTTGGCCAGTGACATGTGTACTACTGAGAGCTGTGACTGCCTGCTCTGGCTTGTCAGTCCTGCCTTCTGAGAATGGATTTGAAACGTAAGTTTAGGACTTTTTTTTTATGTTGTCACTATGCCCCTTGAGATTTCTGGAACATTACGCTAGGTTGGTGGTCTATTGGGTACTTGGCTGGGCATCATTTCTAGCTACCCTTGAGTTTGATCTTGATAAGAGGAATCACGCATCTATGAACTAAGCCTGGTGATAGTAATGCCATACAAATTTTTCCTTTATGAAATCTAGTTTGCCCATTTTTTGTTCAAAGAATTTCTGGTGGATCTGCACTGGTCCCAGAGGCTCAGGAAACTATCAAAAGTGCAGCACTTCTGTGCCAAACGGGAGCCAGGAAACCACTCCCTACGCCTCCCCATGAAAAGACCATGGTCTTGCCTGTCCCTTGAAGACACTCCCTCCCACATAAGAGCTAACATTTACTTAGCACAGAGCTTCTGAGTGCTGGCTGACCACTATTAAACAGAATAACCTGGAAGGTTAAAAAAAAAAAAAAAGACAATGGTGAAGCTTTTACCCCATCATGCTGCTCAACTAATGTGCTTTTGAGGGATGGAGGTAGGGCTCTGGCATTGCTATCTCTTTTTCCTTCTAAATAGGCTTTATTTTTAAGAGCAGTTTTGAGTCCACAGCAAAATTGGGCAGAAGGCACAAAGGGTTCCTGTTTTTCCTCTGCCCGCCGCATGTGGCACTTTTGTTACATCCACAAATCTACATTGACACCTTGTGATTACCCAAAGCCCACAGTGTATACGGGGGTTCATACTTGATGTAGTCCTCTCTATAGGTTTGGACAAAGGTGTCATAAGGTGTACCTGTCATTATGGAATCGTCAAGGGTAATCTCACGGGCCTAAAACTCCTCTGACACTGGGATTTTTAAAAAGCACTCCAAGTCATTTGAACATTCAGCCAGGGTTGAGAACCACTGATTTAGAGCTCACTGTGTGCCAGGCCCTGCTTTAAACACTTTATAGGAGTTAACTCCTTTAATCTTCATGTCACCCATCACCCTGCTGGTGCAGGTGCAGCTATTGTCCAGAGCCATTACGTGGCTTGTCCAACATTGCACGGTGGATGTGCCGGCAGGAGAACCAAAGCAGGCTAGCTGCCCAGTCTGTCCCTAACCATGCTGGCATACTGACTTTGCAATCTGCCTCTGCCATCTGCACATGATTGCACTTGGGTGAATGAGAAAAGTAAAATTTCCCTTGCAGTTCGCATGCGCACACAGTGCTCCTGATTAGAACTCTGAGCCCTCCAAGCAGAAGCTCCATCCAAGCCAGACCCCTGTCCTTCAGGGCCCTCTGCTCCCCACCCCCGCCAGCTCTGCCTTCTGCCACTCTCAGCTCATTGCTTTGCTGTCCCTCACACATGACCTGATCAGTCCAGCTCGGGTACATCTGCCCGGAATGCCCTCCCCTCCTCCCCACCTAGCCAAAGTTTAATCCATCCCTGCTGGGGTCAAGTTCCATGCTCCTGGCTCTGTTCTGGGAAGGTCCAGGCCACTCAGACCGCTCCCCTCCTAGCCACCAGAAGCACTCACCATCTCAATTTGTGCCTTTTGGAATTCGGTGATACATGATTATGCAAATCACATGGTGCTCCTGCTTTAATAGCTGAAAGTCTTGGCAAAATGAACAGCTTCCCTAGGGGAGAAACCAAGTCTTATGCTAATTTCTTGTTTCCCTTCTCAAGTCTCATACAGTGTGCCAGGCACATGTAGATGTGAGGCCCATCAGCACTGTGGGAGAGGGGGGTGTTCCTACTCAGCCAGGGGCCACAGGCCATATCAGACATGGAGAGCGATAGTGTTCCCTCCTCACCCATGGTCTGCAGTGTAAAATGCAGTGAGCATCTCACAGAATCATTTCCCACTCCTTCCTCAATGACTTAGTTGATCTGCTTGAAACCCCTCAGTATGGAATGGAAAACCTTCCACCATCTGGGAGGCAAACAAGCCCGGAAAAGCACAGCCCTGAAGTCCCTGTGGGCTCTTCGGAGGTGTGGAATGAATTGATAAATGCATGAGAATCTCCTCATTAGCTTTGAAATGTATCAGGCTGCTTGTAAAAATTGCAACTGAGAAATTCGGTGTGTTTCCAGTCTCATAATTCTTTCATCTATATGATAAACACAGCTTTGGAGCTTGGGAAAAAACAAAAGCCTTTCCCAGTCCTTCCGTTATTAATAATATTATTAATAGCAGCAGTCAGGCAGGTAATAAAATACAGACACTTAGTTTAAGAAAATATTATGACCTTAACTTGGTACTATGTCCAAGGAAAGGACATGGATGTCATCGCGTGATTATTTATTGAGTGAAGCCCTCTTCCCCCTCTCTGCTGCAGGGGGAGGCAAGGCTCAGAGAATTTACAGCCTCCAGGGGGGAAGCTTCCGAGGCTTCCACACCCCCACATTCCTGGCTGCAGTGATGAGGACATTCACATTGCAGACATTTCGTCCCCAGATCTTGTTTTCTTCTATTGGAAGGAAAGTGGAATGCATAATAAAACAGAATGCCTGGGGTGCAGGGCAGTGGCTGTATAATATCTAAATTCCAGAGAGGACTCTTAAGTCTCACCTTCAGCCAATTCAACTCCTTCTCCCATGGACCCTGTCTTCAGGGCTCCTGGTCAAGCTACACAACTTGACTTTAAGCAGTTTTAGTTTTCTTGGTGGCAGGGAAATGTCCACAGGCTGGACAATGAGGGTGAAGAATAGCAGTGAGGCTGGGATGATCCCCTTTTCAAGCCACATGAAATTATTGATTTTATTTTTATTCGTGCAGTGGACCCTTCTGCCTTAACGGGCAAGAGGTAAGTATGTGGAATGATGCATGTGAAAACACAGCACCCTTAGGGCATTGTCCTGATAATGATTGAAATGTAGGGATTAAAAAGTCCATCATTTTTGATGAGCATATTATGCTGGTAACTACAGAAAATAAATCGCTATTCCATGTCTTCCTTTGCCCTTGTTACCTTCTGGTCCCCAACCTCTTGTCTTCATATTCCTATTTGGTAAGGTTACTAGTCCTGTGGGTTCTTGTCCCTCTTAGTTTTTAATCACATTTTTGTTTTTGTTTTGTTTTGAGACAAGATCTTGCTCTGTGGCCCAGGCTATAATGCAGTGACATCATCACAGCTCACTACAACCTAAAACTCCAGGTTCAAGTGATCCTCTGGACTCAACTTCCCAAGTAGGTAGGACTACAGGCGCACCACCACACCTGGCTAATTTTTTTTTTTTTTTTGAGAGATGGGTTCTCACTGCATTGTCCAGGCTGATCTTGAACTCCTGGCCTCAAGCAATCCTCCTGCCTCAGCCTCCCAAAGTGCTAGGATTATAGGCAGGAGCTACTGCACTCAGCTTAAGCATATTTTTAACTCCTGTTTTCAAAGCACAAAACCATGTTAAGTTGGCTGGATCCTGAGGAACTTCCATGATGAGCTCTTGTAGAATTGATAGAACCAGCTTCCTCCTGCCCAAAATTAAATCACATGGGTCCATATATTAAGTATTGAGTCAGAATCTCTGGGAGTGGAGCCCAGACATAAGTCTTTCTCCTTTGCAGATCAGAGATTACATCATCTGCGTAAGAGGACATAAATGATCAAACCAAGGAAAATAGTGACTCCTCCATGCTAATGTTTGTCTTCCAGGGTGCAACAGCCAGGTGTTCTGCTGTGAGAGGATGCTGAGAATGTAATAAAGATTTCGCTGGTGAATAGCTTAAATCAGTGGTTCTCAAAGTGTGTTCCATGGGCTTCTAGGGATCCCTAAAGCCCTTTTGAGGATCTTGAAGGTCAAAACTATTATCATAAAAATACTCAAACATTATTTGCCCCTTTCACTGTGTTGACATGTACGCAGATGATAAAAAGTATGAAAGGATAAATATGTTGGTGCCTTAGCATGAATCAAGGCAGTGGTCCCAAACTATAGAATTCTTCATTGCTATACAAGTCACAGTAAACAACAAATGAGAAGTTTTACTTGTGCATCTTACAAGGGTACATGTGAAATTTACTAGGTGTAGAATATAAATGTCTTAACACAATAACTAAGAAAATGCCGTGAAGGCTATGTTAAACAGTTTGATGAAAATATTTCAAATGGTATATAAAACCAGCACATTGTACCCCATGATTGTATTAATGTACACAGCTATGATTTAATAAAAAAAAAAAAGAAAGAAAAGTTTTACTTGATATTGTCCTCGATGCCTCAGTAAAAATGGATAATTTTATTAAATCTTGATCACTCAGTAAAAGCCCTTTTAATATCCCATGTAATAAAATGGGAAACAGGCACAAAACCCCCACTGGATTTCCTTTGGATGTTGGACATGTTGAGGAAAAGCACCTGTATGATTGTTTACATTGCAAGATGAACCTTTTTCATGGA
The DNA here is from genome assembly GCF_027406575.1 of Nycticebus coucang. Taxonomy (NCBI): domain Eukaryota; kingdom Metazoa; phylum Chordata; class Mammalia; order Primates; family Lorisidae; genus Nycticebus; species Nycticebus coucang. The sequence goes on along the minus strand of NC_069798.1, from coordinate 54,606,982 downwards.
GTTTAATTTTTACTTGAAAGAATAATGGATACATGATGGCTAATCAGCCTTGGGCATTTGGCAGATATTTTCTTAAAAATGAAAAAAATAAGTCTGCTACTTTGAGAAAAGCTGAAAGTATCTATTGCCACTGCTGATACCCAAACTTTCAAACTATCATTGTCCCTTTTCTGAACGAGGGACTTCCAGTTTCTTCGAATTTCCCTTCTGCCTCTTTTCTCTATTTCCTTTCCTCTGGGAGTCTCGTTATATATGTGTTATAAGCTTGATAGTATACTATAAGTCCGTAAAACTCTATTTATTTTTCTATATTCTTTTCTCTTTCATTTCCTAAGATTGGGTAATCTCAGTTGACCACTGTGAAATTCACTGATTCTTTCTTCTACCTGCTCAAATTTGCCTGCCTCTAGTGAATTTTTCATTTCAGTTATTATAATTTAAAACTTCAGAATTTCCATTAGGTTCTTAGTTATAATTTCTAGGTCTTTATTGAAAGATTATTCCCATGGTTTTAAGGAAAAATTAGTTTTCTTCAGTTTTTTGAATGTTTTTAAAATAGATAATTTAAAGTCTTTGTCTAGCAGCCTAGGGACAGTTTCTACTGACTGCTTTATTTTCTGTGCACAGGCCATCTATACACTATTGTTTCTTTGCCTATCTCATAATTTCTCATTGAAAACTGGACATTTTAGACAATATAAGATGACAATTCTGGAAACCATATTCTCCCCCTTTCTAGGGCTTACTGTTCTTGTTTGCTTGCTGAGTGATTTTCCTAAACTCATTCCTTAAAATCTATATTCTTTGTTGCTTGTGGTCCCTGAAGTTTCTACTGAATTAGCTTAGTGGTCAGTTAATGATTGGACAGAGATTTCCTTAGAGGCCTTGGGACCAATAAGTTTCTCACTTTGTTGAGGGGCTCTGTGGGCATATCAGTGCATACTTTCACACTTAGCCAGGCAGCTGACAACTCTACCTTAGCCTTCACTTCCTTTTAATAGAGTCTTAACGTCAGCTCAAGGTGAGAGCATAGCATTTTCTCAGATGTTTCATAAGCATGTGCAAAGCCCTGAACATGGTCACAAGCTTATGTGTGTACATGGGCATCTGGAACTCCAGGAAAAGGTCTGAGCTTTTCAATGACCCCATGGAGCATCTCATTCCAAAGCTTTCCCTTTTAAGCCCAATATTAAAGACATATGAAAAATGTAAAACAATGTCACTCTTATGAAACTTTGCTTTGTTTTGGAAAAATATAGTTATTTTTGTGAAAAATTTTGTTTATGCTAATATGTAACAAATTTATTTTTGTGATTCTTAAATTAATTAAATATTTTTTTCTGCTTTCATTTTAATATGGTAAATACTGATACATGTAACCACATAAAAAAAGGTCTTTGGAGCGCTCAATTACTTTTAAGAGTATAAAAGAGTACTAATAACAACATTTTTAAAGAACCTTTGGTTTCAATCAATTCTAGGGGTTCAATCTCAGAAGAAGCCCCATCTATTTAAGTAACACAGACCTCTTTTTCTTTAATAAGGAAATGATTCATTTAGAGAGAATCTAGAGAATTCAAGCAAGACGTTCACAACAGTGCAGAGGAATGTTAGTGCTTCCTTCATCCAAAAGAAAAGAGATTCAAGGAGGGAATTTAATTAATTGTCCAGGGAATTTCTTCCAGGATGGTTCTGCATACCTGTCAAATCACTGTGGGGCAGGCAGGTCTCTCAGCCAGCATCTCTCAATGATTCTACATTACCACCTTACTCACATCATTCTAACTGCTGCACTGAACACCCCTCTATGAACTCCTCTCTTCTTTCAGTTTCACTGTACAACTAAGCACAGAGTCCCTACAGGGGCCTCTGAGAAAGTAGCACTATTTCCTTCAGTCAATGTTTAGTTATTTTAGGGGTGGATATGATGTCTTGGGCATCTCCTTCCCTCCTCCTCTGCTCTTCACATGACACCGGGCACCTGTACAGACTCCGGGCACATTTGCCAATTGCCCCATCAAGATGAAGACTGAGGGCAGAAACAATTCATTTGCTGAATGATCCCTTCATGTGGTCATTTCTTTTCCCTGAATGTTAGTTTTCTAACAGCATACATGGAGCCAGGCTTCAGGGTCAGATGACTCCACTTTCCTGTCCCAACTCTACTGCTTACCAGCTTTGTCACTTTGGGGATATTACTCCCTCTGAGTCTGAGCCTCAGTTTTGCACATGGGCAGACATTGGTTTGCACCTTTTTTTTTTTTGTTTTAAGAAAACAGGGTCTCATTCTGTCACCCAGGCTGGAGATATGATCATAGCTCACTGCAGCCTTGAATTCTTAGGTTCAAGTCCTTCTGCTTCAGCCTCCCAAGTAGCTAGGACTACAATTATGTGCGACTACGCCCAGGTAAGTTTTAAATTTTTTGTATGTTGCCCAGGCTGGTCTCAAACTCCAAGTGATCCTCCTGCGTTGGGCTCCCAAAGCACTGGCATTACAGGTGTGACCCACTGTGACTGGTGGGCATTGTTTAACACAGGAGCCATCCAACAGATGCTGGGCTTCTTGCCCAGTTCTCTTCCCCTCTTCTTTAGGAAGCTTAGAGATAATTATGAAGGATGTGTCAGCCACAAATCACAACCATACCAAAGGCACTCATTAGCTAAGTGAGAAGTTAATTATACTTAATCCTTTTCCTTTTTACTTAGTGTACTTAGAATAGATTGTAAATCTCATATCAATTAAAACGGATGTTCCATAAGTTTATACATCACTAAACTGCGACAATCTCCCATCTGTTTATTTAGTCATTAACAAGTTAAATACAGCATATTTAACCCAATTATTTTCTCCATATTTTTCTCATCTTTTTGTTTTCTCTCCTTGATTCTTGTTTTCCCTTTTGGAGACAGTCTTGCTGTGTCTCCCCCGCTTGGCTGGAGAGACAATAGCGCATTGTATCTTCAACTCCTGGGCTCAAGCAATTCTCCTACCTTAGCCTCCAAAGTAGCTAGGACTACAGAAGACTCCACCACACCTGGATAATTTTTCTCTATCTTTTTATTTTTTTTTCCTTTGGACAGTATCACCTTGTTGTCCTCTGTAGAGTGTTATGGCATCATAGCTCACAGCAACCTCAAATTCTTGGGTTCAAGTCATCCTCTTGCCTTAGCCTCCCAAGTAGCTGGGACTACAGGTGCCTGCCACAATGCCTGGGTATTTTTTTAGAGACACGGTCTCACTCTTGCTCAGGCTGGTCTTGAACTCCTGAACTCAAACAATCCTCCTGTGTTGGCTCCCAGAGTGGTGGGATTATAGGCATGAACCACTGCACCCAGCCCAATTTTTCTATTTTTGAGTAGAGATGGGTGCTCTCTCTTGTTCAGGCTGATCTCAAACACCTAAGCTCAAGTGATCTTCCCGCCTTGGCCTCCCCGAGTCCTTGATTCTTGATGATCACCTCTTTCCCTGCTTTCTTACCTGGCCTTTTGTGCCTCTCAGCCGTTTTTTTCCTCTTCCTTTCTTTTTCTTCTGCATAAGTCATGGCACCTTCAAGATAGTTGGTTTCTCTGGCAGAGGCCTCATGGGCTGGATAGGTCAGGAAATCAGAGTTACTTGAAATTTCCCAGTAGTGCATAGAATTCTTTTAAGCTCCCTGTCAGCTCTCAACAGAGGCCAAATCGCTGAGAATTAATTGAAAAGATTCACGTAAGGGGTTGTAAAAGGCTCGATGTGAGTGATATGAAACTGTAGCTATAGTTGCTTGTCTTCAGCTAAAAGGATTCCGCTATAACTGAGAGATCTAAGCTGAATTAAAGATGTTGAGGATGTCTCCAAGGGTGGCTCAAGGATAATCTGTATCAGAATGGCTATGGGTTCTTCTAAAGCAAATTCCCCGGCCCCAACGCAAGGATTGTGATTCAAGAATTGTAAATAAAGGTCTCTGATGATTCTTCTGCACAACGTGAGCAGAGATAACTTGATCTTGGCACTTCCACCTTCTGGGAGAATACACCTGGCATAAAGTCTGCTTTGCAAAGTCTCTTCATGTTGATTTTCTCTTCTGAACCTCAGAATAACTTTCTGAAATAGACAAAAGTGGTACTGTTTTTCCCCAGAAAGTTGCTTTATATTTTGGTTTCCCTGTGCTTCTGGCCAAGGGAAAGCAGGAATCAGCTGTGACTCAGGTTGGGCCAACCTCAGCTACTCCTGAGTGGTTCTACCTGGGTACCAGGTGACCAAGGAAAGACATTGTCGAAATTGGAATGAGTCTCTGACTTCCGAACATGCAACCTATGTTAGTGCGCACCCTTCAATTGAGGGCTTAGAGTACATTTGAGCTTGAAGGTGTGAGGGATCCCTTCAGCAAGGAAGAGAAAAGATAATAAGGAAGACTGTGTTATAGCTGTCTGTGTTTAACACTGAGCCTTCCTGAGTTGAAGATTTGTGTATATTTTACAGAGAGAATAATCTGTAAGATCAAAGCATTGTCTCTAAGTCCAAGCCCGATCCACGGCTCCTGCCTTCTACAAATGGGTGTTGACTTCTGAGCTGGGTGGTATGCAGAGCAAGGTCAGCGATACTGCAGTTCAACGAGGTCAAATGCAACTTACAAAACAAGTGTAGAGAGTTTTTATTGGTCTGGGGAAGGCTCCCAGTGAGAAGGGACTTAGTAAAGCACAGCAGGCTCCAGGCTCTGGGTGGCTCTAATCAGTAAGGGGAAGGGTTGGAGAAGTGTGGTTTCTCTTGGTCCAACCCAGGATCTTGTTCCTCCCTTGCAGGGCCAAATCTAAATGCCTGGCTTGATCTATGTTAGAATGGCATGTGGACATGGTTTCCAGCCAGTAGAGCCTCATGGGCTGTGGTTTAGACCTTTTCATCACATTAAATTAAAAAGGAAACAGCACCAACCTTCATACACATAATCTTATTATGGTCTTGTCTTTGCAGCCTCCTGACAAGAATCATGCCTTCTTAGGATGGTCTTAAAGAGAGTCACTGCTTATGCTTGTCCACTACATAAAGAATTAATATTTTACTTATTTGTGTACAACGTCTGACTCAGAAAAATAATGCTTTGTCAAATTCCCATAACATAAAAGTGACTTAAAAACAGAAGAAACTAGAATATAAAACATTTTCTTCATTTGTTTAAGTCATTGGCAACATTTTCAATTTGGCGTAAGACTGGAAAAGGCTCAAAGGGAAATTTTCTGGGGTTCTCAGCAAGTGAGGCAGTTGGAATCCAGGGACAAGTTGCCTTTAACTACCCTTTTCCAGGGCGATGGCAGATCTCCTGAGCATGCAGTAAATTATGGTCATTTTCTTTATGTGCCATGACGTGAAAAATATTGGCATGTATGGTCCAAAGATAGTGAACTTACCATTGTATTCTCTTCATCCTAGCTGTACCCAAAATGATGCTGCCGTTTATCAAATCTCAGCTAAGAACTGTTTTGGAATGATCTGCTGTTCTGCTTCTGTTGACGTCAAGGTGTCAGAGCACTCACAACTGTCTCCTCTCTTGGAAGATGACAGGGACACAGGTTGGAAACACGAAACAGGCTGGAAATATGAAGAGGAAAGTGCAAATCAACTTGATGAGAAAGAAAGTCCGCACAAGGAAGGGGAAAGCATCTTCCTGGCCACTCCCATGGCAGCTGGCTCCTCCCCCACCAAATTCATCAATTATTATTATTCATCAACTCAGTTATTGGCCAATAATGACATTAGTGCATCCAGTTCTGAAAATCCTTTGGATGTTGAAAGAACAAAGCAAACTGAAGAGGCTCATGACCCAGGTAACACAGAAGAAATTGCAGATGGATTGCTCTTCCTTAATTCAAATACTACTCCTCCAAACCAAGATGTATGTGGCCCCAGGACAGTGAATTCCCAGCTACCAACGTTCACGGATGGTAGCCTGAGCAATGACGGCCCTAATGATGAAGTATTAAATGCTAGTCATCAAAATCCAAAAGTACAGAAATACATTAGCCTCAGTCTCCCGCTGTCTGAGGCAACTGCACACATTTACCCAGGTGACGGTGGCACAGCCAACAAGCAACACGGCCCACAGGTTTCCAGTGAAGACTCTGACAGTGACTATGAACTTTGCCCAGAGATAACCCTAACCTACACCGAGGAGTTTTCAGATGATGACCTGGAGTATCTGGAATGTTCCGATGTTATGACAGATTACTCTAATGCAGTTTGGCAAAGGAATCTGCAGGAGACTGAGCGTGCTTTTTTATTAGAAAGCGATGACGAGGAGATGGAATTCAGCGAGTGTGGCCTGGGTGGGTGTGAGCATCTCCTCAGGGGAATGGGTTGTGGGCCTCGGGTGTCGGGTGACACCAGGCCTATGGATGCCTCCAGTGGCTTCTGCGGTTATCACTCACAACCCCAAGAAGTGGGGGTGAGGAGGGGCAGAGCCTCCACACTCAGTCCCTCATTCCCACAAACAGAGATGACTCTCACTTTGGGACCTCACCAGGATGGGACATCTATGATGACAGAACAGGGGAGATATAAACTCCCCATTGCTTCTGAGGCTGCTGAAAATGATTATCCAGGAATTCAAGGAGAAAACAGAGACAGACCCCAAGCAAGAGAGGAATTCTCCAGTGACAGTCGGCTGAACATGGATGAAGCGGTGGCGGAGATGGAGATGAAGCCCTTGTCTGGTGAGTTAGAAAAACTGGGGATGAACCAATGCTCAGAGACCCCGGCTGAGAAAAGAGTAGAGGAAAAGGACGTATGGAGCAAAAGGGGTTCACAGAAACCCGCCAGGGTGAGGCGACTGGGAATTAAGGGAAAACCCAAGAAGCTGAGCCCCAACCTGAAAGAAAGGGCAGCAGAAGGCACCCTTCCTCCCTGCTGTTCCAAAGAACCTGCTAAGTGCCCACTAACCCGGAAAGATGAAAGAGGCATTTCTCACGGCAAAGCAGAAGCTACTGATTGGAATTCCCACTTCCATGCTGGAGGATGTGCTATTTCAACACACGCAGAGCAGGAAGCAAAACCCCTTCAAATTCCAACAGATTCAATCCCTGAAGAAGGAAATGCACATTTCGAGGGAGAAGGAATGTGGGTTAATAATCTATTTAAAACAGGCCAAGTTCCAGACCACACTGATCATCCTCAGGTAAGGTTTCCCTTTTTTATGAACTAGAAGACAAAGGTGTGTGTGTCTTTTCCTTCACTCCATGTTCACAATTGCTATGTTATAATGTAAACCAAAATAAGTCTCTCGATACCATCAGGGTACTTGTGTGTGACAGCTGCTGCCGCTAGGAAGGAAATCTGGTTTTGAAAAAAGGCCCAGATAAACCCTAAGCCATCCTAATTATAGCAAAAGACTGATAGAAGAGGTACTAATGGGATTGCAGACAGCTGGAAAAAGAAATCTGATATTTTGTCTACTGCATGTGTTTTACTAGGCAATGTCACTATTCAGAAGTTTCTCAAGCAAATGTTTTTTGTTTTGTTTTGTTTTGTGGGGGTGTAGCCTTTAAAAGAAAAAAATACAGTTCTTTCTAGTTGTTTGGGCTGGAGTACTTTCCAAATGGTAGGTTTGGGCTTTAATCAGAATGTGTGTCTCAAAGACTTGTAGAATTGACGCGGTGATGCTGGAGAAGGCAGGCAAAGTAGAGTTTGCTCTGATGGTGGGATATTTTTGATTGTGTGTTTTATTTTGTTCTTCCAAAAAAACAAAAAAGTATAAAGGAGGCTAAGAAAATACAGCCGGAGATAAATTTGTTTTCCTTACTACGGATTTGGCGGTGTAAAGAAACAGAATTAAATTCATGGTAATAATTAATGTACAAAGGATGTTGTGGTTGATATATGAATTACATTTTTAATTTTATTTTTAATTTTAAAGGGTCTTAAATGGACTTTCAGACGGATGCTATACCATGGCCAAAATTTGATTTTTATAAATAAATACCTAAGAAAAGTTTATCAATTATGTTTACTATACTTTGTGTTCCCTTTTTGTGCCGCAGAAACCTAATTATTCTTTTTAGAGATTAAACTCCAAAGAAAATAAAATATTCCCAAATGCAATGTATTTAACTGTCTCTGTGAGAATATAAAATACTGACACATTGATTTCTAAAGACCCAGTTCCTAAAATAGCCAATCAGAAAATTTCCAGATTTGAGGTAACTTTTAACTGAGAAAATTGTCTGGTTCTGCTAGCTACACTAGCCAGATAAAAGCCACATTTATACCTTAATTTTTGCAGGTGAGCCAGCTTTATCCTATTGATTCTTTAGCAAACATACCACTTAGCGGCTCACATACCCACGTGACCACAGATTCATGCCCAAGATAAGTTTATGAAGTTGGTTTAGCAAATGTTAACACAAAATAAAGTGATAATGTTCATTTTTTTTCATGTCAATAAATATGGCATTTCCTTTTCTATTCATAAAATGCTCCTCCTTGCTCAGCTAAGTGCTTTTAACAGTCATTTAAGAGACGTTTCATTGGGCAAATTGCTTTTATTATTAAAGATTGGGGGAGGTGATAAGGTATAAAGGAAGGTAGCTATTTATTAACAATATTGGTTTTAGACCCCTCCCCCACAAGAGGCAGTTTCTAGTTCCCCCAACGACCAAAAATTTCAAAGAGCTGCAGGGAGGAGCCCTCTTTGTCATCCGCAGCTTGTACCTTTTTTTTTTTTCCTTGAGACTCACTCTGTTGCCCAGGCTAGAGTACCATGGTGTCAGCCTAGCTCACAGCAACCTCAAAGTCCTGGGTTCAAGCAATCTTCCTGCCTCAGCTTCCTGTAGCTGGGACTATAGGTGCCTCCCATGATTCCTGGCTAATTTTTTTTTTTGCAGTTTTTTGGCTGGGTTAGGTTTGAACTCGTCACCTCCGGCCTATGGGGCTGGCGCTCTACTCCTTTGAGCCACAGGCACTGCCCAATTTTTCTATTTTTAGTAGAGATGAGGTCTTGCTCTTGCTCCGGCTGGTCTTGAACTTCTGAGCTCAAGTGATCCTCCCGCCTTAGCCTCCCAGAATGCTAGGATTACAGGGGTGAGCCACTGTGCTCAGCCCATAGCTTTGTACCTTAAACTCAATTCTGACATCGAGAGCCCTGGTGACCAGCTAACCATCTATCAGCTGGCAATGCAGCTCAGTAAAATGGACCAGCTCTGGGACCAAGGTTGTCTGTCCTAGTGAAGTTCTTATGGAACTCTTTGGCCTACACACACATTTGTGACCAGATACCTACCCTACCAGCTATCAGCTCAAGGTCCTACCTGTGCTTTGTGATGTGACCATACTACTTTTCAGAAGAGCTGGTGGTACCTTTTCTCACCTTGCAGTGGTCAGTAGCAGAACTGACCTCTCATTCAAGGGACAACCAGGAACTTGAATGAAAACTGCACAATTAAGAGCAGTACTATGCAGCTTGAAGTTAGAAATAGGATCTTTGTCACTATTTCATTTATTTTCCTTTGACTAAAGCAGGAAAATTTTACCACAGGGACTGGCGTATTTGAAAACACAGATTCTTTTACCCATGCAAAAAGTTTTTATTTAATTGTAGATGTCCACATTTCTTACATATATAAAATATAGCCAAATTTACAGAAAAGGTCTAACCATCATTGCAAATGTGACACAGAACTTAGGGAGTCATTGGGAGCTAAATGAAACTTTTTTACAATACTGTTAAAAAAAAAAAAAGATTGGTGAATCTTTCCATAACTAATTCAAAATACATTTTAAATACTTATTCTCAGACATTTGAGCCTATGGGAACCTAAAATTTCAAAATGATTAAAAATCCTGGGTTGGGGGTAATGTTAATAAATTTTCCCACTCTTGAGTCTTGCCTGATTCACTTACCTTTAGGTGTCTTTTTGTAGAAACAGCGATTGGCAACTTATCTCTTAGTTTTGTTTTTTTTTTTTATCTTCATCTGCATATGGCTTTTAGCAGTCTGAGAAAAATTCCTTATCTCTAATTTTCTGTTTTAAGACCAAGACTATAGCTCCTGCTTAAAGATGTATCTCCAGGTGTATTCATTTTCTGCTTTCCTTTCTCTCTTTTACAGTGCATGGCCATCCTGTTATGACTTGTCTTGAAATAGGACTGACCCAGGCTAGTATTGGAAAGCACCCAGTTACTCTACATTTATGGAAGATTCTAAAGTTAATCCCAGTTTGGGAATGGAAAAATAGAGAGGGTACCCCAGGCTAACTTGAATCATCTTCAAGGGTTACATTGCCTTGGTTTTTTGAGCTCACTTTTCTGATCCAGCTCAGAGGCACAGTCTCACAATCTGCCTATCTTAAGTTTCCCTGCAGCCACACTGTAAGATCATCCTCACTCTTAAATCAGAAGTGCTGTGTCTCTCTTTCTGCAGAGTCGCTCAGCTTCACCCCAGAAAGGTTTGCATTTCTGTTCGACGTCATGGGATCATAAATGTACAGTATGAAAATGTATTCTTAGGTTCTCGTAGTTAAGAATCTTCCTGATCAGGAGTCAGCAGTAAGCATAGAAGGTGAGCTCCATCATGCACAAGAATTTGCTCACTGTATTTTGCCCACTGATATATATTCCAAGTGGCATTAGAATAGTGCCTCCCACATAATAGGCATTCAATGGTGGAGTGAATAAGTAGCCATAAAATAATATATTAAATGCCAAGTATTGTTAGGTATGATTCTAATGATCATTGCTCTCATTGACCTTTATCTTCCTGAGCACATTCTTGGGTTGCCTTCACATCAACCAAGATGCTGTTGTCAACTCTATAATAGGATACAATTCCCTTGCTCTTTTGGCCATGGAAATGAATTGGTTTCCTCTGAACCATCCACACCCCACACTTGGTTCTTTTGTGAATACTGGTGATTCACATATAACTTTGGCTTTATTAGTGCTCACAAATTGCTAATTAGACCACACCCACCTGGCACTCAAGACCTTCTGCCATTTTGCCTCTATCTCTAGGAGGCAAAGAAGGAGTACATGCTGGTTTTTTCTCCTGAAAAAGGAAGCATTTTCTCAGACACATGGTGGATCACTTGTCTTCTTATCTAGAACACCTTCATCCACCTCATTACTGGCTCAGCCCACCTGGGCTCCAGGTCCTGCAAGGTGCTTCCAGGTGCTTTCCTCATCACTATGATTTCTCATCGCACAGAAAAACCCGTAACACTCTTGTCCTCATTCTTTGCATAATGCAGTGAGCTCCAGACCTGAATTTGGTTCCTGCTCTACCACTTCCTAACTCTCTGACCCTGGAAAAAATTATATAAGTTCTCCCAGCACCAGGCTCATCTATAAAACAGAAATAATAATAGTTACTTTAAGAGTGTTTTGGGTGGCACCTGTGGTTCAAAGGAATAGGGTGCAGGCCCCATATGCCGGAGTTGGCAGGTTTAAACCCAGCCCCGGCCAAAAACTGCAAAAAAAAAAAAAACCCCCCAAAAAAGAGTGTTTTAAGGAGGGCAGCACCTGTAGCTCCGTGGATGGGGCGCCAGCCACATACATCCAGGCTGGCAGTTCGAACTACAACAACAAAAAAAAGGCAGGCGTTGTGGTGAGCGCCTATAATCCCGGCTACTTGGGAGGCTGAGGCAAGAGAATCGCTTAAGCCCAAGAGTCTGAGGTTGCTGTGAGGTGTGATGCCACAGCACTCTACTGAGGATGATATAGTGAGACTCTGTCTCAAAAAAAAAAAAAAAAAAAGTGTTTTAAGGATTAAAGTCTTAAATGGAAAAGGTCAGCACAGTGTCTATTAGGCAGTTAACATTTAGTATCAGTTTTATCATTTTTCCTTTATTATTTAACTGCTGGACACATATGTCTTTCCTCCCCATATGAAAAACTTTCGTGAGGGCTGGTCACAAATGATTGTATGCCCGTTTTGTAATTGAAATTTTTATTAAGATACTTGTATATTCATATGCACTTGTAAGAAATAATACAGAGGATGGCCATACACTTTGCCCAGGTTCCCCAAGTGGTAACAGCAAAACTGCAGTCTAATATCACAATTAAGACACAGATAAAATCTACTGATCTTATTCAGACTTCCCCAGTTTTACTTGTACTTGTGTGTGTGTTAAGATCTGTGGAAATTTATTATCTTGATAGGTTCCTGTATCCACCACCAGAGTCAAAACATTAAACAGCTCCATTATCATAAAGATCTCTCGTGTTGCCTTTAATAACTACACATACCTCCCTCCCAGCTGCCCTTTCTCTACTTCTTGGCAACCACAAATCTGCCTGCTAATTCTAAAATGATGTCATTTTAGAAATATTATATAAGTGGAATCATATAGTAGGTGACCTTTGGGGATTCTTTTTTCACTAAACGTAATTCCTAGAGATTCCTCCACGTTGTGTGTGTCCAAAGTTCATTCCTCCTTATTGCTGGGTAGTATTCCATGGTATATGTCTACTACAGGTTATTTCATCATTCACTAGTTGAAGAACATTTGGACTGATGGCAATTTTTTGCTCTTATACATAAAATGTTTATGTACATGTTTTTGTGTGATTGTTAAGTCTTCATTTCTCTGGGACCAATGCCCAGGAGTGCAATTGCTGGGTCATATGACAGTTGCATTTTAGTTTGTAAAGAAACTGCCCAGTTGGTTTCCAGAGGGGCTGTACCATTTTACACTTTCATCAACAATGTATGAGTGGTCCAGTTGCTCATTGAGCACTTTTTCATGTGCTTATTTGCCAAATATATATCTTCTTGGTGAAGTGTCTGCTAAATTTATTTTCTAATTGGATTGTTCATTTTATGGTTGAGTTTTGAGAGTTACATGTATATTCTAGAACTTAGTTTTTAATTTTGGTGAGGTCTAATTACCCACTTTTTCGTTTATGGCACCTGCTTTTGGTGTCAAGTCTAAGAATTCTTTGCCTTTCCGGGGTCCTCAAACTGTGGCCCGCGGGCCACATTGAAGCGGTGGGATTGTATTTGTTCCCGTTTTGTTTTTTCCTTCAAATTAAGATATGTGCAGTGTGCACAGGAATTTGTTCATAGTTTGTTTTTTTTTTTGGTAGAGACACTTTACGGCCCTCGGTAGAGTGCCGTGGCATCACACAGCTCACAGCAACCTCCAACTCCTGGGCTTAAGCGATTCTCTTGCCTCAGCCTCCCGAGTGTGTTTTTTTTAACTATAGTCTGGCCCTCCAACAGTCTGAGGGACAGTGAATTGGCCCCCTGTTTAAAAAGTTTGAGGACGCCTGCTCTAGATCCTGACGATCTTTCTCTCATGTTTCTTTCTATAAGTTTTATAGCTTTGTGTTTTATATTGAAGTCTACGATCTATTTTGAGTTATTTTTTGTAGAAGGCATGAGGTTCAGGTTGAGTTTTGTTTTTTTTTTGCTTATGGTTGTTTACTTTTTCCAGCACCATTTATTGATAATGCTTTATACTTATTTTTTTTAAAACCCTTAGTATATTGCCAGGTACCCAGTAAGTGCTCAATAAAGATGTCAGAGCCTCCTCCCCTCTTTGAGATCAGAGAAGAGCTTATGACCTCTTTCCTGCCAGCAATTCTACCAATGGCCAGGACAATATCAATCTCACAGCCAAGAGCTGGGAGTATAACTGGGGAAGAAGTGCCGATGAGCCTGTGGACAAACAGATGATCAAGCCCAGTTGAGCAAAAGGTCAAACAAACTAAGGGTGTTTGTTTTCTAAGAGGCAGTTAATTCATCAGTAGGACTATTTTGTGCTTTGGAAAGAAGGGGAAAACCTAGGTGTGCCATTGTTCCTAGATTTGACCACAAATCTGAGGACTGACTGATTTAGAAAGCCAAAAGGTGAGAGAGAGAGAGATGGAGACCTTGATGTCCAAATCCAGCAGTCCTTGCTAAATGATGTATTCATACCTTGAGGTTGAACATGCCTCAGAGGTGACTGACTGCTACTGTAGCCCACTACTTCCTGTTTGAGTTTAAGTAAGACAGCAGGAGATTTATCTCTTCTATGCTAAGCAGATTTGCAATGATATGGTATGAATGTCATACTAATATAGGTTCAGCTAGGCAGGTGATGTAAAAACAGGGTTTACAGCAGCTTGGAAATCTGCATGGCCTACCCATAATAGACTTGGCACATAGTAGGGCTCTAGCAAATTTTTTTAAAGAATGGGAAAATAAGCAGCCAATCTAAACCTCTTTGCAATACAGTTTTCATCTCTGGGACAGCACAACCTGAGATCTTGATCATTTGCATAATAAAATACCTCCCCCCAAATAACAACTGTTGGAATAATGACTTCAGAAGATTGACAAGCCAGATTTCTGCTGATGATGGGAAGGGGCAGAGGTTTATAACTGTTCATCTCTCAGCACATGACTGTCACGCATCTTGTCAACACACCACTCCTCAGCTGACCCAGGATGGAACATAAATATTTGCTTTGTCTTTAATCACAAAGCCTGCTGGGCCACTTCTGCCAAATACCACTGCTGGGCCTGCAGTTGAATGTTCCCACTCACTGCAGTAATTGTACTCAGTGTTAAATAATCAGTGAAAAGTTATTAGGACCTGCAACCTTGTGACTCACAGTGGGGTCAGTGGACCGGCTTGTTAGAAATGCAGGCTCTCCAGCCCTGTTCCAGGCCTACTCAATCAGAATCTTCATTTTTAACCAGATTTCTAGGAGGGCTTTAAAACATTAAGCTGCCTAAGTTTTGCCCCCAGAGATGATGATGGGTACTGGGTGTTTTTATTTTTATTTTTTTGAGACAGAGTCCCACTATGTCGCCCTTGGTAGAGTGCTGTGGCGTCACAGCTCACAGCAACCTCAAACTCTTGGGCTTAAGCAATTCTCTTGCCTCAGCCTCCCAAGTAGCTGGGACTATAGGCACCCACCACAACACCCGGCTATTTTTTTTGTTGTAGTTGTCGTTGTTTTAGCTGGCCCAGCTGGGTTCGAACCTGCCAACTTTAGTGTATGTGTCTGGCACCATAACCACTGTGCTATAAGCGCCAAAATGGCACTGGGAGTTTTAAAATCTCCCAGGTTGAAGGCTCTAGCTGTGCTTCAGAACCATGTATGGTGCCATATAGATAGTCTTCCCTCAGAATCCATGGGGGAGTGGTTCCAGGGCCTCCCGCCCCAGCTAACAAAATCTAAGGAGGCTCAAGTCCTTTAAATAAAATGGCATAATATTTGCATATAATCCATTCTTTAAAATATCTCTAGATTCCTTATCATACCTAATACAAAGTAAAA
The DNA here is from genome assembly GCF_027406575.1 of Nycticebus coucang. Lineage (NCBI taxonomy): Eukaryota > Metazoa > Chordata > Mammalia > Primates > Lorisidae > Nycticebus > Nycticebus coucang. Next base: position 54,591,744 of record NC_069798.1, on the reverse strand, counting down.
GCTATATAGATAGTTGTTGGATTGTATTGTTTAGGGAATAACAAGGAAAAAAGTCTGTGCATGTTCAGTACAGATATAATTTTTTGGATCCTTAATTGACTGAACCTATGGAACCCACAGATACCCTGCACTGTATACAGACAGATGTCCATGCCCCACCCTGGAGGTCCTGACTTCAGTAGATTAGGGTAGGTCTCATGCATGCATACCATAACAGAAACTCTGCACCAGTTACCAGAGGTAACTCTGAGGCTCAGCCATGATGGAGAGATCTAGTGCCCACGTGGAGATGAATATAGGATTATTCTGGGGTGGGGGCTCCAAGTCCCAATCCCCCCACTGATCAGGGCTGCAGAAAGCTAAAGGTCATATACATTGTGAAGTGCTTTCTCAGGGATTCTGGAGCCCTTGCCCCAGATATCCCACAATCTTAGCCAAGGAACAAAGTGCCAAGTCATTCAATACTCCTTTGAATAGTGCTCTTTACATGAGATCTTTCTACCCTAGTGCAATATATACTTTCCTGAAGCGCCTCACATTTTAACAAATCACACACTTAAATCACATACTTAAAATATAAGGGTTCCTGGGGAAAACAGCATTCCCAAGAGGTCACTTGGGAAACACACTTTTGAAACCAGAGACTAACAAAAGTAAGCTGGTTTGGACTGCCAAGGGAAGCTGCCCAGGCTGGCTGGAGGCTGCCATAGCAGATATTAAAAATACACAAGGTATCTTTTACCCACTTTGTAATGAGGCTTTTTTTTTTTTTCATGTGAGTTATTTGGAGATTCTCCATATCAGCCCCTTACTGGATGGATAATTTGCAAATTTTTTCCCATTGCATAGGTTATCTATTTGCTCTATTATTTCCTTAGCTGTTCAAAAGCTTTTTAATTTAATCAAAATTAAAATCAAATTGTTAATTTGTTGTTCTTGTCATTGCCATTGGGGTCTTAGCCATAAAGTCTTTGCCTAGGTCAATGTCTGGAAGAGTTTTTTCTACATTTTCTCCTAGAGTTCTTATGGTTTCATGCTCTACGTTTAAGTCTTTTATCCATCTTGAATTAATTGTTGTGAGTGGTGAGAGAGATGGATCCTGTTTCATTCTTCTTCATGTGGCTATCCAATTTCCTAGCACCATTTTTTGAATAGGGCTTCTTTTCCCCAGTGTATGTTATTATCTGTTTTGTCAAAGATCAGTTGGCTGTATATGGATGGTTTTATATTTGAGTTCTCTGTTCTGTTCTATTGGTCTAGGTCTCTATTTTTGTTCCAATATGGTGTTGTCTTGGTTACTATAGCTTTGCAGTATAGTTTGAAATCTGGTAATGTGATACCTCCAGATTTGTTCTTTTACCTTATGATTATTTTGGCTATTCAGGCTCTTTTCTGGTTCCAGATGAAGTGTAAAATTATTTTTTCTAGATCTGTGAAATATGATGTTGGTATTTTCATGGGGATTTCACTGAATCTGTGAATCAGTTTGGGTCGTATGGACATTTTAACAATGTTGATTCTACTAATCCCTGAGTGTGATATGTTTTTCTGTCTCTGTGTCATCTGTGATTTCTTTCCTCAGTGTTTTGTAGTTCTCTTTGTAGAGATCTATCATCTCCTTGGTTAAGTATGTTCCTAGGTATTTTGTTTTCTTTGTAGCGACTGTGAATGATATTGAGTCTTTGTTTTGAATTCTCAGCTTGATTGTTAGAATGGCTTTTATTAAAAAGTTCCCAGACAATAGACACCGGCATGGATGCAGAGAGAAAGGAATGCTTACATACTATTGATGGGATTGCAAATTAGTAGAATTTGTATGGAAAACAGTATGGAGATTCCTCAAAGAACTGCAAGTGGACCTACTATTTGATCCAGCAATGCCACTACGAGGTATCTACCCAATGACTACTCAAAGAAGTCATTTAATCAAAAAGACACCTACCCTAGAATGTTTATTGCAGCACAATTCACAATTGCAAAGATGTGGCTCAACCCACACGTCCATTAATTCATGAGCGAATTAACAAAATAGGGTAAATGTATACCGTGGCCATAAAAATGAACACCTGCAGTTTTCTTCCACAAAAAAGGAAGAATTGATGCCTTTTGCAATAATCGGGATGGAACTGGAGACCATTATCCTAAGTGAAGTAACTAAAGAATGGAAAAACAAACACCATTTGTACTTGCTATTAAATTGGAGCTAGCCAATGAGCAAATATGTGCACAGAGGGAAGTAAAACTCAATGGGAATCAACCAGCAGGGAAGGGGAAGGCAGGGATAGGTGAAAACCTACCCAACAGGTACAATGAACACTATTTAGGTGATGGGCACACTTATAGCTGTGACTCAAGTATTACAAAAGTGATTCATATAATGAAAAACATTTGTACCCCCATAGTATTTTGAAATAAAAAGATTATGTAAAGCAATCTTAACAATCAATAAGAAAATGCATAATTGTACTTCATCCTTGAAATTTCTTTTTCAAAATATATACAAGATAAGAGAGTGGAAATGCTGACAACGTTTTAGTTAGAGCAAGCTGGAGGGTGCTGAGAACTCAAAGACACAAGTGGATCTCTGAGCCAGCCTGGCTGCTGCTTAGCACGCAGGCCTGGAGCATGCTGCTTTGGAGAGAGGTCCACTGGGGGCAGGCTCTGTTTTAAATTCTGTTATTGTTAAAATATAACTTGAAAGGGCTGCTGCTGCCAATGCAAAAAGCCTGAGTTAAAGGCTTTTTCCTTTTCTGCTCAGTTTTCCATAATTTATTTCAGCTATTCAGGCTCCATTTGCCAGGGAAACACTGCATATGGACCGACACAGCAGGTGTGTTATCCTGACTTCATCCCACTACAGACCAATCTCACGGAGGTAACTTGTTTCAGAAACAAGAAACAACATGTTATGGAAAAGAGACAGCACCAGGGTCCCCGCCATCTCCTGTTCAGGTGGTCCTAGACTGCTCTGGGTCCTTAGAACAGTGTCTCAAACTGAGGGCCCGGATTATTTGCATTGCAATCACCTGATGAAGTGCATGTTCAAAAAATGCAGGTCTCTACATTTACCCCAGACTTGCTGAACATGCTTTTTATTTCCTTTTCTTTCGCTCTCTCTCTCTCTTCTTTTTTTTTTTTCCAGAGACAGGGTCTTGCTCTGTCTCCTGGGCTAGAGTGCAGTGGCATCATCATATCTCACTGCAACCTCAAACTCCTGGGCTCCTCCTGCGTCACCCTCCCCCAAGTAGCTGGAACTGCAGGCATGTACCACCACATCTGGCTAACTTTTCTATTTTTTGTAGAAACAGCAGGGAGGTGTCAGGGTTGTCTCACTCCTGCTCAAGCTGGTCTTGAACTCCTGGCCTCAAGCGGGCCTCCTGCCTTGTCCTTCCAAAGTGTTGGGATTACAGGCGTGAGCCATGGCTTTTGGACTGACTGCATCTTTCATAAGCTCTCTGAGCAATGCTCGTGAGCATTAATGTTTAGAAACCAGTCTTAATTTTATAGACATAGAGTGAACAGTGCAATTTGAGGCATGTCTATAAAGAATCACCAAGACTTTAGAAACAACAGGAAGTTTACGGTTCCTCAAGTGTAACCCCTTTGCTCTAAGAGGAAAAAAGAACTCGTGATTTGAATTGCCTTCTGCTTTCTAGTTGGCTTGCTATAAATGCAGCTTGTTCTTCACCTGTTTGGGTAGCTGAAATAAACATAGATTCTGATTTATTGTAATTAATCCAGAACAGGTGTGCCATTTACAGCTGCACTTTATTTTGCGGATTAGTTCAATGACAGGAATTCAGGTGGCAGCCGGGGAGGCTGGTGAGAGAAGGGTGACTTCGCTGTAGGGTGGGTTTTAGAACCTGTGACCAATTCTCACCACTGCCCTCAGTTGACCCTGAGTGCCAGGCATGTTTCGTTGGGCTTCTTTTGCTATGACTGAAAATGAACCTACATCTCTGAAAGGAGATGGAAGAAAGATTGATCTATTGGGGCTATTTGGGAGTAGCCCCAAACAGATAAATAGACAAATGGAACTGAATAATGATTACAGAATCCACTAGAGGAATTTGGTTTGTGATAGAGAAAAAGGCTTTCAGTTTACGGGAAAGAAAAAAAATCTTTAGTGATGACACAATTAGCCATCATGTGGAAAAAATATCAGTACCTTACAGTGGGCCCCAAATAAACCAGGATGAATCTCTGAGTTAAAAGTAAAAAAAATAGAAAGCTGTAGGGTGGTGCCTGTGGCTCAAAGGAGTAGGGCACTGGCCCCATATACCGGAGGTGGTAGATTTAAACCCGGGCCCAGCCAAAAACTGCAAAAAATAAATAAATAAATAAATAAAAAGAAAGCTGTAAATGACTGTAAGAAATGTTAGAAACTATTTTTATGACCTTGAGAGATACAAGGTCTTTTGGGGACAAAACCCAAAATCAATATTTTTCATTATATAAAATTAAAAATTTTCTATATAATAAAAATACCACAAATAAAGTGACATATTTTATGTGTAGAACATATGTAATGGACAAAGATTAATCTCCAAAGTAGATAAAAAACAAATAGATAAGAAAATACCACTTGCCGGGAGTGGTGGCTCACACCTCTATTCCTAACACTCCAGGAGGCTGAGGTGGGAGGTTTGCTTGAGCTCAGGAGCTTGAGACCAACCTGAGCAAGAGTGAGACCCCGTTTCTAAAAATAGCCAGACATTGTGGTGGGCACCTATAGTTCCAGCTACTGGGGAGGCTGAGGCAGAAGGATCACCTGAGCTCACTTCAGCTACTTCACTTAGGTTGCTGTGAGCTATGATTCCATGGCACTCTACCCAGGGTGACAGAGTAAGACTCTTTCGAAGGAAGGAAGGAAGGGAGGGAGGGAGGGATGGAAAGAATCCCTAATTGAAATTTTTTAAGAAGGTAAATAAAAATACAAATAGTCAATAAACATGAGTAATTAGGAAAATATAAATTTTAGAAACATAACATCTTTCACCCATTAGATAGACAAAAAATTAAAAGGTTGATAATATCAAGTTGAGATTCCGGTGAAATGGGTACATTTCCAGTATGAATGTTATTTGGCAATTTTTTTTTAACTTTAAAAAGGGCATTACCCATGATGCAGAAGATTTACTTCTCAATATCTACTCTTGAGAAAAGCTTGCACAAGGATCCAAGGAGACATGTAACATAATGTGTGCTGCAGAATTATTTGTCTAAGGAAAAGGGGTAGATGGCTAAATAAAATGTGACCCGTGTGAAGAATAGACATATCAAAATGTTACACAGGACCAGAAGAATACAGTGCAAAATAATATGAACAACAGGATACCATTATGCTCTCCCAAACCAACTTATCACAGCATGTGTTATTTGCACATACATATTTATTTATTTTTTTTCATACAGAGTTTCACTCTGTCCCCCAGGCTGGAGTGTCATGATGTCATAGTTCACAGCAACCTCAAACTCCTAGACTCAGGCTATCCTCTTGCCTCAGCTTACCGAGTAGCTGGAAATATAGGCATGCCCTGCTACACCCAGCTAGTTTTTCTTTTTTTTTTTTTTTTTTTTGTTGTTGTTGTTGCTGTTGTTTTTTAGTAGAGTCAGTGGTCTCACTCTTGCTCAAGCTGGTCTCAAACTCCTGAGCTCATGTAATCCACCACATAAATTTTTTTTTTAAGTCTAAAAAGATATACTCAAAATGACAATGATGATTCATTCTGGGGAGGAAAGCAAAGAATTTATCATTTGGAGAGGTGATTAATAATGTTTTGTTATATTAAGGAAACTATTCATTTTTACTGATATTATTGAAAACTTACTTTTTTAAAAAAGGAAAGCATTAACTGGGAGCTAGAAATTCTTTTTGTGTGTGTGTGTGTGTTTTTTTTTTTTGGCTGGGGCTGGGTTTGAACCCGCCACCTCTGGCATATGGGACCGGCGTCCTACTCCTTGAGCCACAGGCGCCGCCCAAGCTAGAAATTCTTGATTTTAGTTTTGGTTCTATTATTAACCAGCTGAACATTCTTGAGAAATTTCTCTTCTCTTTGGGTCTCTTTCCTCCTACAGTTAAGTACGTAAACTAAAGAGGTTAAACATGAAAGTCTGTAAGTTTCCAAGTTACTAAAGTCCTGGAAACCCTTAATTTTGCATTTCAGTCTATGTATAGAAGGGAAAAAACCTGCTAAATCTGACAATTTTGCACAAAACCTTCATCATAAACCAAATTTTTTTTTCATAAACTGAATTTGAAAACAAAAACTTAGAAAAGTACTTGTGATGTATAGGCAAAGAAAATGTAAGAAAAAATTAATAGCTTCATCAAAAATGGGCAAAGGGATCAAATAAGGCATTCAACAAAATTCATCAAATTATCAATTCCTTTTCTCCCTTACTCCTCAACTTTCAGAGATTGTTCTTAAAGTGAAAATACCTCATGCTGATAAGAATGTGAGGAAACAGATTTTCTTCTACACCACCAGTAAGAGTGTAGATTGGTACAAGCTTTCTGGATGGCAAATTGGCATATTTATTAATACATTTAAAATGAAAGTGTTGGCTCAGTAATTAACCTGGTAAAATTACAGAGATATAAATCGAGCCATCTGGATAAGAATCTTCCCTGTAGCATGATTTATGATAATTAAACTTTGGGAACAATCTAAATATTTAACAACAAATGGTTAAACATATTGTGATACATATTCTTTAGACTATCCAGCCATTAAAAACTATGCTTTTCCAAAAGGAAAATGTTTTAAAAATCATGCTTTCACAATATTTAAAGATATGAGAAAAATAACTTGTAAACAAATCACGAGGGAATGTATGTGTCTATCTTCCTTTGAGAAACTTAAAGTTTTAAGAAAGAAAGATTAAGTTCTTTGCCTAGGGTCACACCATTTGGTCAAGAATATAAGTAAGTTCCACTTCATTTTACTGAGAAAATACTGTGCATATTACAATACTACAACTTTTTAAAATCACTTAAGAGAGTGCCCCAAAGCCAGTAAGAACTCAACTTATCTGAACTATACCTGGTCAAAAAGTTTGCACCAATGATAGCAAGAAACACTAGTATTGTCATCATCTACAAAAATAATTACCATTTATGCTGGGCGCTGTGGCTCACACCTGTAATCCTCGCACTCTGGGAGGCTGAGGCGGGAGAATCACTTGAACTCAGTAGTTCGAGACCCTCATCCCTGTAAAAAATACAAAAATTAACCAGGTGTGGTGGTACACAACTGTAGTTCTAGCTACTTGGGAGGCTGAGGCAGGAGGATTGTCTGAGCCCAGGAGTTTGAGGTTACAGTGAGCTAGCATAATACCATTGCACTCCAGCCAGGACCACAGAGCAAAACTGATAATAATAAAAGCAAATAATAATAATGATAATAATAAAAGCAATAATAACCATTTATTGAATGTTTGCACGTTCCAAGCACTATATTAATGTGTGACATTTGGCAATTTCTATAGTCCATATAACAAAATTATGAGCTGGCTCACAGGGCTTGAAAAGATTAATTAACATGCTGTGGGCACACCTATTTTAAGTGGCAAAACTAGAATTCAAATTCCATAAGGAAATCAGATTAACACACTACAAATTGAAGCTGGTAAGATTATGATGACTGCAAAATTTTGGCTGAGAATAGTTAGAAACAATCAGGTGAAAAACCCCGTTGATTGGCCTCCAACATCCAGCCTACTTATGAAATGGTCTAATTGTTTCCCAAACAGACACTGATAAGGCCCTGCCCCATAGCTATGTGGTCCTAGCCACACCTGCAGCTCAGGTGAAGGCAATTTCCAGCACCTGACAGTACCCCACTGCCTGGTAACTTTCTTCATGACCTGGGAGTTTGCTTGGCCACACAGGGCAGTGTATCTGGAAGTCAGGAAAGTCAACCAGTGGGGGTAGGAGCTGGTAGTTAATGTCCCAGCCCCCGCTTCTGCAGAATGATCCTAGGGCTTTCATCACACACTTCCTTAGAGTCCCCCTGTGAGCAGTCCCCTGCTGTCATCAGGGGCAAACTATTCATTTATGGCTATTCAAATCATTTATTGGCTGGTTTTTCTGCCCCATCTCATATTCTTTCTTTCTCCCCATGTTTTCTGGGATCACCTCCCAAACAAACTGTGTCCAGATTCTTTCTTGGGGGCTGCTTTTGCAAGACAACTTCCTACATCCTCCAGGATGGTGCATTTGTTATAATCAATGTCCCTACGTGGATGCAGAGTTATCGCCCCAAGTGCACAGTTGAGATTAGGGTTCACTGATGGGGTTGCACGGTCTGTGGGGTGGACAATGTCTGATGATGTGTCTACCACTGAAGTCCGGAATTCTACTCTAAAGGAAAAAGAGCTGATCCCATGTTTCTGGCCACAGTCTACTGGTTTAGAACAAGTAGCAACAGCAGCACTGGTCACCCAAGAGTCCCTCTGGCCTCTCAGCTCTCAACCCTTGCAGACCTTACTGCCAATGACCAGCCCTGGCTAAGGCAAACCCCACTGCCAGGGCTTTTGTGTCCCAGTTGGCATCCTGGCAGCCCTGTTGCCTGTTGGACCATCTCCACTGTGTCTCTTATATCACTTTAAAAACAACAAGCCACCCCACCCCCCAGGCTACCTATCAGGTTACTGTCAAGCTACAGGACAAAACCAGATATATTTCAGTCATCTTTGAGGTCACAGGTTATTGGGTTTGGGATATCCCATGCAGAATGGAAAGGTGAGAGGTGGAAGAGACACCCTTTTATTTATTTATTTTTTATTTTTCCCCCCCAGGGTAACAAAATGTTACATTTTGCTCATTTCCAACAAAAATTACATGTGCTACAAAGTAATGTTCCACTAAGTGATAGGTTCAAAACATTCTGCTGAAAGTTTTAGCAAATAGTTGTCATTTTTGGCTAGGCAGCAGCTCCCAAGTGCAGGTTCCTAAAAATGACACCCAGGTATAAAGACACGTTCATTTCCTCTCATCTCAGGCATTCATAACCTTGGTTAGCTCAGGGCTCTGGCCCAAACTAAATAGCCCTATTCTTTTACCTTGAGTTTCCATCATGTAAAACCTAAAGGTTCATATCTGAAGGTGAAAGAACGGTGGCACTTGTTTCCAGAGGCAGGGATGCTGTGGCCCCGGCCCTCAAGGATTTGGGGACCACATAGGATAGTCCTGCTCCCCCTGGACCTTGTCAAAGTGCAGCTTCCAACTCACCAAGTCTGGTGGAGCCTGATGTCCTGAATTTCTAGCAAACTCCCAGGAGGGATTCCCAGGGACCACACAGGGCTCAGGGCGTCCCTCAGGAACTGTTCAGCATGCCGCACCTTCCCTCTCTTTTCCCTCCACCCACTCAACTGCCCAATAGCTAATGACAGCTGACACACATTGACTAGGAATACCAGCCGGGGACTGGGCCAAGGGCTTTGCTGCGTTAGCTCATTTCATTATCTCAAGAACCCTGGGAGATAAATCCAGGCTCTGCGTCAGGGAAGCAGTGAAGCCTTGCTTTGAACAGAGTCTGTCTGATTCCAGGCCCTCAGCTCTATCCATGACATTAAAGAGCTGCTCTGCTTCCATTTTAGGTCTGAGTTTCTTAACTCTCTTTAAAACCAAAATAAACTCTTCAATAACTGCGGTTGCCTCTGGTGAAGGGAACTGAGTAGCTGGACAGCAGGGACACTATATCCGCTTTCACCTCATACCTTGTGAATTTTGTACATGTCTGTGTAAGAGAGACAGAGAGACCTATTTAAGTCAATGAATAGTTTTTAAAACAGGCCCGTGGCCTTTTTAGTTAGAACCATGTACCAACAGCTGAGCCTGTTCCCAGGGTAGGTGGATGAGAAATTCCCCACCACACTGGGTCTTCAGCATCACCACTGAGATGGGGAGATTCTCCCAGCCTTGCCCCCCTCGTCCTTTGGAAATGTGCAGAACAAGGCTGGCCTGTGACTTCCCACCAGATGATAGATGATAGGTTTACCACCTGGTTGGCAAGGACTTTTCAGAGTAGGTCTACTGTATACTAACAATTTGATGAGTAGAAAATATTGCTAAAAATGATGCTATTGAAAGTCTGATTTGAGAATTCCTTCCCTTCAGATAACCTGGCATAGGTCTGAATGGTACCATCTTTGCTCTTTTACGATATTACACGTTGACAGGAGAAAATCATGACCACCAAATAATGATTGGACTTGGCCATTGTGAGCATTCAGATAAGATTCCAACCGCAATGCTTTCTCCCAGACCCAAGCTAATTGCTCTGTTTGTGAAAATGTTGAGTTTTAATGTCTATTTTAAAGGAGCGTAGGTTAATTACTTCCATATCCAGATAGTGAGTGAATCCCATTGCCGAGAAAGGTTTACAAGAAGAGGCTCTGGCCTACCTAGATTTTACTGATCAGATGAGCTCCTGATGTAATTAGCCCTTGTCAAGAGGGCTCCTATTAGAGTAGTGATTTTCAACTGGTGTGCTGCAAAAATTTTTAAAGATCATTAATTAAATGATTTTCAAAAGAAATTCAAAGCACAGTAAGTACGTATTTTTTTACTCTTTCTTTTTTTTTTTTTTTTTGATCAACATAATTTAAGTGTGCTGCAGAATTTAACTACAGGTTCAAATGTGCTGTGAGATAGGAAAGGTTGTTAGAGCGTTAGAGTAACAGCCAGCTCCGTGGGGATCCATGTTAGGGGACTGACAGTTAGGGATGTTCCAGTTTGGCTGGAACTTGGGATATGTAGATGATAACATTAGGAAAGTTAGAGCCAAAGTCTGGGAGGGCCCTATCATTAACCTAAGGAGTGGAAAGAAACCACACCACATTTTTCATACATTCAAAATACCTTTGGATACCTCCCCCTGGCCCCCAAAGAAATCACTAGTCCAAAATCCTTCATTTACTTCACATATAACCACATGGTCCTGTTCCTCTGACTGCTCTTTAACAGAAGGAATAGAGGAACATCCGCACAACAGAACAAACAGAAGTATCTGGAATGTGGCTCAGCCCATGCTCAGGTGGGAGACGTATTACCATGGCTCTACCTAAGTGCCACACATTCTGCAGACTGCAGGCACCATCCACCTGGATCTTTTGGAGGTCTCATGCCCTGTTCCTCAGGGTTGTGGCAAGATGCCCTCACACTGTCCTTGGGTTGTCAGCTCACTGAAGTCACTGCTGAGAGTTGATCACTTGACTTACGTGGCCTCAGGTCTGGTGGCTCCCTGCCTTTCTATACTACACCAGAGTCATGCAGATGTCACATAGCCATGTCCTCCCTGGGCTCTTGCTGCCTCTGTGGCAGCAGCCCTGTGCTGGAAGCGGGGGGCTGAGACACCAGCTCCCCCTTTCCTGTCCTTCACCCCCAGACCAGATAACTTCTCCCTCAGTCAGGGGGAAAGTCAGATTCCCTTCAAGTCTTAGTCAAAATGCTCAGAGAGAGCATTTGTTTGTCCAGTAAATATTTATTGAAGACTTACTATTTGTAAGGCCCTTTCTATGTGCCAAGAAGCAAAGCCAAGCCCCAGCCTGCAGCAAGCTTTCTTTCTGGTGCAGAGAATGTACAATAAGCAGCCAGACACGCAGTGTAACAAATCAGCAGGCGATGAGCTCTATAAAGACGAAAAAAGCAGGCTAGGAAGTGGTCTGCTACTTTTGGAAGGGCACCAGGCCTCTTAAAAATCTTCTAACTGTTCTGAAAATCCTGCAAACTCCTCTAAGATCTTAAGCATTTGATGCCCAAGAGCCTGGGAGTCTGGAATGCAGGCTGACTCTCTTTTTCACCCTTCCAACTCCTCCCTTTGGAGAGGCAATGAGGAATGAATAACCTCTCCATCTGCTTGAGTGGGGACAGAGCAAGAAGAAAATCCAAGATGAAAAGCAAACATGGTGTAACAGCCCCTCAAAGACAAGGCAGTGGGAGGGGAGCGAGGCGTGTCCCTCCCCAATAGGGTCTCGCTGTGATCTCCAATCCCCCAGCTCAATTTCTGAGTGGCTTTCCCCCAGTAACTCTTGTGCTCTCAGGGGTTGGAGCGGGCAGCACAGAGATTAAAGATGGGCAGGACAGTTCTGAGCTGCTAATCCCACGTCCAACCTGGCCTTCGTAATTGTTACCATGCTAACCCTTTCACAGGACCCAGAAACTCAGAGGATCGGCTTGAAAACATGTAAACAGTTTCAACTTGGAAAAAGTCAAATGTGCAATGCAGCGGGAGAGGCCCCAAGCCTGGGCAGCAAATCACATCCACCCCTCAGACTGCTCCCTCATGCCCGGTTTCTCTCCTCGGTTACCGTAATTGAGAGGGGCAAGGGTAGGGGAAGGCAGAAAAAAAAAAAAAAAAACAGGAGAAAAACTGCAGCCGCCTTCTCCTGGGCTCCTCCAATGTCATCTACCTTCCTAGATTTTGAATATCTTCTTTGCAAAAAGGCTTGGATGAGCTCTAGTTTTCTGTGGTACTTCAAAGTTCTTATCTTCTTGACGTGCTATGTGCTAAGATTGTACCCGCAGGCCCTGTCACAAGGCCTAGTTCCCCATGGCCAGATCCTTCAGGCCTCTGTACCTCCAAGAAAGGAGACAGCAGAGAAGCCAGTTGGTCCTTGGCTGATCTGAAGGACCAATCACACTGATCTCAGGGACCGCAGGTGTGGTCCTTAAGAGAAGCAGAGGCTGGGGACACTTGGCAGGCTGCTGGGGAGGGGGCATCCCACATCTGCTGGGAGCAGAAGCACTTCCACGTTGGTACTTAGAGATGCTTCCGTCTGTCTCATGATGGAGGAACAGAGCTCAGAATATGACCCGTGGTGACACGGAGAGGGAAATGAACTGTGAAGCCTGTCACACCACACAGCAACCGTGGGGCCTAGTGCACCTCCCCAGGCCACTGTGCCCAGAGACACAAGAGAAGCAGCCTTTCTACTGTTTCCATCCTGAACCAACTCAGGACCTCCTGGGAGCACTGGACACACTGCCGTCATCTTCCCCCAAATCAACCCCAATGGCCAGTGGTCTCCAACCTTTTTGGCACCAGGGATCTGCTTCAGGAAGACAATCTTTCTATGGGCTGGGGTTGGGGGGGATGGTTTGGGGATCATTCAAGTGCATTACATTTATTGTGTACTTTATTTCTCTTATTATTACATCGTAATATTTAATAAAATAATTATACAACTCAACATAATGCAGAATCAGTGGGAGCCCAGAACTCTGATCAGGCCATGAAGTAAGCTATGGGGAGCGGCTATAAATACCAATGAAGCTGTGCTCCCTCACCCCAGCTCACCTCCTTCTGTGTGGCCTGTCTCTAACAGGTCACAGACTGGTACCAGCTGGGGACTGGGGACCAGAGGTGTAGAACTTTCATACAAAGGACTGAATTGTATAGTGGCTCGTTACAGCCCTAGAGCTGAGAGCTGAGCTAACACGCGCTGATTAAGCTCTTATTTAGTGTACTGAGTATTGCAGCAAGCAGCCTCAGGCCCTCCGAGATCTCATTTACAGGCCGACGGCGTGAGCTGGAGCCCTGTGAGAGGGTCTTGCTGCATTCCTAGTCTTCGCCCCCAGTGTCTGACCGGTCCCCAGGACCTGTCAATTCCAATCCTACAAGTGTCTCCTGAATCAAAATCATTCTCTCTGCATTCGTTTTCAAGAGCTGCCATGACAACTCACCACAGTCTGGGTGCCTTCAGCAGCTGGCATTTGCTCTCTCACAGTTCTGAAGATCTGCAGTCTGCCATCCAGGTGTTGGCAGGGTTGAATTTTTCTGGAGGCTTGAGCGACAAACTGTTTTGTGCCTCCCTCGGGCTTCTGGTGGCTGCTGGCTGTCTTGGGCACTCCTGGGCTCAAGCTGCATCTCCCCCGTCTCTGCCACCGTCGTCACAGGGGCTCCCTCTCCTTGTCTCTGTGTTCAGATTTCCCTCTTCTTATAAAGATACCAGTCTTGGGTCAGGGCCCACGCTGATCCAGGATAAACTCATCCCCATTTCCAAAAAGGGTCACATTCACAGGTACCAGGGGTTAGGACTGAACGTATCTTTTTGAGGACACAGTTGAACCCCCTCTCAGGCACCATTGTAGCCCAGGCTTCACGGTTTTATCTAGACCGTTGCCCTGGCTTTCTGCTTAGACTGCCAATGATCGCTCCTCACAGAACATCTAAGCGTCGAACACCTCCCAGCCCAGAATGTAAGGTTCAAGAAAACAGAGACTCTGGCTGTGATGTTCTTTCCCCAGGAGCTAAAACAAGGCCTGAAACGTAAGGGATTTCCACAAGTATTTGTTGATTAGAGGAAATGAGGGAATTAATGAATGGAAATGTGTAGCCCACAAATAAATCAATTCTGTACTTTTTCCTGATACACTTGCCCCTTCTCTGTTCCCTGAAGTAGAAGGACCTTCTCTGTAGCATGGTGTTTCCATGTATAGTATAATTATTTGTTTGCCCAGCCAGAGTGTCGTTCTGTGAACTACATTCTGTGAACTACGTGGGGACAGATGCTGAGCCTGATTCACCTTGGAAGGCACAGAACAAACACATTGCCCGTCAGTATTCGTTGAACTGAATGAAATCTAGTCAAAAAGGAGAGAGAGAGAGAGAGAGAGAGAGAGAGAGAGAGAGAGAGAAACGTGAACATTCGTGTTCCCCCACCCCGGCAATTGTCTGCCTCCACCATGTGTGCAGAACTGGGGTGAGGGTGGGAGCCGGGCAGGAGAGAAAATTGCAAATTCTGTAAGTTCCCGTTTCTGCTGATGCTTGAAAATTATCTTTCTGAGTCAGCACAGGTATTTTGATACTGCCTTGAGATTTGGGGCATTTTTTTTTTTAAAGTCGTGGTTTAAAAACAAGTGCTTTCACATTTACCATCAAACTGATGGGGTTGGGTGGGAAAATAACCATCATGAGTATCTTTGAAATTTCTTTATCTTTTACATTTCTAGCTCAAGGTCTAAATCTGACAACATCCTTAAGGAACTCCCCTTTCCCCACCTCTCCACAGGCTGATGGGAGAATGGTCAGTTCAGGCATGGTTTGGTCTTCATAAGAACATTCTGATGGGGGTGGTGCTGAACACAAGGTCTAGAGGGCTGGGCTAGTGACAGAGGTAGTAACAAGAAATAGTCTCTGGGCTGCACTGAATTCCACTGTCCAGACAGACTTTGCTCATCAGAGAAGTAGCCATAACCTCCAGGAAAGAGCCTCCCTATAAGCTCTTGCCACTGAAAATCACTTCGAACTGTTAGAAACAGTACGTCCACACCACCCAATCAAGTGACAAATTTCACTGCTGCGTGTGGATGGCAAACTGGAGACTGCAGGGCAGGGGGCCAGCAGGACAGGCTGGAAAGGGATGGGAGGCTATGGAGGGTTGAATGGTGTCCCCCACATTTATGTTCACCTGGAATTTCAAAATGTGTTCTTAAATAATAAGGTCTTTGCAGATATAATTAGTTAAGATGAGTTCATACTGGATCAGAGGGGCCCTAAACCAGTGGCTGGTGTCCTTATAAAGACAGGACACACAGGGAGATCATGGAGGGAAGACCGCCTGGGGACACAGGTGGAGACTGAGCGATATACCGACAGGTCACGGAATGACAAAAACTGCCAGGAGCCCCGGAAATGGGAAGAGGCAAGGGAGGACTCAGAGCCTCTGGAGGAGCGTGGCCTGGGGACACATGGATTTTAGATGTCTGGCCTCCAGAACTGAGAGGATAAATGTGTAGTGTTTTAAATCACTCAGTTTGTGGTCATTTGCAGCCCTAGAAAATGTATATAGCTGCCAACAAAGTACACAGGGAATTATTAGGAGAAAAAAATTGTTTTTTTCATTTCTGCCGCTGAGACCTTCCGACTAGCTCAGGGTCAGCTGGGGGGTGAAGTGGAGATGGCAGCGGAGGTTGTACTGTGATAGAAACAGGGGCGGGGCGGGGTCCTCCGATGGACCGTGATGGCATGCGGTTGTGCTGTGCTAGAGATGAAAAGAAACAAGTGTTTGTATTTGTAAAAGCAGGACAACCTTCTTTAAAGTCACGTTTTCTTGAGAAAGGAGTTTTCTAAATTTCTTTCTTCTTCTTTGATCAGGGCATTATCTCTGCATGGTCAGAAAGCCAGAGTGTGTGAGGGTGTGGACCCCTGGGCCCAGTCCTCTGCCCTTGGAGATGCGGAGGTGAGCAAAGTGACAGAGACAGAGTCTGGGCACAGACGGACACTTGGGTTGTGTTGGAACAAGCTGAGGGAAACCGAGAGGATGGAAGAAGGGCTTTGTCTGCTTCCCTTTCAGGACACGGGTACTAGCCACCTCTCCACCCGCTGCTGTGGGCAGCTCACGTGCCACCTTGCAGAGGGCTGGGGCAAGCAGGCAGCTCTGAAGAGGGTCATACTCCCTAGACCAGGGCCAGAGAATCGGGGCAGAGCAGGCTTAGCCGGAGAGAACATTTGCTCTTGTCCATCCCTCCCCCAAAATCTATGCCTGTGACTAGGGGCTCGTAAGTAGGACTAGATCAGTTCCAGAGACAGAATTGCATTTTCTGATCAATCATTCTGAGGAGTAACGACTGTGAATTTTCAAGCCACCATAGGCACAAATATTAGTTCAGCGTGTGTGTGCGTGTGTGTGCGTGCGTGTGCGTGTGCGTG
Source organism: Nycticebus coucang (assembly GCF_027406575.1). Classification (NCBI taxonomy): domain Eukaryota; kingdom Metazoa; phylum Chordata; class Mammalia; order Primates; family Lorisidae; genus Nycticebus; species Nycticebus coucang. Next base: position 54,575,086 of record NC_069798.1, on the reverse strand, counting down.
TGTGTGTGTGTGTGTGCTTTCCTTGCTCACATCACAACATTGAATCCCAAACATTTTCTTTCCTACTTGGTTCTCAAAGGATTTCTCTGCCAACTTCAGCTTCCCAGAAACTCCTTTGTGAACCATTATGTTTCCTTCCACCTCTAAGGGGCAAGTTTATTTTAATGGATCCATCCAAAGGGGTCCCTGACTTTCTGGCCAAATCTGCACCATGGTCCCCTCCATGTTCCACCCTGCCTTTGACTCCCTTCATGTCGGAGCTGGGCCTCTAGGTCGCCGACCCCGGCCCATCAAACTGCCAGGACGTTGACTGCTGTACATTTTCACTCGTGGTATCGCTCCCCATGGGTGCCAGGGAGCCCACAGTCTCAGTCAGGTCCGAGGCGCCGGAGCACCTCAAAGGTGCTGCAGTGATCTCAGTAGGAGGAGGCCCAACTATCTTCTCCTGAGGCTCTTTATAGACGTGATCCTGTGGCTATTTGTACCACAGGTATGGAGACTGCCAAGCAATGATGTATGTGCTCGTGTGGTCTCATGCCTTTTAACGAGGGACCAATCCCTTATTACCCAGATATTCTTCCCCATTCCCTTATTACCAAGGTGTTTCTTTTCTGGTGTCTCCTACACCTTCATCTTAAAAGTATAGGTAGTTTGAAACTTGACCCTTACATTCACATTGCTACTGTACAACTCTGGGCCCAAAGTAAACTGGACATCCTCACTTTCAGTGCCTGGTGCCTGGCTACAGACACATAGTCATGCTCATGTCTTCTGAGGGGCACATACTTGTAACTGTGGCTCGAAGGAGTAGGGCACCGGTCCCATATGCCAGAGGTGGTGGGTTCAAACCCAGCCCTGGTTGAACTTCAAAAAAAAAACCACCTTGGGCGGCGCCTGTGGCTCAACGGGTAGGGCGCCGGTCCCATATGCTGGAGGTGGCGGGTTCAAGCCCAGCCCCGGCCAAAAAAAAAAAAAAAAAAAAAAAACCACCTCAATTGTTCATGATTAGAACAAAAGATGCTTCTCTCCCTCTGCTCAAAAGAGAACACAAGGCTTTGGTTTAGATCTAAAGAAGACCCAGGCAAACCAGGCACCACATTAGTGATGAGTGAGAGTTTTAGCTCAGTGGGAGCTGCGTAGTCACTGAAGCAGTTTTTCAGGTAGGAGAGCAAGATCTCAATAAAGGCTGGAAGAGAGAAGTGGCCTGAAGTGACAAAACCGTTCTACATATGTTGCCAAAGGTATATTGGGCCGAGGTCAAATTGGATGGCTGGCTGCTTATTTGTCGTGATTTTTGAGCTGTGTGCCTTGCACCAAGTTGAACAACACTCACTATGTTCTCTCTCAGGAATCTCAACATCTCAGGAGATGTTGTTTCTTGTGCTGAACGAAGAAGCTGTCCCTAATCTAATCAGGTGGCCATTTTTGCCTGCTAGGTCATCATCCCCTCCCTCCTAGGGGTGTCATTTTCTGCTGATTAGGCGGCCTGAGGACCTATAACTGTCCTCCCAACTTATGAGAGGAGATAGGATATAAGGAATCAGCAAGCCCCAAACCTGCCCTTTCTTCTCATTTTTTGGTGACAAACACCTGAGGCAGATGACCTGCCTAATATTTATGTTTATGTTCAGATTTTCCAGTAGCCGAATGATCGCTGCTGTGCACTTTGAAGCCCACACTGAATAGGCAAAGTACTAGTGTAGTAACCATGACAAGTATTTCCTGTTTCTAAAGTTTACAAGAACTTGCTTTGTATAATGTATTATTGTCAGCTCAGTACGGTTATTGCTATTACCTTGGTTTTGATTTTGCTCACAAATTCTAGAAACTATCAAGAGAGATACTGATTTGAAAATATTCTCCTAGAACCTGATTAAGATTTAATTTTCTCCCCCTTATTATCCAGTCTGAAATCTACAGTGCAGTTTCAGCCTGTGGGACATAAATAACACCTGTGTACTCGCCCCAGGCTCAGGGCTCACAGCAGGGATTCATTCTGAAGCTCTATGGGTCCTTACGAGGGGGATCCCTAGACCTCCTGAAACTATATGCCATGTTGTGTGGGTAAAACAAGATTTGGGGGGGAAGAAGATATTACTTTCATTGGCTCTTCAAAGCAGTCTGTAGCCCTCAAAGAATTAGCAAAGTTGGAGGCCCATGGTCATTGTCTTCTATTCTGTGGCTGTGATGATTGTTTGTGGTTTGAACTTGTCTGTGAGCCTGTGGAACTCTGCGGGATCCATGTGAGGGCCCACATTCCCACATGGTGCCATGTACCCAAAAGATGGGCCACTTAACGCATAGAGAAGGAGGGGGGAAGAGGTGCAGAGGAGCTCAGCACCCACCCCACTGTCTCTTCCCAGCCCCTCTGTAGAGCCCCCACAGCTTCTTCTTGGCTCAGTCTACTATGGTGCCATGCTGTGTCCTTCCCCTAACAACTCTCAGAAGGAACAGACAAGATGAGCTCTAGAAGCCTTAGGAATCAAAGGCAAGTCTCGGTCCCAGTGAAGCTGAGGTGTGAACCCATTTCCACCTTGGTGTTTATTTGCTGGCAGGTAGCAGAAGACCAACATTGCCGGGAACCCAGAGATGTCTCTCCAACCACTCACTTCACTGTGGAAGAAAGAGACTCAGAAAGATCTGGTGACTTCTCCAAAGCCACTTCCTGTGTAGCAAGATCCAGGACCAAACCTGGTTTTCTGAGGCCCAAACCTCTTTACACCACTCTCCTCTCACTTCCTCCTCCAAGTCCTGGTCTTCACGAGAGACACACACACACACACACACACTCCAAAGATTATTCAGAAATGCAGGGTGGAATTCAAGAAAAATCCATGGCTCTCACAGTCCCATCTTTTCTTATATTTGCCTGTCAGTTACACTTTATGGAAGTTCGGGCTCCCTCCCCACCCCAGCAAATTGCTATCAATGCAGGAAAAGACAGATGCGTGGCGGGTGGGGTAGGGAAGGACTGCTGTATTTCTGTCCTGTTTCATGTGAGAGTTTGCCCCTACATGGCCTCCCAGTGTGTCTATTTGACCATTCCATTCACATTCCATTCATATTTCTCCCTCACAATGCACATCTCAAGGTCTCTCAAGTCATACATTACTATGCCATTTTACAAACATAAACTTTATTGATGTAGGTAAGTACTTAGAGCAGGGCCCACCATGTGTTAAAGGCTACCTAGGGTTTAGCCAGGAGCAGCAGAGGTCACCACCTGAGAGGTACGTCACACAGCCCTTTCATTTGCACCAAGTTACCAGGCAAGGACCCCACTGAATGCACAGAGCCCTTAGCCCTAGGAAGGGCATGAGTCATGGAAACCCAGTCCTCTCCCAATAAGAGATCACATCAGCACTTTACAAACTCTATAACATGCCCAAGAAATCAAGACAGGAAGGTCACACCAGCCGACTGAAGACATCTTGCCTCCCAGCAGGGAATGGAAGGAAGAAGAGCTGGTCAGATGACAAGGGGGTTCAGGAGCAGGTTTCAGAAATCAGGGTATTTTAGAAGAATCTCAAGGAAGGCACAGTCTTCTACCTTATTCTATGCTATTTTAACATTAAGTGGAGCTTTGTTCTGGGCAACCAGACAACTCCTAAAAATAGACTCTGTTTCCTGCAATGTTCTAGTTTGCCTTAAGCTTTCTTTGGCTAGGGACTGGGCTATCTGTTTTCAGTTTTGCAGCCCCAGGTGGTATGGATTTGATCTATCAAATGACAAACCGAGGTAATGACACTGTGCCTATTGTGAGGGCTCAGCAGATATTATGAAAGGTTATCGGTGGAGGAGGCTACGGCAGCCTGGGGTGGCTGGGGAGAGGGGAGGTTCTCATTTGAAGATTCCTAGAACCTCAGGGGAACTGGGTGATGTGAGGAAAGCTGTTGAATACCTGCCCACTCCAGATAAGGAGGAAGGAACATGAAAAGAAAACATATGCACACAAAGAAAAAATGCATTAGAGAAAGACAATTATGCACAGTGTGACATATTGGCACACGGAAGCATTGCCCACTGAAACAAGTGAGGGAGTGCGTTTGGCTTTAGATCCCTGGCCTCTCTCCTCCGATGATCATCTTCTCGTATTTCCCCATTCTCCCTCCCGCACTCTACTTCAAGTTCACCTTGCACAGGCCCTTTTGATCCCTTGGCATTTTGACCAGCCCCTTGAGCTCCTTTTCCAGGAAAAGCACCCCTTGCCCTTTGGGACACTGTCCTTTCAGCTAATCCCTACCCAGAGCTGCCTGGTGCCTCCGGAGGGCTCCAGGGTGACCTTGACATGCCTTCTCTTCTGCTCCTCAGTGATGTGTTTTTCTCTTGCACCCATTCAGGTGCTTTTAGCCACAGTTGACAGAATGACCAACAAATAGTACCCTAAAACATAGGGCCCTTTGTGGTTCACAGGAGGCCTGGGAATGAATAGTACTGAAGGTCTCACCCTGGGCCTCATCTCATGCAGGAGACTGGGAGAGTACATGGTTTTCCAGCTGCCTTAGATAGAAGTAGCAAGAGACAAGGGGGGTTGGGGATACTGTTGAGTTAGTTACCCAATAGTGTCTATGCCTCTGCCCTCTCTAATCCCCAGGCCAGGGCCCTGAGACTGCCCTGAAACGTTTGAGAATAATCTCAGAATTGGTACATGTGAGAGCGCAACCTGTGAGTGTTGCACTGCAGGGATATTGCTGTTAGGGTGGAAGAGACGAGTCAGTGGTGCCCTGCCACGCGTTGTCCTGGCACAGAGCTCTTCAGTTCCATCCACTCGGCTTGTCAAGAATTATTACTTATCTTTTCCACGTGCAGCTTGTCTCTTCAACTGGATTATAAGTTATTTGAGAAGAGGGATCTTACCTCACACCACCTTCCATTGTTAGCATCATGCACTTGGCTGGGATCAGGTCACTGTCATGGAGTGGACAAAGAGGAAGCACACCTTTCTGTTGGATTCATGGCAAACATACGCCGGAGGCAGAAATTTTGGAAAGGCCAGCAAATGAAAACAACGTATTGTTTGGGAACCAGAGGCATTGTTGAATGGGGTTTGGGTTGAAAAATGGTATGCAAGCATTAAGTTTTCAAGCTTAGGCTGTTTTCAAAAAGAGGCTCAGGAGTGTTACTAAATTTGGTTTACCCTTCCCCTGCTGTATTCATTCATCTGGTTACTCATTCAGCAAAATTCTTTGAGCTCCTTCTGTGTGCTAAGTTCCAGAGACTCAGAAATAAATAACAGGGTCTCTGCCCTTAGAACTTGTGCAGAAGCCGAGGGATCAATAGATGGGTACTCTGCAGGTAGGAAGGCCAGCGGTAGAGGATTCACAGCCCTTGGGGCAGGGGTTGCTCTAAGTGCTCCGATGAGAAAAACTGGGTCAGAAAGGGCTTTGTGGGTAGCCTAGCAGACTTGATTTAACTCCTGGCTCTGTCATTGACGGTGGAACCCCAGGGGGACTTCTGACCCCTGAACAATATTGGCCTCATGTATCAGCTCTCAATTAATGCCTCTCAGGTCTGAATTTATCCTTTAATACATGCTCTGTGCTAATAATTCCATTACTGTCCTTTAAAGTAAGCATGATGTTAAGCTTCCTCAGTAGAATGTGCTGGAAGGATGCTGCAGGGGGAAGAGGATTCTTGTAATTTCAGCATTGGTGGGGTTGGTGAGAGGGACATGTGTTCATCTTGCCCCAGCTCCAAGGCCCAGAGTGTGGTGCACCTGCGACCTTGGAGGGTCAGCCTAGTGATAACCTTTCTGTAGCCTTGTCTGTTTAGAAAGCAGAGCCCCACATGGCCTGCCTCCCCCTACTCTGAAGGCCTCCTTCTCGGACCAACACCAAACTGCCCCAATAAGCCCCTGTGTGGCCTATACACAGCCACCAAGGCCTGGAGCACACAGCTTAGTTCCTCTACATTTTAGTCTGTTTTCTGTTGCTTATAACAGAACACCTGAAACTGGGTTATTTCTAAAGATAAGTAATTTATTTCAGTTATGGAGGCGGAGAAGTCCCAGCTTGAGGGGTTGCATCTGGTGAGAGCCTACTTGCTGGTGGGGACCCTCTACAGTCCTGAGGCTGGGCAGGGTATCACATGACAAGGGGGCTGAGTGTGCCAACACACTAGCTCAGGTCTCTCTTCCACTCCTTAGAAAGCCACCGGTTCCCCTCCCATGATAACTGGATAATACATTAGTCCACTAACCTGTTAATTCATGAATAGATTAATGCATTCCTGGGGACAGAGCCCTCCTGACCCAATCACCTCTTAAAGACCTCACCTTTAAATGCTGCTACATTGGGGATTAAGTTTCAACATGAGTTTCAGAGGGGACATGCAAACCACAACACTCGGCAAAGCCCCCACCCCTACCACACACAACCCACATATCTGAAGGCCTCAGCCTTTGCCCCAGACTCCCCTGCACGCCCCTGCCTGTACTTGGAAGGGTGGTCTATTGCTTGCCCAGCAATTCTAGACCAGCTCTGGCCTGGCTAAAACCGCAAACTTTCCTGCTACCTGGTGGCCTAATCATACCTTCTCCAACTAGTTTTAAACCATTTCCAAGTTTGTCCTTCCTTGGGACTTTCTTTCACCTAGAATGTTATATGGACTTTCCTTCTACCTTAGACCACTCTTCTATCACTGTTAACTCTTTATATTAAACTTCCCTTATGTAGACGACTGTGTGCTTTCTATGACTGGACCCAAGCCATTCATCCCATCAGTAAAGAAGAGACCATAAAAATGTTTATTTCAGATTTATTTTACAGATCAAATGAGAAGGACTTTGCAAAGCCCATAGCTCAAGGCTGTGCTCATCTGGGCTGTTCAGTTTCCTCTTGGCCTTAGCTACTTCTTTCTTTGCACAAAGAGGAAGGAAAATTAATGTCAGTGAACGCCTTCTGGGCACAGGGCAACATTCCAGGCACTTGACAAGATGGTGCTGACGTACATGTGGTTAGCCTTAGAAGAGGAGACAGAGGGTCAGAGAGGCTAAAGAGGTTACCCAGAGTCATGCATGCCATAGTCAAGATGGGCTACAAGCCAATCACATTGCCAGTGTTCTGAGTCCACACACCACAAACCATGATGGGCTTTCTCCTAGAGCCCCAAACACCCCTTCTGTTCACCTACATAAGAACAATTTCCCTGCATAACAAAATCTCTTGTGTCTCCTCATTCACCCCATGATAAAAGCAGCTGAGCAGTAGGGGAATCATTGGCTGGCATTCTATTGTGATGACCTAACTAAATGATCTGCTCCTAAAAGAAAGATCTGATTCATTTGAAAGGTATGAGTCTGTGGTTTCCCTTTCTCTGTGAGCTGGAAGCTGAATGAGAACCAAGGAGCCTGCTCTTGGAACTGATGCTATCACCATTGACAAATATGTGCTGGGCTGCTAAAGGCTTCACTTTGAAAAAACTCCCATTGGTTGAAATCAATTTATGGAATTTAACATCAGCAGTAGACCAATGGTATGGTTTGTTGGTGGAACATAACTTCTACAGGCCAGAAATCTTTGTTACGTTCCCTGAAGTTTTCCAGATGCTTAGAACAGTGCCCAGTATGTAGAAGATGTTCATTAAATGTCTGTCAACTGTATAAATGAACAGTCAGGGATTCACCATATTTCTTTACATGTGGAGCTTCACTAGGTTATTTTAAAATATGATTTTAATTTAAAAACAAGAAGGAGGGAACAAATCTTTTTTTTTTGAAACAGAGACTCACTATGTCGCCCTTAGTAGGGTGCTATGGCGTCACAGCTCATAGCAACCTCCAACTCTTGGGCTTAAGTGGTTCTCTTGCCTCAACCTCCCAAGTACTGGGACTACAGGCACCTGCCACAATGCCCGGCTATTTTTTGTTGCAATTGTCATTGTTATTTTATTTATTTATTTATTTTTTGGCCAGGGCTAGGTTTGAACCTGCCACCTCTGGCATATGGGACCGGCGCCCTACTCCTTGAGCCACAGGTGCCGCCCGTCATTGTTATTTTAGCAGGCCCAGGTGGGTTTGAACCCACCAGCCTTGGTATATGTGGTTGGCACCATAACTACTGTGCTATGAGCACCGAGCCCGAGGGAACGACTCTTAATAGGAACAAGAGTATTTTGTAAACCAAGGGATGACAGTATGATCTACCCCAGTGACCAAACTCATCCTAATCAAAGCTTGTTTGTCCTGTATTTCCTTGTCCTCTTCCAGGAATCAGCCTATCATTCTGTTGATATGGTAGCAATCAATAATGGGTGGAGAAGAATAAAAGCATATCACAGCATCTTTTTAATTGAAGTCCTTTTTTCCAAAGGACTTCAGTTCTCTTGTCCTGTGCCTGGCAGAGAATTCTACACATTGCAGCTCTCCCCTCCCCAAATATCTGTTGGCACTGAAGACACTGTGATAACAGCACAACCTTAAAATAAAGGACTGACAGGAGGTGGGAATTCAGGCAAGACGGAAAGGTCTGAGACAGACCTGTTTGTGTTCTAGGTTGAACAGCTCACCTCTGCTTTCTTGCCTAATAATTCAGTATGTTTGTGCTATAGCACATTATTAAAAAATCTGAAATAATAGATGGAAAAAATACTTTCTACATGTGTTATAGAAGTTGAGGAGACGAAACTGTATATACTTGAAGCTCTTTAACACTTAAAAAAATCCCTGTTTTTTTCAGAAGTTATCTTTTTTGTTTTATCTTCTAACATGAGGAAGGCAAATGGACATAGAAAAAATATATATTTTTTCTTTTTAGAAACATCAGGATGTGAGCCAGTAGTGCTTATGATGAAAAGTCACCTTTAAAATAGGGTTGTTTCAAAGCCAGAAGTGGATGAAAGTCTAAAACCAGTGGTTCTCAACCTTCCTAATGCTGTGATGTATTTTCATTGTTACAAAGGGAGGTCGCGACCCACAGGTTGAGAACCACTGGTCTAAACCCTTTAAAGTGTAGAGGTTTAATGGGTGAAGTTGGATGGAATTGTCTCAGCTGGTTCATGGTTATTTCATTTATTTATTCTCTCAACAAGTACTTCTGAAGCACCTGCTACATGCTAATTACTATAACAGGCCTTGAACACAACACAGAATGGGAGCTCCCTGCAGACAAGCACTTGCCTTTCTTGTATCCTCATTACCTGCACACTCCCTAGTACTTTGGAGGCATTTGGTAAATATTTGTTGGATCAATAAGTGGTCCTAGCCCTCATGGAGTTTATACTAAATTTCCTTTTGTTCAGTTAACATTTTTATGACAACAAAATGATGAGGACTCAAGTAGCCTTGGGTGGGGTGGGGGAGCATGTGGAAAGAAGTAGAGTTACATTATTGTCCTGTTTTCCACTGGCAGTGTGTATAGGAATTGATCACAAGGTAGTAAGACAAATTCTCACGCGTGATTGATGGAAATCAGCCTCAGGATCTGGCAGCTGTATCAGGCACATGAACAGTTCAGCTCAACTTTGCCATATGGTGGGAGAGAGACGTCATCTTCTTCCTTCTCTGAGACTAACCTTCTGTGCCCTGCACACTTGAATGGTGCTGCTCCAAGGCAGAAGCTCCAGGGGCAACGATTGAGCTGTTTGCCAAAAGTTAGCAGCAATTCTCTTCCTTCTCCTTGGCTAGACCTAGTTTTATTTTGAAATAACTGAAGAGCTGAAAGTTTTATAAGAATTTAGTCAAAGCATTACTGCTTTCTGTAACAATACCCTGTAACACAATATTCAGACAGCACCATAATAGGTTCTGTCCTTAGAATGTGAGATTGTTTTCACTTCCCTTCCACGCCTTCCTTCCCGTGTCCATTCTCCTTTCCCTTCTTCTCAGAAACTTATGCAATCTCATATCCACCTTCTGATGGAGGTGGTCTGCCTGACATACGACATTTGATTTCAGGGAGGCATTCTGGGATTTTTATAACCTTCTCTTGGGCAGACATGATTGGCAGGGCTAGTAGCCAATCATAATTCCATTACTCCATTCAAGGAAGGTTCAAAGGACTGGCCTCTCTTTTCCTCAGTATTTTTGTCTTTGTTTAGTATTGCTATTACTGAATACTGAGCATTTTATCAAGAAAAGAGGTTTATGTGGCTCATGATTCTGGTGACTGGAAAGTTCACGTTTGGGAACTGTACCTGGTGAGACCTCAGGCTATTTTCACAAATGGTAGAAGGTGAAGGGGTGGGGGTGCTGTCTGTGCATAGACACGTGTGTGGAGAGAGAAAGCAAGTGAGGGGAGGTGCCAGGTTGTTTTTAACTAACAGCTCTCACGGGAATTAATGGAGTGAGAACTCATTGTACCCCGAGGGACAAGGGACAGTATTATTCTATTCATGAGAGATCTACCCCCGTGATCCAAACACGTCCCATCTGGCCCCATCTCCACCACTGGGAATCAGATTTTGACACTGGGAATCAGATTTTGACTGAGAGCATAAACATCCAAACCATGGCAATAACTAAGCAGCAAAATTTTATATTTGGGGGACAAAGGTCACTCATTACTACTTTGTAAGTACTATATATTTCATTTGGTATGGTCATGTGAAATTACTCTTTTTGGAAAGATGCAAATTTTGTTGTGACCAAAATAGTTAATGTTCCAATTACTTCCATCTTTCTCTTTGAGAGAGAAAGAAAAAAATTGTTAATAAATAATGATGGTCAGGAGGCTTTTTGCTCATAATGGTGAATTTGACAAAGGGTCTCCTGGAACACAGAGTTGTTTAAGTTTGTGGTTTTTCAGGAAGTCTCCCACAGCCAGAGAGAGTTTGGGGATTCATGTTTAGATTTCAATCATCCCTGCCACTCTTGTTTTCCATTATTGCAGTCACCAAGGATTAACACTCTTGGGACTGCAGTTATGTCCTATTGTGGGCTCTCCTCGGAACAATTCTATTAATACCACTTTTCATCTTCCTAGGTGCAAATTCAGGAAATGGTCAGGGAGAGACGCCAGATGCCAGCTTTCTCAGAGCCTGCTGGGGAGGAGTTTCCATTCACTGGGATCATGGCAAATTCTTTCCCCAACTTAGGAGATGTCCACAAGGATAATACATCACTGGACCAGTCCCTGGAGGTTGAAGGCTGTATGCAAGGCCCACAGCACAAAGAAAAACAAGACAGAGATGGCAACACACCTGAAGATTTCTGGGAAGGCCTAAAATATGAGCTTAGCTACCCAGGACCCAATGATGAAACTCTGTCCCCAGGTGCAATCTCAGGACATCTCTCCCAGGGAGCCAGCACTGACCCCAGGGAGCCCAAGTCTCTCTCTGTTGCTGCCCCTGAACCCACAGATACTGACATCGCTCTGGAAGATGTGCATGATGGGCCAACAGGCAGAGAAGCAGTGTGTGTGATGGAGTGCCGTGAAGCCGATGGCCCAGGGACATGTTGTGATGCCATGGAGTCTCCAGCTGGGGTGCCAGCTGATAAATATTTACCTCAAGAAATTTGCTCCACGGACTTTGAGCTGGCAGTGGGGTATAGCAAAGTGTCTGATTTATGTTCTTCTGATGCCAAGACATCAGTCCTTTTTCAAACACAAGGTTCTGAGTGTCCACAGTCTCCAGGAGGAGGCAGTGAGGATGGAAACTCCGCTGGGTCCCCCCTTTTTGTCAGCACTTTCACCTGGAACATTTCACGCCAAGCCAGTGAAGATGAAAATCTAGCCGAGGTGGAGAATTCCTGTTTCATGTTGGCCTCCACGGTACAGGCTGGCCAGGAGAGGCCGAGCCCTGGCAACTCAGGTGGGCCTGAGGAAACACAGCTCCTTCCTTCTGAGAACAACTCTCTCACGCCATCAAAAGACGGAGGTGACGGGAGCCCCAGGACCTTTGTCACAGACACAACAGACATGCCAGCCAGCCATAGTTCCACGGTGAAGCTCCCTCAGAAGACATCAACATTAACCACTGATATTGAGTGTCTCCAAGTAACCAGGGAAACCGAGGACCTGTCAACTATTAGTATTGCCACCAAAGTCCACCCAGCCAAATACCTTGCTGTTTCAATTGCAGAGAGCAAGCCTGCAGAGGGCGCTGAGGAGAGTTCACCTCAGACATCAGATGAAAAGATTTCCCAATCTCCTTCCAGTGTACAGTGGGGTCATATTTTAAGTGGTTCCACAACAAAATCTACGAAAGAGCTACTTTGCATGGTGCCCGGAGTGTGCGGCCATGTTCCCTGGCCCCTGGAGGGAGAGGGATCCTGTGGCATTTTCCCCCTGCAGGTGGATGACCTGTCTGGAGGGAAGGGCCAGACGATGGACAGAGCAGACAATTGGAGCCTTAATGAGAATTTCCCAGAAAGAGATGAAATGGAGCAGAGGGCCCAGCAGGAGGGTCTGCCCCCGTGGGGTTCTGTTTCTACTCCTGAGTCCCAAGGCAGTTGGCTCACAACATTTGCTGCACAGGAGGAAATAAACTTGATGCCCTCGGGCCACTCACCAGCAAGCTCTAGGGCAGAAATGGGGCAGAACTCAGTAGTGGGGACCTGTGTCTCCAGGGTGGCTGATGCGACTGTGGGAGAAGACAGCCAGGCTCTGAGCAAGGTCCCCCCTCCTCCTAATGTCCCACAGGAGGAGTCTGAAGTTGTAGGGCCAGGAGCCGGGGAAGCAGGCAATGAGGTGAAGAGCCTAACTCTAGAGGGTTCTGGTTCAGAAATCTGGCCACCAAGACCAATGACAAACTCTGAGGGTAAGGAGTTAGAATCTGGTCCCATAATTCCTGCAAGGCCCTGGGCTGCATCCCACATCCGAGAGGTAGATGCCTCTGCGCCTGGGCTGGGCCCCTCTGAAATGGCAGTGTTACCTCACAGTCCTCTGGAGGCTGACTCAGCCCTTGCTGATGGCAGAGAACCCCATAAAGAACCAGCCATCAGAGCACACAGGACGAGTCTTTGTTCCCAGGATCTGAGCCAAACCCGACTCTGGGAGTCGTCCGTGGACCCTGTGGATGGAAAGGGATTCTGTGTCTGTGCTGCTGATTCGCCATCAGGGGCCTCTGAAACCGCAGGGAAGGAAAATGCTCACGGTGCCAGTCAAGACCAGAGGGAAAACCAAGTCACAGGGGCTTGCCCTGCCTTCCTCGTGCAGTTGCTGACCTGCTCTCACATCCCAGAGTCGTCTGTGGATCCCACTGATGATGGCGGAGTGGCGGAGGGCAGGAGGGCTGACCAGGCCACTCTGGGGGGCGTCAGCGAGGGGAGTGAACCAAATGGCAGAAACTCAGGCTGGAGATTGGAAGTCCAGCCGGTCAGGTGGTGTGCCCCACATCCTGGTGAGGAAGGGGAGAGAATTCCAAGTGGATGCAGCTTAAGCCAAGTTCAAGAAGGCAGTGACAGGAGCTTAGGGGTGGCTGGACGAAGTAAAAAGGACAAAGCAGAGCTGATTTCCCCCGCTTCAGCTCTTTCTAGTTGTGCAACAATGACTCATGCTTCTGTGGGGGTTAATACTCACAACTCCACAGGCCAGGGTCTTGCGGTTCCTGAAAATGACTTAGTTAAGCCCAGACACCATCCATATGTACTTTCTGACTCAAAGGAAAGGGGATCTATTGAGAAGGAGTGTGAGAAACATTTTACCTCTTCTACTGATCTTACGCAGTCTCCTCTCACTTCACCTCCTGAAGGAAACCTCACAAACTGTTTAATAAGCCACAGAATTGAGGACGCAAAAATGGAGGTGCCTCAGATTGGGGAAACCGAACCCCCAGACTCATCAGGCCCTCCTGCAGTGACTTTGGCACCCACTTCAAGAGAGCGTGAATCAGACAAAGCTCACCAGTTATTGCAGGACCCACGTCCGAAGGGCACCCTGGGCTGTGTGAACAAGCCAAGGGTGGCCCAGACCAGTAAATTCTCAGGGGCCCGACCGATAATGACTGGGTCAGAGGAGGGCAGGAAGAAGCAGGAAATGCCAGGAACTGGACATTTAGCTGAGGGAGTAAAGAAGAAAATCCTCTCTAGGGTGGCAGGCCTGAGGCTACGATTAGAAGAGAAAGAAAATGTCAGAAAGAACTCGAGCTTTCTTAAAAAGATGCCTAAACTTGAAAGGTCCTCATCACACACAGATGAGAAAAAAGAGCCCAAAAAGCCATCTTGCAAAAGAGAAGGAAAAGGTGAGGCCCTGGTGCTTTCTATCGTTGTTAAAGTTTGGGTTTATAGACCACGTGTCCAAGAGTCCTATGTTATTAAGGTGAGTGTCCCCAGGTGGACCACAGTTGTGGCCACGTGGCTTGGGCACTCTGTATCACAATCCCCTGGAGGGCCAGTGTTTCTGACTGGCCCTTTGATGTGTGACTTAAGAATTTGCATTTCTGGGCTTGATGGGTGACACCTGTAATCCTAACTATTGGGGCGGCTGACGGTTTGCTTGAACCTAGGAACTTAAGGTTGCTGTGAGGCAGGCTGAGGCATGGTATTCTAGCCTAGAAAACAGGGTCTGTCTCAAACAACAACAAAAAGAATAAAAAGACTTTTCATTTCTAACAAGTTCCATGGTAGCCTAGGGGGAGAATGACACTTGAGCCATTGATAAAGACCACCAGCAGGTATACTTGGTTGAGGGACTGATTATGGTGTCTCTCTGTTTCATTATAATTTTCACCAGAAAAAAATTATTGAAAAGAGATAAACAGAAACATTAATCAGTGTAGCCAATTAGTATACTTAGAAAGACCAGACATTAAATGGGATTGATGGAAAAAATATGTCGTTATAATTTGGGATTCTCTTCTTTAATTGATTGTTCATTAAAAATGGCTTCATTGAACCTTGGTGTTTCTTCCAAATGTGAGTATAAAACTTCCTTACGACTCACCCTGTCCATTTTTCCGATTCTACTGTCCCAGGTTTCAGACCACTGGATCCTCAAAACCCCTTGTAGTTATTTCTGCCTCACATGGGGAATAATTTCAGCCCCAAATTCCATTCTATAGCCCAAATTTTACCTCTTAATTCAGAGCTCTTCTTTCCTGTCCCATGTACCCATGTAGAAGTCAGGAGAGAAAACACCACATCACGTGACAGAGGCCTGACTGCGCTGGAGCAGAAGGTGCTGCCCTGTGTGCTTGGAAGGGAGGAATTTGCTCCGCCCTTAACCAGAGTCATCAGGTGTTTGGTATTTGCTCCTCCCTTAACCCAGTCCTGAGGCTGGTGTTTGTAATTCCCAGCACACAACCAAAGGGCTTTAGCCTTGTCACAGAAAGAATTAAAGACAAAATTACCTTCTGAAGAGTTCAGAGGTATCCAACCCAGTTATCAGTGTAAAGATTTTAAAACCTATTTAAAGAGAATGAAGCAACGTTTTAAAAAATCTAAAAAGTGGTTTCAGCCCAGAGGCTGATAGATTGCCCATTCTTGCCCCTTTTGTGTGGGGATTTCTTTTTCAGGGAACGACAGATAATCCGAGCACTCTATTTGGAATTCTTGCCCATAATTACTCAACTGATCTGTAGGGGAAAGGATTAGCCACTTCTGGGGAAAAGTTTGATTTTAGCCGCAGCACAGCCCCTTCAAAGCACTAAAGGTTGCAAAGACAGAGTGTGTGGTGTTCTGGGAGGGGCTGGTGCCAGCAAAGTGGGTAGCGGTGAAGGCAGAGGACCATGGGGTAGAGATGACGGAAGACTTTTCCAGGCTGTGAATGACTATTACTAATGCCACCCAGGACATGGAGACCATTCCAAAGGCAAAGGTTCAGAGCTGGGGACATTTGCAGGTGGCTACTGTGGGAGGAAGCTGTGACGTGGTGGTGCAGAGTATGGATTAAGAATTGTATTGTTTGGGTTCAACTCTGGCCTCTGCTAGTAACTGCTAGCCTTGCACAAATGTGTTAGCCTCTGGGTGCCTCAATTTCCTCACCTGTAAAATGGGGGTACTGACAATAGCACTTATCACAGGTATAGAAATGTATAACAATTTGAACAGTGCTTGACCGAGCACAAACTCTCGTGGTTATTAGCTACTTTAAAAAAAAAAATTATTAAATTAAAAATGAGCCTATTTTATGCCAACTGTTATGCTCATGAAATAAATCAAGAACTTAGTTCAGACACAATGATCTGAGTTGATATCCACCTGGTATTAGAAGAAAATGCGGTGCTTGTGTGCTGTGCACACCTGCGCTCCAGGGCTGCCGTGAGCCCGTCCAGCTGCATTTCTGTCTCCATCACATAGACAGGGATCCTTCCCTAAGAATCTTTCTCTGAGCCAATTTCATGTTTCCTGAAAATCATCGTTCAGTCTGCTCCCCATTTCATGCCCTTCCCTCCACCCCCAATCTCCCATGTTTAATACTTAGCAACAGGTTACGGCAAATGTGGAGACATTAGTATCTCCACATTACCCATGAAGACTGTCACCACATAGTGTTGGAAGGGCCCTCAAAGAAATGTCCCAAATTGGGGTGGGGTGGGGGGGCCTTGGTCCATACGTGGGCCACGGGTTTCAGAGTTTGCTCCTGGACACAGTCTCTGCCTGGCCAGGAGCCCATAGGCCAAATGAACTGAGATGGGTTTTGCCATTAAGAAGTACTCTGTGTAATTTTCTCTCACATTTAACACATGGACTAATTTCATGATAGTGCAATTTGAGGCAATGGAGCTAACAAAGCCTCAGGATCTGTGACTTTTGGCGTGGCTGTGGATTATATAGTTTAGTAATCATATTCTCGTTTGTCTTACCAAAGCTATGGAGTTATGGCACTTAATTTGTAATAGACTCACACCACATTTCCAGTAGTCTCAGTCTATACAAGGGCTGCGATCGCTGCCATCTCGTCTTGTTCTAATGTCTATGCTGCCACCCAGGGGCTGCCCTGGCTAATTACATATTTGCCAGTCAGGCCACGTTCTCATCACTGATAAAAATAAAAGGCGATTTTCAAAGGTCTTAGCCCAACCGGTGAACATGGTTTCCTTATTGCTTCTATTTCATTCTTTCTTGCTAATGAGAGTGATATCAGACTCCAGTTCATGAGGTTATCTTCTTTTTTTTTTTAAATTTTTTTATTAAATCATAACTGTATACAATGATATGATTATGGGGCATCATACACTCACTTCATAAACCATTTGACACATTTTTATCACAGTGGTTAACATAGCCTTTCCGGCGTTATCTCAGTTACTGTGCCAAAACATTTACATTCTACATTTACCAAGTTTCGCAAATACCCCTGTAATATGCACCACAGGTGTGATCCCACCGATTCCCCTCCCTCTACCCACCCCCCCCTTCCCACTTCCCCCTATTGTTAAAGGTTATCTTCTGCGAAGAGAACTGGGATCAAGGGGGAAAGATGAATGAATATCATTCAGCAAATAACTTATTGTTGAGTTGTCTTTTACATTTAGGGGGCTTCATCATTGTTACCTGGATAATTCAGACTTTATTCAACTCCTTAATCCCCAGATCTGATTTTGACCTAGATCATCTGGTAATCATTTAAAAGCATCTTTTATTTGGCTGAGGCCCTACAGACTAGATACCTATGATTCTCTCGAACCTCACCCTCTTTTAAAAAAATCTGTTACATTCTACCTCACTTTAAGTATTACAGACCTCACCCAAGGAATTTTAAATAATAGAAGTGAGAGTTTTCTATTAGATTAATTTGTTCTTTTTCCTTTGGGGGGGTCATGAGAGATCAATTTTTTTGTAAGTTTTAATTTTTTTAATATAAAAATTTTTTAAATTTGACCTATTGGTTTTCTTACTGTCTGGGCAAGCCCCATCTCCCTCAGAACTCAATTTTCTCATCCTACGTTGGGAATAACTATTATTATTCCTGACTCTCAGATTGTTGTGAGAATTAAACGAGATGACATGCAGAAACTTTTGCCTGCACTGACCTTCAAATCTCTTGTTTCTAGCTCCAGTATTACTGAAAAAGATTCAAGCTGAGATGTTCCCTGACTACTCTGGAAATATAAAATTAAGCTGCCAGTTTGCAGAAATTCATGAAGATTCTACTATCTTGTGGACAAAGGATTCAAAGTCAATAGCCCAAGTCCAGAGAAGGTGTGATTTCTGCCCTGTTACTTTTCACAGGTTGCTTATTTATTTCACCACATAGTTGTAAAAGAATATAATAAATTATAGGAAGTGAAAAGGAAAATTGAAGTAGAGATTCCACATCCATAATATCCGAGTAAGTAATGGCAGCCAGATGTCCAGACAGGGAGAATGATGAAGGATTCTATCCCAGCTCTGCCACCATTGAGCTCTGTGGTCTTTGGAAGTCACAGAATCTTGCACTAGGTCTTTAAAGTCAGGGGAACGTGTCAAATCATATTCTAGTCTGAGGTTCTGTGGTCCTGAGATTAATGAGCTCTCTGTGTGTCTGTGAGATTTGCTTGTGTTTGTTTTCTGTTTCATAAATTCCCATTGATCTGACAAAGGTCAAACAAAGCTAAGAAAGTCAATCAAATGGAAAATGAAAACAATTCATGAGGTTACAGAAAAGTAACAGCTATCAAGGGTGATAGGCATCCATCTCCAAAAAAACCATTTTATTTCTGGGTCTCAAGAGTATTAGAGAGGCAAATGAGGAGAGAGATGCGAGTTAGAATCATTCCCAAGAATACCCCGTATCAGATCAACCATTAATGGTACCTTAAATACCTTCTTAGCAATAAATGCTTACTCAAGTGAGCTGATGAACTCAAGTTTCATTGACACAATCTAGAAACAAATCACCTGGTTTGATGGCAACAGTCTTACCGAACCCTCAAAAGCTTCATTCTGCAGGGTGCTGGGCTCATGCTGTTCATCTTAGCTCTCTGAGAGGCTGAGGTGGGAGGATTGCTTGAGCTTAGACCTATCTGAGCAAGAGCAAGAGCAAGACACTGTCTCTATTAAAAAATAGAAAAACTAGCTGGGCTACTTGGCTGGCATCTATAGTCTCAGCTACTTAGGAGGCTGAGGCTGGAGGAACACTTAAGCCCCAAAAGTGGAGGTCACAGTGAGCTAGGATGAGGCTCTTGCAATCTAACTGGGTGACAGAATGAAACTCTGTCTCAAAAAAAAAAAAATAATAATAATAAAATAAAATAAAATAAAAATTAAAATTAAAAAAAGCTTATTTCTGCCAAAAGAGGTCCACTTCAGCTCCCTGAGTCATAGGTGTTCCTAATCCCTTAATTTTGTCAGAAGTAGATTGAAAAAATGAGAAAATCTGAGAGTTTTCTTGTTAATTAAATTAAATATGTCTGGTTGGAACATATGTGGTATGTCCAGAAATAATTCCCCAAGAGCAGCTATGGAATACTTGAGCTATAGTTTCACTTCTATTAACATCACTCCAGAGAAGGCCTACAGTGTGATTGATGTAATAACCGCTTTGTATAAAATGCCACCATTATCCTGATGGTCTAGGTATGGCTTAAGAAGAATCATAATGGAAAAGAAATGATATGATTTTTAAATCAGGGAGGTTCCCTATAGCTTTATAAAACAGTACTAGTTTGTCATTTTAAATTATTTTCTGAAGCTGTAGAACAAGTAACCAGCATTTTCGGAATTTTTCAATGAATCAGCCTTGCTGTGAGCTCAGAATTGGCACTTGAATCTTGCAGGCCTCCTTTGCACTTGTGGTGTGTTTACACAAATGTAAACCTTATCTAGGGAGTATATGTCATTAGTAAGCATTCTGTTTACTACTGATGTGTGCCTAAGGCCTAAAATTCCTGCTGATGTTCACTTCATTTCTTCTTGGCAACAGTCTCTGGCTTAGTTGAAGTCGTTTGTTTTCTCCACTCTAACTCCTTTGTTTTCTGAGAGATCATTTGCATTATTTGATGGGTTTCCAAATGCTAGCTAATTTCTTTCACCCTTGCTTCTCAAATAATAATATGAACGTACAGCAAAGGTCTTCTTGAACTTATTAAATAATGAGGGAACTAATAATATGACAAAACTCTTCAAAGGCACATTTGAGGAGTGAAGATTTATATGGCCAATCAGACAAAAGAATGCAGAAATAAATGCTCAAATAGAAACTGGTTAATGTTCAGCAGGTTGTAAACCTTGGGGGTTATCTTTTCTAATCCCCGTAACATGTAACTACAGGTTAACATGTACCTTGAAAGTGTCCGAGTGGGGCCTATTTAAATAAGACCAAAGCACTCCTCTGTAACTAAATAACCCCTGAGTGGGAGCAGTGACGTGCAGTCATCTTCTTGTCTTTGTTCCCAATTATGAGTACTTTCCTAAACAGGCTAAAGTTTGGAAATATGGTGTCAGAACACTCTCTGGTGGTGAGGGCAAGATTAACATACTCTGGTGGTGCCCATAGCTCAGTGGGTAGGGCGCCGGCCACATACACTAAGGCTGGTGGGTTCAAACCCCACTTGGGCCAGCTAAAACAACAATGACAACTGCAACAAAAAAAAAGATAGCCAGGCATTGTGGCAGGTGCCTGTAGTCCCAGCTACTGGAGAGGCTGAGGCAAGAGAATGGCTTAAGTCCAAGAGTTGGAGGTTGCTGTGAGCTGTGATGACACAGCACTCTACTGAGGGTGACGTAGTAAGACTCTGTCTCAAAACAAAACAAAACAAACAAACAAACAAAAAAATCATGATCGTCCCCTATGGTTAAAGAAATTATTTCAATGGCTGATGAGGACAGGCAGGCAATAGCTTCTTTCTCCTTAAGAGTATTAGAGAAAAATGCAACATCAGAATGATGTTAATGTCTCCCATTGCAGTGCAGGGGACAATTCCACGGTTTCCTTCGCCATCCTTCAAGCCAGTCAGAAAGACCAGGGCCTCTATTACTGCTGCATCAACAACAGTTATGGGAGAGTGACTGCTGAATTCAATCTCACAGCTGAAGGTAAACTGCAGCTTTTCAATTCCAAATGGAAACCACTGGGCCCCACCAGTTCCTAGTGGATATTTATATTGAAGCCATTCTTTTTTTTATCTTCTTCTAGTTCTCAAACAGCTTTCCAGTTACCAGGATATTAAAGGTAAGTCAATGTGTTGAGGTGTTGGAGGACATGGGTTTACCATAAAGCATGAAATAGCTCCCTGGACGAAATGCCCACGGCTCTTCCAGTCAATAGGAGAGTGCTGTGGAGAAATGAATGAATGACAGTTGATGAGCCATTATTATTATAGACTTTCTATTATAATTTTGTTAGGCTACCAATATCCGGCAGGGTGTCATTTATGGAAGAGATTAGTCTGTAGCCGTGTGCTTTGGGGGATTGTGTGGAGGCAGAGTTTGGAGGTGATATTTTCTTGTAGGCATCAGACTTGCATTAGTCCTTCTGTGCGGGGTTTTTCAGCCTCTGACTCTTACATGGCTGGTTTTGTCTCTTCGACTTCTTTTTCAGTCTGACTAGCTGAGCTGATTCCCAAAGAGAGCCAGCTGTCTGGAGAATGATTCTGTTTATTTGTGTCCTGATGCAAATGGAGCTGGGGTTTTGTTCTTTTTTTTAACACCTGTGGTGGCAACAGCCTAACAGCTCCTGCTGCCCCTAGGTGGCCGCTCAACCAAGCTGTCCACAGTTTAGCGGAATCTATCTTTCCATGTATTCCCTCCTAGTGAAAATGACTCACCCACCCATGCCTGCCCCTAGCCGGTGGTGTGCTGGTATAATTTCAACCTGCTGAGGCTCCCTGATGTGTAGAGGATGTATACACCCAGTTTCCGTGGTGTACATACTTAGTGTGGTCAGTTTTAAACTACCAACTGCTGTAATCAGTTCTTAGGAGCTGGTGCACACTGGCTCCTTACTCTGCTGTGGTCCTGCCTCACACTCCCTGTTACCACAATTTTTAGACCAGACTAGTGCCTCCATCAGTTTTAAGGAGAAGGTGGATAAGACTCTGACAATTAAATTGAGTTAGTGTCTTAACGATTTTCCACACGTGCTGATTTTTTAAACAATATACCTGATATCTCTGCAAAAACAAGCAATGGGAAGTTATTAAGATACACTGACATCCAGTGTATTATAAGCAAGAAACTGAGAACTTGACTTATAAATGATCTAGCAAATATTGTGATATTTATCCAAAATATTGAACATAAATATAAGCTTTTTATACTATATAAACTCACTCCAATGCTAACTCTGTCTTTAGTGTGAAGTATACTTGTGTTATCATTTAAAATCTTCCCCTATTTCTGCTCCCATCTCTCCCAAAGTCAAAATAAGCTAAAGAATCCTTTTCCTTTATATAGTTCATAAAATAAGATGACTCTCGGAGGGGATTCTCTGTTTCATCCGCTTTCTAGAATTGACTGGCATTCACATCTCAGATACTCACTGTAACTATTCAGATGAGTTTGCATGAACTCAAGGGTTTTACCAATCAAGAGTGAGACCCCAGGGGGGGTAAGCTCCTGGCTACCTAGTAGAAATGGTGCCACTGCGGTAGCCCAGTGACTCCAACCACAAAGTCTGGGTCTGACCCCTGATGACATCACCTATCCCATCTTCCGAGCCCATTGTGGTTGAGGCTTCCAATTTCATTGACTTGCTCCCCTGGGGGGCCAAACCCAGCTTCTCCCTCCCCTGGCGCCTTCAGATGAAGATGCATAAAATTATTTTTAATCACTTTTTATTCAGAGGAATCTCTCTCTAAACATTTTATTAATTTGATTCTCTATAGGAGGAACAAAAAACATTTACAAGTTGGTCTCCAATTAAAACACTAATAAAAGTAAGCTCCTGGGAAGGCTAGCAATGAGTGATGGATCCAATGAAACACAAGTTAGCCTGACTTAATAATGTTATTACATTTTATGAATATGTTCATGGATTGTTTTTCTTTGCCTGGAGCAAGTCTTTGCCATCTGTGATTGCGGATGTGTGCAGAGTTTCTCTGTGCTGGTTAGGATTCGGATTTTGCAACCTATCAGGATAGCATAGATCTTTAGCGAGGTGTTTTTGTCTACCAACACTCACTTGCACAAGTTTGTTTCATGGATTCTGATGAGACTTCCCAGGTTCTTTTGCATGGAACCCCCGCCTCCCAGGTAGTGTAGGCAGCTTGCAGCATTGAGTCTGAGCAATGGATGAGTCTGCAAAGCTTCCAGGAAATTTTCACAGCCTTAGATTTAAACTGCCGCACTGCTGTCTTTCCTAACCCTCCCCTCAGGTTCTCAGTGTCCTGTTACCTGAATCACTCTTACCGGAGAAGAAATTAGTCTGAAGGATTGATTCTTACTACCATCTCTCACTTTAGAAGAGCCCCAAGCTCCAATTAAGATGACTCATACATTTCAGGCATGGCTACACAAGACATTTTTGGACAGCAGATTCTTTTAGATGTTGGCAAAGTTTATACCTGCATCCTCCACAAAGGAAGGCCTGATGGACGAGTTTCGGCTTGAACCTTTCCACCTGAAACCCCAGCTCTGTCTCCTCACGACTGTCGAGAGCAGTGGTTCTCAACCTTCCTAATGCCATGGCCCTTTGATACAGTTTCTGTGGGTCGCCACCCACAAGTTGAGAACCGCTGGTCTAGAGACAGTGAACAGTCCTAAGATCTATTATTTTTAATTCATGGTTTTATCTTTATTAAGTAAATATTTCTGCTGGAAATTATACAGAATTTTTCATTATACCGCATGCATTACAGTACTGAACACACACAAACATTCCTTCCTTTTTTGGGGGGGTCAACCTTTGTCTTTAGTTAATTACATTTGATAAATTGTAAAACATAAATGTATATATGCTGTCCTCGTAATAATTACATTTTAGAAATGTTGGCATTTTGAAGGAAAACAGGATGTGGCCTTTGTAGTTCATATTTATTGGGCTCTGGTGTATGTATGTAAAACATTTCCCACACCTTTAAGAGGTATAGAAGTCAATTGTTAAAGTTAATTATGTAACTAGACCTGAGAAAGTTTAGGTTATATAAAAAGCATTCCCTCCCTATTTTTTCCTCTAAATTTTAATTAGAAAATGCAACTGTACTTTTCTTCATAAATTTAATCTTTCTACTGGTTCTGCTACCTAAAATCAAATCTGTGATACAACTATTGCCTAAAAACTTATCTGAGAGAAGGTTTTATTTGCCTGTCATCTTTCCTGCAGCTCCAGTCCAATGCTCTCTAGAAACCCAGGACAAGCTACTCAATAGGCGTTGTAGGGGAAGAAAAATTATTTTTCTTTAACTCTCATAAATTCTTAACTGGAATGGATCCCTGTAACAAAGGAGGATTAATAAGAGAAAAACAGAAGTTTATTATTATGTAACATAAGGGACATCCAGGGAGTAATTCTCTAAAAAGTGGCTTTGAATCCCAGCTTAGGTGGCATCTTCAACAAAGAATAATAATGTTCAAAGAAGTGGAGACAGAGGGAAAGGCTTTGAGTCTCTTGGTGTGGCAACTTGTGGGAGGGCAAATAAATGGCAGATAAAAGCTAGCTGGTAAGGCTTGTTAACGTAGATGCCTCTGATAACTTCTTCTGACCCAAAAGGTCTAACATTGTCTTCGGTGGTTAAACTTTGTTCTCTCTGGTAGAAGCAGGGGTGGGGGGTGGGGGGGTAGGACACCTACTGTTTTCATAAATTTTAGGCAAACAGAGGGAGGGCAGAGAGCTTTCTTACATTTGCTGCTTCTTAATTGCCTTTTGGCTCAATGATCTTTTTGTTTAAGAGGCAGATTTGGGGCTGGCACATGGAGGGCTCTCAGGGTTGTCTGCCAGCCTTTGTGAACATGTTTGGGGCATCTATATGAACACCTTCTTTCTTCTAGCAGCTTCTGGCTCTTTACCCAGTTTTTCTATTTGAAAACCCTCCTTCCCTCCCTCCCTCCGTCCCTTCCTTCCTTCCTTTCCTTTCCTTTTTTCTTTTCTTTTCTTTCTGGCAACAACTAGATCTAGATCTTAATACCCTTTCAGAATATATTAGTATTTTCAGACTACTTTAATATCCTTATAATTTTAATAGCAAGCATCAGTCATAGCCTGCTCTTAAATCATATGATTTGAAAACATTTTGAAGAGAGAAATATTTCTCTAAATGTTCTATGTACAAATATGAAGTAGGATTTTCACACGACCTGCAATTTCTTTCTTCTTTTATTCAGGAAGATGTCAGTTTTCATTAACTTCAAGGAGTGGAAGGTGTCTTTGAAAGTCTAAATCATCTTATTTCATTGAAAGCCATCTCATTTTCTTCTCTCAGTGAATCAGAAGTCTGATTCCATCATCTCTGATTTAAAATGGAACACCCTGACTGAATTCATTGCCATCTAAAACATGTGTAGAATCAACTCTGAAACACACACACACACACACACACATACACAGCTGCCACAGAACTCAGAAAATAATTCCATTAAAAAAAACAAAACATTAATTCACAATAATTCTAGGTTTTTCGATTTCTCTTCAAAGACAATTTCTTTTACTTTTTTGTTTTATCACTTCCTTGTTTCTGATACCCATCACGTGTTTCTCAATAGAGCCATTATTGCCTCCAGGAGGGCAAAATAAGTACTTGGAAAGCAAAAACCCCACCTTTACTCTATCTATAAAACACATACACAGATATATAGTATATCTGTGGTATTAAAATTTCATGGGGGGGCAAATAAAAAATTACCTAAAATGTATTCAAGGAGGCAATAATAGTGGGAAAAAGCTGATGCCATACTAATGAATCCCACTGTGAGTCCTTCCTCCCTCTCCAACACTTTCCCCATCTTTCTAACCTGCCTTTGGTTACCCTGCATGGCTCTGCTTCTATTTTCCAGATCTCTCTAGAATTCTTTCCCTGCTGTCTCAGTTTTGCTCCACCGCCTGATTAATTGGAGCCTCACACTGACCTTCCCACAACTCCACTCGGAGACCCCTCTCTGCCTCACCACCCGCCTATCTCTGCTTTTAGCTGTGCCTCTGTTGACTTAAGTCTGCCTTTTCCCTCCTGGTTCTGCAGGTGGCCTTGTCACCGCCCTCTGTGGGAACTCTGCCCGTGTGGCAGTTAGCTAAGGAGCAGGGCTGGGCAGTATTCTGTCTAACCAAAGCTGTGCTGTGTTTCAGGATGTGAAGAGATTGAATTCAGCCAGCTCATGTTCAAAGAAGACTTCCTCAACGACAGGTACTTTGGGGGCCGCCTGCGGGGGCAGATCGCCACCGAGGAGCTGCACTTCGGGGAAGGCATTCACCGCAAGGCCTTCCGCAGCAGGGTGATGCGGGGCCTGGCGCCCGTCTTCAAGCCTGGCCACGCCTGCGTGCTCAAGGTGCACAATGCCATCGCCCACGGGGCCAGGCGCAACGATGAGCTCATCCAGAGGAACTACAGACTTGCGGTCCAGGTGGGTCCCTCTGCCCCAAAGGTGTCACGTCTGGGCGTCTGGTGGGAGAGAGCAACTGGCTGTGACAGGCCGTGAAGATCAGACTGGGAATTGACCAGAGTGCCCCCAAGAGGGTGGTTTTCTTCTGCTGGGGGCAGGGTGAGAAGGCTGCCACTGCCTTAAGGATGAATGTTGAAAACCACTTCTTAGTTCTCAGGAGTGATTTCCTGGCCTCCTGCCTGGTAGGTGAGCCTCTGCCAGTGCCTGGAGACACCTCACCAGTTGTGACCAGAGGTGTAATCATTTCTCTTCCTGGGAAGCCCCATGAGACCCCTGGTGGGATGAATCTACTGAGACATAGGATGATGTAGAAAGTGGGGGTTTAAAGCCACACTGGACACCAGGAACCCCAAGGATCCCAAGGACAGATAAAATCAAGCAGTAGTTTCTGGAATGTTTTGTTTGGGTTTATTTTGTGGAGGGGAGGATATTCAGAAGGGTCAGCATTTGTCTTGTTTTCTGCTTCCCTGAGTTTGATTTAATGTTGGCCCATAAACTGTGAAGAGAGATTGGAACAGGTCCCTAGCTAAGGTTCCCCCTCTCTCTGCTGGTGGCCACAGAACTCTGGAGACACAGGGGACAGGAGAGGAGCATGGGTTTCCCCCCTCCCCTTCCTCCTCCACTCATGCACTGATAATATTTCATTTTTGACACCAGCATAGGTGAGGCTGTCAGGAGAGGTGAGTCTACCTTTTTTGCAAGCTACCTGCTCTTTTAAAATTTTGACCTTTAAAATTGATAGGTTAAACTTAGATGAATCTCTCGGGTACTGTGGGCCTTAAGCCTCACAGTCCTGTGGTAGTGTTCTGTGAGACTTTGTGCTCAGTGTTCCGTGAGACTTTGTGCTTTGACGGTTGTATTCTTTTCTCCTCTGGATATACCCCTCTTTCTTTTTTCTTTCACTGTGAATTCCTTCTACCTCGAGTGTGACCCAGTCCTGGAAAATGTGCCATCCGGAATCCTACTCAGATAGGCCTGTCAGAGTAGGAAGCAGAATCCACTTAGCTTTTCCCAAGTCAGAAATCTAGCCAAGGTGTTCATTATTTGCTGTTCCAATTACACCCTGGAAAAGAAATCACGATGGGCACTCTCACAAGAAACCCTCAGGGCCCTAAGTGTTACCTGACATCACCATGAGGGTGTACCCAGTCCTCTAAGGTCTGGGGTGCGTTTCAGCCATGCTGGCTCTAGATAGAGAATTCAGGGACACCTGCTGGCCCTGGAGACCACTTGACCTTGAACTGGATAACTCCTTCACATCTCAGAGCTCCTCTGTTAGCGGCCACCTCTGGGTGGCAATAAATATTGCTTCTGAGAACCCAACAAGTATGTGTGGAGTGGGAGTCACTGGCTTGACTGGTACTGGAGGATCGCCCAAATAGTCTTCCCAGGCAGCACACTGCCTACTTTCTTCTAATCACTTGGGTTTCTCATTTATTTTGATGACATAGGAATGCTATGTTCAAAATACTGCCAGATACTATGCCAAGATCTACGCTGCTGAGACAAAGCCGCTGGAGGGCTTCGGAGAAGTGCCCGAGTAAGTGTGTTTTTTCTATCTGGTGTCAAATCCAGATTTGTTGGGGACTTTGGGGGAAGGGGACTAGAGGTATGTGAGAAGGACCAGGACAAGTTTCAGCTGGTCTCTCCGTCTCTAAGCTCCATGAGGACCCTCTTGTTGCTCTCCAGCCCTTTGCTGAGTCTCCAGAGGTGTGCAGAGGAATATGGGATACATGTTCTTTAAAGAAATGTACAGATAGAAGGATGGATAAGTGTGTGGATTAATTCATCCAATAAGTCCATAGAAATTCATTCATGTTAAATAGAGAAGAAAAGGTATCTACTCTGGTGGATATATATTGTCTAACAATAAACAAATATAAGAGAATATCACGATACAATTAGTTCTATGATGAAAATAAGATGTGCCATTGTGTAGAGAGGAGTGGATTGGATGATCAGAGCATAGTAACACAGTATCCACCTTCTGGAATCCTCCAGAGGTAAATTGCATGGATTACTTTTATCTACTCATTGCCTAAATATTTCATGGCCCAGGCAAATTTGGGAGAGTTTGGAGCCTGTGTTCATGACTCTATTTTTCTGGTTGAGAGCATAGTTGCGTGCCTAAGTGAGAAAAGAAAGGGCTTTGCCAGTGCATGTTGGAAATTTCAGACAGAGCAGATATTTATCCATTAGTAAAAACTGAGACAGGAAAGAAGGAAGGAATCTTATCTACATTGCCTTTGTTAACTCCAAAATGGGAAAAATACTTTTTCTTAGGTGGTACTTTGGGCAGACCATGTATAAAGTCTTTCTGTTCTTCCTCAAGAAATGCATCATGTCTTTACTACACAAGTACTTCTCAGCAACTTCAAGAAAAATTAGTGTAATTTAGAGAAAAACCACTTACAATAGCTTTTCGGTTAAGTATACTGAGCCAGCCATCTGGACTGAGTTAAGGTTCCATGTTGTAGGAAGTCAGCTGTGTTCTTTCTTGTTGATTGCTCCTCATCCCAATCTCCACACTTTTAAATTCTTCTTCCAGGGCAGAAAAGACGGAACCCACTAATCAATCCCACCACATGCAGAACCACCGTGCCCTCCTGCAGGGACAGACCCACGCTTTGTGTGGCATGACTTTTTTTTTTTTCGCAGTTTTTGGCTGGGGCTGGGTTTGAACCCACCACCTTCAGCATATGGGGCCAGCACCCTACTCCTTTGAGCCACAGGCGCATGACTCTTACATAATTTGGGGCCCTTTCTAAGGAAAAGAATGCAAAATTATGAATATCAAGATTGATCTGGGGCAGTGTTTTTTGATCTTTTTTATCTCATGGCAAACTTGAATCTATAGTTATAAAACTTTCACGGCACACTTAAATTATATTGATTTTAAAAAGTAAAAAGGGCTCAGGGCCATAGTTCCGTGGTTAGGGCACCAGGCACATACACCAGGGCTGGTGGGTTCAAACCCACCCCGGCCTGCTAAACAACAATGACAAGAGTAAAAAGAAGAATATACTTACTGTGTACTGTGCTTTGAACTTTTTTCAAAAATAATTTAATTATGATCTTTAAAATTTTTCATGGCATACCAGTGTGCTGTGGCACAAGGGCTGAAAATAGTGATCTAGGGACTTAGAAGGGGCTTAGGCAAGGGATGGATGCAGGGACTGCTTAAACAGTGCTGTCAGCATCACAGAGAGTAGGCCACTGCCCTGAAGGTAGATGAGGACATTTTTCCATCTTGAATGCCTGGCTCCCTGCCTGGCAAGGGGAGAATGTGTGAACACATGAATGATGGAATATATAGAGGGAAAATAGGGCCCTCAGAAGGGTGTCGGGGCCAGACTCCATGTTCAGAGGATCCCACAGCCAGAACACACACACACACACACAGCTGCCCTACACATTTCCAGCCTTCTGACACTCACCATGGCCCTGGATTTTCCCCCGCCAGCCCCTTGGATGCCCCCTATGTTTATTTCCAGACATTGAAGCAGCCTGGAGTTCTCTTTTATGAAGCTTGTGGGGTCTTAGAAAGAAAGCACTCCCTGTTTGGGTAGCTTCTATTTTTGAATTCATGAATATCAATACAGTCACATTGTCTATGCAAATGACATCCTGCTGGGCAGAGGCCAGGCCTAATTAAGAACCTGAATAATGCCCAGTTCTGGTTTCTGCAAAATTAATAAGAACCCAAGCAAGCTGAGAATCCTTTTGCTCTAAGGGTCAGTGGGCAGAGGGGTTTTCAGAGGGTCCTCAGGAGGAAAACAGGATGCTCCAAATCCTGCAAAAAAAGACAAAGCGTGACAAAGGGAGGCTTGGTGACTGGGCCGATTCCAGGGGGCAGGCAAAGGCCCACAGCCCCAAATATGCCCACTCCCATCTGGCTGATATTTAAAATTTCTTTAACAAGACTGAAAGCACTTCTTTGAAGTTAAATTTGAAACATTGCTCCAGATGACTCCAGCATGACTCGCACTCAGAGGGTGCTGGTGTTGAAGGGCTGCCTGCTATGTGTCCCTGGACAAAGTTCTAGAAAGACCCTGCTCTGGTTCAGAGTCTGCTCAAGAGAAGGCTTCTGGGTCCTCATGCATGACATAAGGGAGAGTCACATATTTTCAAGGAAATACTTGTAAAAAACAGAGGACCACGCCTACGGTGCATCTTACAAGGGTACATGTGAAATTTACTAGGTATAGAATATAAATGTCTTAACACAATAACTAAGAAAATGCCGTGAAGGCTATGTTAACCAGTTTGATGAAAACATTTCAAATTGTATATAAAACCAGCACATTGTACCCCATGATTGCATTAATATACACAGCTACGATTTAATAAAAAAAAAAAAATGATAGCATCAATATTTGCCCTTCCAAGGGTCTGGGAGCTTAATCCAAAGCAGCTGCCTGAGCCTGTGATTCGTTTGAAGTGTTGTATTTTATATCTTTCAAATTTGTTTGAATTTTGTATCCTTCTTCCCTCAATGTCTGTATTTGTTTTAAGAAAAAAAAAAGAAACCTGTATTTTTCTAACCACCTTTGACTCAAGTTGAGCTTTTAGCTTCCCCTCCCCCCCCAGATGGCACAGCCCTGGTGGAGAAGCACCAGTGAATGCTCTAGAACGCTCTCAGCTCTCATGAGGGCCAGAGCAAGTGGGCAGCAGGGCCAAAGGCTGCTGCTGGAAGGCAGGGTCTGTGTCTCATTCACTTCTGCTCTCCTGGTTCAAATTTGAGATTCTGGCACAAGCTACTTGGTTGGTGTTTATTGAATCAACTGATTGTTTCAGTTTTTATGAGTTGTCTGTCACTGAGATGGGGCAGATGTGGGAGGCTGGGAAAATGAGTTCTTCAGTTTTGCTGTGTTGAATCTGAGATGCCCATTAGATGTGGAGTGCAGGGGCTGGTGTACACTGAAGGTACATGAATGGAGGTCACAAGGGGTGTGTGCAGAGAGGAAAGAGCTGTCTCAGGGCTGGACAGAGCCTAAATGTTGGAGAGATGGTGGGGGACTGACCAGCAAAGGACATAGAGGAAGTACCAGAGAAGCCGAGGGAGGCCGAGAGGAACCGGCTTCTGGAGGCCTTTCAGAGCATGTTTCAGAAAGACGTGAGAGGGTGACCATGTCCAGAGCTGTGGGAGGGGGGCTGGGAAGAGGTGTCTGTGGTACCCTTGACAGAAGCTTCTCTGGAGAGAAGCCTCCTTTGAAATGTTAGGGAGGGAGGAAGGGAGGGAGGAGGGAGGGAGGGAGGGAGGGAGGGAGGGAGGGAAGGAAGGAAGGAAGGAAGGAAGGAAGGAAGGAAGGAAGGAAGGAAGGAAGGAAGGAAGGAAGGAAGGAGAGAGATAGAAAGAGAGAGAGAAATAGGAGACAGAAGGTCTGCTTGGGATCTGACCTCCGCAGCAGATGCGATGGAGTTGGGGTGGGCTGTGTAGAGTTTCCAGTGTGTTGCTACACTCTTGGGAATGACTCTATAGAGGGAAATACTGGTGGAGGAGAGTGAGGCTGGGGAAGGGATGTGGGTGATCTGGGTGAGAGGACAAGGCAGGAAAGAGTCACCTAGGAGACACAACAGTGAACGGGCAGATGCTGAAGAACGCCTCCCGTGTCTGCTGTCATTACGATGCAGCTCCTCCCCATCTCCTTGCTCTGCTCTTACCCCCCACCCCCCCTAGCAGAGTCTGCTCAGAGCAGCACTGATGCCCCTAACACAGAGGCCTGAACATGTTCCCCCTCTTGCCCCAAACCCGCCAAAGGCTTCTCATCCAACTCAATGTCAATGCAGAGTTTTCTGAGTGGCTTCCCAGTTCCCCAAAGCCAGCCCTCCTGTCCCCTCCCTGCCACAGTCCCATTTTCCCTGGCTTGCTGCGCCCCAGCCGTATGCTGAGTGCTCTGCCCACAGAGACCCTTTTCCATTTGCTGTTTCTTCTACTGGAATGCTCTTTCCACAGATGACCTCATGGCTCCCTCCTCACTGCCTAAGGGTCTCTGCTCACGTGCTCTTTATTCACTAGCAAGGAGTACTCTGACCTCCCTAAGCAGAACAGCAGCCCCTTCCCCGCCCCGGTGCTACCTATGCTCCGTTCCTCTAGCACTGAGCACCACACATTTACTTCTTTATTGTCTGTCTCCTTCCTTTCACTGTGAGGCCTACGAGAGCAGCGCCTCTGTTTTCTTTACTGCTGTTATGGAGAATCACATCCAGAAGACCATCTGACACAGAGAGGCCACTGAATAAAATTCATTGACTGAATGAAAGGAAAGCAGGATAAATGGATGGATGAGTGGATAGAAGGAAGGAAGGAAAGAAGGAAGGAAGGAAGGATTGGTTATAGTCACTGACCCAAGGATCCTTAAGATAAGACTATAATAAAGACATTTGCTTCTATATGAATAAGTAAACTCCATCCTAAGGAGGAATTTTAAAGAACAAATACAAAACATAAACATTTCCTCTTACACATTGGATAGTCATTGGGGACTATCCAATGTGTAAGAGGACACACAACCTGTGTCCTCTTCCCTTCCAGGATCATTCCTATTTTTCTTATTTATCGGCCTGAGAACAATATCCCGTATGCAACAGTGGAGGAGGAGCTGATTGGAGAATTTGTGAAGTATTCCATCAGGGATGGGAAGGAAATCAACTTCTTGAGAAGAGAATCAGAAGCTGGTCAGAAATGCTGTACCTTCCAGCACTGGGTCTACCAGAAAACCAGTGGCTGCCTGCTAGTCACAGACATGCAGGGTGAGAAGCTTGACCTGGGCTCCAGGGATGCCGTGGGCCTGCGAT
The DNA here is from genome assembly GCF_027406575.1 of Nycticebus coucang. Lineage (NCBI taxonomy): Eukaryota > Metazoa > Chordata > Mammalia > Primates > Lorisidae > Nycticebus > Nycticebus coucang. The sequence continues at coordinate 54,541,962 of NC_069798.1, read as the reverse complement.
GTCCCTCGGGGGAGAGAGGGCAGGAGGGAAGGGAAAGAGAGGTCTGCTGGGTGCCTTCAAGCACCTTGACCCTTACAAGATGTTACTAATCTCTTATCAGAAACAAAGTTTAACAAAGGAGCCTGAAATGACCAGCCAGATAGTGTAATAAAGTTCATCTTAATAATTCATGCCAAAAATGCCTTCCCATTACAGCACATAGCCAGAGACTGACTTTATTATTACATCCCCAATAGGTGCAAACTCAGAAATATATATAAAAATCCAGATGTGCCAAAAGGTAAATTAAGATGTAGCATTTCATTTCATTTTTAATAGGTGAGTCTTATTAAATCTATACTCTATTATAAATTATAGTCTATTAAATCTATAGTGCTATAGATTTTAAGCTTCTCTGCTGAACATTCAGCATGTTTTCAGTAGATGAAGCCCTAACAATTAAGTTTGCAAACTCATCCTAGGAAAAGTGGTACATACCTCATTGCTGAATATCATTATACTTACCTTCAAAGTACCCCCTTCAGAAGCTATGCACCATTGCCAGTGCCCACCCTTCAAAGTAATTTTCAAACTCTTTTTCTGGAATGGCTATCAAAGCTGTTGTCATATCACCATTGATGTCCTGAATGTCATCAAAATATCTTCATTTCAGTATTTCCTTTATCTTCAGATAAAGAAAAAAGTCATTTGGGAGGGCATTCCAATACAGTTATTTGTTTGCTGGCTAAAAACTCCCTCACAGATAGTGCCGTGTGAGCTGGTGCATTGTCATGATGCATGAGCCATGAGTGTTGGCCTGCATTTTCAGTTAATATTTTTCTGTTTTTCTATTGATATTTACTTGGTCTACTATATTTCTCACAGTCAGCCAATGATTTTGAGGCACAATTTGATGAGTTTTTGTAATGTTTTTGTTGGTTCTGCTCATTATTGGCCACCCTGACCTTTCTTTATCAGTGATGCTTTTTTTTCCCCTCAGAAAAACATTTAATCCACCTGTACACTGCCATTTTCTTCATGGAATTATCCCCATAAATTTGGACTGACATGTCCCTGATTTGACTTCCACTCTTGCAAAGTTTAACAAGAAATTTATGAATGTTTGTGGCTCTAATTCAAGCTCTGACATTCTTGCAATGGCACACAAAAAACATGCAACAACAATAATGAATGCCACTCAGCAAGACACTGCCACACATCAACACAAACACAACCCCGAGACACTGATATACCAAGGTTATGAAACCTTATGGAGTTGTTTGTACAGTGCTGCTAATGTAAGTTCATGGTGACAAGTTCAAAACTTAATTGTCAGATCCCTGTATACAGAAAATTTTTTAGGAATACCATTTCTTGTATGAAGTGTGTGTGTGTGTGTGTGTGTGTGTGTGGTCATGTACAAATATCTTATGTGGGAGGTCATTTGGAACTTTCTCGCTGTTCACATTAACCACCCAGCCTGTGTCCACCCCCCTTTCTATGGTTTCCTCCTTCACTGATGACTGAGGGGTTGGACCTAAACTGAAATGGGAGCATTTGGGGAGGGGGGTATTGGTGAACAGCAGCCTGAGACCCATTCACGAGTAGCTGGGTCCCTTTGTGTCAGAGGGTAGGTGGGCTGGGCAGGCAGAGGTCATCATTCCTGCTGCTGAAAGGTGGTGGGTTGTCTGCTCCTAGGAGGCTTGACCACCTCAGCTGCCGCCTTCCCCACGATCAACCACTAAAGTGAGGTGTAAGTCTAAAAGGCCTCAACCAAAGGAGGCTTAGGATGGCAGAAACGAAGAGGAAAGTGCACATTTACATTTACACGGGAAGGGAAGTGAGGATGAAGTATCCACTACCCCTCTCCTGGGGACAGATGGCCAATCTTTCTGAGGAGCCCTGAGTAACACAAACCCCATTTGCTGTCTCTTCCTGTAGGCGTAGGCATGAAGTTAACTGACGTTGGCATAGCAACGCTGGCTAAAGGGTAAGTAGGAAAAAAATGGAATGCTTGTCATTTCACACCAGCCTTCCAGACACCTTCCAGGCAGATGCTGTCGCAACAAGGTGGGCAAAGTGAATTCCTTGTCCTGACTCTATCTGGATGACAAATGTTCTTGGGATGAATTCAATTCATTTCTCTTGCATAAAGTATTTATGGACTTTGTTCTTATAGGTAAATGCATTTGTTTCCTAACTTTGAAACAAACAAGAACTCTCACAAACACATTTCAAGATTAATTAGTAACAGGAGTGCCATGGGGAGAAATGTCTCAGCATTACTGGGATGGCTTCTAAACTAGGAATATTTTATCCTTCTACATTAATATCGTCTTTATTAAGAGCTTCTTTGCAAAAAAATTCATATATATATTCGCAATTGAGTGCAGGGAATTCAATGCCTGTATTTTAAATTTATTTCTCTCCAAAAAGCACTGTAGGCAGCTCACAGACTCCAATGATGATAATTACAGGAGCAAATGGCTCTCATTCAGCTATGATTAGTTACATGTTATTGTTGTTGATGGTTTTATTTTTCTAATTTAGATTGTTGTTTTTGTCAGCATGAGGTGCACCAAGATGATGAGATGGTAACTTTTTACTGGGGTATCTTTTTTTATTTTTTTTTTATTTTTGGGGATTCATTGAGGGTACAATAAGCCAGGTTACACTGATTGCAATTGTTAGGTAAAGTCCCTCTTGCTTACTGGGGTATCTTTTTAACAAACTGCCCTTCTCGTTTCTTTACTTGATCACCACTGAAGAAAAAATAGCCATTTGTGGTTCTTGATGAAAATCAAAGTCTGTATTGGAGCTACCCTTGCCTTTTCACACGTCCACTCTTTCCACACACTGAGACCATCTGTCCTGAGGAGGTGAAGTGGGCACATGATCTTTGGAGAGATTGGCTTCTTTTAAAATGTGTGTTTTATTATTATTAGGTAAGGGAAGGCCAACAGACCAGGAGACCATTGCCATTGAAAATTAGCTTGTTACTCACAGATCCCAAGAGGAAGGGGTGTGCCATGTCACTACGGGGCCACCTGGGGTGGCGCCAGATCAGTCAGGGGGCACAGGAAGTGAAAGAAAAATGTGAGCAAGACCCTTTACCGTGGTTTCTTCAGGAAGGAGTGGGTGAGGCAGGGTAAGGAGGCTCAGGATTGGTGAGTTTAACATTTCTCAGCAGGCACTGGGCTGTCCCTGGTTGTATGGTTTCTGACCTGTGGTGATGACACTGTGGTGGTCCTGAGTGTGGGAGCCCTTGGAGGAGGTAGCGGGGGCCTTATTTCCCATTCAAGCTCTCTGGTTATTTCTGATCATCAGCATCAGCAACACCTTAACAAATATGCTAATTTTTAGCTTTAATGAAGGATGGGAGAAGTGGAGGGATTTGAAAAAAGTAGAAAGGGATCACTCTTTCAACCTCTAGATGGATACCTTTGAGTCATGAAGTTCTCACTGATTCTACAAAGCTTCCAATTTGGTTTTGGAACCAAGGTTCAATGTAGTGGGTTTGCCTGCTGCAGCTCAGGGGTAACAAAGCTTTGTGTTGGAATTATCTCAGTACTTCTCCTATGATGCTGTCTGGAGCCCTGTTTGTTACAAGCTTTAGGGAATTTGGTATGACCTTGAGCTTATGAAAAGAGCATGCAGGGAGGGGACATGCTGTGGTGGGGTGGTCTGGACAGGGGTTTTATTTTTTATTTATTTATTTTATTCGATCATAGCTGTGTACATTAATGCAACTTTGGGGTACAATGTGCTGGTTTTATATACAATTTGAAATACTTTCATCAAACTGGTTAACATAGCCTTCACCGCATTTTCTTAGTTATTGTGTTAAGACATTTATATTCTACACTTAGTAGATTTAACATGTACCCTTATAAAATGCACCATAGTTGTGATCCCACCAATTGACCATGGAGGGTAATTGGACAGGGGTTGTAGAGGGAAGTTCGGTTCAAATCCTGGCCCTGCCTCTTATTTCTGTTTCTCCTGGTGGTAGTCTTGCCTCTCAGCGTCTGGAAAGTCAACCTGATGAGAGGATGGCCATGCATCCCAGTTTCCCCATGGTAGTACCAGCTTATGTCTGATGTCCTCACTTCCCATCCAGTTTAGCATTTGCCCTGGACAAGTGTCCCCATGTAGAAGATAAATTAGATGGTGCCCTGTTTATGATGGCTTCTGGACTCCAGAAGAGTTCCCCTAATGGAGCCTTCCTTTCCAGACGCTGTGTCTTCTGCAGGGCATTCAAATGCAGGCATTAGCTGGACCTGGCTTAAATCCTGGCTTCTCATTGTACCAGCTGCGTGATGTGGGAAGCCACTTTAAGTTCTCAAAGCCAGTGATATACAGAATGGGGACAGTGGGGCTGACCCTGAGGGTCCCCCAGTAAATCAACACTTAGTCCCTGAAACTTGGCATGAGCTAAATAAACATTAGCTTCCTTTCCCTTCTTGCACCTCAGCCTGACACCAGAGTAGGCACATTTCAAACTGTTATTTAGACCAAAGCAAACAGTAAACTTGGCTGGAAGTTCCAAAACTAAGATGGGCCTAAGAGCATGATTATTTAAGACATCTTTTAAAAGCATGTCAACAGCTTCCAGGAACCCAGACCAACTGGAAGTTTCAAATGGCACTCCCCCCCCCCAATTTAAAAAGAAATCCAATCCTTTGGTTTTGTTCTCAGCTTTAATGTGACTTATCTGGCCTGGGACAGCTGCCCAAGACCCATTAGAAGAGCTGATGGCTGGAGCCGAGGGCAAAACACTGCCTGTAAAGTGTTACTGCCTTCCCACGCAAGGAGAGGCCGGTAGCAGGAGATGGGACAGGAGGGAATTCAGAAGCATTTCAGAGCTGTGGAAGGCATATTAGATCTTCCTGTACATTGTTTTTCTTAACTTTTCTTTAAACCATTTTTAGCTACATTCCCCCCCCAAAGAAACATATCTTTGAATTACAGTTTGAAAAACTGATAAAAAGTGTGGGAACTTCTTCAGTCAGAGGGTAAAGGGTAGTGGGAGGCCTCTTTCAAGGCTCCTAGGATCCCTCTGCTCTGGTGTGAAAACCACTGTGTCTAAGCTTCTCACTACACAGTGAGGATGCAGTGTGGGGCATGGGCAGCCTGTGTGGTGTGCAGGCAGGGGTCAGGAAATCCTTACTGCTGGACGTAAGGGACACAGGCCAGCACTCCAAGCTAATAAGGCAGATAGATCCTCAGTGCTGGCAGGGGAGGTTCCATTGAAGTTCTCCAGTGAACACCAAAGCTGCAAAAGGGAGCTGAACAATGGCAATGGACTTGGAAAAGGCTCAAGTTCAAAAGCACCTTGCAGATAAGAAGAGAAGGGTACAAGTATGAAGGCAGATGGGCAGAGAGGAGAAAGGAAGGAGAGCATTGCAGCCTGCAGGGGCTCCCAGAGAACCAAGGGCTGGTTTAGCAGAGTTGTATTCTTTCTCAGCAAGCACCTGTGTGGGAGCCTAATTCATTCATGATGAAAAGGGAGAGTCATGAGTTTGAGTTCTATGGAAGGCTGGTGTCGGCATTGCTGAGCTGCAGGGAGTGGTGCTGCTGTAAGAAGTGGTGTTCTGTTTGTCTTTTAAAGAAAATATTCCCTCTGTCTCAATCCATATATGGCTGCTGATACCCAGTGATGTGACTTATCTTGCTCTCTTGCTTAAGGAAGTGAGAGGTTGTGATGCTATTGGGAGATAAATAGTTACTATAATCTTATAAAGAAAATAGAGAACTGTCATGACTGATTCATTTTAATTCAACTTTTCTTGGTAGTATGAGCCTTAAAACAGAAGTAGGTATCTTTCTCTGGGGAGCCAGTGATATGAGTTTGTCTGGAAATCCATCCCCTGTACCTTAGTGCCTTTAATCTTTTGGCAAATGTCGAATATGGAAATTTCAAGTTATAAAGTATGGCAAATGGGGTTGTCTTGATTGACATCCAATAATACATTTTCTAGGTAGACCCAAGATAGTAACTGGACCCATGAACACATTTCTGGTTTGAAATTGCTCAGCCATTTAGAGTTCTCTGAAGGAGACAAGGGAAAATGCCTAATTTTATGACTAGAGACTTTGAAATTGAACCTTACTAACCCTAAATCAACCCAAAGCTACTCAGGCAGGGAAGCAGAGTTTCAGGTGGCCTTCCAACCCCAAGTCCCCCTCCAGCCAGAGGAGTGATGGAGGGATTGCAATTCAGCCACCAGAGGGCACCAGAGCCAACATTTTGTCTTCAGCAGTCTCTTCCCCCCACCCCAAAGCCAATCTCCTGTTGCTGGATTGAAGTAAAAAAAAAAAAAAAAAAAAGAGAGAGAGAGAGAAATATCATGAGCAGATTTCTTCCCAGGCAGTAATGTGTGAATAGCCACAAAGGACTCCTCGCTATGTGGCTGCCAGAGTGGCGTCTTTCTACCTTGGAAGAAGGAATGAGGAGGTGGCATGTGGCTAATTCAGGCGACCCTGGACAGAAGCCTGAATGACTCGTTCCCTGGGATGGAGCAAATGGAGGTGACAAGAGACCAGGCACGAGTCAAGGCAGACGCACAGGAGACAGGGGCCTGGACAGAGCAGGCTCCGTCAGTGTCTGCGTGCCCGGCTCTGGTCTCCCAACCCATGAAAAAGAGGAGAGATTAAAATAGACTCCCACATGTAGCCAAGCTCAGTTCCAGAAGTGGTGCTCTGCTCTCAGTGACTACAGGTGGACAGAGGGCACAGCAGTCACCTGGGATGCTCTGCCCAGTCACAAGTCAAGACATCACCATGCTGGAGGAGAAAGGATCAGAAGAGCCTTGTAGGTGGGAAGACACAGAATCTACTCTTCAAGAACCACCCCTGAGAACAGGCGTGTGTGCGTGTGTGTGTGTGTGTGTGTGTGGTGACTCTAGGCAGACTAGTTAAAGCAATGCTGAATCTGCTTGGGGTCGAGGGGGTGGGCAACATAGGGACCTTAGAACAGGATCTCTTTTAAGTGTGTCTCACAGCAAGACCTGTGTCACTGTAGGACACCAAACATCCGGGCTGGCTCCCCAGTGCCAAGTGGCAGAGAGCCGTCCCATGGGCCTAGTGGACCTGAGAAAGACACTTCTCCACTCTTTTGTATGTTTGGAGACACACTTATCCTGTTTTCTCAGATTGCTGCCATTGTCACCTACCTCAGAAGGCAGCCTGAATCTCAATGTAACTGATCAAGATAACTGGCTGATTTATTTGGCCAATCTGTCATAAAGGAAGTCTGTCGGCTCATAAAGGCAGCAGTGGTGACTCCCTCAATGTTGGGGAGTCTGCACCTGCCATAGCGGGGCTCCTAGTGTGTGCTGGGAGTATCCTGGGCCCATCACAGCCAGAACACTGTCCACGGAGGGGTTAGTGCAGCAGCCTCTGGGCCTCTGCCCAAAGTCTTCTAAAGGATGGTTCTAGTTATCCCCTGCTCAGACCATTTCCAGGACCTGAGGACTCAGATGGGCCCCTTGTCATTTGTCCTCCAGCTTTAGAGACTGGTCTGAACAGAGAGAACATATGGAAAAGCCTGGTGGGAGCATGCACACCCCCAAAGGCTGGTGACCAGTGGGAGGGAGATAGATAAAGAAAGGGCAGGGATGGCTGGGAGGGTTGGGGGTCACAGAGAGGTCAATGATAAGGCTGGGCAGAGACCAGAATTGTCGAGAAAAATGTTATCAGTGCCCTCAGGAAGGTGTATGCCAAACGAGATGGTGGGAGCAGGTGACAGCCATCGGAGAGGCAATGCGCTGCCAAAACCCATGGACTCTACAGGTTTGTCGACAGAAGACAGGGCAAGGTCTAGACCGAGCCAGAAACAGGAGGTGTGGGCTGCGTGTCTGTGCACTTCTGTCTAGAGGGAGCCAGATGCCTGTTTGAAAGCAGAAGGGAAGGAGACAAAGGTGGGACTCATGGTCAGGTGTCGCATCAGAGGAGAGGACTCCCTCCCTGAGGATTTCAGAGCTTGTCAATGAAGAAGGCCCCTCTGGCAGCACTGTGCAAGCCAGACGCTGAGCTGACGGTGTGGCCTTGCCTCCACCCACCCTCACCCCTGCCTGGGATGTGGATCCCGGATGCTTTTCTGAGCGTTGGAGTCTCCCACTGGCGTACACACAATGAGAATGTGCTTCCTCCTCCCCGAGCTGCCTGCCCTGTGGGCCTGCAGGCTCCAGCTGTAGAGACAAGGTGGACCTTAGGGAGCCGGGGCTCTAGACAGATCTCTGGCCACTTATCCAGCACCTCCTCCTCAACTGCAGTTTCAGTTCATGGATCAAGGAACGGACCCCATGCTTCCTGCACGTTCATGGGGATGGGGCTCATGTGACGTTGAGAATGGGCCCACAGTACATGATCCATTCTCCCCCCTCCCCAGGCCCCCTCTGGGCTCACATCACAGAGACCCTCCTGATGTTGGGGCACCTGCAGAAGCAGTGCACCTGGAAAGTGTGCAGGATTCTAGAACGCCTTTGCCAACGGTGCCATAGACCAGACTCTGCTCTCCTCTAATTTTCTACAGAAGGAGGAAACTTAGTGGTCTGCCTTTTTTCCAGCCAGAGTGGCTATCAGGGAAGACAGTGCCAGGACTAGTTTTCACGGAGGCAGCCCAGACCCTTGCTTACCCTGAGGCCTGAGGAGAGGCCACAGTGCTGGGGAAGAAGGGAGGGCAGCTGGCAGTACCTGGGGCCGAGGGGGGCCCAGGGAAGAGCTGGATTTTGTTCCAAGGGAGAAGGAACCATTTGGGCCGTTGTTTGACAACTTGTCTGGACGAGACAGGAAACATGGGCGAAGCACTAAGAGGTTCCCTCCCTCCCTGCAGTGAAGGTGGTGGGGCTGGACCGCATGCCTGTGGTGTTTATTGAGATTGGTTGCTGAAGAGCACCCACCTCAAGAAAAGAAGGTCACCCTGTAGATATCCACAGAAAAAACTTGCCGAGAAAACACAGATCTGGCTGTATTACGACGTGCCCTACAAAGGCTCAGTGACTTTTTTTTTTTTTGTGATTTTTTGGCCGGGGCTGGGTTTGGACCCGCCACCTCCGGTATATGGGACCGGCACCCTACTCCTTGAGCCACAGGCGCCGCCCGGCTCAGTGACTTTTAAGGAAGTGATTATGTGAAAACAAGATTTCCCTTGTCCAAACGTTTTGGGAATCCCTGAGAGAAGTAAGTTTGGGAGGTTTCTTTAGTGAGAGATGTCACAGGGTCTTTAAAGAGCGAACATGTATTTTGAACGCCCCAGTAGCAAGGAGAGATGTAACATTGCTCACAGGACCTACAGCACAGAGTTTCAAAGCACCTTGTGGGACTACTGTTCCTTGGATGTATTTTGGGAACCCCTGCCCCACAAGAAAAATGACACAGTTTGCCTTTGAAGGCTTCCGCAAATGTGCTCCGACCTCATCTCGCCTCAGAACGGCTGCTCCTGCTCAGAACGCGCCTCTGAACACTGTTCCTTCTGCCGGAGAACCCCCAACCCATTTTTCTTCTATGAAACCTTAGAATCTAGGCAGTGTGAAAATGGCATTGTCCGTGTTTTCACAGCATGGCCTTATGGTGTGACGCCATTGCTATGTCCCTGTGTTCCCTGTGAGATGGCCGGCTTCCGAGAAAGAGCCACAGATTTATTAATCCTCCAATTCCCCCACAGTGCCTGGCATACAGCTGGTGCCCAATCAAGGAAGAAATAAATGAATAAACATGAAAAATGAAAGGGATGGGCGGAATTTCAGGAATTAATAGATGTGTTTAGTGTAGGAGGCTCCCGGAGCCCCTCCCTGTACAGGCAAGCGACAGTCTGCCCTCCCGACGCATGAATCTAGGCTGGCCTTATCTTACACAGACACATCACACACCAAACTAGAGCTTTGTTTCAGATCTTCACCCCCATTCTCACCCTGAATTCTGTGTCCTTCTACCCATTCCCCAGAAATGAACATTTTCTTCAGAAAGGATATTAAACTGAAGCCATTACAAATAGCTTCCAATTGGCATCTAAAAGGGTTATCAGACTTCTCTGTGGGTTTTTCTTGCCTCTGCTAATTCCTTTGAGTGAGCCCTTTATTAAACCAGCCAAGGCCAAGCATGGTGGCTATTATCCCAGCACTTTGAGAGGCTGAGGCAGGAGGATTGCCCAGTCTAGGAGTTCAAGGCTATAGCAAGCTACGATTGTGCCATCCAGTCTGGGTGACAGAGTGCAACTCCATCTTGAATAAATAAATAACTGCCAGAACTGGAAGTTTCTGTGGCGTCCCCCCTCCCCGGTGTGTCTGGTGGCAATCAGCTGTGCCGGGGGGCCTTGAGCAAGTGTGCTGGGAGACAGGAGCTGGCAGGCTGCCGGTTGGAGGCCGTTATGCATCTGAAAGGCTGTGTCATCTATTATTAGGATGAGAGGAGAGAGGAATAATTTGTAAGCGAGGACTCTGCCTGGCCGTGTTCATTCACATTCATCTTTGTTGAGGGAGAGCAGGATTGTGGAAGTCTACCGCTGCTTAGCTCCTCCCCTGAGGGCTGAGTTCCCTGGGACTATATTATGGCCTCTGCCGGAAACTTCGTAAGCATAAGATGTGTTCCAAGATAAATAAAAAGACCTTTCCAATGTCAAATAAGAGTGAATTAAAGTCCCTAAATGCATTGAGTAGTTTACCTCCTTGCTTCTAGAAGTGGAATTCCCAGACCAGAGGCACAGTGTCCCTCGGAGCTTATGATGGAGGCAGGACCTCAGACCCCCACCCAGACTGACGAGTCCAAATCAGCATTTCGAGCAGATGCCTGGGAGATGTGTGTGCGCTTCTGCCATCCAAGGGGAAAGATGGTCCAGAAAAGACGCCACTGAATGCCGCTCAGGGGAATGATTTTACTGTTCCACTTCTGGGCATTGTGAGAGAGGATGGAGAGATGACATAAAGGTGGGAGAGAAAACTGCTCATTGGAAGTGAAGGATAAAGAGATCCGTCTAGTAAAGTTTGACAGAGCTATAAGGTTTCTAAAAATGGAAAAATGTGAAAAAGGTCTCAAATGACAAGATTCTTTATTCCGTTGTATTAGATTTCTTGGGCTGCCTTAACAAATGACCACAAACTTAGAGGCATCAAGCAACAGAAATGTGTCATCCCCCAGAGCTGGAGGCTATGCGTCTGAATCAGGGAGTCGGAAGAACTGGTGCCTTCTGGAGGCCTCAGGGAGAGTCTGTCCCCGGCCTCTCTGGGCTCCCGCGTTTGCTGGCTTTCCTTGGCAGTCCCTGGCAATCCCTGGTGTATACCCACATCGCTCCAACCTCTGCCTCCATCACATGGCATCTTCCCTGCATTCTGTCTTTTCTTCTTAGACAACAGGGGATTGAGAGCCCACCCTGCTCCACTGTGAGATCATCTTAGTTAATTTTATCCGTGATGACATTATTTCTAAATAAGGTCACATTCTGAGCTTTGGGGAAGGACACAACTTTTGGGAGGGATACTGCTCAACTCTGTACTGTACATCTATCCAACAAGAAAAAGAATAGAGAGTTTCTGCAATGGCAGTCATGGAGAGGTGCCATGAAACCCCAGACTCAGTCCTGAGGGCGGCATGGCACGTGCGGTGCACCCTCTAGGTCACGAGCAGAGGAACCTGCACTTCCCACTCCTTGGGTAGATGAGCCTCGTGTAATTGGACTCCCGCCCTTTGAACAACTCTAGAGTTAACTGGTATAGAAACGTGAAGGACATTGTCCTGCTTTTCTCCCTGGGCAAGGGCAGTGGCAGTGGCTGCCACTTGTGAGTACCATAGATCAAAGCAGAAGCCGACATCCTGGCTGAGACAGAGATCAAGCTCAGAAAGGAAAGAGATTTTTAATTCTATGGATGCTGAGTAGCAAAGTAAAAGTCTGCACCAGAGAAAGCTAGGGAGAGGGACGTTCAGCTTGGCCTGGGAGGATAAGTTGAGGATCCAAAATCAGATGAGAAAGAGAAGTTCCAAAGTGCAACATACAGATAAGAGTAGGGCCAGGGTTCGGTCGTGCTGAGGATGGGGCTGTTACCCATTCCCTCAAGATTTATTGAAAAGCCCCCACTAGACAGGAGTTCTGGGTGTACAGCTGTCTGGGAGAGCTCACACTCTGGGGGGAGATGTTATGGGTACCCCTGATTCCAAGAGGTGGATCAGTCCTCAAGAAGAGGCAGGGAAGAGGTTGGAGAGATCCCTTCCCATGGTGGGGGAGAGCCAAAGTGATGCTCCACAGACAAGGCACTGAGGCTGGAACTTGCAGAGGGTGGGGGGCCGGCTGGGAAAGGGTCTCCCAGGCTGTGGGAGGCCATCTTTGCTCGAGGGCTTCACGGTGCCCATGTGCGGCCATCTCTCATAGAGAGAACCCAGCTCTCGTCTCTGCCCCCCGGCTGTTCTGCGAGGATCTAAGAAAAGAGGCTCAGTGGAGGAAAAGAGGGAACCCGAAATCCTCTAGAAATCTGGGTTCCCAGGGCCCACCCAGAAGTCCTGCTCCTTTGAACAAACTCAGCTTTTCCCATTGCAGAGGTGGGTACTTCAGACCAGGGCTCACTTGTCATCCTTCATTCGCTCCTGGCCGTAAAAAAACCTTTCTGCAAGGTCACAGCATCAACTAGTTACTTTTCACTGCAGAGACTAGATGTTGTCCAAGTGCTGAAAAGGCCGTCCTGACACATATGCCTGGACTTGCTTCCACTGTACCCAGACAGGGAAGTTGCCCTCACCTGTGACATTCCCAGTTTGTCTGAGAAGCTCAGGGTTGGTGGGAGTCAGCCGCAGCCCCCACACTCAGCAGAAGTGGTCCTGAGCCTTCTATAATACTGACCAATGCAGGTCCAGCTGGCCTCGTGTCCCACCAGGGATGAAGGAAACACTAACAGGCAGATTTAGCCTTTCTTGGGGTCTCCTGCAGAGGAGGATAGAGTAAAGATGATGTGGTTCACAATGGAATGTTTCTGGCCTGCTAGATCCAGCTTCTGTCTTTGGTTGATGTTTTCTTCAGTGAGGAAGCTTGGCTTTTAAAAACCAAGTCACTTCATGAGATGGGCTGTGGGCTCCCAGGGGCAGAGCAGTTCCCTAGCAAGGAAGAGGAGGAGGCTTCTGGGTTTATAGCAAACACGTCAGGATGGGGCTGCAGGCTGGAGCTTTAGCTTCAGAGAGGAAAGAAAGCTTTCATGTCCCTAAGAGCTTAAAACCAGCTTGAATTGATCAGGAAAAAAAGCACAGTCTGATGTGTTGATCTTTATGGGTTTTTTTTTTTTTTTTTAGCAAATGAGAGAAGCCCTGTTTCTTGAATGTGACACCCTATGAGCTGCAGAATCTGCATTGTGCCAGTATTGCAGACTTCTTCTTCGGCCCTATTAATCAGAAACGTCCAGAACCCTCCTGCAGCCAGCAGGCAAGTTTCCTGGGTGGGTAATCTGTGCATTTGCACAGACTGCCACACTCAGAAAGGCCTGTTTTTAGTTTCAGGCTTTGCTTTTGTCTTGAAATTCTTACTTAGTACTTTTTGAACAAGGAGCACGTGTTCCTTTTGCACTGGGCCCTGCCAGGCACACCCTGCTCCCGTCCCTTTCCAGCTCAGCTTCAATGTCCCCTTCACAGGAAGTCCCCATCCGTTGCTCCAATTATAATATTGATAATTATTCTTGTAGTAATAACCCAAACAACATCAATGGAATCTTCACTGTGTGTCATGCATGGAGCTAGGTGCTTTATATGGAGTTTCTCATTTTATCCTCTCAACCACCCTATGTGGTAGGTATTATCCCCTTTTGGAGATTTAGAAAACTGGCAGAAGCGTAGCAAGGCTGCTGATTAATATCAGGCTTACTAGGCCTGCAGGACACACCTGTGTTGTTTTCATGGCATTTCTTTGTAAAACTTTGATGTTGATCTTCTTCCCTAGACAAGTGCCATGGCTCAGTGTCGTCCTTGTTCTCTGCTGAACCTGTAGCCTCTGGCATGGCACTGGGCTAAGTGCTCTGCAGAGAAGGGAAGGGAGGGAGGGAAGTCCTTTCCTGTGCAATTGCACTTTAGAGGACACAGCACTGCTGCAGATCAACACAAGGACAGAAAACGGAAAAAAATACTTTGAACAACCACAAACATTCAAAGCAATTACCTGTTAGTTGCCAAGTTGCTACCATCTGCTAAGCTCTGGATTGGGGGCTGGGATACAGGGTGAACAGACAGTGTTGACCTCTGCCCTCCCAGAGTTGACAGTGTGTGGAGAGACCGATGTTAACCCACATCCACGCACAGATGTCAGACTGTGTGTGTGTGGCCTTGCTATGAAGGAGAGTCTCTGATGGGGGTGGGACTTTGTTGGTGGGTCAGGAAAGGATTCCCAGAAGTCAGTGAGCTGAGAACTCAAGGCGAGCAGGGCTCGGCTAGAAAGTGGAGGACAGCATTTCCAACAGAGAGGGGACAGTGTTGGCACAGACCCTGGGACGGAGGGGTGCAGACACTTCAGACGGCCGAAAGAGGATCAGTGGGTTGGAGACATGGCCAGACAGCGCAGGATCATGGCACATTAAGGAATTTTGTCTTTATCTTAACAGCACTGAGATTTTAAGCAGGAGACAGCATGACTTATGTTCTGTAGATGGCACTCTAGTAGCAGTGTGGAGAATGCTTTGATGGGGAGGGTTCAAGTCGAGGTAAGGTGGACCTTGTGGGTTTATGTACATGCTGCTTCAAAGCAACGTTATTCCTACAGGATTCATGTTGAAGGCAAATTCCTTTGGCACTCAAATGAGCTCATCCATGGTGAGAAGGGGGACTGTTGGGACATCTCAAGAAATACCACTCATATCTGACTGGCATGGACATTCACCCTGGAGATGTGGCTTGGGTCAATGTGTACAAAGAATTTGAGAGTTTTCTGGTGGCTGGCAAGAAGTGACCTACAGGGTCACTTCTTAGCAACAAAATTAACGGCAATAATCTCCTAAGCTTAGAGAATCGGCCCAGAGCCCAGGAAGCCTGAGCCTTTGACCTGCTTTTTGATGGGCCGTGCTCATCTGTAGGTGGATGGGGAGATTGGGGGCCTGGGCTCTTGTTCATTCAAGGAACACACTATGTTCCATCATGACTGGGACATGAAAACATGATTGTGGGTCAACATGGTCCCTTCTAGAGCCTGCCAGAGACAAGGCTCTGCCAGGGACAGAGATTCTTCTCCTTTGGGGGTCAAGGTGGGATATCCTAGGAGAGAGCTCTGTTGCAGGAGGAAGACACTGAGGACTGCATTCTAATCTTGTCTAATCTTGTCTCTTGTCAACTTGCTTTGCTTTCCTGGGCAAGACCTGTGACCTCTCAGTCTAAATTCCTTCCACTGTAAACTGAAAGATCTCAACTAAATAATTTCTGCCCATTCCCAAGTTCTAAAAGCTTAGGTGGGATAAGGTAGTTTTCAGATCACTAAGAGATCTAATTTC
This sequence comes from Nycticebus coucang, assembly GCF_027406575.1. Taxonomy (NCBI): domain Eukaryota; kingdom Metazoa; phylum Chordata; class Mammalia; order Primates; family Lorisidae; genus Nycticebus; species Nycticebus coucang. The sequence continues at coordinate 54,526,540 of NC_069798.1, read as the reverse complement.
TATCAAAGTGGCCTAGTATTTGTCATTATGGCTGGGAGGAAAATGGCGTAATACTGCAGTCGTGAGCTCCTGGAACATTCATTTAATTATAGGCCTTTGATCTTTACCATGCATGTCAGTGGATCTGTGCCTTTCCTTAATTAAGTTCACAGGTTTGTTTGTTTTTTCTCAATAATAGTATGTCCATCGTGCACTTGTTTTTGCCTAAAATAAGAATAAATATATTTCTATGCACCATAAGTTTCTCCTTAAAAATTTTTCTTTTTAAACTGGTGATATGTCCTGATTTTTAAAATTATATTTCCTTCTTCCCCACTTACAGGTATAAAGGATTTAAAGGCAACTGTTCCATAACCTTCATCGATCAGTTTAAAGCACTACACCAGTGTAACAAGTATTGTAAAATGCTGGGGCTGACATCCCTTCAAAACAGCAACCAGAAACAGAAGAAGCCAAACACTGGGAAAAGTAAGGTTCAGACAAACTCCTTAGCAGTGAAGAAGACAGAGTCAGGGACTCCAGCAGAAGAGAAAACCTAACCTCCCTCGCTAACTAATGACCACTGGCTGGCAGCACATAGTCCTGAGTGAAAATCTGGAGACACACCAGAGAGGGTACACAGCCTGTGGAGAGTGTGTGACAGTCTTTATTCCCAGCTGCCTGTGCTCCAAGACGCTTCTAAAACCATCACCTGCTGTCTTCACTGAAATGATTTTGGAACAGGATTTGTGACCAGATTCATGGAGAGATTGAATCAATCATCAGTCTCAAAGACAGTCGTCTTCGTGTACACGTTTAGCATTTTTACCACCTCACATCATGTGTCTGTTTGTGTATTTATATGTGGTTGTGTTGTGGAGGACTTGAGCAGGGTGTGTCCACTGCCAAAATGCCTCCTCTCTGACACTATCCCTAACATCGGGATTTCTAGATGCATCCTGCCATGATGGAAACAGAAATCATGAGTTCCCCACTGGGTCAAGTCATTGCACTAATGTCAAATATGCTGTCATTGCTGGAGGTGAGTTCTGAAATGTAAAGCCATTTCCCACATTATTCACACAGCCAGTTACAATTTTCTGTGTAATTAAATTCATATTTAAACAAAAAGTGTAAGATGCATATGTCATCATAAACACTCGTTCTTTAGAATTTGTGCCATATTTCACATTCCCTTATGATTTAGTAATTCTCTAATAGATGTGCTAAAGGACAAAATACTTACATCTATGTTTTTCCCTCATTCTTACAATACAACTGAGCTTTGATCACTTTCTACTTGGCTCCTAAACCAGGGCTCTCCAAACCCAGGTGGGCCTAGGGTGGGTTACATTGGCAGAGGTGTGCTAATCCTGGCTGGGGTGCCCCAGCTCACAGGGATCCTAGCACTCACCCCAGCCCCCCTTCTACATGACTCTTCTTATACTTGGAGCCCCTTCCCTACCAATTTGGGTCATGCCCAGCTGCAAAGCAGAGCAACAGCAGTTCACATAGAGCTAGACAAAACAGTATAAAGACAACTTAGGGACAGTGTTATGTGTCCCCAAAGTGTATGAGAATATCTATTGCCCCAAGGGCCTGTTGCTATTGTTGTGTCATTAATAGACTTTATTTTTTAGAGCAGTTTTAGCTTTACAAGAAAGTGAGCAGAAAGTATGGAAAATTCCCACATATCCCCTCATCGCTTCTCCATTGTTCCCCCCGTTATTAACATCTTGCTTTAGCGTGGTATCTTTGTTACAGCCAATGAGCCAATCTTGGTACATAATTTTTAGTTTTACACAGGGCTCAGTCCTGGTGTTGTGTATTCTATGGCTTTGGACAAATGTAATGTGACATGTAGCCACCAGTGTGATATCGGGCAGAAAAGCTGCACCACCCTAGATATCCTCAAATCCCCATCTTGCCTCCCCTAACACCTGACAACCCCTAACACTGATCTTTTTACCATCTTCATAGTTTTTGCTTTTTCCAGGATGTCATAGAATTGGAATCATACAGTCTATATAGCCTTTTCAGACAGTTTGTTGTTTTCTAAGACAGATTTCATCTCCTTTCCGGGGTCTCTGAGAGAATTGTCAGGCCACCTCTGAGCAGCAGGATCGGTGCTTCTGCACCTGAGTCGCCTGGACCTTGGGAAAATGTGGGCCCCAATTGGGTGGGTCTGGGGCGAGGCCTGCGATTCTGAGCTTCTAACATGCTCCATGGGGGTCTCCTGCTGCTGCAGGGATCACACTCAGAGTGGGGAGCCCAGGCCATGGCAGGAGTCCTGGAATGCTGAGGGGAGTGGGTAGACCTCCGGTACCAGTGTCAGCACACTGATTTCCGAGTGACCCCTCTGGGAGGGGCAGTTGGGCCTCTGTAGAAGAATCTTGTCTGTTTCTGCCTTATAATACTACTCTCCTTACCCATGGGGTTTTGATTAAAAACAAACAAGAAAAAGGGATATAGGCAAAATTTTTGTTTTAAAAAGGAATTTGAAGGAGAAAACACTTCAGTTTGTCATATGTCATCTTTTTCAGGAAATCTGCCATTTCTAGCCTTTTTACTGAAGTGGTTCCCCTGGCTTGCAGATTATAAAATGCTCCTTGTTCTATAAGGTAGCCTATAGCCAATTTTGCCTGCCAGAGATCTTACAAATGTATTTTTAGTTTTATATTTAGAGATAGGATAGTGCTAAGTTGCCTAGTCTGACCTCAAACTCCTAGGCTCAAGCAATCCCTCCTGCCTTAGCCTCCTGAGCAGCTGGGATTACAGGCACGTGCCACTGCGACCAGCTCTTACGTACTGCTGAGCTTAGGCCAGGCCCAAATATTCCCTGGAAAGCAGGCTGAAGAGAAGGGATAATTCCATCAGCCATGGAGAAGCAGTAGACCCAAGGTGGTACTTAGGGGACACCATCTGCTACTTGAGGGCAGGAGATAGTGGGAAGCACTGAGGATCATGAGAGCACAAAGGATGTGGAGCATCCGCAGTGGGCACAGGGAACTGTGGGAGGTACAGGGGAGGTGGGAGGCACAGGGAACTGTGGGAGGTACAGGGGAGGTGGGAGGCACAGGGAACTGTGGGAGGCCTGGGGATCACACAAGGCTGAGTATGCTGCTGTGGGCCAGGAGTGTGGGAGGCACAGGTGACCACAAGAGGCACAGGAATCATGGGAGACACCAGGGATTGTGGGAGGCACAGGGGATTGTGGTACGCACAAGGGATCATTATAGTCACCCAGGCCAAATGCCCTACAGTGGGCACAGGGGACAAAGAAGGAACATGTGGCAGCTCTTTCATAGTCTACATGGCACCTAGGTTGGAAGAGACAGGCCCAAGAATGGGAGTAAAATAAAGGTAGAGTGATTGGAACAATAAGGACAGATGGTAGTCAGGGGTCTTTGTTCAGAGAAATGCACAGGGTCGTGGATAAGAGCAGATATTACAGGGGAAATTGAGAGAAGAGACACTGAACTGGTTTCTGGTGGAGGGGCATGAAATGCTTTGTCATCACAGAGACCACTCTGCCACTGGGGCTGTGGATGCTGGCTGCTGCAAGTCCCTTCTTCACTTTGCTGGGTAGAAGGACTCTTGGATCAGAGACTTAAGGCCAGCCCAGAGGGTAAATTCTGGGTATTGGCCTAGGCTTCAAGGATTCCTCTGTACTCAAATCTCTCAAGTGACCAGGCCAAGTTCTAGATAATAGATACACCAATTAAGTGGTGGCACCACCCTTGCCCATTTGAGTCCCCTCACCCACCACCATTCTTCCTCCTGTCACTCAGAGCTGCTTTGGATGTTGAGGGGGACAGCTGGAGAGTTCTGGGCACCATGTGGGGCCTTCTCAGTTTCTCCTGCCTTTTGTTTTAGCAGGACCAGACTGGATCAGAAGTCAGTACACTGTACATGGCAGTTTGGGTCCCCAGAGCTGGGCTGGCCTCTCCTTCCCAGCTCTGTCCTCAGTCTTTCTTGTCCCTGCTTAATTGGCCTAAGACCAAATTTCTTGCTTTCAGTTGCCTTACTGACCTGTGATAGGCAATCCTTTCGCACATTTCTCAGTAGGAAACACAGCACCCTTTATCTGGACTTGGTCATTGCTTTTAAAGAAAATGTAAAACTGTGGCCATGCTCGATGGCTCACACCTGTAATCCTAGCATTTTGGGAGGCCAAGACAGGTGGATCATTGGAGGTCGGGAGTTTGAGACCAACCTGAGTAAGTGGAAGACCCTGTCTCTAAAAGAGAAAACTAGCTGGACATTGTGGTAGACACTTGTAGTCCCAGCTACTTGGGAGGCTGAGGTAGGAGGATCCCTTGAGCCCAGGAGTTGGAAGTGACCTGTAAGCTATGACCCAAGGCACTCTACCGAGGGTGACAAAGTGAGACTCTGTCTCAAAAAATAAGAAAAAAAATGGAAAGAATGTAAAAATGTGATCATTTCTCCAGAACAAAAGGAAAATTTGTATCACTAAAATCAAATTTAGTCCCTGCTATTTTGTTTTCATGCATTTCTGCATACAAATTAACTTCATTTCAATCCTTAATTATGGTATAATTGTTGAAGAACTTTTAAATGGCAAACTCAAAATGTGTTGTAGCAAAATGTAGATAACTCAACTGAGGTGAAACCAGCAAAGACTAATTGCTCACATGCACGTTGATGACAATTACGTTATCTCTTTCACCTGGCCTCCATTAAATTCTGAAGGCATCCTAATTTCAGGGATAGAGTGGAGGGTAAAAATACAATTTTCCAGTAACCTGTATTTGGCATTCAATATTCACTTTCATGTCAAAGAATATCCATATCAACACTCTTAAAATAACTTTAGATTCAACTTCATTTCACTATGTCCTGCTGAATGAATTTACCATTCACTACGCCCTATTGTGAAGTCAATTGAGTGTTTCCTTTCTTCTCAGATGCGAAGATCACCTTTATGGATGAATAATTGTACAGATCTTTGGTTACTTTAAAAATACTTTGATATATATTGCATTATTAACTTTTTAACCTGGTACCAAGAAAATGGGCCAAAGTATTCCTTGCCTTTGAGATCTTAAGTAGCCTTCTTTATTTCTTTATTGGGAAGTCACAGCTAATACCTCCTTAGACCAACAAAATCACAAATCTTGTTATATTCACTGACAAACTCACTCTCTTTGTTAGCATTACAACATCTAGCAGACAAAAACACTGCATATCTGGTCAAATTTTAACTTTTCAAATAAAACAAAGAATTTTTTTTAGTCAGGTGACCTTCATCTGACCTCCAAAGGACCTTCATCTGATCTCCAGGTGACCTTTGAATGACCTTCATTGACTTTCAGATAGCCATCATTTGACCCTCAAATGACCTTCATTTCATCCAATTAAAACAATCTGATTAAATTAGCCTGAACAGGCCGTCTTGATTAGATTAGGCTGGTTGGCTCAGTTGGTTTGGTCTGATTAAATTAGTCTGATTAGTTCTGTCTGGTTGAATTAGTCTGATTGAATTGGCGTGATCCGTTGAGATGGGTTAAATCAGTCTGATTAGTTTAGTCTGGTTAGTTCAGCCTGATTGGTTTAGCTTTATTAGTTTAGACTGTTGACTTGGCCTGGTAGTTTAGTCAGATTGAATTAGTCTGGCTGGTTTAGTCTGATCAAATCAGTATAATCTGTTTGGTTTGAATAGTTAAGTCTGATTAGTCTGGTCAGTTCTGTCCAATGGATTCAGTTTGATTAGTTTAGTCTAATTGGTTTGATTGCTTTAGACCGATTAGTTCAGTCTGATAGACTTGGCCTATTTAGCTTAGTCAGATTGGTTCAGTCTGACTGAAATCAGTTTGATTAGTTTGGTGTGCTTGATGGTTTGATTAGTTTAGTTTGATTTCAGCTTGGTTTAGTTCGATTGAGTTGGTCCAATTAGTTTAGCCTTATTTATTGGGCCTGATTAATTTAGTCCGGGATAGTTTTGTCTGATTAGTTCAGCATGATCAGATTAGTCTGATCACCTGAGACTGATTAAATCAGTCTGATTGGTTCAGTTCGATCAGTTTAGTGGATTAGACCAGTCCGATTAATTTGGTCTGATTAAATTAATTTGGCATCCAAAGGAAATATAATTTTATATTTTCTAGAAACCACATTTTAAAAAGCATAAAGAAATAGGTGAGATTAATGTACTCATTTAACCCAATATGTCCAAAATGTAGGTGATCAATATAAAAATTATTAATGAAATATTTCATAGTCTTATTTCTCATACCAAATATTCAGAATGCATGGTGGTGCATACCTGTAGAGAGTGATTTTTAAGCAGTGTGCTAAGAGAGGATATTAGGTGTGCAGCAAACATTTTTAAAGATCATTAATTAAATTATTTTTGAAAGAAGTTCAAATCATTAAGCGGCACCGGTGGCTCAGAGGAGTAGGGCACCAGCCCCATATACTGGAGGTGGTGGGTTCAAACCCAGCCCCGGCCAAAAACCGCAAAAAAAAAAAAAAGTTCAAATCATGGTAAATATGTTCTTTTTTTTTTCTTTACACTTTTTAAAAATCAACATTAATTTAAGTGTGTCACGGAAGTTTAACTACAGCTTCAAGTGTGCTGTGAGATTTAAAAAAAGGAGGAACATTCTAGGCAAAGGGAACAGAAAGTGCAAAGGCGCTGAGGCAGGAATATTCAAAGAACAGCAAGAAGACCTGTGGGAACTGAGTAAAGAAGCAGAGAGATGAGGTAAGAGACATCTGAGATATGGCAGAGGGTTTTGTTGGCCTTTGTGATGACTTTGGCCTTTAAGGGAGCTAAGAGGCTCTGAGAAGACGAGCAGCAAGCATGTCCTGACTTGGTTTCACTAGGATCACCCTGACCACTCGGCTGTGGGTGGCTTGACATGGGGACAAGGGCAGGATGGAGGTGGTGGGGATGGAAGTGAGGGGAACAAGACTTCTGGTTCTCCAAAGAACCTGCTAATACAGATGGACTGGCTGCTGTTTACCCACTGTCCTTTCTCTACCTGATGTCTATTCCCCCTTCTTCCTTAGTAACAGAACCCAATATTGTTCACTGGCAAGATGCTCAGTTAAAGTAATTAAAGTAACTGCCTTTCCCTGACTCCCTTGCAGCTGAGGATAGTCACTTGTCACCGTCCTGGCTGAGGAGATCTAAGCATAGGGTGCAGCTTCCAGAAGCATCCCTCAAAGACAATTAAACCAGAGGGCAGCTACTTTTTGTTTCTTTCATGCTTTAAGGTTCTCCTTCCTGGAACATGAATATCACACCATGACCATAAGGACCGGATGGAGTGAACATTTAGAAAGAGCCTAAATTGATGAAAACATGTTACTGCCGCCCAGTCCTAGGCTCCCTGCCTCCAGAGTTTTTATTAAAGGAGAAAGAAAATAAAGCTTCATTGTGTCTAAATTACTTGCTACTTGATACACACTTTTATGTAAGTTGTTTCTGTTTTTAAACAAAGTTCTCCAAGGCATTGGAAGCAGAGCCGATGCCTTCTTTTTCTGCAGTGATGCTCTAGTTTGCACGTTAGAATCGCTTAGAGTGCTTTAAAAATGTCAGGCCCGGGTGCCCCTCTGAGATTCTTATGTAATTGGTCTGGGACAAGGCCTGGCCACTGGGATTTTTAACAGCTCTCAGGGGGTTTCCAAAGTGCTGCCAAGGCTGAGAACATGGGGCTCTTCTCTCTTCCAAGGTGAAGTAATTGGCTGATTGATTTCCCTCATTACTCTCATTAAGTCCTAATGAGAACCACAGTGTCCCTGGCTTTATAAGCCTTTTGGTTCTAAACTTGAGCATGCATCAGGATCACCTGGAGGGCTTGTTAAAACCCAGGGTGCTGGTTTCTGATTTAATGGGTCTGGGGGGCAGACAGTTTACGTTTCTCATAAGCCCCCAGGTGCTGCCTGTGCTGCTTGGTGTGTTTGGCGTCCTCCAGGATGTTTCCTTTTTTCTCCATCCTCTTGCTTCTGTGCCCTTGTCCTGTTCTTGCCCCACTGCCCCCCAGGCTCTTTGTTTGGATTTACTGTTTACCCACTATTATTAATGAAAATAGAACAAAAAGCTTGTGCCTTTTAATGGGAATTTAGTCACTGGCACCCTAGGAGAGGGTCTCTTCCCTCCTCTCTGAATAACCTGCACTTGTCTCCCAGATCTCCACTTCGTCACTTCGTGTTGTCCAGGAAGTCTTCCTTTGAGCCCCAGTCTACACCCTCAGAGCCCCAGAAACTTTCACTTCTTTGAGCTTGGGTCCAATTGCCTTATTGACTCTCCAGTCTCCTGAAGACAAAAGTGCTTTATCTCTATATACCCAGGCCCCAGCACATGGTGGGTGCTCTGCAAGAATTTCCCTGCATGAAGAAAAGAGGGTGGCTTTCAGAGGCTGGGCCTGTGCTCCAGGGAGGATGAGCCTGGGATGGTCCAACCAGGGAGACCCTGGGGTGCCCCTTCTTTGCTAGGTCCCTTGGGGCGTGCTCACTGTTGACACCCCTTCCCCATATTCCCCAACTAGAGCCCAAACTGCTCTCCCCTCCTTTCCTTGCCTTCCAAGCATAAATTAAAGGGGGCCAGCAGCTGTCTAGGCAGGCAAGCTTGTTGGAGTGATTCTTGTCCCAGAAGGAAAATCTACCAGGACATGGCGGAATCCAAGTTTCCTTGCTGCAAGCCGCTCTTGGAAAGGATGGACTTTGGACCCTTCCTCAGAGTCAGGGAGGCCAGCAGCACACCGAGTCTCTGCTCCCACAGCCGGGCAGCCTCGCCTCAATTATTCTGACATAAATGAGGAAGGCACTTGGTGGGAAATGATCCCTCAGTGGAGACACCTGGCAGAGTTCATGCTCAAGCCTCAGGTTCATTAGGATGTGTGTTTGACACCATTCTGCCATCCGGCAGCCAGCTCTCCCAGAAGAGTCTCTGCTGGGCCACTTGCAGGAGGCCCCGTCCAGCCCGTTTCACTAGTTGGAAGAAAACAGTCAAGGTAGGGCAGCTGCTGGGGACCCTGCTCACTGAAGGGAGCATGGCACTTTCAGAATGTGGTAGAAGAGAGGAATCTTCCAAAAATGCACAGAGTGTCCCAGTGAAACCAGCTTGAGTGTGAAGATCACAGGCATTGTGAGGAGCAGACAGCAGGGTGGTCAGTGGGCCGGGGACTCCCAGAGGCATGCCACACAGATTAGAAAGCTTGGCACAGTTTAGGCAAACAGACTGCTGTTGCTTAAAATCAGAGCTCCTCGGCCTTCTGAGGGTGGGGGACTCTCTCATGCATTGGGTGACAGCTCTGGACCTTCGCCCCAGAGAAGTGCATCTGTCAGTTGCAGTGGATTGAAGAATCATGTTGATTTCACCCCAGGACTCAGAATTAACACATCCATCCTTAGCACAAGAGAAATGGCAGCATCTCAGGCTGGCATCTGGCATGAAATCCGCACAGGCCTGATGTTCATATAATTAAAGACAAGGTGTTTGGCACGAAATGAGGCCAGTGGGTGACAGAGACAGGCAACTACGTCATTATAACAGAATGGATATTGGCTAAAATATCAATTCTCAATAATATGGTCCAGTGCGTGGGGACAGAGCCCTGAGACCGGTACACAATTCCTGACTTCACCAAACATTCATTTATCCAAGAATTATTTATTGCCAACCTACTATGTGCTTGGGACTATTCTGTCCTAATTGGTAATACAGCGAGGTCTCCATCTTCATGTGCCCGACCTTCTAGTGTGGACAGAGAAAATATGGAAGGACAGCTCTGAATAGAAATATGGATGACATAAAGGAATTGGCATGTGTATATCTGGGGAAAGAGTCCAGATAAAGAGGATGGCACATACAAAGGTCCTGGGGCAGGAGTGTGCTTGACATGCTTGAGGAACGAGGGGATGGAGGAAGCACAGAGTGAGTCAGAGGAAGAGGAGAAGATGAGGTCTATCTGAAAGGGATGAGGGATGAGAAGCCATTGAAGGATTTTGAGCAGGGGAGTGACATGATCTAATTTAGCTTCTGAAAATGAATCTGTTACCAGTGGGAAAATTAACAAGCACAGGCAACAGTCTTAGGACAGTTATGATCAGCTCTTCCTTGGTCTTGATCAGTGGTCAGCAAACTTTTTCTATAAAGGGCCAGAGAGTAAGTATTTTAGGTGTTGAGGGCCAGGTGGCCTCTGTCATCACTATTCAACTCTGCTAGTAGAGTGTGAAATCAGCCATGGACAATATGCAGGTGAATGAGCCTGGCATTCCAGGTGACCAACCGTCCCTGTTTGCCTGGGACCAAGAGGTTTTCTAGGATCTGAGACTTCCAGCACCAAACTGAGATATTCTGGGCAAACAGGGACTTTTGGTGACTTCCACTAAAGCTTTAGTCATATTGTCATTACAGCTACACACAGAGAAGGCAAAGGTGACCTCTTCTCTCTCACTGAACTCTGACAACCCGTGCCTGAGACTTTCTCATATAAGTCTCATATTGTGAGACTTCCTATCAATCATATAAATTTCACATCTCTTGCATGTGATATTCTTTTCTTATTGATTCATATATACATTTCACATATAATTGAATTATATATAAATTTTACGTAAATAAAAGAATCACATTGCCAATTCCTTTATCATGAAAAGTTCCTCTTTGGATTATTTTCAACTTGTAAAAATGTGATATGTAACAAACTTAGCTCATACAAAACCAGGCATCGGTCTGGATTCGGCCCATGGGCTGTGGGTTGCCCACCCCTGGCCTTGATGATCCTATCAGTGAAATGATGACGGGTAAGTGGCAGTGGCCACTGTTGTCCCCCTCTGTGTCCCACGCCTCTCCTGATGCCAGGGACACCAGCAGTCCCTGCCTCCTCTCTAGTTTCTCTTTGCTCATCATATTCCTACCACACCAGCCTACTTCAAGTTCTTGGACTGATGCAAACTTCATCCCACTCAGAGACTTCACACATGCTGTTCCCTTTGCCTGAGAATTCTTCTCGTACTTTTCACTTGGAGAATAGGTAGCTCCTGCCCAGAATAAAGTTTACATATTACTTCCCACCTTAGACTCTCTCATACATACCCCCTTCGTACTTTCCTGCCCCAAAGGTTGCCCTGCAGCCTTGTGTCCTGACCATGGTCAGAAATTCTGCCCCAGTGGGAACACGCAGCTTAACTGAAACAATCACTTCTCAGAAAGGCAAGGAGAGGTCTAAAGCAGCTGGGGCCATGAGACCCCAGAATTAGCAGAAGACATGTGGTGACGAGAAACTGCAGGTGAAGAGCAGGCTGTCATGGTAGCAGGAGTTGCAGGAAAAGGGAGCCATGAATCTTCATAATGATAGAGGCCTGATTCATTGCTACAGCCTTGGGATGACTACAGGCCCCCATCTCTGGAGCCCTCATGAGTTTGTAATTGTGAAAGGGAGGCTTAGCATAACCAGCTCCATTTTGCTTCTGACCACCCCACCACCACCACCAGGGTACTATCCTTTAGGTTAAGGACTTAGCTCTGTATTTAGGCCAGCTAATTATAGAGAGAATTTAGTTTGTAGGCCAACCCTAGAAGAAAGATGGGAAAAACCATCCCTTCCCCAAAACTAACTTTCAGGGAAGTATGCACACAAGAACAATGCTGTTAAGGATTTGTAGGAACTTTGTGACCTGACCCACGTTATCCACAGTTAACCAAGGACAAAGAATTTTCACAAACCCCTTGGAACTTTGCAGATGTCCAGATATCTGTGGCCATCAGTCACTTTTTGCAACCCTCTTCCCTTTCCCCCTTCTCTTAACATAAAAAGGAGCCTAAAGTCCATGTTAACTTAAGATGGTTCTTTGGAACACTAGTCTGCCATCCTCTCAATTTGCAGGCTCTCTGAATACAAGTTTCTTTTTTGGTCCCAATACCTTATCTCTTGACTTACTGGTTATCGTGTGGTAAGTGGTACAAACTTGGACTTGGTTGTAAATCCTGATGGTCGATTTTCCACAAGGCCCTGCCTATGACTTGGAATTTCCATGTGATTTCTGTCTTCCTGTCATGTGGTACGTTCCAAAACACTGACCCCAGTTTAGCGCCTTGTACATAGTAGGTGCTTAAGACATATATATTGCTGTGAGAATGGATTCTTTGAAATAACGTAAGGAAAATAAACCTACTTCTTACAAACACAATTTCCTAACATACCACTTACATTTTGGGGTGGCAATATTGTCCCCCACTTCCTTGGGGACATATATGACTGTCCTTTCCATGTTTTACCCGACCCTTCATATTGTTCCCTCTGAGTGCTGAGCAAAGGGCCCGATCTGAGACATCCTGAGCTCCTGCAGAGCACAGAAACATCTCAGGCCCAGGCTGCCAGTGCTCTCTGAGGCACACCTACATAAGTGGGAGGTTGCCTCTGACCTCTTTGTAGCCAGCTGTGATCAGAAGCCAAGCAGAAGAGGACAGGATGTACCACAGGGAAGACAGGTGGCCCCATGAAACAGAGGGGACTTTCATTAGCTCTTGACTGGGCTAAATGTGCCAGCAAAAGAAAAGGAAGAGACTTATTTTCTAGGTAAAACAAGATGAGCTCTTGTCTAGCATATTTAACGGGTCAATAGATACTCAACAGAACAATCTCTTCCACTCCTTTTCCTGTCTCCTCCAAGCCTTTAAAAATGTACTCTATCAAAATTAAAGTTGGATTTTGTAGTCAGGGAAAGCCCTTAATGCAATCAACTTGGGATTGTCAGGTAGAAAACCTGAAAAATTCTTTTAAACCACTGACAGCATGATGGCCACAGCCTACACTAGGGGGCACTAGACCAGGCAAAGTATGGTCCCAGGTTCAAGGGTGAATAAAGGGCTTGCTTTAGCCCAAGCTAGAGATTGGCACTGGCTTTTCCCTGTTTCAAAAAAGAAGAAAAAGTCCCCATTTGAATGAAATTTTAAAGGCATTCTACCTGGCCCCTTTGAGAAATTAAAATTCTTCTCATACGTGTACGCCAGTACATACACAGACACAAACTTGTGCCCAGTCTCTTGCCAAAAGTATGCTGCTTTTAGGTAAAAGGTAATATTTTTCTGAGGATGCTTGGCTGCATTTTTGAGTGGATAAAAATGCCCACCAAATAAATTCCAGGTTCACAGCTCAATTGCTCTCTGCAGGGAATTGCTAGGGAGTGCTTTGGAAACATGGCCCTCTGTCAAAGTGAAACTTATACGCTTCATTTGACAAGATCCTGAAGTTCTCTCAGTGGAGGCTGGCCCATTTCTTTTTCATGCCGTTCTCAGGTACCTTCACGTTTCCTTCCTCCAGTCCCGCCTAGGTCCCTCATACCTGCTTCAGACAACCCATGGCTCACACAGCCATTACTCATTTGCCTGGCTGTGTCCTCACTAGGTTGGTGAAAACTAGATTCTGGGGAGAGTGTCATCTTTGAATTCTTAGGGACCAGGATGGTACAGAGCATGTAGTAGGAACACATTGTGGCCTGTTGGTTGAATGAATGAATCTGGCTTATCTTTGCCTCCTATGCACAGGGTTTCAGTAGTCCAAGGACACAGTAAATTTGTGTCACCATCTTTCTTCCAGAGTACATATGGTGACTCAGTTTTCCAAATGAAGCTATCTTCGGCCCGTCAGCATCTTCAGTAGGTATCTACACTTTTTGTGAGCTTATATGTGCTTCAAACTTCTTTCTTGTCCATCAGAATGTTTGGAAAGAAACTTGGATATCAAAGAGAAGAAAGTAGATACCCCCATCCTTCTACCTCCCACAAGCCCTGGGTTTGCATCCAGCAGCTTCTCTAAGCCCGTCCCAAAGGAGCGGAAGCTGAGGGGCAGGGAAGTATTCGTCTGTAGGCTTTTTGTGATTGGGGAAGAGGCAGCAATGGAAGAAACAATGTTAACCCGGCCTGCCTGGTGAAGAACAACTTGCTCACATTTCAATGACCTCCTTTGTCCTTTGAGAAATTGAAATTCTTAGCATGCATGCTGGGCAGTGCACCACCCAGCCCTACTCTCTCAGCAGACGCTGTATCACTCATTATGCCGGCAAGTGGCGAAGTAAAGTGGCAAGACCTTCATGTTTCAGCCTTGCCTCCTAGAACAAAGCAATGCCCTTTCTCTATAACCTTGGCAATTGAATCACCAAAATAAACAGGAAGGAATACGTTCCCAGTAGGGAAAAAACATTAACACATCAGTAGACTCAGCGTTTCTGCATCTGGATAGAAGTGAAGGGTGTCATTAAAGACTTTTGGCATAGTGTCTCTGCCTCTGTGCTGGTCTCCACTACACTGAGGCATAAAAGTCGTTGTTGAGGCCTCTAACTCGTGGATGGAGAGCAGGTCAGGGAAAGGACCTACCTTTCTTCTTTACATCCCTGGACCCCAGTGCGATGCCTGGCACAGAGTAACCTCACAGCCCCCATCTGCTTGTGGCTGGAGATGCAGGGGAGGATGGTGTGAACAGGGACCTGCCTAGTAAACTCTAGAATACGTGAGCTTCAATTCTTTCGTCAAAACAAAGAGTAAACTGGTCTCAAGTTCTAGCATTCTTTTGTCTTTTGATTCAAGGAGGTACACAAGTGGAAAATACAGGTTTAAGAGGAGTTCATAGGGTGGCGCCTGTGGCTCAAAGGAGTAGGGTGCCAGCCCCTATGCTGGAGGTGGCAGGTTCAAACCCAGCCCTGGCCAAAAACTGCAAAAAAAAAAAAAAAAGAGTTCATGAAATTGTGTAGATGAGACATTGATGTATGGTGGTAACTGCTATGTTATTTCACAAAACCTCCTCTGGGGCTGGATGGAACACCAGACAGGCCCTAAGGGGCAACTTTCATGTACGAGGTACACATTGGACTAAGATGAAAGGATTCATAGGGACGTAACAGTGTGTGATCCATAAAGCAAAGTTAGACTCAAGTGGCCTGTCTCCTGGGATTTTAACTACCTAAGTGAACTCTTTCATCTTGCAAACAGCATTTGGGTCAGTAAATGTCCCCAGGAATGCTTTATTGGAGACACCGGCAATAATCATCTGGGGAGGAGGAGGAGATGAAAGCTGGTTTGGGGAAGGATGCTGTCACGGAGATTTTTGGGGCAGGAGGATTGTATGAGAGGTGACTCTCAGATGGGGATGTGGAAGTTTTGCCTTCTCTGTGTGCGCTCCTTGGAGATCTACAGAAAGAAGAGCTCTCCAATGTCAAATGCAGAACTAACCCAAGAAGCAATCATAATCAACCATTCCATGAGCTGCAAAGAGAAGACTTAGCCTGCCCTTCACTCTGCTCCCTGTTCAATTCTATCTGAGCAAAAGTTCAGGGCAAGTGGAAGCAAAGAGAAGGCATAAGGAAGGCTTGGTCCTCACACTGTCCCCAGTTCTGGGAACAATTCTGAGCCTGGATCATTCATTGCTGCGTCTGTAGGTCAGCTCGCTGAGCTGGCTGCCCCATGTCTGGACAGTTTGGCCACCACCTTCCTGACCCGCAAAACTACCACTTAGATCTTCCTTCTCTTTCTTTTCAGTTCACCATTACAGTGTTTGCGATATTTGGCTTTCTCTGCACTATGAACATTCACAGGGAGAGACTGTTCTATGATGATTCCTTCTCTCATTTTTAGCTTTGCCCTCAGAATCCATTGACAGAGTAGATGGCCAGCCAAGGCTATCAGTCAAATACTGGCATGATCAACCCAGCTCCACATGAGATTTTGTGTAATAACCAGGCCAAGGAAGGCTACAGGTAAAGGACAGAACTTTAGATTTCAGAGACCCATGTTGAGCTGTGGCTACATGACCAACTAGATGGTTCCAAAACCACACAGTCACAGTTTTCCATCTGTGGAAGGAGCCCCGAACCCGTCACCTTTGCTGTGTGTTGTATGGATCAAGTGAAAGTATACATGGGAGTGGGTTGTACAACAGTAGAGCCCTCTATTAATGCCTGTTTAATTAGTGCCTTCTCCAGAAACACACACACACCCCCAAGAGTATCAGTGTATTTATTATTTCAGGGGCATCTGGTTTTCCTCTTGACAGTGGATGATGCCAGGACAGAAGGAACGGGAGGTGGGAGGAGACACAAGGCAAGAAGGAATTCACTTCCTCTTCTTTGAAGCTTGAAGCCATGACCTTGAAGCTTTTGTGGGCTTCATAGATATGTGGGCTGCACTCAAGTGGTGCTTTTCCAGCAAAGGACTTGGAATTATTTTGCAAAGTTCTATTCATTTTTTTCCTTAATAAATGTAATTGGAACCATTATCATGGTCCCACAACAGAATGTGAGCCAGTGAAAGCCCCTCTCTGGAAATAACATCAGACTTCATTTAAAAGCCTCTCCAGTGCCGAGGACAGTGCCAGACACATGGCAGCCACACGGCAGCCACACTATACGTACTTATTTGGTAAGAGAATAGTGGAATGATTGAATTAACTTTTTTCTGATGGTTGATCCAAATCCTGTCAATTTGCTTAAACATGCACTAGTTCATTTAGCCAAGTCCTGAGAGAGAAGTTCTAGGCCAGCACAGCCTAGAACCTGCTCCTCACGTTAGAAAGAGGATGTGTTCCAAAGCACACCACCAGCAAGACCAGCTGTCCCAGAAATCACATGGGCTTAAAAAATGTTCAGATTTGCTATGGCAGCTCATATAGTTCATAAATAATTTTCTGATGGTAATACATTCAGACCTAACAAAGAAGAACCTGGCATACACATTCAGTAATCAGCCTGGTAATTGATTGAAATCAGCAGAAAGCAAACATGTTTTAGAATGTCTGAAAGGTCAGTGAAGTCCTACCTAAGTTTAATAGAAGGCCTACGTACCTTACCTTTGTACCTATAAGCCTGTGGTTTGCATAACCTAAATTTAACCCAGTTTTAGTTTTTTTGCATCTAACACCTTGTTAACTATTCATTTCCACTCTCTAAGCATATGTTGACCGATTACCAGGTGCCAAGCATTACGCTGGGTGCTCTGGGGGACTCTGCAAACTTCTTATTGACTTGAGAAAACAAGGAAACAAAACACCACTCGAGTACGTAACAACAGCATGAGTGAGTCAGGGGTCAGAGGAACATGTAAGTTCTGAGCACGGAAGTACCAGACTTCATTCAGTAACCACGTAAGATTGGGAGCACTGCTACCAGATGAACCTTGTTGCCCCTACCAAACAGATGCCAAGACATTTCCTGAGCAGAAGGATTGCCTAGCAGTAGCTATTTAGTGTGATAATGGCGTTTGATAGTTTGGACACAAACACCATTGTCACACTCCACAGCTCTGCTAAGGAAACTCTGTAGCTGTGAAGTCGTTAACTTCACCTCCGCAGTCCACCATTGTCACTGACCACCAGCTGGGAACCTGGGCAGCTCCATCTCTGTGGCCTGAGCAGGGAAACAAAGCATCACAGTGACAGTGGCATCTTGAGTGATGAGGAGAGACAGAGACTAACAGATGGACTCCCGCTCCCTGCGTCCCTACCAGCCCGCAAAGGCCTCCTGCCCACAGGAACAAAGACTTCCTAGGGAAATGGACGGGAAATCTGCATCCGTTTTCTAAAAGCATCAAGAATGTAAGAATCCCCAGCGGGGAAGAGGAATTAGAAAACAAATACTTAGTGGAAGACCACATGACAAATGGAAATGATGACGGGAACTAATGGAGCTTTCCCAAGGCCCATGTTTCCCAATCCCTCATCAGTAAGGTGATAAATTCTGCAGTCTAAGAAAATTAAAATTATTTCATATGGGGCTGTAGTGTTTAGATGTATTGTAATCTACCCTTGGTGGCATCTATTGGATATGGAGGCGTCTGACCTTGCTCCAATCAGTCTTACCCACCACCACCACTTTCCACCATAGCAGTGAGTGGGAGATGAGGGAAGAGAGGAATTTTAATAATACTCATTTTCTAGCATGAAGGGAGCCCTGTGAATAAATCCCTCTGGATTTACTTGATTTTCCTGTTAAAAAGGGTTTCCAAGTGACAGGGAAACTCCTGTGCACAATGAAGGATGAGAGGGAGTAAAGAATTTTACCGCATCCTTTTCTCTCCCAAATGCTAGAAAAGGAACGGGTTGGGGGCCTATGATTTCTTTCCCCCTGGAGAACTAAGTTAATATCTGACCAGAGCCTTGCTTTAGCCAGAAAATTGGTCCATCTTTAATACCTGAAAATGAAGCCTTCTGCATTTTTCAGGGAAACTGCCCCTTATTCACAGACTGACCACAACATCACTCTCTTCAAGCTAGACTTGCAGCGATTATCAACACTCGCTCCATTTCTGTGAGGTCGGAATATCCAACTCTGCCCCCTTTTCTCCCTTTCCTTCCTCACTTGGGTGATTCGTGAATCTCCCCCCAGGTGACTGGCTGGCTTTGGCTCCCGCCTGTGGCCCTGGCTAGCCTTAATGGCCACGTGTGGGGCAGCAGGAAGTGCCACTTGGCCTCTTGTTAGACGTGTTCTCCTCAGGCGGGTCTCTTCACCTGGGCAGTTTCTCATGCCCTGAAGAGAGCATGAACCCTGAAGTTCAAGGTGGCCGTGGGTAATGAACACAAGCGCAGTGCAGCAGTGGACACGCATGGACAGACCACCTTCTCGTCCCGCCCTTTCTCTCCTGCTCCTCCCAACAACGCAGCCAGGCTCATCCTGTTTTGTCCTGGCCTGAAGGACCCAGAACAGAAATCCCTACCTCCTGGTTACATCATGGACATTGCTAACTGTCACAAGCAACTCTAGAAATCTCTTGGTGCCAGTGGGAAGGATCCCCAAGAGGTGAATAACTCACTTGTCAAAGGGCCGCAGAGGACGTGCTCAGGCCCATCCACGCTGGGCAAGGGCTCAGGTTCGTTTCACTTCTTGGGGCCTCACAGCAGTGTCTGAACAACCTCTTCTCCTTGAGAATGCTGTTTGCTTTGGGCTTTGAATAATCTGCAAAAGACACGGGAAAGAAGAAAAGAGAGGAAGAAGTTAATATGTTATAGGTAAGTCTCACCAAATTCCTCCCCCCAGATAAACCTTGATTTCTATGACCTAGAACTATATCTCAAGGAAAATGGTAAAAATTTGTAGAAAGATTCACCTATAAGGTTGTTCGTGGTGGTATTGTTAATGGTAGGAATTGGAAACAACCTGAAAGTCCCACGAGTAATACATTTATAATACACCATGGTCATTTAAGTCCATTCTATAGGAAAATGGCTGTAGACTTGTAAAGAAATCCAAGATATGTTATTGAATGAAAAAAGTAGTTTACGGGCGGCGCCTGTGGCTCAGTCAGTAAGGCGCCAGCCCCATATACCGAGGGCGGCGGATTCAAACCCAGCCCCGGCTGAACTGCAACCAAAAAACAGCTGGGCGTTGTGGCAGGCGCCTGTAGTCCCAGCTACTCGGGAGGCTGAGGTAAGAGAATCGCTTAAGCCCAGGAGTTGGAGGTTGCTGTGAGCTGTGTGATGCCATGGCACTCTACCGAGGGCCATAAAGTGAGACTCTGTCTCTACAAAAAAAAAAAAAAAAAGTAGTTTACAAAATAATATACACTATATGAACCCCTTTCTGTGAAAAATGCATATTTGCTCGGGGCAAAAATGAACACTGTTAATCACCGTTATCTTTGAGTAGAATTGGAATTGGAATCTTGGAATTATGGCTTTATTTTTTTCTTCTCTTGTGTCTCTGTGTTTATTAATTTCTATGAGTCATGTAGGACTTTTGCAATGAGAACTTCAAAATTTTTAAGGAGTTTCTTTACTGGATTCTCTAATTAAAATTCCTATCTGCAGAACACTCTCCAGAAACTGGGAGGTTGGAACCTCCCCTTACTCTTGTTTGTTGTCACAAGCACGGACAGTTAGTCCTGTGCTGAGACACAGGCTTCAGCATAATTTCTTAGTAAATGATGAATAAAATGCATTGATAAACCAACCACCATCATCTATTACTTCTTTGGTTGTTGCTGCAGGAGTGGTTGAACTCTGTCAACTTACAAAGCTGTTCAAACAAGCAAGCAGAATGTTTTCATTTTTTCCCAGACATCATCAATAATCTGTCACTAGTAAAAAAATTAGCAGTGGTTAATGGGAGTACCTACTCTTAGAGATTTAAAAAATTCACACAGCCATTTCTTATACTTCAGATTTAAAGTCAGTCAAATTTACAAGTTAATTTAAATAGTGCTGTTAAAAATAACACATCAAAAGTTTATACTCCAGTTGTAAATTGATACCAGTTATTTCCTTTGGAAAATAATGTTGTATTAAACTGGATGGAAGTAGAACACATTATTCTTGGTAAAGCATCACAAGAATGGAGAAGCAAGATTCCTATGGACTCAATTCTGATATGAGGACAATTGAGAATCTAGTATATGGTGGGGGAAGGGGGAGGAAATTTGGGAGGGGGCGGGAGTCATGGGGTGTGACACACCTTTTGTGGATGGGTCAAAATTATAAGAGGGACTTTACCTAACAAATGCAATCAATGTAACCTGGTTCTTTGTACCTTCAGTGAATCCCCAACAATAAAAAAGAAAGAAAAAGAAAAATTAATGTGGTGGTGCCTGTGGCTCAGTGAGTAGGGTGCTGGCTCCCTATACTGAGGGTGGTGGGTTTGAACCCGGCCCTGGCCAAATTGCAACAAAAAAATAGCTGGGCATTGTGGTGGGCACCTGTAGTCCCAGCTACTTGGGAGGCTGAGGCAAGAGAATTGCCTAAGTCCAAGAGCTGGAGGTTGCTTTGAGCTGTGATGCCACGGCACTCTACCGAGGGCAACAAAGTGAGACTGTCTCTAAAAAAAAAAAAAAAAAAAAAAAAGAAAGAAAAAGAAAAATTAATGCATAAGGCAAAGATATTGAAATTAGTCAGAGTCACTTGTCCAAATGCCAGCACAATTTTCTACAGCGTAGAAAAGGCCTTGAGGGATCCTATTTAGCTTCTCTAGACCTCTGATTCCATCCATATAAAACTCCCACCATCTCTTTGTGCTTTTCTTCCGGAGAGCTCCCTAAGAGAGGCTGAGTGCTGGGCATTCCTAAATGGTTGTCTATGAAAACGATATTTCTCCTTCAGTGCCAGTTACTAAGGAGGCTGAGGCAGGAAGATCCCTTGAGCCTAGGAGTTCAAGGTTGGCCTGGAAACATGGCGAAACCTCTGTCTCTTAATAAAAAGAAAACTAAACTAAATTTCTGTGTGGTGTCTTCCTGTTCTCACCTTCCCAACCATGACAGACTCTCTAAGCATTTGTAGCTGCTGCTATTAATTCAGAATGCAGTTTTCCCAATGAAGCCAGGAACATGAAAAACAAGCTAAACTTGGTTTGCTCCTTTCTTAATGCCATGTATTTCTTTTCTTAAGTAGTTAAGAAAGCTCATTAAGGAGGAAGCCTTTACAAAGCCTAACCTTCCAGCAAATTCATCACCTTGTAAGTATTCTGTACACACCTTCCATAACTCCCTGCAAGACATCTTAGATTCACAAGTACCCGGAATATCACAACATTCCCTGTTCTTTCCCAGGTCAGATGTGGGTATGAACAGCTTGTCTTCGCTTTGATATTTTGTTCCCAGAGGCGAAGCACATTCTGCCAACTCTATCGGGCTGAGAAAAGAGTGCTTTTGGGACTATGAAATATGTCGATTTGCTGGAAACCTAACCCATCAGTAACCGCCCCCCCCACCAAAAAAGAGATTTCTTAAAAAGCAAAAGATAAATGAAGTTTTTTTTACTTGAATCCACATTTACTGCCATTTTAAATATAGGTGTTAAATACATCCGATTTTTTTAGACTGTTATAGTCTAGATGACAAAGGAAGTCAGCATTATACTTCTGAGTCTTGTCATTCTTAAAGCACATGGCAATTTTAAAATAGAACGTTCTTGTCAACAGCGAACATAACAGTGTTTCTTTTCTCATTGAACTCCATCTATAAGGGAAAATCAGGGAAGCTCCTTATTCATGCATGTATTATCTGTGTTTATCAACAACCAGGGGGCAAAGGAAATTGTTGGGCAAATTCTCAGCCAAGCGGAGCCTCTGAGGACCTTTTTGAAAGAGAATTGCTGAGGCTCAGGGATTCCTCAGGCCCAGTTGCATTTCTGTGCAGGTGTCCAGCTATTTTTAGTGCTGTTGAGGGAACAATATGAGTTGTACAGAGGCTCGCAAAAGAGACAACTCAGATGCCAGCAGTTTATTAGGATAAGAACAAAGCATCCTGAATTTTGCCTGTGGGTTTGCCCTGCGGGAGAGGGATTCCTGGTCAAACAAACCCAGCTGGCAGAATTCTGTTTGGAGGCCTTGGTGCTACTCTTAAATTGAGACCCAGTAAATTAGGAAATGGCTTCATCAACAGCCACCCCAAGGGCAGAAATCAAAGTCCACCCTGCCTCTGAGCCCTCAGCTTCTCTCTGGCCTCATCCTTTCCCTCCGCAAGGCTGAGAACCTTCAAGAAAGCCTCCCATTTTCCTCAGCTTTCTGAAGAAACTGAATAATCACGGAAGACAAATCCGAAGGTGCGTGTTCTGTACTTCCTGTCACTCAGGTGCTGTGTGGAGTCCCTTTCAACACCTGAGTCAACAGCTCACCCCTATTTCTCATCAGTGGCCACCCCAAAGGGGAGTCACCAGCACCCAGGGAGAGACGCACTTACCCCCAAGTCGGCTCTGGTCTTCTCTTGGCCCAGAGCCCCCCTCTGGCCGGCAGGATGGTGCCTTCCACTGTCCCCATTTCTGTGGCTGTGCTGGGGCAGCCGCTGGCCAGAGCCCTGAGTGTCTGTGGCTTTTAGGCCTTTCCCCACTCCCTTTATGGAATCCAGGATTTTAAAGTAAACAATTCTTTCTCTTTCTGATAAGTCACATTAAATTATTGATTGGGGGGGGGAGGGAGGGCATGACCTTGGGCCACTAAGTCAGCGTCACCTTTGGTCAAACACACAGGAGCATTCCTTCCTCTGCTGTGGGGGTGTGCACAGCCCACAGATGGCCATGGAGGCCGCAGGGTAGAGCAGGCCGAGCACCTGCAGGCACATCTCCCTCACCCCAAACCCACGGTACACTTGTTTAACTCTTTCCTCACAGGCAGATAACAGTGTATTACATGGTCACCTCCTCAGATTTCTAGAGCCAGAAGAGTGATCTGAAGTTAGGAGATTAAATATGCCCTTGGGGCATCCTACTTCACACTCTTGACCAATATTTGGGAGCCAATCTCATTCTGCTCTAGAACTGACCATTTCTGACAAAGTTACACTCCAACAAGTATTTATTCATCTGTTCACTCCAACAAGTATTTATAAAGCACCTTCTTATCATTGGTAAAGGGATGGGAAGCCGCGCAAACAGAGCTACCCATCTGGCCATGAGGACACTCCAGCCACCATTGGAGGCTGCCCTGGTTGTGTATTTTGTCATCGGCTACTATTTTTTTTTTCATTTTCTCTCTTTATTTTTTTTATTTTTATTTATTTTTTTATTAAATCATAGCTGTGTACATTAATGCGATCATGGGAATCGGCTACCATTTTTAATGTTTCTGATCATTTTCTTTTCCTCCTTAGGCAATGTTGTGGTTTTGCTTTCTTAAACATTAACAGAATATTATTTGTTACTCTTGCTAGTACTGATCTGAATGGCGTCTGTTCATTCCAGTCAAAGCTGACGACCTGAGGAGACGGCGGCCTGAATTTAGCAAGCACACTTTCTTTTAGCTGTCATAAATCTTCCAGTTGAAAATGAAAACCAAAATATGCTGTGGCTTTTTCTTTTTCATGCCTAAGAACTGATCTCAACAAACGAGCCCAAAGAGTGGCCACTGCTGTTTGGTCCTGCTGCCGCCCCCTCAGTTCTTGTGAGACATGAAGTTCTTTCCCTGGTCATCTCTATCTGAGGAAATCCTGCACGCTGGAGAAGTCCGGGTCTTCCATGGGCCTGATGGATTGGTTCTCATGTTTGGGTAAAAGCCCAAACATGCATCCTGAGATGGAGAAAACACCCCAAGGGCCTTCTGAAAATTGCCAAGGCCTTGTACCCTCCAGTTTTACTCAGTGGACATAGTGCCAATGTGATTTTTTTTAAGGTCAACATACCGGCACTTGGGTGTTGGCACAGCCTGTGAGACTTCGCTTTGTACATTTAAGTTTTTTTTTTTTATTGTTTAAGGCAATTCTATTTCTTTTCAGAATCATTGTTGGTTTTTCTCTTTTAAAGTGGAACAAATTCCTGGGGTCCCCCATGTAGACATCATCCTCTCAAAGGGCAAGACAAAAATCAGTCCCACTCTCAGGGCTCGTCTCACTGTCATTCAAGTCATTTTCATCAGCTTCCCCTGGTCTGCCGAGGGGGGTGCCTTTTTGCCAAGAGACGTTTTCCTTCATTTAAAAAATGATGAGGACAAATGTTCAACTTTCCGATGATTTTCTTTAAATTCCCAGCCAGGATATTTACAAAGATTCTGAATTTCAGAGACAGGATGAATCTTTTTCAAACTTCTGGCAAATCACACAATTCTACTTTCGCTGCCTTTAAAACCCACCTTTATTTATTTGTTTGTTTATTTATTTATTTAGTTTGTTTGAACCCGCCACTGGCATATGGGGCTGGTGCCCTACTCCTTTGAGCCACAGGTGCCACCACCCACCTTTTATTTTTTAAGAAATAAAAAGGAGGGAGTGGCTTTTGTTAAAGAGGAGATAGATTTGAATCCTGAACAAATGAAATTCAGCATTGAATTTTTAAATGCCTAATGTTTATATTCAGATACAGACTGCAAAATTGGGCCTCACCAACAGTGAAAAACAAAGTCAGGTAACTTTCCACTGGCTGCGGCTGGAGGCAGGCTCCACTCATCCTGGGTGACTAGTTCCAGGGGTTTCTCAACTTCCTGCCCTGAGCTCCAGGCTTTTTGAAATTAAAAAAAAAAAAAAAGTAATCAATTTCAGTGAAGAATGACTATTGTCATGAGGGATGCTGAAATTGGAACTTGGAATCCTGAGTCTCATTCAAGATTCTTTGCCATTTCAATTTTTGCCTTTAGACAAGATACTTCATATTTCTTAGACTCTGGTTTCCTCTCTGTGTAGCTAAGTTGAGTTCATTTGCTCTGAAACCTCCAGGGAGATGAATTAGGCTTTAATAATGAATAGAAAGAAATAAAGTTGGATGTAGAGAAATGGCAAAGGGCATGGGCAGGATTGCCAGGTGAATACAATAATGTGCAGGGAGAGAGCAGGCCTGTGCCGGAGCTTGGGCAGGACCCTGGGAACCCTCTGCAGGGGCAAAAGTCTGGGGCTCCTCTCGGAAGCAAGAGAAGGGAGAGGAACCTTGTGAATAGGAAGTTCTTCATGCAAGGAGAGCCAACACCCAGGCCAAAGGTTGCGTCCCAGACCACAGATCCTCAGGAGCGAGGGGCAATCCCAGGTCTTTTCTAAATCACTGTGGCTTTACAAGAATTCAACTGCATGGCCTCAGCCATCATCAGAGACTTCATTTGGAGAAAGCAAAGTCATTTTTGTGAAATGCCACATAAAGAAAGGACTTGCTTGATGCATTCATGTATTTGTTCATACTCTTTCCTAGGTAGCTCTCTCCTAGAACTTGTGTCACAGAATTATCTCTTCCCCGCTAGCCTTCCCAGGAAGACCAGGAGTCTTCTCAGGATAATCCCCAAGTGGTCTAGATTGTTCAGGGTTAAAAGAGCCACATACTCTGTAATCTCAAATCCCAGATTGATCATCTCTGCTATAATTTCCTTCCTTCTTTCCTTCTTCCTTCCTTCCCTTTCTCCTTCCCTGCCATCCTCCTCCCTCCCTTCTCTTACTGACAGAGTCTCACTTTGTCACCCAGGCTAAAGTTTAGTGGTGTCATCATAGCTCACTGCAACTTCAAACTCCTGGGCTCAAATGACCCTCTTGCCTCAACCCTTTGAGTAGCAGGGACTATAGGAGTGCATCACCATGCCTGGATAACTTTTCTATTTTTTGTAGACATGGGGTCTACTATAATTTTCTTGAAGGCCAAGGTCAGCTATATGAAATAGTTCACAAAGCAACATATATCTTTGCATGATGTTCTTGAAATGGGGCTTGTCAGGAAATTCTGAGCCATTTTGTCACTGCAATATTGTTCTTGCCTCTAAGTCCAGTGTTAGGCTGAGGAGGTCAGCTGCAAATCTTGGGTGTTTCTCTTAAGCATTGGAGCTTGTGTGCCAATCTCTCATAGTCCTCACTTTAATGGAGAGCTCTCTAAGGATGTACTCGCCCACCTTTTGGTGAAGGTCACTGTCTTACCCTCGTCTCTTTGTCCCCAGCCCCCCTTTCCTTACCTCCATTGTCTTGCACCAGGAGGCATTTATAGCCTCCCCTCTGACCTGGGTCCACCGCTCCAGGTCTGTCCACTAGCACCTTCCAACCAAACTTTCTCTACTCTTGTCATTTTTCTCTTCAATGTCCCCTACCTGACACACTTAGCTATTAAAAGAATCAACCCAAGATTTACCGTGAATTAAAACAATGTTCAGTATGAAAAGTTTTTTAAACATCAAATAAATGTATTTGCTTTCTGTCCTGGGAGCAGCTGCTTCCTGTTCCATTTGGCTTTACAGTCGGGCGGAGCATGGAATCAGCGCTAAGTGTATTCTCTAGTCCACAGCCACAGATTCCCCCAAAATTTACCAAGCCAGATGTCAAACTAGTTCTTGGATCAGTGGTCTTAATGTCAGACCTGACTCCTGAGAGTGTCCTGCTGTCCCCTTTGTCCCTCTTCTACTCTTGCCCCATCTCCATGTCTGTCTCATCTCTTAAGGTCCAAATGTCAGGCCAGGGGATTTGCATGGTTAAGACAATCCCAGTCCAGTGGTGTTTACACTGACAAGACTGCTCACATCAGACAAGGAGCAAGGCCTGGAGGAGCTCAGGATAGGACTGGGGAGACAGGACCTTAGAATCACTTTACTAAGACTGGGTTTAAGGTAATCTGCACACAAACACTGCAGTAAATGGTAGAGCTAGGACTTCAGGGTCAGAGCTGGAGTCCCAGACAGAGCACCCCAGCCAGTACTCTGAGGAAGGCAGCCCTAAGACCTGCTTCTGAGCTTAGGCCAGGCCCTGGGGTTCACTAGCACAGGCCCAAATGTCCATTGGCAACCAGACCAATGAAGAGGAGGGATAATTTTCCATCAGCCATGGAGAACCAGTGGACCCAAGGTGGTACTTAGGGGACACTATCTGCTACTTGTGGGCACAGGAGATAGTGGGAAGCACTGAGGATCATGGGAGCACAAAGGATGAGGAACATCTGCAGTGGGCACAGGGAACTGTGGGAGGCAAGGGGAGTAGGAGGCACAGGGGCTCATGGGAGACACAGGGAATTGTGGGAGGCACAGGGGAGGTAGGAGGCACAGGGAACTGTGGGAGGCACAGGGGCTCATGGGAGACACAGGGAACTGTGGGAGGTACAGGGGCTTATGGGAGACACAGGGAATTGTAGGAGGCCTAGGGATCATGGGAGACACACAAGGATGAGTATACTACTGTGGGCCAGGAGTGTGGGAGGCATAGGGGCTCATGCGCAAGTTCTAGATAAAAAATATGCTAATTAAGTGGTGGCACGATACTTGCCCATTGGCATCCTCTCACCCACCAGCATTCCTCCTCCTGTCACTCAGAGCTGCTTTGGCCATTAAGAGGAACAGCTGGAGAGTTCTAGGCACCATGTGGGACCTTCTCAGTTTCTCCTACTCTTTGTTTTAGCAGGACCAGACTAGATCAGACTGCATGCACATGGGCTGGCCTCACCTCCCCAGCTCAGCCCTCAGCCTTTCTTGTCCCTGTTTAATTGGCCCAGGATCAAATTACTTGCCTTCAGTTGCTTTACTGACCTGTGATAGGCAATCATTTTGCACATTTCTTGGTAACAAACACAGCATTCTTCATCCACTTGTCTTCCTTCTTGGGTTCTATAAAGCATTGCTTTGCAAGAAAATATAAAAACTGTGATTATTTCTCCAGAACAAAAAGAAAATTTGTATCACTAAAATCAAATTTAGTCCCTTCTACTTTGTTTTCATGCATTTCTGCATACAAATTAACTTTTCATTTCAATGCTGAATTATAGTATAATTGTTGAAGGCCTTTTAAATGGCAAACTCAAAATGTGTTTTAGCAAAATGCAGATAGCTCAAGTGAGGTGATACATGACCAGCAAAGACTGATTGTTCGTATATATTAATAACAATCACATCATCTCTTCCACCTGCCCAACAGCAGTTGAAGATGCTATTAAATTCTGAAGGTATCCTAATTTCAGAGATGTTGAAATATGGGTGGAGAGTGGGAAGTATGCTTTAATAGACTAAAGTCAATTATTTTTCAAATATACAATTTTTAGTAACCTGTATTTTGGATTTAATATTCTACCCTCAATATCCTTTCATGTCAAAGAATATCCATATCAACACCCTTCAAATAACTTTAGATTCCACTTCATTCCAATGTGTTCTACTGACTGAATTTATTATTCACCACACCCTATTTTGAAGTCAATTGGGTGCTTTCCTTTTTTCAGAATTATAAACAGTGATGCAAAGACCATCTTTATGGATGAATAATGGTGCACATCTCTGGTTACTTTAAAAATACTTTGATATATATTGCATTATTAACTTTTTAATATGGTCCAAGTAAATGGGCAAAAGTATTCCTTGCCTTTAAGATCTTAAGTGGTCTTCTTCATTTCTTTATTGGGAAGTCACAGCTAATACTTCCTCAGACCAACAGTATCACAAATTTTGTTATATCTGCTGACAAACTGACTCTCATCCATTAGGATTGAAACATTGAGTAGATGGTTCAGCGCCCACAGCGCAGTGGTTATGGTGCCAGCCACATACACCAAAGCTGGTGGGTTCGAGCCCGGCCTGGGCCAGCTAAACAACAATGACAACTGCAACAAAAAATAGCCAGGCATTGTGGCGGGTGCCTGTAGTCCCAGCTACTTGGGAGGCTGAGGCAAGAGAATCGCTTAAGCCCAAAAGTTTGAGGTTGCTGTGAGCTGTGATGCCTCGGCACTCTACCCAGGGTGGCAGCTTGAGACTCTGTCTCAAAAAAAAAAAAAAGAAAAAAGAAAGAAAAAGAAACATTGAGCAGATGAAAACACAGGAAATCCAGTTCAATTTTAATTTCAAGAAAACAGCAAAGATTTTTTTCATGTCCCATGCAATGTTTGCAATCTTTAGGCACATGTATACTAAAAATTGTTCATTATCTGACATGCAAATTTAACTAGGTATTCTGTATTCTATTTGGAATCCTATCCCCAGGACTCTGCAGGCCACTGACCTGGCTCAGCTCATTTTGGAGGTTGAATGAATTACTTTGTTCCTCAAGCACATGATTATTTTAAAAGTGATGTGTTTAGTCTTTGCTCTTCATTCCATAAAGGGCAATGTCAACAAGGTAGGACAGTAAGACCCAGGGAAGGAATAGTGAGTCTCAGGGTCAAGTCAACAGGGATTTGCACCCCAGCTTAGCCTTACCTAGCTATGCAACTTCAGACAAAGCCCTTCATCTCCGTGAGCCTTCATTTTTCTGTACAAAATGTTGAGCATGATGGTATCTGACTCCCCTCACTACTGCTGTCTAAAACAGGGCTGATTTATGACAGAGGTTTTATTAACTGCAAAACTCCAAGTTTTACTACTTAAAAATTACACATACCCACACTTATAATGTATAAGCTGTTTCATAGGCCACCAGAGAAATCCCAGCCACTCCTAGGAAGGGTGAAGGCACTGCATGCAGGAGGCTAAAGATAACTGAGGAAGTGATTTTCTCAAAAGCTTTTGGAAAAGCATTAAAATAGATTCTTGTGTTTTAAGAGCAGGATTTTTAGTTAGATTTAGATGTCTGAATTTATGGGATGTCTTCTTCAATCTAGGTTCCATAAAGGGCATTAAAAAATAACCAGTAACCCAGAAAAGAGCTTAGAACCAGGAAAAAATAATTGATTGAATTAATCTGAAGGATATTGGCTATTTGGGCTGAATTTGTGAGTAGGGGAAATCTCCAGCTGGGACTGTCACAAGGAAGATCAGCTGTCAGCATCTTGTTAAAGCTGTGATGTCTCAGGGGAGTTGCAGACACTAGGCTGAATCTCTAGACAGCCGGGGGCCATTGTCTAGCACTTTAAAATTGATAAAAATCTACATAATTTGGGGCTGGGGAATGCATTATTAATCAGTACACAAAGTCTAAAGTCAAGAATTTCTGAACATCAGCTTATTAAAATAAAATCAAAAGAGAAAAACCAACCAACCAACCCAGGGAAAAATATTAGCAACAGAAAATACACATCGTATTGAATAATTCAAGATGAAATTCAGGAAAGGATATGAACATTGAGTTTATAGAAAAATAAACTCATGGAAACATAGTTACCTTAACTCATGAAGATGAAATATTTGGGAATTTACCTAACAAAGGACGTGAAAGACCTCTATAAGGAGAACTATGAAACTCTGAGAAAAGAAATAGCTGAAGATGTTAAAAATGGAAAAATATACTGCGTTCATGGCTGGGAAGAATCAATATTGTTAAAATGTCCATACTACCTAAAGCAATTTATTGCAATCCCTATTAAAGCACCATTGTCATACTTTAAAGAACTTGAAAAAATAGTACTTTGTTTTGTATGGAATCAGAAAAAAACTCGAATAGCAAATACATTACTCAGAAATAAGAACAAATCAGGAGGCATCACATTACCAGATTTCAGGCTATACTATAAATCTATAGTGATCAAAGCAGCATGGTACTGGCACAAAAACAGAGCAGTTGATGTCTGGAACAGAATAGAGAACCAAGAGATGCACCCAGCTACTTATCACCATTTGATCTTCGACAAGCCTATTGAAAATATTCAGTGGGGGAAAGACTCGCTATATAACAAATGGTGCTGGATGAACTGGCTGGCGACCTGTAGAAGACTGAAACTGGACCCCCGCCTTTCACCATTAACAAAAATTGATTCTCACTGGATAAAAGACTGAAACTTAAGACATGAAACTATAAAAATACTAGAAGAGAGTGCAGGGAAAACACTTGAAGAAATTGGCCTGGAAGAATACTTTGTAAGAAGGACACCCCAGGCAATTGAAGCAACACCAAAAATACATTACTGGGATCTGATCAAACTAAAAAGCTTTTGCACAGCCAAGAGCACAGTAAATAAAGCAAACAGACAACCTTCAGAATGGGAGAAGATTTTTGCAGGTTATGCTTCTGACAAAGGTCTGATAACTAGAATCCACAGAGAACTCAAACTAATCAATAAGAAAAGAATACATAATCCTATTTATTCTATAAATATTTAAAATAAAAAAATAAAAATTATTTATTCTATTTATTTATTCTATAAAACAAGAGACTTAAACAGAAATTTCTCTGATGAAGACAGGTGCATGGCCTACAAACACATGGAAAAATGCTCATCATCCTTAATCAGAGAAATTCAAATGAAAACTACTGTGAGATATCGTCTAACTCTAGTAAGATTAGCCCCCATCACAAAATCCCAAAACTACAGATGTTGGTGAGGATGCGGAGAGAAGGGAACGCTTCTACACTGCTGGTGGGAATGCAAGCTAATATGACCTTTTTGGAAAGAAGTTTGGAGAACACTCAAGGAACTAAAAGTAGACCTACGTTCGATCCTGCAATTCCTCTACTAGGTATATACCCAGATGATCAAAAATTATTTTACAACAAAGATATTTGCACCAGAATGTTTATTGCAGCCCAATTCATAATAGCTAAGACATGGAAACAGCCCAAGTGCCCATCAATCCATGAATGGATCAACAAACTGTGGTATATGTACACCATGGAATACTATGCAGCCATAAAAAGGAGACTTCACATCTTTTATGTTTACCTGGATGGAGCTGGAACATATTCTTCTTAGTAAAGTATCTCAAGAATGGAAACAAAGTATCCAATGCACTCAATACTACTATGAAATCAATATATAACCACCTACACACTCATACAAATGGCAAAACATAACTATAGTCCAGAAAGTAGAAGGGAAGAGGAGAGCAAGGGGAGAGGAGGGGGGATATGGGAGGAGGGAGGGTATTTGGGGGGACCTCACCTACTGTGCTTGATGCAATAGTACATTTCAAAACTATTAAGAAGTAAGTATAATTGTGATGGATGTGTTACTTAGTTCAAAGTAAGCATTTCACATTGTATATTGAAGCAGTACCCTGAACCCCATAAATGCATCAATGTGCAAAGTTATGATTTAATAAAAAACAATTAAAAAATAAAACAGCAAAAAAATGTAGATGAGATATGAATTCGTAGTAAACAGGTAAGTGAAAATTTAAAAGCTTGTCCATATCCAGTACTGGCCACACTGTGGACCAGAAATGGTAATGGTCTGCTTTCCTAAGGACAATTTGACAATATTCATCAAAATTGGAAATGTACATCCCTCTTGACCCAGTAATTCCATTACTGGGATTTTACAGATATATTCCCTTAAGTAGACTAAGACATACACATAGGAATGTTCATTATAGTAAAGAACAAAAAACTAAAACTAGCTAAACATCTGTATGGTAGACTAATTAAGTAAATAATATAGCTATGCAATGAGATATTTTGCAGACATTTAACTAGAAAAAGATAAAGACCCGCAATTGGGGGGATAATGATTAATCTCATGGCTTCCAAGTCTAAAATGTATAAGAGTACATGTGATATAAATAAAAAGGACATGAAGACGTACTTACATGCATGTATTTATTTGTATATGTATTTATGTGCTGGTAATGGCGTATCTTTTTGTGTGTGTGTTGAAGGATGCACAGGGTGTGATGGTTGTTTCTTTGGGGTATGGGCTGGTGGTTGGGGGTAGGAGTGGGACGCTTGTATTTGGGGTTTTACCTTGCTCTTCTTTTTTTGCTTGGAAGTGTGGTCAGACGCAGAGCCTGGCTGGCTTGATGTTAAAGGTCATGGTGAGACTGTAAGTACCAACAAAAGTGATCTCCACTTGGAGGCAGATGGTTTTAACATTCAGCAGTCCAGAGGCCAGGCAGGGTTAGAGTTAGGGGAGCTTTAAATTGATCCTGGAAAGGAGCTGGATCAGCTCAAAGTGCTGCAGTACAGGTGTCTGGGGTGTCAGGCAGATATAATGAAGGGACCCGAGCTTCCTCTAAGAAGAGGCACTTGGCCTGCGCTCTGGCTGAGAGACAGGCATTGTATAGGCAAAGGGGTGGGGATAGAGAGATAAGGAGTAGAAGGGACAGCACCTGCGAAGGCCTGGAACACAGGTGAGCCCGTGTGGCTGGAGAAGATGCAGAGTGGGAGAAGGCCAGCTGAGACCTCGAGGTAGGCAGGGCGCTACCCTCTGGGATCCTGGGGAGGAAGCTGAGGGCTGCTTCTTTATCTCTAGAGCAGCGGTTCTCCACACTCTTGCGACCCCTTTGTAAAAATGAAAATACACTGTGGCATTAGGAAGGTTGTGAACCACTGCTCTAGCACAGAGGGAGCTATGGAAGGGTGTTAATTGTGTTCTGAAAGGACCAGTGAGAAGAGGGGGATGAGGAAGGGAAAGAAGGGATGTTGAAGGCTTTGGTGAAGTGCACCTGAGGGGTGATCATGGCAGGAACAATGGAGCAGGTGGTGCCACAGGTGCCTCTTGTGATCACTCCTTCAAAAGGACCACACCCGCTGGCGCAAGTTCCATTCTGAGTGTGAGGTGTCTGTCCAGGATAATGAAAATATTTTGAAATTAGGTTGTAGTGGTGGTTGTACAAATTTGTAAATATACAACTCCCATTGGGTTGTACCTTTTTGCAGTTTTTTTTTGGCCGGGGGTGGGTTTGAACCCACCACTTCCGGTATATGGGGCCAGTGCCCTACTCCTTTGAGCCACAGGCACCGCCCTGGGTTGTACCTTTTAAAAGGGTGAATTTGGTGGCATGTAAATAATATCTTATTAAATACAAATAAAAAATTTAAAACACCAATACAACTAACACATAAAACTCCACGAGTAGTTTCTCGCATCACCATTAATCTCCTACCTTTTTCCTCAGAACAAAGACAAAACTAGTAGAATGTAGATCCCTTGTATTTCTATGTGAAAATATCAGCTGGTGCAAAATAATGGCTGTGGTGTATACTAAAGCTCATATGTTTGAAAGGATGGAAGTAGGAGGATGTCTATTGCAGGCTGATCTTATAAGCAAATAACTGGGCCATCTTTCTAAAGCATCTGAAAAACCAAAGGAATATTTTCCCCTCCTTTTCTTCTCCCTCCATTGCCTTCAACGTATGTCCTAAACTGGCACCTGAATTCCGCTATTACAAAGTCATTCCTTGGAAAGGAAGTTGATGGGAATATAGCATTCTCTTTCTAATACCCATTCCTGGAATATCTGTACTAAAAAAGGGCCACAAATGAAAAAATTAAGAAGGGCTCAAGCATGTCAAATATGTTACCCTTATTATCACTGCAGAAGTTGAAAAATAAAGTTCTAGAAACATAGAAGACTATATATGTGTATGTGTGTATGCGTATATAACACAGATTTGGGCCCCAGCTGGCTGGTCAGACATGGCATCCG
Source organism: Nycticebus coucang (assembly GCF_027406575.1). Lineage (NCBI taxonomy): Eukaryota > Metazoa > Chordata > Mammalia > Primates > Lorisidae > Nycticebus > Nycticebus coucang. Next base: position 54,491,959 of record NC_069798.1, on the reverse strand, counting down.
CTGGGTGGAGTAACAGGTGGCCTGGGCAGCACAGGCTGGTCAGGTTTCTGGAGGCACCAGAGTGGTTGGAAGGTGGGGGAAGAGGAGAAATGTCAAAAAGGCCAGATGGTTGATGCCAAAGAATCGTTTCTCTACCTTTTTAGACTATACCAAATGCCTTTAAGAAAAATTGAGATCAAACTGAACAGAATTCTCCCTGACTAATCTGACTCAAGTGTATTTTGTTGTTAATGATTATCATGTTGGGGACCCATCTGCCAAGGTAGGGACTTCAGCCCATCTGGGTGTGGCCAAGTTTGATTTGATTAGAAAACGAGAGAAGCCTGCCAGCCCTCCCACAAACTTGTTGTGTCTGTATTCATCAGCTGGGTTGGTGTCACAGCGGGCTTCAAGTGAAAGAAAATGTTTCCACCACTTAGTATAAGGTAGAAAGATCACTGTCCGGGAAATGGCAGGAAGGTCAATGTCAGTGAAATTCATGCAGGCGGTGGAGGCACCCAACCTGCCAGCAAGTCTGGTTTTTGATGGTGACTTTCTTCTATAATAAGTTACCCCACCTGCTCCGCCTTGGTTTTCTTGTTGATAAAATTAAGAGCCTGGCTGACATAGTCCTCCTTGGAGCCCTGAGGTTGGGGTTTCCATCCTGTTGCTCTGTGGGAAGTATAATTAGTTGCTTGCCCCCCTCCCTGCTCCGTTATGTCCTTCTCTCTCCTCCTCCCAGAAAGCTAACGAGGAGCCCATCTTCTAGTGAGCAGAAGACCAAAAGACAGAGGCCAAAGGCTATCGCTGGAAGCCTCAGTTCATCAGATCCCCCTTGCAGGGGTAGTGAGAAGAAGGGGGGGGCAAAGATAGAGTCCTCCTTTCTCAGACTTCACAATCTCATGAGAGAAACCATATCTCTGGCAGGAAAGAGGGAACTAATTACGACGAGCGCCACATGGGCTGCCTTTTGGCCATTTTCAAAATTTCCCAGCATTGGCAAGAGTGTGTGGGACGGGTGTGCTCACATGCCGTTGATGGGCGTGTAGGTTATATAAATTGCAAGGCAATTCAGTAATATCTATTAAAATTACGAATGTTTGTGTCTTCTGATACACAATTTCACTTCTAGGAACTTATCCTACAAATGTGTGCAAAATTACAATATCGCTTAGACAGCAAAAGTTTGGAAACACACCAAAACTCTATTTCAAAAACACAGGTCAAATAGCATAAGGTATATTCACGGAGTGAAATAATCTGGAGCCATTAAAAATAATGTGAAATGTGAGGTTTTTTTGTTTTTTTTTACATACTGATGAAACAATCTCAAAGGTCTCTGTTCTTTTAAAAACTTTTAGAATGTTCTCAAAGTTTTATTCGGGAAAAATGCAGGACTTCCAGCAGCAGATAAAATCTACTTCCATTTCAGGAGAACCAAGGAGGAAAGTAAACTACATCCCTTTTTGTCTGGAAGGACATCTGCAAATCTGCTCGTGGTCATTACCGTGACAAGGAAATTGGGTGGCTTGGATCTTGGAAGTAGATCCAAGATCCTTGGGACACCCCTCGCTGTAATCTTTGTTGTAATTTCAATCTTGAACCATGTTCGGGTAATGCCAATTCAAAAAATTAAGTATACGCGAGCTTGCCAGGTTTGCTGTCTGATAGTCCCCCAATCTTTTTTTTTTTGCTAGGGCTGACAAATTAGTTCACATTAAAGTGCTAATAGATTAATGGGCCACACTCTCAGCCAGGGTAGAGGAACTTTCTCAGGGGCCTTTGGAGATGAGGCACAGAGGCCTCTCTCAGACCCCAGTGGATAGACACCTGCCTTCCAGCTGCCCATGTCGGGCTGCCCTGGGCCGTGCAGCCCTGTCCCCGGCCAGGTTCTGCAAATGTTGAGACATAACCTCAGCTCCCCTGGAAGGTTCTAAGGCTGTGACTATGCAGTTGTGAGGAAAAGATGCTGTTGTTATTTCATGGATCTGCCGAGCACCTAACCAAGTCTGTGAATGAAAGATGAAGTCTGACATTCTCTCTGCAACCTCTGGGGCCGCAGAGATCAGTCATCATCGCTAACTGTTCGGGTGGAACCTCTGCTCCTTGGCATTCGGTACAGGGATGTCATGGCTCCCCTGTGAGGACTGTGTTTTGGAAGAAGAATGGAGAAGGAAAGAAGAAGGAAGGGCTGGCATCTCAGGCCCACGCAGGGGCTCTCCGTGTGAAGGAGAAACGGTAGGCACAGCTGATAAGAGGTCAGTGTAGTACAGGATTCTTCCTGCTTTCCTTCCCAATCATTATGTGGGCTTCTCCCATGTAGTGAGCAAGTCCAGGACTAGATTATGGGCATCTTTAGACCAGGATTTACACTCTTCGTCTACATTTTTTGGTGTCTTTTGCAAACACAGGCCTCAAAAATGGCTGGAGAAGGCAGTCCCAGAACCTCATGGAACTGTGGCCCTGGGCACCGTGGGTGAAGGGAACGCTTGCTGGAGCCAGAAGACACTAGATCAGCCATGAAAGAGGAGAATTTCTCCAAAAGGTTCACTTTGCAAACTCTTACCTGAGTATTCTGGCATGCAGTGGCTCGGGTGATTGTGGGATACATGGACCGTTCTGCCTCGCATGGGATGAATGCTTTGCGGTGTTTCTTTTCATTTCATCCTCCTGGTAGCTTTGCAAAATACCTAAAAGTGATCCCAATTTACACAAGACAAGAGTGACATCAGTAACATCAAATGCCTCTAAGGGGGTGAGGGTGTGGGGGTGGAGGGGGATTGCTCAGCTCCTGAGGAGCTGGATGGTGTGTCCAAGTCCACATCTTTTGATGGCAAGTTCAGCACTATCCTCCCTAACATCAGCAGGGACTAAATGTAGGCGGCATTTGTAGATGGAGAAAACCAGAAGTTAAAATACCATTGCAGAAGCAGCAAATGCCATAATGAGGATTTTCTAACCTTGTAATTTTCCTGTGCTATAGAGGAAAGTAAACTGCCATATACAGTATACATTATACAACTCCCACTTGAATGAGGGTAATTAGAGTAGCCAATTAGCCAGTACCTAACCCATAAAAAATACTTAAGAGATGGCAACTGCTTTTATTGTTTGTTTGTTTTTGCAATTTTTGGCCAGGGCTGGGTTTGGGACCAGCTCCCTACTCCTTGAACTACAGGCGCCACCCAGCAACTGCTTTTAGTGTTGTTTTTATTGTTCCCATGTTTATCAACATCCATAGGCACAAGTGGCCATAAACAGAAGAACAGAGCCAGTGATGTTCCTGACACTCTTGGGCAGTGGTCTCCAAATGGGTTCTAGCTCTCCTGGGGGAAACAGGAGGATGTTCCGAGGGGCTGGAAGATGTTAGACACTGTCAGTATTTATCTCACCATTTTAGTATCTACACCTTACGTGTGATTTTAAGGTACTCAATATATTCAAACATCTATATAACTTACAAGTAAATACATATATTAAGGGTGCTATTCAATGTTGTTGGACAGGCGTCCATACTCAGTAATGTTTAGAGGTCTGTAGTAAAGTAAGTAAACAGGTTTCTCATGAGCAGTAGCTGGATCAAGAGCAGATGCCAATAAATACACTTAAGCACATGAGGACAGGGACATTGGGAGGTCTTCCACAGAGGAGGTGGGCTGAGCTCATGAAAAGAGCGGAGTCTGCTGTATACCCACTGGGGTTCACGACTACATGATTCAGGGCCTCCAAGGACAGCCAGGAGGCCAATCCTTCCAAGCAGGCATTGATTATCTGCTGTGCTGCCAGCACTATCTGGTGTTGCAAGGGACACACCAGAAGCAGAGGATGCTTACCGTGTGGTTTGGCAGATAAAGTCGAACCACAGCAAATAGACACCCCTTTACTGATGACTCCCTGGAAGTTCCAGGTGGGTGAGTCAGAGCAGATAAGAGGACAGAGAAGGAGGTCCTCTGTGGGGAGAGAAACTTGAATTCATTCATTCAGTAAACATTTTTTTTTGTTTTGGTGTCTCCTATGTTCTAGTAACACTGCAAGGTGCTGGAGATACAACAGTAAGCCAAATAGATAGGATCCCTGCAATGTCATGGACCAGAGGGGTCGTTAACTAAGGAGAGGTTATCATTATTAACAATGAAGAAAGCAGGAGGTTAGTTTCTGGTAACTGGATATTTTTTAACCTGGCAGTGCTCTAAGGGGAATATGAAGAGGAAAATCTCAAAGCTTTTCTGATGGGTGAGGGTATCCAGAGTGCTAAGGGGGTTAGATACCATTTTTCCAAGTATCTTATCTATAGAAGTTGGCATAGAGGAGAACTTTACTTACTTAATTATCCATCTATGCATACAGGCATCCAGGAATCCATCCATCCATCCATCCACCCACCCACCTGTCCATCCATTCATCCATCCATCCATCCATCCATCCATCCATCCATCCATCCATCCATCCATCCACCCACCTGTCCATCCATCCATCCATCCATCCGTCCATCCATCCATTCGTCCATCCATCCATCCATCCATCCATCCATCCATCCATCCATCCACTTTTCCATCCATCCATCCATCCATCCGTCCATCCATCCATTCGTCCATCCATCCATCCGTCCATCCATCCATCCATCCATCCATCCATCCATCCACTTTTCCATCCATCCATCCATCCATCCACTTTTCCATCCATCCATCCATCCATCCATCCATCCATCCATCCATCCATCCATCCACCCACCCACCCACCTGTCCATCCATTCATCCATCCATCCAGCCAGCCAGCCAGCCAACATTTTTGAGGTCCTTGTTTGCTGGGTTCTGTCCAAGCCACTAAAAAAACATAGATGAAGAGTGTAAAGCCTGTTCTAAAGATGCCCATAATTTAGTCCTGGACTTGCTCAATATATGGGTCAAGCCCATGTGATTGGGAAGGAAAGCTAGAAGAATCTTGTACTATACTGACCTCTGAAGTAAGGCATTTTATTATCTGATGAAGATTCCAGGGAACCTCCTTCTCATTCCTATCATCATGCTACAATTTAAGGTTTTAATAGTCCTCCTAGAAGTAAATTTCACATCTGAAGGCTTTACTCATTAGATTTTTTTTTTTTTTTTTGAGACAGAGTCTCAAGCTGTCGCCCTGGGTAGAGTGCCAGGGCATCACAGCTCATAGCAACCTCCAACTCCTGGGCTTAAGCGATTCTCTTGCCTCAGCTTCCCAAGTAGCTGGGACTACAGGCGCCTGCCACAACATCTGGCTATTTTTCTTGTTGCAGTTGTCATTGTTGTTTAGCTGGCCTGGGCCAGGCTCGAACCCGTCAGCCTCGGTGCATGTGGCTAGTGCTATAACCAGCGCCATAACCACTGTGCTACGGGCACGGAGCCAGAAATATTTTGTTTTAAACTTAAATTCTCTGTCTCACATTTTAGGTTGCAGCATTGGAAGTCAGAATCTTCAGAGGGGAGGCTGGGCCAGATACTATCTGTCATCAGGAAGAATTCCCTGGTGGGCAAGGAGGTGTGCTGGCCACCTTAGGGCAGTGAGGTAGCTGATGAATCCTGGGCTTAATCTTTGCTCTACAGTGCTCAAATTTTGCAATCATGCCTAAGTCACCCTATACCTCCAAGCCTATCTCCCCTTCTGTAGAATGAAGGTACTAGTAAGGTGGAGAAGAGCAGGTGGAAGAGGATCGACTGAGATAGTGAACGTCTTGGGGCTTTTATGTGGACGTGCCGTGCAGCAGAATGAGTAATTCCAGCTCGGTAGGACTGTTGTTATGGAGGGCACTAGACTTTGGGGATTATGTGCAGAAGAAAGAATCATACCTAGAATCAGAAAAAAAATTCAGCCGGTCCTCTGTGTCACCTACGCTGGCTGTGTGACAGGACCAAGGCAGCTTTTGACAGAAGTTTCCTCACTATCCGCAAAGTGGGGTGGGTCACAACCCCTCCCTAAGCGGCTGTGGTGCTGTGGGAGCAAGAGCTTTGCTCAAGTGCAGAGGAGCAAAGACTGTGCCTGAAGACACAGAGGGTCCTTTGCCACACTAGTGCTCCCCGTTTTCAAGCCAGTAGATCTCCAGTGCCTTTCCCAGTACGATGACTTTCATCTTTTTTAGCAGCAGGTTGTACCTGAATAGCAATTTAAGTTTTATGAAAGTGGCATGTCTTTTGTTCCTTTTGCTGGCCCCAGGCCCCTCTTTTTGGTACACACACGGGTATTTCTGGTGCCGACCTCCTCCCTCTGTCTGTCATGACTTACTTTTGCTAAATGGCTGTACAGTCACCTCTAACCTGTCCTTATCTCTCCTGGGTTGATAGTTCAATTGAGTGCCTGGTCTGAACTGTCCCTAAAGACCTACTGTGAAAAGTGGGCCCCAGGCCCCAAAGCGTGTTAACATCTACACTGTTAATGTATATCCTGTGCCTTTTCGGCAAAGACTACAAACATAGACATATACGTGTCTCCCTTGCTACAGGGGCCATAACCGGGGCCATAACACGTAGTGTTCCGAACCTTGCTTTTTAAATTTCACTATATATTGTTAAAGTCATTTTGTATCAGTATCCATAAGAATTTCCTTATTTTTCTTTTTTTGGCTGAGTAATGGGATGTGAGGTGGGACTTTCTTGTTTGGAGTTACAGCCAAGGGTTAAAGCTATAAACCAGAGATGCCGGGTGTTCCTGCACGCTCAGCGAGCTGTAAGGCAGAGGACAAAATAAGAAGCCTCAGAACTCCCCCTAAGGCATCAAACTCCCCTCGGGATTCTGTGGGGAGCACACCGGGCCTGGGAGGAGGCTGGGAATCACCTGTGGGGACCACTGTGTCTGAGGAGAAGTGACTCCACTTTTCTTCCCACAAGCTTCCTGACATGAGGGTGGAGGGGAAAGGGATATGGAGAGCCCTCATGCGGCCTGGCTAGGAGCAAAATAGCTCAGCACTTGCTGAGCCACAGAGCTGAGGGCCTACGTGAGGGCGTGCCCCGGGAGGAGGGTGGTAACCGAGCACAAGGAAGCTTGATATGTCTTCTGGCAGCTTGTGTGATCATTTAGGTGGGGACCCCACTGGCCACCTGTGCTGGGAGGGCTGAAAAGCACCTGTGCAGTAGAGGGTCCTATGTCTGGGAAGATGAGGACAGCCCCTACATCCCAGTTCTGGGGCTTCAGCAGGACTTACCAGGGCTTTTCTCAGCTCCATGGAAACATGGAAAGGTGAGGCAGGGCTGTGGAACGCTAGAGAGGGGATCAGGAAATTGCACCCCCAAGTCTGGACCAAGAGGAGACAAGGTCCCCTCCTCCGGTAGGTCCCCAGTGACAAAGGGCCTGGAGGGAAGCTGATCACTGCTCCCATGAAAGCCAGATGTGCCACCACCTCAGAGACCACCAGTGTCCATAGAATCTTCCTCATTGGAGTACAGATCAGGGCCTGCTGCCTCTGACTAGTCACCAGCAAATGAGGGAAGGCACCCACCTGGCTTTCCTCCCAGCCCCAGTGAGGGAAGAGGGAGGCAGAGAGATCTCAGAACTCAGCCATGATACTTCTGTGCAACCACGGGGAAAGGAGGCCCCTTTGACTCCTTACAGAGACTGGAGTTTTACAGAGAACTGGACACACTCCAACAGAGTTGCAGAATCTGCCTGAATTGTCATTAAAGGGCAATAAAAAGTGAAGGAAGCAACTTGAGAGGAAAAAGAAACTTTGTGTTTATACCCCATGGATGGAGACTCCTCAGTCATCTCCTTCCAGGTGCCACAGCATTGCACTGCAAGAACGGGCTGTAAGTTGTTTAAACTGTTCCTCAGATTTATTCAGTCTTTTGCTGGTTCAGAAACAGCACCGCCATGGCATGTTCCATGTTGATCTTAAGGCAAATGTCTGGTTTGAATCAATTTGAGGGTAAATTCCTCAGAATAGATCTCCAAAATTTCCATAGCCTGGACACAGCCTCGGCTTCTTGAAGACCATTGTCCCATCTTAAAACTCAAACTCTTTCGACAGCCGGAAGCTGCTTGCCTAATAGCCAGACCGCTCTGCAGTGTTGGCGAGCTGGGCTCAGGCGTCTCAGAGTGGCTTCTAGGGGCAACGCCCACTCAACCCTTGGGGACGTTCCCTTTGTTTGGTCCTCTGTCTCTTGCAATTGCCTTGTCCTTCTAGAAGCTTCCTCTTCCCTTCCTATGCTTTGGGGACAGAATCCTCATGTTGGTTCCATTTGAGGTCAAGTTCTGACTCCTCTGATCCATGTTGTTCAGGGGCTAGGAAGGGACACAGTGTCATGTCCGCTCTTGCTTGTGAAATGGACTAGGGCAAGAAACACTGTGAGTTTGAGTCATAGAATGAGGGTCTCTGAATTCACCGATTTGTCCTGGGTGCCACCATGTGAGAAGGCACAGCAAAACCAGGTGTACCTTAAGCACCTAAAAGCAAAAATCAGACAGTCAGTTGCTTTTCAGAACTGGGGACAAAGCAGCAGCAGAGCTGGTGGCGGGACGGAAGGGAGTCCTCCCTGCCGTGGGCTGAAGGCCCTTTGCACTGCACTGACAAAGTGGTTGAATATGACTTTGCTGCTGCTGCTCTAAATAAATGAGTTGATGGCTCCCTGCATGCAACTCTGAGACCCATTCAGCCCCTCTGAGCATTCCTCACCCTCGAGTTCATTTCAGAGCCACAATATCCAGCAGCAGAAGCAGAGGAGTGCTGAGAACCTTTCAGAAAACCCAATTGCTAGCCATGTGTGTTGAAATGACTATTTAATAGAGGCACACGCTGTGCTTAAATATTTTTAGTCCTTCTTGTCGGTAAGTGAATCATTTGGAATGACAGATTGCGTTTCAAGGGGGAGCAAGGCTCTCACCAGAACATCATGCCTTTTTACTGTTGTTTGTGCCTGTGACCATCAGGAAGCCTTTTAGCGATTTTGCAGGAAGCTGACCCGGGGTGTCTGTTGGCACACCACACGGCTGCCAGATCAATCAAGCCTGGTGCCCCCATCCATAGAACTGTGACTGAGTCCACCAAACTGGCTGGTGTCTGCTCCTGCTGTAAATTCCAGAAGCTTCCCAGCCCGTTTGTTACTTCTTTTCCCACAGAGGTTCTTATGGTGGAAGTCATTCTTTGCACTTCTCAGGCTTTGGGCCCTGAGGGTTTTTGCTGGGGGGTTCCTGTGGCCTCCTTACTGTGCGGATGACAGGTGAAGGGGTGAGGGCATTGTAGCAGGGCTCAGACATCTCCATTCCCTGCTCTCTGTAGCCAGGAGACGCTCGGAAGGGAAGAGAGGAGTGAGCAGGCAGGGGAGGCAGCCATGCTGTCCCTAGAAAGGGGCGGCTCTTGTTATCGGCTCATCGTAGGTTCTAGCCTGTCACTTGGCTCATAGATTTTCTAGAACGAATGAGAAAAGGGTCGAATGGATGATTAAGAATATGAACTGAAAAGTTTTGGAGGCAAATAATTAGAAGCCAAATAGTGCAGTGGGAAAAACCTAACCAACCATGGTCCTGGGGGTTGGGTGAGTGGGCTTGGATAATCCCACCATTTGATAAAACTGGATAATTTCGTTTTCTCATCTGTAAAACAAGGGGTTTGGTGCAGATAGTCTCAAATGTTCCATCTCTGTTTCTGCAGTTCTCTCAGTGGATGGTTGCCATGCCTACCCCAGCACAGGGCCGTTGTCTTTGCTAGGTACCTGATTCCAGAGCTCTCTGGAGTGGTTTGTCCTTGAGAGAGAACACTGGGGCCATCAAAAAGAGATTCCTTGGTGACAGGTTGAGCACACCGATGGTATACACTCAGTGTGGTGGGAGAAGACGGAATGTTCCAGAACATTCTCTAGGCTTGTGATAATTTCATGGTAGGTGGATGGGGGAGGGGATATGCATAAGCCTGGAGCATTTTCTTCTTGATGTGAGCTATAGGCAAGCTGACGGAAATGTGGAATGCAAGGCCAGCTCAGAAAAGTTGACTTTTCCCCAACCCACCCGTGTCCAGCATTGCCCAACTCTCTCCAAACAGCCAAATGCCTGTTTATGTGGAGATGAAGGAAAGTTCTCTGTTGACTTTTATTTCCAAACCCTGCCTTTTGGAATTGACACAGAAGAGGGCACACTGCTCACTGGGCCTGACCATCCGGTCAGCAGGCTCCAAGCCCTGGCCCCTGCTCTGGCTTGGCCTCCTCAAACAGAGGCTATTGAAACAGAGATCGATATGCAGATAAAAAGCAGGGCAACATGGGCTTTGAGCCCAAGGCTAACTGCAAACTGATCAACTTCTCCCTGTGGCTTCCACTCCCAGGGGTGAAAGACCAAAGTTTCACTCCTTCCCCTGAGACAGCTGCCCTGAGCGGGGGGCCTGTGGGTAGGGGCACACAGGGCCAGGTTTGCATCTTCAGGCAACACAGCAGGGACCACAGGGCACCAAGGCCCTAGGTTTGCTGTGGCTGCAGATAGAGGGAGGCTCTTGTTTGGGATAGAGGCCTAAATGAATGTAAAGGCAGCATTCAGATTCAGAGCCCAAACTCTGGAACCAGACCATCTGGTCTCTTACATGCTCTGCAACCTTGCAGGAATTTTTTTTTTATCATCTCTGTATCTTGATTTCCCTTTCTGAAAAATTGTGAATAATGTACCTTCCCAGTAAGGCTGTTGGGAGGATTAAGTATTTCTAAAACAACTTAGAACAGTAATACGTGGCACTTAAGATATATCAAATAAGTCGGTGGTTCTCAAATTTCAGTGTGGGTAACAATGTCCTGGAGAACTTGTTTAAGTGCAGTTCGCAGGGTCCCATTCCCCCAAAGCTTACAGTGAGGACCCAGGGGCTCTGTGATTCTGATGCAGGTGGTCAGCACCACCCGTTCAGATGTTCCTGAGTCTTTCTCTGCCCAAACCCAAGCAGGGTGCTGCTTCTCTCCGGATCGTCATGAGTGCCTGTGGGCTGCTCAAATCCTTACAGATTGTTGTCTGCTTGGCTCATGAGCTTGGAAAATTCTGCTTCTTGGCCAGTTGGTCTTTCAAGTTTCAGCTCGAGTAATGTCTCCTCCATGAAACCCTCTTTATCTGGACCTGGACCTCTGGCTGCAGGCACAGACCTTACCTGCAATTCCAAAATTCATTTTCTGTAAATATGAAGCAATCTGATTTGGGGCAGGAACCTGGTTTGATGGCAAAAACTTGGCCTGAAGTGACAGGAGGCTATTTATAGTCTTTATCCCACTTGATGTGAGCAGTCACCTCTACTATGGACATATTAATGGGTCTGCTGACAGGGTGCTGCCCAGACACTGCTAGGGGTGTAAATTATGTATTGTATATACAATGTATTTCCTAAAATGCCAAAAATTAAAAAATCCTGCTTTTCATAACAGATCTGGGCCTAAGTCTTTCGTATTGTGTATCTGTGGCACATTTTGCTTGGATTAGTGGTTTTTTCCTCTGCATTGACATTACATGAAAATCCTAAGAGTGAAGACCCTGGATTTAGCACAATCCTTGGTGTAAATAATGATCTATTATTTTCTTGAATGAATGAATGTTTTCCTACAGAAGAAACTGCACCTGTCTTTCTCACTCTGTCACATTCCTCATCCCCTGACGACATTCATGTAGGATTTGTGAAATTAATTTCACATGGCTCTTTGGCTTCCCCTCCTTGGAGCCAGGCCTGAAAATTGGGTAGGCTGTCCCCAAGCTGGGGTGAAAGGAAGATGGTGCCCTTGGAACTAAGCAAAATGGCATGATTATTTGGTTAATTCAAGGTCAATCTCACATTGGTCCCAATTGCTTATGACCAGGCACAGAAGTTGCAAACTCAAACACGTACATGAGCCAGATAATGAGGGACGTGGGCCAGATGTGACAACAGAGAGAGGAGAGGAGTGTGGTCATCTGGACGTTTAGTTTCCATCTAAAGAGGCAGCCCCTTGTTGAGTAATAGCTGATTGATGCCAGGTCTTCTAATTTTTAAAGAGAAATCAGAAAACTTAATTTTTAGGTGAAAATGTCCTATTTGAAAAACTCCTGGGAAGGCCAAATAAAGTTTATGGGCAGACACGTTGAGACCCAACAGTCATCTTGTCACTTTTCTCTCCATACATGCTGGGGGTGCTCCCCTCTTTGGGGGGAGTGCAGCTGTGAGTTTCTGAAATTTCTCCCATGATCTGGGCTGTGGGGAAACCAAGTGGAGGTTGTTATTCTTATCCACAGCTTCTCACCCCTGCACTAAGGAGCAGGGCAGACTCGCTTCCTCTGGAACCACCTCCTTTCCCAAACACAAAGTCCCCTGATCATGTCCTCACTCAGGACCTAAAGAAGATGGCTAAGTAGCCACAGAAATCACTTGCTTAGACAGCCAAGTGTGGGTCAGATGCCTGAAGGCCTCTGGGGAAACTGACATCTCTCAAGAACTACATTACTGCTGAGGCTTGAAAATTGTGTCTGTAAATATGAGAGACAGAGCAAAACAGGCTATACATTCATCCGCTGTTATTCAGGAAACAAAGTAAGTCAACAGGCACTTAAACACTCAAGCCACTGTGGCGTGACTCAGCAGATCATTTTCTGGGGTTTCAGTGTCTTTTGCTAACTGTCACCTTTTGTCCTCTCTGGTTCTCTTGCCAGAGACCCCCGATGACTTTCATACAGTCAAATGGGCCCCTCTGTCAGGGTCACGAGGTGGACAAACCTTGTCAGCCCGGCCAACGTTGAGTGTTTATTCAGGATCGAATAGAGGCGGGAAACAGTGACAATCCTTGAAACCAAATCTACAGACCAAAACCAAATCCTCCAAGCTCCCTATAACCCAGCTGCCCCCCACACCCTGACACCATCCAGCTCACTGTGATCCAGTTTTATGGAGCATCCCGGTGCAGAGAGCACTGACTTTCCCCATGCGCTCAGGTTGCTCACAGTGATATGCAGGAAGGAGATGATCACACAGCCACAGTAAGAGGCCCAAGGGACAGGACACCGTAGGTTCAGAGGAGGGATGGGACTTCACTTGGTGGTGGGAATCGGGAAGGGCTTCCAGATGAGAGGACGTTTGAGATGGGCCCTGAATGTTGGTGAGTGTTGGATTTGTGGGAAGGTCACCCCTAGTAGACACCAGTGTGAGTGGGGGGAGAGGTAGGAGGGCAGAGGCTGCGCATGGAGGGGCAGGTTTCATTTAAGTGAATACAGAGCATAGAGGGAACGTGAGCCTGACCTTGAACACCTGGCTGAGGAGTTTAGATTTGAGATTAGTTTTCATGGGTTGATAGAGGCAAGCCTGTGAAGGATTTCTGCAGGGGAATGTAGACATTGCAGCTGGCTGTCCTCAGAGCTGTGTGCAAACTGGACTGAGACTGGGGAGGGAGAAAGCAGGATGTACAGTCAGGAGGTGATTACCTGAACTTGGGCAGAAGTTGCTGAGGCGAGTCAAGGGGAGAGGGTGGAAGTGGAGATGAGAATACAGACGCCTGAGCTGGGGTGGGGTCCCCACCGTCTTTGCTTCCTTCTCTCTTGGGCCCATTCTAGTCAGCCACTTGCCCCCAAATTTCCCCAAAACCTCTCCTATTGAGGTCACCAATGACATGTGCATTGATAACGCCAGGGGCCACTTCTCAGTCCTCGCCTTGCTGATCTACCAGCAGTGCCTGCCGCACGTGGTCTCTCCTCCAGCCCCAGGGACATTGTTCTCCCCTGATTTTCCATCTGCCTCTCTGGTCACTCGTCCTTGCCTGGATCCAGCTCAGGCTCCTGTCTTTGGATGCCCCCTTGTCAGTTTCGCTTCTCTAAATACCGTCTTCATGCTGATGACACTTTATCTCCAGCCTAGGCCTCTCCCTGAACTTCTATGTCCACTTTCCATTTGACCTCTTCACTGGGATGTCTAACAGATGACTCACATTAGCATGGTCACAAAGGGGCTTTACATCCTGAGGACCAGGGGTCCTCAAACTGCGGCCCGGGGGCCACATGAGGCAGTGTGATTGTATTTGTTCCCGTTTTGCTTTTTACTTCAAAATAAGATATGTGCAGTGTGCATAGAATTTCTTCATAGTTTTTTTTTTTAAACTATAGTCCATCCCTCCAACAGTCTGAGGGACAGTAAACTGGCCCCCTGTTTAAAAAGTTTGAGGACCTCTGCTGAGGACCTTTGGGTTTACTGTTCCTTGGACCAAATGCTCTTTGCCAAACAGCCTCAGGGCTGGATCACTCCCTCACCTCCTGGAGCTTTTTACCCTGCCTTGCCCTATCTGAAATCACACTCTCTCATGCTACCCAAATACTTTCTCTGCTTTATTTTTATTTATTTATTTATTTTTGGAGACAGAGTCTCCTTTTGTTGCCCTCGGTAGAGTGCCATGGTGTCACAGCTCACAGCAACCTCAAACTCTTGGGCTCAACCTCAAACTCTCTTGCCTCAGCCTCCCAAGTAGCTGGGACTACAGGCGCCCACCACAACACCCAGCTATTTTTTAGAGATGGGGTCTCGCTCTTGCTCAGGCTGGTCTTGAACCCATGAGCTCAGGCAATCCACCCACCTCAGCCTTCCAGAGTGCTGGGATTACAGGCTTGAGCCACTGCATGTGGCCTCTCTGCTTTATTTTTCTCCTTGGCATGATAAATACTTACCACACATTGCACTTATTTATATGCTTATTAAGTGTTTACCTCCACTCAAATATCTATCCAATGGTAGAAGCGATCCTTGTTTTGCTTTAATTGCTGTATTTCTATCCTCCCACAGGGGCACAGAGCATGGCACTCAATGCATACATGTGGACCAGTGAATGCATGGACAGAACGCTGTGCCTTTCTGCTTGTGGAGCAAAGCTGCATGGAAGGTGAGTGATGAAGCTTCAATACAGAGGCCTGGAAGACACAAGCGTACAGTTCCCAGAGATTTGGAAACAGGAGGAGGAGCGGTATGAAAGGAGTGCAAGTTCAGATTGGGACATTTTGAGTTTGAGTCATTTGAGACATGTCCTGTGATGACGACCATCAGGATTTTGGAGATGAGGGTCTAGAGGGAGATCAGGGCTAGCGGTAGATTTGGTCATTGTCCACATGGAAGTAATGACTTTAAGCCATGAGGAGTAAAAAAAGAGGAGGAAAAGTAGTAGAGAGAGAGAAACTGCGGGCATGTGAGCTCACTAAGAACCAATTATTGGGGAACATCTAGATTGGTGGCAGAAGAAAAACGAGAAGTATTTCAGCAGTGAGAGAATAACCAGGAGGTCCAAATGTCATAGAAACCAAAAAGTTTCAAGAAAGACTTGGCCTATACTGAAGACTGCCCAATAAGGGCAGGACGGGCACTGGGAAATGGCTACTCAATGTGATCTGGAGATCTGCTCTCCTATTGCCCAAACCTCCCAGGTGGCTTCAAGCACCAGGCAGGAGTGTAATGGGAGTCGTGGAAAATTCAGGAGTAGCAGGCTGATAATCAGTAGAGCTTCGTTAGAGGCTGGGCAGGGGGAGAAATCGAGTGGACACCCTTTAAGAGCAGTGGTTCTCAACCTTCCTAATGCCTCCTAATGCCGCAACCCTTTAACACAGTTCTTTATGTTGTGGTGACCCCAACCATAAAATTATTTTTGTTGCTACTTCATAACTGTAATTTTGCTACTGTTATGAATTGTAATGTAAATATCTGATATGCAGGATGTATTTTCATTGTTACAAAGGGGTTGAAACCCACAGGTTTAGAACCTCTGCTTTAAGAGGATATTGCAGTAGCACAGACGGAGGGAGTTCTAGAACCTAACTCAAGGGTGGTGGCTTCAATGTTCAACATGTAGAGCAGGACGGTGACAGGTCATGGGGTTTGAGGAGCTTCTGGACCCCCCACTCAGGTATGACCATTGCTCTTTGCATGTCACCAGCAGCAGGTATTTCCCAACTTGCTGTCTCTTGGCCTCCGCAGCTAATATTTGTCTCCCATTGATCAGTATCCAGCCTGTTACTCTTTAACTGGAGTCCAGGGTTCAAAGGCCTCACTGTTGTTTAAACACTTATTACGTTGGGCATGTCCCCCAGATAATCTCAACTGATGAACAAGCCAGGATCTTCTAAGTAAATATAGAGTACAGAGAAGGCAAGGGGACACAGGAGCGGGCGGGGGGGAAGTCAGGGTGGGAAGGGTGGAGGATAGGGAGAAGACCCCAGTGAGGGAGCGCATTTATAGGAATCTAGACATTGTAGCCTACGACGCCTGGGCTGTATGGCATAGCCTGTTGCTCCTGGGCTACACATCTGCACAGCACCTTGCTGTATAAATACTGTAGGAAATTATGACACAATGAGTATTTGTGTGTCTAAATGTATTTAAGCATAGAAAAGGTAACGTGTTGTACTACAACATGGCTACAGTGTCATTATGCTATAGGAGTATTTTGTGCATGAGGCCACTGTTGTATATGCAGTCTGTCATTGACAGAAATGTCCATTATACGGTATAGGACTGCATGTTACAAGTTGACATATAATTTTTTATTTTTTAATGAAACAGATAAAAAATCCAGCATCTCGGAGCTCCATCAGAGTTCCTGGGAGTAGAAATTCGAGTCTTTGGCCTCTGGTCCCTTTAGCCTTTCAACTCTGTTGCACAAAGGGAAGGTATGTTGTCCCTGGAAAGTATCTGGAAAATACCAGACACTTTTCGTGGGGGAAGGCCAGAGAGCTGGGAGGGTTCTCAGTTCTGCGGAAGTCAGAAAGACAGCATGGTCTCCTCTGAGTGCTGAGGCTGGGGCTGGCCCTGAGGACAGGCTGTCCTGTCACGCTGTGTAGGTATCCCACATTCACAGTAGATTTTGTAAACTGAAGCAGGCCCCCTTTTACCCTCAATGCCCCCCCTCATTTTGCTGATATGTAGATGCCATACTTTTGACCTTTAGTCCTTTTAACTTAAGTGAAGCATCTGTTCAAATAGGATCTATTAAAATAAAAATACATCTGGAAAGGGTCATGTGGTTAGCCTATCAGGCACTTACATGTTAGTATAAATGAGTTTATTGGTTCGTCTCTCAGAGAGGAAGCTTGACTGGGGGGCGGGTGGGATGGTGGATGGGCAGTAGAGTCAGTGATAGATGGTGCTTTTGGGCTCACAGCACCCTCTGCTTGCCTCTTCAGAAGGCTTTTTCCTTGTATGTAAATTGGTGCTTATTAGGCGGATGTGGAAATTTCCATTAAGAGATAGGAAATTTACCCTGCAAGGGGATGTTGAAGGCTGAAAACGAACTCTTCACAGTAGAGTTTGGCTCGTTCCCAACTCCTTCCCTTTATTTCTCTGGGTGCCACTAGGTACCTCCCAGCTTCCCTTGCAGTTAGGTATGTCCAAGTTACTAATGTCTGCTCAGGGGAAGGTGGGCAGAGGCATTTGCCCACCAGGATTTGCTCTCCCTTCCCTCCTCTGCCTGTGCGGTGCAGAGGGCTCTGTCCCAGGGGAGGGTGCTGGAGCCAAATGCCCTCCCCCTAACCTACATGGGGCTGTGAGAAACACACCTCTACAAAGCCACTGCGATTCGGGGATTAACAGCACTGCTCTGCCCTGATAAACTCTGAGAGGCAGGGACTGGAGTAGAGGGTTGGGGCCAGGGAACTGAAAAACCACCCAGACCATGCTCTCTGCAGGGGGCAGGCACTGACAACCACCCCTTGGAAAAACTACCTGGATTTCAGGATGATCAATGTATGTAAATGATCGTGGAAGCGTAAACATCCTGGGTGGGTGGGAGCAGGGTTTGTATAGTTGAGAAGTCCAGAGCATGTGAAGTGGGGACGCTATTTGGATATTAAACTATTTGATGTCGCTTCTTGCATGATGCCCTGTGGCTTCTCATCAATTGACGCAATAAGTTCTACTGCTTCAAGGCAGATACAAGGTAGAGTAAAAAATAACTTATTGTAATGAATTGTATGGTTCCATTTATATGAAATTCTAGACTAGGGGAAACTAATATATGGTGGGAACAACTCAGGACAGCAGTTGCTCTGGGAATATGGGGGTGGCAACTGACTTGGAGGAGACACATGAAATTTCTGGGGTGACAATGTGACTTACACAGATGTCAGCATTTGTCAGACTGTAAATATATGGTTTGGATTTTTATATTTCATTGTACATGAATTTTATCCTCCCCAAATAAAATCTAGTTAATGGTATGCGTACTGAGGCATTTGGGGTGTCCATGATGCCTGCGATTGACTTTGCCATGCTTCAGTAATTACAAGCGGTAGGATGGACAGACAGACCTGGCAAAGCAAACGGAGTAAAGCTGGGCCTCTCACCCTCCCTCCCTGAGCTCAGGGATGGGCAGTCCCTCTGCTCACCAGCCACTGGATGGAGGGAACCAGGTGAGTCAGGGCTTACCAGCCTGGATGGCCCACCCAAGCTGAGTTAGAAGCTACCACTGTCGATGGTTAGAGGAAAAGCGCCCCTGGTGGGCATTCTGGTCTGCACAGGGCAGGTGGGGCCGCCCTAGCAGACCCCGAGGGTGAGGTGAGAACAAATCCTAGGCCTGGACTCAGGCCCACAACACTGGTCACACACAAAGTGCTCAAGGACAAGAACGTGGGGCTCACGTGGGCACTGAGGGTGTTAGGTGAGGCTCTTCAGGGCACATATCCCACCACACGTGATTCAAGTCCCCTGAGCCCCGGGCATGTTGTAGCAGGCAGAACCACCTACCTTTAGTTCACTTTGGCATTCAGCCCTGGACGTGGCCAAATGGGACATAAAACCTGATTCTGGCAACAGTATTTTTAAACTCCCACATCAGAGAACTGCTTAGAAATTGCCCAACTTTGCCTTGAGTCACCGCAGGTTGGCTCTTCCCTGATACTCAGGACATCAGTGTCAGTCCGCTCATTTCAGGGATGTGCTGGCCCACGATGGTGCACCCCATCCAAACCAATTCGTCCGCAGAAGCTAAGCCCTTTCTTCAGAAGGCTTTCCCTGAGCCCTGGAGTGTGGGCAGAAAGGCTGCAGCCAGCCAGGTGACATGCTTCAAGAGGACACCTGCAGTAGCAGGTTTGGGGGCACCTGGCCAAGAGCGGCATTAAGAGGAAAGACCAGCAGGGGGACCTGGAGATTCTGCACACTGAGGGGGCCTGGGAGGTGAGACAAGGGCAGGGCTGCTGACCTTTTCCCAGCAGCATTGAGAGCTCAGGTGGCCTTGTCCCCAGGAGGTCTCAGGAGGGCAAGGAGATGGGGAAGGTGCCCCCCACTGCTGCCCCATCAGCCTGCTGGGAGCTCTGCAGGGGAAGGGGAGAGGCATGAACAGTTGGGACAGGACCTGGATCAGGGGCTGGGCAGGAAGAGATAGGTCGATGGGGGTGAATTTTCCTTTTCCCCCAGTCTGGCCTTGAGATTAGCCCTACAATGCACCCAACAGGTAATCTGTCCTCACCCTCCTCAGCCCCCACCAGGCCCAGCTGGGTCCTGCGGAACATCCTGGGTCTGAAGTGGACTCCAGCTCAGTTTTCGTTTCTTGCCCAATTCAAGATTCCACAGCCTGAGTTCTCTGGAGACTGTTTTGAGAAGTGCTCTCTCCCAGGCGAAGGTCAAGAGGTGGAGGCACTGGAGGATCAGAGAGCAGCTTTGCATTCTTGCCCCAGAGCCCCCTTTGAACATGGCTCCTCAGAATCAGCCAGGGCAGAGCTACTGTTGAATTTCCAGACGCCCGTGTGTCGCGCTAACACTTTTACCAGGGGCCTTGCAATTTCAGAAGTACATAGATCACTCCTGGACTTTGGTGTAGGTGAGAGCTTATTAGTCTAGCAACTGTCACAGATGCTATCCATTCATTCCAGCACAGGTGTTTCTGAGACCACATCATCCCTTGATGATGCACTGTCCACCTGCACCTCTGTCCTGTGTACTGACAGCCTGGAGGTGGTGGCAGGAACTCTGGGTGCTGCTGACAGCTTCCTGGCAAGATGCTACCTACCGCTAAGAGAAAAAGACAAGTCTTGAGAAATCAAGGGCTGACCAAATCATGTCCTGCTTGGACATTACCTCCTGACAAGTCCTTGAGGAGACAGAGGACACCAAGAGGCAGCTCAGTATAAAAGAAAAATGCCACCAAGTTTGAACAGGGAATTGACACAAGATGGCTGGATTTTTTGGATAGCATCTTCTTTTCCTGAGAATCACCTTAGCATCATTATGGAATCTGAGTAACTCACACAAACAGGATCGACTGGACAAAAACCAGAGGTAAAAAGATGTTTTTTCAAGAATGGACTAATATAAATTATATGAACATTATATAAAAATCAACATTTCTCAAGACAAAAAAAGCAGATGAATAAAAATAAATGTGCATCCTCTTATTAAGCTCAGGCCATGTTGTGTTTTGGTCAGACTTTTAATTTTTTAAACATGTGGAGCTTTGGGGGAGATTTAGGAAGATATATAGATCTATAGGCATTTAAACCCCTCTGAAACAATTACAAGGCATTCACAAAGAAGGTTTAAATCAGACAACCCATAATACTTGATGTAGAAAATGTTCCAGCTTCCATAATTCTTTATTAAATATTTGACAAGTTGCATCACTTCTTTACAATAACGTCATTTTGTCACATTAGTCTTCTGCTGTCAGGAAAACAAGCTACATTTTTCTCTTTAGATCTCCCGAGGAAAAAAAGTAGAGCAAAAAGGATTTGTTCTTAAACAAAACTTTCCCTAGGTATATCAAATTCAACTGTACTTTAAAGCTATTCTGATTGTGAAAATGAGCATTATCTGTAAGTTGTCTTTAAAAAAAACCTTCCAGGTAGTTTGTTTTTTACCACTGTATCAAACAGTACTTGGCTTCCTGTTAAGGAGGTGGGTTTATAATAAAAAGTTATGAAACACTGAGAATTCATTTGGAATGCTTGAAACTCTTTCACCTTAAAAGTCACTGTTTTTTTCATGTTTTATTTGGTAGTAGATAGATCCTGAATTAAGAAATGACAGCAAATTAACATCCTCTTCCTAGGGGTCTCTCAGGCTCTGAGTGTTAGAATTTTTAGGACACACAGCTTGGAGAAAACTGCTGAAGGGACTAAGCTCTCACTCCCTTTTGAAACCAGATTACTCAATAAAGATCTAAAAATGCTATATAAATATATACATATACATTTGGACAGCGTATGTAGGTATAGATGTATATATATTACATACATAGTAAAGGGGAAACTAAGTCACACTAAGTTGACATGAAGGAAACGGTGACAATCTAGGTGAAATTAGTCTGAGTAGGAGGGGTGATTGGCTTACACAGGGACAGGTATCTGTAGACATGGGGTTATGGTCACCAGAAAGGCTTTGATGTGTGGGTACAAAGTTGAGAACGAGTACACTGGAGTGCAGGAGCCACCAGCAAGGTCCTTAGACTCCCACTGCTACTCCTCACAAACATAAAACCAACCCACAGAAAGACATGCACTCTGAACATGCTGTTGCTCTGAGCGTGACATCTTGACAAAGGATAGATGCGTAACAAGTGGTTTCTTCGGAAAACTTCATACCAAGGGAAAATTACCCCTTTCCGAGAAAACATCATACAGGCTCACGTTCTAATGCCACACGGCACTTTCTCTGACACACTGAGAACACCCTGGCATGGGGGTGTGCGCACGCAAGTATATATACACCGTTAAGGCTTAATATAAATTAAAAAAGTGGTCCAAAGTATATCACACTTTCTTCCCAGTTTTTTAAAATCTAAAGTACAAAGTTGGAGTTTATGACGATTTTTTAAAAACACATCTCAGTCCCGAAGTTGGCAGTTTTGACATGACTTACCAGGATGTACCCCAATGCCTGAATGAGACAGAGGTAGTGCAAGATCTTCTGGGGTCAGGGAGGGAGCTGGACAGGCAGTTACCCTGCACAGCAGCACCCCCTACCGGCAAGAAGACAGTGACGCCAGATAGCACCTCCCCCTCCCTCTCAGTACAGGGGTGCAGAGGCACAGGTGAGCAGGAGTGGGAAAGAGAGAGCAAAGCCAGCAGAGTGGGTAGGAGCTGGAGAAGTGATCAACCCTGGCTATTTTCTTTTTTTAAATATAGATTTTAAAACTTTTGAAGTGAGTTAACAATACTATTAGGAAAATACAAGAATCAACAGTTCACTGGTAGAACGATTTGAAAGTTGCTGTTTATGAACCTGGCTTTCACCAGAGCCATCTGCTGAGATCAAACAGCAACAGTGCATGTTGGCTATGTTGGAGGGGTGTAGAGAGCTGGTCAAATATCTCACAAAGCATTTCTCAGAATCTGTCACTAAGTCCTTAAATGGGAGGACAAGTGAAGTTGCTTTATATCCTTTGCCATCTGAATTTAGGGAATGCTGTCACTTGCCAAAGAGCCTTTGAAACAAAAATTAAGTATCTTAGGTTTATTGTAATGATTGATGTACTGGCCTCAGAAAAGCAAACGAAGTGTTTCAGGCAAACAATGAAAGAGCACTGAAGTCAAATACAGCGTAAAACAGACCATGCTTACTGTGTCCTGCTCCAGGACCAGTGGCAGAAAAGCACTACATGGTCTGGAGTTAAGCCCGCCAAGTGGACTTCCCAAATTCATCCTCAGGCCAACACTGGGCAGGAATGGAAATACCCAGGATCCACAGGCAGCTGTGGTGACTGATGTTGAAAGACCATCAACACTCAATGTGTACTGTGGCATGACAGTAATTACAGCTTCCCCACGGAACTAAAGAAACTCAACTAAGGGGCTGTCTATGGCTTGGTTGAAACAGAAGATTCAGAGAGCCTGGCCAAGTGGCCAGGACCACCAGGATGGGTGACAGCACCCACCTCTTCCAAGGCTGCTGTTGGGGTTCCCAGGGGGACCCCTGAGGAATGAGCCAGGAACCTGCCCTGTAAGTGGCACATCACCCTTGGGGCCATCTGCAATTACCTCATGCAACGAATAAGCATGGCCATCAAGATTTGGAGAAAACAAGATATATGACCATTTTGGGAAAAGAGTGAAACCTCCGAGAATTGTTGAGGACTAATGAACCTCATTTTGATTTTCTTAAAAAACAAAACAAAACAAAACAACCCCCCCCAACTCCCAATCCAGCAATATTTACTTGTCATTAAAATCAGATCAACAGAAAGATGAACTGAAATGTCATTCACAATTACTGCCTTTGAAATAGTCATGGGGTAGATTCTGATAATTCTTATCTGTTCCTGGCTTAGAAATTATCAGAATGATTTTTCATATTTTCAATAGTTGGTTGAATTTGTGTGAATATTCTGATTTTTTCCAATATATGGTTTACAAAATGACAGAAGAATCTCAGTCTTAGACTAGAATTGGATTTCCCCCCCTATAATTACACGATCACTCTCAGAACCCACGAGAGCACGCTGCTGCTCAACTCAGGCTTTGACATCAGTGTTAAAAGAAAATGGATTCTGGACTATAACAGCTTACAAAAAGGGGATTTTTGCTACTGAGACATTGGTTATATTGACCGTAGGGAAAAAGTACCACCGACAGACAAAAATAACGAGTGATATTATTTTTGATCATTACCTAAAATCTAAGTTTTCTGATCACTACTAGGTATATTTTGAAGCCAATATGGAAAAGGAGTCAATATTCAGCTCTGTAGAAATTTACCTTTTTTTAGAAACTTCAGGCCTTGGCATCCCTTTAGACAACTATCGACTACCACAAACATGGCTTCGCACATCACCAGAGCTGGTTAGAAGCGAGCTGTTGTTTCTTATGCCAAAAGGTCCTTCTTACCTACGAGAGCTCCTGAAGCAATAATTTTTGGTCTTATCTACTACTGAGATGAGATCAAACCTCTAGTATCTTCTAACTGCTACAACGGGCTTTAGGACAACGAAGATGAAAAAGGACGGTAAGGGTGGAACTCCGAGTCTCAGGGATTTCTCAAAACACAACAGAATTCTGTGACAGAGACAACTGGAAAACAATCACACGGTGCAGACCCCCGGAATCTGCCGCCACGACCCTGCAACACCTTGACATCTGAGGACTGGAGCAAGTCTTCTCTCTCACCAGCACACAACAGACACAACTTGGGCAGTGCACAATGGACGCGACTCAGGCAGTTTCAAAGCATGCAACAGGTCATAGGTAACACAACTCAGATCAAGTGTGTATTCAGTCACTATTGGTAGCTGAGTAGAAGTCACACCATGGCCGGGAGGACGGTCTGTAGGCTTAGCTTCACATCTGGGTATTTATACACCAGCAGCCAGGGTCACAATTGATCAATATGGCACCAGAGGTGTGTGTGTGCGGGGAGGAGAAATAATCATCACATTCGATGTTTAAGATAAAAAAACAAAAACAAAACCAGATATGACCTCCACATAATACATAAAGTGCCTTCAGAATTGGTGCAGAGAGAACAAAAATCGGTTATTTGGCTACTGTTAGCAAACGCATACAAATAGGAGATTGGACAGATCTGGTTTCCACAGTTTCAAATCAAGCAGTGCCAAGTTTCATTCAAATTGTCTCTACTACAAAGAGCAAAGAGGAAATAGAATAAAACAGACTATACAGCATCGGGAAGGGTTAAGTGATTTCTCTTACGAGAAATGAAAGTCCAACCCCTGTCTCAAAAATGTGTTATAGCACACGTAATTACTTCTAAGGAATAATGGTGTGATTCCTTTCAAGTCAACACAAAATTTGTCATACTATGTTACAATTCTCTCAGCCTGTAGCTATGATCTAAATTTGTACAAAAACCCAAAAATGTGATACCAAGTTTTTCTGAGTATGGAGAAAATTATCATTATATCTAATGTTATACTGGAATTGGAAATTCTCTCAAAGTACTAGTCTGTAGAAGGTTTTTGGACCAAAAATTAGTCTTCCAATTCTAATAGAGGGCGGATGTGTCAAAGAACTTCACGAATAAAAATCATTGACATTAAACCTAGTATGAATTCAAATACAAAAAAAAAATATGCTCACTTTTCCAAGTACATGAGACATCTTTAATGGTAATTAAATAAAATCTGAAAATCGGTCTAAATCATCTTAAAAAGTAAACATGAGTTGTAATACCATACCTGTAGAGTGATTAATTCCATTCATTGTCATTAGAAAGTATGTAAAATATTTATTAAGGGCTTTGCCTGCAGAGGCACAACATAAATAGCGTAAGTCCTCCTGAAATGTAATTAGTGTACACGTCAACCAGTCGGTAATTTGTGGTGGGAAATGCAGGGACTCCAACTGGGACCAGGTTCCCAAGTCTGAACTTGGGCGAGTGCACAGTTGAAGGCTCAGCTCCAGGGGCCACACCTGCAGCTGCTCTTCTGCCATCATCTCTGCAAAAGTCTGTTAGGCAAATGCAAAAGAGCAAGCAGAACTTGCTCGAAGAACAACCAGCCCCGAGGCGGGGAGCGCTGCTTAATCCACTCCTTCAAATCCTTGGGCATTTTCCACAGCCATGAGAAGTTTCTCTCGTAAATCTTCAAAGGTTTCGTATGGAGGTAAGTCAAGGCGATTAAAGCTGCAAGAAGAAAAGAAAGTGTAGGTGAAAAGCCACCAAGGCACTTGCTAGATTTGGCTAATGGGGCAGGATGTTTAGCAAGAGAATAAAAAAAGCCTCCACCAACAGTTCTGAATCTTGAAAAACAAATTCCAGCTGAGAAACTGACCACACCAAATAGGTTAGTTACATCATCTACAGAGAGGAGAAAACCATTTTCTGCTAATCCAGGGAACCTCTGCTATGGTCAGACATGGGTCTTGGGAGAATCCTGGTGGGAAGGGGGACGTAGAACGCAAAGTAACCGACACACACCCAGACTTCCAAACCCACGAAACACAAATTTATGCTTTTGGAGTTACATCCGTAGTGAGGCTGTGTCTGTCTCAGATGTCAACCACTTACTCTACACAGGCCTCAAGCCATTCATTCATTGTGTTTTCATCACAATCCTTGTCAGGTAAGTCATCTCACTCTGCAGAAGCAGATCCTGAAGCAGGGAGGTAGAGTCAGGGTGCCCAAGGTCACACCTCTAGGAACACGGCAGACCCACACACAGAACCCAGGCTGTCTTGGGCTCCAGAACACCAATCCGAAGCTACTTCCTCTGATCAAAGTCAGGCCAGTAGACATTTCACATGAAAGGCTGCATTTGTAAAAATGCTCTTACATATACAGAGGTTTCAATGGGGTGGGGTGGGGTGGGGGTGCTGCAAAACCACCCTGGTGACAGTGAAGTCTTCAGACAAATGAATGGCCTCTGTGAGCAACAGACTTGTTATGGAACCAAGTCCAAATTCTGGCTCTGCCAGTTGCCAGTTGTGTGACCTTGAGGAAACCTCACCTCTCTATTTGCTCATCTGTGAAATGGGGAAACTGCTCACAGGGGTGCTGGATCAAATCAGTAAATGTGAACTGTGCTGAGCACTTAGCAACTTTTCATCCCCCCCCCTTTTTTTTTATTTTTTAAGAGATAGGGTCTTCTCACTATGTTGCCCAGACTGGATTCCAACTCCTGGGATCAAGCCACTCCTGCCAGTGCCCAGCTGCGATTCCAGGCTTGCAATCAGCGGTATCGCTCATCAACATTTATTGAGCATCTACCTGGAGCTTAAGAAAGTCTGAGCCTCGGGTCATAGAAACAGCACCCGCAGGGTGGACCACTGATGTGCACCTGTCATGAAAAAGGCCACGTAGACTTGCCATGGCTAATGACGGCTTAGGACGGAGCATGTACCCTGGCTGTCAGCCTTGTGCCTGGGAGCAGGTAATACTTCATCCCTGTTTTAACTCTAGTTAATAGAGAAGGAACTTGAGACACAGAGAGGTTAGGTCACACACTAAAGGGGAAAGCCAAGTTCAGCTCCGGCTGGCACCAAGGCCCATCTTTTCACCTGTGCTAATGCTGCCCCTGCTGGGAGTACCCCAGCTGTCACATTTCAACTAACTCTTCTAGGCACTGTTGTGTCCTGCGTAGTATGAATAGAACCACTTCTGACAGTTTCAAAGTTAACCATCAGCAGCAGCTAATGGGAAAACAAATACATATCTGAGAAACAAATGCGTATCTGTGGGAGGTCTTTATAGCCCCTGAAAGGGCTAGTGAGTCCCACTGAACTGAACTCCACTCAGATTCTGTAACAGCCACTGAACATTAAGGGCCACGGAGATTAGCACTGTGCTTCCCAAACTGGGGTTCTCAGAAACCCAGGAAGCCTAAAAGAATAAGTCTTAAAGTTTCAAACTTGTTTTCATATTGCTGGTGACCTAAAAACATTACTTCACTAGTTACAAGGACAGAACCCTGCACGCATGTGTAGATGGCACATTTGCAGCCTGTCACGGAAGGGGGCAGCAGCCTTTCTAGTAGGGGTTTCGCAGTCCAGGGCCTGCAATCCCTGCAGGGTCTGCACACCTAGTCTTTTTTTGTTTTTTGGCTGGGGCTGGGTTTGAACCCACCACCTCCGGCATATGGGGTCGACGCCCTACCCCTTTGAGCCACAGGCGCCCCCCCCCCCCGCATACCTAGTCTTGCACATCTATGATAATAAACGGTGCACAGAGCGTGCAAGTTTGCAAAACACTGGCATAAAGCCGAGAGAGGGGTAAAGGAGTGTTCAGAGCTGAGCTTCGGAGTCTGTGCCTTCATTTTTTTTTAATCTGTAAGAAGTGGGTCACAATATTACCGGCCTCTTAAAATTGATGGCATTATGCGAAGTAATCACAGTACATGCCTAGGACATGTACTAAGCATTACTTCCATTACTTCTGAGGTCAGGAGACAGGGATCTGGCTGTAGTCTGTCACTAATGAGCTGGGTAACCTTGAGAAGGTCAATGTCCTCAGAGGGCTTCAGCTTCCCCATGTGTTAGAAGTGTGGGAAGAATCAGATGAGAAGGGTCTGTCTGAAAGTGCAGATGGATTTGTGATCCTGATAAAGAGAAATTTCAAATGTCCAAGTAGCGACCTTCAACAGACAAGGAAACGAGGCCCTCTGCACATCAGACGCTCACAGTCGCATCTGAGGTTAATGAAAAGCACCCTCACAAAGAACCAGATCTATCAGCTTCTGCTCTCTGGGTACCTCAGATTTTTATTTTGAAGCTTAATGGTGTAATTTACATTTTCATGAAGCATGGGAGAAACAGAACATACATTTGGCTAAATTTTGTTGTGGAACTGTTGCTCTGAGGCAGCCAATGAAGGTCCTGTTTCCTACATCATCACAGCACCCTCAAGGCCAGGCTGGAGAAAGCCCAACAGCCCCAACCACAGCCAGTGCTGCGTGTGACCAACACCTGGCTCTGCCAGGTGGCCAGGCAGCCTGGGGAGGGTGCCGCTGGGAAATGCTTTGGTTGCTTTATTTCTATGACACAGAGAGAGGAAAGTAAGTTTTGGTAAGAGCCAGCTGGGCGGTTTTCCTCTGCTAGGTTGACCTTTGCCCTTCCTAGGGAAGAGATGTGAACTTTAGACCCTGCCTGCAAGAATCACCTGGGGAGCTTTGGAAACCCCACCACCCAGGCCACATGCTAGACCAAGACCAAATCCTCGGCATCAGCATTTTTAAAGTTTCCAATGGGTCCCATGTGCAGCCAAGGTTGAGAACTGAATTCAGAGGTTTCACCTGGGCAGTATCCTGTTTTACTTGTGGCTGAAGCACTTGGGACTCAAAATAGAGAAAAGTTTGAACAGTCAGCTGTCTGTCCACCGAGGGACACGGGCTAACCACTATATCAGTTCATTCGTTTGGTCTATTTGCAGAGCCTCAAAAGAGTGGTTAACAGAAGCAGTGTATCTGTGTAGTGTTTAAGTGCAGACTCTAATTCTACCAGGCTCCAGTTCAAATCCTGTGAGCTAGGGATCTGTAAACTGTGATCCCAGGCAAGTGTCCTAATAGCCTTGGTGAATAGTAATAGTGTATCATAAGGCGCTGTAAAGATTACACAGTCCCTGACCCACAGACAATGACCGTGCCCAATAATTTAGCTCCTACTAATTTGGTCATGTCACTGTAAGTACCATAAGTTTGGGAATTCTATACCCTGGTCCTGGGTCTCTGCCTTCTCTCAGTGCTGGCTGCCTTTTAAACAGAGGCTATCATAGCCCAGAAAACCACATTTAACTCTGACAACACTGTTTGAGATAAAAGCTCTAAACTACAAAGCATTCTTCACCTACAATAAAGGCAGAGAACCATGGACACTGACTATTCTGGATATTAACCAATTTTTCGCTAGAGTCAGCTTGCTTTCCAGGGTCTCACTGGCAATGACCATATTCATTCCACCCAGAGAGTCTTATGAATGGTATGAATTGGGAAAACAAAAACATAAAACCCCAAAATCTTTCTGGCAAAGTAAGAGTCAAAAAGAGGCAAGAAACATTTCATAGCCCATTTCTCACAAATACATTTTCATGAGTATTTTCACCTAGCCGGCACTTATAGTTTTAAGGGAGTGTTTCCTGCAGGGAGTGTTCCCTGGTTATATGTAAGTTCAGGACGACTGAAGAAGGTTTTGAAGCCCTCCTTTTGCTTGAGCAAAGGGGGCTGTGCTGCTCACCATTTTCTAGAAGGCCCACTTTTCTTGTTTCCTAGGGAACAATAAATAAACCCAACACAAAGGACATGGCGACTAGGATTAGCAAGAGTGTGCTGAACGCTGCATCGTGTCAGGTTCTATGTAACTCTTCGAAGAAAACCACCGGACCCTTGTGCCAAGGGGGCCTTCTGAGGGCAGGCACCCGCCACCTTGTCATCCTGGGCAACGTGCTATTTGTCAGACCACTCCTACTCCTTGGCCACAATCACATTAGTCAATTCCAGGGAATTAAGAGCTACTGATGGACACCTGAGGCCTTTTTGAAAGGCTGTTTCTACAGAAAATTTTATCTTAAGTTCTAAACACTTTAAGGTTGGCATGAAAATCTGAACTATTCAGAGCAGTGGTTCTCAACTTTCCTAATGCCGCGGCCCTTTAATACAGTTCCTGTTGTGTCACGACCCACAGGTTGAGAACTGCTGGTTTAGAGGTTGGGAGCTGCCTTTTCTTGATGTGGTGGACAGTGACACCTCTGCTACCTAGAAGCATTAGAGAAGGAGGGGGTTCGGGGGAATTCCCCACAGTGTTGAGTCCTTTGTGTGCCAAGCACACTGGACACATCTGAATCTTGGTTTATGTCTCACGAGCACTACTGAACAATTTCTGTCTTCATCTGTATCTTTTTGTTCTCCAAGCTATTTATGGGCAGGGAACATAACACCCTATGGCAGGTGTCCTCAAACTGCGGCCCGCGGGCCACATGAAGCAGGGTGATTGTATTTGTTCCCGTTTGTTTTTTTACTTCAAAATAAGATATGTGCAGTGTGCATAGGAATTTGTTCATAGTTTTATTTTTTGAACTATAGTCCGGCCCTCCAACGGTCTGAGGGACAGTGAATTGGCCCCCTGTTTAAAAAGTTTGAGGATGCCTGCCCTATGGTCTCTAACCTAGCACAGTCCACAGCTAAGTATGTAAAATATATCTTGTTGACAAGCACGTGTTTCTGTCACTCACCATGTGTGAGCTCTGGGCAGTTTCTCAGGACTGCCCCATTGCTCTATTGTAAACAGCTGAGGACCATTGGAACCTGGACGAGAAAAGAGAGGGACATGTTAAGAGCACGTCAGGCCACAGAACCAAGCTGTGGTATAACTTAAAGAAAAGGGGAAGATAAAGGACCAGCCACTATCAGGGCAGGTTTTCCCCAGCACCAGTCTGGAGCCACTCTCTTGCTACAATATCATATTTAATGTTTATTTATTTTTCTTGAGATGGGGTCTTGCTTTGTCTCCCAGACTTTAGTGGAGTGGTGCCATCACAGCTCATGGCAGCTTTGAACTCCTGGGCTCAAGTAGTCTTCCTGCCTCAGATTCCTGAGTAGCTGGGGTGACAGGGGAATGCCACTTTGCTGGACTAATTAAAAAAGAATTATTTTTGGACAGACAGGGTCTTGCTATAGGATGGTCTTGACTCCCAGTCTCAAGCAATCTTCCCACCTCAGCCTCCCAACATGCTGGGATTACAGGTGTGAGCCACTACACCTGGCAAATATTTAATACAGTAGAACCCTCTGTAGTTGACCACCTCCTCACGTTGACCTAATTTCCACAGACTGGACACGCACTGCGTGTATGTATCAGTACAGTAGGCCTAGCTCCTTATGCTGATCCCTCCATATGCTGGCCAGTCTGCTATGGTCCCGGGGGTGGTTAACTTACAGAAGTTCTCCTGTATTTAATTTTGGGGGCAGCAAGAGGCCTGTACAACCTCCTAACATAGACTCTGCATTACCTTCCGAATGGGGTCACACCAGGATTAGCAGACGTAATACATACAAGGGGAGATGGCTACAACCTCTCAATTGAACCCTGGAAATGTAGGCTTAAAACTAGTTTTGGGGAAAAAAAACCAAAATGGAACTTTTCACTATGCAAAGCAGAAAAAGTGATTTAAAAAAAAGAAAAATCACTAAAGAATTCTGTCACCTGAAAGTGAGGTGTCCTTTACATGATCAGTTTATAACCACATGGATGATGCTGCAAAACCTAATTTTTAGAGATATACCAAAAAACTGAACTAGAAAAAAAAGGAAGAAACAAGATGACTGACCCTTATGCTTCTACCCACAAATCGCCCCCACCCGTTATCTGTCTACGGGAAGTGCTTCCATCAGATCTATAAAGAGCCTGCTGTGTGAAGAGGCCTGGGAGGCAGGTGTTCTTGGGCCACACTTGGCGCCTGGCTAGCAATTTGCAGAACTGAATCTAAAGACATCCCATGCTCACCATAAAGTTCAGCAAATCCATTCATAGGTACCCGGGACGTCCCTGTGACAAACTGCAGTAACCGGATACGCTTTTCCGCATCCATCAGTAGCACAGCCTATGAACAAAGGCAGAAGGTCATTAAGTCCCCCACGGGACACACTGCACAGGTGCCTGTAATGCAAGCAGAATGTAACCTCGTCTATATTACATTCTAAGACCCACGCAGTTGACGCTGAAAATGAGCCTTTTATTTTTTTTTTTTATGGCCACCACAGTACCAGCCTCTCTTAAGCTTAGAGGTGAGTGATTGTAACGCCTCTCTCTTCTTCTGCCAACAAACCAAAATAAGTGATATAAAAGGCAAACTCTTTGATGGTATTGAGCTCATGCTTCTGTGTGTAAGGCCGGCCGGTTCCCCGTAAACCAATTATCAGTGCGCAATGTTCAAAAAACACCAACACAAGGGGAATCCGGGTCATGAGAGGGGGTTTCAGAAAGTAGACACATTCCCTAAAGAGAACATCTGGCACTTGATACTAATACTAGATATTTAGAAATGATAAAAAGGTAGTGATTTCTTTTTTCTGTAAGTAAATCAGCCTTGAGTAACAATTTTTGTGAAGTTAGTTTACTTCTCCTCCTTGGACTGACCGTTTTCTATTTCCTATCCTCTTCAGCTGAACAGGAGGCAAACAGTGGCCCAAAGATAGTACATCAAATTTCATCTGCATCTTTGGTTGAAAGATATAAAGATCAAAATATCGGTTGGAATTAAAAAAGTGAAGAAAATGACTTAACAGGAAATGGTATCTTGAAAAAGCTAGCCCTAAAGCATGTTTATGCCCTGGGAAATCACTCATTCTCATTTTTGGAGGACTAGCTTCCAGTACTCTCGAAGCCAATTAATTCCTTTCCACAATCATCTGACTCAATGGGTTCCTCAAATGAAAGCTGCTTTCACCAAATCGTCAAGGAAGGGCAGCATGCACAGGACCCCACTGTCCAAGCCTGGCTGTTCGCTTGAGTTGCAGCAGAAACCCAGTCAGCTGCTGGTCAGGCTGCTCCTTGCCCGCTAGCAGTGCAAGCGCTAATGGACTCCAGCTTTACCATTGTCCTGAAATCAGCCCTTGGCGGGGTGGGGGACCCCAGAGCTACCACTTCTGACATAGGCAGAAGAACATGGGACAGGGGCTGGGCCTGGAGTTACCTTCCAGAACCACTGAATGACAGGGTGATTTGGGCAGTAGCCATTCTTGTAAATAGAATGCTGTCTCCAGTCGTTCACGTCCACATCGCCGAGGCCGCACATCAGCAACTGTTAAGGAAATTTACCAGATGTAAACAAGGCAGCGTGTGAAAGCTGAAGTCACAGTGCAAAATGACCTCTCCTCAATGCCAGCATTTTGCAATTACGCGAAGGGGGCTAGCTAGCAACTCATACAAACAAACACAGGCGGATACTCTACCTGCATGGCAGACCATGGAGACAGCATAGGTAATGAGGGTGACCCAATGCTAACCCGTGTAAGGCCATGATGCTTCACACCGGAAATAAAAGCTCCACAATCTTCCGCCCTACCCCTCTCATCTTAAGCGCAGTGTTCATGGGTTTGCTTACACTCTGGTAGCATATGGACATGACCCTGGGTCTGAATACTTGGAAAAAACCTCTCTACCCACAAAAGAATTAGAGCTGATGACAGCAACAAGGTATGTCCTCCAGATCGATTAATTCAGGTGATGCCAAGTCACCTCACCGGTCCAGAGGCCTGTGAACTGCAGACGTGCTCTTGGGCAGTAATGGGTTCTTAGACTTTTCATTTAACCCAAACTTTGCTTTTTTTATTATGCACCTATCCAGCAGGGAAGGTTTCCGTAGACAAATAATCCTAATATTCCTGCAGAGGCACTAGGATAAATGGAAAGAGAACTAAACCATAGGCCTGGAAAGCAGGTTCCTACGCCTGATGGTGCCCAAACCTTGCTGGGTAAACCCCTGGGCCATTAACGTGTCTCTGCCTCAGTTTCCCACCTATAAAATGAAAGGCTTGCAGTCTGCAATTTCTCTGACATCATCTTATCTAGAAGTTTCCACTTTAATATAAAAAAAACCTCCACAGACTCTGTCTTCCTTTTCCCTTTCTCTTGACACAAAGGGTGAGATATTCCTTTGGTTTTTAAATACACTCTCCCATCTATGTCCACACCAAGAAGCTGAAATAGTCCTCAAACGACCTTTTGCTATTGCCTGATGTTTTTCCTTATGTGACATAAACCTCTTCAGGATCAATGAGACACCTGTTCTGCAGCCCCTCAGTCTCCATGTGCCCAAGTCCCCTTTGGGCTGCCATGGCAGGGTGGGAGGTGGCATGGGATACTCCCCTGCCTGGTCTTACTCGCAGGTTGCTGCTGCCCCAAACCTTGTCTCCACCTGCACACAGCAGTTTTCCTCATCTGGTGTTCAGGGCCAAGAACGCAATCCAGTTCAGCCTCTACTTATTTGGTACATTTCAGAACTGCCCTCTCGCAGGCAAGAGAACTATGGTTGAGTACTTTTGCTATTCCTGACTTCCGAATCTCCAAACAAGGCCCGTAAGAGACACAAAATAGAAGCCCTCTGAACTTACACTCTAGGACATTATGGATCAAAGAGAATATAAAAATATTATTTGTAAAGTAATAATACTTCATAATACAAACCTCTAGTTCGTTTTCATCAAAAATTTTAATCAAGTCAATAGGAAGCAGTTCTGTGAATCCCTGAAAAAGAAAAAAAAAAAAATCACCTTTAACACCTTTCTCCTTGAAAAAGACAAATTTTACAGGAAGAACGAACTTTTTGATTAGCCAGAAAAAAAAGTGTTCTTTACTGATGATTCATCCATTAGTGACACTATCAAGTTAACTATAGTTCTAAAAAAAAAAAAAAAGGACAGTCATAATGTAAAAGTTCTGACAAACTGTAGAATCTAGAAGGTTCAGGTACTTGACTCATTTTTGAAACCCTATGAAAATATGGGACACTGTAGGGAGGTGGATTCCAAAAGCTGTTTATAACACATTGCCGTGAGTCAGAGCATCCTAAAACATGCAGGCCGCAGATGTGCAAGAGACATGGTTAAAAATACCATAGTGCGGGCCTGGAGAAGAAACCAGAAGGAGGCGGGTGGCCGGTGTAACGCAGGGACCACGCTCTCACTCCCAGCCTCTCACTCACTAGCACTACCGCTGCCATCTGGGATGAGACCCACGGTGCTGCTGCTGGGCCCTGCTGGGTCACCCGAGATGGGCCCCAAGAATCTGCTTCTTCGGGCTTCGTTCCTACAGGACATAAAACCTGCCTTTTCCCAATCCATCCTCACATCTTATGTCCCTATCGCCCTGAGCCTGCGTGAGCTGTCTGGGCTTTATACATCAATGTAGGTGATTGAGCTAGCGGCAGGCTTAAGAGAGCATCGCCAAAGGAGAACTCTTATTACTTCAGTGGAAATTCACGATGTGGATGTGGGACATTTCCCTTGTGATCTTTCAAGTAGCTAATACTATCAGATTTTAAAAGGACTTTTACTTTTGGTGAAAGTGACATACTTTTGAAAATGATAAATCCTTTACCCTTTGTTAGGGCCTCGGGAGCATTACTAACATTTTAATAATGTGGGTCTGGGAAGTGCCAACTTCCTACACAAAGTTGGCACAAGGTGGCTGGGTATAAAATAAAATCTTGGGTTTAGAAAGTGTGTTTTCCAGTTCCCGTGAGGATTATTAAAACAGCCATGAAGAGTGAGCAGGGGCTTTTAGAAAAATGCCTGACCACAGAGAGGATGCATCACTCCAGGGAGCAACGGCCTGGGGACACCTGCCCTCATCCGCCCAGCTGCTTCTCGGAAGCAGTCACTGCAGCACAGACAGACTTCTCTTGGGTCCCACTGGAAACCTCAAGATGATGGTTCTATAGCGTTTGTAAGAAGTCTTCTTTAAAAAAAGGCAAATAAAAAAATAAGTAAGAAAATACTTAAAAAAAAAAAAAAAGGAAAAGAGACAGTGGCACACCAGCTGGGCACTCCTGGCTGGAGACTGGTCACAGTGCCAGCTATGATCCTGGTGGTCCCACAGCTGTCCCTACTCCCACCCAGTCTCTCAGTGCGTGATCGGTCCTACCACCCCACACAAAGCCGTAGTGACCCCGGTCGGCCCAGGACTAAAGGTGCACGGCAGAGCATCCCAGTGAGCGTGGCTCACCTCCAGGAAGGCGTTCATCTGCTTCTGGACCCTGTTCACAAACCTCCACTGGATGACCAAGCTGCAGGAGAAACGAATTAAGAAAATGACAAATATCAGAAACAATTTCTTATGTTTACACATGCTGAATAATTTTGCTATCCCTTTTAAGTATTTCTGTACATTTTCATTACAGAAAAGAAGCTGGGAGAGAAAAAAAACATTTGCTCCTCCCTGGTTCCTAATTTTACCTCACTGGTCCCTTGTCATTGTATTCCACTGTTGTAATTCTCAATTTTATCTAATTTTTTTGAGGCAGAGTTGCCCAGAACTACAGAGCATTGGTGTCATCACAGCTGAGTACAACCTCAAACTCCTGGGTTCAAACAACTCCTCCTGTCTCAGCCTCCTGAGTAGCTAGCTGGGACTTACAGGGATCTGCCACCACTCTTGGTTGGAGTGGAAATGGGGCTCTTGCTATGTTGCTCAGGCTGGTCTTGAACTTCTCAACTCAAGTGACCCTCCTGCCTTGGCCTCCCAAAGTGCTAGGATTATAGGTGTGAGCAACTGTGCCCAGCCTGCAATTCTAAATTTTAGGTGCGCCTTCCACATTCTCTAAGAGCATTTGCCGTATCACTCGATGATGTGCACCTTCTCTGCCTCCTCTGTGCCTCTGATTGGCAGCTCACTGGAGGATGATGCCAGCACACTCTCCATCCCACACCCGCAAGTCAGAAGGGAACTCATACTGCTGAAAAATAACCAATAAACTCGTGCCCACAAAATCCAAGAGCTATTTTGGTAATGAATGTCAACCAAATATACTGTTTGATTTATTAAAAGAAAAGGTTGTAAATGTGCATATACGTACTCAATATATTCCCTTTTGTTTTCATTTGTTACCATTATTTCTGACCCATTGGGCTTCAAATCCACTTGATATGTCTGTAATTACAAAGATAAAACGACAATCACCATCACGAAGTTATGTGGTGTATTATTGAGTCATAATGTCTTACCATGAAAGGAAGATAATCAAAATTTAGTCGGAAATACTTCTCAGCAAATGGGCTCTGTGCACCAGAGAATGTCTAATGGATCTTTAAATTGTTAAGATGTTATACATTTAAACATGCTATCATTAAAGGCACATTATTTTATGGTTACTTATGAGTTTTAATTATTCTTCACACATTAGCAATAATAGAAAAGAGTAACATTTTTTCCAGCTGCTTTCAGGAAATCAATTATGTTTAACAGAGAAAAGAACTGGGTACATCCATCAAGACTGCAGAGATCCAAATTCTAACCCATTTTGTTTCTTAAAGTTCAATTTTATGGTCATAAAAAAGGATGCATGAAACTTCTTTCAGAGAGGCAAACATAAGGACTTGAAAGAAGGGATGAAAGCAACAAACAAGCTACCTATCTTAGGACTGGCAGCCAGGCCGAAGAGGTGGATTTACCTGCCTTTCTAAGACCCACAGACATTTCTCTGCACCAGGACACCTCCCCCAGCCCAGCTGCTGGGGAGCTCCCTCCCTTAGAACCACCCGGGACCACACATGAGCACAGAGCTGATCCCAGGCAGCAACTGTGCCTGTGAGGCAGGGAGAGAGCCTACCATTTTAAAATACAATGTTTATTCTCATTATAGAAATTCTGGGGAAAAGGAGTTGAAAAATATACCACCCACAACTCCCCTACTGGACTGAAGCCACGTCACCATCTTGGTGGGGTTCCTTTTAGTTGTTTTGTTGTGCCTGCCTGCCGTACTTCAGAGTAATCAGAGTAATCCGAGCTGAGGGAGAGGAGTTTCTGGAATAAGTATCAGTGTTGTAACACGAGGAGGACAGATTCCCACCGGTAAAGAAAGCTGGGCTTGGGCAGTGGTCCCCTGGCCTCTGCCGCCCACACGCCGGGAAAGCCTGAGCCCTTCTGACCCAGATACCCACACTCTGCTGAACAGCACACATTCTCTCTACATATATGGCCCAGACACCACACCTTCTCTCTACACATGCGACTCCTGCTCCTGTTCACACTGAGGGCTTTTACAATCAAAACTCACTGGTCATCGATCCAGTCTCCTTTCAGTTGTTTCTTTTTCTTCTTTATTTAGAAGAAAGAGATCTTGTTTCTCCACCCCATAACTGAACTCCATTTTCTACTAAGTCAGGGTAACCTGTTACTGTGCCCCATGGATTTTAAACCTGCTGCTGCAGTTCTGGGTTTCCCTGAATTCTTCCTTATACCCCCCATTCCTCTCCCCTGTGGCTGCCTTCCCAGCTCACCCTGTCTCCTCTCGGTGGCACCTGCTCCTGCCCGGCACAGGACATGGCAGGGACAGAGGATGCCAGGCAGGTTTCACTCGGGTGGGGACATCTCTGCGGCAAAACGTGGCAGCTCTTCACTGGAGTTTTGGAGGATTGTGCACAATGTTCACTTAACTTTTGTTCTGTTTTATTTTTTTACATTGCTGGGGATTCATTGAGGGTACAAAGAACCAGGTTACATTGATTGCATTTGTTAGGTAAATGTTTTTTTTTAAATAAGCTCCATAATATATCGGTTATTCTTTTATGTCCCCTATAGTCCCCCTCAAAGACTGCCTTGCTGCTCAGTGATGGGGTCTTTCTAGCAGATCCACACTGAAGCCAAGTTAATAAATCCAAGGCCAGTTCTTGGGACTGAGCAGACGTTCAGTACAGCTTGGAGACTGTACTAAGATCCTTCTTCTCTTCGTCGCCCCATGCCTCTCGGTACCTAACCACCAGGGCTCAGCTCTCCCTCTTTCTCTGCTCACTGGCCTCCCCAGGTGTTGTCTGGGAGCAGCAGTTTCCAGAGAGCTGCAGAGTGAGAGGCACAGGATAGCAGGGGAGAGCAAAGGAGAAGCCCCCGCCTGGCCCCCGAACAGTAAACCGAGCCGGTGCCACAGACTGTGGGGAAATTGTTCTCGTCAATACCAGCGGTGGGAGTCGAGCTGGTTCAACCCTTTTGGAAGATACTTTGGCAGCAGGCATCAAAATTTTAACGTGCACATCCCTTTTCACAATAATTTCTCTTTTAGAATTTATGCTAAGGGAAAAAAATAGTTAAGTATATAAAATATGTATCCCTGGGTTACAGTTTATATGTTACATCTAAGGGGATATTCCAAGATTATATAGAATTTCTATGTTTAGATTGGTAAATACTAAATAGCTTGAACACCAACAGGGCATGGTCAAAAACATATGGCACATCTACAAAATGGAATCCTGTGTAGCAATAAAAATGGGCAGATTGATACCACTGAAAGGTGTCCGTGATATATAATTCCATTCCCATAAAAAGTATCTGGCATGTGTGGTTACAGGGAGTATTCTGGAAGACATAAATCAAAGTTTTCATCATGGCTTTTCTTGAGATAGTGGGAATGACAGATGATACAGATTTTTATTGTTACCAGCTTTATTTTTATTATAAAGGGTAATATTTTATCATAAGAGAAACTAATTGAACTGTTTTTGAAAAGGGATCATACTATCCATGCTAAATAACGAGGATGTAAGCAATAAATTACTCTGTGGGCAGCTGTCCAGAGTGGTGGTTCACCCTGATCACAGGTTTCTTTGCTGGGCAGTGAGTGGAGGGCTTCGGTTCTATTCCCTAAGCCACTAGGTAGGGAAAAATGCCCCAGTTGTGGTCATAGTTGTTTCTCAGTTCAAGCACCTACTTTTGTTGAATTTCCTTCTTCCTTGGGTTCTTCACAGATGTCATTTCCACAGGAAGCAATGACCGTAGCCAAATTCCACGTCTTAGTCTGGCCAGGGCTGACTATGAGACTGCCCTGCCCCAGGCCGGGTTGCAGGAGCAGTGCCAGGCCCATCGCAAGTGCAATCACTGTCCCCCTGCTCCAGGCAGGTGCCCTCGCTGCCTTTCTCGGCTGAAAGTGAGGCTCCGGGTGAAAGTGGAGAGGGTTGGGATGCAAGGCCGGATCTGCTGACTCCAAAGCTCGACTCTCTGTGAACAGTTTCTCTGGGGGCCTCCCCTTCCCCCGCACATCTAACTACAGCCTTGTTGCGCTCTCCCTTTCTCCCACACTTCACACTTCCTAATTTCAGATGTTGCCACCAAAGGAGGGAAAGGACTGTGTGTCCTCACGACTGTCACTGGCACAGGGGCTGTGAGCACTAAGAGTGTGCTCAAAGGGGCAAGGTGAGTGATGCAGAGCAGGGAGAAGACTGGGGGGCTCCCCCAACCCTGCCTGCCCCTAGAGGTGATGCACTTGGGCTCTGGCATGGGGCCCAAGACTGCCAGCACTGCCCCACGAGGTGGAGAGACCGGGAAAGGTGGGGTGGCTTCAACAAGGGATCAAGAAGAAACCACAGCTACGGCTGGTGCCAGACAGGTGCCCGCTCCCCGGCGAGCAGCGTCTGCCCTTTTATTCAGAGCAGTCCTGCCGCCCTCGCCTGTGTCCCACCCTCCATGCACTCCTGCCCTGGCCCCGGCCTTCTGGGCCAGCCTCGTTTGTGTCTGGACTCCCGAGGGACCCAATGTGAGGAACGCTAACAGTGCCTGGCACACTGCAGGTGCTCACTAGGCCTTCGTGAGAAGCAGAAAAACTCCCATTTCTGGCACAAGCCTCTCTCTCTTCCTCACGGAGATCGGTGAGGACGTGACTGCCAGAGAACTAGAATCCTTCCTAGGCCAAATTAAAGACTTCGGGTTCATATACATCTCCCCAGTCTTCCAAAGACACTTTATGCTGTAGGTTTGAAAAGTTGGTTAAGAAATAGATCATGCTGGAGTTGGGGAGGGTAACATTTGTGTGCTTTTTAGACTCCATTTCTGAGTGCTAAGTGCTGCTGGACAAACACCCACCCTGACGTGGCATGCAGCCTGGGTCCTCAGCACCTGCTCCCCACCATGGGATACCCCTGCCATCCCACCGTCCGGGCCAGGTCTTCCTCACCCTCCTCCACTGCCTCCCAGCAGACATTAGAGCAGTGGTTCTCAACCTTCCTAATGCCAAGATGTATCTTCATTGTT
The DNA here is from genome assembly GCF_027406575.1 of Nycticebus coucang. NCBI lineage: Eukaryota > Metazoa > Chordata > Mammalia > Primates > Lorisidae > Nycticebus > Nycticebus coucang. The sequence continues at coordinate 54,450,964 of NC_069798.1, read as the reverse complement.
ACAAAGGGGTTGTGACCCTCCAGATTGAGAACCATTAAAGCGCATTAAAGCGACTGTACTGACGGTATGGAGGTGTACCCTTCTAACTTCGGGTTTCCCCGGCGGCCGCCCACCTGTTCCCTAGGCCTCTCTTGAGGGGCTGGGGCTCCCACCCTCCCCTCTGCCTCTGGCCCTCTGCCTGCTTTCTGGCTTTTGCCATGGCTTGCCCCCTGCTCACCTCTCTTCCCCACTTGACACTTTCTGCCTTCTCACTCACTCCCTTCCCCAGTCCAGTGTAGGTGAATCTTCCTCCTCCTTTACCACTCTCTCAGGAATCTTTTTACACTCCCCTCCAGGGGCCGCCTCCCCTCATGAAATCGGAACAGATCCACAGCTCACCTGCAGTGTGTCCCACGGCCCCCAGGAGGGCCACAAACCATTTTAACATCTGACATGATCTCCATCTCTGAGAACTACTTTTTTTTTTTTTTTTTTTTGTAGAGACAGAGTCTCACTTTATGGCCCTCGGTAGAGTGCCGTGGCCTCACACAGCTCACAGCAACCTCCAACTCCTGGGCTTAAGCGATTCTCTTGCCTCAGCCTCCCGAGTAGCTGGGACTACAGGCGCCCGCCACAACGCCTGGCTATTTTTTGGTTGCAGTTTGGTCAGGGCCAGGTTTGAACCCACCACCCTCGGTATATGGGGTGGGCGTCTTACGGACTGAGCCACAGGCGCTGCCCCTGAGAACTACTTTTGGCTCCTTTGGAGTGATCACCCCGCTGAGAATGGGCACCTTCACTGGGGCATGCCTGGTCCTGAGGAACTACCCATGTGACCACAGCCCACTCTCTCCTCCCTACGCCACAGTGTCAGGGCCTCTTCAGAACCACCACGCCAGACACCGCTGTGCAGAGCAGCAGAAAAGAATTTCTACTTGCTGCAGCTCTACAAAGGCTCCTCTCTTGGGTATGTGTGTGTGTGTGCGCGCGCGCGTGCGCGCGTTCACGCACGTGTGCACTCTTCCTGCTTGGCAAATGAAAATCACTCAAATATTGAAATGCCTTCATGGAAACTTCATATATGTTAGGGCCCAGAAACCAGCAGGCTCCAAATTCTCACCAGTCAGAAAGAATAGAAATTACACAACAGTGGTAACAGCTGCAGTTTCATTACAGGGCACAGTAGCTATCAAAGTTCAGCCTGTTATTTCTAAACTGTGACATGAAAAAATAAAGCTCCAATGCTGCATGTCCACTTTGCCTTCTGGCAACTACACTTGCTTCGTCTCACTGAGGAAATGACCTACTCTTCTGACATCAGGGAGGTGTAGGCGTCCCCCTGGGTTAGAGTCACTTGCAGCACAGTCAATGGTTTTGCAGAGGCTGCACCTTGTTAGTGTCTGTGTTTCCCCGCAGCAAATGCACTCTGAGTGCCCACCATGTGCCAGGCACTGTGCTAAGGGCTGGTGTGCGATGGGGAACAGAAGGCAGCCATGCTGCTGGTATCACCAAGATGAAGCCTGGTGGGACAGATGCTAAACACACCCTCAGACACACGCACAGTCATCTGTGGGCCACAGGCAGGCACGGCAGGTGCTCTGAAGGGCCGACTTCTCTGAGGAAGAACGTCTAGGAGGGAGAATGTGTTCACCAGAAGGTGTAGCCCTAGCAAAGGGCCTGAGGCAGGAAGGAGCCTGCCGTGTTCAAGGAGGCCAGTGAGGCAGCCCTGGAAAGGACCAGGTCAAGTCTGTGATGCAAAATGAGTCTGGAGGAGCAGCAGGCAGGGACAGGCTATATGGGATCTCATGGAGCAAAGTAAAGATTTGGGTCATTCTCTCAAGGGAAGCACCTGCCTCTGTCATCACAGGAGGCCAAAGTGATATAAAGAGACCAGTTAGGAGTCTACAAAAGAACAGAATGCAACAGCCTGGACGTGGGTTGCTGGTGGTGCAACAAAGAAGGAAAACGGACAGATGTGAGGAATACTTAGGAGGCCAATGAACAAGGCTTGATGATGTGCAGATATGGGAGATGAGCTCTATCCGTGGCTGCTCAACTTTCTCCAGATTCCTCCCAGACAGCATGACAGACAAGTGGGTTCCCTGATAATCAGGTTAGCGATCTTAAAAAGGAAAGACTGTAATTTAACAAATTGGGAACCTAATCATTAGCTTGTTCATCTCGTGGGTCTGTTCTGATTTGATTACTCTCCCTGATTCTGCCCAAAGTCAGCAGAATCCACAATATTAAGTGAGGGGGTTTGAGAATTGTTTTTAATGACTATTTGGCATGAACTAAAGTAATGATCAGAATCTTCATTAGAAGTCTACTCAAAAAATCAAAACATCCTGTGTTTGGCTTTCATTTTCCAAATTACACTTAGGTAACCAAACTAAGGAAGGTTTTCCAGATCACTTATGTCTAACTTCAGCATTGCCAACAGTTTTCTGAAATACACCTAACTATATCTCAGGTGGTCATAAGGTTTGCTCTAAGTGGACACAGAGACGTTATATACATCTGACACACAAGATTAACTTTTAAGTTTTCCTTGGTTCTGTATTTTTACTCCTTCCTGCACATCTTAAAGACGGAAGGCAGAGGGCTCCAGGGTGACTACCCGTAACTTGGGTCTAGCTTAAAATTAAGAAAGACTTTGAGATTCAACTGACTTTGTTTCCTCACCCTTAGGATTCCTATTACTTACAATACTCTTAACATTTTTTCAAACACTGGGCTGTGCTACTCATTCATGCACTCTAAGTATTCAGTAGGCATCAACTACATGCTGAGCACTGGACATACCCAGAGGGCCTCAAAGGGCCTACAGTGCACAGCTAAGCCAGTTAGTCCCTACAGGGCAGCGTGACAAGGGGGGCTGGGACCCAGCTGGAGAGAGAATGCGGCTGTGTGGAGGGCACAGTGCAGCCAACACTGGGCACTGAGGTGTCTCCGGGAACAGCGCGAAGGTGCCCTGCAGCTGGTGGGGGCAGGAGGAAGGAGCTCCTTCCCAGGAGGGCAGGGTGGGTCGTCAGGGGTCCTGAGTCATGCCACAAAAAAGCCGAGTAGAAGAACTACACAGTCTAAATTTCAGAAACATTGCCTACGGGGGCCACACATGGACTGGGCCAAGGGTGAAGGGAGGGGACAAGGCTGGAGGGAGCAGGAGGCTGTTAGGACAGCACCATCAGGAAATGAGCGGAGAGTGAAGCAGAGGAGCCACAGACAGTGACACAAGAGGGAGACGGACATGGGCCTGGGGGGGCAGGCTGAGAAGAGAGGAGGGCTCCAAGGAGAGGCCCTCACTTTGTGCAGGAGGCGATGGTGGCAGCACAGCAGAGGTGGACTGGGAGGAGGACAAGGCTTGGCTCTAGTACTGGGACCCCTGAGCCTTTTGGGAGAAGCAGTTGAGGAGTCAGGCCTGGAACACATGGAGACTAGAAGGCAGGTGGGGGCTGGAGATGAGGGGTGGTGGTGAGCAGAGCTGGGCTGTACAAGGATCCCCAGGCTTCTGGATGAGATGGGAAAGCAGAGGGTAAAGAGGGTGGCGGGGGCCACCCAGGACACTGAAATCATGGGGATGGGGAAGAGCAGTTAGTGTCATAGGCGGGGGAGGAGGGGAGGAGACAAGGACTGGGAGACATCTTGCCCATCACAAGGTCCCCCCGCAGGACGGCAGTGTCCACTGTCTGTGAGGATTCTTAGGCATGAGGTGTGATATGGTGGGGGAAGGAGTGGAGGTGGGGGGCCGACAAGAGATTTTTAGTGGACCCGTCTATTGTTTACAGCAAAGTCACAAGTCTCTCGTGTCCGCTGCCTGAGGTTCTGCTATGAGCCTCACCCAGCCAGCGGGGAGGAATGGCCACCCAGAAACCCTGCGCTCCACCACGCCCCGAATTCACTGGGGACTGCAAGTTTCCTGGCTCGAATACATGACACGGCGTGATAAGTGATTTGGGTATTTGTGTGATTATTTTCTAGTTCAACAATATTTGCCCCCACTGGTCATTAATCCTTTTATAACAAGTGGCCTTTATCTTCTTTTCTGAGACTCTAAGATTTCACTTACCCATGAGGGAAGAGACCTGATGCACAGCTTCACTTGTGAGACCGACCATAGCACTGAAGTCTACAAAGTGACAGGCCCACAAATGTGTTTTTTTGACAGCGGGATACACTTTCAATCATCTCCGATGTAATAAAAAATAAACCTACTTCATTTTCCAGATGGCAACCCTTAAAATGAGTTCTGTGATCTAATTAATTTTGAGGCCATGTAGATTTGGTTCGACATGAGAAATATCTGTGGGCTCTTATGAAAGGACAGGTGCCAGGGTCGGATGATGCCTTGAGATCATTTCCCAAGAAGCATCATTATTACCGGGAGACAAGCAAAGCACAAGTTTTAGACTTAAGAGACACCCATCCTCCTATAGACCCTTAGGATGATGATTAAAAAATCCCAAGCAGGTGGCTTTACCCTTGAAATTGACTTTAAGGACTGATCCAGCCTCAGTGACAGTGTAGCGGGAACAAAGCAAGACAGAAGTGAATGGCAGAATGGCCTCTGGGATGAGTGTCCCCATGGCAACAGAACCAGGGAGACGCAGGGAGAAAGCCTGGGCTCCTCGGCACTACCCACTCACAGGCTTGTGTCTGCATCGCTGTGTGAACAATCTCATCATTTCCTAGAGAACCCAAATTCTCAAAGCAAGGCACAGATCAACCCTCCCATTTGGGTTTACTTCAGGTTAGAAAGGTGTGCTGGTTCTTGTCCCAGAGGCCTCTTAGAATTTCTGTACAGAAACAGAGAAAGGCCTGGAATTGGGAAGTGGTTCTCTGACATGGCAGGAGGGCACCACCACAATAATCTGATAATTAACATCCAACACTCCTGGTGGTTGTTTTTAATTGTCCAGCAAGGCTGTGTTATAATCAATGAAGAAAGAAACCACTCGGAAAGGCAGAGAGAAGTTCCCAGGTTACCCACACGCACCTGTCCAAAATTTTCTTCATCTATGCAGAACATGAGGTCCAGCTCAGTAGGGTCATTTTCTAGGATCCATTTCAAAGAGTTGTAATATTCACTATCCTACAGAAATGACACAGAAATTGAGATTCAACTTTTTTACCCAAAAGCAAACTTGTGCGACATCTTTAAATAATTAAGTCCTTCCAAAGTAATTCCATGCAGAGTTCTCAAGAATTACATCACTTACTAATGTCATGTTCCCTGCCTCGCCCCAAACTAAATCTCCCTCTTTAATTTACAACACAAATGAAAATATTTTGGTGGTACTGGGGGCTTGTAGGTGAACCCTGTCCTCTCTAGAGCACGGTGGAAGGAAGCTACTCCAATGGAGGACAGACTCTGCACACAGTCCTGGTGCACCAATTTGACACACGGAGACACTGTGCGTCTTTAAAGACTGCAACTTTCAGAGGAGGACAGGAAGGCCAGGCAATGTTCTAACCAAATACCACGGTTTTAAGTTATACCCTTTCCTGGGCTTTTATTGCTCTCTACAAGTTAATTTAAGCCAAATGGGCAGCTGCTCAGATTTTGGAATCCAGAGCAGAAGGCGGAAGTGCCCTTGGTTCCCCTCTCTTCTGTCAGGCCCAGGGTCTGTCTCTCTTCTGAAAAGGGAAAAAATATGTGCGCTGGATTTAAAGTGCTAACCGCCAGCGTGTAGTATAAAATTAGCCTCTAAGAGCAATCCCTACGTTCCTGCAGAAGCAGCATAAAGCAGAAACAAAAGGTGAAGCTGGAGAGAAAGCTGAGACAGGTGCCAGGGAGGCGCCAGCCCACCCACCCAAGACGGGCCACCAGCAGTGGGTTCGGAGTTCTGCCAGCTTCCACTGCCCCCATATGATCAGGATGAGCAGGAATACTGTTGGTGCCCAGGCCAGTCACTCTGGTATCTTCCAGCTCAGAGGGCAGAACATGAAAATAGCCCTGCAAAGACCCCAAATGGACAGAGACGCTTCCACTGGCCTTGGGCGGGCCCTGGCACACGGGCAAGCACCCTCATGCTCTGTGGGGCAGATGGTGGGGTACAGGTAAGTTAAAAGAAAAACAGAAGCAAGAATAGATTGTGAAAGGAATGTCACTGTTCCTATAGAAGATCCTTTCAACTCTAAAATAGTCTATGTGGGTAAAATTAGTAAGTTAAAGGCAACAAGAAAAGCTGCGTCCTTGTGGGGAGAACTTCTCACAGCATTTATTTCTCACTCTCCCACGCTGCAGTGGTCATGACCCCTCCATGTCTAGAAGGACTTACTGTATTGGCCTTGTCTCTACCATTTTTATGAGGTCAGAGAACAGAGATTCATCTGCTAGTCCTTTGTTTTCTGAGAAAGAGGAGATAACTTCTCAGTGACATATTCCCTGTTGTTCGCACTGAATGACAACAACCCTATCAGCTGCCGGAACTACGAACATGGTCACCAACAATCTCCTGTAAGGCGCGAGTGCCCTCACAATGGCCAGCGTGGGAGACTCACCACAGATTCCATGTCATTCAGCGTGATCTGCTTTCCCAACATCATCTTGTAAAACGGTCTAATGAAGAAACCTAGAACATGTGGAAAACTGGGTTCAGTTTCTAGTCGATTCAGTGTGGTCTCAATTTGAGAAACCAGGAGGGAATGGCTGAGGGTCTCTGCAGTAAGCCACGGACAGGGTGTAAGGCCTGTCCAGGGGAGGGCGGCAGGTGGGAGGGCAGCTCTGCTGAGAGATCTGGCAAAGAGGGGACGGACGGGGTCTGGACAGTGGCAAAGGAGCTTCCAGGCCAAATGGAGGTCTGCAGTACAAATAAGGCCCACGAACTGGGGGAGCAAAGGGGAGTGGGGACTTGCTGGAGATCTGCCAGGGTGGAAGCACACAGGGTGCCCTTGGGAGGCCAGGCCAGAGACGGGGTCAGGCACTGCACAGCTTGCACTGGGTGCCAGAGTTTGGGGTGTTCCTTGAAGGTAGTAGGGAAGCCAGGGGAAAATTCCATAGGCAGTCCAGAATCACTACTTGGGCAATTATGGGGAAAAAACCCTGCGAGAAAACACTGGAAGGGGACTAGGTGGAAATGACGGACACACCTGAGCAGGTACGCTCAACCTCCTGGGGACGCAGAGGCCTTGGAAATGCCGGCATGGTGACAACTCTTCCACCACACAGGTGTCCCACAGGGACTGTCACTTCTCCTGGTCCAAAGGCAGGCTGGCATCATGTGGCGCAGTCCCACCAGACCTAGCATCTCAGGCTTCTGACCCCCTCCACCCTCTGGGCACCAGTTCCCGTAGCACAGGCCAGATCCCCTGGGTTAGTGTGGCACTTCAGCTGCTGGCTAGTCTGGTGAGGGAAAAGCATGAAGCCAGCCACATGAAACTGGGGGCAGATGTGTACCCCCATCTGCAGGACACTGCCATGTGCGCCCTGGCTCTTAATTTCGCAATTCTTGGCTTACACTTGTGACCACTTTGGTGGAGACCTCTTTAGTTCTCTTCTGGATCCCCCGTTTTGTACTTGCGTCCATCCACCTGCCTCCGGGAAGCCTTGTCTGTGGCCAGTCTTCTGACCTGACTCCAGCCTCTGAGCGTCCAAAGCTGCCCCACCTGTCCTGGAGAAGTCCTGTCTGAGCTAGATCAGCTTCTCTGCATGGTCACTGTGTTCCCTTCTGCCTAGACACTATCACTCACGTGATTCTTGTTATTTTATTTTATTCTTTTTGAAATAGTCTCACCCTGTCACCCTGGGTAGAATGCTGCGGTCATCATAGCTCACAGCAACCTCAAACTCTTGGGCTCAAGAGATGATCCTCTTGCTTCAGCTTCAGCTGGGCCTACAGGCACCCACCACAATGCCCAACTAGTTTTTCTGTTTTTAGTAGAGATGGGGTCTCACTTGCTTAGGCTGGTCTCAAACTTCTGAGCTTAGGCAATCCACCCGTCTCAGCCTCCCAGAGTGCTAGGATTACAGTGTGGATCACCATGCCTGGCTTGACTCTTCTGTTTTTTTATTTTTTTGTTTCATTAAACTGTTCACTGAGGTCAGAATCACATCTTATACTTTGCCATATTCCCCTGTAAGCAACTAACAGTGTCTTCTCACTTAGAAGAACTGACATTTTTCTACCAAGGTTGAAGGAAATTTGAACTGGCCAAAGTGAAACTATGGCATGAATTCAAAGCCACAACTTATTTTAATTTAAAATATATTCACACTACATGCACACAAAGAGTGAGAGTAATTTCCTTCTAGTCAGAACAAAATGCTTACTCCTTGCCCTCTAGAAATAAAGTATGGAACTCAGAGCATCAAAATCAGTTAGCAATAGTAAAAATATGTTAAAGGGGAAAGTCAAGAGGGCATATCAATTATTTATTGGACTAGCTAAGGCTCCACAAATGCAACTAATATATATTATTTCTCTGCAAATATCATTATTAGTAACTGCAATGTTGATCTCCAATCTTAGTGTCTTCCAACCTCTACCATTCTACCCCTAAGTTCTTAAAAAATATTTCTGATTCTTTTTTTCTCACTCTCGATTTCTGTAAAGAAATGACCAAATCTATTAAAAGTCTCTATTATAAAAAGCCTATAGATACAATGCCAGGTAGAGGATTTGATTTCTAACATCTAGGTTAGAGTCATTTGAAATTTTCCCATGATTTGTATGCTCTAAATAAGAACAAAATTATTTTGTATCATCTGTTAAGGTCTTAGCTGGGTTTTAACATTACTTTAAAATTATTTTAAAAAATAATAATTTGGGGACAAATGGAACAATGACAGGATACTGGATGGATTAGATCATTTAATTAACTTTTCAATTAGCTTGTCCATCTGTCAACAAATTGAGCTCTCCCTAAGGAGAAGTTATTCTGAAAAACATACAAAACGTATAAATACAGAATGTTCTGTGTTTTACACTTAAGTTTTTAAAAAAGAATTTTTAAAAACTATGTGTAAACACTATGTTTTTTAACCCCCCAAATTAAGAATATATCATCTCCATTATGGCCAGAACATAATCTCATGGGATTAACTAGTAAAGCACTGCTTAAAAATCTATAATGTGAAAGATAAGACACTTATTAGGGAACGAGAAACAGCACTGCTGTATTTTTATCACTTTAAGACTTTTTAATAACTTACCATCCAAGAGTTTCCCATGAAATACTGCCAGGCCAGCAACTCTTCCAATAAAAGTGAAATAGGACAAATGATCTTCATTACAGAGGCCTGAATTTGGATTGATCTGAAGGGTGTAGTTGTCCCTTTTGGGGAAGAAGAGAGAGAATGAAAGCCTGATTATATTTTCAAATAAGAAATGCAAGAACTGGAATTTTGCTTGGCCGCTACACAACCTTTACAGTGTCCCTGCAAACATTATGTAGTGGGAAAAGGTGTAAGCCAGAGGACGTGACTTACCACCATGGTTTCTGTGACCAACCATGGAGATCTACTAGAGCAGATGCACAGGCCCCAGATGTTAAGTTAAACCATTAGAAGCTGCTGATATGGTATTATTTTTGACCTACCAAAGTCTCTTTCACATATATAGTTCAACAGAGAATCTTGGAAAGATGAGAAATCCCATGTGACAAAATGGCCCTGCAGAGATTCCTGATGACGTGTGTACTTGAGGTTGTGATGAAGGGAGATCAATTCCTTCTGGAGACTTTGCGTTTGGGTGTAAGATTTTTTTTCCTATTGGTCCAACCCTTGGTCTGTCTGACCACTACTCTGTCTGACGACTACTCAGGGATACTGCGAACAGGATACGGCTGCCTCAACAAGGCAAACCTGCAAATGTTTTGGTGGGTCTAATGCTCCTCCTTTAATCTCACTGTTGTGAGGAACTGGGGTTTCATACTGGGTTCTACTGACAGGTTCCTTCCTCGGGTATCTTTGGGAATATGGGTGGGAGATGAAGATCTTGCCTCCCTACCCTGTCCTCTACTTTTTAAATCAATTGTATGTGATAGATTTTCTTTCATTTATTTATTTATTTTTTATTATTAAATCATAGCTGTGTACATTAATGCAATTATGGGGCACCATACACTGGTTTTATAGACCATTTTCATCACACTGGTTAACATAGCCTTCCTGGCATTTTCTTAGTTATTGTGTTAAGACATTTATATTCTACATTTAGTAAGTTTCACATGTACCCCTGTAAGATGCACCGCAGGTGTAATCCCACCAATCACCCTCCCTCCACCCATCCTCCCCCCTCCCTCCCCTCCCTCTCCCCCTTCCACATATTCTTAGGTTATAACTGGGTTATAGCTTTCATGTGAAAGCCATAAATTAGTTTCATAGTAGGGCTGAGTACACTGGATACTTTTTCTTCCATTCTTGAGATACTTTACTAAGAAGAATATGTTCCAGCTCCATCCATGTAAACATGAAAGAGGTAAAGCCTCCATCTTTCTTTAAGGTTGCATAATATTCCAGGGTGTACATATACCACAATTTATTAATCCATTCCTGGATCGATGGGCACTTGGGCTTTTTCCATGACTTAGCAATTATGAATTGGGCTGCAATAAACATTCTGGTACAAATATCTTTGTTATAATATGATTTTTGGTCTTCTGGGTATATACCTAGCAGAGGAATTATAGGATTGAATGGGAGACCTATTTTTAGACCTCTAAGTGTTCTCCAAACATCTTTCCAAAAGGATTCAGCTACTTACCATTATTTGATCTTTGACAAGCCAATTAAAAACATTCAGTGGGGGAAAAGATTCCCTATTTAACAAATGGTGGTGGGTAACTGGCTGGCAACCTGTAGAAGACTGAAAGTGGACCCACACCTTTCACCATTAACTAAGATAGACTCTCGCTGGATTAAAGATTTAAACTTAAGACATGAAACTATAAAAATACTAGAAGAGTACATGGAAAACCCTTGAAGAAATCAGTCTGGGCGAGTATTTTATGAGGAGGACCCCCTGGGCAATTGAAGCAGCTTCAATAATACACTACTGGGACCTGATCAAACTAAAAAGCTTCTGCACAGCCAAGGACACAGTAAGTAAAGCAAGCAAACAGCCTTCAGAATGGGAGAAGATATTTGCAGGTTATGTCTCCGACAAGGGTTTAATAACCAGAATCCACAGAGAACTCAAACGTATAAGCAAGAAAAGAACAAGGGATCCCATCGCAGGCTGGGCAAGATTTGAAGAGAAACTTCTCTGAAGAAGACAGGTGCATGGCCTACAGACATATGAAAAAATGCTCATCATCTTTAATCATCAGAGAAATGCAAATCAAAACTACTTTGAGATATCATCTAATTCCAGTAAGATTAGCTCATATCGCAAAATCCCAAGACCAGAGATGTTGGCATGGATGTGGAGAAAAGGGAACACTTCTACACTGCTGGTGGGAACATGATAGATTTTCTTATGGGACTCAGCAATAATAACAGCAAACAAATCGGGCAGTTCTTGGCTAAGGCAATTGAGAAGGATGTGGAGATTGCCTCCCAAAAGAAGCCCCCAAGACACTGGCCCCAGCTGGGAAATGCGGGTGAACCTATGTTCCCCTAGAGCTCAGGACTGAATGGCTACTTTACTGGGGCCTTGGGTCCCGCTAAACCTTGTAGGATCCATAGCCCCAGCAGAGGAACAGTTGGGCTCGTAAGTAGCCAGTGTCTGACTGCTGAGAAAGCAAATTAATCTGCAGCAGTCTCCAGGCCTGGCAATGATGAGATATTAACACAAAGGAGAACAGACAAGGGCAGGCCCTTTGCATCCTCAAGCATGGGGCATCAAAGTCCTCATAATTTGCCTTTCAGTAATGTGATTTCAGAAAGCATTCTTATTTATAAAAGAAATCCTTCTCTCCCTCCCCCCAAATTTTAACACTGACAAATCCTCCTGAATTAATGTTACAAATGTAAATTGCCTTTTGTTCCTTACCATAATCACCCAACCCATGTTCAATTTCAATTCCATGAACCAAAGAGAAAAAGGAAAAATCAATTTGAGGCATTCACAGAGTATGCTATTGCACCACGCAGAAGGAGCCAGAACCTCCTCTAAACACATGAGGGGTGGTGGGGGACTGGACCCAGCAGTGTGGCTTCCTCTTAACAGAGAGTGACACTTATTCCCTTAGTTTGTGCCCCATATACTCACGTTGCAGAGTACTCAAAGAGGCCATAGTAGGGGTTGAACATCTCTTTGGACAGCAAGAAGAACCATTCTCTGGCTACACCACCATAGTCAAGACCTTTCTCTGATTCAAATTCAATCCACAGTCTAGCTTTTAGGACATCTGGTCTTTTCACAGACATGATTCTCCGATAGGACTCTTCAAATATGTTATTTCTGTGAAGTTTCATTTCAAACCTATTTGGAATATCAGCCTACACAAAAGAGAAAAAAAAACACATAATCATAAATATACATACTTCCTAATTAAAAAAAAAAGAAAAAAAGAAAACCAATAAAGGGTAGAAATAATGGCAGTCTTCAAATAAACAAGCAGTGATAAATGGTTCCAGCTGAGACTCTCTCCTTTGTGGGTTTCCCGAGCACAGACAGGAAGCCTCACTGTGTCAGGAGGGGACACACAGCATCCCCCCAGTAGCTGCTTAGGCTGAGCCAGCAGCTCCGCTGAGTAGGAGAAAACCCTCCCTGCTCCATTTTATAAACAACTGTGGGCATTCAGCCACCCAATAGCAACAGAAAGGTATCAACTCTACATGTTGTTTCAGTGAAGGAAAGAGACTCCAGCTTGGATAACTAAAACCTACAAATAATCCCCACCTGGCCAGGACGGGACCACACTCAACTCTGGAAGAGATTCCAAGTAGTAAATATGATCCACATATCTGCCTAAATTTCATCCCAGGGGAGCAAGGGACCCTGACCATGTCAAGTTTGGGGAAAGCATCCTAAAGTCCACAGTTCATTGACATGAGAATAACAAAACACTGGACTGAGATTGTGACATCTGTCTCCATGAGGGATGAGGTCCAGGACTGGGGACCTTGCTTGCTGTAAGGGAGGGTCTGCAGAGACAGTTTCCAGACAGAGCAAGGCTGGGCACTCTCCACAAAGTCACTGCCTATTGCCAGGGGATGTGACTTACAAAGAAACACTAGGATTTTACATGATCAAATTTGCGTTTTGAAGGTAGCAGATCATTACCAAAGTGGTTATTCATAAGCTACTTGAATTTGGACTTGGAAACAGAGAACAGAAGCCCTAGGTGAGAGCAGAGACTGTGCTCAATGCAGACAACATGCCCAGGACAGGACGGACGGACTGTGGGAAGGGGGCAGGGAGTGCCAGCGCCAGCACACAGGCACTGGGACGGACGGAATGGCGGCAGTCTCTCTCCTTTCCCCAGTGGTGCGACCCTATCAGTTGAGCAAACAGGAAAAAAACTGCTACAACCCACGGTAGGGAGGTGGAGCCAGAAAGTAAAGCAGAAGACACAACGTGGAATAATTCGGGGATGGCGTGTCAGCAGAAAATAGAACACTGTGATTTAAAACAGTCGACTATAAAAATCTTACAGGGTTTCTCAGTTTTAAACTGCCAGTGAGAACTGTAATCAGGAAATTATACTTGGACCTAATACTGCCAATTATTTACTTAAATATTATAAACTTTATATAGCAATATAAATAGTATGGTTAAAAACCATACTTTGGAATTTATAGGGAAGACTTTAACATTTTTCTAACTAGGGTCTAGGTTTTATGAAGTATGAGAACCATACGTAATTGTAGGGGCTTCCCCAGATTTTTTGACTAGGGTAGTGAATTATTTTACAGCTCATAAAAATCATTTCTGTTTATGTATTACATAGGAAATTACCCTTCAGGTGATTTGATATGTAATACTGCGTTAATCTTGACTTACCATTTCTGTTAAAAAGAAAATTCAGATTGAAGATTCAGGTGGATCAAAGTGCAGTGGAGAAAGGAAGGTGATATTTTTAGTATACATATAAAAGTAACAAAACAAGTTGTTCTCGCTGAAGTAACTTTCGTAACTTGCAAATGACTAAAACACATTTTTTGCAAGATATGATTACTCACGGGTTTCTTTAATTTCTTCCTAAAGTAGTCATATTTCTGCTTAAATTCTCTGGAGTAAGGAACAGCCTGGAAGATAAATTTATAAACACAGATAATGCAAACAATACACTCGGAATTTTATATATACTGAGTCAACATTCACAGAATTTCATGAATCATAAAGAGTACATTTTCACCCTTCATAGTATCCACGGGAAATTTCTATAACATCTACATGGCGCATGGGAAAGTCCTAGAACTGATTAGGGATAATCAGCATTGAATGAGACTTTCACCTATGAAGACAGCTATATTGATATTCAAGAAATCACTTAGGGGATACGCTGTAAACTGAGGGTGCTTCCCATGTGACTTTAGTCAGAATGTAACTGAGGGAGTAATTTTTCTGTAGTTTAGATAAGAGTTACTGGCTACACACACCCCTCCAAACTGAGAAGTATAACCTCTGTGAGGAAATGCAGTGAGCAGAAAGGAATACATGCTCTCATCAAGGAACACAAAATCAAGTAGACAGCATTCTTAGCAAGTCCCCGATTTAGGAGTCAGAAGTCTTGCCCCTTAGTATTTATTGGTTTAGGGTCAAGATTTCTTTCAATAGCCAATGTTTTATCTATAAAATAGAGTAATGGTGCCAGGTGTAGGTTCAGGAACTGAGTTAACTATAATTATTCAAAAGTTCTTTCTGATCTCTCCTCAGGCAAAAAAATAATATTTTAATGAAGTCACTTAAATTGCCTTTATTTGCTATTTGTAATGTAACTTAGACTATCTTAGAGTTCTGACTTTAGGCCATGGAAAAAGGTTTGCAGTATTTTTTTATGAAGCAAAAGGATTGATGTCTGCATACACACAGGCCTACGACAGTCTCATACTCAGAGCAACTCAGAGCAATGCATAAATTACTTTCAGCAAATAGCGTGAACTTTGGCAGATAATACTTCTGTTGATACCATTCTGGACTAACAAAATATGCTGATCCTCAGTGAAATGTCTCCAGACTCCAAACCATATACCTTTTTCAACATGCTTGCTCTTGAGAGAAAGAAAAGTGAACAAAAGCTTCCCTCCCCTTCATCCTGTTTAAGACGTGTTTACACAGATAACTGAAAATAAATCACCACTTACAGAAAATTATCATGTCAGTGTTTTGCTTTGTAATTCGAGAGCAATAAAGACACTGTATTCATATATCTTAAGAACACGCTAAAGAAAATTTACACCGCCTATAGTCTGTGCTTAGTTTTTAAGTCAGTCCTTTGACTTTCCACTGAACATGGATTTGACATGTCCTATTTATTTGGGGCAGCATTTGATGAAATTGTGTTATCAATTCTGATCCCTGGCAAGGCATCACTTTTTGTCAATGTCAGGACCAAATAAAGAAAAGAACACAATGTATAAAGATACGCTTTTTGCTCTACTAATGCTACATCCCATCACAAACTAGGGTTTCCTCTTGTTTATCACTGGTGTTGCTGTTTCCTTCAACAGGTATTTTTGAGCAAGGCATACTCTGTGCAAAGCATGTGACGTGCTTGTGGTAGACCTAAAAGCCCAGGTTTCTTTCCCAGTCCCCTCCTGGAGTTCACATGCTGTTGGGAGCAACAGGAAATAGGAAATAAATAAATAAACAGTGAAAAGTGCTCGAGGAAAAAAAAAGACACTAAGCTCCTAAAGCGTTATTTCAGAGGAGCTGGTCAGGGAAGGCAGTTCTGAGGAGGGGACAGCTGAGCAAGCCAGATTTGAGAGGAGGAGGAGACCATGGCAGACGTTGGGCGCCAGGTCTTGAGAAGGGGAAGCATTTGCTGATGCTTTTGTTGAAACTGTGATGTAGAGGAATTAAACTCAAGAACCGACCTCCTTCCATTCTCTCAGGCCAGCTTTAGAAGACCTGAATTCTAAAGGGGAGACTGTCTCCAGTAAGGAATTCCTCCAGTTAAGTAGAAAGATTTAACCAAATATATTTGACTAGGGTCTTCTATTTCCCCCAACCTGTGATTCTTAGGAATTACTTTTTGTTTGTTCTCCCCCAAAAAACGTTAAGGAAAAAAGCTTCAACATTCCTCAATGTACATACATGTTTAATTGTCTTAAAGAACACATTTCCCAAGGAAGAGATTCAAAATGTTGCTCACTGCCTGTGATATCCATTCTCTTGCCTGTCTTGTAACCTGGCAGGTGCTGAGTAGTTGTGGGTGGGAAAAGACGCTGAGACATTCCTGGTCTTTCTTCTGGGGAATGATGGCATGCAAGCAGAAAAATCATTTTCGTCCTCCTATCTTTATCCTTCCTGTCTAGAGGTAGTTCTCACGACACAATTAAGAAGAGCACGTTTATATATCCTCCTGAAAAGATTCCAACCACATACCAGGACACACACATCCCTACAATGACGCTTCTGAAGAGAATTACATGTATGTTTCTTGTACTGAACGATCCAAATCACTTGTTTCCTCTTGAAAATCTGGCATCTCGTTTTCTTACACACAATTTAACTTGCAAAATAAGGCTGTCTGAAAGATTATTAGAAACATGTCTGTTGATGAAAGACCTTTTATTCTATGTTAAATGAGTTCTTTTTGGTACAGAGTGTCAACTTGCTTTATTTCGTTGGACAGAAGGGCTCACGCCCAATGTGAAGATACCGGTGATGCCAGCACATTTGAGGCTCCAGTCCTGATTTTGACACTTGCAGGGACTGTCAGCAACGCAGTTAACTTTCTGAGCTTCTAAAAAGTTGCTGTGGGTTTTCAATCATGTGATCATAAAGTTCTTGGGAAAGGAAAAGTATTACACAAACATGAGCTCGTACCAGATCATCACCAGCAGTGTGTGCAGACAGCACTTAATAAATGCTGGGAATGGTTGTACTTATCACAGAGAGCATGTGGGTTTACGGGAAGGTTGCACACAATGCTACCATAGAAAGGCTTCCTGTCCCTAAAAATATGTGGAAATGTTGGACCAACTTAAGAATATTTTTTTAATTAGACTTATTTATTTTTTTGCAGTTTTTGGCCAGGATTGGGTTTGAACCCACCACCTCTGGCATACGGGACCGCCGCCCTATTCCTTTGAGCCATAGGCGCCGCCCCAACTTAGAATATTTTTAAAACTTGGGGAAAAGAAAGAGAAACTTTAGGCACCACATAAAAAGACTGAAAATTAGAGAATTAAGTGTGTGCTCAACCTAGACACATAGGTGTGTAGGATTGTGCTTTAATCCTTCCATGGGGACACGGAACTTGACCTTCTAGCTCCATGACCTCCAAAGAACAGAGCGTCCTGCTTAAAACCTAACATCTGAAAAGGAGAAAGGAAAATTCTACCCACCGGCCCAGGGAAGTTGCAAGAAAGCTTACCTTCTGTCCAGGACCATAAAAGGAAGAAAAACAAAAAGAAACAGACCTGTAATAAATCCATACTCGAAGCCTATACCACAGCGAGGTCCACAGTTATACTAATTGAAGTACATGAATCCAAGCCAAGAAGTTAATAGTAAATACAGATCAGGACTTATAAAAGCCCTGTAGGAAAAAAATAATAAAGATGTGTGCACTCTCGCTCTTTCCCATGCATGCAGGCCCACACATACACAAACCATAAACTGAACTTGGCAATGAGCTACCATTAAGAAGAGTCTACAGACATAACGGGTGGGAGATTTAACAGTCCTAGGCCCAGAGATAACAGGATAATCTGAAAGAGGCTATGAAATAAAAAACATTCTTAAAATGCTAAAGAGATGAAGAATTAAAAAAAAAAAAAAGGAAAGAACAAGACAGAATAACTGTAAGGACAACGCCAACTTTCAGAGACCAATTAGAATTGTGAGTAATTAAACACAGTCACTGAAATAATAAACACAATGAATTGATAAAGAGATTATTAAAAAGCTTAAGAAAGAATTAACCAGAAGAGCTGAGTAATAACTCACAACACAGCAATGAAAGAGAGAGACTGGGAAAATATCGAAGTTGAGAGATAAGACAGTGTGATAGTGAACCAAGTACCCAACAGGAGTAATTAAAATAGATAATCAGAGAAAGGGGGGAAAATGTAATATGTGAAGAAATTAACAGCGGAGGATTTTATAGAAGACATGATTTTCATATTAAAGAATTATGAGTCCAAAGCAGATTAGACAGAAATCCACACATACGTGATAGTGAAATCGCAGGACATCTAAGACACAGATAAAAATTCCAAAACCACCGGAGCAAAGAGCAATTCACCTACACAGAAATGACAATCAGACTGACAGCAAACTTCTCATCATTTGTGAAGGCCAGAAGACATTAAGAACATCTCCAAGTACTGAAGGAAAATAAGTTAACTGAGAATTCTATAATCCGCTGAACTTCAAAGACTAAGAGATGGTGCCACTCTCAGACTCACTCACAGTGCTGCTGGGCAGAGGTCCTCACACTGGAGTGGGCAGCAGATCCCTGGGAGGGGGCTTGTTAAGACAAAGATCGTCATGCTCACACCCAGAACTATGGATTCAGGAGGTCTGAAGGGGAAGGACCTGAAAACTTCTTGTTTCTAACGCATGTGTGGATGATTCTGATATGCTGGTCATCAGAACACACTGAGAATCACAAATTGTGGCAAACTCCGTTAAGAAAAAATGTAATCCAAAGGAGGGAAAAATGGATGCAAGAATCAAGGTGGGCAAAGAACAGGTAAAATTAAATCAGCATTGACTGTAGGGGAAAAAAGATAAAATAGTAACGACTATTTGGAAAGTTTAAAGACAAGGTAGTTTTAAAATTCTGCCCAACAGTGACATGAAAAATGGGAGTGAAGAATAACATTATGGTTCCCTGTGGTCTGATGCTATCCAGGATGAGGGTAGCCAGTGATTAATTTTTACCTTAACTATGCTGGTTTAAAAGTTTAATATGAGTGCTCAGAGAATAGACTAGAAAGTACAACTTGCAAGCTTACAGAGAAAATAACTCTTATCAATCTAACAGAAGGCAGGAAAGGAGACAAAACATGAAACGAGATACGGTAGGCAAATACGATTGAAGAAAGAAAGCAAATACAATTGTATACGTCTCAGACAAAATGACAGAGCAATGATCACCAGAGTATTTGACACAACTCTCTTGATGGTCAGATAGTCAGAGAAACAGTAATAAATGGATAATTCAAATACCACAGGCTTGACCTCATACATCCAACCAAAGACACCATGACACAGTCTTTTATAACACACATATGGAAATTTACAAGAAATGACCAAGACTCTAGGAAAGGTTCAAATACCCAATAATAAATATTCTATAGACAATATTCTCTGCCCATAATGCAAAAAAATGTTAAAAATCAGTAAGAAATGGAGAGGCAAAAATCCCTCCCATACTCTTTAGAAACTAAAAAGCGTATTTTAATTTATAAATCAAGGAGAAAAATCAAATGAAAATTGCCAAATATTTAAAACCGAATGACAATAAAGGCCAAATGTCTACAGTATGTTCCTAATTACCTAAGTACACATAATACCACTTCTGAAAGCAATGTCACTAATAATAATAAATAATGATAATAGAAGAGCAAACGAGGCTCTTTCATTAATAGAGAACAGAAAGAATCAGGTGTTTCATGGGGGTAAATCTACCTGGATTCATGATGCAAACAATTTTAAATGACCATAAAAACTGGCAGTGTTTGAGCAAAGGTAATTGACTGATACATGACGGAAATACTTGAAAAAGATTTAAAACTCTTCATTTGAAAATAGCATGGTTTCTTGAATTTACCTGTCTTCTGATGATGTAGAGGGGAAAATACTACTCTGTCAGTCAATCATGACTGTGCCTGTTTACTACAGGGATCCTCCTAGTAAGGCCATAGCAAGGGATAAGTCCTTTAACTGTCCTAATCCAGGTATTATTGGGTACTTTGCCTAGGAAACCACCACAGTGGCAGAACAAATTCAATAAACGAATATAACAAGTAACTAAAGGAGTGTCAGTTATTAAGGCACATTTGCAGTGTTAGTATCTTTTAAGTTTTCAAATGAACATATTTTAATTCAAAACATAATTTGAATGGACTCAGACCAACGATATGAAATTGGTACTTTAAATACATCTATTGGCCTCTTAGCTCAGCATGTTATAATAACCGACTTTAATTCCTTTTCCTCCTCTAGTTTTTTAAAAGAACCCCAAATCTGCAGTCTTCTGCTAATCTCATCACATTTCCTGTAATTCCAAATCACCTCCTTACACTTTTATAACAACTGATGGGCAGTCCTTCCCACCCCCCATCCCCCGGAATGTGGTCCCATCCTAAAGACTCATCCCCAAGTTTGTGATGCTGAGTGTCTGCTGCCACTGCAGGACAGCGGAGTCCCATTCCTTTAGGATGTCATTATACTGATGTGTCAGAACTGGTTCTTTTCCCACCCATTATATGTGAAGGGTACTGCGAAAGAGTTAGTGGGTCAGCAGAGTTCAAGATTCCTAACTGCCAGCTCCCAAAGTTAGCAACAACCTTACCCACACTTCTGCAGACTTTTAAAGTTGGAAAAGATTTAAATTTATTAGCTTGCATTTATTATCCCTTTCCTAAAGAGATGACAAAAATCTACAAATATTGGGTTTGGTTTTGCTTCATTCAAAAAGGAGGGGAGGAAATTTTGATCATACTTTTAATCTCCTCATTTACAAAAGAGGAGAAAAAAGTGTTTACTTCTGCTATCGTTATTAGAACAGTTTCTTTTCTTTTGCAGCGAAGGCCCTCCCAAAAGGTACATGCAACTGTACCTCTTCGGGAAACTTCAGTAAGGAGAAGTTGGGAGTAACGTTTACTCAATTACTCCAGTCCCTTGGTATCGGTTGTCAGTAATATACAAGAAATGCACATTTAGAGGCAACCCAAATCTTAAAAGGAATCAGAAGTCAAGAATACTGACCGGACCAGTAATAGCTGGGTTCTGGAGTCTTGGGTCTTCCCACTGAGTGATTTTGCTATCTGAAAATGTTAAAAAAAAAAAAAAAAAAAAAAAAAAAATTAGCATATTTGTTCAAATCTATTCTACGTAAAGAATGCTTTTGAAAGAAGTATTTCTGGATTCTTCAAAAGCTACTCAGTAATAATACCCCCTCACAAAAGATAAGTTATTTCAGAGTTAGAAGGTTAACTGTGGTCTGTACGGCAAATGCCCCTTACACTGTTTAAGTTAAAAACACTCAGTCAAAACTGCACAACTGAAGTAAAACCATCTATTCACACCGTTTTTGGCAAGCAAACTGTTGAAATTTCAATTACAAACTCCCGTTCTCTCAAAGATTTATAATTTGATCTTGATTTTCATTTCATTGAAAAAAAGGCATAAAAGTCTTAGTTCCCCAAAAGGCTAACAAACACACACACGATTTCTTTTCTCATTTCAAATTCTTTTGTATTTGGCTTAGGGTATTGAAAAACTGCTTTCAATTAAGAATCTTACACTGAACAAATGAAAAATCCGTCATATGCGTCACTCACACACATACGATAATCAAAGCAGATAAAGGCAGTCCAAAAAATGAGAGTTAGAGCAGAGGAAGAGTCCAGAGAACAGTTTCCCTTTGGCCAGTTAGCAAGAGGTAGTTTTCTTTCTCCCAAATAAGTTAATGTGAACAGACTGTTCCGTGCTACCCACATCACTACCTGGGTAGGTGCTAACACAAGTAGCTGCCCTGGATCCCTTGCGATTTGTAACTATGCATAATGAATATAATTTTATAGACCCCTGTGGGTGGGGGTGGGGATGGACTTGGATGAAAGATATGGGGAGGGCAGATGGGGGGTGGGGGTAGGAAATGGGCTTTCTTCAGAGCAGTGATTTTCGACTGGTATGCCATGAAAATTTTTAAAGATTGTCAATTCAAAAGACGTTCAAGGCCCAGTAAGTTTAACTTTTTAAAATCAACACAATTTAAGTGTGCTGCGAAGTTTTAACTACAGGTTTAAGTGAGATTTAAAAAAAGGTTGAAAAAGACTGCTTTCGCGTTTTAGAAACTCTAAATTGGTTTAAAAAAAAAGAGTATCTGTTTGAAAAGTAATGAACATTGATTCACTTTATTTCCGGTGTATTCTGTAAGTGGGCTGATGAGAGTAACTAGTGAATTCAGTTTTAATGACCATACGGGGAGTTTCTTAAAACCCTGATATTGTTTTAATGAAAGCAGAAGTTTAAAAAAAAGCTATATAAGCACCCAATCATTTTGCTTTCATGCTGGCAGAAAATTTACATGAAAAATCTCAACTACTGAGAGAATCTTGATGAAAGCAAAAGCCATTTTGGGGTTCCTTGCCTTGAAAATAGAAGACTTTGGAAAGTAAAAGTTGTTACTGTATTGGAAAGCAAGAGAAAAGAAAACCAAAATAAAGGAAATGGAACACAGGTGAGTGAAAATTGTGCCTTAAAATACCATCTTGGATTATAACCCCATCATCTGGATACTGTCATCAAAGCAGAAAATAAATTGACTCACGAGGACTACCCAATCCTCAGAGCAACCCCCACTGTCCAGCTCCATCTTCCACCTCCACACCTGGATTTCCTACAGGTACCTCAGCTCTATGCTACCAAAATATCCATCATCTCCCACCCCCACAAGCTATTCATGTGACCCCGTATTCCCAATTAGCACTACCACAATCCACTCACTGTCCAAATCAGGAACAGGGCACATCACTCACTTCTGTGGTCCTGAGCCATCCCCATCTTTCTCCCTGATAAGGCTTCTTGCCAAAGTGTTCAATCTTTTTCCTGGACTATTCTCTCTAGGTTTCCCTGGCCATGGTCTCAATCCCCTTGATCAAGACTTCCTCTACAGCTCTGGCCAAAGGGATTTTCTTAAGAACAAATTTGAACCCTGTCACTTCCCTCTGGAATATCCCTCAGGAGCTCTTGACTGGCTACAGAACAAAGCCCAGTTCTCACACACCTAGACAGCCCTTGGCTCGGCCTCTCCAGGACACCAGCCTTTTAGAGCAAAGCCGTGGTCTCTGAACGTGGCATAATCTACAGACACACAGGCACCTCTACATGCCACCCACCCCCTCCTAAAATCACTCTTCACTGTGCTTGCCCGGCTCAATGCTACTCAGTGCTGCCATCCACCTGGAAGGTACCCATTCCATCAGACTCTCCTGCAGTACCCCCCATCCACTGTACCCAACCACTCCCCAGGCAAGGGCAGTCCCTACCTCTACTGCTTTTGCTTAGGAGTAACAAGTGGCTCAGCTCCAATACAAAATGCTGAAACACTTCCTGACACTCCTTACTAGACGTAAGTCCCTTGAGAACAGAATTGTTATTCATCTCCGTCACCCCCTCTTCACTTAATGGAGGTCCCAGCATGCTCCCCAGGAGCTTAATACATTATTTTTAAGTGACTGAATGATGCTGATGGTGAACATGAAATCCCTTTATAAAAGTCTAAGCTTTCAAAACCACTCAAGTTTCTACATGGTTACAATAAAGATCAATTTTGCAACTAAGCATTGTCAATGTATGGTAGCCAGTTATCCGTATATATTTTTTTTAATCTCTGAGTCTACACTTGAGTCATAAACAAAAGGACAAAGAAGAAAATAGAAGGATGAGAGACTCAGTCAATTTAGCCACTATTAATAGGTTTGGTAAGACTGCTGGCAGCAAGACTAAAACAGCGTTTTAGAGAGTCCCTGGAATTATGTGTAGTATTTTCCTTCAATTTTGTATATAAAATAACTGCGGCCAATTACTCAGCTGCCAGGCATGCCTGGGCTTTAAGAAGAATGACATAATTCCTGTGAACACTAGAGATTAAGTTCAAGATCTTCCCTTTAACCTTCTACACCAGGCCTGAGACACAGGAGCCTATTCAATAAATATCAACCAAACAAGTCAAGGAATCCAAAAAGAAAAGATTATTACTGAGCACTCGCTGCTTTTGAAATTAAATCTTTACGATGACTGAATATTGTTTATCTTGAAAATTCTAACCTCAAGAATTTATGAAGCAGAAAATAATTAAATGATTTAAAAGACAAGTGCATTCTTATCTGTAATTCAATGTGTAGTCATTGAATTACTGGAATAGTCTTCCAGCTATGTTGGAAGACTCTGAACAACTTAGAAGATGATTGCTTTCACAGTAAAATGGCACATGTAGGCAGTATGATAGCAGAATTAGATGCTGCATTTTGCTAGAGAACTTTTTAGAAAGTGAGGTTTCCTTTTGACAGTCAGAAAGTTCCTACGCCTTATTTATCAGGTCATTAAACCCATTTGGGAGTGTCAGCCTGCTAAAACCTCTTCAACAAGACAGGCCTTCTGCAGTTTGAAAAGACCAACTTTGGGCAGGAAGGCAAATGAACTAAACTGTTTCACTGATGCGAACCCCTCCCTCTACTGCCTTCTGTGAGTAAATGTTCACGAATTACAGAGAATTGCAGAAATGTAGCATTAATAGCTAATGGGGTTCTCATAAATTTATCTTTTTCTTAAGTGACTTCTGGTTGCCTAATTTATGCTGTTTAATGTATCTGTTGAAGAGAACATGTTGGTTTGGTTGTGCAAAGGCAAGATAATTTTACTCTGTAAGCGAATGGCCACTAATATCACATTGGTGCAGCTCAATCAGGCTCTGCACGTGGTCTATCCAACATCACTCCATCCCAGGAATGGAGAGGAGCCTCCTAGGTGCTGTGCTGAGCAGAAGAATCAGGACTGTCTGAAAGAGTGCAAGGGTAACTGGAGTAACTGTCCAACTGACCAGGAGTCTGAAAGAGCTCAGGTACCCAGGAGGTAGCCACCCTTGTCCTCCTCCCTGTGGACAGGACTAGGCCAGCCTGTGGCTGGGAGCTGCTACTCCTTGAGCCAGCTTTCTACACTTTGCAATCAAGGACAGCAACTGGCTGAGACCATACGCTGACCCTCCATGACCCTGATTTCAAGTCACCATTTATCAAGCATCTACTGCATATTATATTAGGTCTATGCACATCGCTGGGGGAATAGATTGTTACTATTCCTAATGTACACTAGGGTGGCTCCTTGCAATAGTGTTTTTGGCTCCTTGAAGTACACTCAGAGCATTCACAACATCCTTTCCAGGTTGACCTGAGCATCGCCCTCAGCCAGAACACTGTCACAATGTTGTACGAATGCTGTGTGTCACAGACCAAGGCCATGCTGCCAGTAGAGACCTTGTTTTAGTAAAATAATCACTATTAGTCATACCTGTCTTTCAAAACCGAAACGGTAATGCACAAAACACTGAAAAGGAAACTGGAACTGGTTTTTGAGAAAAAGGGGTGTGACCTCTCATTTTACTGAATTCTCTAAAGAATACAATTATAACTAGCACCTTAAGGGAAAAGTGGGGTATGTACGTATATTAAAGCACTTATGGGAGCAATTTTATGCTCAACATACACTTCCAGGAAGTAGGCAAATCAGTATTTTTTTCCTGATCAAAGACAAAAGTATATGTACCTTGAAATATTTGATTTAAAGGGTAGCGCGCTCCTCTAAATATGTTCGTAGCCCTATGTACGATTTCTGCTTTTGGTTTAGTTCTGAACTGCTGGCTCTCTTGCTGAATTCCATTCATAATAAACCCTCATACTCTCATGCCTGGGAGCAGAGCCCATCAATGTACTTGGCCCCTCTTTACATTTGGAAGAGGTACTGCGCCTGTGGACAGGGACCCGTCCTCTTCATAAGCGCTTTCCTCGAGACCAGACTTCTCTCTGCCAGCACCTCATCAGTGGGCTCTTGTTTAGTGACGGAAACGTGGAGCTGGGGAAAGCTGGCAAGGACTTTCTGTTCACAGAGACCCATTCTGCCAAGTTGCATGCATGATTTCACTTTACATCTACTTCTTTTTAATATTCTTTTTCAGAAGTTTTCAGGGAATCTATAAACATGTCACCTCAAAAAAGAACCAAAAAAAAAAAAATAATCCCCCCTCCCCTGGCTAAAAGCAAACCTTTATTAGTTTAACTTTTAGTTAAAATGAGAAACCACACATTTATTCATAGATGCTGGAGCCAATGTCTACAGCAAATATACTACAACTTTAAAACAACTACATAGGCATTAGTGTGGTGGGTGCAAGGGAACATGCTGCGAATAGAAAATAAGGTCAGAGCGGGCGCCTGGCCAGGCCCTCTGCAGGCTGCTCCCCACACTGTGCTCACACAGACTTTTGACTACATCATCATTTCTAATCTTATTTTCTATTACCAGAGTGTATTTATTAAAAGCGCGAAAGTCAAGGGATCATCAACCCAAAACTTTTTTTAAATAAAAAAAAAAGTTAATAGGTCACAAGATCAAATCGGGTGAAAGCTTGAGGGGCTACTTTCAAGCAAACGTGGGGTCAATGCACAGTACCGTAGGAGGGCACTGACTCCCTGGTATCATTCTCGCCACATAACACCTGGCTGCCTAGACAAAGAGTAAAATGACAAAGCTTTCACTACAATATTCGAGTTACCCTCCCCCCTTACCTGCCATACCTACACGTCCAGAACAGTGCCTACTTACTATGATCGATATAAAACGTCCGGCCATCCAAGTGAATTCTTTCTTCCCAACCAGGCTAGTATCCAGGGAAGGGAGAGAGGGAGAGAACACAGGTGTTAGGTAGCAGTTTCCAAGCTGAAGGAAGAATTTGTTTGTATTGACTCTGTTGCCCTGGGTAGAGTGCTGTGGCATCATTATAGCTCACAGCAACCTCAAACTCTTGGGCTTAAGAGATTCTCTTGCCTCAGCCTCCCAAGTAGCCGGGACTACAGGTGCCCACCACAATGCTCAGCTGATTTTTTTCTGTTTTTTTTGTAGAGACGGAGTCTTGCTCTTGCTCAGGCTGGTTCTGAATTCCTGAGCTCAAGCAATTGGCCTGCCTGGGCCTCCCGGAGTGCTAGGATTACAGGTGTAAGCCACCACAACTGGTCCCAAAGGCAGAATTTAAAAATTATAGGACACTTCTATATTCCTTTGTACAATGACAATAAGTTAAAACATTTCAGGTTAACTCCTGGCAATGTCTAGCAACATGCTTTTATCACATGTTCCAGAATTCCAGATGTAGTCACTGCGTGAAGAATGGGAAATGAGCTGCTATCTACAAAGCTTCAAAGGCAAACTTCAGCAGACCAGGGAACAACTCAGTTAATTAACTAAATATTGAGTACTAAATGAAGGAAGAGGGTTAATATAAAAAATGTTAGACACAATTACTTTACTCATGTTATCCAGGCAGCTGGACAATCTAAAACTGTTTTTCTCTGCTATGAACTCTTACTATTCAAACTCATGAACTAAATAGATTTGGATAATTTTTTCAAGATCAGGCTTTAGGCTTGTTATCTGCACTTTTCCTGCTTGCAATCTGAACTTCATGAATCCAATAGATTCAGAAACAATTACTTTCTTCTACTTTCTAAACTTATTCTTTGGCATTTCCATGTGAACCCAGGAACTAAACAGATTTGGCGTGTATAACCTAATTATTTAGCAAATGAACTCTCACCTTTTTAGCCTCAAATTTATACCACAATATACCATATACCAGGCAACAGAAAGGTCTTCATGCTTGGAAAAATTAAAATTCCCATTTAAAAACAGTCTTAGGAGTCCAACCCCTACTGCCCAGTTTTATGCCTTTTTTACTCTTTTTAATTGGGGATGGACTGTTGAGGAGGGTACTTGTGAAGGTTTCACGCAAAACGCATTTGAAGTAGTCCTAGTGCCCATAGCTCAGTGAGTAGGGTGCTGGCCACATACACCGAGGCTGGTGAGTTTGAGCCCAGCCTGGGCCTGCTAAACAACAACGACTACAACCAAAAAATAGCTAGGCATTGTGGTGGGTGCCCATAGTCCCAGCTACTTGGGAGGCTGAGGCAAGAGAATGGCTCGAGCCCCAGAGTTTGAGGTTGCTGTGAGCTGTGCTGCCATGGCACTCTACTCAGGGTGACATAGTGAGACTCTGTCTCAAAAAAAAAAAGCAATAAGACCCATTTGAAGTAAATAGCTCAACTTCTGCTCAGGCCCCATGGAGAACTAATTGGTAAAAAGATTTATCAATAATTTACCCACATGGAGAAAAATTTACAGTATCTGCAGGTTAAATGATTTACAGAAACTTTCTGTGACTACTTAATGCCTTTGTCTCCCACATTATTTTTATCATTTTTGTTCCTATGACTAAATCGGCAACATGATGGAATTCAGTGGTTGCTGAGTTATAAAAAGAGTGAGTGCAGCTTAAATTGACACCATTGAGAGGGTCTCTTGCACATCCTAGCTACAAGGTCTACTTTCCACTGGCAGCTAGCAATTCAGAAACCTCTTTGACAAGTAACCAAACATCCTGTTAGAATTCAGTCAAACACCCAATTCTATTAAGAAACAGACCACCGGGGCCCAAGAAGCTTAGAGAAAGAGAAGGCCCCCAGGACCTCTCACTCAACGCTGGGAGACGGACGAACAAACACTTCCAGCCCGTTCCATGTGCCCCAGTGTACTCACAGGAAGAGGGCCAAGGTCATTGGGGTTTAAAGATGCCTTTGACCGCATGTGTACAGGAAATTTCAGGCGTGGATCTTCCTGCAAGAAAAATGTGGAAGGTAGCAGATGTTAGGAGGGACTGTGTGCAGTCAATGGTTTCTTTCCTTCTCGAGTTGTGTGTTCCGAGGCAGAGCACGGAATAGGGAAAGGGTTCCATCTTTATGATTCATACAGGAAGCCCGGTTCACTGTCTTTCTGCTTGTGCTGGGTACAAAGAGGATGGTAAGAATATTTAAAACAAGGTTAACCATTTTCCTGAGACTTTGAGAAGGGAAGAGAGCACCAACAATGATATTACTATAGAAACCAGTAGCCAGGATCTGACTTCACTCCACTCCACAAACAGGTACGGGGACAAGTGTTAGTAAATCTTCCCAGGGATCCTGAGCTCTGGAAGTGCAGCCAGCCTAACACGTGAGGAGCAGTCACTCCATCAACGCTGTGTCTCCTGCAACTCCCCTCTGCTCCTGCCTAGCAAGATTCAAGGGAATCTGAATCTGGTTTGCTTCATCATATAAAGGCACATATCCTACTGTTTTTACTTAGATCCTGGATCAAATTCTGCAGACTACGTTCTCACATGTCTTAATATTTGAAAGTTTTCAAAAAAAATCTTTCTTAAGAGATATGCTTCAAAAAATAGCACAGAAAATTAACAAAAGAGAAATAGGTGCCCTGCCATCTTGGGTTACACTTTATAATTTACAAAGAATAGTCAGATGTAAGATCTGGCAACATTCCTTGTTAGGTTTTTTTTTTTTTTTCCAGATGAGAAAACCAAGTTGTAGAAGATAAGAACTTGCCGAGAAGTTATGACCCATAGCCTAGGAGTGGACTCTCACTTAAACACTCAATTAAAATGCAGTGTAACTTGGAGAACTTACATCTTTAAAACTTAAAATATTGGAAAACAAATAATAAAACTCAGAATGACACACTGCCAACCAAAATAAGCCTAAGATTACCAAAACAAACTTTTCAGAAACTTAATATGAACTTTACTCAATTATATTAAAGCCTTTGGTGCTGTTAAACTGCTAAAAGATTTTCTGCTTAAACATCTTCTCGAGTCAAGAGGAGAAGCCAGAGTATCACGGGGTCATAATAGTGATTGATTTGGGGAACTGGAAAGAAATCAAAAAGATCACAAACAGTAAAATCAACCTTTGCTTTCTGTTAGCTACAGCAAATTTTCTTGATGAAATAAATCATGTTAATAGTTTGTGATGAATACTGACTGTGAATCTACAGTCAATATTCTGAGACACAGTCTCACTTTGTTGCCCTTGGTAGAGTGCTGTGGCATCGTAGCACACAGCAACTTCCAACTCTTGGGCTCAAGTGATCCTCTTGCCTCAGCCTCCCGAGTTGCTGGGACTATAGGCACCTGCCACAAGGCCTGGCTACTTTTTAGAGACAGGAGTCTTGTTTTGCTCAGGCTGGTCTTGAACTCCCGAGTACAAGCAATCCACCCACCTCTGCACCCCAGAGTGCTAGGATTACAGGCATGAGAACCATGTCCAGTCCTAATATATTTATTAAATGTCAAAGTAGAGGCACAAAATAAATCCACTATTTTGTACTATATAGGAACATGTATAGTATAAATATGCCAAGCAGATTTTGGATTTAGAAGGCCCAAGAAGCTCATAATCTGGTAAACATTGGTGATTGGTTAAATATGGGCAGAGAGAAAAAGTTGGTGAAAGCTCCCTACTTGGTGCTCATTCTGGGCTGGATCAGGTAATGCCACAACCACCGGGGAACCCTTGGCACTGCACAAAGCCAATTACAGGCCAGGTTTAGAGAAGGCCTGACGACTGCCATTCCACCAGAGTGCCCCTCACTGCCGAACTCTCCATGCAAGGCTGTCCGCGGCTTGGAATCAGTCTACTGTGAAGGGCAATCATTCCACTGAAGGCCTGACGACTGCCATTCCACGGCAGTCGTCAGGCCTTCTCTAAACCTGGCCTGTAATTGGCTTTGTGCAGTGCCAAGGGTTCCCCGGTGGTTGTGGCATTACCTGTGCAATTATAAGTTGCAGAGTATTTTAAATTGCACATGAACTTTATGGCCATCTTGTATTATTTTATTATACCAATGATAATCAAAATAATGGCAGTAGCTGTCAGTAATCAAGCTCTGTGGGCTAAGGCCATGGTCAATACTGAATCCACACTTCCACTGAATCACTCCAGAAAGTGGACATCTCCATAGCTCACCCAGCAGGCGAGTGGCAGAGAGGTTCTATACATTAGTGATGGACGACTTCAGGGATGGCCAAGGGTTAATTAATGAGGTTTCAGATCATGCAAACATAAATGAATCACATAATTAAAATATCTGTTTCTCCCTTTCCTCAGCATAGCAAGACAACTCTTTCCTGATTCATTGCTTTTCTTAATCCAACTGAAAGTGTTTTTAAACAGAACGTACAGACTATCATTTTTAAAAGAGGGTTTCCTAATTTTAAAATATATTATAGAATATGAGACTACTGACTGTTTAAAAACAACTGTACCTTTTTTCCTTTATTTTTCCCAACCTGAAAAAGCACAGCAGTCACATCTAGGCTGCAGTAAATTTTACTAGTTTGAACGGGGGTAGAACATAAACCTGAAATTTAACTACGGTCTAATCTATCTTGCCTTAAAAAATAAGCCAATCCTTTATCCTATAAAAGGCATAACTATATGAAGACTGGTTGAGGGACTCTTAGGGGAAATGCTTGTGGTGTTTCAGATTTCAGAGTATTTGCATCACATCGTTTCAGCATCTTTAATCTAAAAACCTGTGATTCGAATGTTTCAACAAGCATTTCTTTGCTTCACATGGTGCTCAAGAAGTTTTAGGGTCTGGAGCATTTCAGACTTTCAAATTAGGGCTCTACCCAACGTGGACACACGTGCTTTGAGGTGTTCCCTCAGCAGAAAAAGGAGCAAGCTGCCATCTCCCCTCAGCCACCTGGCAGGCTCCAGAAGACCTGACCCAGGTAGGGACAAAGCCAGACAATGTTTTTTCCTCTTCTTTTTAAGGATGAGGTTAGGCTTTGCTCCGAATGGATTGCTGGCATATGGTCTTTATTATTTGTGTGTGTGAAAGGGTAGATTTTATAAATACGCTTCATACGAAACCTTATTCTCTTAACATTTGCAGGGGAAATGTTGCCCTGAATTTTTTCATGATTCTCACCAATAGGGGGAGCAGTGCTATTTTCATGACTCTCAACCTGTCCTATCAGGTTTTTTTCCTTTTTCTATTATGATGCTCAAATCTCTGAATAGCTAACACTATTCTCTCATTTGTTCTTTCTCTCTTTTAAACAAACAACCCCCCCCCAACTCAAAACAGACTTTGGGCTGAAAGTTCTCTTTACACTTCCCTGTACCCTTTGTCTAAAGGAACAGGCAACTCAGTATGTCCTCCACCATGAGAATTCTGCACAGGCCTTCGTTTGGAAGAGATGGCGCAGCTGTGTTAGCACATCTGGGTCTAGTGAAGAAGGGCAGCCACTTGTGGAATTTCCACTTGTGACCTTAAGGATTCCCCACAACAGAAGCAACAAGAAATTGTGGTGACAAATTCAAATTTTAAATTAGTAAAATTTGTCACAGTAGCGAGGATCTGGATATAAAGGGACACATGGAAATGAAAATTGGGTTTTCTTCAGCCATGATGTAGGGGATAAATAAAGCCACTGCTGTTTAAAATAGCTGCCCAGTTGCAATTACACGGCAGTTGTGGTGTGTGAGGCTGCGAAAAGGTTAGGGGATTTGATTACTAAGCCAGGTCAAATTACTAAAATCATAGCTTATGTTGGCAAGCCCCAGTGGCTCCATACACTAATCCATCTGCTTTTATAATATTTGTCCCCTATTTCTGGAGCCCCAATTTCGGACTGAGGATTTGAAATCACAGCCACGCTATAGTCAATGGGAATGCGGGTGGGACAGCCATGGGCTCTGCGGCAGTGAGAAAAAAGATGTAGAAACCAATCTCTCTGTTTTCCCAAGAGCTGCCTGTTGCTTACTCTCAATCTTGCCCACAAGCCTATAACGTTACCTTCAGACTAAAAGGTGAGAGTCAAAGAAACCTACATGTCATTGTATGCCTTGGAAGTAGTTACCAGTTTTCCAAATGAATGTCACCAGATGTAAATGATCAATTCTTTCAGCAGGGCCATTCCTTTACTTCAAAATAGAAAGGGCTTTTGGAGGGGTTCTCACTAAGGGGTTTTGGGGAACATTTTTGGTCATCACTGTTGGGGTGGGTGGTGACAGTGGCTCTCAGTGGTGGGATGTTTAATGACCTGCAGGGGAAGGCAGTCCTCCCCCACATGCCACAATGCCCTCATGGAGACACAGTGTCCCTTGATCCACAGATTTCTGAGATAGCAATCTAGAGCAATCTCAAGGGACTGAGTTAATACGTACTATAGGTGAAGGGTAAAGTAACAGTCCAGAATGACTTGGTCAAGGCCTTTTCCTTAATGTGACGCTGGCCTATCAAATGAGCACACTGGGTATTACCACTAAAGTGAGAATTTAAAGAGTTCATCCAGACGGCTATGGCCAATGATAATCTCCAAACTTTAATCAGCCTTCCTGTAACATCAGGCAAAGATAGTAAGATAATATTAGAAGGATTAAGTTAAACTTTGAGTTAAAATTACCCAGATAATTCGATGGTGACATGAGGAACACGAAGGAAAAAACCCACCTGTCTGTAGCATCAAAAATAGCCCAAAATAAGAAAAACAATTTCAGTTTAATTACATGTCTAGGGCGTATGTAGTAGAAAAATACCAACTGACTTTTAAAAGAATGATATGCTACATGGAAAAAGCCATCACTGGCTCAGCTACAGAAACAAGGAACTGACAGAGACACATGAAGATGTGAACATTCACCTTTGGTTAATCTTGTTTTGCCAAAGTTAGTTCCACATACAGATTCTTTCTTATATATGATTCAGGAGCGTGTGGAAAAACAGCATGGTGAGAAAAATCACTTTCGACAAAATGTTCACAACAAAGAGCTGTCAAACTTACAACCAGAGTCATCAGGACATCACCTAACCCATGATTAAAGGAATGAACGTGTAGCATGTAAAGGTAAAATACCAATCTGATGTGAACAGCAAAATCTAAAGTGATGAATCAAATGAAGGTGGGCTATGTCAGAAGAAAAATGCAGAACGAAACTGATGAAGAAAAAATTGTTTGACAATTATAATTCCTGATGAAGTTTTATGTCATGAAATGTGATGCAGTATCATCAAAATCCTAGCACCATAGAGTGGTAACCTTTTTTCCCCTAATATAGTCAATGATTTCTAGGAGTGCTACGGGAAAAGGCAGTGTCACCTGGCACCAACTCCAAGGACAGCTACCAGCCTGTGCCACCCCCTCCCACCTGCCCACACGTGCAGAGCCAAGGGATGGGCACTCAGAGACCTTCTGGAGACACAGCTGAGAGTTAATGAAATTCTTCTATAAGAACTATGACTACTGAGTAAGGAAATAAAGGAATCAACGCCAGATCTCACGATGAAAAAAAGGAGCCAAATAAAAGCAGCAGCCTTACCCAGGTTGTAGTCTTTGTGTTATGGTCAATGAAGAAGGGCCGGCCGTTTGGAGCTATCCTCATTTCCCAGCCGGGTGGCAAGAAGCTCTGTGTGACTTTGTGTTGTGGTTTGGGGGAGTTGTAAGGTGATGGCTGTGGGGACTGTGGATTGGAAAGGGTATCTTTCACAGCCCGACGTACGGGTGAATCCTTGGCACCCTAAGGAACAACAATGAGCATTAGAACTCTTTATCATGTGCTACTCCAAGGTGTCCAAAATGTACCTGGGTATTGTAGAATGCTCCTCTTTGGGGATGGACACAGGGAAAGCTCCTACAAAATCTGTTTCTGTCATTCATTTACTTTTAAATCAATCTAACCTCACATATTTTTATGTTGGTTAAACACACAATAACATGAAGTACTTTTAGCTACCATCCTTTGGTAGCCGTTCAGTACATGCCAAATCACTGTTTTCTATCAGCATTATGGATGGAGATTTGTACACAGACTGGAACGAAACGGGCCTCTGCTCTTAGCGAGCTCACAATCTAATGAAGAATAGGTTGGCAAGTCTTAGAGCACAAAAAGAGAGACCTGTATCAATGCAGACAACCCCCTGGACTCTCACAGTTGTTATGCAGGACATTTATATTAGAGTTCAGAAGACTGATTATCACCCATTCCCACTTATCAGCCCTTGACCCAGGGCCGGGAGAAACCCACAGCTGTCTGTAAGACACAGGCAGGTTTAGGACCCCACACATTTACTCTTTGGCTTCTCTAACTCTCTTGACATTTGTGATGTTAAAGGATGGCACTA
Organism: Nycticebus coucang; assembly: GCF_027406575.1. NCBI lineage: Eukaryota > Metazoa > Chordata > Mammalia > Primates > Lorisidae > Nycticebus > Nycticebus coucang. The sequence goes on along the minus strand of NC_069798.1, from coordinate 54,415,958 downwards.
AAGCAACACAAACAGGACAGAGAGCACAGCAGATGTCCAGCATGACTCGGAGATGCAAGTGTGCATCAGAAACACGATGCCCATACAATGAAAAGACCCTACAAGTCAAAAGAAAAAAAAATGATCAAAGCAACAGCTACGTTTGAAACTCAATATAAGCAGTGCGTTTGCAGGAGTTATTATGCAATTCTAATGAAGTTAAAGGCAGGAAGGAGCGAAACACAACGAAAATGGTGAAAGTCCCGAGGAGAGAGTGCCCACATCCAGCACAAGTCACCATGGCCACAGCCAAATGAGAATGAGAACTGGGTGAGAGTCCAGGAATGTTAACTGGGCGAGACAGGGAAGCATGTGGTCAGGCCGCACAAGGACACCCCTGGCCACCAACACAACGACTGATCAGAGAGCACAGTGGCTGCAAAACGGAAGTCAAAGTTTAGAGAGAAGAAAGGATGAGAAGTCACAGGACAGAGTGACCCCAGTTAGATGATGTAGCCTTCTCACCTCCAGTGGGGCAGATAAAGTTACTGTTGGCGAACTGAGGCTACGAGGTCGGCGGATCTGAGGCTCGATTAGATGGTTGTTACTGTTTGTGGCTGATCCAGACGCACCGTCTTCTGCAAGCTATTTTGGAGGCAAAAACAAGTTAGCTTCACAGGAAGGTCTCCCTGCCTGTGCGATTAGGAGCGTGAGCCCAAACAACAACACAGCAGCAATAATAAGAGGGCTAGCCTATTTAATGCGTGGAGGAAATAATTAAACATAATAATGGGGGAGAGGATGGGGAAACACTGAAGGGAGATAAAAATGAATCACCAGCCCAGCATAAAAACTAGCCTCAGATAAAAGGCAGGGAACAGGGTGGGGAAATGACATATTGCGATAGTCTCTTGCTTCACAAACAGTGTACACGTCACATTTTAAAACCGTATTCAGGGGTAGACTGATTTGAGGACCAAACTCTGCCTTAAGCAATTATGAGTCTTAAAATAATGCATGTCCTTCGTTGAGAAAGCTTTTTTCCAACATGGGTCTTTGAGAACAATTTGTAAACACCAGGAACGGGATGCAGGGCATATAACTTTGGCTTGTAAGACCTGTGATGTTAGCTGTATGGTGATCTTCGTACCTGCATGATAGGTCGAGTCCAAGTTGTGGTTCGATTGTTATGATTGACATAGTATGTGCGCCCCTTAGCATCTTTCCTTTCTTCCCAGCCTGAAGGTAGGCCCGGCGTGGTATGTACATAGGCCACTGATGGCTGTTTGTGCAAGAAATCATTATTATTTAATAACTGGCATTTGTTTCCTCATCAGTTTCATATAGTCACGTACACCCAGATTATTATTTTTTCTAGACAAAGTAAGTTCATTCTATTTATAAAGAACACATTTCAAAGAACATCTGAAAAACAGCAATAGATTTTAGCTTTAAATTATACAGCTGAGGGTTCCTAATTAGTACAGAATTCAGTTCTAAGACCTTGTAGTCCTTAAACATGACGGGTTACTGCTTTAGGTGCTCGTAAGGAAAGGAACATTTTCATCTATTCTAGTTATTAAATTTCACCGCCAAACGGAGAGCTTCAAGGTATTTCTTTTTTTTTTTTTGTGGTTTTTGGCCAGGGCTGGGTTTGAACCCACCACCTCTAGCATATGGGGCCGGCGCCCTACTCTTTGAGCCACAGGCACCGCCCTTCAAGGTATTTCAAACTGTTCAGTGTTACCATCCACTGAGCAGGATGTTCCGAATGTTTTTCCCCCAATCTAGCTGCCCTGAGGCGCTCTCCTATTTCAGTCCTCAATTTCTCCCCTTAGCTTAGAACCTCATACTTTGGCTGTCAGGGCAAAAATCAAACATCCAACACAGAGCCCCTCCTCTAGGAAACTTGCAGACACATGGTAACTATTAGGCATATAATTCTAAGGGCCACCCAGGTCATTTGCATGCCCCAACTCGGGGAGTCCCTGGGTCTCCTGAGAATCCCCAAGGAGCCTTACACCTGGTGCTGGAGTGACCCCAGTCCACTGACTGACAGGGATGTGTCTGAAGGATGAACAGAGATAGGCAGTCTCTGCGTTTTAGACATGGTCAGTGGAGAGGGACATGTTTGGACAGTCCCAACTAGATCACAGAAGGATGCCTAAGGCTCTTTTGCTTTTAAGAAGCAGCCTGAGAAATGCAGGCTGGATGCAGAAATGTTGGAATAACAAGGAAATGTTATTGGGATGGATGTTGGAGATCAGGGCTGTCCCAGGAAGTTCTGAACACACAGGTGCCTCTCTATCTGGGAACGAATGCTCTGCATGGGGAGGGCTCAGAAACCAGAAGCCAACCACAGCTGCGCTGAGACACCTGGGGGAACGGTAAAGAACAGAAGCCCAAACATAAGAAATAACCTATTCCGTGAGGTTACAAAAGGAAGCTGTTGTTTTCTTGGGATACTCCTATCCCTAATTAGGATCTTCTCCTGACCTCCAGGTAGTTTAGCAGGTACCATTTTGATATTAGGCTGAGGATATAAATTTCCTCTGAAACTAACTTCTTCCTGTATTTATGGTATTTCTTCTGTTCACTATGAACTTCACCTTGGTGAAGAAGGTCACTCGGTGGACCCTAGGACCTTGAATTAGACATCACCCAGTGATTTAGGGACTCTGTCCACAGAGATGTGATATTCTATTTCATAAGTTTAAGAGTGTATTTCATGAAGCAGATGATTTTTACTGTATCTGTATGTAACTTTTTGCTAAAGACACAGCAATCTTCTTGATGTTTTTCCAGGTAACATCCTAAAGGCTACATAAAGACAGTTCCAAGACTCTGATCACATGGCATTCTGGATCCAGGTGTGGAGATTAAACAAGAGCAGAGAAGATTTAACCCCTTCATGAAAGCTAAAGTCAGATAAATTAGTATATGGCCCTCCTGTCACTGTTCCAGTCATGACACTAAAACAAAAGAGCCATTTCTAGGCTACCTTGGTCTGGACACTTAAAAAAACCTACTCTGTAACACCTGCGGTGCATCTTACAAGGGTACATGTGAAACTTAGTAAATGTGGAATGCAAATGTCTTAACACAATAACTAAGAAAATGCCAGGAAGGCTGTGTTAACCAGTGTGATGAAAATGTGTCAAACGGTCTATAAAACCAGCATATGGTGTCCCATGATCGCATTAATGTACACAGCTATGATTTAATAAAAAAAAAGAATTTAAAAAAAATCTACTCTTCTGAACCAAGTTTGTAACCTATATTGTAACCCAGGTTAATTGTCAGTATTTCTGGCAAACTACATGCTATCAAGTTTGGACCAACTACTGTTTATGTGACTGACCAAAAATGCTTTGGCTAAATGGAATGCTAAATAGAATTTATTTTTTTTCTCCCTCCCTTTGAGCTACTTTTTGGGACAGGTAATTATTTGTGACTTCAGAAAACTCAGTTCTAGAAACCATGAAGGACGATTTTAAACAGTGGCAGCATCCCTGGACAGGATAATTACGAGGCAGATCGATCACTTGGATGTGTCACCGATAATCTCAGAACTGAATTCTAAAGCTGTGTGTAACCAGGTTACTTTCATAGATCCACAGTTAAAAGGACTAATCAGTCTATTAAAGATCACGAGGATAGTAGAGAACACTGAATTTGATTAAAATATTCATTCTCCCCTCTGAGAATTGAACTAGCAACCTGTAATTTAGTTGCATTTATACAAGATGGTGTTCTCACAGTGGCTTTTTATTTTAATTTCAGTGTTCTTTCCAAATGATCACACAGAACAACCTGTGCTGATGATTCCATTTGTGACTCAAAACCTGGCCTCCCACCCCACATGGCTAGTGAAGAGAGCAGGACACAGCTTCCAATGACAGACCACGGCCAGGGCTGCCCCTAGAGCGAAAATCAGACTTCTGCTTTGTGCCAATGTGCACATTCCGTGTGCCCTCAGGAAACAAGTAACAAGTTACAAACTGCTTGTTAGCTCAGCTTTTCACAGCCTTCCATCTGCAGACTGAATATACTCCTGTTTCACGTGGACAAGTAGGCATGAACCAGAGCTGCAGAGGGCCTCCGTGACATTTGTTAAAATGAAGACTCCACTTACTAAACTGTCAGAGTGTTAAGATGCTTTTAAAAAGGACCACTCTGACCCTGGCTATCACAGATCCTCCAAGGCCCAGCACACTGGTGCCTGTGGATGTCTTCAGAACATACACCGTGAAGACAGAGAGGATGGTGCTTGGCCTTCCGTCAAGGGGCATTTCTCTGCCATACATCAAAGGACTGTGGCTTCTCAGGGGAGACTCGAGGCCTGTTCATCATACTATGGGAACAAAAGAAAAGCACTCGAAACACACACACACCAGGATGGTCACCACAGCACAGTGCACAGAGCTGGGGGGATGGTGGTGGCCGACGTCCTCCAGCATGGAAAAATTATATAAACCGTGGTGCGCTCGCATCACTGAATATTATGTAATTATTAATATGTCCCAGAAGAATGGCCACAAATTAAAAAAAAATCAAGTTGCTGAATAATCTGTATGTGACATATAACTTTTCAAGAATAAAGCAAAGGAGACGATGCACGCATATGTGTACACAGTGGTACGCCACGAGCGCACAGACGGGCGTGAGACGCACATGGCAGGGTGGTTCCAGCAGAGGGGGATGTGGAGAGGGAAGGGAGAACGTGCCAAACAAAGAAAAACCACGCTGAAAGAGACAAAGTCAAGGGCATTCAGGACAGAGCACGTGGAAAACATTCAGAACACAGTAGAAGGAACACAGATGTGACCTATCCAGATACAGGGAAGACAAAGCATGACAGCAGGAGCTCCTATGGTCAAGTCTTGAAAAACAGAGAAAACAAACCTCTCTTTTAACTCACTGATGAGGAGGGGCGAGTACAAGCAGAAAGGGAAGAAAAGGGTTGTCTCAAGAGCCACCTGGTCCCTCCAGGTAACTATAAGCATGGAGCCTGGTACTGTAATAATTCAGCTATCCTTCATTTACTGCACGAGATATCACAACACTCCAAACTATAGTAGGTTGCAAGGCCAATAAAATGCAAAAACAGGTGATACAGAGAAGATATTCATCGGCACTGAATTCTACTAAAATCATTTCATCAAATGATCCTGCCTACCTTGTAGATCTGCTGCTCCCATAGGAATTAGTGCACAGTAGGAAACACATTTGTTCACTTAGAACTCTGAATTCTTCTGAAGGCTCGCTCACCATGAACACATGTATTTCACATAAGCCACTGTAGTTCAATACCTGAAGCTGAGCTGATTGTTATGATTGCAATTTGATTTTCCTCTGTACAATACTGAGCACTAAATGCTAACAGTGTAACTGAATTGTTCCTTTAAGTCCTCAACCTCCAGGTAATCAGCAATTGTGTATATGTAAGTAAAATTATTCACAAGTAATGAACAGTTACAGCAAATACAACAAAGGTGAAAAATAAGGAAATTCTTCAATAGGTACAGCAACACAAAGAATAATAAACCTGGCTTTAGTGATTAAGTAGAAAACGGGCAATTAAAATACACAGTCAAATAGAAGTCATCACAAACATAAATACATAGACTATTCAAAATAATGCATAATAATAATAGTTGGTTTGGAGAAACACCAATATTTCTAGACTCCTTGAATATCTTAATTATGCCCCCCATCCTAGAACTGTATGAACTTTTGTCTATTTCTGTGAGTAGAGCTCCTGGTGACAGGAAAGGCTACTGGTTCATGCTGGAGACACAGAAAGTCTAATCTCCTGTTGAAAATGAGGCTTGGGAGATACAGGAGGGAACAGTTCTGAGCATAACTGGGCATCATACATACAATTTCATGCAATTCTTATGGCTTCTCTGATTATCTTACAACCAGATTATTGTAACCAAGCATTTTAATAAAAAAAGAAAAGCTCACCAGGAGTACAAAGACTAAAAGCAAAAATATATTCCAAATGGTCAAATTGTACACACTTAACCAAAGCCTGCCAGTATTCCTAATAAAACTATATGGGACTAAAAATCATTCTATTTTACCCAATACCTTTCAACAATCTGAAAATGAGAAGTTTAAAATAAGAAACAGGTGCAGCCTGCATCACAAAGAAGCTGGTCTACTTTAAAAAGGACACAAATATTCACCACCACATAAAACATTACAATGGTCCCCACTTTGGTCACGAACGTCTGATAAAGTATCATTACCGTTGTCTCCTCACCACCTGTGACAGTTGATGACCGTGCTCTCCTAGTTGGGGCACTGGGCTGTGAATGACAACTCACATCAGTGAAATGCACTTAGGGGACAGCCCATGGTTTAACGAATCAGGAATCACTGCTGTGGCAGCGTGGAAAGGCAGGTGACATGAAATCGGAACCCTTGAAATCAACCCTGTCCAAACCGAGCTGAGCAGTCACTGATGACCAGTAGAGAGGGGAGGCATGACCCCCACACCAAACCACCCAAGGAGGCCCAATCTGGGTGAAAAACGACCATGTCAACAAAGTGAGCTGTCCAGTTAGGGAAAAATGGAAAGCCAGTCTGGTTCGGACCCTACTGTTCAGTAATAGCAGATTCTTACATCCGCCACACTCAAAACCTGAGAGGTCACTGGTGATCAGTGAGTCTACAGCAGCGCAGAGTACAAGGAAAAAGGAGGAATCATCAGTCTCCAGGAGAGTGAGCTCTCTGGCAAATAAAATTGATATCGATTTTGATAAAGAAAGAAAGTACCATTAATTCAAGGAAAATCATGGGTATCATTGGGTTGAAAAGGATCCTGCCCAGGACATCACAGGTGACTGTTCTGTTCTGGGGGTGGGGTGGGGAGCTGTACTGAAACCATCCCAGAAAGGACACTTTTGCCAAGCTTATTCACTAGTTTATCTGGTTTAAGTTTACAATTAAATTTATTATTTTGACTGCTTACTTGACTAGTATACTCTTAATTCATTTTTTAAGCATTGAAGAAACTAAAACCTAGGCAAAAATAGCCTTTGAAGTTAAGCAAAAATGTATACAATAAGACACTGTGATTTCAGAAACCTCAAATATACTTTTTCCCCTTCAAACTCATACATAATAAAATACTGACCATAAAAATGATCAAGGTTTGGTAGCAATAAAAAACATTGGTCAAGGTCAAATGTCAAATTGAACATATAAAAACCTCGCTATATTTTCACCTCCTAAAGAAGAAATACATTTATGTAAAATTTCATATTTATTAATGTATACATCAAACATCTCCCAAGGCAGTTCTGGTCTGCCTTCCAATGGGAATATTTATTCCTCTGTGTATCAGATGTTATTAAACTCCTTACAGGTCTAAATCTGCTGACTGACAGCTATTACGATGATGGAAGAGTGGAAAAACTATGGCTAATTCCTTGGTCAGTAGAGCTGCCTTTAAAGAGAAGGTACAAAGGCTTTGTGGAGTCAAGAGTTTAAGCCATTAAATTAAAAAAAAAAAAAGTTCAAGCCGTGAGCGTAGAAAGGAATACGTGGCCAGCCACCCACAAGAGTTCTTCCTGCTTAAAGAGATCAGTGTATTTTCAAAGCACAGGTCACTGCAGCAAGGCTGTAGTAACTGCGTAAAGTACAAGGAATTATTAATGTACCAAGTAGTTTAAGTACACCAAAATTGGTATAAATTTGGGTGAAAAACTAAAGCAACAAAAGTTCTGGCATTTTAGAGACTTTTGTGGCAACGATAATTCTTTGTATTGAAAATCCACCCTCCTTGGGGGATTTCCTAGGAAATTTTAAAATGTCTCATTTGTATGATAAATGGATTTTGGCAGGAAAAACTCTTTTCACAGCAGCCCAGACGATTTTACATAAGTGCCTAAAAAGCCAGATGACGACTGGAAATTAGCAATGGTTACCGGTGGTAGATGGGCCTGTTCCGAAACGGCGTCCGTGACGCTGCAGGACCTCAGCCGTGAGGAGGGCTCTCTCTGCTGGAGGAGGAAACAGAAAGCAAGAGAAACACACCCTTACAGACGGGCCTCACGGGTTTCACAAATAAATCACTCTCTCCCATGCGCCACTCTTCAGTATTAGGAGGAAACTAAATGAAACATCTTTTCAGAGCAGTGAGAGCCATCCTTTAAAAGGTTAAATTATCTTCCACTTGGAATTTTGATTGGTCCTTAGAATTAGTCACAAAAATGATGGAAGGAGACCCAAACTTTCGGAAAAGAGATTCTCCAAGGCCCTGCAGCACCCTGGTGGTGCTTTGTCCACAGAAACCCGAAGGTGGCTGTCTCGTCTTCTGCTTTGGGATGCAAGCTCTGGGTAAATTGTAATGTGATACGAAGAGAGGGAAAAAGAAGAAGAAATAGTGCGATGTGGCTTCTTAATGTCTACTACCACAACTGACAAAAACTCAGCTGGATTCTACGTCCAGAGGAACTCAGGTATCATCTTGTCCTACTTCTGCAAGATCAGGTATCTATCAATTTAGCTTCTGAATGGAGTCCAACTAATAGGAATAGCAATGAACAAAACAGTGAAGTCATGCTAAAAAAAGTATCTAACGTAGTAATGTGTAATACTCCGTCACTTGTTGGTATTAGTCTATGTGGCTAAATAAAAACTTAATAGATATGAACAAAGATCAGCAGATGACACAAAGATCACACAGAAGCCAAGGATCTCTTATTATTAATAGCAGATTTATCAAAAGTACAGGTTTGCAGTATTTGGTAACGTTTAGAATTTTGCAGTGATAAATAAAATGGGATACGGTCCAGGAAAGACTCTGTGGTGGGGCGGGGGGACAATCCATGCCTTTCGACACTGGTTTGTGTGACAAAGTCACTCTTCAGTGACAGTTCATGCTATTGTCCTTGAACATGGACTGATTCTGGAAAGAGTCAGAGAAACTGGAGAAGAGGCCCATGTTCAACTCTCTCCATCAGTAGTTAACACAATGGGAAAATAGTACAACATTCCACACGGGTCTTAAGGCTAGTGCATACCTCTAGAATAATGAAATGCAGGAGCTCCCCACACAAATAACCAGGAATACTAACTTACTGCTGAAGAAATTATTATAATGCTTTTCAAGTGGTTGATTAAAAGTACGTGACTGCCATGGTTGCTGTGACTACATGGCCTCATTACTTAAGTTGTTGCCATAGTAACAATTCACCACTTCAAATATTCCATATATGCAATCTCTTTTATCCTATCTATTTAGTGCTCAATTTTCATCTAAAAGTGGTATTTCTCTTTTTGAAAAATATTCACACAATTTTAATTAGTATTCATATTCACCGAGTAATCACTGCAACTCACGTAATAGAGGGCCCATGGTGTCTATAAAACACCATCATTGAAGACACGATAGTTTTTTAAGCACTTACTTGCTTTCACATTTCATGCAGTCCTCCTAGCACTTATATTTGATATTGTCATCATAATCACTTTTTTACTTTGTTTTTTTTTTTCTTTTTTTTGGCCGGGGCTGGGTTTGAACCCTCCACCTCCGGCATATGGGGCTGGCACCTTACTCTGTTGAGCCACAGGCGCCTCCCCATAGTCACGTTTTTGGTTTTTTTTTGACATAGAGCTTCACTATGTCACTCTTGGTAGAGTGCTGTGGTGTCACAGCTCAGCAATCTCAAACTCTTCGGCGTAAGCGATTCTTTCGCCTCAGCCTCCCAAGTAGCTGGAACTACAGGCGTCTGCCACAATGCCTGGCTATTCTTTTGCCGCAGTTGTCACTGTTGTTTAGCAGGCCCAGGCCAGGTTCAAACCTACCAGCCTCAGTAATATGTGGCTGGAGCCCTTACCACTGAACTATGGGTGCTGAACCCATAATCACTATTTTTTCTAGGATGCCATGTGCAGTAGAGGGACTACCAAATTTACATGTTTGTTAACTTTACTGAGAAAGGGAGATTACATTTGCTCTTAATTCTAGGTACAAACAGGAATTTTCTTTGGGTGATCACTGCACAGTTTTGAATTGTCAAACACGAGGTCTTCACAGCTGAAGCTTTGCTGCTGCTTCTTTGGGGCTCAGTCCCATCTGAAGCTTCTATGTGTTTCTATGATGGTTGAGAACCTAAGTTCAAATGCTACCTGATGTCAGTCTCACAGCAGTCAACTTCACAACCTTTCTTAAGGGTTCATCCTCTGAGACTTAAGAGATGTCTTCTATTTCCCATTCAAACCTGGTCTTAGATGGGCCATGTCAATGCCATGCCCTTGGCTGTGACCTGAGAATGATTAAGCATGCAGAGAGTGGCTAAGAGCATTGATTAGGAGGCCAGACAGCTCTTAATTTCTACTCTGAAATACCAGCTTTGTGATGAAGAAATATTTTTATGGGACTTTTGGCCAGGAACAAATTCTACAAGATTCAAGCTAATAATTACAGAAGTCGTGAGAGCTATTCCTTTGTATTCTTCATAAACCAAGAGTGTTAATGGTATACGAGGGCAAAGCTACTTTCCAAATCAAGAACAGTCTCACCTATTTGGGCTAATTTCAGTACATTTCCTCCTTTTCTAAGGAAGGAGCAATTTTGGAAAATGTTGGCATTAATGAGGGCCCCTGAGTTGTTGTTGACATACAAGATTCTCTTAAAGCAACACAAAATGAGAAAATATCACTCAGCTTTTCTTTCAAACAAGATCGCTACTTACAATCAAAGAACTGAACTGTTCCCCATTGGAGTCCGGGGTGATCTGAAGCCTCCTGCTCAGTTCCTCTGACAGCTCCTGAGGGCTGGTCCGGGACACCGGGGAGGATGGTGGTGGGGGCAGGGCCAGACTGAGAGAGTCTCCAGTGATGTTCACCTCCTCCGAAATGGTCTCCCAAGGCTTTCAGGGAATGAGGCATTGAGGTAAATGCTAGGAGTTGGAGATCCGCCCACTTCCTCCCCAACAAAACACACAACAGCAACATCCATGTGATAACTGTAATTAACACCTACTGCACTAACCAGACACAGTCTTTACGATAATCATGGGGAAGATATGACTACTGCCCCAACAAACTGACAACGAAGAATGGATTTCTAGTAAGTAAACAGAGTTGATGAGACAGCATGGACAATTATTGCTAATTTGTTGTATAATTTGTATTTTTTTTTTTTCCAGTAATTTACTATAGACACTTAAAGCACAGAGAATAACCTGACCAAAGTAATAGCTAGTAAGTGGCAGGGCCATGATATGAACCAAAGCAGACTGGTCCCAGAGACTATGATGCTCTTACCCACCTTGTAACAGCACCTCTCTCTGATCAGTATCTTACTTCTCACACTTGTTACTACAAGCACAGGCTAAAAAAAGCCTTCTAAGGGGTTTGTAAGTGATTTTCATGGATTCTCTTTACTCTAACTGCTAAAGATTCATAATGAAGGCAGCACAGATGCTATAAGCTATAATTAAACGCTGGTATAAAGTGACTGATAGTGAATTTATTATGGAATCACTAATTTTGCTTTCCCAATTTTGATCCCTGAAACATTCGTGAATGATCTTAACATAATGTCTAAGAATGGATTTCTAGTAAGTAAAGTGGATAAGACAGCATGAAAGTTAAGATTATTGCTAATTTGTTGTTCAATTCATCATTTTTTCCAGTAATTTACTATAACCATTTACAGGGGAAATTACAAACATTTCTATTCACCCAAATTTGTATTTTCTTGGCAATAAATCTCTTTCACAGTATCAAAACAACTCAGTAAAAGCTTGCACTTAATACCCAAACAAGTATAAGGGGCTCATTTAATTGCTGAGCTATAAGGCCCCATATTATCATTTAATGAGATATGGTGCGACCCTGGGAGAAATAAATTACCAGGTGAATGTGTATCTTAAGAATTTCATGCCAAAAATAATGTTATTCATTTTTATAACAACAGAGAGCCACACGTACTTGTTAAACATGGCTTTCATAAGCACTTTCTAAATTAATTAACATCCACATGTTAATCCATTCACTGTGAGACCATAATCACTACATTCTGGACAACATTCACTGAGAGAAGGAATTACCACGTGAATCAACCTGGAGAACACAGAAAGAGCTGCAGGGTTTGGCAGCACTTGGGGACCTCATAAGTCATACCTCGGGGACGTCACCGCCTTCTGAGGGCTCGGGTTCCAAGTCCTCACTGATGTGTCTGCGGGAGCGGAAGCGCCTGTGGGCTGCCTCCTGGTTGATCTGTCTGATGTTATTGTCCGACTCTGAGGCCACGTCCCTGAGGGGGAACAAGAGGAGGGACCATGCATGAGACCCGGCCCTTCATGCCAAGGGTCCTCACCCACGACAATGTCGGTGTCAGACCCTAAAATCAGCTGGCCATTGGGCATGAGAACTCTTCCACCACATCTTGGCTAACGTGTAGCTCAACATTCATTGGAATCAAATAAATGCAGTTTTTAAACACATCAGTCACAAGATTTTGAGCAACTTTAAGGCATGTTATTTCAAAACTTTAGTATTTAAGAAAGAACAGAAATCAAAGTTGTCCACTAATCTGTGGCAGTGACAAATTAGGCCTTTGGAAGGAGCGGTGACAGGCAAGTTTATGCTGTGGCCAGTCAGTTGCGACCCACCCATGTCTCGTGATCACAGGGCAGCTACTTGAGGTCATCCACAATTAAGCAGAGCCTGTAAATGCTACACATTCAAAGCTGATTTCTAGAGGAAGTCCAAATCCACTAGGAACATTTTTGGCTGCTATCTGATTTCATTTTTACTGAATTCTGACATGCGTCCCCTCCCCCCCATTATCTACTTTCAAAAACCCAAACAAACATCAGGCAATAACTTCCCAAGTCAACTGGGGTTTGAAGAATACCACACAACGTCATATCCTATGTTTTGTCATATAATGCTCAAAATTCAGGATATGAAAGCATCGATTCAATCTTGTGAACTTTTTTGCAATAAATTACAGACAACTATCCTTTGGGAAAAATGTTAGTCAGAGTCTTTTATGGTAGAAATTTAAATGCCAAAATGTTTTTCAAAGAAAATTCTCATCAATATTTTCAACAAGTTATCATACTCAGGTAACAAAAACTATACCCAAAGTTAGTATCTTAAAATACTTGAAAACACTGTTTCTGATTAAATAAAATACTGTACTAATCAAGAGACCTTAGTACAGACTCTTTCTAAACAGAGACTTTCAAGTTTCCTAACACATTCTCTAAAGAATCTGCCGAGTCCGGGCGGCGCCTGTGGCTCAGTGAGCAGGGCGCCAGCCCCATATACCAAGGGTGGTGGGTTCAAACCCGGCCCCGGCCAAACTGCAACCAAAAAATAGCCGGGCATTGTGGCGGGCGCCTGTAGTCCCAGCTACTTAGGAGGCTGAGGCAGGAGAATCGCCTAAGCCCAGGAGTTGGAGGTTGCTGTGAGCTGTGTGAGGCCACGGCACTCTACCGAGGGCAATAAAGTGAAACTCTGTCTCTACAAAAAAAAAAAAAAAAAAAATCTGCCGAGTCCTGCAGGTGGCAGGACTATCTGCAAATAAATAGGTGACTCTAACACCAGTTTCCAAAGCTGTTTTAAGTATTTCTCTTAGGCATCTTTATACTACGACTTCCTTGGTAAAGGCAATACTATGAAAGTTAGCTTCCATTTAATCCACATTTAAATTGTATTTCCTTATTATTAAAGTCTCAATGAAGTGTTACTGTATTTCCACATCTAATACAAAATTCTACACAGATAGATATATAGGTAGAAATATATATTCTACATATCTGATAGTTACATTAAACTATTATAATTGAAATAGCACAATAATAGAGGTACCTTCAGAAAAACTGACATAACTATGGCCATAGAGAAAATCACTAAAACAAAGGGACAAATATACTATTAAAATTTCTGAAATCACAACAGCAGAATGAGAAAAAATGGCACTTTGTGATTTTATGCTGCCATGGTCCTTTTTATGAGCCAATTCTTAAGTACACAATGATTGTAAAAACTGTCAGTTATTAGAGAACAGTATAAAACTTGGGAGAAAATGATCAGAACACATTTGTGAAATATGCAAACCATTTCAGTCACGTCTAAGAAGGCAAATGAAGTTATACGGTCCCTCTCTCACTTTTGATTAAGGATAAAAGCAACTTGACTTTGTAATAATCAGCCTCACTTGAAAATGTTTTGTATCCAAGAGTTTCATCATCATTTGAAGTCTTCCTTTAACATGCCAGTTGCTGTTTTTATTCAGTCAACACTGAGGCACTAAAGATCTCCTAGGAATGGGATCCTACCGGAAGTGCTTAATGTCATGCTACTTGAAATTTTACGAGGACTTCTGAGAGGCTGAGAAAGATAAAGCTTTACTTTACCATGCCTGCACCTCACATCCTTTGGAAATATAAAAAATTCCATTACTCTGGGAGGATAAGAAAAAAAGAGGATAGGTTAAAATTTAATCATGCCAATCTTCCTTATCCAACTTGCTAACATAATTTGTAATCAGCGTGAAGCAGAAACAACTAAATAGCGTAAGAAGATACCTCTGATTTTAAAATTCCAACCTGTGGCTTTTAAGTGATAATATGATAATGTTCACGCAAGGGAGGCCTTTTGCATTTGATTAAGCAAATGAGTGAGAGGATTATTTAAACTAACTAGACATTTAAATAATCACTAATAGGGGCTGGGCCTGGTGGCTCAAATTTGTAATCCCAGTGCTTTAGGAGACAGAGGCCAGAGAATCACTTGAGGTTAGGTGTTTAAGACCAGCCTACCCTACCAGCCACTTAGGAGGTTGAGTCCAGAAGTTCAAGACTATAGTAAGCGAATGGGAAGATAACCTTTTAAAAATGTTTCTTAGCTGACAAATTAAAACAGAAAAATTCTTTTATCAAGAGCAAGGTGATAAGAAGAGGCTACTTCAATTTTTCTTCAGTTACCAGTTTCACATAAACATTCTTCATTTGACTTCATGGGAAATACACAAATAATGCTTTAAAACCCCCACTGGTTTATCAAGAAATCGACTTCAGTAACAATTAGGGTCACTGTGTCAGATCATTTATGTTCAAAATGTTGTAGTGACTATAAAGATGATCTGAGTTATCCAGACATGAAATTACTGAGTTAGAAGTAGATGTAGAGTGCTTTATAATAAGGATTAAAAAAATGTTTAACTTGGGGCGGTGCCTGTGGCTCAGTGAGTAGGGCGCCGCGGGCGCCGGCCCCATATGCCGAGGGTGTCGGGTTCAAACCCAGCCCTGGCCAAACTGCAACAAAAAAAATAGCCGAGTGCTGTGGCGGGCACCTGTAGTCCCAGCTACTCGGGAGGCTGACGCAAGAGAATCGCTTAAGCCCAGGAGCTGGAGGTTGCTGTGAGCTGTGTGATGCCACGGCACTCTACCAAGGGCCATAACATGTAGAGACAGAAAAAAAAAAAAAAAATGTTTAACTTCATCTTGATTCATAGAACATCATGTAAACTATGGCTTTTATTGCAAAAAGTTTATAGTTTACGTTTAAAGAAGACAGGGACCAATCTAAAGTCAGAGGAGTTCTAAAAGCCACCACTAGATTTGAAAGGGCTGGGGTTCTTCTGGGGTCACCCTCTGTTGTAATATTCAGAGTCTAGGCCCAGTTCCCCAAACCATGTGCTTGTAACCACTTTCACAAGGGGCTCATTTTCAGGCCTTCATCCACTTGAGATGCATTTTGCTGAACACCTACTCTGTGCCAGGCAAGAAGGGTAGATCAGTGAATAAGAAAACAAGGTACCAGCTCAAATGGACAAATTTTATGCTCCAGGCTAGCAAGGACCAAAGAGGGAGAACTGGACAGAGGTGTGAATGCTCAAGGGAGGAGGGCCTCCTAGCTGAGACCTCTGAGTTAGCCAGAAGGGGTGTGATCTAGGTTTTTGCTTCTTACTTTGGGGGAAAGAATATTACCAAAAGAGTATTCTCTTACTTGGGAATAAGAGAAAATAAGGAGAGTGAAGGTGTGCCCAGAGGTTCACAGCAGGAACTGTGCTAATGGCCCTGGGTGGCATGTCTGAAAAGAGACCAGGCTGAACGGGGACCTTGTATAACGTCTTGAGAACAGGACATCCAAGACAAAACAAAACCCCCTTCTCAGTGGGCAGAGTGCGGGGCACCAGACTGTAGCAAACTGGGCCAGAATGACGGTCACCAAGACAGTCTTCCTGCTTTGCTTAGCACATGGCTATCGCTATCCGATTTTTGCAGATACAGCCTTTTCATAAAAGTACTTCCTGACAGCATCAGTTTTTTTCCCCAAAGAGTGGTTTAGCATCCGTTTAAAAACCGAATTATGAAACACATTACTTTTGAATTCAAACAATTTTCAAAAATAAATCTGGGAGGGCTTCTGGCCAAGGCAAATAAAGTTCAGGAGAAAGCAGCAGCCCAAATTCACAAACAGTTCAGATGGGGTGAGGTTTGTTGTGGAAGCTCTTTTTCCTTTCTCTTGCTTTCCAGAAGTCACGCTCATTGAAAAGGAGATACTCTTTGCGTTCCACTGAGCTCTGCTGACGGCCCGCGGCTCAGCCTCTCCCTTTGGCATCGCCGCCTCACAGACGAGGACAGTCATGCCACCGACCTCTCCCTCAACTACATGTGAACCTGAACTTGGATTAAGAACTGCATTTTTCCCTTGTTGCTTCTGGGCTGAGGATAAGCCAGGATTATAGAAGTTACGCTTTTTTTTTTTTTAAGAGCCAGGCTCTGATTGTGTCACCCAGGCTGGTGGAGAGTGGTGCGATCACAGCTCACTGCAGCCTCCAACTCCTGCTAGGATTATAGCGCCCTGCCCAAGTTTTATCTGTTTAGTTTGGTTCTTCAGGACGTTGCCACCAAAGATGGTACTTTTTTTTTTTTTTTGAGACAGAGTCTCACAATGTCATCCCAGGTACAGTGCCGTGGCGTCACAGCTCAGAAACTTCAAGCTCTTGGGCTTAAGCGATTCTCTTGCCTCAGTCTCCCAAATAGCTGGAACTACAGGAGCCCACCACAACGCCCGGCTATTTTTTTGTTGTAGTTGTCATTGTTCAGCAGGCCCAGGCTGGATTAGAACCTGACATCCCTGGTGTATGTGGCTGGAGCCCTAGCCACTGAGCCATAGGTGCCGAGCTGGTATCTTTTTTTTTTTTTTTAAACAACTTTATTGAGGCCTGACTGACATATAAAACAACGTTATTTCATGTGTACACTGTGATCGGTTTGGGGAAACCATCACATAGGTAGTATATTTAGAAAGATGGATGCAGGGCCTTCCTGGGAATGATCTCATTAGAGTTTCCCAACTCTGTATGGTAGAGAAGGCTGCAGTTATCCCTGTTTGTTCCAAAAATAAAGACCTCAATCTGCATGACACTTATTAACAAAGTTGCACACGTTTCCACATACAAATCAGCTGTTAGTAGTTCTTCCTTTGTGGGTTGCAACTGGCCACTTTTTTGTGGCAGTCACCTCGGAGCCGTTCCAGATGCTTCTTTCTCGTGCTGTTTAGATAATGGTGCTTTGTGTATTAGGGCACTGCTACCAAGCTTCTTGTGATCACGACACATAACCAAGCCCAAGGCGGGTCCCAAGTCATGTTCACTACAAAGAGCCATATTGGCTCACAACAGTTTCAAAAGCTATGGTCACTAGTCAAAAGGAGTCCAGTGAAGTGGCTCAGGCCTGAAATCTTGGCTATTTAGCGAGGTCGAGGCAGAAGAAACACTTGAGACCAGGAATTCTAGAACAGTCTGGGCAACACAGCCAGACCCCATCTCTACAGAAAATATAAAAACCAGACAGGTGTGGTGGCATGTGCCTAGAGTCCCAGGAACTCAGGAGGCTGAGGCAGGAGGATCTCCTGAGCCCAGGAATTGGAGGCTGCAGTGAGATATGATCATGCCACTGTACTCCAGCCTGGGTGACAGAACAAATCCCTGACTCAAAGAAAAAAAAAACAAAAAAAGGTAGAAAAGCGAATTAAATAAATGATCAACTGAACAATTTCTGTTTATATTTCCATATGAAAAAATTTTAACAAAAGATAGTTTAACATTACCCAGACATTGTAATATTTAGGCTGTCCTGGGACCATGAGCTAAGCCCACACTGGGCAGTGCAAAGCTGACCAAGGACAACTAATATTCATGAGACTCCACTTGGGGATGTAGGGAGGACAGAGTATTCGGTGTTTCAGATTCTGTGAACTTCATCTCTAAATTAAAACCTAGGCCCGACGACTCAGCCACATTTCCCACCCATAGTCATATATAGAATTATCTTTGCAATTTCTAAAGACAAAAGGGGTTTTAAGAACACTATCCATCATATTACTAATACCACTTGTCTAAAAAGCATCATTAGCAAATTTCTTTCAGAGTTTAGATAGAAGAAAAAAATACACGTGGCTTTTATTACACACAGAAAATTATATAACTCATTGATAGTTACCACCCTATCTGGCTAAGGTCTTGCTGTGTATTTTGACATGCCAACAAGCTGCTTCAAAACCATTTTTATAGCAGTTGAGCTTTAAATAGTGTTTATCTGCTATCAGTCAAACCAAAAATTGTGGCGGGAGCAAAACAGTAACCAATTTACTGCATCCTTGAGGCTAGTGAGGGATTAAAACAAACAATAATTACTGCTTCTGACTCTGTAACCCTCTTATGTGTTTCTAATTATATTAAGGGGATAAAATTTCTCCCAAACAGGAAAAAAAAAAAAAAAACAAAACAAACCCAAAATGAGTTTTTGAGAAGATTCCCATATCCAAAAACTTAACACAGAAAACCGCAAAGCCAATCTGCTTGCTGCTTTCCATTCTGGGTGAGACAGGAGAGAAAGCTGAAGAGAAACAAAATAATGTCGTCACCAAACATAAGCTAAATCTAGAAAAAATAACCTCTGCTTCGTGATTCAGGAATCTGCAGAGAGAAGATACACAAAATCAATCAGTCCATGTTGAACACAGCAGCATGGGTACGAAGGCGGTTGCTGCCTCCTGGTAACACACAAATCCAGGCCGCTCTCATGCTCTTCCCCTAGATGGAGAGGAATCTCGTCTCGCTGCCCAACCACCTGCTCTTCCTGCCATGTCATTCCCTTCCCAGCCCTGTCCCAGAGGGTGGCTTATTGGTACCTGACTGCACAGAGCAGGCAGGACCAGGCGTCCCTGGCCACCATGTTTACTCACATCAAGCTGGGTCGGTGCCACTGAGTGGTCCGGTTGTTGTGGTTGACGTAGTAAGTTCGGCCTAAATTGTCCACTTTTTCTTCCCAGCCAGGGGGCAGAGGAGGAGGAGGAAGCTCCTCTTGGTGCTGAGAAGCTGAGTCATTCGAGTCGACAACTTCCCACCCGTGCTGTGGGATAAAGTTCAACAGAAGGTTATGCTGGGGTTCCTCAGGTGGGAGGGAGAGACAATGGCAACGTGTTGTACACACCCTCCTTGCCCCACTGCACTCTGGCTCTTGCAATGGCTTCGTGAGCCACAATTGAATCAATTCCCACAGTTGGATCAAAAAGCTCTGGAAGTCAAGGCGGGTGGATTGCCTGAGCTCAGGAGTTCAAGACCAGCCTTAGACAGAGTGAGATCCGTCTCTAAAAATAGCTGGGTGTTGTGCTGGGAGCCGGCAGTCCCAGCTATTTGGGAGGCTGAGGCAAGAGGATTGCTTGAGCCCTAGAGTTTAAGGTTGTGAGCTATGAAGTCAGGGCACTCTACTAAGGGTGACAAAGCAAGACTCTGCCTTAAAGAAAAAAATCAGTTCCAGAGGAGGCCTCAAAAGTCTTTCGAGCAGTGGAATTAATCTTGCTGCCTGATAAGATGACTATGTTGTAGGGAGCAACAGAGGTCTGGATATGTGCAGTTGGCTAAGTGACTTATATATTAAGTCCCATTATATTCTTTTCATTTATCAAGTTCGTTATTTTGATGTGAAGGCCTCCAGGGCTGTACAAAGCCATGCCAATGACATGGGCCACAATTACAGCTGTTACCTTTTCAGCACCTCCACGAGGTAAAGGGAGTGGGGAAGATGAGCCTCACTGCACGTGTCCTAACACAATCACAGCCCAGTTGACCAGGAGGTCCAGGGCCCTACTGCTGCATCTGGTATTGTCACAGGAGCCCACAGTCTGGAAGGGGCTGATTTCTACTCGGGCCTCCTCCCCAACAGGCTTTACGGTACCAGAGTTCAAGTTACACTTTTGAAATGCATATTTTAGGCATTAAGTATTCCTTTCCTAACATCCCCTGGTAAAATCACTGGAAAATTAAGTAATTCACTGGTTACTGCACTTGGAAGGCAAGAAGAGTGTAAAAAATTCCTTGGATTTGAGATAAAAATCTCTTGATGTGCTCATGAAATCTTACATTCATAACTGTGTGCCACCCACTTCACTCCCCTTCACGTGTACAGCAAGATGAAAGCTCACGAATGAAATACTGCCTGGAAATATGATCCCTGGGTCAGAGGGGGTTCAGACTGACTTGCCCACAACACATCATTCACGTATCACATACACGCAACAGCTGCAAACAGATGTGAGCTCTGGGGAGGCCTTGCTTAACAGGCAACTTTGAGAACAATACCAAGAATTTGTCTAACAACACAGTGCTGTCTGAGGCATGTACTGAGAAGGTGCCCCGGGGCCCACAGCATTGCCTGGGATCACAAAGTTAACAGGCAATGATGTCAGGAGGGTGAAAGGGAAAATTCCTCTGGACAGCTCAATCCAGAGGGCATTTCTAGGAGAGGGCTTTTCCACGCAGTCACCTGTGGGCCAAATGGCTAAGAAACTTGGAAAAGATTTTCTAAATCACCTCATCTACTTTGAGGCAATTTCAAATGCTAAAAGGATTTATGGAGAGTTGAAGTCCAACGTAGTTACAAAACTGAACACATGAGGGGCATTTCACAGCCTGCAGCTTTCAGTGGAACAGGGATTTTTAACCCCCGTGCAGGGGCACACCGATGAGCCCTGAGAGGATCTTAGGTGTGCCACGAAAATTTTTGAAGATCATTAATTATTTTCAAAAGAAGTTCAAAACACAGTAAACGCATTCTTTTTTGTTTGTTTGTTTTTAACTCTTTTTTTGATCAACATAATGTAAGTGTGCTGTAGACGTTTAACTATAGGTTCAAGTGTGCTGTGAGATAAAAAAGGTTCAAAAACACTGCTCTACAGGCTGCATATAGCACTGAGGAAATCTCTCCCATCAGTAGTGCGGTAGGATAAGAAGAAAAGCGCCTCTTTTAAAATCAAAGCAAGTAAATGTCTTGGTAGACCATCCAAAACAGATTCACGGACTCGCCTTTCCTTTGGACGGAGGCCCGGAGCGCCTCAGCTTACCTCCACGTCATCTCTCTGCTCACTGCTATCTTCGTCTTGGCCTCCGTTTTTCGGCATATAGGCCATTTTAAGCCGCAAAAATCCCTTCACTCGAGATTTATGACTGCATAATGGAAGAAAATAGGTTAAAAAGGATGACCTGGC
Organism: Nycticebus coucang; assembly: GCF_027406575.1. NCBI lineage: Eukaryota > Metazoa > Chordata > Mammalia > Primates > Lorisidae > Nycticebus > Nycticebus coucang. Next base: position 54,394,445 of record NC_069798.1, on the reverse strand, counting down.
TACTCCTTTCATGTTTTTAGTGACTGTTGAACTTGGCCCTAGAGAAGAGCAATCCCTGCAGCCGTGCCCCCTCCAGCCTCACCTTCTTGGTCTGAGAAGAAAGTCCTTAAATGTGTAGGGTCGCTCCATGGTTGGGTCTTCTGTCTATGGGGAAAAAAATAAAAATAAACTAAGTCCCAGTGCTCCTAACTTTGTATTCGAGATACACTGAACTAGATCACAGACAATACATTTTGTATTTTTGAATGTGGCGACTGAAAAAGGAGTTGGTTCCTCAACTGGCACTTAGACAACATGTCACAGGTCAGGGAATTAATCTACCGGAGATCCACTAGGTGTCACCATCCACATTGGGTTCTGGGAGCCAACTCCAGCCACAGACAAATGACAAAAGTACAGTTGTCATTGCCAAGTGTAATTTCTAATTGTGGGGTGTGGCCTGGATCTCACAGAGCTGATTAACTTGGGAGAGCCAGCAGTCACTGGTGCCTTGCTACATCCCTGCACCTCCAGAAGCCTGAAAAGTGGAGAAAACAAGAGAACATACAAGATCTAACCTTGGAAGGCAGCTTCATTTTTCACATTGAAACATCACATCCTTAGCCTGCGATAACTGAAAGATTATTTCCTGCACAGAGATAGTCCTGGGAAGCACTACCATTTAGCCTTCTGCTAGGGTTTAGCTCATCAACTTATGAGTGTGACCTGGATATTTTTTCATTCTAGAAGAAATCAGTACTTGTTTTATTGCATGAACTTGGCCCAACAATGCAAGAAATTGGAAAAAGAAGTGCTAGTATGTCATTAATTTTTAAATTATATGTAATAAAGCCTTGTATGCCTGGACCCTTAAACATATTTTCAAATATAAACTTTTGCAGCAAAAGAGAAACTATAGTTGGATGATTTATTTTATCAGATCTGTGTATGTAGCCACCTGTATTTGCAACGTCATCTCTTTTCTTTTATTCCCTGCTTTAAACTCCCAGTGGCTTCCTGTTCTTACAATATATGAAAATTCTTTCCTATGATCTACAAGGTCAACTATGTTTTGGCTTTTAATGACCTTTGACCTCATTGTAATGCAGTCTAGTCCCTCCTTATATTCCCACTACCCTGCCCTCATCTGTCATGTATGAAAATCACACTGAATCCTGCCACAGAGCCCATGCACGGGCAGGTCCTTCTGTTATACAGCTGATTCCAGACGGCAGGCCTGGTGTCTCCACTTTACCACTCACGTGTGAGATCCTGGGTCACATTCTCAGGATTCTCATCCTAAATTGTCTCTGTCAGCCACCCTATCACCTTTCTTTATCTTCTCTGTATCATTCTCTTTAAATCACTTTCTTACTTTATCATCCATCACTTCTGGAATGTTAAGCCCATGAGATCAAACTTGATTTTGCTTACCATTGTTATCACTGGTGGTAAGCCAATTAATTCATTTGATTTATAGTAAATCAACAAGCCCTGGAAAATTCATTATCGCTGAAGTCAGTCAATTATATTCTCTAGATTGTTTTCATAAGGCCAGTAAACAGACACAATTTGGAAATATTTTCCACAAAAAGTTTCCAAATATGCATCACTTATAAAGGGAAATTAATCAATCAAGAAAACTACTGATGATATTTCTCCTTTTTTTCATTTACTTAACAATTTTAGAGCAATACCAGTGGTAGACATGGGTAAAACACAGTACCCGCCTGTGTGGTTCAATGACATGGGAGGAACCAGATAACAACAATTCACTAGAAACTGTGGCAGACCAAATTCAGGGACATACAGAGGTTATACTCTGTTAGACGTGGGGTAGAAGGAAGAGACATTCTGACTGGGGGGTCAAAATGTTTCTAGATGTGTGGTCTAATCCAGGACAGATGGGGCGGTTTGGAAAGGGGCAGCACGAAGAAGGGGCAGGTGAAGCTTAGGAAATCAATATCATGAGCCAAGCCTTGGGGATCGTCCCTGGTGAGCCTGAGGAACCCAGGGACAGCTGAGAGTGCGCAAAGGGGAGAAGGACAAGACCACAGAGGGCAGACCTGAGGGCAGGTGCACCCAGACACCACGCGTGCAGATCAGTGATCCTGGCAGGTCAAGAGGCAGATCTCCGGGCTCTGAGTCCTGGCCACTTACAGAGCTGAGTGGCCACAGGCAAGCTGCTTACCTCTCTGTGCCTCAGTGTCATCTGTTAAATGGGGCAGCTATATCTTATAGGGCTGTGAAGATTAAACCAACGGAGCTGGTCTATGTAGTCAAGTCCTCTGAGAGCACCTGGCACACTCAACAGACACCGGCCATCATCATCATCACCACCCAGATCGACATGTTCATGTCCTCTGTGAGCTATGCCAACTCAATGCCAAGCAGTAACAGGCAGAACTCCAACCTTTTGACTGTGAACAACACCTGTACGCATGTTTCATTTCTCAGGGCTCAGCAGTCAGAGGGTTAAAAATGTCAGTATTTTTTTTTTTTTTTTTTTGGTGGGTTTTTTTTTTTTTTGGCCGGGGCTGGGTTTGAACCTGCCACCTCCGGCATATAGGACCGGCGCCCTACTCCTTGAGCCACAGGCGCCGCCCCCAGAGGGTTAAAAATGAAAGTTCACTTTTATGGGAATTCTCTAGTCTGAATGAGAAGATGATCATTTCAAGATGATAACTACAAGATTTTCCTTGGCACCCATCCAGCATGACCATGCTTCCTGGAGACTCCGAGGATGGCACAGAGGGTGCTCTTGGGAGGAATCATCACAGACAGATCAAGGTAAGTAGTACTGTCAGCCAAACTGTCAAAGTGCTGCCTCCAGTTCAGGGTACGAACACTCAAAAAAAAAGAAAATCTTTTGGATACACCATGTTTTCATCTTAAAGAGACTAGCTGTTGTTGGCAGAAGTGCAGTCACTGTGATGTGGAGTGAGATGAGCTATTCTGTAGGCGGGAAGGAGAGGGCCTCACCGGGTCTCCAGACTCAAAACCTAGAAGCAACACCCAGAAGAACTCAAGCCTTAGGCTAAGCCGCTCCTACCATGCTCCTGACTGTCCTGTGGATAAACAAGGACACTGGAGACCTAGGGTCAAATCCAGTACTGCCACCAACCTACTGACTGCTGAGCAAGTCACCCCCCTCTCTGGCCCAGGTTTCCTCATCTGGAAAACACATTGATTCTGGGAGTGAATCAATGTCGCTACATCCCTCTGAGCTCTATGAGACTAAATCCTGACATGCGAGAGGGAACCCTCACTCTGCCAGCAGCCAGGAACGCAAGAGGGGTAGAAGGACGTCAATCATCTAAGTGCAGGTAAGGCAACAGCCTTGAAAAATGGGAGAAATCTGTGTTTTATAGTAGCCATCTCTGCTGAGCACCTTTCCCACGGATGCAGAATGTTGCAGCTGGCGGGTGTGCTGGGGGCTCCAGGGGCAGGGGAGACGCAATGAACAAGCGCAGAGGAAGAGAAGTTTCAGAGGTAAAAAATGCCAGCACTGCTGGGAATTTCATTCACACAAGTCTTGGAGTGATTTTTTTTTGTTGTTGTTGCAGTTCGGCTGGGGCCGGGTCTGAACCCACCACCCTCGGTATATGGGGCCGGTGCCTTACCGACTGAGCCATAGGCGCCGCCCAATCTTGGAGCGATTTTTAGCCTTTAATAATTAGTAGATATAAGTTATGAAATACTACATGAACCTTCAGACAACGAGCCACTGAATTTAACAAAAGAATATGAAAATGGTCATTGAAAAAAAACCAACGATAACAGAAAATAACGGTGCAGTTACAGTGAAGTTCTCCCTTGGTGGCCCAAGGCAAAAGAAAACATGGAAGGGCTGTTTCAGCTGTGGTATGGGAGTCAATCTCCTGCTTCCTCCATGTGCCCCCCGTGCTTCTCACTGCCCAGATCCCCCAGGTGACAAGTATGCCCTCGTGGTGACTGGCCCCTCTGGTTATGAAGACCACAAAACTGCGAAGATGTTCTACCACCGAGCTGGCTGGAAACCTGGCAGTGTCTAGGCAAACAGTGGAAGCTCAAAGAGGAACACTAACTCGGTTAAGGTTGCCTAGGCAACTCGCCCATCTCCAGGGGGTGTCAACAATCCCTGACAGGCAGATTCCCATCTTTTAAAGCCTGACCCCTGGAGACTTCCAGAGCCGGGGTCTATGTCTTCTCAACTCTCTGGCCTGGATAAAGGCCCTGCCTACAACCCCACCAGCCCCCTACACCCCCGCCTCTCTTCTACACTCACTCCTCCCCTCAAAACTGAATAGAATGGGAAAGAAACATTACGCACCAGTGGCAACCGTGGAGCAGACGCACAGAACATACAAGCCCCAGCTGTTCTAGGCTCCTTGTGTCCTTTTTCTTACCTATATTTTTATCCCACAAATAAAACTCTTATTTTCTTTCCTCTGGAAGCATGTGGCTGGTAGAAAGCAGTGAGGAATCATGAAAGAAGTGACTTCTTATTATGACTCCTTCCTCTTTCTGGCTTGGGACTAGCGACAGGGCTGATGTTGCCTCCTTTGGCCACGGCAGTCCACCACTGTGGTAGGGACGTTCCACTACGCCTGGGATACTGGATATTGACAACGCTTCCTGCCCGTCTCTGAAGGCCAAGGCACCTCCTCTGCTCATCTTCCAGGCAGGGCAAGGCTCTAGCCCGGATTCCTGTGTAAGGGCCACAGGTCCCACAGGGCACGTCATGAATCCAGGTTAGAATCTGGCAGTGCGCCAGGGCTGCGAAGCCAAAGGGACCCTAAGGCAGTGAGACTTCCCTAAGGACCTGTGGGAGAGACTGAAAGGTAGGGATGCTCTGACCATCTCCCCTGCTGGGAGGCTTCTTTGGACCTGGAAACCTGTGGCCACACAGCTGAGGAAAGCCAACCTAAGAGTCTGAAAGCAGGGCTGCTACAGACACCAGGTCCTCCTCCGCAGCCGCAATGACCACCAGGGGAAACGGAAGCCACAATCATACAATTTTGACCTGCTCTGATTCTCACATGTGTGGGCAAATGTGGTAGCCACTTGCCACATGTGACTTCTTACATTACAATCCTAGTTAATTGAAATGGAATGATACACAGAGCTCCTCTGTTGCACCAACCACACTTCCAATGCCTGCCTGCTCCCATGCTGACAAGCTGGGTGGCAATTAGGCAGGAACTGGCCCCAAGGACCCAACCACAATTACAGTTCTACCCCTCACCAAGTATTTGTTGAAAGAACAAGTAACTATCAAATCAATCATCAAACACCACATCAGAGTCCTTCAACCTTGAAGAGGCTGGGCGGGTTGGCAAGGGCCACTTTAGCACCGCAATTCCGCACTCATGTCCTTATTTACTAAGAACGAAATGGGGCATTTTTGTCATTTTTCTATTTTCTTTATGTAAGATTTAATGATTTTGACAAACATCAAATGAACAGGCCATATATCACATGCCCTTACCATAGCCACATAGCTGTCAAGGAGAGAATACCCACGAGTCATTCCATAAAACACACGTGAATGCTGACATCCACTCCACACACTCACACTGGTGTGCTGTCACACAGAACAGAACGACACGGTGCAACTGCCCCACAAGTGTCCTATACACGTGACCAAACACCCAAACAAGAGCACTTGAAATCCTGCACTCAAAGGAGACATCTAGTCGTAACATGCTACGTGGTTTCAGCCACCGCAGAGGATAGAGAACGGATCTTCACTTTGCTCCTTTTGTTTTCTTTGTGGTCCCTCTCCAGACTGCAGCTGGCTCTAAATAGCTAGTTGGTTTTAAGTATGGAGACTATGGTACTTTGATGGAAGCGCTATCTGCCATTAGCGAAATGGGGACGGTCTGATCAACTCCGCTCACATTAAAGTACTCAGTCCTCTCAAGGAATTCACCCTTTATCATCTGCCTGTTCCGTTCTGGCCCGCACTCTCGGCACCATTTCCTTCTTTAAAAGCTCACTGACCCTATCTCCACCTCAAACCCAAATTCTAACCATTCCCTCTACTGACCTGGCCTCTCAAGAGGAACATTCTTCTATCGAGCTCTGCCCAATCTGTCAAAACCAATTTCCACTTCATCATTCAAACAAGAGCTAGCTGGAGCCAAGTCCTTAATAACGTTCACCTTTGCCTCTTTGACAATATTAGCAAATAATTTCCCTGGCCAAGATGTGGTTTTTACATTAGGGGGAAGAGAGAGCGGGACATCAGGAAAGAACTGGTCACCCGCTAACACTGTCCCAAGTGTGAGAAGAGCCAGTCTCAACGTGAAGAACTAACGGAAGACAAACTGATGGAGACCCATGCACGGGGTCTTTCCTGGCCAACACTGAAACATGCAAACCTCTCCACGTGACCTGAAAGGAACGACCTGGTTCGTGATGGCCTTTGGAATCAGTCTCCTGTGGAAGTCCCATGCAGGCACCCATAAGCTCCCTCCTGTGGCACCTTAGAACTTCAGGTTTTTATACAGAAACCAAAATATACTGGATTGCTTTTTCTTCCAATCTTTGCGAAAGGAATGCACTTGAGATCTTTCTTCCTTAACAGCTCCCCTGAGTGAGCACAAGCAAACCACCTGCTATCACATTCCTTTGAGGCACATCTTCAAAGCCATTCTGGTGAGTTTCTCTCTCTCGGTATTTAACATATGGCTACAGCCACAATTTCATCATAGTGGGAAGCAAACACTAGGTGGCTCATGTCATTTTAGTTTATAGACTTTTTATGTTACTTGCTCAAAAAATAACATAATGCCCTTGAAAGTCAGAAAAATCTGACTTTGTTCTCTCCGCTGTTCACGTATATCACTTTGTACTCCCAGGAGGAGTGGTGGAATAATCTGGAAAAGTGAAGGTGGAATAGAGATGATCCACCTTCACCAAGGTCTCCAGGTTGTGGCCCCACATTCTACCTATACCACCTCAGGTTGCCAGTGACACCCCCAACCTGGGTTGCTCGTCAACAGCCTCGACTGTTCTGCAACTCATCTGAGCAGAGAAGCCGCAGCAACAGCGCCCGTGCTGACTCAGCACACCTTCTAAAACAAGGGTGGGTGTTTCCCACTGACAAGTTCACTCAGAATGGATGGCGTCTTTTTTCTCCACGCAGAGAAAGCCACACATCAAAATCTGGGAAATACTAGCTTATACATGCACATAGATGCATCCCAGAGAAACCGCATGTGCCATCCAAAGGCAAAGGGAACACGCACCTGACAGACCCAGAGGATGAATTTGGAAGCAGACATTAAGTGACACGGAGAGGCTTGAACAAAGGAGATGGCTGTTTTGCAAGATGTTACAGGCAAAGGGGAAGCGATCACAGAGCATACGAGGAGAGAAGGGAAGCTGGGGTTGTGGACAGGAAGGCCTAGAGATCTTGACGCACTTCACTGTCACCACCATGCTATCCTCTGTCCCCGTGAAAGGATCACTTTCCAGAAAGGAGACCGGCCCAGCACACATATGCTTCATTTCAGTCTTCTCCATCGCGCTCAAGAAATCACTCTGAAAATAAACCACCTCCCACAGCACGCAGCAGCACGCGTGTGACACCCTTACCGGAAAATGACTAAGGGGCACGTCCACCTGGCCCAGGAAGTCGTCTCGGGTCTGTGAGGAAGAGAACAAAGAGTTAGTTTTTCCATCTACCATCAAGTATCAGCATACCTTAAAAATGTTTCATTATAAAGAGAAACAAAGGTCCAGGGCTTGACACTGGCTACAGGGGGGACCGTTACAGGCAGAAAGCCCAGAGGCAGCACCGATGACGGTCACCTAGGAGACCAGTGCACCTGGACCGCAGCTATCTGAGAGGTGCTGGAAGCACGTGGGCAGTCAGGGAGGAGATTTGTAAGGCCACAGAGGGTTTGAGGGCAGAGCTGGGCCCAGTTGAAGGAGAGGGTGGCAAAAAAATGAACATTTTAACGAGTAGTTAAGTGCTATAAAGGGTTTCTTGAGAGCTGAGATTCTACAAAGCCTAGTTACTAAATCTTACTATAAACTGCACATCTTACAAACACACACAAACCCTTTCTAAACCAGTAAGTACATGGCTTCAGAATCTGTTCTGGGATTAGGTCCTGCTAATTTTTGGACACACCATGCCCCTCCCTCTCTCCCATCTGTCTCATAGCACGTATCTGCTTGACTTAAAAGAGATCCAGGGGAAGTTCAATTTAGAGATGCTCATTAGTCCCCTCTCAGGCTCTGGGAATCACCTAGGAAGTCATAACGCGGCTTCAGGGGGTCACTGGACTGGACCACAGGGTGTGACAACCCTGGGTCACACTGTGTCCCCCCTGCTACGCTGCTTGTGGTGTGGTCCCTGAATGACCTGAGATGCGCACTGGACTCAACGTGCTCACAATGACTTTTGCCACCCTCATGTGAAAATACACAGTTGCTTCTCCCACACTCGAAATGCACAAAGGCTGGAAAGCTCTTTAGCTGTAAGCAGGCCTGTGTCACAGTTTGCCTGAGGAAAAAGCCTGAGAGAGATCCAGAACTCCTCACTTCCAACCCTGGTCTCTTATTTTCACTTCGCTGGTTTATGCATAAATTTTATTTTTCTAACATACAGAAACTACTTTCCAAATGCACTCGGAAAACACTTTCTTCTTACATTTAAAAAGCAGCAACAGGTAAATATGAATAGATTTATTGAAATGGTTTGCTCCAGGCTTAGGAATTTCCTTTTAGATAATTGAAAAAAATGGATGAACTGGAAATCCATCTGTCTCCTCTAAACAATGCATGAAGGATAATAAAAAAATCAAAGTTAACCAATGGGGTGGGTATGCATGAGAACGAGGCTAGCCTCCACCCTCCTGACGACCTTTCCATTTCTTATATTTTCTTAGCTACACTGGCTACAATCCAACATGGAGACACCTCGTCTCACAGAAAGCTATAAGGGAAATGCTGAAAAATCCTTTAAGTTTTACTGAGAGCAGCAGGAGGCCTCGAAAATGATGGAGCTGTGCTGTCCAGCCCCCAGGCCTGCCCAGAGTGCCAGTGACTCATACCAATGACAGTCACATGAAAAGGCAGGGAGCATGCCTGTTCCTTCCATAGCCGGCTGATTGTGTTATCATTTTAAAGTTAGTGTAAATATGAGTTTAGCATTAAAAAAATGGAAATTTAATGAATCCTGATCATACACTGTATCTCTACCTAAGGTGAGCAGAGTGGGTGGCACCTGCTCCCTCCCCTCCTTGTCCTCCTGGTAACTGCGAAGGAAAAGGACTCAGGCTGCCATCATCCGGAGGATATGACACTCTTATTCAAACCTCGGTTTCAGAACCACATAGCTCTGAAAAGTTACTTATGAATCTTTAACCGAAATGCATCTTAGCAAGAATTTACACAACATCCATGTGCGATAAAATGAATTAAGTTTTGCTCAGACGCCAACAGCCAGTTGCCCAACACCAGCTGCAACAGCAAATCCTTACCGTGCTCAGCCTCCCCAGGCTCCGTGGCAAGGCTGCTTCCCTTGGAGGCAGTGACTGCGTCCATTTTATGGACGGGAAACCTGAGCACTATGTGTGATTTGCCGGAGGTTCCCATCCAGGCAGGCTGGTTCCAGACCCCAGCTCTTATGTAATCCTGTGCACCCCATCTCATTTAGAAGGTTAAGGCGATGTAAAATATTTTAGGTTAAGGACGTCACATCATTAAAAAAACAGCAGTAAAGCAGGGCTGTGTACCAGCTCTGGGCTTCCCCACCACATGCTGCCTCTGAATGGTACAGATGAGAAGGGATTCTGATGACAGTGTGATGAGACTCCAGGGGCTTCTGCTAAGACGCTCACTTGGCATGTTACCTTTAGCACTCCCCCTATTCCAACTGCTCCTCTCCTCAGAGGAAACCGTTTCCTAAATTCCCCAAGGTGCTGTGAAGCTAGGGAACGTCACTTGTATCTTACCATATTTCCTCATTATATTAAGAAAACAACTTCTGAAACAGTAGAAACTGAGCAATCTCACCGCTAAAGGAAACAGGAGGCTCTCATTGGTTTACATCAAGGGAGACGGAAATACAACTATATGTGGAGAAAAGGGGACACGTCTACATTGCTGGTGGGATTACAAACTAATACAATCTCTCCGGAAAGAAGGATGGAGAATCCCCAAAGAGCTAAAAGTAAACATTCCATTTGATCCCTCAATCCCATTACTCAGTACCTACCCAGGAGAAAAAAAAAAAAAAACCAAAAACAAACAAAAAACAATTTACCATAAGGACATTTGCACTAGAATGTTCATTGCACCTCAATTCACAATAGCCAAGATGGAGAAATCAACCCAAGTGCCCATCAACTCATGAATGGATTAATCAACTGTGGTAGATGTACACCATGGAATACTATTCAGCCATAAAAAGATGGAGACTTTACAGCTTTTGTATTAACTTGGAAGGAGTTAAAGAACACTTTTCTTAGTAAAGCATCACTAAGAAGAATGGAAAAGCAAGTATCCAGTGTATGATATGAAACCAATATCAACACTAATGAAACCAATAGACAAAATCCTACATGCCCATATGAGGGGAAAGCACAGTGACGTTTGGGGGAGGGGGAAAGGGGGAGGCGGGAGGGGGATTGGTAAGCTCTCACTCAATGGGCATGAAGTGGGGGTACGCAGCACACTCTGAGTAAAGCGCTCAACCACAACTTCAACTATACCTAACAAACACAAACAATGTAACCTAATCATTTGTAACCTCATATTAATCTAACATAAAACAATTTTTTAAAAAGAAATAGAAAAGGAACCAAACAGAACAGAACATGGCCAAAAGAAACTGGCTTCAACCTATGTTTTGCCAGTCAGTGGAAGATATAGTTGGTTGTGAGATCTCGAGTTTAAAACATCCCCTTATTGGCAAAATTATAGAAGGTTAAGGATGTCATACCATTAAAGAAAAAGAAAAGTCTTCAACACTGCAGAGGAGACCTAGGAAGAGAAGGGATGTCAAAGGGGCACCTCTGATGGTCCGAGGGGTCAGGAGGTGTGTGGGCGTAAGATCCTGCTGGGGACAATGTTTGGGGCCATCACATCACCACCACATATGGCATCTCATACCCACGTTATAAAAAACACTTTAATCAAATCAATTTGTAATGATTTCCTTTACTAACTTATTTTCACCAAGCATCATGCTTTAATTTCAGCTCTCACTGCGAATAACTGGCATTTCTCGTGGCCATTTTTAAGTAGTAAAATGCTGGCAATTGCAACCTCCACTGCACATTTTCAAAGGCTAAAACATCCACGTTATAACACAATTACTATGCATGTTTCTTTCTGATGAGCCATCAAATATTTCCCCAGTATAATGACGAGGCCAAAGAAAGCCCTTGAAATCTTGCCAGATCAGGTGAAATGAAAAATCTATATTCCATTATAAGAAGAGTTATATAAATTCACAAATCACACACTGCCTCAGAGCTCTCTCACTGTTGATGTGATGGAATGCCCCCTTCCCTCTTTTAAATAAGAAGGGGTGGGTCAAGTGTGCTCCACGTTCATGCAGGGGGAGGTGTTGCCACCATGAGTGGACACCACGGGGATCTGATTACAGCCTGTGGATACTCCCAGGCCCTGTGTGCACACGGGTCAGTGCTACCCGCGCTGACATGGATGCCACAAATACAAATGACTCAATTTCTCAAAGAACACATCCATTCAAAAAAACCACACAGACTCTTGGTCTTAGAGGTTAGAACCTACCAAGGATGCAATCTGAATCTCTCTATGCACTGGTGCCCGTGCCATTCTGGTCCTTTTAGGACAAAAGTGGTGGTTACAGCAAGGCTGGACATAGTGCAGACACTGCATGGAGGCTCCGAGGGAGGCAGGGGGCTGTGCAGAGGGTGGGGGGAGTACCAGAAGCAGGAAGGGGTGCCCACAGGCCAGGGTGGGGCCCTCAAGTCTTATTAGGAAAGGTGTATAAAAAGGATCACTGGGTGCGGCGGCTCACACCTACTATTAGTAGGTGTCCCAGCTACTCAGGAGGCTGAGGCAGGAGGATCACTTAAGCCCAAGGGTTTGAGGCTACAGTGAGTTATGACAACACCACTGTACTCCAACCTGGGCAACACAGTGAGAGCCTGTCTCTACCTAAAAGAATTAAAAAAGGATTAATGACTCTTACAAAGTAAAATAGTCCATACGTAATCCTGGAGTTACATATCAAGGCAGTGTTTTTTTAAGTTGTAAGCTGCAATCCCGCAATGGGGACCAAGAAGCAATTTCTTAAAAAGTCTAACAGAAAAGAAAAATCTTAGTGCCTCACACATAATACATAGTCCTATTTGGGAAACTCATTTCAGTTACTCACATATACTACATGTTAACATAAATGTGCATCCCAAATTGTGAGCTAAGGTTAATTGCTTTCCGTGTGCCACCATCAAAAGGATTTGAAAGCCACTCAACTGGAGAAAATAAAAACCATCCAGTATCACAAACTGCCTGGGGTTTCATCCTAGAAATCATTAAGTAGTGATTTCTCAGAAAATTATGTTTACAATACTTAAGACAAATAGAAGAGAACTGTAGAAAATTTAGAACATAAGCAAAGAATAAGAGCATAGTGTATGATCAGATCTTTGTTACAAACCAAGGTAAACATCACAATTCCTTCCAACACTGAGCCAGAAAAATAACCTTCGCGTCCTCACTAGGCTACTAAACGAAGCTTCCCCATCTGCTGTTTTCTGCTGAAGCACGGGGAGCCAGGGGACTGACCAGATGGAAGAACAGGTTATATTTTTAGAGTGACTTGGGAAGCATGCGTTCTGAATTATCTAAATAATGAATGGCTTGAGTAATTTGTACAGAAGCTTTTAGACCAAATGCTAAAAACACAGTGGCTGTTTGACAGCTTATTGTCTGGGGAGTCACCTGGCGTCCTGGATGAATTTAATCTTTGGCCCATGTTTCATCCCTCAGTGAAGCAGGAAGTCAGATTTGTCAGCACAGACTAAAGGAAGAATAGTCCTGTTTCCCCACCCACTTGCCGGGCCCATCAGCTTCCATCAGAGCTCCCCAAGAAACGAAGAGCAAGCTCTCCCCCCACCCACCCAGACCAGGGCAGAATCTGAACCGTCACCCAGCACCCGGGGAAGGCTTCTCTGGCTTTCAAGGTGATTGCTTCAAAATACCTCACTGAAATCACCTTAATCAAGTAATAGAGTCACGCGCCCTTCTAAAAAGAAAACAGTGCAACCGTGAAACACTCTCTGATGCATATGCTCTGGCCAAAATTCAGTTCAGAGGCACCAGAGAACACAAAACCCAACGAAAACTTTTCACAGACACACATCTGGCTCTCACACTGCCAGGTCCCCTGCTACTCACTAACGCACAGTAGGGTGTGTCCGGGAGACACCGATTCTTATTTATAACAACAAGTAAGACCTCCGCGTCAACAGAGCACACGGCAAATTTGTAGGAATTTTACAGGGCCCAGGAGAATCAGGCTGGAGGGCAAACAGGACCAAACCACAGACATGCTAGTTGTATCTGCCACCAGGAAGACCATCTATTTTAAGATACTTTTGAAATTTGTTGAACAGAAACCGGAGCGGGGAGGAGAGACCCTGCAAGCATGTGCACGCAAGGACCTGGCAGTCACCGGAGCAGCCCTGAGGTGGGCCAGGCTTCAATCCAGGAGCATAACCAGACCAGTACAAACTGGGCTGGGTTCTAAGGGAGTCCCTGGTTGCTCTAGGTACCCAGCGACGGCCTCAGGGGACGAGATGTGCCTGCTCTGGGTGGGTGGGGGTGGTTTGAGAACACTCAGTTCTCTGCTCTGCTCCAAACATAAGCCTATTCCAGGGGTGGGGTCACCCGAAGGCCACAGGGATTGCAGTGTTTGCCACAGGAGCACTCGACAATCTGAACTTAAGACCCACCAGACTCTGGGCTGCAGATGTGGGGAAGGCAGTGTGGGAAGCAGAGGCACTTGGCGGCACAGCGCTGTTGAGCTCCTGCAGGCTGGGGGTCAACGCAGGCAGAACCCTGACTGGCCACAGTTCAAGTTCAAGGGCTAGGGTCTTCCCGGCTTTGGACGAGGGTCACTGCAGAGCCCACCACCACCATGTAAGTGTGAGTAGAGTGCTGCAAGAAATGTCCCAAGTGGTGAAAATGCCTCTGCCAAGGGTCAAGGTCAGGGATGACTCTGTGTAGGACCTCATCTTTAAGCAGGGGCATGAGGCAGGAGCTCGCCTGGAGGACAGAGGGAGAGAAAAGCGAGCAAGAGGCAGGAGGAGCAAAGGCCGAAGCTGGGAGGCTTTGTGAGAGAGGTCTGGGTCACTGAACAGTGGTGGAGAGCGACGCCAGACAGTGTGGCCTGTGGTCTCCTAAGTTAAACAGGGAACAACTGACAGGGACTGCATGCTAGAAAGGCCCCTGGCAGCTGCAGGGACAGTTAACTGGAGGGAGGCTGTGGCGGGGAGAGCGTGACCCGCCCAGCTGGCGCCCACCAGGGTGAGGCCACTCAGGAAACGGAAGGCTCAGTGTCACTGCAGAAGAGTTCCGCTCAGGGACGCTTCTTGTCAGCAGGTGTTTCTTGACTGTGTGATAAGGGTAAGATGACATCTGTGAGGCCCGCGGCAGACAGCTCAGCAGGAATAGTCAGGAAACAATGTGACTGGCTTGATGCTGATGTAAAGCGAAGGTGAAGGCGGGTGGAGAAAGGTGCCCACCCAGGGGAGGGTGCCGCCAGATTGCTGCTGAGACTGCCGGAGACTCCCCAGTGCAGACCCCTGATAGGGCTACCCACAGTCAAGGGCAGCACCCAACTGCACTGTTCCCTGGGCATCCAGCACCTTCTCTGTCCTGTCTGGGAAGGTAAGTCATCCCCTTTGGTTCACACATGCTTGGTTACAAATCTAGGAGAACTGACAGTCATTTACAATTTTGCATCTTTTCAGAGGAAGTAGAAACCATGCCTTGTCACCCTTACAGGTTCTGGGGCATGGCTTGGCATCACAGTTATCTGTCACATCTCAAAGCCACCCAGCTGCACAAAAATTCCCAGGCAAAAGCCACTGACAGTTTCTCATAAGGCTATTTTATTTTTGTAAAAAACGCTATGTAGAAAAACCTTAGGTATTACTCATTATTCTCTTATTAACACCCCTCCGTCTATTGTTTCTGTGTGGAAAGAATGCTGAATTTATTTGCTGAAGAAACTAAACACTTACTAATGAATACAATCCGCTAATAATAAGGTAAACATTCACTTATATTCTACTTGTTATAAAGCAAACTGATCTAAGATTTAACTTCAAAGTTAACTGAAAAAGAAAATATGTCACTGGGTTTACTTAATGACACAATATTGTTCAATTGCGTGTTCTGGTTTTATGGTAAAGCCTGTTTTAAAGTCTCAAGATTTCAAGGTAAGGCTGGGTGTAGTGGCTCACACTTATAATCCTAGCACTTGAAGACGGACCTGGGTGGATCACCTGCGCTCTGGATTTCCAGACCAGCCTGAGCAAGAGGGAGACCCCATCTCTACTAAAAATAGGAAAAAACAGCCAGGTATCATGGTGAGTGCCTATAATCCCAGCTACTCAGGAGGCTGAGGCAAGAGGATTGCTGAAACCCAGGAGTTTGAAGTTGCTGTTATCCATGACAATGCCAGGGCACTATACCCAGGGTGACAGAGAGACTTTGTCTCAAAAACAAAATAAATTTTTTTTGGGGGGGGGTGGGAGTAATTTTCTCAGGGTAAATGTCTCATTTGTACTCTGCAGAAGTTTTAAAACCAAGTCTCCTGCAAGCAATTATGATAATAAATGAAATGTATGTATGTATAAAGGGGAAAAAAAAGTAGGAATACTTCTAGGTCATATATTTTCTTTCTGAACTCAGACACCCTCAGTAACCACACAACGTCAAGGAATGATTTGGAGAATGAGTAAAGTGAGCTTAAGTCCATGGAAAATTCAATGTCATTTTTATACTTTGATTTTGTTAACATTTTTATTGCTAAAAGCTCTTCCTCACACACCTGAGGGCATTTGAACAGAAGTCTATCTCATCTCCTGACCGAGACAGTTTGGATGTGAGGAATACTGCAAGCCATCAGCAATAAATTCCACGGTACGTAAACTGTCATGTCTGGGAATTTTAACGACTTAAGGCTCTGAATTGGCATCACATAGGTTTATGCAAAGACATGAACTGAGTTTTCATAAACAATTCATTAAAATAGGCTCACTATGAGGTGTGGCATCCTAAGTAGATCTTTTTCTCCATTGGCAGTATTTTGGCTTGGGAAATCTCGTCTCTGGCTAGTGGACTTCCAAGTTTACTGGAGGAAAAAAATCCATCTGTACTCTGGGGAGAACCTCAAGACTGCAAAGAATAATTAATGGGTAGCTCACCTATCATGTGCCGGGCACTGTAGATAGTAGCTAACACTCAAACCCAGTCAGTCCAGCTCCAGAGTCTACACTCTGACCCCCGGGATGTAGAATCTATAACTTTATGTACCAGGGACCCGAGGAAAACATGAGCAGGCTCCGCATGAAACGCTCAAAACTCCTGGTTTGCTAGCTCTAAGTTCCCAACTTCACATCAGCTCAGGGACGCCACAACTTGCCTATGCCCTTTTTCCTCACCTATATTTTAGTCTGAAAATGAATGTACAAGCTTGAAGGAGAAAATAAATGGAATCAAATAGTTTTTACTCTTTTACAAGACCCTCCCCCAAAACTTTTAAAAACAGCTCTTTAAACTGGAGGGTGGCCACCCACACAGATACACACAGACTTCCCAGGGCACTTGAGCATATTCTAAAGAAATTATTTCCTAGGTCGTATGTCCTCTTTCCTAAAATTGATATGCCTAACGACAGTGCCTGCCTGCTGCCGTCTCTTCCTTCCTACCTCCACTTTCTCAATCACAACCTTCTGCCTCTGGCTTTCCAAAGAAAGCAGTGCTCCTCACCCTTCCTGAATCTCACTACAGTCCATTTTGCTGGGTATAAAAACCTTTGAAGGACAAAATGAAGAAAAGGTTTGAAAACGCACAGCTCCTGAAGGAGGAGCTAAGAGAGCTGACATAATTTTAAGCTCATGCGTGACATTCAATGTACTTGAAACTACCTCTTTTATAGTCACTAAACTATATGAAGTACTGCTAAATTATAGATGGCAATAGAACGTGTAAGACACGGTTTGTCAAAATTCTCTAGGAGGTCCACTAAGCAAAATGTTGGGAACTACTATTTAAAAGCATAAAATCTATCATAAAGTCAGGCCATTAACTAGGCTGTTATTAAAACATTTCCCTCAAGGGTACAAGATTTTTAGATGACAGCAACAGAAAAGAAAAATTCTTCCCTTCCACATGTAACTTCGGTACCAGAGAAGAAAAGCTTTGTGAGAAACTAAGCAGTGATTACATGTATTTTAAGAGTAACCCACTTGGAATAAGGATTTCCAAGGATGAAGAGAGATGTGCATTAATTTGACATCAGATTCTAGCAGGTGCTATTTGAGATACAGAATAAGAGCTGCCTTTTCCTCTCTGTAGTCTACTCAAGACACACTGGAAAACAAAGCCCACTGTTTGGCATCGTTCTTCTTCTGGCGTCAGCAGGTGCCAGGGCAGGGCTGCAGCACGCCCCAACTGGAGGTGCTTAGACATCAGAATCACTGGCAAAGTTGGAACACCACTGGTCCCAGGCCTCCGCTGTGACAATTTTCTGGTGGAGGGGCTCAGACAAAGGCATGCTGGGAAAGTTCTTCAGCTTGTTCTAATTTGTGGCCAGAGCTCACAATCACTGAGTAAACCTAAAAAGAAACTAATTAACCTGTCAAACTGGTGGACACTGATTAGCAAACTGACTCTAAGTTGCAATCTCAAAGTACAAAACTGTTTGCCCCGCCACCACCCCAGCTCCCCACATTGGTGCCTCTGCTATCTTCTAAATGAGAAATCCCTGGAACCATTTACACATGGAAGCAAAAATAACTGCGTGGGCCCAGAATGTAGAAGAGATGGGGGGGAGGTGTATGGTTGGCCGACCCCTGTTTGGAACCTGGTAGGCCCGGGGTATTAATAGGAATAAGACTCACAGGTGCACAGAAAAAGCTCAGGGACTTTGCTTATCATGGCCAAGGGATATCTGCCTGCCACTCTAATACTGAGGCTAAAAAGATAAATCCTACTTCAAAATAGAATGAGAGAATCTGATCCTTAGGAGGAACCTCAAAGTCATCTACTGCCACACACAACGGAGACTTGCCTCTTTATTCATCCCTCTCAAGTGGCTGCTCACCCTGCGTAGTCCTGAACATCAGGGATGGGGAGCTTACTGCCCACTGGAGAGGTGGTAGGTTTTGGATGCATGTATGGGTAAAGTCCCACATTTACCTAGTATAGCTGAATAATCCAAAGGCAAGTATCTCAGTTACCAACAAAGGTCAATCTCCTCATCCATAAAGTGAAAAGAAAAACAACTGTACCTTGCAAAGTCATTAACATTAAATGGGACAATTAAATTCAATAATTGTTGTTTCTAACCCTGGTTTCTCAAAGTTGGCACTGTTAGCATTTTGGGCTGGATAATTCTTTGCTTGGGGGGAGTGTGTGGGGGGGTTGTCTTATACTCAGTAAGATGTTTGGAAGCATCTCTAATCTATGCCCACTAAACCCAGTAGCAGCTTTTGCTCCCCCAGTTCTGACAATCACAAATGTCTCCAAATATTGTCCAATGTACCCGTGTGGGTACAGCAAAATTGCTCCTCCTTGAGAACCACTGTCTAATTCCACTTCCCTCCCCGCTCTCTGGAATGTGCTCATTTCAGCCTTCAGTAGGTCTGTAAGAATGTTCTAGTTCTCTGATGTTCATTTTTCTTTAACTGACACCCCCCACCCCAAAATACCCGGGGAGAAGAAAAAGTAATGTAAGCGTCTGTAACTAGTAAGTCTCTAACACTTAAGAGTTATTTGTTTCTACTATGTCATTTCTTAGGGGCTAATCTCTCTACAGGGCAGGATGGCTTAATTACTTATTTGGAGAAAGTTATGTCCTTACCCTCCAGGTGATTTTCCTCCTGCTTCAAGAGTACTTAAAAAAAAAAAATCTGCAAGCAAAGATCCACAAATCAAGTCTATTTCCTAATTAATGGAGAGAATGGGGAGTGTGACATAGATTGCCATGTGACTGCCAGAAAATCCCCGAGAAGCCTTGAAGGAAAACTGAGCTCACTGCCTGACTGAGCTGTTTAAGATCAATAGCAAAAGCCATGCAGTTTCCAGAACAAACAAGCATGCTGCATAGGGCTCGAATTGGGAGCACATGGTGTGGCTGGCATCAAAGCCAGTGTGGCCCAGGAACGGGAGAGGAATGTGAGAAGCTTTAGATGAAAGTCACAGAGGAAGGCTGGCGCGGTGGCTCACGCCTGTAATCGCCACACTCTGGGAGGCTGAGGGAGGTGGATCCCTTGAGCTCAGGCATTCAAGACCAGCCTGAGCAAGACTCTGTCTCTACTAAAAATACCCTAGAGGCTGAAGCAGGATTGCTTAAGCCCAGGCATTTGAGGTTGCAGTGGGTTATGATGATGCCGCTGTACTCTACTCAGTCTCAAAAAATAAGTCACAGATGAAAATACTCCCTTCAATGTCATAATCAAAGGTCTTTGATCAAACCACAAAAGACAATGAAAACGAGCATTCTAGGCACAAAGCTTTTCTCTTACATCTCACAACATAAGATAAAGCTGGGAGAGAAAAGTTTAATTCATCACTTGTGACATTTCTCAAGCATGAGTGGGAGTTACAGCTCAAGTAGTGTCTCACACCTGAAAGAAGTGGGGGTGTATCCCCACCATGTGGACATCCTCCTGGAATGAGGGACGGCCCCAAGAGCAGGGCTGCCCGATGCTACAGGAAGTGCCTACTGAAGTTGTGCACCCTAACGCCTTGCTTAGCTTGTGTTCTAAGTCACAGGTGTGCATCTGAAGTACACCAGGTCCTGGTGGGCCTGGCTCATGGAGCCTTGAGTACCCTTTCTTGCCGAGGAACTAACTGGCTAGATGACCTTGGACACCAATCCTTCCTTGGACCAGATTTTTCATCTGGAAAATAGGGCTAAGATCATCCAGACTACCTTTTTCATAAACAGTTACATATCTCAGGTGTCACGTACGTGAAAGGTTTGTGTAAGTTACAACTGTATGTTATTAAGCTACTGTGAGTATTTTAAATTGACTACTGAGAAACAGGAGGAGCAATGGGTCTCCGCCAAGACGGGCCAACTGGAAAGCATACAGCTGTTTTCAGAAGCACAGTGCTTCAATTAGTCTGGTCTCCAATCAAAGAACTCTTGTTCTGCAAAGAGTGCAGCATGTACAGTTTGAGAAATCCTGCTCTATCCCATAAAGGCAAAATGTATGAAAGATCTTTAAACAATGGAACAGAATGTTATAAAGCTAATTATCCCTTAAAAGAAGTAACTGTACAGAGTAATGAAACGTTAAGTACCAAGATACAAGACTACATAGAAAGCTTGGTCTAAACTCAAAATGGGGACATTCTTTTGGGATTTTAAAAAAGAACTCTTCTTTTTTTTCCTTAAAAGATGACCTGATACAAGGCCTTTCACCAACTCATGAACAAGTTATACCCCAGAGTCCATTTATGTATATACTGGCTATTCGAAATATTAGACCTATAATCCTGAAGAAAACTGCATCATAAATACTAATCCCTAGGTTAGACTCTGAGATCTACAAAGTACCTGGGGCGCCAAGCAGCTTCAACCATACTCTCAGGCAGTGCTGAGGTTCCTACGGAGCACTCCCAATCGCTGGGGACACCAAGGTCACTTTCCCAAGCTCACCCTGGAGGGTACAGAACATTCACAGGGACCTGCAGGGCATGGCCCAATGACTGACAGCAGAGGGGAGTTACCACTAGAGTGGGTTTGGGGCCAGGGCAAAGTTTCTAGGTCATCCTAAATATTAAGGAGGATTCTGCATCCAACTCCAGGATATTTCGACAGCTTATTTTCATATAAGAGTTACTTTCCCACCATGGTTTTATCCCAGGGTTCACAGACACCAGCTTGAAAAGTAAAGGATGTTCCAACAACCGGCTCCCTCTGGGACCCTGGGTAAGCTCCCTCACCTTGCTGAGCATCTCCAACGAAGGAGCAACAATACTGCATGAAATCCGATGCATTATTCCTGGAATCGTGAAAATAGTATGCACAAAACTAACACAGGGCCCAGCAGATGGCAGCTGTCGGAGGGAAGCTACAGGGTACCCCCTCCCCCCGGGAAGAACATCAGAAAGGGGCACACTGCATGCAGAATGTACTTGGGGGGAAACACTATGTTTTCAGAGATATAACCTACAGAGATGATTTCCACACAGTCCCCAACCTTCCCACTGATGAAAGCACTTGATTTCATTACAATTGTATTTCTAATGACCATGTTCACGGGCTGAAAATTAATTATTGGAACGTGAAAAGTAGAAAGAGTCAATGAGAGCAGCAATGGCCCAGGAGTTCAAATGCTTCTCATTCAACAGACTGTATTCATTCAAACACTTAAACTGGGTCTAAGTCATCATTCTCTTACCTGTTTTGTCATTTGAGCTCTTTTCCATGGTTCAAAGGAAAGAGCATGCCACCCAAGGAAGATCACTTACGTTTTCTGCGTCATATTATTTCTCCATCATAAGATACAGGGGTTCAGACTTGGTCTTTCGAAATCCTTTATGCGTGTACAGTTCTTAGAACTTACAAGATAAACTTGACCGTAATATCAGTTTCCATTGCCCTCAGTGTCAATTTTGGAAAAAATATTAACTTAAAAAATGTCAGCAATAATCTATAAGCCAATTAACATACACCTATTTTCGATTTAAACTGAAGAGAAAACCCACCAAAGCAGACTGAGCTGCGCACGCCTTGTCCGCCGGGCCACACGCTGTGCCATCCGGGAAGTCAGAAGCACCGCACTAAACTGAGCTGGACCTGTTCAACTGCCAAGTCCAAAAAAAACTCCAAGCATGAGCTTTACAGAAGGAATTCCTTTGTTCTCATTCCTGGATGATTCTGAGGCCTGAGCACCAGAATCGTGGTCTGAGTTAGTTCTGTTCCCTGCCCGCACGTTATTAGACAGTGACTTGTGAATTTCTCTGACCTCGGCTTCCTCATCTGCAGAGTGGGAATAACATTAACACCCAAGTGTGTTTGGGTGGACAAGCAAGATGCATATGGCAACAACCTGGGAGAGGTGCCAGGCTCCAGAACGCAGGTGGTATTAGATTCAAATATAGCCCTCAACGGGACGAGGTGCAGAAAGAACTTCCATTTGAGTGGAAGGTAGCTGTATGCATGATGTTTTTTTTGGCCGGGGCTGGGTTTGAACCCACCACCTCCGGCATATGGGACCGGTGCCCTACTCCTTGAGCCACAGGCGCCGCCCTGTGTGCATGATGTTTTGAGTTAGGCCGGGCGCAGTAGCTCAGTACTCCTAGCACTCTGGGAGGCTGAGGCAGGTGAATGGCGCCGGAGCTCAGGAGTTCAGAGACCAGCTTCAGCAAGAGGGACCCCGTCTCTACTAAAAATAGAAAAACTGAGGCAAGAGGATCTCTTGAGGTCAAAAGTTTGAGGCCGATGTGAGCTATGATGCCACGACACACTACCCAGGGTGACAGAGTGAGACTGTCTTAACAAAACAAACAAAGTGAGCAAACCTAAGGCACCGACCTACTCCGTGCCCAGTATAATTCCGAGTTCTTTGCACAAGTGACCTCCCCTCAGCTGCACAAGTTGGTAAGGCAGGAACAAACTCCATGCTACAGAAGAGCAGAGAAAGGCAGAGCAACTAGTCCAAGGTCAGACTGTCAGTGAGCAGCGCAGCCAAGACCTAAACTCCAACCCAGGACAGCATGCGCAGTCCCTACAAGCCACGGACTTGGCTGCTTTCATTTTTCAAAATAAAAATCCCGAACTCTTATCTTTTTTCCTTTGTTGCTGGATGAAAATTTTACCCAGACACTAGCACATCCTGACTGACCCTTGCAGAGCTAGTCATCAAGACATCTGACAGATCGTAAGTTGACTATTTAAGTACATTTTGAGAATAAATGATAAATTCGAGCCTTACTCTGAATGCCATCTTGAGAAAAACTGGAAACAGCCTATCCTGAGACTCAAAAAAATTACCAGAAAGCCTTTTCTAATCTCTCCCCTACCCCAAATCCAATTCATCTACCCAAGAAACCAGGGTGAGGGAGGAAATTGTACATCTCTTTATGAAATATGACTTAATTCTATTGGTCACAGGCCCTGTCCATAAAAGCTGTCCGTGTGTGGATTAAATGGTTCTACCCATCCACAGAAAATAACTCAGAAGATGTCAAAGCCACAGTATGATGACTAGCTTCAAAAAGCAGCTAAAATACATTCAATATACTCAAAGGTACTGAAAAAATGTCTTTGATTCATTTGTACATATTGTATTTTCTTTTTAGGCATCAATCTGTCAAAAAAATATATCTTGGTGTGCAGCAGCCAAGAAATGTATCAGAGTCATTCACTTGCTATGCTGCAATTCAAGAAGTCAAGGGGACAAAAATACATTGATTTCAGTCAAGCTCTGTCTCTGTCGCCCCCTGCACAGGGGACTGAAGACAGAAGATGACACTTGGACAAAAGCACCAGTGTGGCACCTTCTAAAATCACTTCTCATGCCGGATGCACATGGTGTGCGAACAATTAGCAGCTTTGTGTGGGAAGACTCCTCTTTTATAACCTTGAAATTCAAGTAAGAATTTTTAATAAAACAGAATCATGAACTCCAGACTGATTATTACGCAAATGAGACCAAGTTGTGTTCAACCTCATCGCATGAGTGTGTACGTATATACATATACATACATACTCAGGTGTACAGTGTATGTACGTCAGAAGGGAAGGTCTATGCGTTCAAGTGACTTGATTAAAAATACTCTTTAGGAGGCAACTGACATCAGGTCAACATAAAGGCTAAGTAATCCTCATTCAGGTTATGAATTGGTATAAGCTACGGTCAGCAATATAATAATGATTTCATTTTTGTTTTTTACTGAAAGAAATACGCTATGCTGCAATTTGAGAAGTCAAGGGGAGGAAAACACAGGGAGACACGGTCATATAAAATGCAATTCAGGAGTTCAGGAGCGAGTTCTCTATCAAAGGTGAAACAGTATCCCAAGAAATGTTTAATTTGTCATCATGTGCTTGTCGGAAGGGACCAGATAGAACAGTGTTTGTTTACTTAGGGTGATGTAGAAGAGAGCCAGTAAACTCACCCAGCCCACAGACATTTTTTTCTTAAAGAAAAAATGGGAGAAAGAAAAGGAAAAGTCAAACTTGAAGGCAATGTTCTGAACACGTTACGGGCCTCATTTATTCAGCCATCCCGACAATCCTATATAATTATTAGCCCTATTTTGAAGAGCAGAAAAGCGTGGTTGAGGAAAGTTAGGTAACGTGCTCAAGTCACGCAGTGAGTCACGCCAGCCCCCAGTGGGAGACCCAGGACTCAACTCAGGCTTGGCTTTCAGTGTTGTCACTGCAGATTCAACTAAGACAACAGGGTCTCAGAAATACGCTGAACATCAGGCATCCCCAGACCCCTGTCACTATCATGCCTTACAATCCAGGTTCCTTTAAAATACATACAGAAAAGATAATGATCTTTCTTGTTTAAAGGGATATTTCCATAATTTACACTAAGATTGACAGACTGAGCTGGCACAAATTCAAATGCCCTAAAATGATACAACATTTTGGGGCAGACTTTCAGACGGCCTCCTAATTCCTCTCAGAATTTGAGTTTGACCCGTGAGTCACTGCGTGACTTGAGCACGTTACCTAATTGGTCTATGTAATAGACCAATTAGGTAAATATAACTTTTCTTGATATTATTCTATTTTATTCTCATTTGCTATCACTGATTTAGGTGATTCTCATCATACCCATTAACACAGACGCATTATTTTTGAATTGTTTCAAGAACGTGAACTGCTGTATTATTAGAGAGTCAGTCACTGAAGAATAGACTAATGGCATCATCAAAGCACAAGAATAATAAAAAACACCGAAAGGCTCAAGTGCAGGAGGAGGCAGCCCTTGGGAAAAGACCCAGAGACAGTGAAAAAATATAGAAGGGAATATAGTTAAGTGGGGGGGTTGGATGGATCATCTCTCAAACACCTTGCCACCCAATGTTCCAGCACCCACAGGCATACGTGCTGAAAACAGGCGCAGGGCCTCGGATGCTCGCTTGGGTACCACCGTCTGGCTCTCAGGATCTAACCTGACCTTTTCCTTATGACTCATTTTACACGCACATGTCTTCTCTTCCAACAAAAGCACAAGCGACCTCGGGGCAGGCTGAGTTTTAGGTATCTCTGTATCTCCCATACTGCTTAGCAACAGCTCCAACACACAGTATGTTCTCAATAATCACTCAATTTAACTTTAGGGTAACCCTGCAGGACCGAATCTAAATTTTTTGGCTTTCTCTTCTGTAAGCTGCCTCACCACTGCTGAATGTAGGGGATAAAGGGGATAGCAGGCCGAAGGACAGCTCACAAAAATATTAAGTCCTAATCCCTGGAACCTGAACGGTACATGAAAAAAAGCCTTTGCAGACGTGGCTTAATTAAGGATCTTGCGATGGGGGACTGTTCTGCATTATCTGGCTGAGCTCCCAATGCAAACACAAGTGCTCTCATAAGAGGCGGCACCGTGTCCACAAAGGCAGAGACTGGCCTAATGTGGCCACAAGCCAAGGAAAGCCAGCAGCCACTAGAGGTGGGAGGACACAAGACACAGATTCCCTCCTAGAGACCCTGAGGATGCCCTGATGGCAGCCTGGTGACAATGACTGTGAACTGGCCTCCAGGAGTGCAAGAGGATAAATGTCAGTTGTTTTTAGGCATGTTTTCTGGCAGCCAGAGGAAACTGACACATGGGCAAGACCAATCCCCAAAGCCTGTTTGAGGAGAGAAAGAACTGGAGGACTTGGTGACAGATACCTGGACTGCCAGGTTGATCCCCTGGATGAAGTTCATGTAAGACGGAGCTGCCACAGGACAATCCCCTTCTAACCATTAGCATCATCAGGTTCCATGGAAATCTTTGTCTTGGGTCCCATCAAAAATACAAATGCTACTCACGGGTCAAACTCAAATTCTGAGAGGAATTAGGAGGCCGTCTGAAAGTCTGCCCCAAAGTTATCCGACAACTGTTAGATGACCTAGTCTGGTGGCACATGCAATAAATCCCCCCTATTCTAACCAAATCCTTTTCGCCTCTGCTCAAACACCAGGAGCAGCTTCCTTCCTGGAAAAACAGAAGACAACAAGCAAAAAAAGACATCATATTCACCAAACCAGGGCTAGGGAACACTTTCATGCTGAAGGCCATGTTAATTCAGCTGTAATCAAATAAGGCTGCATTCAAGAAACTTCAATTAGATACAGTACTTAAAAATGTACGTTATTTTGTAAAAATCTAAGTACTATGTATTTAATAATTTCCAAAAGAGAAAAACTATTTGTTAATGTTAAAGTTAACTAACTGTTTAAAAACTGTTGTGTCTGCTTTTTGTTGGAAAGCACTTGAATATTTGGTTGTGACATGGAGGTCTGCAGTTTCAGTTCATCCTGTAAGTGGGTCTGAGTCATTTGTAACCTTAAGGGTGTCTTGAATTGGGTTAGGTAGGAGAATGCAGATTTGCAGCAAAAAGTGGCTGAAAAGAAAGCATTTTTGGGCACACTGCCAAAGGTGTGGGCGATCTATTGTATTTTTCCATATTTCAGTTGGATCTTTCTGAGCATGAATGAATTTGTATCATCTACTGAGCTCAGTCAATTCTATCTATAGTTCATTGAGTACCTTGGTGATATCTAACTAGAGGTGAGGCTGAAATGCTAATTTGAGTATGATGTCATGTCAGTGAACCTTTCACTGCACTCTCCAAGTAACAGGTCTGTAACATGTATGTATTATTCAAATGACTGGCATATGTCATTCTGCTCATCAATGATCTTTGCTGACTGGGGAACATGTTCATCTGAAATTTCCTTTTGAAGAAGAATTTTGAAAAATGAAACCCTTTTTAGAAATGGTTGGATTTTTTTTTTTTGCCATATATCATATATAGTTTATCTTGTAAAAAAAAAATTCAAGTCATTTTGATTTGGCATGGTATCACACAGAAATGCTACATTTCTATAGAAACAGTCTTTTAATAATTCACTTTGCTTCACATTATGAAGATTCTGTTCTTCATAAAATTTAACTCTCTGTTTTTCTTTCTCTTTTTTTTTTTTTTTTTTGCAGTTTTTGGCCAGGGCTGGGTTTGACCCCGCCACCTCGGGCATATGGGGCCGGTGCCCTACTCCTTTGAGCCACAGGCACCGCCCTGACTATCTGTTCTTACAGAGATAAAATTTTGGCTAACAACTGTCTCTACAATAGCCAACACACTCTAGAATGACACTGGCAAATCCACATTGAATACTTCCTCATTCAACTTGAGCATGTTGAAACTAATGATGCCCTGTTGCATTTGCAGGAATATAGTTAATGATACCTACAACTTGTTACAAAGTGTCACTTCAAAATAGCTTTAGCAGAGATTTTGTTGACGCAAGAGAGAACAAGAAATGAGAGTATCCTGATCTATTAATACGTTTTTTTAAAAAATCTGTGCAATAAACCCTTCATGTTTTCCTGTCATGAAAGGTGCACCGTCCTTACATACACTCACAAAATTACCAAATTCAGTCCAACTTCATGACATTTATCTTGAAACTTGATGAAAATATCTATTCCCCCCATGTTATATTCTCAAGAATGCACAACGTGAGTAACTTCACAGCCAAGCAAATCTTCCGTTAAGACCTCAATGATGTATAAAACCTGGTATTTTCCATTTGAAGTTTTGCATGAAGTTGTTAAGTTGAACCCTAATTCAATCAGTTAGGGTTCTCCTTGAAAGAGTAGATGTTTGTACTTAGAAACGTTATTGAGGTCTAGGCATCCTACAACTTTTGACAATTGCCTCTTTCACAATCTCTACATTAATGAGTGGCTACCCATTTTTCCCGAGTCTGTAAACTACTTTATAAGTGGCATTATTTCCAGGTCTTACTGCTGCTTGAGAGAACCCTCTTTGCTTTTCATCTTTTAATTTCAGCAATACAACCTTTCACGCCTCTCCCTCTAATTTAAAATAGTTGTGGTCCTTCTGAGTGTTACAATGCTGATGAGCAGTAAATTTGTATAATATTGATATTGCAATAAGCAAATCATCTTATCTTTATCAGAAACAAGATAATATTGCAATACCAACTCCTTATTAAAAAATCTGGTTTCCTTCAATGTTCTCTTGGTCTTCAACACGACAGGCTGCTAAGCAGACAGAATTAAAAAATACCATTGAGCTGTGCAACTATTCACAAATTCCACTTCAAACAGGAACACAGTGCTCCCTTGTCAAAAAAAGCTGCTAACAGACTGATACACTTGACCCCCATAAACTCTCACCAACCAGCCTCATGCAGTGGTGGTGCCAGGCAAGCTGGGGATGTTAGAACTAAATCATGAGCACAGCGCCCTACGGTGTTCTCACTGTGCCAGTCAATCCGGGAGGATTATTTCATTGAAACTTATTTTATTCTTTAATAAATAAAAAATAAATTGCATTTTAAATACTCATAAAAATGTAAAAGAGGAACAAAAATGTATTAATAAAAGGATTTGTTCTGTGAAATTTGGATTCAGTCAAAAAGCCACACTCAAGGACCTAGAAAGCCATGTGTAGCCTTAAGGCTGAAGGTTCTCCACCCCTGCACCAAACCAAACTCCTTCAAAAGTCTGTTTAAAACAACTGTAATATCTATCCCCTTCCCTGAACACCAATCAAACCTGAAGGACTCTGAAGAGAATCTCTATCATCTTCCAGGATTTTCGTCTCAAAACCCTCTCTTGGGGCAGCGCCCGTAGTAGCTCAGTGGGTAGGGCGCCGGCCACATACACCAAAGCTGGTGGGTTCGAACATGGCCAGGGCCAGCTAAAACAACAATGACAACTGCAACAAACCAACCAAACAAACAAAAAATAGCCAGGCATTGCAGAGGGCCCCAGCTACTCGGGAGGCTGAGGCAAGAGAATTACTTAAGCCCAGGAGTCTGAGGTTGCTATGAGCTATGACTCCACGGCATTCTACATAGGGTGACAGCTTGAGACTGTCTCCCACTTTCATTTCCCTTCCCTGGGTGCCCAGAACAGCTGAGGGTCACTGTACACCTGCTGACACAAAGTCTGTTCCAATCACCTTTCTTTGAAGTACGGTAATGTGAGGTGCAGCTCTCCCACACCCCTCAACACCAGACTGAGCTCATTAAATTGTGTTTTCTGAGACTATGTGATCAAGTGAGATATTTTAAATACTGAAGTATTTAAATTCCATTTGAACTGTTCATTTCAACAGCTTTAGTCATAATTACCAAAACGTGGAAGCAAGCCAGCAGACCTTCAGTAGGTGAATGGCTAAATCAGCCCTGGCATGTCCAGGCAATGCAACATTAATATTATTCAGCACGAAAAAGAATGAGTCATTAAGACGTGAAAAGAAATGGAGGCAACTTCAATGCGTGTTGCTCAGTGAAAGAAGCCAACCTGAAAAGGCTACACAGGGCAGGATTCAACTATGTGGCATTCTGGAAAAGGCAAAATGATGGAGGAGGAGGAGAAGGAGGCTACCAGGAGTTAATGGGAGAGGGAGAGACAAAGGAGTAACACAGGAGACTTTTAGGGCACTGAGATTATTTGTATGATATCGTAATGGTAGATACATATCATCAACACCTGTCCAAACCCACGGGGCGCACAACAGCAGCAAGACAGAACCAAATGCTAACTGCAGACTTTGGGCGACGATCACGTGTCTGCGCAGGTTACCGGGTGGTAACAAACCCACCCACGGGATGCAGGATGCTGACAGCAGGGAATGCTGCCATTTGCGGGGAGGAGCAGCACATGGGAAATGTCCGTATCTCCTGCTCAATTTTGCTGTGAATATATCTCAAACTGTTCCCTATCCTCAAAAATCTATTTCAAAAAAGGGGACTCCACTGGCCGTCCAAATACCTGAAGGCTTTGTTGTGGCTTCTATGTAATTTTGGTTGTTTTACACAGCCTGAATAATGGAGACCATTCATTAAAAAAAACAGAACACAAGTACACAACGGGAAAACCTCTTCAACTGTTTCTACCTATGATCTCGAAAAATGAAATGTAAAAAAAAAAAAAAAAATCAACTTAGTCTGGCAGTTTAACCAAATGCACTACATGTAACAAGGAGAGTATCACAGAAAAACAAGTACTTGTGGCACAAAAATCATGCATTTGCAGCTGCTAATTTCTGAAAGAGCAATGGTTTTTGTTCATTTCAGAGCAGCCACATTTTTATTTAGCCATTTCCTAAGAAATATGGGTGAACAGCTGCTTGGTTAAAAGAATAAGCATCGAATTTGGAGTCATTCAGTTGAAGTGTTCCCCATGCCACCCCAGATGCGACTTATTCTAAAAAAACATGGATACCAAAATGAGTCAGTGCTGAACCAAATTCAATAGTCTCAATAAGAAATCCCGCCATAGACTATGAAAACCTTCGCATTTATCTTGGTTATCTAAATTAAGTGCAAAAATGTTCTCGGGAAGTGATGGAAAAGGGAATTCTTTGGTCTATTTTGGGAAAAAGAAGCAACCAGAAAGTGTGGTGCACATTTCCACAATGCAGTTTTGTTACAGATTTCCCACGTGCTAACACTATAGGTTAGAGCAAAACAGGTGTTCACGGCACTGGAGACAAACAGCATATGAAAAATCTACAAACATGACGTTTCAAAATTATCTTCCCTTACTTGGAGTAAACAGGAGATTTTTATAAAATAAATAACTTAGGAAAACCCATTATTATACATCAGAAAATATATCGAAGGTCTAAAAGATGTTTTGCAATGACTAGGCTATGTTAATTAAAACTTTAAATAAATAACAGCATAGTAAAAAGCAGTACATACAACCTAGGTTACTAAAATTATTGCACCTTTTTACAACATCAAAGAATAAAATAATTATCCTATGTGCAACAACAGAAGTCTTCTTGCTATTCCAAAGGGAAATTTATTATGATTTTAAAAGGTAATTTGTTCTTTAAATTAAAAAATAGCTATACTGGCATACTAACTATAGTGGCACTGATTTTCCTAAGAACACAGCAAAAACCTACATGGTTGTCTATTTACGTTGTCTTTCAGATGAATTATTTTATAGATCAAAAGATGTTACCTTCTAGGCTGAGTTCCATTCAACAGGCATCCACTTATTAAGGACACTATTGTAACTTAAGCATCTAAATAATATCAACATGAGGCAGTTTACACTCCATGTATTTATTTGTACTAAAATGTAACCTACAATAAGCTCATTCAAGATTTAATGAGAATTTAATCACTATAAGTTGAAGTGTTCCCCACGCTGCCCCTATCCAGATGGTAAGGGGATAAAAAACCCAAAACAATCACTAGCCTCACAGGAGCTTACAGAAAAGGATATAAAAGGAGCTATACACAGGACTATCTATAAATACAACACAGAGTGTAACAAATGTATCAGCCATGAGCAAGGTAAAAATAAACCACTATAGGAGAAGAGGAGAGAGAGGGTGACCTGAGCAGGACAGTTGGGAGGAGGCTGAGAAGGCAGTGGGAAGGAAGACCCCTCCCAGGCCCAGGCAGCAGAGATTTCTGCCCAGTGGTCCAGAGGGATCTGGACTCCAATTGGAGGGAGATGGGAAGCCTCAGGGGCATCAAAGATTCAAGACAATCACTCAGGATCAGCTCATCTGAGAGGTCCTTGCAGCCACTGGGAATTGAGAAGGAACATATGGCTTAATTTTCTGGGTGCCTTTACTGTCGAAGTCCACCGCTACCAACTGGTCCTTCTTGTACACCTCAGAAGGTACCAACAGCTGTGAGCTCAAGTTCTCAGTCTATTTTTCAGGGATGAGTGTTTCTCATGGACCTCTAGAGCTGTGTTTTTTTCATGTTGACTCTTCCGAAAGGTACAGCCAGTGACAAGGTCTTGCTACTTCACCCAGGCTGGTCTCCAACTCCTGGGCTCAAATGATCCTCCCACTTCCTCTTCCTGAGTAGCTGGAACTACAGGAGTGTCCCATGAAACCCAGTGAAATTCAAGCTTCTTAAATTGGCTATCTCCAAAAGATAGCTCAGGTTGCTTCTTTCTAAATAAGCAGAAATGTTAGGGAGGGCTGTAGCTGGAAGAGGAGGAGGAAGGGGAAAATTAAATACATTTTATCCCGGCCAGTTCCAATTGCTGGCAAATGTTCACGGTATCCATGGGGGGAATTTCCTGAAGAATTTCAGTTTTATTTATGGACAATCATCAGGGTGAATGCTTTGTCCTAACTTTCATCTACCTGCTTATCAACTTTTAAAACTGATACATCAGATTAGCTTACTGGAAAATACAAAACATAAAAATTAGGGCTGTCTTTCCTCGTTAAAGATTGTACCAGAGGCAAAAACCCATTCACTGTGAGCCAGTATGTTGGTACAGTGGGAGAATTAGCCAGACTCAGTTACTTTCAGGGCCCAGAAAGGAGCCAACTGATGTGGAATTAGACAAATTATATTAGTCCATTTAAAACTGCACCATGCTCTGGTTTTAATATAAAAATATCACCCATTAACTTTTCAGTTCTCTCCCCTCCTTGGTCACAGAGAAGTGTACTTTCCAGCCCCTGCAGCCAGGCAAGGCCGTATTACCAGTCTGGGCGGAGGCACTCAGAACAGGTGAGTGGAGGCTGTAAAAAGCTCTTGCACAAACTTCTGTGGGCCGGGGTCTCTGCGACCACACGGATACTAACGCCTGCTGACCTACACTGGCACATAGTACAGTGAGAAATAAACCTTTAGCATGGTTGGCTACTAAGACTTATGGTACCCCAATTCCCACTTTTCCAATGACTATGAGCATTGAGTTTCACTGTGGACAGCCAGAAGAAAAACAGGGTCCTAAACTTTGCGAGCAGAGGACAAGTCTCTAGGGCACAGAAAGTTCTATGTCTCTTTCTTTTCATGAAAGAAAAACTGACTGAAATTACGGTCCACATTCCAGCAGTAACCCGTTGCTTCAAAGTCACATAGGCATAATACAGTTTTTCATTCTAAAATGTGGAAGACATTGTAGGGATTCTTTTCTCACACATCATTTCTAATAATATCACTTCACATAAACACTCTTTTCATATGCAAGGAGATAAGGGATCACCCGTCTATTTTTAGATGCCTGCCAGTTCTGAGCCTGGCCACCGTTGTTTATATACATCTGGAGTAATCGCTGGGCCTTTGTGCCGGTAACTGTTTCACACTTGGCAGGAGTGAGATGTCGTCAGTGACAGCGTCACTCAGATGACAGAAAGCACAACCAGTTTCACCTTGCTTGACGAAGTCAAGTCACACAATAGCTCTGGATCTGTTTTAGGCTGTCCACTCAAACAATGAATGTAGAGTTACTTTTACAACAAGTACTTTGTGCTAATAAGATTAGCAAAAGAAACCTGGTTGTTGTACTTCCCTGTTGAACTTCCTGTTTACTAAACCATATGACAAATGACTGGGACATTAGTCATTTCTTTGTTTCTTTGTTTATTTGTTCAACAAATACTTATTTAGTGCCTGCTTTGTGCCAAGAATGTAACAGGCTCTGGACATCTGAGGTCTGATGCCTGTCTAGGAGTTTATAATCATGCTATTAATTTCTAATAAAATATGTGTCTGATCACTAAATAGGTGACAGTCATGGATATTTTGTTTTAATCATACAAACAGATGAATATTAAACATGTAACTTTTGTTACCTGGGAATGTGATGGATAAGAAATGAAGTTCCTAAAAGTCAATTCAACTAATATGTGCTAATAATATATAATGCTGGGTAAACCCCCAACTTATGAGTGTAATTAAGTTAAGGTAGAATTTGAAACTTGTAAAGAACCGCACAGATATCACAGTTAGCACATACAGATTTCAAGAGATTTTATAACTCTGGTAACCCTGAAATACTACTTAGAATTCACATTAGAAATTCTCTTGCCTTGGACACTTGGTGGTGATCAGGTGTCAAGCAGAGGCCTCTTTCTCCTAATTACCCTAAGCTCCTGGTTCAGTTGCTCTCATCCTTAGCAGCTACTGTAGGTGGAGGAATGGGCCTTTGAGCCTGTGTAGCAGACTCATCTTACACCTGAGAAGCTCGCTCTTTGCAGGCCATGTGCAAAAATGTTCTTCTGTTGACGACCTTATCAAAGGCACAAATTAAAAAATAATAATAATAAAACAGCCAGGCACAGTGGCTCATGCCTGTAATCCTAGCACTTGGAAGGTCGAGGCAGATGGATTGCCTGAGCTTATGGGTTTGACACCAGCCTGAGCCAGAGCAAGACCTCATCTCGAAACTAGCCGGGTGTTGTGGTGGGCACCTGTAGTCTCAGTACTTGGGAGGCTGAGGCAAGAATTGCTTGAGCCCAAGCGTTTGAGGTTGCTGCGAGCTATGATGTCATGGCATTCTACCAAGGATAACAAAGTGAGACTTTGTCTCAATAAATAAATAAATACAGCAGATTCTAATAATAAATGTATGAAGGGGTCAATAAGCAGAATACTTTGAATCATCGCTTCTCATCTGTGCTTTCCCCTTCAAGTCCCGCTATGGACAACAAGGACGCAACCTCACAGCACCCAGGGTCACCTGCAATTTCTGAGACCGAAAGCTGTTTACTTCCCCCTACTTTCCCCACAGCCCCTCTCACTCAATAAGCCTTTGGAGATACAAATGAAGATGCTATTAGAGCAAAAAAACCTTGAATCTAAGATAATTTATACACAAAGTATAAATATTTCTTAACATTAGCAGGTGGTTACCAGATTTACTTGTGAACATATTCACAACTCATCTAGCACTGCTGTCACGGCAGCATCAGATTATCACATTTTCTTTTTTTTTTTTTGTAGAGACAGAGTCTCACTTTATGGCCCTCGGTAGAGTGCCGTGGCCTCACACAGCTCACAGCAACCTCCAACTCCTGGGCTTAAGCGATTCTCTTGCCTCAGCCTCCCGAGTAGCTGGGACTACAGGCGCCTGCCACAACGCCCAGCTATTTTTCGGTTGCAGTTCAGCCCGGGCCGGGTTTGAACCCGTCACCCTCGGTATATGGGGCTGGCGCCTTAATGACTGAGCCACAGGCGCCGCCCAAGAGATCACATTTTCATTCTTACGAATGATATAGTTAAATGAATAAGCAGATTAACTTAGTGGTACTGCAGCAGAAATGTTTAAATGCTCAGGATAAATTCTCAAACACTTCAACATTACAACTATATATAAACTCACCCCCTTATTTTTGTGTGTATGTTTATATTTACACCTGTAGCTTTGAGAAAGTAAGCCGAATCTACAGGGAACAGGGATAAGTGTAACACCTCGTCTATCTCAGGCTTTGTTTTCTAATTGGAGGCGTTATAAACCATTAGTTATCCGATCCTCTTAGCTTTTTGGAATCAAGCTTGTAGTATTTATCCACAGCACAGAGAAAGTCATAAAGTGAATGTTTAAGATTCAAAACACAGTTTGAGCTGGGCACAGTGGCTCCCGCTTGTAATCCCAGCACTCTGGGAGGCCGAGACAGCTCATGGTTTCAAGATGAATAACTGGCTTAGGTTCAGCCTAAGCCAGACCAAGACCCCGTCTCTAAAAAAACATAGCCAGGTGTTTTGGTGGGCACCTGTAGTCCCAGCTGCTTGGGAGGCTGACGCAAGAGAATCAGTTGAGCCCAAGAGTTTGAGGTTGCTGTGAGCTGTGACACCATGGAACTCTTTTACAAAAGGTAACAAAGTGAGACTTTGTCTCAAAAAAAAAAAAAGTACATGCAGTTTGACTAGCACCTCAGTATCAGACAAAGCCCAAACCCTCGATGGAACTATTATGCAGCCAGAATCTGTCATAGGATTTTGGAAATGAAGTCAATAATCAAAATATCTTTTTCTTTGATTTTGCAAAGCTCTTTAGTAGGCAACACATTAAGCTATAAAATTTAGTTAAATCACTTTTTCCCCCATACAGCACAAAATTCTGTCATAAAACTATTACCCAAATCACACTGGAGCCTTGTTAAAAGTCTTACATGAACTGGTATTTATTTCCAGTTCATTCCTTTTACAATGTTATTTTACAAAAAAGGAACTTTATAATAGGTTTTCTGAAATTGGAATACTACTCAGTTATTCATGTTTCTCTTTGATGCATACACAAAAACATACAATTAAAAATAAGGGGGAAAAGGCCAGGCGCAGTGGCTTATGCCTGTAATCCTAGCTCTCTGGGAGGCCGAGGCAGGTGGATTGCTTGAGCTCAACAGTTTGAAAACAGCCTGGGCAAGAGCAAGACCCTAGCTCTCAAAAAATAGCCGGGTGTTGTGACGGGCACCTGTAGTCCCAGCTACTCGAGAGGGTGAGGCAAGAGAATCACCTGAGCCCAAGACTTTGAGGTTGCTATGAGCTATGATGCTAGAGGACTCTACTGAGTGCAACAAAGTGAGACTCTGTTTAAATAAATAAATAAATAAACAAACATAAACATAAGGGAAAAAACAATCTGGCTTTGCAACATGTTTTCTTTCTCTTCATGGTTGATAAATATATCTGGTACTCTCTTAGCTACGATACCCTGAAATAAGATGTAATATGAACCTTCTCTACAGCCTACTATCAAATTTTTCTGAAAGTTAGTAGAGGAATGGTAAAATTTCAGTGAGAATTGCTGGGTAGGCAAATTTAGTTGGGCATGAATTAGTGATGTTTTACTATAATTGGACTTTAAAATTTATTTCCTTGGATTATTCAAGGTCATGCTCATGAATTTGGACTATAACAACGCACATGATGGCCATCATTGCTTTTTTCGTGATTTTTTCTTTAACAGTCTAACAGAAACTGTCCCACCCTCTGCTAGAAAAAGCAAATGAGCTCTGCTGTTTGCTTGCTCACTGGTCTTCCAAGCAAAACACCCAGGTATGTGCAACTTACCAAAGGATGCTGACCTGAATTAAAACCCCAAGGCAATGATTCAATTGTTTATCAAGTTTGGTGTTTTCTTTTTGACAAAATATGATGCGTAAGGAAGCAAATGGAAATACGCACCACAAAACCTCTTGAAGGCCACACGTTGTAGAATATATATAAAAAATTTTCAGATAGTCTGAGAACATGAAAGCAGTATGATAAGGGTTTAGATTCTGCTATATAAAGTCAGAAGTTAATTAATTTGGCTAGACCTGTGTTGTTCAGAAATATCTTGTGGGACAGATGTGAACTCATGATCATGAGGACCAATGTCACCATGCAGTCTGCTGGTCTGCTCTAGGGTACCCGCCACAGTGCCACTCCGTGGTCGCCACAGGCAGGAAGCTGATACCCTGTTTCCCCGAAAATAAGACAGTGTCTTATTTTAAGGTGTGCTCCCAAAGATGCGCTAGGTCTTATTTTCAGGGGATGCCTTATCTTTCCTGTAAGTAGGTCTTATTTTCGGAAGATGTCTTATTTTTGGGGAAACGGGGTACTAGAAGAGAAATAGTATATTCCTCTCCCTTTCCTTTTGTGAATTTATTTCACACAAACTTATGTTGGCTCCATATTTTAAACACGATTACTGAACACACTTTGTCCTCTATGTGTCTGTAAGTCAAGCATGCAATTGTCTGAATTCCTTGGCAGTGGGCAAACAGAAATGAATGAGACTGGAATTTCATGCTGGGTCGAGAGCTGCCTTTTTGATCACATGGACCTTTATTAAGCTCCTTCGCATTTGTACAGGATAAAGTTAAATGAGGACAAAGTTAAACCTGAACAATGTCAAACTCCAAGAGTCCAGCAAAAAAGTGAAAGAAAGATGTGTTTTAAAATAGCTCTCCTAGCTTCTCAAATATTATCAGCACACTAAGCACACGAGGTGCCTTCTGTGTAAATGTTAGCCTGCAGTTGTTCATTCTGGGCAAATAATAAGGTTATAAACTACGTAATTGTGGTCTAAGAACAATCCAATGTTCCCATATATTCTGGGCCTCCTGGGAGACCATCACAGATGATCCTGAAATCACAAAAATTTCCAAATGCAGAGATGCCAAGGACGATCACCTCCAGGATCAGGTTGAGGTCATCTTCATCACTGCAATCCCCACATCTCACAGAGTGTTTAGTGGTGTTTAATGTTCAACCGCTTGTCTAAACTGGCCCGTCTTAGTTAGCACATACTGTGTGTGATGTATAATTACATTTGACATTGCAAGCTGTGGGGATTATCATTAACTGTATGAAACCCTCAATCCATTGAGATTTACTCTTACACATACCGGAACTGTTTGTTTTCTGGTAAGAGCCATTTTATCAACATAATAAATGGTGAAGACTAGATAAGTATAACTTACTACTTTCACAGGATGCCTGCCTATTTAAACATCCACTCGCCAAAGTTTATGACTAACTGAAAAGCATACAAGTTACTGGAATTGAAAAGAACATGGTATTTTTCTACAAAGTACTTCAAAACACTTTATGTAAGATCCATCTTTTAAGAAAGGGGCAGCAAATTTTTATAGTGGTCAAATTAACATCTTTTGGCATGACGGTAGCTTTGTTGAAACTGTGAGGACTGGGTGGCATCTACTTATAATCTAGAGAACACAGCACTGTATTTCTACAAGTAAATATTCAGTAAATGTGTAATATTTCAGTAAATGTGAAACATTGGCTGTGTTCAACTGTGTTGGCTGTGTATTCTTTACTACCCTAGACTTTAAATAATGACATTGTCTGGGTAAGAATGTGTATAAATAATTAAGAACTTGATGTATGAGGACTGTGTGTACAGCTACTTAGGAAAGAGGTTACATTCTTTTCCTTGGAGAGCAGACTGCATCTTAATGCATAATGTTCTATTTACTATGTAAACAAGATAACAGCTTATTGAACATGTTTTTGAGTAAGACTTGCAGGGTAAAGACTTGAAAAATGAGGAAAACAACCGACTATCTAGTTCATCTAGTATTTACTTTTAATTTCAATGTTCTGCTTCCATGAGACAGTTTGATCAAAACTGTCTTGAGTCTTAGAAAATTTGAAAAAGAACAGGTTTCAGTATCTGTTTTAAGAGTAAGATTTTCACCAAGAGAAGAGTTAGAAACACCCCGTCCAAGTGAATGAGAACTGAATGTTCTTCCTATAGATTTTATAAGTAATGTCTACTATTGATTTCTTTGTGGGGAGTCTGGTCACAGAAAAAGGCCTGACTGAGGGTATGGGAAACAGCCCAATGGAAAAAATTCTAGAAGAGAAGGGATATAAATTTTGGATGGTAGATTTTTGTATATTTCCCAAACAGTCCTAAAGATAACTTACAACAGTGAAGCTGAAGAGGACAAGCCCTGGCCTTCCAGAAAACATTTCGAAGTAACAGGAACAATTTGTATTAATTCCTATAACACTGCAAAGTTTAGGCAATCACAAAGATTTTGAAACACAAAAGGGAATTTTCCCTGCAGTTGACCAGTAACAATAACAGTCGGGCTTTTCTGTTAAGAACCTCAGGGACTATTTAGTACATTCATTCTGTCAACACTTACTGTCTCTTATCTTCAATACACAGCAGTGGGTGGCAAGTCACCTACTTCTGAATATAGAAATGTAAATAACACAAAGAAAAGGCAAGGACCAACAAACATATAACCTAGCAAATGACTAGTATCTTCACAAATACCTTTTACATTTACAGAGTTTTTTGTTTTTTCAAAATATGTGATGGAATATGAAAAGAGAAACTTATCTTTAGCCAGAAGAAACTTGAGAGTTTCCTAAAAATGACTCCACCATATCTTAAAACAATAATGTCATCACACCAAGACTAAGGAGATTTAAAGAGGCATGAAATAAGACGGGCAAAAACTAAGTGCTATTAAGGATCATTATGAACTGAAGATAAACCTAAATAAATACTATTTACCTTAACATTATTATCCAAGACAGGAACAGATTAAGAACTGAAGTTAGTGAAAAGTTCAGTTAATTAGAAATTAATTTTAGGACCCTAAATTACTACATTCTTGGGACTTCTTTATAAAAATCAACAAATTAACCAAAGGAAAGCTATCTGTGGAGCTGAAGGCATCAAACGGTCAACCACACAAGGATAACATATCTTAAAGACATTTTATGTATTATGAATTATTATAGAGGAACTGTTATTGTCAAATGTTAAGGACATTTTCACAGACTTAAAGGAAAAATGATAATAAATCACTATAAACTAAAAAATCCAACTTTACAGCTGTCAGGACAACTATACAGAAATCACTGGGAATTTACTATGCTATTTCCTGGGTTTTTATGTTTTTATCCCTGTATGTAAGTAACCAAGAGAGTTGAGACTAAATTACAAAGCAATATTCATTCTCATTATTAAGGCAAAATATTTATAAGATATGTCTTCAGACTATACATATATATAGCATTGATTTTGACAGAATTCAAAAAAGTACGATGTACTTATCAAACAGTGTGCGTATTTCTTGACCAGAGGGGCTATTTCTCCAACTTCCCTACTCCCCACTGTAGACAGAAGCAGAGCTAGACAAGTGTACACAAAGATGTTTTTTTAAAAGACTTAATTTAATCGAACGATTGATTGCTAATGACTTCTACAGGAAATACACCATGTGTCAAAGTTAGAATCCATTGTGTGCAAAACAATCTTTCAATAGCTTAACTTTCCTTGCTCCATTGCTCAACAAAAGTGAAATGAGGAGTCTTACAAAAATCACATTTCCCTGAACAATCATCCAGAGGAGAGGACACCCTGAGCTCTACTACCGCTGCCAGTCGCGATCCTGCAGGGAAAGCTTCAGCCCCGGGAGCACAGTGCTACTAGGAGCAGGACCTGAGACAGTGGAGCTGACTCAATGGGTTGGAGAAAAGAGGGGAACAGAGCAAGAAAAACCAAAAACCTAAGGGTACTTTCACGTAGTTATCTACTTAAGGAATAATAACAAAAAAAAATCCCCTCAAATACTCTAGAGACAGGAAGGACAGAAGCACAGCCTCAGTGGACACAGAGAAGGCAACATCAGGACAATAATCCAAGTTTCCTCTAAACAAAGAGGATGATTTTGAAGAACCATTTATCAACACATAGGCCTGGTAGCAACTATTATATCACACGAAAACCAACAGGAGAGGACTTTCTAAATATTAAATTCCGAACAATACTAGGCTGGCATGGTGGCTCACGCCTGTAATCCTAGCACTCTGAGAGGTGGGTGGATTGCTTGAGCTCCGGAGTTCAAGACCAGCCAAAGCAAGAGAGAGACTCCGTCTCTACTAAAAACAGAAAAATTTACCAGGTGTTGTGGCAGACACCCGTGGTCCCAGCTTCTCAGGAGGCTGATGCAAGAGGATGGCTTGACCC
This sequence comes from Nycticebus coucang, assembly GCF_027406575.1. Classification (NCBI taxonomy): domain Eukaryota; kingdom Metazoa; phylum Chordata; class Mammalia; order Primates; family Lorisidae; genus Nycticebus; species Nycticebus coucang. The sequence continues at coordinate 54,352,800 of NC_069798.1, read as the reverse complement.
AGGAGTTTTGAGGTTGTTCAGAACTATGATGCCACAGCACTGTAGTCTGGAACAACAGAGTGAGACTCTCCATGGGCGGTGCCTGTGGCTCAAGGAGTGGGGTGCAGGCCTCATATACCAGGGGTGGTGGGTTCAAACCCAGGCCCGACCAAAAATTAAAAAAAAAAAAAAAAAAATCTTCAGAGTGAGATTCTCAAAAAGAAGATAAAGAAAAAAAACGAACAATACTAGAATATGCTGCCACAATTTAACAATAGCAAGTTTTTTATTCCTCAAAGCAAACAGAATACAGAATCTTTGAAGTAAGTTTTATTTTTCACTTTCCCTGACCCTGAGCAATAGAATCTTGCTATTATATTGTTTTTCACTTTCCCTGAGTGACTGTATTACAATTCCTTGATTAAGTCGGTAGGAGATTGAGTTGTTGTGTTGAAAAAGCACCTAGCCACAGACCAACTGCAGACCAATTTGTATTTTCGCTATCAAGAAAAATGATAAAAGATGACCCCACATTACAAGTAATGGCTCACTGATTATTTCAGCTATCATTTTGCCACCTCACATCTCAAACTGAATCCTGAAGTCTCTTCCTCAACACCACAACTGAGAGAGGTTATACAATTAAGTTTCATATGCGGGGTAATCATGTTTTCCTATAATCTTCTTTTCCAAAGAGTTCAATTTCTGTTACTACCAACTCTTTAAAAAGGATGAACCAATTCGTAGCATCTATTTCGCCCCTGAATCAAAAAAATCTTTCAAAAGGGTATTCTTGCTATATATTCACTTATTCAGCGGTGATAAAGAAAAGTATTTGGACAAGTAAAGTATCTCAACAACAGTTTGGTCAGGATAAGGCTTTAGGATAGCTCATATATCTACCCACAAGATCAGAATTTAGTAACTTTAATAAAAACATTTCCTACAATGGTTGTGCAAACATCATCAGATGCCACTTACCTTTGCCTTTTTAAAAAGACCCAGTAAAATACATGAATATAAATCCTTACCCCAAAAGGACCAAGACACTATTAGAACATGTATGGACTTGAATAAAAACTGTACAAGGTTGAAATTTAAAATTTCACAGTACATCCAAACTAGGGATCAAGAATGAATTAGATGCATATGGATTTTGCCTATTTCAAAACACCTGTGTCCATCATCTTCTTAATGATGAGTTAGCTTCTCGGGGACTTTTAGGATGGGTCCACTCATTGGGAACATAAACATCTTCACTACTCACTTGTCCCTGGCCCCCAGCACTAGATCCAGGTGATCCATGTGTGCAGACACACACAATATGGCCTTTACTAGCAGCAGAGGCAGAAGTACTTCATTTGGGAGGAAAGTATACAGCTGGGTAACCATTTAGCATCTCCTTGTCAAGCAGTGATCAACTCAGAAATCCTCTGCTTGACGCATCTTACTCAGAAATTTGAGACGGTATGTGTGTCCCGGATTTACTGAGGGGGAGAAAAAGTGCCCAGAATGACCCCAGGAAAACCACACGCAGGACGGGGGCTGGCCCAGGCGACACTGCCTACACCCAACCAGACAGCAGGGCCAACCACCTACTTCCCACACAGCCCTGTTGGACTCACGACATGACTCCTGACAGCAGCCGTGGCATCATTCGCGATGGCCACAGCCTTCAAATAGGTTGACATTCCAACAAAATATCCAGACATGTGGTTCAACAAAATGCTGTGGTCTATAAACTTTGATTACCTGAAAAGCTTTTCAAAGAAATAAAATTAAGTATTTGATACCCCATCATTACTGAAAAGACCAAGATGATATAAAATGAGGTTGCCTGTGAGGCTGGGCATGGCTGCACTTACTGAAGATACCGAGAGATGCTACCAGCTTCTACTGCGATTCTCCTCCACCACCCTGACAAAAGCAACTCCTGCTTTTCATTCCACAATAACCACCTGAAACGCTAAAATAAACATTATTCATTCTGCTAGCACAGTCCTTTCTTCCTCTTCTAGCTAATACCGAATTTCCACTAACACATTTTACTCTTCACTTCTTCAGCTGTGACATGAGAAACACTTCCCAAAGGCTACTTGGAGGGAAAAAAAAAAAAAAAAAATCAAGATGATCAGTCAAACAGAGCTTCTCTATAATCAGCATTACACATCATCTTGGCCAGGACTCACCAAACTTTCCCAAGGGGTCCCTTGTTCCCATCTGCCCAGTGGGTCTGCTTTCCAGGCCCAAGGAAAATGATAAAAGCGTCTTCATCAGTACATTAGTTTGCTAAGACTCCTTAATGAAGTATCTCAAATGGAGCAGCTTTAACAATAAAAATTTACCATCTCACAGTTCTGAAGGCTGTAAGTCCAAGATCAAGGTGTTGGCAGGGGTGGCTCCTTTTGGGCAATCTGTTCTAAGTCTGTCCCTGGCTTCTGGTGGTTCGCTAGCAATCTTTAGTGCCCATTGGCTTGTAGAAACATCACTTTAACCTTAGCCTTCATCTTCACATGACATTCTCCCTGCATGCATTCTGAGTCCAAATTTTCCTTTTTATAAGGATACCAGTTATATTGGTATTAGGGGTCGCCTTAATGACACAGTCTTAACTTGACCACACCTGCAAGAGACCCCATATCCAAATAAGTTCACATTCTGAGGAATGTGTAGTTCAGGGGGTGGAGGGTGGGAAGAGGGCACTGCACATAATCCAACCTGTAGCAATGAGAAACAGTGAGTTAACTAGGTCTCAAAAGAGACTTCTTACATGCCAAGAGCATGGTGTGCGGCACCAGCAGCTGGGCTAGGGGACTTACTGCATGATCTTCTGAAGAGGAAGGATTTCTAGGCTGGGCGTGGTGGCTCACACCTGTAATCCCAGCAGTCTGGGAGGCGGAGGTGGGTGGATCACCTCAGATCACAGGTTCAAGACCAGCCTGAGTCAGAGTGAGACCTTGTCTCTAAAAATAGCTGGGCATTGTAGCAGGTGCCTGTACTCCCAGCTACTTGGGAGATGGGGCATGAGAATCACTTAAGCCCAAGAATTTGAGGTTGCTGTGAGCTGTGACACCATGGCAATCTACTGGGGGCAACAAAGTGAGACCCTGTCTCCAAAAAAAAAAAAAAAAAAAGAAGATGAAGGATTTCTGATTGCCTAGAGGTTCAGGATCATTAAGGTGGATAACAGGCTGGTGTCGGTCATTAGGAATGGTCTCAGTATTACGTATGTCTCTCCGCCTCTGGGCAATGGTAAAAACGTACTTCACCAATCTGAAGTGGCACAGCCACGTGACCCGCTGTGGTGAATGAAATGGGGTGGCAGTGATGTGTCACCCCCAGACAGCCTGCAGAGCAGTGTGCCAGTGTGCGACTTTCCCCCGGCCCCGCAGGGGAAGCCCACTGAGATAGGCTATCACCACCTCAAGGACTGCCGGTGACCACAGTGGGCACAGCTATCTTGCTAACGCACGCTGTACACATACCACGGACGGGGAAAAAACGTCTGTGGCCGAATCCATTGATTGAGGTTTTGTTTTTCTGTTACACAGCACGACCCAGCCTATTCTTGTCTGACACAGACGAATTTCCCAGTCTTAAATTCATGCTCCCTATACTTCCTTGAGTTTCTCCTTTTTTCTGTATTATTAGGGAAGAAGTTCTTTTCATGAGCTCATATAAAGTAACAGGACTACATGCTCTACAATGCTCTGCCAATCTCTGCCGCTAATTTACCCTGACCACGAGAGCACTAAAACAACTGTGGCGTCAAAATTCTATTAACAAGAGAGCTAAAGCAGATGAAGCCTTTGTATGGTCAAGTCATGGAGAAAAGCCACACAAAACCCATTTTTCATTAATTCAACCATTTAACAGGTACACATTTTTTATTTCAGATTAATGGGACTGATCCCAAATGTACTGACTTTCTTTATATTTAGTTTCAATCACTGATGCTGCAAACCTGTTTTTTGCAACTATTGTATTCATTTAACTTTCTTAGTGTTACATTTTAGCAGGGTCTTAGAATCAGACAAATTTGATGTGTAAGATCTGGAGAAGCAGTTCAAACCCTCTGTCTAGAAAGGGCTCCTCCTGCCCCTCCTCTGAAGTGGCAGAACTAGACTTACCAGCCAAGGACAGCATTTTAATCAGATTAGAAAACGCTCCAGGTCACCAGAAATAAAATGAACAAATTAAAATAAGTGAGCACAAACTAGGCAGTTAGATGTTTTGTTGCAATTGTACCACTGGGATCTCTGTCGACTTTTTAACCCCTAAGCACAGTTTTAAGATCGTTCCCATTGATCATCAGTAATGCAAGAAGGAATAAAAAGGCAGCCCCAACTCACACAACATGACGTGAGAAGTTACTAACTTATCTATGATAATACCTGCTTTTCTTAATATTGTTTGGTGGACATAGAGAGGAGGAGGAAAAGGAATAAATACCAAAGATTAAAAGAGATTTTATAATCTAAAGAAGGGCGGCACGATGCAGGAGCAGTTCAGAGAACACAGGATGCCAACTGTGCCAGAGAGGGGGCGGGAAGTCACGGAATGAGAAACAAAGATTGCCCCACTCCAGCAGGTTTTAAAATTCTGCACTGCACCGTAACGCTCACTAACACTCCACCAAAGTCTCACCATTCCTATAGGGGCTTATCCTTTTCAGATTTTTTTTTTTAAACTGAAAACACAGCAGAGATGAGGAAGTGTCACCTAAGTGGAAAGTACTTCATCATGAAATAAACCATTTTCTTTCATACTATTTTGCCAAATTCCACTGCTCATCTTTTTTATGTCTCCCAAACAGGTAGCAGCAAATGAATTCCTTGGTGATGGACTACAGGACATAATGGCTTTCTTCTTAGTTTTTCTACCATGCACGTATTAATTATGGTTGGACACAGCAGATCAGAATGCATGTAAAGTAATTTAAAAAGCATATTTCTCAGATTCCACCCTCACTAAGGCCCCAGTACCTTATGCTCCCCTCGCCCCAGTCACTGCTATTGCCACCGTCCCAGGGGAGCACATGGGCAGCTGCCTGTGAAGCCGTCACAAAACAGCTGCTTAACTTACCACCCCCCAGATGCCTGTGCAGACTTGTGCCTCCTCACCCCTGCCATGGCTGGTGCCCCACAGCGCTCCTATATTTACTCAAATCAAACTGCTCATTCTGGAGCCCGGTGCAAACAGTTTACCCTCCACTCCTGCCCAGAAAGCTTCCCTGCCAGGCCAACCCCAAGTCCTCTCTTGACCACACACGGACACAGGCAGACAGTCACGCTGTGCATGCAGAGGAACAGGTAAAGGCCAGCTGGAGCCACTGTCTCACTCTGAAAATGATGCCCAAAGCACTTACCAGCACACCGCGGCAAATCAGCAGGGCGGTCTGCAGAGCATGCTTCAGGGATGGGAGACGTGGGAATCCCGCCAAGAACACCCTGCCTGGCTTAAAGCAGAAGCCAGAAAGTCCAGAGAGGCTTTCTCTCCACTCAAAATCTGCGTATTTCATAAGTGAGTGAATAATGCTTAGCTGTAAATATACACTAGACACTGAGGCCTGAAATATTTACTATCTGGCCCTTCACAGAAAAAAATCCACTGACTCCAGGTTTAGAACATAAAACAAATTCTCGTCACATCAAGTAGTGTCAACTGTCTCACGGCATGTGCAACAAAGACGTGATTAATGGGGGAAAAAAAAATCCCAGCTTTCAAATGGCTTACAAATAGATGTCATCCTCCCCCAGATGCTTGCACTGATGAAAAATCTTGATACCGGTGTCTAGGGAACAACAGCTACATACCTGCTTTGCCCTACTTTCCCAGTGACAGTTCCTGACTACACAGCCATGTCCCTGATATCCAACACAGGCCCATTCACCTGACATTTTCTCACCTCCAACCTTCCTGCTGGAAACAGCCTTCTCTGCATCCTTCAGGACCCTCACACCTTTCTTCCTTTGCCCTCAATTTGAGAATCCAGAGATTTATTCACTTCTGTCTTCCTCTTGAAGTTCAACTTCATATTTAGTTCATTCTGTCTTGCGCGTGTCTCTTCTGTACCCGCCTCTCCCTACCCGGAAGCTCTGTGAGGGAAGGGGCCAGATCACCTGCGACTATGCCGCCTTAACTAATACATTTTACTACACTCCCTCTTAGCCAAAAGGCCGAGAAACAATTTAACTAATACATTTTAAAAGTAAAAGTAGTCAAATATGATTGCTCCATGAACTATTTCATTCTGTATCTTCAAAATATTTGTGCGAGGGCCATAAAGTGAGACTCTGTCTCTACAAAAAAAAAAAACAACCAAGTATTTTCAACCTAGTTTGAGAAAGACAGGTTAGAAAAGACAGACATACAAATGTCTGTAGGTCCACCAGCAGAGGGAGGAAGGGGGAAGCGGGGGTAGCAAAAGCCTTGTTGGTAAGGGCCTGTCAGGGAGGAGGGAGAGCCCCCTGCACCAGCGGCTCTGGGGAGTGACAGCAGAGACGTGCATTGTCTCATGGGGTGGCTGTGGGTGTGGTTGGAGCCAAGAGGTTGATTAAGTGGGAAGTGTAGATTTACCCCATTGGTAACGAGAACCATGGGGTTTTAGAAGAATAGGGGAAGATAAGATTTATAGTTCAGAAAGTCACACTTTTGGGCTATGACATGGAAGATGGATTAGGGGCTCAGTATGGAAGTGGTAAGGAGCCTGACCAATTGGGATACTCCTGTTCCAGGTAAGAGGTTGGCCACACCATGGTGGGGCCAGAGGCAGCACAGGTAGGACTTGGCCTCCAGGTGCATGTGGTGGTCAGACCCCAAAGTCTAGAGCAGACTGCATCATACACCATTAACTGTGAAATGTACACATTCCCAGCCATGAGAAAGCCTCTCTGGACTTCTTAGGCCTATTTGAGGTTTAATTCTATCAAAGAACTAGATGAGATTATGAACATGCTTCAACTTTTTTTTTAATTGGAAAAAAGAAGGAATCTTTAAAAAATTCTCAGTGACACTGAAGGTGAAAATAAACCAGGGAGAAAGTATTTCAGAAGTTGCCAATTTTTATTGAGCCACTCAGTATCTCTTAGGCTAAGTTTTCTCAAAGTGGGCCTCAGACCATGCGGATTGGGTGCTTACAAAACACTGATGATTCCTCAACATAGCCCAGCTCATCCAATCAGTTGAGATAGGAAAACAGTTCCAGAGTAATTAAAAATAAGCTGGCAGAATATACCCAGAGATTCCTAACACTGTCTTTCGAATAGCATATATAGAATCTCAAAAAAGAAAACACAGTCATAAGCTATTTTATTGTGATACATTTTATAACTTTATAATAGCTTCACAGTTGTTAAAGGTTAAAAATAACAAAAATAAATTTCAGGTCAATGCAATGTTTGTGGAACCTTGCAAGCAGCCTTGGGAGCAAAGCTGGAACTCCCAGGTTTTAATTACCCCACTGATATCCACTGAGAACCCAGCCAGAGTGAGAGGGTAACCAGTGAACCCAGCAACCACCTAGGGCACGCTGACTATCAACAATGACAAGCAGAGATCACCCACATGAACAGGACACCTGGTTAACAGCCTTTCTGTTCACTGCTAAAAAACTCCTCTGAATCAGCCCGACTCTGTCTCCTCCCAAAATATTCCATCCTCTCATGGAACTGAGCTCCCAACAAGCAGGATGGAGAGCCTGCCTCCCTCTGGGCCACAGGATTCTCCTAGGATTACTGTCCTCTGTTTCACCAGAACACTTTTTCCCTTTCACTTCTCCATGCTTCCTCGCTCCGGGGACCCACAGGATACAAAGCTCAAACCAAGGTTCCCATGCAAAGAGGCCACAGAGAAGCCAAGGCTAACAGGATCACCTGCAGCAGCCCAGTTCTGCCTCTTTCTCTTCACCAGCCCTTTCTACTGTGCCCTGCCCTGCCACGTCCAGCAGCCAAAAGCCCAGTGTAGGTAGCACGGCCAACTCGGGGCCTGGCACTAAGAAACAAACACTCCCCAGGGAAAGAACTAAGTCTGCTACACAGAAATGTTTGATCAGCAGCAGGACGTGGCCGGCTCTACTGAAATACACCCTGGCACAACCGAATCAAACTTTGTAACCATGGACACCCAACATAGCCCGGCAGCTGTACACTCAGGGCCCAGCAACTCACAGTTCAAATTGAAGACATCGGTTTTTACATCACACTTAAGCTTCAAATCCTCTTTCAGTAGTCTTGGGGGTTGAGGGACTATTTTTTTCTTTTTTTTTGTAGAGACAGAGTTTCACTTTATTGCCCTCAGGTAGAGTGCCATGAAGTCACACGGCTCACAGCAACCTCTAACTCTTGGGCTTACGCGATTCTCTTGCCTCAGCCTCCCGAACAGCTGGGAGGCGCCCGCCACAACGCCCAGCTATTTTTTTGTTGTTGTTGTTGTTGTTGCAGTTTGGCCGGGGCTGGGTTTGAACCCGCCACCCTCGGCATATGGGGCCAGCGCCCTACTCACTGAGCCACAGGCGCTGCCCAGGACTATTATTAATAACTTTCTCTAGGAAGCATTTTAGTACTAATATTAAGACAACTATAACTGACCTAGATCTTAAGGTTATCTCATTTATTCCTTATGGAAACTCCACTGCAAGTATTGACAATTTACAGAAAAAGAAGCAGACTGAGAACAGTTAAGTGACCAGGCATTGCAGAACCTGTCAGTGGCAGGAAATGGACCTTAACTCGAGTGCTTTATGTAGTTAATACACTCCAGAGGGCTGTTTTAAAAAACTGCAAACAAAACCTATTTTTTATTTCTATTAACTGGAAAAAGAATCTCTAATAAAAAATTAGCATTAAAAAGTGTCAAAAGAGGCCAGAGACATAAACCAACTGGTTTTTCCAGCTGGTGCTCAGCCATATAGCACAGGCACGTGTGCACACACACACACACACACAAAGCAACGATGACACACAAGCTGGGGAATCTGCAGATGGGATGGGACCTGGGCACTGTTTACCTTAAATGCCCAGAAGGCATACTAATGCACAGCCAGGGTGGAGAGTCCCTGCATTTTAAAATTTTCCTGGCTTCCTCTACTCCATCCTTCTCCAAATGAAACACTCTGACCCATGTGTCAGTCAGGGAATAGGTGAGGTGGTGAGCTGCTTAGACCCCAGGTTGCTGAGGGTGCCACCACGGCAAGGCTGGTGTCAGCAGTGCTCACTCCGTGGACATGAGTAAGGGAGAGGCTGGTGCAGCTGCCGGCCTGTCCCTCCTTCCAAGACCACCCAGGGTCAGACTGCCTGAGGACTTCACACACCATCACCCTTAAGATGTACATCCTGGCCTCTGTATCTCTCCAAATTCTTCAAGAAATATGAAATTCTAATTTTTGGGGGGGGGGTCTAAGATGTAAGTGGCTAACCATTAGATATGGAAAAAAGTCCATTGAAAGTATATAGGTATAATGTGTAACACATGCTGTTTGTTGTGATTTTGTACATAATAACTGCTTTAAAGCAAACAGTTAAATCAGATGTTAACTGAATCGAATTATTATAGGAACTAAATTTAAGCCCACTTATTGAGCACCAAGTGCTATGGTGATAGCTTCAGGGACACAACACCTGACCTGAAATTTGTAGCATCTGAGAGGTAAGAAAATTAGGATCATCATCCTATAATATTGAGCCATTATTTATTGGGAAGAAGTCCATCATCACCTACCTATTCAACCAGATTAAATTAACAGGGAACTTGGTGTAGGTCCAGGCTAACTCTTCTCTTTCAGCAACTTCCAAAAATATGGTGAATTTCCTTAAACTACACATCTTTTTCCCTTCAAGTTGAGTAATTCTATTCTTGATAACAAAACACCCACCATTTTGACTTACTTGGGCCCCTGCAGCTGTTTCTCAGCTGTCTGAGCCAAGTGTATCCCTGAACTATTTGGTCTGCCCATCCTGTGCGTGGCCTCCTCCAGCTTCCGGGAAAACAGCTGGCCTAGCAGGCCACCATCCCACACTCTACAGAGCTTACCTGCAAGGGCAGGCTCGGCTAAGCAGGCAAAGTTTAAACCTCCCAGGACTGAATGTTAAGTACACTAGCTCTTTCTGTTTATCTGTTGTTAACAAACCACCCCACAACTTTGGGGCATAAAGGAACAGGCATTTACAGTCTTCCCAGAGTGTGTGGACTGAACATGGTGGTGGTCCTTTCTGTGAGGGTGCTCAGAGGGTGACAGGATAGAACATCCCAGATGGCTTTACTCATCTGCCTGACACTTTGGCAGGGACAGCTAGAGAGCTGGGACTTTTATGTGCTCCACTTCAGCTTCTTTACATGGTAGCTAGGTTCTCAAAGCATTTCTAAGAGGCCAGAAGTGGAAGCTGCCAGTTCTTTTAAAAACTAGGCATAAAATAAGCACAGCATCATCTCACCCCAATCACAAGGCCAACCCAGACTCCAGGGAAGGGGAAACAAACTCAGTCTCTTGGGGGTGGGACGTTAAAATATAATCTGTGGGGCGGCGCCTGTGGCTCAGTCAGTAAGGCGCCGGCCCCATATACTGAGGGTGGCGGGTTCAAACCTGGCCCCGGCCAAACTGCAACCAAAAAATAGCCAGGCATTGTGGCGGGCGCCTGTAGTCCCAGCTACTCGGGAGGCTGAGGCAAGAGAATCGCTTAAGCCCAGGAGTTGGAGGTTGCTGTGAGCTGTGTGAGGCCACGGCACTCTACCGAGGGCCATAAAGTGAGACTCTGTCTCTACAAAAAAATATATATATATGTATATATATATAATCTGTGGCCATTTTTGCTCTGCCACAGTTTCTCCCTTTTTAATTTAGGAAGGATATGCTGGTGTAATCTCAATCTTTAGTTTTAGGGCCAGACCTAAAATCCACTCCACATCAAAAGGTCATACAATCTTTTGGTCTGAAGCAAAGCACCTTGCAGGTTGGAGCTCACAGGGCTTAGGGGATGCTAAGTACATTTTCCCAATGGTCACTATGCCCTATCTATGATACGATGCTGTCAACAGTCACACACGTCTACATAATAGATACAATTATTTGTATTGAAAGAAAGTGAAAAACCAAGAGTCAACCCCAGTGCCATGGTGAAGATGGATCGTAAAGACATAAACTCCAGTCCTCGGCACCTGCCTGCCTGTGCTGTGTCTACAGCAGTGGTTCTCACCCCTCCTAACGCCATGACTCTTTAATATAGTTCTTCATGTGGTGACTGCCAACCATAAAATTATTTTCGTTGCTACTTCATAACTTTTTGCTACTGTTATGAATCATAATGTAAATATCTGATATGCGGGATGTATTTTCATTGTTATAAAGGGGTCACGACCCATAGGTTGAGAATCGCTGGTCTAGAGTATCTTGGCAGTGGCAGAGCGCAAGGTACAGAATTTGGAAGTTAAAACAGAAAGTGGCCTCCTAGCATTTGTGAGGTGACAATGACAGAAATGGGAGGCACCAGCCTTTTGTCTTTGCTCTGAAAACATGGATGCTTCATGAAGATGCTAACCTTCTTTTCTCAGGCTTCAGAGAGCCCAGTTCATTCCAGTTTCGTATGTACCAAGGCGCTGCCATATGATTTACAATCAGACGAGTAGATGGTTCCACGAGGTGACTGATCTAGGTGCCCCTCCTCTTCTTTGAACTCATCTTGGACCATGTCGCCCTCACTCACCCAGAGCATCTCTTTCTGTTCCCTGACACATGCTCCTCTTTTCCCAGCGCGGGACCTCTGGGCGACCAGCTGCTCCCACTTGCTGCTCTGCCCGCTACCAGCTCCTTCTGTGTTAGGCCTCAGCTTACAGCTGCTCCCGAGATGGAAGTCTCATCACCCTCTTCACGCAGGCCTCGCCAGTATTTCCTCTGTCTCAGCTTCCAGTTTACCTCCTTTGACATATTTGTGAAAATATGTTGGTATTTATCAGTATGTCTATCATTCAAACGGAGGAATCTTGGCAGATATGAAACTGCAATGAAATGAGCTACCTGAAGCCGGGGAAAAGAAAGCCTGTAAGCCCCATAAAGACAGCGGCCACGTCCGTCTTATTTAATACCCATGTCTCCAGAACTCTGCACACTACCTACATGCAAAAGGATTTGTCTTACTAACTTCTATGTTTATAGCAAGAGTGGAAATCGCCAACCTTTCTAGATTTATTATTCCTTTTAGTTGTAAGAGGAGAGGGCCGTATTAAATAATATTAATTTCCTCCCAGCAATACAACTGAATAGCTATCATCTACTCACTGGGGTTTGGGAATAAGTATTTATGTTTATTATTTAGTGAGAAAATTTATTATCCGTACAGACTGGTTTCTAGTCTCTGCTATCTAATAAAATTTAGTATTATGAAAACTTAACACACACTAAATCTGGAAAGAAAAACTTTCCATGATCTTATTTAGTAACACATTGACGATCTTAAAAGTATAACAAAGCCTATGTATCACACTTTATGGGGGCAAGACATGATTGCAAGAGGGACTTTACCTAACAATTGCAATCAGTGTAACCTGGCTTATTGTACCCTCAATGAATCCCCAACAATAAAAAAATAAAAATAAAAATAAAAAAAGTATAACAAAGCCTAATATGTGGGGGGTGGGTAGGGAATCTCAGAAATAATAACAGTTTTCTACTTTCCATAAATTTTTCCATTTGTCTTTTATACAAAGAATGATGTCCAAATCCATAACCCGCTGCAGCCCTAGTTTTGAAATAATTTGCTGACAATCTTATTTCAAGCACATCCAAAATTAGCAATTAATTCTTTACACATACTTTATTAATAGACTCCCAAAATTCAGAGATTAGATAAGGGAGAAGCACATTCAGTGTTAAGTTGGGAAAACAACTTAAACTGAAAAATAAAAACCTATAAAATGAAAAATAAATGATGCCTTTCAATATAATTATCATCAAACAAACATGATAATCAGTAAACTATTCACTCAATTCCTCATGCTTTTATCCTACTCAGCAAAATACACGGTTGGTATCTGCAATAACAAAACCATTGATAAAATTATTGATCTAGTATCCACCCCATAGCTTGATTTTCAATTTGGTTATCATAATTTATCAAGCTCTACAAGTTAATAGCAAAGGCTACTAGCTATGAGTTCTTTAAAATAATTCCTAATGTTAGCTAACATCACGCTAAAGGGTAACTTTTAGATTTATAAAAACTAGTTGCATTTAATAAAAACCAAAAATAACTTTTTAAGAAATACATAAAAAAAGGTAGCTATTACCAAAAAGTCACCTTAGTTTGGCCTTTAAAAAAGAAGAAAATAGGGTGGTGCCTATGGCTCAAGGGGTAGGGCGCCAGCCCCATATACCAGGGGTGGTGGGTTCAAGCCCAGCCCCAACCCAAAACTGCAAAAAAAAAAACAAACAAAAAGAAGAAGAAGAAAATAAACCACCAAAGCCTTCTAAATTCTTTTAACTTAAGGTCATAAAAATAAAAGTTGGTAGTCAAATGAATCATAAAATCCTTTTTATTGATTTTTTTTTTCATAGTTCTTCCATATCAGTACAGTAGAAAAACCATTAACCCTAAAAGGACAAGGACATAATCCAGATAGCAATAAAAAATAAGATGAACTAAAAATATGTTTTATGATATAAATTCAATGGTTGAATTTGCTGCATATCCAAACACAATCCCTAAACATCTGTGAAGAATTAACATCATCTTGTTCAGAGAGAAAAATAGCTAACATCCATAAAGCGTTAATAAGAGCCAGGCACTATGCTAAACAGCTGGTATATATTAACCCACCGGATTCTTACATCCAAGTCTTAGGAAAGTCTGATTCCAGAGGTGCTCCAAGAGAACAGGGGTGAAACATATGGGGGAGAAAGACAAAAAACCGATCATGCACTTTACTCAAAAACAAACAAACTACCCTACGTCTTCATCCTCAGCCTATTTATTCTTCCTTTGTAAACAATGACAACAAGCTTAGCTGAACACCTAAGCCTTGGCATATTCAAAACAGCAAATCAGAACAGGGAAGTGAGCTACTATCCTGTGAGCTACAAGGAGTGGTAAGTGGTAAGAGAAATGAAAAATAAAAGGTAAGTAGCAAACATCTTAAAGATCATAGTGGTTTAAGAACTTTAATGAAGAAGCAGTTTGTCATATATCTTATTAGGCCCCGAAAGGACTGTACTAGATAAATGCTTGGTTACATAAAGAAAGACTAGATCACACGATAACCCATGGCTGACGGGGATTCAAAACATCATTGGGATGTGCTTAGAATGTTCCGTTCAACAAGGTAGGAAAGACAGCAATAGAACAGTGTGACCCACTGGCCAATCTATGGGCAGTTCATCTGCAGGAGACTCCAGATGGCCAAGATTTATCTACAGTTAACACTCCCCTGTGCTGAGTGTAGCAGGAAGAACGGTGGTTTGGGCATCGGGCCACTTGATGTCCAACCTCGGCTATCACCTTCCTGTGTGCCCTTGGACAAGCTACCACACTTTCCTTTCCTCCTTAAAAAAATGAGAAGTGGGCCCAGGTAACCTTTACAATCCTTTTCATTTTTAACCATTCTACTCCAAGTACTGTAAGGAACAAACAGCTTGTTACTACTTCTCCAAAATTCATGGAAATTTGACAACTGGCCAACACTTTCAAGTAGTGGAATTTTCAAAAGCCACAAAAATGCGCTCAGTTAATATTTACCGCAGGGAGACACTTCAGTTACCTGGACAAAACTGGGGGTGGCAGACAAGACGTAACAGGATGGACTGGTCTTGCCATGGCTAGGACCGAAATTTCACTTTCACTCAATTCTTGCAGTTGGAAACTGAGAAAATTAATCCTTTGCTTTCTAAGCTATTTTGGAAGATAAGAGCTTTTATATATACTTTGCAAACATTTAGCCTGAACAGTCTGTTGCACGCAGGTATTGTACAACCTCCTTGGAATAGAAATGTATTCTATTCCATAGACTATTCTGTGTGGACCTCTGAGCCGTAAAAGGACACCCGACACCTCCCACCTCCAGCAGGAGGCACCACATAAACAGGGTAGATAAAGAGTGGGAGGGTGATGAAGGAAGAACAGGTGAAAATAAACGCCCCAAATGAGTATTTACAGCAGGGTTATTAACTACACCCAGATTCAGGTTGTCAGTAGCATTATTCTCTTAATTGTTCCCATCCCCGACTGTCAGAATCCCTGGGCTGCTACCTCAGTATCACACCTCCCCCCAACCGATGAATCCACTCTGGCCATGGATCCCCTTAACGGGCCGGATAATCGACACCAGTGCAATTCTTCCTATTTAATCTGCATTATCCTTGATAGTTTCTGTTCCACTAAGAGTTCAACTTGTTAACTGGCAGAAATACCCCTAAATTAAAATAAAATAAAAACTGATGACTAGTGGCTTGCGCAGAGGTTAATACTCAATCCTTTCTACCCTCCAGAACCCTTTAAACACCATTCTGAAGGCAGGGTGGGAAATGAAAAAGGCTTGAAAATAACTCGCAAGAACCTAGAATGCTTTTCCCAGAGTTTTAAAGCAACGACTTACCAAATCTTCGATTCCTGTTCTATAAATACTGTTCGATCCCTTTGCCTCTAACCCCCAACACACCCCACACCTCCCACTTTCTTCCTCCACCCTGCCCCCCGTCAGACAGATCTTCCTGCATCTGTTTTGCTTGGCAACACATGCCAGCATTCCAACAGATGTCACCTGGCCACTAACAGAAGATTGCAACATATCAGGCAAAATAAGAAACCTGCTCAAAAGGAAAGATGATCTCCAGTGAGTTTCTGTTAGTGAACTTGAATTGCAGGGTTCAGGCTTGGTACGGAAAGCAGCTCTGAACTGCTTAATGCCAAACCCTGCCCGACCCCTGCATGGTCATAAAGCTGTAAGAACAACCCCAGGAGCACGCCCTGTCCCCCAAGCACGGAACCTCCCCCACAAGCCTTAATCGGTCGGCTCAAAGAAACCTGAGGACAAACTGGCAGTGGCCACTTTGTGATGACTGTGGGGCTTCAGTACAAGGTATCAGGCCTGTTTTTTCCCTTTGTTTAAATCCATGTCATGAGGGAAATTTGCAGAAGCTGAGGCAAAGGAGTTTACCTACTTCCTCAGCAGCAACTTAAAAGTCTCTCCTTGACTCCATCTGTGTCTTCTCCCTGAACAGAGATTGTGTCTGCCCACCCTTTAAGCCCTCAGCCCATCAGGGAAACACCTGCTGAACTAAGGGGTGAAAAGAAACCAAAATATTTCACCCCAAAATATATTTCTTTCACATACTGAGATGGCTGTTCAGAGGCCTGCCAGGTGAAATGGCAAAGCTGTCTTTTGTGGGGGGACACACACATCTGCTGAGATTCTGTGCTGACACAGCCAGGCTTTCTCAGGAGGCCTTTCTTTGCTGGGATCTAAGAAAGATTAACCGAGAGTCTTGACATCTTTAAAGGTCTGCAAGAAACCCCGCCCTGAGGGCTGCTACCTGAGAGGTTTCCACTACATCAAAAGCCCACCTGTATTAGCCAGGGCCCCTCTGGCCGCCTCTCATAATCTGTCTTGCCACAACCTGTTTTGGGCCATGCTCTGAGGGCCCCCAATCTTTCTGTAACGTTGTGAGGGTAGATGAAGGGAGCCCCCAAAATACACACACATTTAAGGAAGGAAAAAAACTTATTAAAATTGTAATAAAGTCACATTTGACATCTGCATTTATATGAGATACAAGATACAATATGCCAGATAAATGTTATTGGTATATATATTGAGTATTGTAATTTCAATGCAGGTTTTTCCTTTCTTAAAATTTGTATAGATTTGGGGGGTACCTTCTGTATAAGCTTCTGCATCCCCTTGGGAGGCCTAGGATATTCACTCTGTGGTTTCCCCATATGCATGTTAATTAATTTCCATGCCGTTTCTCCTATTAATCTGCCTTTTGCCGGTTGGTATTTTCAGCAAGCCTTCAGAGGATGAAGGGGAAATTCTCTCTTGAGAATTTTTATGCCCATGGGGGCATAAAACAATGACCTCAGAAACTAAGGGGAAGAGATGCAAAAACCCTGCACCCAGAAAACACTTCTGAAGGGCCTTTGGAGGCCCTGCCTCTCTGGGGGTGAAGCTTGCAGGATAAATGAGCTATTTTAGCAGCTCTGTATCTGCTTTACAGCCCACACAGTATTCATCAATGGACAATATGCCTTATAATAAATGCAATCTGCAAATCAGAAGCAGACTCTCTGGTGCAAAAGTGCAAAAATATATCCACCCACGCCCTGGCATGACACGGCAGCAGATAGCATCTTGAAATAACACTTCCTTAAGAAGCATAAAAGCCTTACATTTTCTAGGCACTGCAACATGAAAATGACAGGCTAAGTACTCAGGGGAAGATGAACCCCCGAGACAATCCATGGTTATATCCCTGGTATTGGAGCAATAAATGGGAGGGGCAGGCTCTGCCGCCCTCTAAGGCAACTCCACTTCAGCAGGGGCCTCTCCCTGCCAGGCTTCCAGCTCCTGCCTCGCCCTCCATCCTGCACAGTGTGATCTGCAAAAACAAAACAGGACCTCACGACACCTGTGCTCAAGCCCCTTGTGTGGCCCTTCAATTCCACATCCTGCACGGCAGCCCTGTGCAATCTGCCTTCCCCAGGATGGCTCTCTCTTCACAAACTCTCTGTCCCATCCTAGCACACCCAAGGCCTCCTATTCTGCAAGCACACTTGGCACGCAAGACCTCTGCAACTGCTTTCTCCCTGTCCAGAAGAATCCCCTCCTAGCTCTCCACACGGCCTGCTTGTCACCATTCAGGGAGGCCTTCCGGGACCACGCTCCATACCCCACTTCCCTGCCATTCTCTGAGACACGATCATCTATCTCACAGTAAGCTTTACACATTAATTCTCTTCATCTGTCTCCTTATCACCAGAATGGAAGGTGCACAAGGGCGGAAGTTTTGTTTTGTTCACCCAGAACTTAGAATCTTGCCTGGAACACAGGGAGAGCTCACTGAATTCAAGTAATCAATGTGGATCACCTTATCTGGTAGTGACATCACAAGATGTCTTATCAGTCTCTGGACAGCCCACCTGGAGAGCTCCACTCATTCATTCAAGCAGCAGCGAAGTTCCACCTGTGAGAAAGGTGGTTCTAGATAAGGTTTAAGTATGAAGGCTGCCTCCCACAGCCAGAAGCACACAGCTTTATCCCTCAACATCAGCTCTGTCTAGAATACTCCCACAAAACAGACAATAAAGTGAAGATCATCAATACGCAGACCATCTAGCTTTTCTCTGTTCTATGCCCAGGATATAAACTTTAGGTACAGAATTGTATTTTTCCTTCACTGCCTCAGTTTTTCAAATTAGGACTTTTCTTCAAAACAAAGGCAACAGCACAAGTGTGTACACACTGGAAGGCAGAATATATTTTTCTACATAAAAAACTCCACACGACCTTCTTCCAAAACATTCCTAATTACTTAAGTAATTTAACCTAAGTGCTTGGTTTAAAAAGACTCCAACCCACGCCCCTCAGGTTAAGGTTTTTCTAGATTTAGCAACTGAGGACTTCTGACTCTCCAAGATAATATTTTTGTCTCTTTCTATATTATAAACTGTATCGTTCACTAGTCATGCCTACCTTTGGCTTCCAGACGCTCTTAGAATGACCTTGGCAAGATTTCTGAGGTGTCATGGTCAACATATACCTGATCATGCCTGTGGCCACCAATGGTTCTGCCAATTAGGACAATGGTGTAGTTTACTAATTTTTTCTCAATGTTCTTCTGTTTAGACCAGAAGTTCTCTGAGAATAGTAAACCATTAAAGGAAATGGGCCATGCTTATGTTACATATAACTCAATAATTATCTCTCATTTGTGTGCAATTCCTCTTTCTGAAGTAAAAGAAATAGCTCCTTAAGGATATGGACAGATCCTGTATCCTCCAAATTGTAGGTATTCTTCACAGGTTGAAAATGTTCTTATAAAGTAAAACACCTCTCTGCCAAGAGAAAGCAAACACTCGTTCAGTGGTCCTGCTAGAAATGGAAGTCTCAAGTTCTTTGGGACTTGTTCCTTGTTATAGTTTTGTGAGAGATTCTAGCATTACTCCTTAAGGTAACGTGTCTTTATGTAAAGTGTAATAGGGTTTTTAAGTACTTGGTTTTAAAATGTGAATAATTTTCTGTAGATTATAAATTAATCCGCAAATGAAGTGTCAATCTGAACGCAGGAGATTAATACCTAACAATTACAATTGGTACATTCTGAAGTACTTAAATTATGTTAACTTCAGAAAGCACAGTCTCCCTAGAGTTCTCATAAGCAAAAAATAATGATAACGTAAATTTACTAACTGACCTAATCTAGATATATATTGGCTGAAATTAAAATTTTAAAGTTTAAAATACTGGTTGACAAATACATTGAAGAAAAGATTAAAAGCATTCATTTTTCAAAAGGCTTAATGGCTTAGATCCGGACATAACTGTACACCAAATTATTTTAATAGTAGCCAGTAATCTTGAAAAGATTTCTTTCCATCAGTGTTCTTCGTAACTTTATGAAAAGCAAGAGAATAAAAACCTTTTTATTTAAAAAGATCTTTTACTTTAAAAACAGAGAATAAAAATCTTTTTTAAAAGCTTCTGCTTCTATTTGAATTTCATCTGAATTAACTCTAACATTTTCAAACATAAGAATTTTGGCATATATAATTGGCCTTCTCATGTTTAAAAATTTAATACTCACATGTTTAAAAATGACCCCAACATCCAATCTACGAATACAACCACCAGCAATTTGGGTATACTATTTTTTAACCACAAAGTGTCCAATTTTATGCACTGTGAGTTGTTTCGTATTTTTATAATGCAAATGTATGGTGAAGAAACTTGGGAGTTGGACGGTTTTGTCTCTAATTTTACTCCCTTTGTGTGACTCACCTACACACATTCACTTCCCAACACAGCACTGGGACAGTCAGGAGGGTGAGAAACCCTCAGTGTTGCTCTAGTATTTACTAGAATTTTTACTACATAGACATGAATCCATCAGCCAAAATACGTAATTACAGACACTGAGAAGATATATTATATGAAAAACTCCCATTAATCACTAAGAAAAACATCTGTTGTTTTCCTCATTTTATTTTATTCATGGTTCAGAAATTAAATAGTTTTATATGGCTGAGTCTGTTCAACTTTTCTGATTTCCTTTTCTCCTTCCAAAGTTAGGAATTTAGCATCCTTTGCAAATACGATGCTCAATTTTAACCGCTTTTTATTCCATGATGTGAAACATTTTATATGAAATTATCTCCATCTTAATTTAGAGCTTGGTTTAGGTAGTAGAACCAATGTTATGAATTTTTTCCTGATAATTATATCTGCACTTGGTTGAATACAATATATATGAATGGTGTAAATGTAGGTTGTATTTCCTTATTTTTTGTTAAATCTAGATGTATACGATATTTAAGTGGATAGACTTACAGAATTAATATAATTCCACCCATACCATAATGGAAAGAATCGGCATTTTCATTATCATTTCAAACAAAAAGAAATGCAGAACAGTGTAAAGAATATTAATTTCGATAGTTCTTCAGGATAAATTCTCCACTGTATATATAAACAGCTAATAATGTCAAGCACCATAAAGAAAGCTTACTCATCCTCTGACTTATGAGCCTACAACGTGATAATATAATGAAAGTGACAGTCATCTTTCTTTCCCAGGTCTCGGCTACCACCATTCAAAGGCAGGAACTGTGTCTATTTCTCTGTCCTGAGCCTGGCCCAGGCAGGTGCCCCAGAACAGGGGTGTGGAAGGCTGGCTGGCTGGCCAGGAAGGAATTTATTCAATTCTATATTTGTTGGAAAAGAGGATGGTTTTATGATGAAAACCACACCCAAAATTTCTTCAGTGACATTTCACATTAAAAAAAAACAACAAACAATTTGTTGAAACTTTGCTAATCATCAACAGGGCAATTTCTGGGCAAATATGGTCACTGCATCCCAGTGGTCACTTCCTCAGTCATTCTTCTGATGACCCCCGACCCCCAAAGCCACTGATACAAATCTGATCATCTTTCCGGATTCAGTTGCAGTCTTGCCCCTCTGTGACGTCACTCCTGTCCCTCACAGCCTGTGCGTAAGCAATCTGTCACCTGCTGCCTTTGCTGGGCATCTGCCCTTGCTTGGTCCCTGCTATCAGGTATAAAGGCTCTGCTGGATAGGCCTCACC
Organism: Nycticebus coucang; assembly: GCF_027406575.1. NCBI lineage: Eukaryota > Metazoa > Chordata > Mammalia > Primates > Lorisidae > Nycticebus > Nycticebus coucang. The sequence continues at coordinate 54,331,538 of NC_069798.1, read as the reverse complement.
TCAGCTGTTTAGTCTGTGTGCAGAAGTGAAAGCTCTAGAAACCACGCTCCCCAAAATGTCTCTATTTCCAACATCAAGAAAAACAGCCCTTCAGAAGCAGTAGTTATTCAAAAATAATTTCACACTTGAGAGATAAAAAGAATATCACTGCAAAAGAATCTCTCAGGTTTGATTAATGGGAACAGAACTACAGTTAGAAGGAGTTAAGTTCCAGTATTTGATAGCACAACGGGGCAACTAGAGTTAAAATTTATTCTATTTCAAAAAATATATACAAGATCTGCAATATTCCCAACACAAAGAAATGATACGTGCTTGAGGGGATGGATTCCGAATTACCCTGATTTGACTGTAACACATAGTATGTATTCATGTCTCAAAATATCACATGTACCCTACAAACGTGTACCACTATTATTATCAATACTTATAAAGTAAAGCTGTTTCCTCATTTTTAAAATGAAAGGAACTGGCCTACATAATTTTCACAGCTCTGTAAGTCTATGAATTTAAAATTAAAAAATGATCACTGCGTACTCGCCGGAGGAGCATAACACAGCGCTGCAGACTGCAGGAGGGTCGCTTGCTAATACAACTTCAACCGAGGGGACAAGCAGGCCACCGGCACACCAAGTCCTCACAGTACTGTGGCCTTGCCTTCTGCACCCACTGAGAATTCTGAAGTGTATAACACTGTTTCAGGAGTTTTTAAAGGCATGGTAATGTGTGTAACACTATCTCAGGATTTTTAAAAAGCAAAACCTCTACTGCAGCGGTTCGTGACCCCCTTTTTTTTTTTTTTTGTAGACACAGAGTCTCACTTTATCATCCTCAGTAGAGTGCCGTGGCATCACACAGCTCACAGCAACCTCCAACTCCTGGGCTTAAGCGATTCTCTTGCCTCAGCCTCCCGAGTAGCTGGGACTACAGGCGCCCACCACAACGCCCAGCTATTTTTTGGTTTGCAGTTCAGCCGGGGCCGGGTTTGAACTCGCCACCCTCGGTATACGGGGCCGGCGCCCTACCGACTGAGCCACAGGCACCGCCCTCATGACCCCTTTTTAACAATGAAAATACGTTGTGACATTAAGAAGGTTGAGAACCACTGCTGTACAGTCAAGAGGTTTAAATCGACTTAAATGTTAAAACAAAATTAAAACATTTAAAGTTATATTACAACTTAGTATCTCCTTTTTTCAAGTGGAAAGTCTAATCAGTAAGACGCCATTAAACAGACACTTTGCTTGTGCCTCCTAACTCACCGGGAAGACAAAATACAAAAGAGCCCTGTGCTGTGCTGTTAGCTTACGCTGTTCAACTGGGGCTAATTCCTTTGGAAAGTCAGAAAGAGATGTTAGCTCTGCATGTTAACTTTTAGCCCAAACAACTCCAGGATTTGAAAAAGTGCTAGATTGTTTGACTGGAGATTAATATACACATTTCAATATTTCTGTTCTACCTGAAGTTTTCTATTCAACTAGATTTTTAATATTTGGACCAAAACAATCCCTCCCCCATGAAATAAATACCTAGTAACGTATTTTAAAAGAATATGAGGAAAACTCAAGAAATATGATTTATTCATCATGAAGCTTTAAAGTGGCAATGCCATTAAATATATTTTAAAAGTTTACCTGTTCTTGATTGACCTATAGGAAGAAAAAGAAACTGTAATCTATGGGAATCTATTGGAACCACCAATTACTTCACACGTCTCGTAACATCCTCAGCCCATCTCAGACGCCCAAAGAAAGAAATAAGTGAGATGCTGTGGGTTGAAAGCAGATTTCTCAAAGTTTTTAGATGGGGAAGTAAAAGCCACTTGACTCACTGCTGTGAGCTTTTATACAAAAGGGTGTATAAACTCCAGGAACCTGTTGAAAGGCAGACTTGCATGGAGAAATTCCGGTCTCTTGCTACCTGAAGAAATCTCTGTTCAGCTTCCTGAGTACATGGCATAATACTTAACATTAAGATAACACAGCAAGGTGTAGGGTTTGTAGGTAGGTTGGGCAGGCACATCAAAGAATGGATACAAAGTATTTGAATATCAAAGTGTAGCAACCATGGCCAAGCCTGAGCAAGCAAGGCCCCTCCTACCAGCTCAATTCAGCTACTTTCATTTTATTTCCTTCACAAGGAGATTTAAGTACTTTCCACAACAGTGTCAGGACACTCAGTGGTTCTAAAATGATCAGGGTATAAAAAGAAGGCGTCTTGAAATTCAATCTACTCCATCCTCCATCCTGAAAACTCAACTTCCTGTCAAAATGTGGTGATGCCTAGAGACCAGGAGGGTGTCCGTTCGGGACAGAGCACAGAACCAGCCAGGACATCGGGGACTTAGGTTCCAGCCCACTCACATCAGGCCACCTGTCTCCCTTGCTCATGTATCCTGCTCTGTATCCTAGCCTGCCCAACCACAGTAGAGTAATCTAGAGATTCAAGAGGGAAACTAACTCCAGCGAGAACATTATGCATTCATATGTACACTGATTAAAGATTTATAAAAATCTTTCAATAATCTCCAGTTGCCCAGAATTGCACAACCATTTTGAATACCTACATTGCCAATATTTGCAACTCTCCTTTTGGCTTTTAAAAATTTTTAACTAAAAAAAAAAAAATCAAAGGTGCATACAAGTCTTTGACTTTACCAAATAAAAGCAAAATAAAATGTATACAAATTAAAAAAAATTTTTTTAACTCATAGCCAGGCGTTGTGGTGGGTGCCTTATAGTTCCAGCTACTGGGAGGCTGAGGTAAGAGAATCGCCTAAGCCCAAGAGCTGGAGGTTGCTGTGAGCTGTGACATGACAGCACTCTACAGAGGGCGATGGAGTGAAACTCCATCTCTTAAAAGAAAAAAAAAATTTTTTTTTTTTTTTAAATTCAGAGGAGTAGGGCATACACAGCAGGTGGACTGTTTTGGTGCCCTCTCTCATGCAGGATACGAACTACTATGCTGCTTGGTGTAAATTAAGGAAACTACAGACAGGATAATAAACTGAATAATCACTAGCTAATTCTGCACTGGGTTTCCCATGCTTTTTTTCGTGTTTACAAAAGAAATTTAGACATAAATTTTGGTATCCATACATGGAAACATTTTAAATACTATGAATTTCTTGCCTTTCCCCATTATTTCAAATGTCTTGGTAGTATAATTAAGAATCAGAAAGGTAATTGTATTTAGGATAACTAATATATCTCAACTGTAATGATATACAGTTAATTATTATTAAAAAATTTGCTTGATAATTGCAAGTTGCAAAAGTAGTATTACCATTTAGATTAGAAACATCCATCGAGTATACAGAAACCATCAACTATATAGAAATATCCAACCTTATCACACCTTAAGATAATTTTTTCATGGAATAATTTTTTTCTGGTACTGTGAACTTCTACGTAGAGATAGCAAATTTCTTAATATACATAAATTTGGAGATTTATTTCAATGATAGGAACTTTGCCTCCAGGCTTAGCCAAGAGAAGCAGTTGCAATATTTACAAAACCCTCTAAAAGGCAGTATCTAACACATATTCCAAAATATCTGATTTTTAAATCACACAATGTGAAAATTTTGTACAGACAACACAATATTGCTTCTCAAAAGCCTCAGTTTATATGGAATACAAGTAAATGTAACCACTAGAAACGTTACAGCGAAATGACATGGTAAAAAATATAACATGTCCAAAATGCCAGCCAAATGTTTTAAGGTTTCAACAATCAACGCAGTAAACATAATTAAAGGTCTTTTTCTACAACATCTAACCAACAAATAATTCTTTTCAAATTCTCTGTTTGATGTTAGGGACAAAATGGGAAAATGCAATGACAGCAGAAAGCTAGCTATTAAAGTAAACATTTCAAGGTATGGCATAAAATGCACGCTGGCCTTGTGTTAAATGCCATGCTGATCAAAAAAATGACCAGTTAACCTAATTAGCCTCCAGGGGAAAGACAAATATCATAGACATTCGGTTCACAAAGCAGGTCTGTCCACGGATGTCACCTAATTTAAACCTACCTCTGAACATTTGTGCTGGACATTTTTATCCTCATTTTTACTGATGAGGGAAGAGGCTTAGAGAGGGAGTCTAACTACTCCAGGAATCAAAGCCAGTAAAGTGCTAGGCTGGCTCTTCAGGTCCCGAAAGTTGCCTTCCGTCTCTCACGCCAGGTCTTCAAAGCAACAAATGGAGTTACCATCTCTAAACTTTCAGCAAAAACGTCTCATCGCAAAAGCATTAAATTGCTTTGTGGCTTAACACATGCTTTTTAACTGCACAAGGACATTTTATTTATTTATATGTTATATATATACATACATTCTCATTATATATACATACACGTATGCATTCTCATTGTACCATGTACACGCGTGAAGTTAACACACGGTAACGACAATGTTATGCGCCTTCACCTCAAATGCTGAAATGATGCTATTTCAAACAATAGTTAGGAAGGCCAAGGGAGATGACGCCGTCACACAAGGACGTAAATGGAAGCCTTCTTCAAATTGTGAACTGCCACAGACATGTGAGCTGCCAATGATTTACAAGTCCACCCTGTGCGCTGTCTATACAACTTTTTAAAACATCCCTGGAAATAGCTGAAATTTTAAGTCATATAACATTAGGTTACGCTCACATGTGACCACAGTAAGAGAGATGAACTATAACCAAGAGAAAAAAAATTTATGGATTACAATCAGAACCTAAACCCATGAAAAAAACACTTCTTCTTTTTCTTACCTTTTGCTATGCTTTGTTTTCAAACAAAAGGGGTAGTTAACACATTTGATATTCATCGAGTTATTTTTTATTTTTATTTATTTTTTTATATTTATTTTTTTAATTAAATCATAGCTGTGTACATTTGTGTACATTGATATATTCATGGGGCATCATTTACTAGCTTCACAGACCGTTTACCAAGTTTCACATATACCCTTGTAAGATGCACCGCTGGTGTAATCCCACCAATCCCCTTCCCTCTGGAGTTATTTTTTTAGGGTAAAAAAGAGACAGCAACAAATACTGAGAAAAATTTTCTATATATTAAAAACATTTTCTGTGAAAGCGAATAAAAATTTCTCCAAATGAATATAATTTGAATATCCTATTGTTCCATGAACTCAGTTTTTTTTTATTATAAAAGGTTACCACACTACTTCTGTGACGTGTATGTCCGCTGAGAGAACACAGAAAAAAGTTCACAGAGCCCAGGGGTGGAAGTCAAGAAGGAAATATTCTTTTCCCTTTAGTAGTAGGTGTTAGAATTCTTGTTTTTGTTCCCTGTGGGCTCTTCTCCCTCTGTTTACTTTACAAACTCTGTGTCAGCAAGAAAGTGAGATAGTCCCTGAAACTTTCCAAGCAGCTAGTGTAATGTTACATACACAGCAGACCTTAAACGCTTCATTACATTAATGGGATTAGAAAACTGGCTCATCAACCTTGTGCAACACAGAGTATACCAGTTAATATGCACAAAACGGTGTTCGAAGGGGGGCACAAATGCTGGTATATAAATGTTGGCCCAACTTCCTCTGAGAAATTCTAACGCAGTTAAGAAGCTCAACCAAACCAAATAACCCAAAAACCAATTTAAGAAAATGGCTCACTTTAAATTACTAATAAAGACACAGACTGAAGTGATAAGTTCGAAGATTTCTGAAATACTTTCTTAACTGATTATAAGCACTAATTCTCCTTTATTGATGCTGACAGACCAGGTAGGAAATCTGCCATCAATCACAAGGGGCTCCCCTGTATTTTTTCTAAGAATTTAGCTGTTTAACGTTTTTTTGGAGTCATGTTACATTTTAGATTTAGTCACGGCAGGATGTTTAGGAGGCACATATAAAAGTACTCAACAGCTTAACCTTGTATTTAAGGTCTCAGGCATAGCTAATGAAATACGAGCACATCTGTCACAGGAATCCTGCGTGGTATTCCCTATCAAGATTTTCTGTAACATTCAAACACCAAACTGTAATCGACTGTGCAAATTCTTCATGTAAACTTAAAAAATATCCAAAGCCCTTCTGACCAAAGCAGCAGATATTTGAAACGCCAAAAAAACTTGGTGGCAACCAGACTGTAGCTGCCTAAGTGAATGTTTTCCTTCAAGATAAATAAGGCCATGGCAGCTGCTGCCTACACTTAACACCCTGTCCATATGAAACGCACACAAAGTCACTGAATGGAGCAGACGGTTTTGTTATAGACCAGTTTTAGTTTTGTTTTTTTAAAGGAAAAAAAAAAAAAGCTTTTGCTTAAAAGAAAACCTGCCTACTAACCATGTACTAATTTATGTATGTATATAAAAATACAAACATATGAAAACACAAAATACTATCACTAGATGGAACTTACTTGCCAAGAAAAGGTCTTTGTGCCAGAATTTGTATTTCCAAATTTGTAGGAATTTGTTTTCTACTCCGTAGTCCTTGCAAGTTACAACAGACTTTGTAAGGTGCCGGTCATTTTTAAGTATATACTATTTGCTTGCTAATTACATTAGAAATTTCAAACCTAAGGAGATTCTGATTATATAAATCCATTTTCCCCTCTACATCTGAATTGCAAAATGATTTTAACGTCTGGTAATGTAACTGAATAGTTTCATCAAAACTTCAGGAAATACATTTTTGTCAATCCTCCTGTGATAGGCAGTCCTAGTTCAGCATGAAATTGTGCTGCCGAAGAAAAGCTTACAACTGTCATGATGGCAATTTCTTAGAGCAGGGTTACATATGATGATAGTAACAAAACTATATGAAAATTTGTACCTTTGTACAATTAGTATGGGGTCAGATCAAAACAAAGTGCTTACCCATTTCTTAATAAGAGAGTTTGAGGTAATAAAGGACATATGAAAGAAAAAAGAAGAAAATCACATTTGCATTTGGCACCTGATAATACTTTCAAAATGGTGAAAGCCCACGACAGAACAATGAAATAGTTTATTTGAATGCTGTCTGATATTTCTGAACACCAAGCAATAAAAATACAATTCTACAGTAGTATTCAGCCACTCACTTTCAAAGTCACCATTTGCAAGTGAATCTAGGCAAAAGGTCCCATAGATACTTCATTATCATATCCTTAAACTGGTAATCACATGAGATTCGGGGGTGGGAGGGAGGAAAATATCCAATGCAAAATATAAGGTACTTGCTCTTTTAAGAAAACACTCAATGGCTAGTGATTACCAGTAAAAAAAAAAAAACACACACACACACAAAAAAACCTAACTGATTAAATTTTCATCCCACTCTAAACTATGAAAGCTGCAGAGTCATCAAATGCATGGTGGAGCCTGCAGCTGTCTTCCTGTACCCCATTCCACTGGAAGAGCGTGCTCAAGAATACAGGAGCAGCAAGAGCTGGAATCTGTGCTAAGATGTCTATTTCCACAGCTGGAGACAGAACACTTACTATTCTATATACAGCATCCCTGGCTTAGACACTCAAGTGGGCAGTGTTAAATTGCACCCCACACCATCTGACCACTAACAGTCCCCACAGCCTTGGTTCATAAGCCAATCTGTTTCAAAAACACATACCTTACTGTCCCACAAGTGACAACTACTCTTGTTCAGTATCGCTTAATGGAACAAAATACAAAGGCAAATTACATAATGAGGACTGGTCCCTGCAGCAAAAGGGTCATGAAGAATGAATCAAACTTTACATACAAGTATTTTAATTATTAAGAAACTAAATTCAAATCCTTTGCAATAGCGTCGCCTTTATCAGAACTGATTGTTTTTTTTTTTTTGTAGAGACAGAGTCTCACTGTACCGCCCTCGGTAGAGTGCCGTGGTGTCACACGGCTCACAGCAACCTCTAACTCTTGGGCTTACAGGATTCTCTTGCCTCAGCCTCCCGAGCAACTGGGACTTACAGGCACCCGCCACAACGTCCGGCTATTTTTTTGTTGCAGTTTGGCCGGGGCCGGGTTTGAACCAACCACCCTCGGCATATGGGGCTGGCGCCCTACTCACTGAGCCACAGGCGCCGCCCATTGTTTTTAAAGGAAAGTGCTGCCACGGGCTGTATTTGCAGGCAGCTTTTTAATGCATTTCCAACATCAACAGGCTGTGGCACTGACTTGGTTTCTGGCACATTAAAGCAATACATTTTTTAAATTCTTTTATTCAGAAGGACATAAAAAAAAAGGGAGGAGGTGTGTGTTTTGCTTGGATTTCCCATATAAACAAAGCTCTTGACTCTAAGAACCTAAACAAAAGACATTTTCGGAGCTAACTAACTAGTTTCGTGGCCTTCTACCAAAAGCTGGACCACAAGTCGTCCCATAACGCAACCAAACAATAAGCTCCACTGGCCTGAAGCAGGGAAATCCCCCAGATCACCGGGTGAAGCTTGTTTTAATCGAGCTGCAGCCTAAGCTTTCTGGGTTGAAATCAGTCCTTTCTCACACGATAAACACGCTGCCCACTCACCGGGGTGTTGGCTCCCGCAGAAGCGGGGCTGTCGGCATCCTCGTCCTTGGGTTTCTGGGGAGCTTCCTCCGGGCCCCGAGTTACCAGAATTCTGAAATGCTGCTGGCCCACGTTTTGATCTTGCCTGATCTTAAACGTGCAGCCTGGACCCTGCGGAGTTCTCTCCACGGAATTCGTCCTGCGGATTTCGGGGACCACCCTGCCGGCCCGAGGCAGCGTCTCGGGGGGTCCTAGGTCTTCCGTGGGGCTCGCTCGCTCAGTTCGGGGCTGGGTCGGGTAGGAGGTGCTCCTCTCAAGCCGAATGCGGGGATACCTCACCAACCTGTCACCCTTCGTGCCAGTGAAGCCAAAGTTGAGGTCGCTGCCCAGCCCCGGAGCGCCCTGTTGGGGCTGCTGCAGCTGGAAGACAAAGCAGCGCTTCCCGGAGCTTCCAGAAGCATCTGGAACGTGCTGCAGCGACCAGCGCCGGGGCTCAGGCGCGGCGGGGCCGGCCTGCCCGTCGGGGCCGAAGGGCAGCAGCCTCACCTGGCGCACATCAGCGCTGGAGGCGCGGTGCTGGACGCGCAGCCCCGGCCTGGCCTCCTCGGAGCCGTCCCACGGGCCCGGGCCCCGCACGCGGCGGCCGCACGTGCCGTTGGCCTGGAGCCCGGGGTTGCGGGCTGCCCCGGCAGGGGGGCTCCCGGGGGTGTCCCTGGGCGAAGGCTCCCGCGGGCCGCTCTGCAGTGCGGCTCTGCCTGTGGCGGTGGCCTGGTCCCCGGGGTCGGCTGCGGCACACGGAGGCGCGCCGTCCGGGCTCTCGGGCGGCCCGCACCCGTCCGTGGCCCCGTCCGAGGCCTTGCGCTGCAGGGAGATCTGCACCGAGGAGCTGCGGGTGGGGCGGGCGTCGAGGCTGCTCAGGAGCTGCGGGATGAACATGGACGAGCTGCGCTTGAGGGCGCCCACGCCGCCCTGCAGGCCGCCGCTGTCCTCCCCGTTCTGAGTGAAAGGGTGCGGGCTGCTCCTCCGCGGCAGGGTGTGGAATGCCATGAAAAAGTCCTCTTCTCTCTCCTGGTCCAGGATCTCTGATTCGGGGGCTGTGTTGCTGCGACCGGAGCCAAAATGAAACCGAAGCCGATGGGCCATGGTGACCAGGGGGGCCAGAAGGGTGAGAGCGAGCGGCGACAGGCCCGGCACTGCCAGAAGTCAAAAACCAAAGGCACAAACTCCAGGAAAAATTGTCCCATCTGCCAAACCGTTAGCACTGCGGCACCAAGAGCGACAGATAGCAGAAATAACCCAAGTGGCAAGCGGCATTCCAGGCATGATTGGATAAGAGCATAAAGCTCTCGTCCGCACTGTGACAGAGGGTAGGGTGGCCTGAGCCACATGACCGCGCTCTCCCCCTCCAATGCCAGCTTGTGGACTTACTGGAGTTTCCCCCCTCTCGCTCTCATTTCTTTCTTTCTTTTTTTTTAAAGACAGCAAGAGCCTGAAACGGCACCTTCCCAGCTGCTGCTTTTCCATCAGGAGGAGTGGCCCCAGCGGGGACCTCTCACAGCTGACTAGGGCAGCAAACACACTGAAGCCATGCTGCTATAAATCTAAACCACGTCACATTCACAGGACATTTCTTTCCCAACTCAGCGGAGCGCTGGGACTCTCTCTCTCTTTAACCAGTGGAAGGGACCTGGCATTAAACACAGCACACATGGTATTTCCCCACCACACCAACTAATGACAAGTAAAATAAGTCCTGGCCCCGATAAAACCCTTTCACAACCTGGGATGCTACGTTTCTGTTATTTATGATACCACTACACTACCATGAGGGAATGCAAACTAATAAAATGTACTATAAATACGATTACACACCCCCCAGAATAAGTGTCCCTTTAATGCTAAATAATTAGACTATGATCTACAAGTAACAAAATAGCTACAGGGAGGCACCAGGGGCACAACTTACTACACAGCCAGTTGGCAGTCTGGTCTGCTTTGCCTCTTGCTACTACAACATTTTTCATTTAAAAGGTGTATGTGTGTGTAAAACTCAAAGCACCAGAGAAGAGGGATCTGGCTGGAAAAAAACACCGTCTCTCACATGCCAGGTAGGAGAAAAAACAAACCCTTGCTCCACCCACCCCTCCAAAATTGAAAAAGACTGTGCATGTGGTTTTGTAAAAATTTAACTTAAATACCATACAGAAACTATGCTGCCTGGAGGGGACTGTTTTTCCTGAGAAGTCACTAATGTTGCCACTGTTGGGATACAAACGTGGGATCTTGCTGTGTTTGCAAAGTGCCAAAAAGGACCTTGGAAATAAAACCACACATTCAAAAAACTGTCAACAGATTTGTATTTAACGTGGAAATAGTCTGTGTGTTTTAAACCTACTATTTTCTCTGATTCAGAAACATCAGTTATTTTAAAAAAGAGGTTTGTTTAGGAGGGGTTTGAAAAAATAAATTAGAGGGGAAAATATCAAGCTGCAAAGAGTGACAAAAAGTTTATTTTAAAATCTGCAAACCATGACTTTGTTAATAGCTCTGGAATCAAGGGTGTGGATGATTAACCCTCTGTTTACATACATCCCAACCTGTTTTCTAAAAGCATGTGTTTTCACTGCCAAAAATGACCTCTAAGAGAAACATGGAAGCTAGTTTATTTAATGCTAAAACCTCTTTGCTGGATTAATAGCCAACAAAGAAAAAACACCACTGCCAGCATTCTTTACATAATAACAACAAAACTGCAGATGGCCGGGGGCAAAGCTAGGTATTAATACCATAAAACACTATTTTTCAGATAAAGTGTGTGTTTACAGGAGATTTCTTAAAAGTTTTGCATTCAAGGCCCTTTGTGGTTTTGAAATGTATAAAGTATAGTTTTGGACCCATGACAAGATCATACTATAGTCACTATTTCAAATACGGAAATGGGAAATAATTTTTTAATATTGAATTTCTCTTAGTGGAAGAGAAATAATGAAATAAATCACACTGAACAAGAGGTAATTTCTCAAATTTGACCCTTTCTTCATCTTAAATAAGAGTTAACATACTGAATAGATCAGAGAATGATGATTGGGGATAATACTGTATTACTGAATCCTGCCTAATACACACAGGCTCTGCTGGATTAAGCAACAGAAGAGCAAGAACTCCACCCTCAGCAGAATCTCTCATTCACAGTTTAACGCGAAAGTAACTTCATGCATGCAATGAAAGTGATTTAGTTATTCTGTACTACTAATTATCACCCAAAGGTCAAAATGTGGAGTTCAGTGCATAACCATGAAGATCCCGTATTTTTAATAGAAAAGATATTAGGATGGTAGGCTAGAATCTGTTAGTTTTCTATTTTGAAGAATAATACCAAGCTAAGAGATTAAATATATTCCCAAATTCTTTAATAAGGATAACAGGCCTGGCTGTTCATTGGACCCTCATGCTCCCACTGACTGATGTGTTTAAATTATGTAAAAAGCTCTAGACCTCCTATAAGAACAAGGAGTTACATTAGTGTTTTATTAACATCACACTATTAAAAAAATAAAAAAATTTCAATTGAATTCTGCAAAAAGAAAGGTTTGTAAGAACAGTACTTTTAACCAATCTAAGTTTTAGCTAAGGTAAATTTTAGTATTACTGACTACAATGAGTTATAATACCACTTCTGAAGAGTAACTTGAGGACTTAACATGATAATGTTCATTTTCATTGTTAGAACAGTTGGCTTATAGGTACTCAACATATACATTCTAGTTACTTAAGAAAGCAAAATGCTTTAAGCCAAATTTGCTTCTAAAATTCCATTTCTAAAATGTAATCTTAGGCCAGGCAAGGTGGCTCACACCTGTAAAGAATGCTAGCACTCTGGAAGGCCAAGGTGGGAGGATCACTTGAGCTCAGGGATTGGAAACGAGCCAGTTGGAGAGCAAGAGGAAGACCCATCTCTACTAAAAACAAAAAAAAGAAATTAGTCAGGCATTGTGATAGGTGCCTGTGGCCTCAGCTACACAGGAGGCTGAGGCAGGAGGATCACTTGAACTCAGAAGTTTGAGGTTGTTGTGAGCTAGCCTGATGCCATGGCACTCTAGCCTAGGTAAGAGGGTGAAACTCACTTTAAATACCTACATGCGTAAGTAAATGAATAAATAAAAATCTTAGTTATATCAGTTATGTATTTCACCCTACAGATAACATATGTATCAATTTACAATATTAGTTTATACCAGTTATATGTCTCAGACATAGCTTTGGTTCTTTCAAGGTACTTTGTAAGGATATCTCTTGAGAAAGTAGCACTTTTCAACTACAGCTTAAATTTCCACGCTAAATGTAGATTAATTTTTTGCTCTATGTCATTAATTAGATTTTTATTTTCCTAGAAAGAATCGCCATGGATTTGCTATTGAATGCTTTTCAGCATTAGAGTCTGGCTTACATTTGAAAACCCTGCAAGGTTTATTTACATGCCCAATGGCCTCTTTACAGATTCGCAACACTACAGCAAAAGCTACAGGCGGAGACATCACCGGTGACTCTCATTAATATTAACTGCAATAAAAATACACACATATACAAATATATTTCTTATCCTAGCAGCACAAAAGTATTTGTTAGAATTATGAATAGGAAAAAATAGTCTTGACTTTGGGCATATATACTGTTGTTAAGCGCAACATACATACAGAGCTATAAAGATACCGGTCCAAAAATCCAGTTTATTAAAAAAAATAAAGCAGAATTCAAAAACAGGGACCCACTTACCAGTCTGTTTTCGTCAAATACTTCAAAAAGGAGTCTGTGATTAGATGGGTTTACCTATAAAAGACACAAACAGTATTTTTAAACAGCAGTCATTCTAACAACGAAATATGGGACAGAAAGAATAAAATACTGCTTTGTAATGCAACCAACCAAATTGTATAACGTGTAACAGTTCACATGCTCTTTTGGAAATTCTGCATTTACTAAATCAAATTTTGGACTATATTTGATTTCTATATTATTCTACCCATAATTTAGACATATCAAAACAAGAAAAGGCTCTTAGCTGTTTTTCTAAAAGAAATGATAATTCTAAATAGCTCTAAAGAGTTCCTAACCTCCCTTCCAAAAGGCAACCTCATGCTGGTAGACCAAGGTCATATCTTCACAAAGGTTAGTGGCTAAAAAAAATTCTTAGGCCTAATAATAGCAGTAATAATAAAAATTTAGAAAATAGTAATAGCAGCTAGTTATAACTGTGTGCTTATTTTTTTAGGCACTCTCTCCTTGTAAAATATTGATAAATACAAAATCACATTTAATCCTCATAGCAATCCCGTGACATACAACTATCACTCCGATTTTACAAGTGAGCTGTCAAGACCCAGAGGGCAAAGCAACTTGCCCAAGAGCACATGGTTAGTGTGTGGGGCAGCCAGGACCTGCCCCAGTTCTGGCTTAACTGTCTCCAAAGCTTAGGCTGTGAATGGTTAGAAAGACTTGGAAATAAAGGATATCCCTACCTCCAACAACAAGGGGCCAATGTCAGACCTACTGGGCTTTTAATATTTTTTTGCTTCTTTCTTACCCCGTACCAAAATCTCACCAAAATGGTCCACATCATCATCCACACTCAGGGACCACTTAGTAAATATCAACCAGGTGTGTGACAGAGTGCTGTGTGTTCTCATTTATATGATAGCACATAAATTCCAGAAAGAACCCTAACAAGGAAGGACTTCTCCGTCCTATATGAGAGACAAGGAGACTCAGAGTGCTCTGGTGGCTCTTCCAGGTTCACAAAGGCTGTTAATGGTAAAGACAGATGTGACCCAGGTCTCCTGTTATTAGGCCTCGGCTGCTTTATGACGGAGAGTAGAATGAAATATTTCAGAGACCTCAACTTGTACTTGAGCCCTTTGGTCTGCCCATAGTCTAATGGTAGTACAAACAGATGGATATGGATGGTGAGTTTGCTGTTTCTTTAGAAGCTCTGTGAAGAGCTGTGTTGCTAACCCATGCATCCGCAGGCTACAGTCAGGAGCTGGCAAGAGTAGGCACTCACACATTTGTAAGATGAATAAAAACAAAGGTGTTAAAAAAAAAAAAAAACCCAACAAAAACAGAATTTACATGTGTCTACAGCCAAGATTAATTGGACAAAGTTTTGGATATACTAAAATTTACATAATTGTGGCCAAAATGTTCAACTGAAAGTAGTCTAAATAATTCAGACTTTTGAAAGTGGAAAGCACATTTGAGAGGTAACTAAGGGCCAACAGCACCATCAGCACCCCCTTAGCTTTCCAGTCCTTCACAGAGTAATTTAAAATACATCTGATGGAGGCTGTACACAGGATCTTAGCAAGTATTAAAGTATCAGTGCCATATTTCAGCTCTGAACATAACAGAAAACAGATTCTGTACATAGTAATCCAAGCCTGAAACACACACAAAAATACCATTGTGATAGAAAGAAAAAAATCAGGACCAGTAAGTCTCGTGGCAATATCATTCTCTGGGATTCTGCCCTAATCAGAAGACCTTATTTGGAGGTAAGCAGGTTTAAATACCACTGCCACACAACTAGAGTATCTTCATTTTGAAGAGAAAACCCTTTCTTTCAGTGAAATAGCTGAGCAATTTATTATTTCTCAAATTTTGGTAACAATACACAACAATAGAGGCCAGGTGTGGTGGCTCGTCCCTGTAATCTTAGCACTCTGAGAGGACAAGGCAGATGGATCAACTGAGCTCAGGAGCTTGAGACCAGCCTGAGCAAGAGTGAGATCCCCATCCTTTAAAAATAGCCAGTCATTGTGGCGGCACCTATAGTCCCAGCTATTTGGGAGGCTGAAGCAAGAGGATCACTTCAACCCAAGAGTTTGAGGTTGTGGTGAGCTCTGACACTGAGGCCTTCTACCAAGGGTGACAAAGTGAGACTCTGTCTCAAAAACAAACAACAAAAAACACAGAAAAAACTGCAAAAGCTCACTAATCAGAAGTCTTTGCTAACTCACAGAATTCAGTCTTTTCTCCATAAAGCTATTATAAATATTAAATACAAAAGGTTGAGGAAGTTTTACCTAAGTCAGCCACATTTAGATTCCAGAAGTAATGTGATATTACACACATCATATACAAACTAAATACATGAATTACAAAACTTTTCCTTTCTAACTGGTTCCTAATTGGCAATGTTTATGCTTCTTAATAATCACGTTGCTGCTAGAGCTTTCTTCTCCCTCTAAAATCATTCATAACTCATGTCTCATAGAATAACACTATTATTTTAAATTGTACTTTATCTTACTTTTTAAAGAAAAGTTTACATTGAAAAGACTAAATACGATTATTTGGATAACTGTTTTTATTTCCCCAAAGCATCCCCAAATGAAGCAAGTCCAGATTTTGTGACCACTACTCACAGTCTCTCAAAATTTAGGACACAGTAAGAGGCTACCTAACCATGCTTTATCCTAAAAGGGAATTTCTTGTTAAAAATTTAACTGCTTTCCTTCAATGTAAATCTGTTGTAAAAATATATCAGTCTGGACATCAATAAAAATTACTACCCCCCCAAATTGAAACACTTACTCTAAAGTAGAATTCTTCATTCCATTTAGGGTTCAGCGTCTAAAAGAGAAATTATCTTGTAATATCTTTCACAGTCTTTGAAACATTAGCAGTTACTAATACAATGCAGTCTACATATTTGCTTAAGCATTTTTTTTTTTTAAGAGACAGAGTCTCACTTTATGGCCCTCGGTAGAGTGCCGTGGCCTCACACAGCTCACAGCAACCTCCAACTCCTGGGCTTAAGCGATTCTCTTGCCTCAGCCTCCCGAGTAGCTGGGACTACAGGCGCCCACCACAACGCCCGGCTATTTTTTGGTTGCAGTTTGGCCGGGGCTGGGTTTGAACCCGCCACCCTCGGTATATGGGGCCGGCGCCTTACTGAGCCACAGGCGCCGCCCAGCATTTTTTTCTTGATAAAAAACAGCTAAGCAATCTTCAAAGTGGTAATAAAAGAAGCATTTAGTCAATTATTTGAGAATATTCTATAAACCAAACTAGAGGGGGAAGGAGTCTATTTATGAAACAGATGATTCATAGATAAAAAAAAAAAAAACAGAAATTGCAGGCTATCATCAGAAGAAAAAACATCAGGGCCATACAATGAGCCATCCTCCTGAAAATTTAAAAATTTCCTTCAAGAAATTAGCATTGATATGATTATTCTACCAAAAAGGAAATGACTTTGTTAACTTCCCCCTTTACCTGCTACCAATGTGTTTTGGAGAGCAATGGAGTAGGTAAGAGAAGGCTTAAAGTGCTGATTATTTATATAAATATTGAAATCTGAAGAACATTTTATTTTATAGAGAATATTAATCACAAGATTTAATAACCAGAAAAAAATGCCTGCCAGTTATAAGCCAAAAGGAAATTTTTTTTTTCCCTAAATAACTGGGTTAAAAAATATTTGCCTACTTTATCCTTCAATCTTCCTCTCCATCCATCCATCCATCCATCCCAATATACATCTCAGAAGACCATGGCAAGGATATTTCTGTCATCATAATGGACAAAAGATGGGCTGCCAAATAGCCTTCCAAACTAAGATGAGGCCCATTCTACGAAAACCTGTTTGTGCATTTGCACATGCCTAATACTTTTAAACATAGCTCTTAAAAATTACATGTGAAAAACCGAGACTGGAAAACCACCACCTCACCAACATTTACAGACATTTTATAGTCAAAATGATATGTGCCTTTATCAATCTGTTTCCTTCAACATACCAATTCAGAGAGAAGTTTTTTTTTTTTTAAATAAAAGCAGTACAATACAATACCATAAAAATACACACAGAAAGAACTCATCTAACACTGAATCGGCATTTTAAAAAATCAGCACTTTCTCCACCCACAACTCCACAGTGAATCCAATCCTAAATACTGGGGTTTCATACTTTTCATTGTGAATGGAGCCAGGGATGGCAACGCGCAGGGGAGTGGGAGACAAGCCCCCCGGCAGGCCCAGCCACCCCCGGCTGCCGCAGTCCTGAGGGCAGTTTCTGTGGACATGCACACAGGAAATGACAGGCCAGGGAAGCAAACACCACCACCAGAGCACAAAACAAATGAAGAGCCAGTCACAAGGACAGGGGCACGAGGGCAGCACCGACATACTAACCAGAAGCTGAGCAGCTTTGCCGCGGAAGGCAGGGAGCAGGAGGCCCTCCCCCAGCAGGGAAACAGACTGCAAAAGCCCCAACCGCAGGCTTTGGTCCTCAGCTCGGCATCCAGGAGCAGTGAAGTCTCCAGGCTGCCGCCTCTGTTGCAAGGCTGCAAGGTGGCCCCTTCTCGCCTTGTGACTGAGCCGGCGACAGTGCCTACCACAGGGAACAATGGCCTCCGTCCCACACAGGCCTCCTCCCTACTAATCACAACACTGGCTCCCGTTTGCAAAACAGATTTTTAATGCCAGTCCCAATGCCAGGTGGAGGACACACTGCAGCTATGATTCCTTACACAAAACGACCTGGCCACGGATCTGAGATATCTGGATGGCAACTGGAGGGGTAGCATTTTTTTTAAAGCAATTATGCTGTCCAGAAAATGTTTAACAAAGTGTTAAACTATTTAACTACCCCCTAAAGGAAGGTGGGGGGAACCCCAATAATCCATAAATACTACTAAAGCCCAGAATAAAGCTATGTTTTTGATAGAAAACACGCAGCTGCAGTAAAGTTCCCAAATACGGGGTAAATATCTGCATGTATTTTACATAGGTACATAGATACCTGGATACAGACAAGTTAAACTATAATTATGGGCACAAATCTTTATTGAAACATGTACATGAAACGTGAAAATAAAGCATATATACACACATATAGCTTTACTGTTAATATAATTTATGTTAACATATAGCTAACCCAGCATTTCCCTTCCATTGATAATAACTGCTTCAAGTTAAATTATTTCTTTTGCGCCTACTGATGCCACAAACCACTCCATTTCATTAATGTATTTTAAATTACTTTAACACACTGACTCCCACACTAGGAAAAAAATGTTTTTGTTAGGGCCATGGTGTTTTATTAGGTCAAGATAGGTCAAGAGATGTGTGAGTTGTATGTCCTTCACAAGGCCCTGGGCTTGAAACTAGCAGAAAAACACTTACATACAACTCATGTGGCAGTTGATGTGTTAATTTCTTTATGAAAATAACAAGCCAATTAGAACAAATCCTTGTTTTGCTGTATTCTTTGCAGGAAAAAAATAACTACTTGTCACAAGACTGACTTTTAGAATATTGTTTCTACAATCATTTAACTAAAAACCAGAATTCATCTCTTGAGGTAATATTGAAAAGTTTTGGTATATGAGGACGTTATACATTTAATGTTGAAGGATGCTTAAAATAAAATATTGCCATCTTAACCTTATTCATTTATTTATTTATGTGAGACAGAGCCTCAAACTGTCACCCTGGGTAGAGTGCCATGGCATCACAGCTCACAGCAACCTCCAACTCCTGGGCTCAAGCAATTCTCCTGCCTCTGCCTCCCAAGTAGCTGGGACTACAGGCACCTGCCACAATGCCCAGCTATTTTTTGGTTGCAGCCGTCATTGTTGTTTGGCGGACCCAGGTTAGATTTGAACCTGCCAATTCGGGTGTATGTGGCTGGCGCCTTAGCCGCGTAAGCCACAGGCGCACCGAGCCTGCCATCTTAACCTTAAAATATAAACTTCTACAAAGCCAGATACTGTCTTATGCTGATGATGGGGTATGTTCTGAGAAATGTGTCATTAGGCAATTCTGTCATCATGGGAACATCATACAGTGTACAGATGACACAGCCTACTACATACATTTGATTTATTGATCCCAGGGTACAAATCTGCACAGCAATGTTACTGTCCTAAACGCTGTAGAAAATTGTAACATGATGGTATTTGTGTATTTGAATGTGTCTAAACACAGAAAAGGTAGAGTAAAAGTATAGTATAAAAGATAAAAATGGTACACCAGTATAGGACAGCTCCATTATAATCTTACAGGACCACCATTATATATGTGGCGTTATGTAGGCCACGACTGTACATTCTTGAATTAGATTACATGAGAATTTAAAAAAAATTTAATTAAGGATGGACACCTACCTTTTTAATTGTCTTTGTCTGCACCAAAGCAAGTTCTCTATTCTCATCTGCTACGTACAACGAAAGTTTCACATACGGATCACTGTAAGAAAATATTTTAGATGTAATAGGACTGTATTTTTAATTTAAAACAAAGTAGCTGAACCTAAATGAAAATGCATGTTATCACTTAAAGTCTCAGCTTATATTATTTCCACAAAATAAGCAAATAACATTTTTAACATGCCTACTAAATCATGATACTCTGGGAAAAGATTCTGTCAACCAGAACCAATCATTTTTTCATCTGCTTTTGAATAAACAAGAAAATGAAATCCACATTCTACCTTTAAAGATGATTTTCCCTGTAATTCAAAATAATTAATTTGCCATAGTTTGTTTTTTTTAACACAGCTACTAAAAGATCACAAGAAATACTAAAAAGGCACATAGAGTTTGTTCAGACTAGTAAAATCTAGCTAGAAAATTTACTTTATATCTTATTCATACTTATTCCCAGCGTGTAGGTAATTAGTGGAGGTAAAACAGCTATTAACAACACCTTATAGATTCAAAAAACAAAAAACAAACAAACAAACAAAAAACTAAAACCTAGAAGGTCAAGACAGATTTAGTTGAAGTTATAATCTGAGTAAAGTCTAAATTTCAAGTTTCCTTACTACAAGTCCCAGAATTTCTTGCACACATCATACTATTTGTAATAATTATTTTATTGGGAAACTAAAAACTTTTAGCAAGATGTGTACCAAAAATATTACTTAATGCTGAGAAAGTAGCATTGCTAACCTGGAGTAGCTCAAATCTAGTCAAACTATCACTCTAAGAATTTAGGGTCCAGGAGAATTCCTTCTTTTTTATACATGCAATCCTGAAAATTATACAAAGGGCTCTCATGTATTCAATCCTCCAATTTCCCCTCATCTGGTTATCTGCAGCCAATTATTTCTATCAATCCATCATGTTAACTTTATGCAATTTGAAAATTATCCTTCATTAGCTATACCAGGACTATTACCTCTTATTTTGTAATTTCCAGGATATTTCCAAAGATTACAGGGAGTACCTTAAAACGCTGAGACTATATTAATTTCTGTTTGATATCTCAAATAATATGCCATGAAATTCTTTGAGAAAACTATGATACAATCAAAAGTTTGGTAATAACAGGACTGTAGTCCTGTTATTCCCCCCCCACCAAAAAGGTCAGTGAAAAATATTATTAGTGTATATATACTGTATTTGTTACCCACAAATTACATCTTAACAGAGGCTACAACACATACAAAAAAAAAGCAACAGAATTTGTTCTGTTATATCCCACAATGGTTAAATATTTTTAACATTCTAGTTTAGAAGAAGATATGAATCAATCTTTCCTCTTATCCATAAGCTGTAAATCTTTATTTGGGTAAAGAATAAATATCTAACCAGATGCACCCACTAAACCTTATATGGACACCCGCAGCCTCAGAAAGGTGAAGTAAGAGCTAACACCCAGGCTGAGATCTTCCTAAATGGAAGCTCATGGTCCAGGGAGATGAATCAGGTGAAACAAGGTGAGTGATGCTCAGACTTCAGCATATCAGAATCACCTGGGGAAGAGGGGGGTGGTTAAAACACAGATTTGCTGGGCACCGCGCCAGAAGCTGAATCTGGTCTGGGGTGGAGACCTAGAAATCTGCAATACTAACAAGTTCCCAGTGATGCCGAGACTCCTGATCGGGAACCATACTCGGAGAACCACTGGTCTCGATGGTACTGGAAAAGTCTTTTTCAGAGACTACATAAATTAAAATTTCTATTTTCAGCCACCACACTATTGTTTTAAAAAATAAAAAACAAACAAAAGGCTCAGGCCCGTAGCTCAGTGAGTAGGGCACTGGCCACATACACCAAGGCTGGTGGGTTTGAACCCAGCCCGGGCCTGCTAAACAATGACAACTACAGCAAAAAATTAGCAGGCATTATGGCAGGTGCCTGTAGTCCAGCTACTCAGAAAGCCTAGGCAAGAGAATCACTTAAGCCCAAGAGTTTGAGGTTGCTGTGAGCTGTGATGCCATGGTATTCCACCAGGAGCGACACAGTGAGACTCCGTCACAAAAAAAAAAACAAACAAAAAACCCCTCAAGGCCTGATCATCAATGTGACCTCAAGAACAGGCTCCCAAGTATGCTGTGAAGGTACAGGCACACACACAGTCTCAGGTTATGAGAAACACCATAAACTCTGCTTCCAGCTCTTGTTTTTATGTCCCTCGGCTATTGTGATTACTGGCTTGATTATGTAACCACAATAAAGAGCTAAGCATCCACGTTAATAGAACACCCACATTCTTCCAATGGTCGTCTCTGCCCCTGGAATAGCTCACAGTAAGGGACACACGCAGTTGTGTGAGGGGTGTCAGTGTGGGACAATGTGTCTTCCAGCTGTGTGACTAGAAGTCATGTCAGAGCACCTAATATCTTGAGTGCGCATCCAGGTGGGTACGAATCTATACGCAAGCCTACGAAAGGCTGACCAAGGAACTTCCTGGAAGAGAATTCAGTCAAAGGCCAAGGTCCTGGCTGGTTAAAGGACAGTAGGCTTTATGGAAGGGGTAACAGTTGCCCAAATCACGCTCAGGTTCCCAATCTCTTTCTGCTGGTGCTTAATTACTCTGAACTTCAGCCTGCTCATGAATAAAATGGGAATGACAATTAAACTCAGAGGGTCACAGCAAGGATCAGAGAACATTACGTACTAATAGGAGTTCCCAGCACAGTGCCAAACACTCGGAGCCAGTGCCCCCAAACGACAGCCAGGACCGTTGCTCTTCTCCTCCCCCTTTCTCAGGAGACACCTAAGGCTCTTTGTTGCTCCTGTTGACTCCCTGGCTTCTGCTATGATTATAGATTTGACACTGATTCCTCCTAGTACACTCTGGGCACTGGCCAACTACTGCATGCTAAGTATTCCTTTATAACTCACACCGCATTGAATCCCCCAGGGATCTCAGTAGAAGGGATCAAACTGGGAATCTTATTCACACCAGATCCCCAGAATTTCCTCTTGGCATCTCCTTCCTCTTCCAGTGGCTCTTCGGTAGACTCGGGGTTAGCAGTGATAATGTACCTAAGAAGCTCACCACTCTGCAGATTAGAAGGGAAATTCTACTCTGCAAAGCTGTGGTTTTCTCTACTTACTAAAGCTGCTGAGGACATTCTTCCCCTTCAATTGGGATTTCAAACAGCCTCCTATTTACTGAGTGCCTATTATATGCCAGGCAAGGAAACAGCCACAGAAAGAAGAGACACTTGACGGTCCCTGCCCATTTAAATGGAGCAGAGAAATAAAACACAAGAGCAGCTGTGCCTGACCTCTCGCATGCCAGAGTCACCTGAAATCTGGGGGCCTGGCCCCACCCCAGACCTGCTAGATCAGAATCTCTGGGTTAGGATCTAGGAAATCTGTATTTACTGACTGGCCCAGGTAACTGCTGTGCACTGGCCCATCTGGACACGGCAGCCAGAAAGTCTTCTGAAGGCACACATGAGGCTGGGTTACAAGGGCCACGAACAAGGTGAGGATTTTCCCAGCAGCCAGATCACAGGTAAAGGTCCAGGGATAGACTGAGGCTGGGAGTTTGAGCATTAAAAACATCTGGCACAGGGCGGCGCCTGTGGCTCAGTCAGTAGGGCACCGGCCCCATATGCCGAGGGTGGTGGGTTCAAACCCAGCCCCGGCCAAACTGCAACCAAAAAATAGCCGGGTGTTGTGGCGGGCGCCTGTAATCCCAGTTATTCGGGAGGCTGAGGCAAGAGAATCACTTAAAAAGCCCAGCAGTTGGAGGTTGCTGTGAGCTGTGTGAGGCCACAGCACTCTACAGAGCGCCATAAAGTGAGACTGTCTCTACAAAAAAAAAAAAATATCTGGCACAGTGGCACAGTTGCATAGTTGCAGTGTAGGACTCAGGAAGAACAGCAGCCAGTCACACCGCTCCAATCCCGCACCCACTGTTTGCAACTCAACTTTGGGAACTCACATAGCCTCTCCGGGACTCGGTTTCACCGCCTGTGTAATGGGGATAACAGTAGTACTTCCCTTATAAGGCGACTATTGGGAAGATTAAAGTTACAAGAGTGCTTGGCATATAGTAAGCAGGAGAATGTTTGTCATCACCATCACCATACAGAAGATTCATGCTCAGATTCATTACAGGGGATAAAACAGCAGAAACATAGACCAGCTGGAAGACTTTTGCACCAAGGAACAAGAGCGGTCTAAACAGACAGGTGGTGAGGATCAAAGATAAAGGATTAAACTCTCATCCAAAGATGGACTTAAAAGAACAGGGTGACCAACTTTGTCCTGTTGTTCAGCCTTCAGGGACAGTCTGAACAAGGACAGTCAGTCCCAACTCATCATTGGCAGGGTAACCATCTCCATCTGACTCACTGAGTGTTCTGCGTATTTCTGCACCTATTATTTACTCATTTTATCAGAATAAATAGTTTTCACTGATATCCACATATTTGAAGGGGGCAGGACGATGAGGAGGAAGCAGGACAGGAGCTGCCTCTGATGGACAACATGTCAAGGCAGATGACATTCAGACTGACATTCAGAATGACACTGTCCCATCTACCAGCTATAAAGGTTGCCTTCCAAGACACTGAACAATAAGAAAGGTCTTCATTTGTCAACCTGAGGGAGCATCCTGACCATACCTGAAGAAGGCAGCAATTCTTCCCTGGGGTAGCCTATAAAAGGAACATGACTCTGCTCTCTATTAGCAAAGAGTGGACGGCTAATGAACACAGCGGATCTCGCAGCACCATGGATCAAATTTATCTTGACTACCTGACATCTCCTTAGCTAACCCAGAGAAAATTTCATTACAAAACCCATTTTGTTAAATGACAACTTGTTTGGTCGATGGGTTTCTCATTCTTTTCCACTCTTCAATAAAGAAATAACACACACAAAAAAAATCCATGACACGAGAAGGGAAAAAAAAATACCCAGAAAGTGTGAGCGAAGAAATAAAACACCACGAATATGCACAATAATATTGAAAACTGAAGGTTCTTGTTTTATCGTTGCAGGTTAATTGAGGGTACAACAAATTGGGTTACATTGTATTTGTTACATAAAGCCCCTCTTATAATTGTATCCCGCCTCCAACAGGTGTGCCATACACCCTAGCCTTGTGCCCGTTAAGTTGGAGCACACCTATCCCCCACATTCCTCCCCTCTCCTGGCTCCCTTGTTCCCCCACCTCCCACCTTGAATTGATTTGAGGTTTTCTCTTATATGGGTATATATTAGATACCAGGATATATATTAGATCATCTACTGGCTTCATATTAGAATTGAGTACACTGGATTCTTACTTCTCCATTCTTGTGATACTTTA
This sequence comes from Nycticebus coucang, assembly GCF_027406575.1. Lineage (NCBI taxonomy): Eukaryota > Metazoa > Chordata > Mammalia > Primates > Lorisidae > Nycticebus > Nycticebus coucang. The sequence goes on along the minus strand of NC_069798.1, from coordinate 54,306,517 downwards.
CTAAGAAGAATGCATTCCACCTTTATCCAGGTTAATACAAAAGACGTAAAGTCTCCATTTTTTTAATGGCTGAATAGTATTCCATGGTATACATATACCACAGCTTGTTCATCCATTCCTGGGCTGGTGGGCATTTAGGCTGTTTCCACATTTTGGCGATTGTAAATAGAGCTGCAATAAATAGTCTAGTGCAAATGTCCTTACGATAAAATGATCTTTTTCCTCTGGGTAGATGCCTAGTAGTGGCATTGCAGGGTCAAATGGGAGATATAATTTGAATTCAAAACTGAAGATTTTAATCTAACAAACTGTCAAAGTTTGAAAAAAGTTAACACTTTCTAGTATTAAGTATTAACACTTAATACTCTATTACTGGAAAGACAAAGTAGTACATATTTTCTGGAAAGCCAACACAGCAGAAGTATCCAAAGCATTCCAAGAGGGGGACGCACTGGGGTTCACCTAATTTATTCCTAAGGATCAATCCCAAAGAAATCAAAGATACACGTAAATATTTATATGCAAAAGATTCTCTTTATAGCATCATATATGATAAGAAAAACTTGGGCGGCGCCTGTGGCTCAGTGAGTAGGGCGCCGGCCCCATATGCCGAGGGTGGCGGGTTCAAACCCAGCCCCGGCCAAACTGCAACAAAAAATAGCCAGGCGTTGTGGCGGGCGCCTGTAGTCCCAGCTGCTTGGGAGGCTGAGGCAAGAGAATCGCGTAAGCCCAAGAGTTAGAGGTTGCTGTGAGCCGTGTGACGCCACGGCACTCTACCCGAGGGCGGTACAGTGAGACTCTGTCTCTACAAAAAAAAAAAAAAGAAAAACTTAGAGGCAACCTTCTAGCCCAGTAGAGAAGTTATTAAATAAATTATGGTACAATCACATGATAGAATATTATAAACCCTTAAAAATCAGATTTTCAATAGTTTAAAATGAGAGAAATTAATCATGGTATAATATTAAGAAACATGCAGGATCTAAAAACATGACTAACTCAAAAACATGTATGAAAGTAATTGAGAAAAATATAGTTAAAAAGTTAATAATCAATAGCCGGGTGTTGTGGCGGGCACCTGTATGTAGTCCCAGCTACTTGGGAGGCCGAGGCAAGAGAATCACTTAAGCCCAGGAGTTGGAGGTTGCTGTGAGCTGTGTGATGCCATGGCCCTCTACCTAGGGCCATAAAGTGAAACTCTGTCTCTACAACAACAACAACAACAACAACAAAAAAAATTTAATAATCATCCTTTCTATATAATAAATTTATGAATTATATCTATTTTCTCATTTATGGTTTTTACTTTTTTCTATATTTTCTACTGAGGGTAAGTACTACTTCTATGAGTACAAAAAAAAGTTATGAAAATACCAATAATAGTTACAAAGACCCTTCAACTACAATCTACTCTTCAACGAGGCACTGAACCCTATAATTTCACGGCCAGCCTACACCTCAATAACAAACCCAAATAGGCTTCAAATATTTCTTCTACCCAGAAAATTGCCTTAAATAGATGACTACTGAAGATTTTTGAAAGATTATGTACATGTATTACAGTCCTCAAGATTTACTTAAAGACATGAAGTATACTTAGAAATACATCACTTGTCACCAATACTGACAAGCCACTTGATCTTAAATACATTACGATTTTTCAAACAAAGGAGAGCAATGCGTTAGATTGCAGATTATAGTCAAATGCATTCTTATGTTGGACCTAAACAAGCTTAAAAAAAAAAAAAAAAAGGCAGGGCGGCGCCTGTGGCTCAGTCGGTAGGGCGCCGGCCCCATATACCGAGGGTGGCGGGTTCAAACCCAGCCCCGACCAAACTGCACCCAAAAAATAGCCGGGCGTTGTGGCGGGCGCCTGTGGTCCCAGCTACTCGGGAGGCTGAGGCAAGAGAATCGCTTAAGCCCAGGAGTTGGAGGTTGCTGTGAGCTGTGTGAGGCCACGGCACTCTACCGAGGGCCATAAAGTGAGACTCTGTCTCTACCAAAAAAAAAAAAAAAAAAAAAGGCATGGAAACTGTGTCTTAGGCATATTCTGTAAAGCTGCTGAAAAATACACATTTGGCTACTACAGATTTTGTTGTTTGGAGCAACTAGTGTATCTGCATTTTCACACCTCCTTGGTCAAGTCAGAATCTCTAGCTGAGACTCACTTCCTCCTTGCACCCTGCCCTGGTCATCTACACCCAGTCCCTTGGGGGTCCCAAATCTTGGGTCTTAGATACCCTGGGAGCCAAGGGGCAACTACATGAGCATAGGTAGCGCTTCATAAAAATAGTTAAGCTGAAAGAGTTTCTTAGAAAAATATTTTCTCAAGACCAATATTCTCTTACCTTTTGGTAGTACAAATATTCAGTAGAAGTGACTAGGAGGAAAAGTTACATGGACAAACACTGGAATACCCGCAGAGCCCCCCCCCACACACAAAAAGTCTGACTTGCCTTTATCACCAGCATCTTCTATTTATATTATGTATTTTCCCATTAGAGCAACTACCAGAGGTTAAGAAAATTTCTTTGTTTTATGACATAAATACTTTACTAGAGCCACGAGATATAGCAACTGTAAGACCATAAGGAAAAGGGGAAACAAAAACTGTTCCCTTTTGGAGACAATTTTGCAACTGATTTAATTGCACAGTCGTGGAGTGTCCACCATGCACCAAGCACTGAGGGGGATTAAAGGTCAACAGACACAGGCCCTGCCCACCAAGAGGCTGTCCACCCTCCTTCAGAGAAATCAAAGCCTGCCCACCAAGAGGCTGTCCACCCTCCCTCAGAGAAATCAAAGCCTGCCCACCAAGAGGCTGTCCACCCTCCTTCAGAGAAATCAAAGCCTGCCCACCAAAAGGCTGTCCACCCTCCCTCAGAGAAATCAAAGCCTGCCCACCAAGAGGCTGTCCACCCTCCTTCAGAGAAATCAAAGCCTGCCCACCAAGAGGCTGTCCACCCTCCTTCAGAGAAACCAATGTCAGACAAGAGTGTTTACAGCACACATTTGGCCTTTATGAAAGAAAAGAGATATATATTAACAACTCAAATAAGTTTCTAAATGGTGATTGTTCCACAATGATCAGAAATGTAGGAAACACTTAATGAGCAATAGTGGTAACTTCCAGGATCATTTATTAAGCACCTTCTGGGTCTACAGCACTATGGTGGTACCACACAGAAATGCCCTCTCTAATTCCTACCACAACCCTGGCAAGAAGGATTTTGGTGAATCTTTTGGTGGGAAAGGATTTGTTGAATCCCCCACTTCATGAATGAAGAAAAGGAGACAAATGGTTGTTGAGAAAAATTCCAAGGTAAGGTCTGTTCCTAGGTGAGCCCTGTAAGATCCCAAGTTACTAGACCAGCTCATCCACTTTCCTCATGGTTAAGAAAAAGAAAAGCCAACTCATTCCAACTAGAACCTCTCAAAACAAAAATTCAAAGATACATTCTAACTGTTTAATTACTTTATTCTCTTTATAAACTGGTTCTTTCCATCCTCAACTTATCAAGTGAGCTGCCTAAAAAACAACCTCCAGAGACACAGAAATGCTCTGAGACAAGGATGGGAACAGAGACTCCAAACTCATTATTCTCTCACAACCCTGAAAGTCAATTCCACGGCTAATCTCACCCATGTCCTTATGATCAAAAAGAACATAATGCTGGTCACACACAGGAACTTTGAACTTGATGCCCAAGTGGAGACGACACTGAGCTGGACTGTGTCTAACTAGAAAAGGGAGCAAGTTCTAAAGTAAGGAACTCCTCAGGGGATTCAGCCTTTATTAACTAAAAAGGAGGGGAAAAAAAACCTTTTAATTAATTCTAGAAGAGCCATCAGTTCCCAGAATGTGGCCTGAACTTCACTTGCACTATTACTCCTGGGATACTGAGACTAAAAGATGTGTGCATGGAGGCACACAGTATGCCTTCATCCCCACAGGGAGGGACCTGTGTGCACCTGGGGCTCATGACAAAGGTCTGGGTGAGAGAAACACTGGTCAAGGCAGTGCAGAACACACCCGCCTGTTACCAGTGCTATGCCACCTGTAGGGGGCGGGGGTGGGGAGGCCCTCACAGGGTCCGTTTACCCAGCGGATGGGGGAACAGCAGAGTTCACTGATAAACAATTATGTTCAATTGTAAACGTTTCCTAAGTACTGAAGTGTCAACCTCTCCACCTGAGTGTTTACTAAGAGCCATGTCCTGAGCACTTTCTGTATAAAACTTCGACATACCTAGGAACATTCTAGACTTCTCAGGAATGGGAGTTGACAACGGCACCAGAGGTACCTCAGGAACTTACCCCACACCTATTCAGTTCTCATTGCAAGCCCCGCCCTTCTTCTCACAGGCGGGATTCCCCAGGGGAAGGACTCCTCCCTCACCCAGGGCTTTCAGAAGATGCGGCGGAATCCAGTGTGGGAACAGGCGGCTCCAAAGGTGACACTCATGCAGGGAGGCAGCTGCTGCTTACATGCATTCCCAGGGGCACCAGGCAAGCCACGAGGCAAAGGTCTTGAACTTGGCATTGGCCTGAACAGCTTGTCTTGAACCATTCCCTTTCTTATGAAACAACAGGAAACTGTTTCCGGAAAGATATGTTGAAGTCTCAACCCCTACTACTTCAGAATGTGACCTGATTTGGCAAGAGGGGTAATCAAGTTAAAATGAGGTCACTAGGTTGAGCCCTAATACAATGACTGGTGATCTTATGAAAAAGGGCAATTTGGACACATACACAGACTATTAACATTTGCCAACAAACCACCAGACACTTACTTTGCTGTTATTCTGAGTATTACACCAGACCCCACAAAACTTCGTAAAATTGAATTTCAAAATGGAGGGGAAAACAATTGTGCTTCATAGTACCATCACAGAAAGAAAAAAACTACGATCAGCAAAAAGATGGCTACATCATGAGAGGGAAGGGGGTGTGAAGATGCTGGGGAGGCAGCCACACAGGGAGCGGGAAGGACGCAGCAGCAAGCAAGGGTTGGGTGCCAAGCATTGCCCGTCAACACCAGGAGCTAGAAGGGCGAGAAAAGGTTTCCCCGTGGCCCTACTGACACCTTCATGTCAGATTTCTGGCCTCCAGAACCATCAGCCAATAAATTTCTGTTGTTAGTCTCCCAGTTTACAGTGCTGTGTTGGCGGCCCTAGCAACCAGCACCCTGTTGAAGGCTGCCTTTATCAGAAACCCTTGAGGCCAAACGTGCTCCAGAATTCTGACTGTCTTTGCATTTTAGAAAGATGACTCGGTGATTATTCCAATTATTGCAGGATCCCCAGCAGGGCCCATAATCAAACGTTAATATCTGTGTGTCAAGAGGCACGAAGGGCTGCAGTCAGTGTCCCACGTACAGCCCAGAAATGTTTTCAACTGAGTTTCCTACAAACTACAAAGATGTTTTCAGTTTCCAGGGCTTTCTGCACTTCCAAACAACAGATCAGGGATCATGCATGTGTGCTAAGGTACAAAATAACACTTATAATAATGAATGTGTATACTCCTAAAGCCACCCCACCAACCACATTCAGCCTGCTGCCAAAAACACAAGACTGCCTGTGGAATCCTCCAATTCCTCAGGGAGAGAAAAGCACCCCTTGGACTCTCAGAAAAATATTTTGCAAAATAAATTTTTTAGAAGTTTTATCTTCAAGTCTATTAACATCTGCAAACAAACCACCGGACGCTTGACGTTTCTGTTATTCTGAGTACTACCCCCAGACCCCACGAGACTTCTTAAAATGGAATTTCAAAATGGAGGGGGAAACCACTGTGCTTCACAGTACTATCACAGAAAGAAAAAACCTGTGATCACCAAAACACAGCCCCTCGCTTCAACACTGGAGAGAACACAGGTGCCGGGGGATGCCCATTTTCCCCAGTTACACAGATAAATATATGGCAGGTACTCATACTTGCAACCCCTAAGCCCATGTATTGTCAAGAAGAAAGGAAGTTTATAAAAGAAATGAAACATTAAAATCTCAGCTGGCCAGCCCAGTAGCATGAACACCAGGGTTCGTAAAGGTGGGCCCACGCTGGAGATTTTTCCTGACTCATCCACAAAGAATGTGCATTTGAATCTTGGTAGTCTTGGCACGCTTAAATCTGATAGAAACCTGAGGGCCTTCTGATTTTTAAAAATCCTCTCAAGTTACTGTGTTAGCTGAGACTGGACATTGACAAACTTCTAAAGAAAACCTAGGCTGGGCTCTGTGACCGTGAGGAGGGCTCTGCTCCTCTGCGCACCACCCCTGCCTCAGAAGGGTGTATGCTTGAGCACTAAGGGTTTATGCTGCTAGATGACTTTGTTTTATAGATATATGCTTCTCCCTGTCCCTGTGACCCTGAAGAAAAATGTGTTAAATAATCATGGGGTGAAGGTTATATGGTGCTGTGTACCAGGAAGATGAGGAGGAGGAGATGATGGTTCCTGGCGCCTGGGAGCTATCAAGAGACAGATCAAGAGAATTTACATAGAACAAAATGTACCTTTCCCCTAATTAACTGTGGCAGTCAGACTTCTATTTAACCCTCAAAACACAGCTTCTTTAACTTTTGCCCTACGCTTTAGAATTTCTATTAGGCAGTGAGTGGGGAATCCAATTTAAACCAACTTGTCAATAATAGCCACATCTGTTTGCTTGTCCAAACAGATCCATCTAGTGTCTTCAAAGTTGACTGAAGATACTCGATTCTCCTACAACATGCCTGCCCCTCCACTACCATCTTCAACGTGCCTTACACATTTAATCACGTCAAGCACAGAAGACCTTGTGCATTCTCCCTGCTGCCACCTGGTCTGCAAATAACCCTTGAGACAAGCTCCACATCCTCCAAGAAGACTTCCCAGCCCTCATGCTCCATTCCCGTTGGCAGAAGCCTCTCAGTAGGGCAAATGTGGCCAGTGTTTCCTTACATGTCCATTTCTACTATTGGTCCAGAAGCTCCCTGTGGAGGGAGCCATGTCTTGATCGCTTTTGTATATCACATTCCAGTCACACAGTAGGTCTGCAACAAAGAACTGCTTCACAGAAGAGCGTGATGGCCTCAGGACAGGTCAGGCATATAGGGGGGCAAAGGCTGGGGTAAATCTTGAGTGCTGGGCTAAGTAGGAGCTGGGAAATAACACTGGCTGCCATGAAGCAAACAGATTTCACACGCTGGCCAGCAGCCAGCTCCATCATTTAAAGGTGTAAAACCGCTAAAATAGGGATACACGGCAGAAAGGTAAAACAGCATCACTTGCTGCGACCAGCTCACTCTTGGTTATTTTTCTGACATCACATCCAAAACAAAGAAACCCAATAGCAATGGAGCAGAAGCTGAAAGTGAAGGGTAATCTGCTCTTAGGGAGTTTGAATAAGAGCAATTAGTGGAGGACTAGGGCTAAGTGAAACCGCAACAGAATTTACAAATGCAGCATGTTGAACTAAAAATCAGAATGGTAATTAGGTGGGAAAAACCCACAATGGGTAAAACATTCATTACCTCAATCAACAGCTATAAGGAGCTTCACAAAACCATTCCCTTGTGGACAGACCTCTTTTCAGAAACCCTCAGAGCAGAGAGGAACCTCCGGCAATTAGAGTGCCCTCAAAAGTAGTGACAGCCACCGGGCCAGTTCCATTGTACTAAAACATACAGATGGGAACAAGGTGACCCGCTGACAACTCACCTCCACACACTGACAGCTTAGAAGAAACCACAGACCCCAAATGAGCAAAATCAGCTCATGAAGTCCTTGTGAACACCCTCAGGAAGACTGCCCAGATGCTCCCTTCACAGACCTCCAAAGACTCAGGGTCCCGGTTTCCTTTCTCCTACCCTCCCCTTCAAAAATTTCTCACTGGCGGCACCACCACCACAAGGCAGGCACTGTCAGTCGAGGTCAGTGATTGTCAACCCGTGTGCCACGAGGAGGGGATCTCAGGTGTGCCTCGAAAAGTTTTAAAGATTAATTCAATTATTTTCAAAAGAAGTTCAAAGCACAGTAACTATATTTGTTTTTCAATTTTTTTTTTCTTTTGGTTTTTGGCCAGGGCTAGGTTTGAACCCACCACCTCCGACATACGGGACCAGTGCCCTACTCCTTGAGCCACAGGCACCGCCTTCAATGTTTTTTGATCAACATAATCTAGGCGTCCTGCAGAAATTTATTACAGGTTCAAGTGTGCAGGGAGATAAAAAGGTTGGGAAACACTGCTTTAGGCACTCGAAATCCAGCCTCCCAAAAAACAGACCAAACTCCCTACCAAGAGGAGACAGATAGTAAACAATACAGAATACACTAGTAACATACAGGGTGTTAAAGGTGATAAATCTAGAGACAAAAAACAGAGCAAGGAGGGCTGAAGTTGGGGGTGCAGGCAAGTGCTGGCTGCAGAGGGCCTTTCTGGTTTTGTGAAACCTGTGATTTTCAGCAGCAACTTGAAGGAAATACATCACTCACTTGGAGAGGCAGACCCTCATTAAGATAAAACGGTTAGGGCTTAGGGCAGCACCTGTGGCTCAGTTGGTAAGGCGCTGGTCCCATATACTGAGGGTGGCGGGTTCAGACCCGGCCCCGGCTGAACTGCAACCAAAAAATAGCTGGGCGTTGTGGCGGGCGCCTGTAGTCCCAGCTACTAGGGAGGCTGAGGCAAGAGAATCGCTTAAGCCCAGGAGTTGGAGGTTGCTGTGAGCTGTGTGATGCCATGGCACTCTTCTGAGGGCCATAAAGTGAGACTCTGTCTCTACAAAAAAAAAAAAAAAAAACAGGGCTTGGCTCCTGTAGCACAGTAGTTACGGCGCTGGCCACATGCACAGAGGCTGGTGGGTTCGAATGCAGCCTGGGCCAGCTAAACAATGACAACCACAACAACAAGAACAACAACAAGAATAGCCGGGGGTTGTGGCAGTCGCCTGTAGTCCCAGCTACATGGTAGGCTGAGGCAAAAGAATCACTTGAGCCCAAGAGTTTGAGGTTGCTGTGAGCTGTGACACCACAGCATTCTACTATGGGCAACATTGTGAGATTCTATCTCAAAAAACAAACAAAAAAACCCAAAGATATAACAGACATTTGACAAAGATTAGACTTTTTTTTCTTTAAAGGCTGCCTTAGTTTACTGATTTAGGGTAACACAGCAACATCACTGAGGGCCTGCACTCTAGGGTAAGACATACCAGGTTAGTTTTTTAGCTCTGCCACATGCAACTTGAAATAATCTGATGTCACGATCCCCCTCAGCTGCCATGGTGAGGCCTCATTAGATGAGAGGACGGATGCCCTTTACTTTAGCACAACAACCAGCAAGTGGTGGGCCTTGGTAACTGTTGACCCAGTAGGTCTCAAGGGCTTTCCCTGTCCCTAAGCACCACACAGAAACTCATGTTCTGGCTCGGTGCCTGTGGCTCAAGCGGCTAAGGCGCCAACCACATACACCTGAGCTGGCAGCTAGGAATCCCGCCCGGGGCCCGCCAAACAACAATGATGGCTGCAACCAAAAAATAGCCGGGCGTTGTGGCGGGCGCCTGTAGTCCCAGCTACTTGGGAGGCGGAGACAGGAGACTTGCTTGAACCCAGGAGTTTGAGGTTGCTGTGAGCTATGATGCCACAGCACTCTACCCAGGGCAACAGCTTGAGGCTCTGTCTCAAAAAAAAAAAAAAAAAAAAAGAAACATGTTCTTATTAACTTAAGAAACTCAGAAAAAAACAGTTTCATTCTCAGGGGTGCTGCACTAAGGTGCTTGGGAAGCAATGGAAGAGTCTCACAAACTCATTGCTCTGAGTTTACATTCACCTTTCCCTTTCAATATTTATCCTATAGTTGCAAAATCATCACCTGGCTACCAGGCCTGGTTTGATGGGTCACTATAATAAATCTTCACTTGGAAAAAGAAAGAAAAATCCAAGCCCTGCTATTGGAGGCCACTGAATCTAACGCAACTCCATTTGGTAAGTGGCAAAACTGGGGGGTGAAGGGTGTTCTGGCTACCGCTGGGTGGTTCAGCCGTGGGTTCAACCGCTTCCTTCTGTGTCTAAACTGCGGCACCTCTCAGAGGGCAGAACAATTAATTCACTCCAAGGATATTCCATGGGCATAAATGTTCCTCACTTCCCACTTTAGATGAGATGATCCATGAGCATCTTGGATGAGTGGAAATGTTTTTTTTCCCCAGGAAATAGCATTCTGCTCCAAGATCAATGACCACTTTCCCTGGTAGGCATAACAGTTTATAACTTCCTGCAGGAATGATGTTTTAAAAATTTTTTTTAAGTTTTTTTTTTTTTTAAATCATTAACTTCATGTCAGCCACAACTTTCATATTAACCCAAAACAGCCACATTGGAAAATATTAGGAGCCACCACGGCAGAAGAAAACACAAGTGTGCTGTCTCATGAAAGCCTACTCACCACGTAACTGTTATTCTCTTACTCTGATTTTTTTTTATGGCCCCTAACACTATTAGATTTATCTGCTGACTTGGTTATTATAGATGTCCCCCACCAGGTTGAAGGGGACTCTCTTTGCAAGCAGAGAGGCAGAAGGCTGTGCAGGTCGCTTCCCCAGGCCCTAATAAGCATTTGGTCTCCCCCGTTTGTATGAGTGTCTCCAGTATGTAGATCTGCAGTGACCCTCGGGGCTCTGTACATTAAGTATAGAGTACTAAGTAAATGAACGAATTTCACCTTAAGGTTGGGAGCCACTGGACCCCAACTGGTGAACTCTCCATCTGGGAGCTTATGAATGGCTTTTTATTTCGTTCTTAGCCCACACTTCTACCCTCCCCTAAAAACGCAGCAAAGCCAAATTTAGATGTGTACAAGCACCTCTAAAAGAGGCAATTTAACTGACAAGACCCAGGATCAGGCAGATGAAGAGACCTGCCTGGGGTGTCCCACCACACTGCTCTGCTGGACCTCACTGGGAGGTTGATCATTTTCTCCCTAAACTGGTTATTGCTAAACTGAGATGCTGGCTCTGTCCTCAAAGTTTTCAGTCCTGTGTTACACTCAAAATCAAATTTTAACAGTAACATCCCTACAAGGAGATACATTCATCATCTCCAGGGATGTGCAGTTCCACACAGGTGACAGGCCCTGACTGTGTCTTGTCTTATTCTCTTCCCCCCACCACTCCCCGTCCCTGACACTCAACCCTTTGCCTTTCATAATCTTTCTAGCTGTTATGTTCTTTGTTTTTCCCAGAAACAGAGAGTTCCCCTGGCACACACACAAGGAAAAAACCATTCTCCCTGGGGTAAGTGGCCTCCCATCAACAAACAAAGAATTAAAAAGGAAATTAATATTTTAAAACCAGTTAACAAAATTAAGAAGCATTTCTCCAGTCAGATTAATCTTACAAATCAAGTAAGTCTTAATTGTCTTTGATCACTATCCTCACTTAGCCCAGTGCTTCAAGGCTGTTAAAATATACATTTAAAGATAAACAAATCAGGAAAAAATAACCTTAAAGAAAAACTTAGCTCAATGGAAACTGACAACTGAAAGGGAAAAATAAGGACCCGTCAGTGTTTATTCCAAGACATACTTAATAAATATTTGTAAAGTGTTATTATGTGTAGATTTTTAAAAAGAAATACATGAGGCCTGATTAACAAAAATAATAATAATAAATATTTAGTAACTACGAATAACAAGACCAAGTATTTTCAGGTAATGAACAAGGCAAGTGCCTTTTCAATAAGTTAAAATGAACGGTCACACAAATATGGGACTGGACAGGATAGTGTCTAAAGAGAATAAATTAACCTCAAACAAAATTAGGCTCCCTGAAAACTTCAGCAAAACAGGGTGAGAGAGAAAAAAAGTACAATATATTAAAATGCCCTAAAGCCTGCCACGTGATTTCCTTTAATGAAGTTAGAGACTTCCTTCAAGTCTCAAGTCTGCCAACTTCGTATGGCAGATCTTGGCCAAAATCAACTCCCGAACCCTGTTAATTGAGCTGAACTGAAAGGTTCAAACTCCCTGCACAGGCAAAAGCTTCCAAAGACTGCCTGCCCCGCCCCTCCACCTGCCCAGACTCTAAATGACCTCTGCCCAGGAATCTGCGATAACGTGACAGGGTTTCCCGTCACTGATCTTAGTCAGAGGTGGCTGCTCATAATTGCATGTGATCCTCTATAATTGCATGTGCTCCTCTTGCCTGCAGCAGGCTAAATGAGTAATAGTGAAATGAGCAAGACAGCTCACATCACGGAAAGTAGTGCTTTTCCATAGATTTCCATGAAACCCCACTGACTCCACCTGACTCTAGGGTACCTGTATTCCCATTTAGTCTGAAGGTACAACATAGAAGGGGCACAGGTGAGCAGCGGATGTCAGCAGGCAGCACGCAGGTGATCTCTGTGGCACCTGTAGGTGGCAGCTGGTAGCTACTGCCCACACTCCCCTACCCACCTGTGCTCCTGGGAACTGGGAAAAGCAGGCCAGGCATGGAGGAAGCATAAATATTTACTGTAGGTAAAGGTGTGCTGAGTGACCCTTGGTGGAATTCCCAGCCACTGGGAACACAGTAGAGACAGGTTCTGAAAACAACTGAGGACACAGACTCCTTCTATCACCCTGAGGGTGAATGGCCTCAGAAACTGCTGGGGTTCAAGGTGAGAGCAGCAGGCTCACTTTAAGCCCCCCTGCGGAAAGGGAAACCTTCTGTCTCACTAGCACTTAAATCAACTCAAAACACACACACACAGAGGAAAAGACAGATGGAGGTGAAAGAAAATGATAACGTATGGAAATGGCCTCACTGATAACTGACTTGATAAAGCCCTAAGAAATCCAGACTGACAAAACAAACATTGTCGGGGTGGCACCTGTGGTTCAGTCCGTAAGGCGCCGGCCCCATATACCGAGGGTGGCGGGTTCAAGCCCGGCCCGGCTGAACTGCAAACCAAAATATAGCTGGGCGTTGTGGCGGGTGCCTGTAGTCCCAGCTACTCGGGAGGCTGAGGCAAGAGAATCACTTCAGCCCGGGAGTTGGAGGTTGCTGTGAGCTGTGTGAGGCCACGGCACTCTACCGAGGGCGATAAAGTGAGACTCTGTCTCTAAAAAAAAAAAAAAAAAACAAAACAGAAAAACAAACAAACATTGTCAGGAATGAAACACTAAAAAAACAAAGCTGAACAATCCTCCCATGCCAACCAGAACCATCATAACCAACAGAACCGTCATAACCACAAAAGCTTTATTCTATCACTTGCCTCTATGATATCAAGTACACAGAGCGCCCACCTTTTTAGAATAAACCTTCCATACTCAAGTCATAGAATTCATATAATTCCATTCCTGACTTCATTTTTTATCTTTTTATTATATTGCACAGGGACAAGGGAATGTTCTGAACATGTTTAAGTCAACATAATATAGGGCTCCAAAAAAACTTTGTACGTAAAAAAGGCAAATTATCACGGGAATAACAGCAATAAAAAAGCTTAAGAAAGCCCTCACATCTCTAACTGATAATGATTCTCATTTCTTTTCTTTCGTTTAATTAAATAAAAAGCATTTCTTTTTTCCTCTCATTTCTCGGCTTCACCATCACTTTACTCAGATTCCCAAAGGAATTAAAATTCACCTTGTCCTCCGCATAGGAAGAATTTCATTTTTTTTTTAAATAAAAAATTCTTAAAGTACCACATGGCATCCTCCTGGGCACTCTTTTTCTTCCTGTTTACTGCTGAAAAACTCACCAGCCCAGGGAAACCGTGCAGCTACTTTAAATTTCCTCTTATACAGTTACGTGTTTGCTTTTGTTTGTTTGACTGGCAGGATCCCAGTCAAATGCATGTAAGACAGCATACTTCTCAATGAGAAATAAAGTATTTCATTAAAGAACAACTTGGATTTGACTGTAGGCCTTGATAGTTCACATTGTTGATACATTTCTCTGGTCTAAGAACTCCAGCCACCTTCATTAACATTTAACGACATTAGTAATACTTTACTGAAAGTAACCTGGCTCATTAATATGAAGGTGTGGCCCACACCCAAATTTATTTCAAGCTTTGGCAACATAAGAGTATATACTAACTAGTTAACTAGCAGTTTATGAATCACCATCGAATGAGACAGAAAAGAAACAGAAAAGTCACGTGTTAATTACACAGTAAATTCACATGTATGAGTAGTTATGGGTGGGAAAACGGTACCAAAACCTAAAGGAAAAATTCAGCTGGTACGTTCTGGTCTTTGATTTTGGTTCTCTTGAAAAACGACAACAAAACCAAAAATCCAAATTCAACAAGCAAACCATTTCATGACCTAAGATGGTATTTCTTTTCAAACCAAATACGGCTGTGGCATCCCCCCTCCTTCTCCAGGGAGGCTTTTAAGTCAGAAATACTCAAAATCGAGACCCAAAACAGAACAGGAAGAAAAACACAATTGTTTCCTCCCCAACCCAAGACTTCTAAATCAGAGAACATTCACAGAACTTAAGTGATGGACATTTTTCCATTTGTTTCAAAAAGTATCCACATTACTGCTTTCATTTCTGAAACAAAAACTGTATATTTTCCCAAATAATCAAGACAGAGAAGAAGAACAGGGAATCAGAATTCAGACCACAATTCTTTTCAAGTTTCATTCTTTGCCGGTCATCCTTTTTATACATAAGGAGGGCAAAAAATGATCTGACTCCAAACACCAAAAAGCATTTATAATCTTGGTATGTTCTAGAATAATGCCACTGAGATAAAAGCTGTATTAACACCGAAATCAAACTCCATGCCAAAAGTAGACGCTATGCCCTCATGGAATACACAGACGAGTCTTTGTTCTTACCTATAATTTTCCTCAAGGTTCACGAAAAACAAGGCATGTATTCTGCTGGAAATCTAACTCGGCGGCTCTGGGGCTCCCTGACTTTGGCGTCTTCCTTCCCTGTTTCAAAGCAGTGTCCACACACACACTGCTGGATACACGGGGAACACCAGTGAGTTTTAACACCACAGAGAAGGAACAGAGAGCTTGCTTCTTACAGTGATGATT
This sequence comes from Nycticebus coucang, assembly GCF_027406575.1. NCBI lineage: Eukaryota > Metazoa > Chordata > Mammalia > Primates > Lorisidae > Nycticebus > Nycticebus coucang. The sequence goes on along the minus strand of NC_069798.1, from coordinate 54,291,491 downwards.
CACTTCAATGACAGCTAGAAAGAGTCAAGCTCCACCTCTATTGTAAGGATTAGGTAACTCCACCCAGCGCTGCAATTAGCTTACATCATCATACCCAGCCTTATCTCCAAGTTACCTGCAGTTGATCCTGAGGTCTCTGCTCCAAATGATAGCCCTCCGTGGGCTTTTCACACAGGCTGGGCAGTAACCAGAGGTCAGAAGGTTATGTGAATGAGCCTGAGTTTGTCTAGGCTGTTTTGCTTATTTGAAGCTGCATCAGACAGAGTTTTCTGGCATACAGACGGAAGTCAGTCTTCACCCTTTACCAGCTAACTTGGCTTTCCACCAGTTCCTGTATTCAAGGACTTCTGGCCTCCAACGAGCGTGAAGTCTTGAAAAGGATCACAAAAATAACTGTGATAAAAACTATAACCAAAACAGAATCAATGGGGGAGGGTTTGGTGTCAGGTGAGAGACAGCCCCACCCCACAGACAGATCCATAATCCTGGTGTGCAATCCCCATTTCCAGAATCCCAGGCGTCCAGGGTACTGGAGGAGGCCACAGACCTCCACCCTAGTACTTGCAGCACCATGTCCTCATGTGAGGGGCACTCTGGCAACCTGACCACCCCAGGGAGCGTGTGCTCTCTCCCTGGCTTCTGACTGGCATGAGGCTATACCTTCTTCCTCTTGCTCAAAGACGTCACATGCTCCTCCCTAAGCCATGAAACCTGCTACCCCCAGCGAGCAGAGGTGGTTCTGAGAGGAATTGTCCCCAGCCATAGCAAAAGCTAACTTTCTACATCCACTTGAACCTGGTGGCAGGCTGAGAAACCCTGTGAACTAGACTTTCAAGTTTCCCTCAGTGCTCAAATGCTGGGATTCATAGAGGTGGCCCAAAGACGAACAACTCCCCTGGGGAGCCAGCCACTCCCTGAGGGAGGGAGGATGGGAGTGGGAAGGGCTCATGGAGCAACTGGACCCCAAGCAGTAACTAGAAACACCCCCCCTCACAGAGAGGCAGGCAAATGAGAGAAATACCTCACGCTTCAAGAAGTGTTCCATCTTCTTTGATTATATCTCAAATTATAAAATTAAGACACAATGTTTTGGATTTACATGGTGGCTGAAAGGTTAAAAAATGAGAACCACAACACATTGCAAGAAAACAGACCTAAAGAAATCGGATAAGCTGTTTAACAATGTGCCTGTTCCCTTAAAAGTAAAAAGTACCTTTACTTCCCAAATGTTATTGATTGTGATGGGCTGAACTGTATTTACCCCCAAGTCCTATGTTGAAGTCTCTGGTATATCGCAAAGTGGCTGTAAGTGGACAAGGGTCTTTAAAGAGCTAATTAAATTAAAATGAAGTCATTAAGGCAGGTCCTAATTTGACCGTGTCCTAATGAAAGGGAAGTTTGGACACAGGTACAGAGGGAAGAGCCAGAGAGGACGACCATCTACAAGCCGAGGAGAGAGGCCTGAAACAAACCGACCCTAGTACCCAGACTTGCGAGAAAATAAGATTTCTGGCATTTGCGCCACCCAATCCGTGCTGCTGTGTTATTCCTAGCAAACCAAAATGATTCTCATTCCACGAATTAATACTAATACTAAAAAATGGGGGCGGTGCCTGTGGCTCAGTGAGTAGGGCGCCAGCCCCATATGCCGAGGGTGGCGGGTTCAAACCCAGCCCCGGCCAAACTGCAACAAAAAAAAATAGCTGGGTGTTGTGGCGGGCGCCTGTAGTCCCAGCTGCTCGGGAGGCTGAGGCAAGAGAATCGCGTGAGCCCAATAGTTAGAGGTTGCTGTGAGCCGTGTGACCCCACGGCGCTCTACCCGAGGGCGGTACAGTAAGACTGTCTCTACAAAAAAAAAAAAAAATGGAGACAATTCAGATTTCTGATTAGTACCCACTCTCCTACAACTGGACACTTCACTTCAGCATGCTGACCACTCCCTCTTTGCCCAGTGAGGCTCTGCCTTGAAAAATGCAAACAGAAATCCCACGGGGTGTGTGTGCTACACTTAACCTTTCCAACTCCAGTTCTGCCGCCTCCACTCTAGTCAAACTTAGTGAACAAGTGGTTGACATCCACTTCCTTGTCTCCTACGTCATTCTCTCTAACCCACAGAAACCAGCTTCTGCCAAACTCACATTAAAATTCAACTGAAACCAGACAATCTTAGCACTTGTCACTGGATGGAATGGTTATCACTAGAGGGTATGTTAGGAGTCTTAGTTCAATTCTCTATGACTAGAGGAGAAAATTAGGGCCCACCCCTAGCAGCAACATGACACAGGAACCAACACGAAGGGGTAGCAGCCCTAACCCTCCGCCCTAATCCCTTGTTACCACCTCGTGCCCCCTACGCTATTAACCGAGGGGAGCCTGGAATTGTTCTTATCTCCCTAGTAACCCAAAATGAAAACTACCTTCCTTTAAAAAGGACAAAGACACAGAAATCAGATAACCGACAAAAGATAGCCACAATCTGAGAGTAAATCTAAAACAAAACAGGACTTCTTGAGGTTGCTGTCAGCTGCGATGCCACAGCACTCTACCCAGGGCGACAGCTTGAGGCTCTGTCTCAAAAAACAAGCAAACAAAAAAAAGAAAAAAAAAGAGAGAGAGAGAAAAACAGGGCTTCTTCACCTGGGTACCAATGACATGTGGGGCAGGGTGATTCTTGGTTGTGGGGGACCATCCTGTGCACTACAGAGCGTTCAGGCACATCTCTGGCCTGTACCCGCTACCCTGTTTCCCCGAAAATAAGACAGTGTCTTATTTTAAGGTGTGCTCCCAAAGATGCGCTAGGTCTTATTTTCAGGGGACGTCTTATCTTTCCTGTAAGTAGGTCTCATTTTCGGAGGATGTCTTATTTTTGGGGAAACAGGGTAGATACTCATAGCAGCTCTCTCCAGGCACTGCCAAGCGACCCCTGGAGGGCAAAACTGACCCAGCTGAGAACCACTGGTTTAAAAGGACAGGACCTGACACAGAGCAAAGACAGCGGAGGACTTGGAGGGAAGGAGGGAAGCCAGTTCCATGGCAGTATGGGAGAAAGAAGGTCAAGGAGGAGGAGTCCGCAGACAATCTCAAGGGCTGAACACGCTTATCTCCTTGACTTCATAATCCAATCCAAGGAATCTTTCTTTTTTTTTGTAGAGACAGAGTCTCACTGTACCGCCCTTCGGTAGAGTGCCGTGGCGTCACACGGCTCACAGCAACCTCCAGCTCTTGGGCCTACGCGATTCTCTTGCCTCAGCCTCCTGAGCAGCTGGGACTACAGGTGCCCGCCACAACGCCCGGCTATTTTTTTGTTGCAGTTTGGCCGGAGCTGGGTTTGAACCCACCACCCTCGGCATATGGGGCCAGCGCCCTACTCACTGAGCCACAGGCGCCGCCCCAAGGAATCTTTCTTAAGCAGATAATCAGGGACACAAGTGCAGCAATACAGACCACAAAAGTTCCTTACAAAAACAAAACTCTGATACCTAAGTGGCTGAAGTACACTGGATTGCTGAAGGCCAGGAGTTTGAGACCAGCCTGGGCAATATAGTTAGAACCCATCATTATGGAAAAAAAATTTTTTTTAATTAGCCAGGAGTGGTGGAGTGCACTTTGTAGTCCCAGCTACTCGAAAGGCTGAGGCAGGAGGATCACTTGAGCACATGAGCATGAGGTTACACTAAACTGGATGGCACTACGCACTCCAGCCTGAGTGACAGAGCAAGACCCAATCTCTTTAAAACAAACAAATGAATAAAACAAAGGGTAAGAAACCATAATGTCTGATCATAAAGAAAATAAATTACAGACATCTATGTGTTCATGCCCTCAAGAAATATTTTAAAATGTGGGAAAACACAAGTGTTAAAAAAAAAAAAAAAAAAAAAGGAAGCTATAGAATTACGTGAAACATCCCTAATTTAAAAAAAAAAAAAAGGTAGGGTGGAGCACAGACTCACGGCTGTTATCTCAGCACTCTGGAAGGGCAGGGCAGGTGGATCATCTGAGCTCAGTTCAAGACCAGCCTGAGCAAAAGTGAGAACCTGTCTCTACTCAAAAAAAAGTAGACATTTTTACAACTTTTGCATCTTAATCTCCATTTCTGAGATAAAGAGAGAAATATGATTAGAGTTTTGGACAAGGCAGCAAAACAGAAGGCACATGGTCAAAGAGCAAGGGTGGAGGCTGGGAGCCAAGAAAGTCAAGGGCCAAGAGCCTCATTGAGGTTGAAGAGGCTCCTGCCAAGAAATAAAAGCCCCTGGACTCAGTGACCAGGAAGTTGCTAGTGTCTTAATACAGGCACTTCAGTTTCACAATCTGGGCAGAATGCAGTTAGCAAAAAAAGCAGAGGGAAGAGCAGCCTCCCTTGGAATTCCCCAGGCCCTCACTGACCAAGGAGAGGCCACCAAAGGGACTTGTGTGAATGACCACTGGTGGGTCCACTGGGAGTCGGGCATCAGGAGAAGCGGCTGTCATTCCTACTTAGATCCATTGGGAAGGTTTTTCCTAAATTCAAAATTGAAAACAATGTTAAAAAGTCATAATGTTCCTTTAACTCCATATTACTTAAGATTAAATGTACATCTTTGGATAATTCCCAGCACTTCTGACGTTCTACCAAAAAAAAAAATAAAATAATTACTCAATACTGTTTACTACAATTAGAAGACTGGTTTGCAGGGTGAGGTTTTATGAAATACCAAAAGGGTCACGCTGGATCAGTCTGTTCCAATGGAAAGCTGAGGAAGTATATTTAAACAGTTAATTCAACCAGGAGGAATAAGATAAGCATGAAGACTGACCTCATCCAAAACAAGATCTTATTAAGAACATAAAACACTGAATTTTACAGTAGTATGCCAAAGATGGTTCAGTTTTTGTATTTTGGTTGCTCTTATTTTAATCTTAAAAGGATTTCTCAATTAGTGAGATCATCTTGAGATTTCTTTCCCCCTTGAAAAAATTCATGTATATAAATTTATACATACTCCAAAGCCTTCAAAAAGCACATTTTAAAAAATAGTATTACAAGCTCTCATAAAACACTCACCATAAAATACTGGCTAAAAAGCATCATTCCAAACAATATTACAGTATTACTCCAAATTCACAAACTATTTCCATATATAAATATTGTCAAAGGACTAGAAGGAAATAAAGCAAAATAGTAAACCGTTCTCTCTCACTGGCTATTTGGATTTACAGACAGATGGCTGCTTTATATTTTATCTCTTCTAATGTTTAAATCAGTTATAATCAGAAAAAAAGTTACTTAAAATTTGTTAAGAAAACTATCACTTAAAAAGAACAAGTAACCAAATGAAAAGAATCCAAATGCTTGGAGGGGAAGGTGAGGAGAACAAAGTTTCTCCCTTTTGTTCAAAACCAGCTACAGTAGAGGAAAAACTGGGAGACTTGGAGGGGGAGGAATACATTGAACCAAACAAGGATGACATCACGCAGGCAAAAATCTTTATATAACACAGGCAAGGTTTGGTGATGATAACATAAAGTTCTGAATTTCCTCACAAGGTCTTAAAACTCTCCTAGCTTGGTTTAGCCTATTCTTTAAGTGCCTTGCCAAAAAAGCCAAAGTGTGGTTTCTATGCTTCCTAAGTTAACAGAACCAAGTCACTATATCAAAGCATCTGAAAAGAAAATGTTTCATCAAGAAGGGGGACGGTCTCTTGAAGTTCAAACATCACTTAGTGGCCATGATGCCATTTACCTCCCTCTGCTCAGAGCATTAGGCCAGACCCAAAGATTTACAACAAAGCCTGTACAGCCTGGCAGCTTACAATCTGTTCCTAATTTATCAAATCTTCAATTATTTAGGCCTGTTACTTAGGATCCCAAACACGTTTTCATAAGGAAGAAACACCTCACCCCTAGTGTTTCCTCCAGTCCCTGGGGCTGTAAAGAATATCTAATACAAATGACTCCCAAATGCTGGCTCCACGTTGGCCTCCCCTTTGAGCATCACCCTCATCTACCTTATCTTCACTCTCACTTGGAGATCTGAGGTACCTTACACGCTGCTCCCCAGCTTGCCCCCTGTCTCAGTGGCCGCCAGGCAGTACAAGTTGAATTTCTTCCATTCTGCTCTTCTCTTAATCTCCGACATGTCCAGTCCATCAGCAAGCCTAGGACTCCATCATCTCCACAGTGAAGCCCCTCTCCCCACTCCCTTTCCTGGATTACTACTACCCTGGTCTTCAAACCATCCTCCCTCTCCCGGGCTCTGGGACACCCTGTTGCAGGCCAACTCGCTCACCTGCAAGAGTCACACCAAGCCACACTCCCTGCTCCCGCAACTCTCAGGCTGGCTTCCCACAACTCTAAAGTGTAAAATGCAAATTCACTCCTGCCTGCTCCTTCATCCTCACCACCACCTTCACCCCTTCACTCCCTTTCTCCACTGCCCAGGCTGAGCCTCAAACCTCTCAATTCACTTCCAGACCTTCTTTCTGAGGCTCCTCCCACTCATCTTTGGGTGGCTGTCCCTCTCTTCAGGTGACAGGGCATCACTCTTCCTGCTGATGGGAATATGAACTTGTGCAACACTTTAGCAAAGTGGTAATTACGTACCAGAAGTATTTAAATCCTAAATCCAGGACCTTTTCTCTTTCATGAAAACCCAGAAACTTTAAAAAGACATGAATAAGATACTGCACATTCAGAAAATGGAATGTTCTATATCACACATTGGAATATGTGGGGGAAAGGCTCTACCTATGTTACGATGCTAATTATCTATAAATACATATTCCCTCCCAACTAAAAGGAAAATGCCAAAATATTTAGAGTGACTGGTATTCTTTCTGTGGCTGATAGCTTTTTCCTTCTGTTTTTTATTTCCTAATTATTTTTTCTAGACTTAGAAAAATGTGTAACTTTCACTATTAGAGTAGAAAAATCCCTTATGTTTAACACAAAGAACAAAATGCTACAAATGGCTGTTAGCTTTCTAAGTCACCACAGAAGAGACATTTAAAAACACAATGTTAAAATGAAAAGCTGATGTACAAGACATCTAATAAAACAAGAAAAGAATTAAATTCCCTATTTTATAAGGATTCTTATGAATCAATGAAAAATTAATAACCCACAGGAAAGATGGGCACAAAGACGAGAGTTAGCACTTCAGAAAAGTGAAAATCCAAATACTCATGTGAAGAGACAGTTGATGTCATTGATAAAAGACATAAAATAGGACATTTCTACCTTCCATCCTGTCAAAGATGAAAACACTGATAAACTGGGGAAACTGGTGCTTGTATCAACTCCTGGAGCCAAGCGCAAGACTAGAGAAGGCAACTTCCCAGCATCTACGAACACTGCCAAGTGTTCCTGTCCTCTGATCCAGGATTCAACCCTAGGAATTTAGCGACAGAAAACTCATGCATGGCTTTTCAGCCTTTGGCTTGGAGGAGGCCAAGGTGCAGCTTTCCTCCTGAATCCAGGTTCATCCAACACCAGCTGCCTCCATCATGCTGCCTAAGTTCAATCCCAATGAGACTAAAGTCATGTACCTGTGGTGCACTGGTGGCAAAGTCGGTACCATGTCTGCCCTGGCCCCCAAGATAGGCTCCCTGGGCTTGTCTCCATTGCCAAGTCAACTGGTGACTAGAAGGGTCTGATGAGTGAAAACTGACAGTGACTACGGAACTGACCATCCAGAACAGAACCAGTCTGAACTGGTACCTTCTGCCTCTGCCCTCATCATCAAAGTCCTCAAGGAACCACTGAGATAGAAAGAGACAGAAAAACGTTGAAATGGAATGGAAATATCACTTTTGATGAGACTGTCAACATTGCCAGGCAAGAGATGCAACACCGATCTTTAGCCAGAGAACTCTCTGGCACCATAAAAAGATCCTGGGGCAGCCCAGTCTGTGGGCTGCAATGTTGACGGCCGCCACCCTCATGACATAGTAGATAACACCAACAGCAGTGTGGTGGAATGCCCAGTTAGTTAAAAAGTACAAGGGAAAATATTTCAATAAAGGATCGTTTGACACCCCCCCCCAAAAAAAGAAAACTTGTGCACAGACACATCAGTAAACATGACAGAGCTTTCAAAACACAATAGTGTCTGAAGATGCCCTAGATCTATTAACTGGAGGGGAAAATACATTGCCCTTTAGTATTTCTAGCATGATCTCATTTTTTTAAAAAAGCAGCAGCTAATGATTTTATAGAATCCTTACTGTATGACAGACACTGTTCAATAAACCCTTTAAAAGCATCACCTATTTTAATCTTCACAGTACCCTAACAGTAACAGACAACGTCATTATCTCAGCTCTACAGATAAGCACACAAAGGCACGGAGAGATCAATGACAGTGTCTACCCCGATGGCCCTCTGAGTGCATATTTCTGTCTTCTCCTTCATTCAGGCTATCACATCCATGAGAGTCTGGGAAAGTAAGAAAGTATCATCAATTGAACAGAAGAGGGATGAGTTGGAATCAAAAGAAAAACAGAAGCAGGGAGAGGTGCTGGTCAGGTGGAAGTGTTCGCCATGTGCCAGAGATTTGAGAGAAATAAGTCAAGAGATTTCAGGGGCGGTGGGGGCAACAGCATGGTGATTTATCCAGAAATGTAGGCCGGGTGTGGTGGCTCATGCCTGTAATCCCAGCACTCCGGGGGACAGAGGCAAGTGGATCCCTCTAGCTCAGGAATTCAAGACCAGCCTGGGCAAGAGTGAGACTCCATCTCCAAAAATCGTTAGGCGCTATGGTGGGCACCTATAGTTTCAGCTACTAGGGAGGCCAAGACAGGAGGATTGCTTGAGCCCAAGAGTTTGAGGTTGCTGTGAGCCATGACACTCTACCCAGGAGATTTTTGTCTCAAAATAAAACCAAAAAAAAAAAAAAAAGAAGAAGAAGAAGAAGAAGTGTCACCACCTCTGGCTTTTCCCATTGGTACCTGGTGTTTCATGCAGACCATGGCAAGGGGTGTAGCCATGTGGTCATAAGACAGGAAGTACAGACAGCTTAAAAGAGCCCAGAGGCACATGCAGCCCTGAGCGGCCACCTCCTGGCCCATCCAGCTAAACTCTCCCATTGCCTGGCCCTGGCCCAGTGAACAAAGGGGCAACCCGGAGGCACAAAGGAAGGAGCAGCAGACAGCCAAGAATCAATCACACAGGACCCGAAAGGGACCCACATGCAGGATCTTACGATAAACTGAAGAAGAACGGTAAATACCATGAAGTAAAAGCTCATAAAATCCAAAAAGGTATCAGAGCATCAAAACAAGAACAGAATAAAATAAGAAAAAAAGAATTGGAGACCTAAGAGAAGGAGCCAAGATTGTTAACCTCAAACCACAGTGTTCTGCGGCTTCCCCTACAGGAAAAACTGGGATGTTGTGAACCCTTATCACTGGTGGGTGCTCAGACACCCCTGCTGCCCCACCCACAGTGACTGCAGCAACCTCCACCTCACTGCCCCCCTACATTTAGAGAATGAGGGTGTCCATATTTTTTCCAGGCTCACACATTTACACACATAGTATATTGGGAAAGTGGGGGTTCTTTGTTTTGCAAGTGGATATTATATACTTTTCCATATCTTGCTTCTTATTCATCAAGTTCTCCCAGAAATCCTTCCAAAGCCAACTCTGATATAATTCTAATATTTTGATAACATTATATGGGACATATATTCCATAAATTAACCATTTTCAAATGATGGGCATTCATATTTTCAGTATTTTGCCACTATCATGGTACAATAAAGATCCTTTCACATGCGACTTTGTCTTTTATTTCTAAAAGATAGTTATCCAGGACAAAGCCTATTTAGAAGGAAGGCAGAATTATTTTACTACTCAGTGCCAGTCTGCTTGCCAAATGAAGCCATGATAATTCCCACTTCCTTCAGTACTATGAGAAAACAGCTTGATAGTAGATTACTACTCTTTATTTTTACCAGTCTGATGGGTTTAAAGTGAAGTCTCATTTTAATCTGCATTTCCCTAGCAAATATTGACTATTATTCATAGATTTGCTGGCTGTCCTACATCTGTTCTCTGTGAAATGAATATTAATATTCTTAGTCCCTTTGTCCCTTTTCTTGCCAATTCCTAACTTATTTGTATAGTATAGACAGACAGTATCCCCATATGTGTTATAAATACCCCTCTTTAATCTGCTGACTTAATCACATATCTTTTGCCATAGCAAAGTTTTTAAATATATTTGTGACTTTCTCCTTATGGCTTATGAGTATCAAATCTTTCTTAAGAAGTCCTCCCTCACCTAAGATTAAATAAGTACATATTTCCTTGTAAAAATTGGTTTGCTTGTTTACATTTAGGCATTTGAAGATTCTAGGATTTATTTCTGATGTAATGTAAGGCAGAGCTCTGGGTTGCCCTCAACCCCAGATAGAGAGGTGGTTATGCCAGTACCATCCATGAAGGAACATTAGTATTTTCTCAATAGTGTTTACCATCTTATTATATGTTAATTCCCTTACTTAATGAGATACAATCCTAGATTCTCTATTCTGTTCCACTGAACTATTTATGTGATTCTGGATCAATACCACGCTGCTTTGATTGCAAAGACTTCTTAGCATATTGTCATCCCTTGGGAGCCAAATCTGCCTTTGCTGGTTTTCTTTTGTGTATTCCTCTTGGCACTTCTCAGGTATCACGAATTTATTAACAGACTAAAACTTTAGGATTATTTCATTCATGAAAAAAAAGACAGAGCAAACCCACCACAGATATTAAGATGCAGGTATTCAATTTCTTCCCAGGTTATCTGTTGCTATCGTGAAAGGAATATTTTCATTTCTGAGTGTTCACCTTCAAAACAGAGAAAATACAATTTCTAGAAACTTACGAGTATTTTTTTAGTCACCTATCTTAACACTTTTTCTATTGATTTTAGATTTTTTTTTTAACTATAGGGTCTTGAGATTTCTAGACATACAAACCTTTCACTGTCTTATACTCAAAAGACCTCTCAAACAATAAATAACTGTGAGACCGCTTTGGTTCCTAATTTTATTTGCTTCTTTATTTATGGTTTTTTATATGCAGTTGTTATCAGAAGTAATGGTTCTGAATTTTAATTGAAATAGTTTTAGTGTTTTGCCTTCTAGGAACTATCTGCTGTTGGGTGTGTATACATATATTTGGCCTTTTTGTGTTTAAGTGATTTATTTTTATTCCTAGTCTGCTTTTCCCAATTATACTATATTGGGAAGGGCTGTAATCAAATCAAATGGCTTTTCAGCTTCTACGGGCCTGGTCACATAACTTTTCCCCTTCCATATGTTGGCGCAACAACGGATGACAGTGATGAGTTCCTAATAGCTAATCGCTCTGGCATTATTAAAAAGGACTATTTGTTATAGTAATTATGTATTAATAATGCCAGGCTTTGGCCTTTTGACACACTAAAGAGTCTATTTTATAAATTATTTTGAATTTCTGCATTTAGTTTCATAAATATCAGCCTATCCTTTTATAAAGTTTACTAAGTTTTTCCATTAATTTTGCAAAATGAACTGGGAGCCCTTCCATATTTTACTAGAATAACATAAAAAACTCAAATTTTTAATTTTTATTAAAGGCTAAATAAAAGTCAGCTGGAAACCTGTGGAGTCCTGATGTCTTTTTCAATGATAATTTTAATCACTTTTCCTATCTCTTCTATAGTAATTGGTCTATTCAACTTATTCATGCTTCTTGGGTCAATTTTGGCAATTTGTATTTTATATGTTAAGCGTATGGCTGCATGAAATATTCTCCTATACACTCTACTAACCCCTCCTGTGTCTCTTTTCTATTTCCTTGCCTACTGTCTACTTCTGTTCTTCTTTTCCCTAAATTCAGACAACTGGAATTTATTTTAGTTGGTCATTTCAAATAACAAGCTAATGGATTTATTTAACCCTTAAATCTTATCTGCATCCCTTAATCCTCCATCTTGGTTTTTTATTTTATTTTTTTGTGTACTTAATTTTTTTCTCATTTCTTACGATGAATACTCAGTGAACCTTCTTTAATAATGAAGTCAGCTGTTCCTTTCTAGGCGGTACGTTCTAAGATATTTAGAATTTTTACTAAGAACAAGAAAGAAAAATACCTAAGATGAACATGTTAAGAGCTACAAGGCAAGTAAGTAATGGGACTGATGGGCTAGTTGGCATTCTAAGAAAAAGGGATTGATAACCCAGCCATGGAAGAAAGGGAAAGAGGAGTTGTTTCCGATTCCCAAGTACAGACCAAATTTAAACATCACCACCTATCCATCATCTCCCTGATTGCATTGTTAGGTTATCACCCTTTATTTCACGTTTCAAAAAAAAAAAATAATTTGGTTCACATACAGGCTTAAAAACCAACAAACACACACAAAAAGCTACCAGCCAAATTAATGCTGCAGTCAGCCTGCATTTAGCCTAATTTCCGAGCTTCAATCTGTAATCAGGACAGTGTTCTAAAGCTAAGGCACCACAGGATCTTGATTCACTCTTACATCACGACAGTGAGCTTACTAATGTACAATGTGCCCTAATAGGTTTGAAAAGCATTTTCAGCACAGATTTGATATATCACTCTGATTAGCAGAAGAGTCGATCACCCAGATTCCACTCTGGGTTCAAAAATGTACCTCTATAAAAAGTGACCTTGTCTATCTGATAGCTTCAGACAGCAACTCTCAAAAACCAATGCTGAAGGGGCAAAGAGAATCTACTTATCCCAGGGTAAGAGGCTATGACCTAGTTAGAAAACTGTCTAAGGCTAGAAGCAAAGCTGCTACTATTTTCTTAATCCTCACTACAGGGAATTTTAGAAGACTTAAAAGGTCCCAACCTGGCCTGGGGAACTTGAAAATGACACTCAAATAAAATCACATTCATTTATGCTCTACTAATTCAGAATTATTTTTATGAGCTGGAAAGAGTTTGGACTCACATTTCCATTTTTAAACCCTATGACAACAGGCTGAGAAAGAGGCTCAACCTACTTATAGGAACAAATTTTAGATGCTCTGACTCATATGTAAACAACCAACATGCTAATAATTTATCTTTTTGGTTAAAGCAGATACTTCTATTTAGGCTGCTACCATCATCCTTGTAAGAACTAGAACCAAAATTAATATATATTTCATTTAATTTTTTCCTATATTTAATTTTTTCACTTTGTTCCTCACTACTTTCCCTAGTGAATCCCAATTAACTGAAATGTTACTTTTAAGCCTCCATTATAACAGGAACTCTTTGGTATCAGGAAACCATTTAATGTCCCCCAAGGGTCTCTGAAACCAGTGAGGAAATAATACATCCCTTTGCTTTGAGCCCTGTGCATTCTTTTGGAGATAGTACAATTCTACCTTACCAAGGGGGGTGGGGGTGGGGTGTCCTGAAACATCCTGCTTAAGCAATCTGCAGATCCTAATGTCAGACTCGGTTAGAGGACAGAGGCAAGGTCAACAGAGTGGTTGCACCCCAAGAACATCACGGGGCAGTGGGCAAAGATACTGCTACTACTAAGTCACAGAAATGTTAATTAAAAGGTGGAATAAAGCTTGGGGAGCTTTGTGCCTTTAAGTCTCTTAGGGTCCACTGGCTGGCTCTGCACAAGACTGGCAACCCAAGTACACATTCCTACTACACTAGGAGGAACAATCCTGGGGGCTGAGCCCACCCCTGTATCTATGCACATAACACTACATGCCTTAGCCCAGGGGTCCTCAAACTAGGGCCCGCAGGCCACCTGCGGCCGTGGAGGACATTGATCGGGCCCCCCGGGTGTTTTTGCCACCGCTGCCTGTCCTCCTACAGTGTGCATGTGTGGAATGTGCGCGGCACTCTCTGACTCCCCTCCTCTCTGTTTCGGGACTAACAGATGCACACTTGCATCACTTGTTACGACTAGCAGTGAGAAATATGGAACCAGACATTGACCATCTCATTAGCCAAAAGCAGGCCCATAGTTCCCATTGAAATACTGGTAAGTTTGTTGATTTAACTTTAGTTGTTCTTCATTTTAAATATTGTATTTGTTCCCTTTTTTTTTTTTTAATTCAAAATAAGATATGTGCAGTGTGCATAGGAATTTGTTCATAATTTTTTTTTTAAACTATAGTCCAGCCCTCCAACGGTCTGAGGGACAGTGAACTGGCCCCCTGCTTAAAAAGTTTGAGGACCCCTGCCTTAGCCCATTCCTCAGGGGATAAAATACTACTCCGAAACTCTGAGTTAGACGAATGTAAGGCCCTGTATTGGCAACCATTTCCAATTTCCCAGAAGAAAATCTTTTTGGAGGGTACTTGGCTGCCTCCGCCTACAGTGGCACTCCAGTTTTCATCTGTGAAAATTTAAATTCAATTATCTGTTTTCCAAAGTCCAATGACAGCTACTTGTCAGAGTTAAGGAATAACCGGGTTGGGCCAGTTGGAATTTCCAAATATTCTATAATATTCTTAGAAGCACTTAAATTTCACTTTCTTTTTCTTTTTTTTTTGTAGAGACAGAGTTTCACCCTAAGGCCCTCGGTAGAGTGCCGTGGCCTCACACAGCTCACAGCAACCTCCAACTCCTGGGCTTACGCGATTCTCTTGCCTCAGCCTCCCGAGCAGCTGGGACTACAGGCGCCCGCCACAATGCTCGGCTATTTTTTTGTTGCAGTTTGGCTGGGGCCGGGTTTGAACCCGCCACCTTCGGTATATGGGGCCGGCATCATACCGACTTAGCCACAGGCGCTGCCCAAATTTCACTTTATGATAAAAACATGGATTATTTCTGCTCTTAGCAAACAACCACAAACTATAATGGAAAGAGAAGGAAGGAGATGGTAGAACTAATGTGCACCTTCACAATTTCAAGGATGAGAGTGGAGAGACACTTCAAGGGGGGGTTTCTTGTGCACAAGATGGGTGGGCGGACTGAGTGCCTCAGGATCCTTCCGGCTTCCATCACGAGCCAATGGATGCGGGGCCACGGCAGCCTGAGCAGGTGCCCAGGTGAGGGCGCAACTGGTTCCTGCCTGCCTGTTAGTGCTGTAGTGTTTGCCTAATGAGGTCAAGGACAGGTAGAACACCATGCCTCCTCTAAATATCTGCACATATAATGCCCCCAACCTCAGCCAGTCATTCCGTTACCTGTCACTTCTGTGCTATACCTCTCCCTTTCCCTCTTGTTCTCATCTGTTCTAATTCCATGTTTTCTGAGTTATTTCTCCCACATATCTTAAGCTATGATGCCAGATCTCTATGCGTAAGTTACCACATCAGGCAAAGATGAATTAATTCATGTGCTTCTTAGGCAGGGTGCTGTGCCCCCAAAGACAGGAGGTAGAGACTCAGTGCAAACACAGCTCTGTAAACTGGTTATAGTTGATTGGAAAAGTTGGTGTAACCTTTAAACCATTTTGCTGAAATGAACCAAGCCACACTCATGCTGGAAGGTTCAATGGCTCCTGTACCCAGCACCTAGGGAAGCATCTTTCATTTCTCTGAGAACAGCCTTATTTCAATTATGAGGAATGAAAAGAATTAAGGGGGCATGGATATACAAGTTGGCATCTGAACTGGGTCTTACCAGATAAGTGCAGTTCAACACACACAGAGACAGGAGGAGGTGCCAGGTCTCTAAGATTCTGAGGAAAGAAACATCTGAACACATACCGGGAAGGCCGGCAGCTCAGCTTGGCTAGAACAAGGTGGGTAGCAAAGGAAATGAGACGGAAACGGCTGGAGCAGAACCGTATTCTACCTCAATACCAGGAAAAGGGTTTGGAACCTTTTTTCACAATAATTCTTTCTTAATTACTGGAGGTTTCCACCGTTTCTCTTAAGTCTTCAGCTAATGACTAACGACTAGCCCTGAAATTTCAACACTCTCCTTCTGACGGGTTTTCTATTCTCATTCTGCACTAGTTCACCTACTCTTTGCGTTTCCGTCTCCCAGAGTCCCTGACAGCTGCCTCCATCCCCCCGGCCCCGTTAGTATACACACAACACACCCCGCCGTACTCAAAATAACCCAAGCCACTCATGATTATAAAACAAATTTTCAAATATTTTTGCCAAAACATTTCTCCTAAATATAACTTCCACAATTTTGAGAAAGGGCAAATATTGTTACCAGGTGACTGTATTTCCCTTTGTTTAACCTCTGTTTTTCCTTTCGTCATTTGTGAACACAACAGACTACCCAGCTTGTTGGTGCGGGGTTACTGCCCACACTCCTACCACTACTGTCTGTCCAAGGAATAGCTGGAAGCTGGTGACCAAGAAACCACATTAGTTCATTGGGAATGAGTTAAAAGGGCTAAAGACCTAAATGTGGGGAACACGAATAGGACATGTACAAAGAGGACACCTGCAGCTGACTCCACACCACTAACTCTCCCTGGTAGATAGATCTCAGGATGTCTTGTGCTTATTGGTAATATTTAGTCAAGGAGTTTAACGCTCAACCCAAATTTCCTATATTGACGTGTTCGTGACCTATTGGATATTTGCATCTGATACATATTCTGATTTATTATTGGTGTGATGCTGAATTCCTCTCTTTCCTGTCTTTTATTTTTTCATCTATTTTTCTTTCCTTTCTTTGTTGCACTCTATAAGATTTCATGCACTTCTCCAAGAAGTTGGAGAATATTATTTTGCCTCACAAACTATTTGAGCTCTTCTTTAGTACTTTTTGATGACATCTTTCTGCTTCTTCTTTAAACTTTCAAATAGGTAACCTTCAGAAGGACATCCTATACTTACGAAACCTTTTATGTAATGAAAGTGCTTAATGTTGGCTCAGCACCCGTAGCTCAGTGGTTAGGGCGCTGGTCACATGCACTGGGGCTGATGGGTTCTGCTTTTAACAGCGGCCCGGGCCTGCTTTTAACAATGGCAACAACAACAAATAATGGCCAGTCATTGTGGCAGGCACCTGTAGTCCCAGCTACTTGAGAGGCTGCAGCTATGTGGGATGCTGAGACAAGAGAATCACTTAAGCCCAAGAGTTTGAGGTCGCTGTGAGCTATGACGCCACAGCACTCTACTGAGGGGGGACACAGTGAGATTCCATCTCAAAAAAAAAAAGGTGTTTAATGTTACAAACATCATGGAAACTCTAAACTGATTTTTAAAAGATTGAGGGTCAGAAACATATGCAATTCCCATAAGTTATACCAGTCCACATAATGTATGTACCCATAAAGTGATATTTTCATCTATCTATATATACAATTGTTTGTTCATTTTGCTACAGTGATCCTGAGAAAATCTTGCCAGTGGAAATCTCAAGGTTTGTCTTAGATTGTAAACATCCTGAAGTCAAGATTTATTTTAATCGATATAACCACCTTGTCACATATACACCTAAAGCAAAATAAATGCATATTGTGAATAAATGAATCGCCATTAACTACTTTGTAAATATATGTGTATTAGTGCGTACGAAGTGAAATGCAGATGGATACCACAGCAGACCTAGCTAGTCATAAGGTCACCTAGACTTTTGAACTCCAAACAAAGTTGAATTATTTAAAAAAAAAAAAGTTGAATTATTATTGTAAGTCAGTCTATGAAACTGGTTACTTTTCCTGTGGCTAAAAGCAATGGCTTTTTCATAGCAGTCGGTTTGAACTGTATTGACTCACAGCAGGCAAAGATTAACTAGTGCAAATCTTAAAATATTGGAAAAGTTTCCTTAATTAATTATGCCTTCACAAATCGCAGTACATAGTTACTTTTCAAATGCTACACGTTTTTAGGGTCTGAATCACTAATTGTCTCAGACAGTCTGGCAAGACTTAATTTATCTGAGAGATCAACTACCAAATGGAGAATTTAATTATATAAAAAGTAAAAAGAATTTGCAAAATGTTTTTAACCAGTCACAGTTATTTTAACATTCACTAATTTGGGTGCAGCTAACATAGTTTGGAAAAAGAGATCATCTGTTTCTTAGTATAAAAAGCTGTCGTTAAAAAAAACTTATACATTTACCAATGCTACATATTGTTATGCTAAAATCTTTCCTGTAATACACTAGACCTCACTACTGCTTATTAATTGATAATGAGATTATTACCGCCACTTGCCAAAACTTGACCTTCCAAAATTGATATTTAAGAGACTAGAAATACTGAATCTAACAGCACAGAATTTTATTATGACAATGATTTCGCCATTTGTAGTCACCTTAGTTGCCAAGACAGTTTGTGGATAATTTAAGAAGTAATATGCAATCAAGTTTTTATTTAAGTATGCATTGAGGCCTCGTATTATCAGTTACTGACAAACACAGATATGTACGCATGCGTGCGCACGCACATACCCCCACAGTGGCGGTAAAGCAAAGAAATGAACAAGTACCCTCATGCTGTGATGTATATCCTAGCAAAAGCATTTTAAGGCCTTTAACATCAATGATGGAAAACACGTAACAAACTAAACACATGAAGAATGCACAAATTAGCATGAACAGAGTCATGAAATAAAGCAAAGGCACTTGCCAAATGGGAAGGATATGTCGTCTCCAGGACACGTTGAGAAGGATGAGGCTGTGCTGAATGTACAGAGTAGGAACGGAAGGCAGGCTACCAAGGAAGATCCCCCCAAAGAGACCGACTCTGAACCCCTCATGGGATCAGTGAGAGGCAGGAGGAGGGAGGAGGAAAAAGGAGGAGGGAGCAGAAGTTAGTGCATCAGGAGGAAGGGAGGAGTCAATTTGTTCAAAAGGAGCCTGAGCCAGTCCTGCCTTTACAGACCTGATTACAAGCGCCCTGCATCTTCCCCCGGAGGAGGCCACCACCAGCACACCTCCAACCTGACTGTCCACAAGCTGCCTGGGAACCCAGTAAACAGATTGTAACTCAGTCCGACTGGACAGCTGGCATTTCTAACAAGCTCTCAAGCGATGCTGCTGGTCCATGGACTGCACTTTTGAGAGAGCACAGCCCTCCCCACCGCAGGTAGAGGGAAGGAGAGTTTAACTGAGAGAACGTCACCTGCCGGGTGGGGAACAGACCTCAAAGCTCTCCCTTCATTTCCTGGTCTCAGGCCCTTCATCTGTGAAACAAGAAAAATAACCCCATCTCTAAGGTTCCTTCCTAACCTTAAAAACTTGGGAGCAGGAAGAAGGGCTTACGGCCTCAAGAGCTCCACTTCTTATCAGGGATGAAGAAGGACAGAGCTTGAGAGAATGAAAGTTTACTGAGGACCTACACGTCTACAAGGAAAGAGGAAGAGTTCACTTATCCCTATTGAAATGCCTAGAAGAAAACTAGATGACACCCTGGGGATGACCCATGTGTCCCCCGGTAGGAGAGAGACTGACTGCACGGCAGTACAAACAGTAGAAAGCTACAGGGCACGAGCTCCAGGATATGATGCTGAGTGACAGCAATGGGGCTCAGAATGACAGGTATCATTCAATGAGTAAAAGGAATACAAATAGATTCATGTTATTTCCAAAAACGACAATGAAGGGATAACCCCAAATCTAATACAGTCACCTGGAGGGAGACAAGGATGAAAGACAGACTTAATACACCCAATTATTATTGTGACATGGTTGGTATTTTTCTATAAAAGAAAATTATATTTAGGAAAAAGCAACCTCAAACATCTAGTGGTGAACCTACAGAGAAACATTATTTTTACTGATCTTGAACCCTATTTTCATCACCATCCTTAATGGTATATGTGCTAAATAAAAAAGGTCTGCAAAGAAATACTAAATTCTGCTCGGTAGTGATAAAGAAAACAAATGTTGGGTGGCGCCTGTGGCTCAGTGAGTAGGGCGCCAGCCCCATATGCCGCGGGTGGCAGGTTCAAACCCAGCCCCGGCCAAACTGCAACAAAAAAATAGCCGGGTGCTATGGCAGGCACCTGTAGTCCCAGCTACTCGGGAGGCTGAGGCAAGAGAATCGCTTAAGCCCAGGAGCTGGAGATTGCTGTGAGCTGTGTGAGGCCATGGCACTCTACCAAGGGCCATAAAGTGAGACTCTGTCTCTAAAAAAAAAAAAAGAAAACAAATGTTAGCAACTGTTGATGCTGGGTGATTGGGTTTCGTTGTGCTGCTTGTTATCACGCTATCTTCTCTGTTTTGTGTATGTTTGAATAAAAAAAAAAAAAATAGTTTTCCAAGTAATTTTTATCTAACATACACACAAAGATGCAAGAGAACACAGTTTTGCACCACAGCTAACCTTAACACAAGGTGAATGTCAACATAAGATCTACCATACAAGTAGAGGAAAAGGGGAGCGGGGCACGCCGGACTCCTACTGCAAAGTAATATATCCAACATGTGTACAAATACATTTTCTATTATCTCACTCTACTTTCACAACAAAATGACAGGATGACCATTTTGCCCATTAATAGCTAAGATATGTAACTTAAATGGATTCAAATTCAAGTTCCTTAATTTCCAAGTCCAATGTTTTTCATGCTGCCCCTTGGTAAGTACGGAAACAGAGGAGTGTGAGGCAGGGGTGGGGGCCACAAACCTCAAGCCGGGCAGCTCAAGCAGTACTGTAAAAGTTCAGGTAAATTTTTTATTTTATAAAGTAGTATATTTGGTGATCTATCAAACAAAATAGTCCTACGTGTATTTCATGGCTTTATGGAACCAAAATTCGTTATTTTGATTTCAGAGGCACTGAATTATACAAGGCTGTCCTCAGACCGTGATTATCTGTCACCTGCCTTTGGAAGCCCAACAAAACTTGGGACACAATTGCATTTGTCCAACACTGGCAGTGGCATTCCCAGCTGACAGTTTCAAACGTTGTCTACAAATACACTTTCTGTTTGCGTAACTTTTTAAACCTGAAAATTACATTTAGTCTTTTAAACATGCCACCTACAAATGACCACATACTATGCTTTGAAATTGTTCAAAATTACCCAGGGCACATGATGGAAAGAGTCACTTCATAGCCACCCTAAGCAGAGAGCTAAGATGTCAAACAGAGAACACAACTTTGCAGCAGCCCATCTGAAAGAAAACTAAAACAATACAATTTACTACTGAATCTACCAGCAAAATGGCAGCAATTTTGTTTGTGCGCTTTTAAATAACTTTCTGCTTTATAATATTTTAGACTTACAGAATGTAAGTCTAATGTACCTGTACCCTGTGGCTAGCTTCCCTTATTTCCAACACCTACATTAGTATAGGACATTTCTCACAATTAGAGAATAAAGGGTGATTTATTATTAACAAAAATCCATACTTTATTCAGATTTCCTCAGTTTTCCCCTAATGTCCTTTTTCCTGTTCCAATAAATTTTGTTTCTTTTTAAAACTCAACCATAGGAAGGCTTTCAGAGCTAATGTAACAGATCCAAGCATCCTAAAATGATGCTCTCAGGCATCTGAAGACAAAGAAAAATGCCAATACTAGATGAAACCCCAGCGAGAGTCAGCTCTTGAACACACCAACCTTGATTTACAAACACAAGGAACACCGATTTAAAGAAATTCCTTCTCCTTGTCTCAGACGCACCAAGTATCCCTATGTAGAAAGTGGGCATCATGAAGACAGCCATCCTGGATGTCAGGGTTAATTCTCACACTGGCACGGTCATGTTAAGCTCAGGTGTCATTGAAGCTAGATCAACAAATACACTGCTGGGGTCTGAAACTTACATAATTCTTCTCTGGGCAGTGGCGGGACCCAAAGGTGTGTTGCCATTACCCTACCCCCAAAGTTAGCTTAATCTAGAATTTGCCCACGGGACCAAGAAGTAAACGCAGAAAAGTTAACCTAGAAGACTTATTTCAAAGAGCAAAGCGGGATGACAGTGGAAGGTGTCGAAGATGAGTACATGACTAACTGAAAGGGAATAAACAGGCAAAAATTGCCTTAAGAACTGAAACAAAGGAAAAACCACATCAGAATGGGTTAGAAAAGGAAAGTTAACCTTTCCAGGCTGATTTCTTTATCTCCAAAGAGAAGACACTAAATTAACTGTGTCTAAAATTCTACAATTTGTTCACATTTCAGCCTTCAACACAGGGAGGGAGACAGCAGAGATACGGCTCTCCCAGGCCCAGTTCAGAGAGGAGGAAGGCAGCCCAGACCCCCGTCCTCAGCCACAGGACTCTGGGACAACATGGCCCCACCAGGTCCCCCGCCCCCAGCTGCCACAGAGTGCCTCCCGCCACAAACAGAGAGCTTCTCCTGCACCCCACCCCCAGTTGAAAAGGAAGCCTCCCTTCAGCCAGAGAATACTACCAAACTACCAAGTAATTACCTACTGTATTATTAATTTAGCTACGTTAAAATGAAATACTTTGCCAATAATTTGAACATGAAAGAAATCTGTATTTTATTAAAGCTATGATGGAGAATCCACATGCCCAACTTGTTTGTAAATTTAACTACGTTCCAGTGAGCACTTTTACCAAAGAAACCAAACATTTACTCCTTATGGATGGCTATCCAGAGACTTCAGATTCTCCATGGCATTTCTTATTTTGTACATTCTTTAAAGCAAAGTTTCTCAACATTGGCGGGTTGGGGGCTGCCCTGTGCAGCCTAGACAGTGGGGCGGCACTTCTGCCCACCAGCTGTCAGGAGCACACACATGCTTCTCCCTTTTGAATTGTGACAACCAAAGATGTCTCTAGATACTGCCGAATGTCCTGTGAGTGAGGGAGCAAAATTTGCCAAGGGCTGAAACCACTGCCTTTAACTGATTCATGGCATATATAAATATAGTAAGATTTCAATAGCAATATAAGATTTCAATGTGGAATCAATGACTTTTTTTTTTATAAAACCTTTTCAGTAGACTATATAAACCAATATTTGTCCCAGAAAATATGATCACTATGGGAGATCAAAGAAGCAAAATCAGTCTTTCCCCTTCACTGTTATGAATTAGTGCTTTTAAAAACAATAAATACAATGTATGGATTTAGTAATTCCCTAGGAACGAGGAATTTAAATAAAAAATCATTCTTAATTATTTCCATCCCAGGATTCAAAAACATCAGATTCTACCATCAGCAACCAAATTAATCAAGTATGCAGCAGAACTCGGTCTGGGAAAGGAGCCAAAATGGACAAGTCCTGACCTCTGTGTGCCACCCAACTCACCCACATTCTGCCTCCAAGGACCAGGAAACACACCGCACCAGTAAATAAAACAGGCCCTATTCTCTAGAAGAAAATTAGGGCCAGGGAAAAAGGAAGATCCACGTGGGAAGGACGCACTGAACAAATGCTTTAGGCTAATGTCCCCAGGTTCTGCTTAATTTGGGGTGGGGATAGTGAGGAACAGCATACCTCAAAAAATCAGCAGCTAAACAGGATAAATATGTTTTCAAGGAACAGCTGAGATACTGCAGGCTGAGGCCATCGGATTTTTTAAAAACTTTTTTCATGTTGCCTCTAATAATCATAAAAGGGAACATTTTTCATTTTTGCAGCTATTTCTCATCTTTTTTTTTTTTTTAGGTATCAACGTGAACATGTGGAAATCACCTCTACCACCTATCTAAGTCAGAAGAAAATGGCTAACTCTACCTACCCTACAAGCAGCAGGGCCATCTAGACAGCTCTTTCCTTTTGGGAGGGGTGCCAAAGGGTGTCCTAGCAGAAAGGTGAAGGAGGCAAGTGGCTGCCAAGGTGGCTGAGAGATACCCAGGCAGTTGCCACCTGCAGTTGGGAGACCCTGATCACCCACCACCACCCGGACAGAATGTGGGGCAATGGCCGCCCTAGGGCACGCTCAGGGGGAGGGCTCACCAGAGGGTCTTCTGATTTCAGGAGCCCAGCCACCACCCTCGAGTCTCCCCCAGGAGAGACTGCTCCGCAGCTGCTCCCTTCTGCTGAATAGCTTGGGTTCCACCTCAACTGTCAATGCCCCAGTTCCACCAGAGGGGAAGAACGCACAGAAGGAGAAAACTGGCTGTGCCCAGTTCCCACAGGTGGGCAGGTGGCTGGCAGGGAATGAATCACATGGGAGGATCATGGAGTTCACCTGTGCGGTACTAACCAAGCTCAATGTTAATCAAGGCAGAGACTTATTTACATGAAAGATCATTAACCAGGCTCTCAGGCCCCTCGGCAAGAGGTGAGAGTTCAGTAGCTGAAAAAATGCATTTGGACAAAGTGGCAGTCTCTTGTTGCCAAACACAGGACACTTCAGGAGAAGGGCATGTCATTGGTGAAGCAGGAACAGAACAAAACGGGGTGCCGTGGTTGGGGGTCAATGGACAACAGAGCAAGCTCTTTCTGCCCACACAAAGCTGGTTTCGTTCCCTTGGGTTTATTTTCTGTTCTTCCTTATGCCTTATGAGGTATAACTATCACCTTGCATGCAAAGCAATTTACATACAGGTAAGGACTCATAAGCAGGTAAGGTCTATGGAATTTGTCTTGCCAATTTTCTATTTCAAACAGAAACATTTCCTTTTAAGGTGATGGGTTAAGCTCTACTATTTCAAATCACACACTAAGAGGATGGCATTTCCCTGTTCACTCAACTGCTTTGCTCCTCCTCCCAAATCCAGGGACCCCAAAACTACACAATTCACAAGCAAGAAGTCACCACCATCAAGCGAGCAGGGTCAGAAGTTCAATTTCACACATTATGAACTGCTGCGGTTTTGAAGATCCCTGACAAATGTTCTTTTTGACATGCTTCAAGTTGCTCCCCATGCTCAGCTCCCTCCTCCCACACTCATGAAAATCCCTGCCAGCACGTACCTGTCCGCCTTTGTCTAAGGCAACCTGAGAGTTTCTCACTGTTGACAGAATCACCCCCAAAAGAGCAAGCCCTGCCCTGAATGGTTTCCATTCCAGATTTACATAATACCGTTTTCCTCAAATTATATATTTCACCCTGTAGCATTATTTGTAACTGGTGTTAAAAAAAGAGTAGAGTTACACTATCCCAGCTCGTGAGATTGAGGTCAAACAAAAAGGCCATTCCCAGAGACTGATGGCTACATGCTTTTTAATGACAGTTAAGATGAGTGCTCTTTAACGGAAAATATTAACTACCAGTTTTATTTTCTTTTAAAGGGAATAAAAGTTCAGCTGTTTGGAGGCTGAGGAATGTGGGAAATGACAGCAAGGGTCCATCACACACCTCATTTACGATTTTTAGAAGTTCCTAACTGAACATTTATCCATATAAGAGCAAAAGGATTTAATCTGTGTGAACACATGTGAAAACTAAAGTTAGGAGTCATGTGACTCATCCCCAAGTATTTCCTGTAAAGGTTATAAAACAAATGACAAAGGTGTGTGTGTCCCAGGAGGTAAATCTGAAACAATAAAGCAGCGTAACTGCCCCCTTCCCAGCCGGCTGGCTGGCATTAGCTACTCTTTTAAGTTGAACCTAACACACAATGAAGTCAAAACAGAAAGAAATTTCATATAAAAGATCTGTCCTCATTTCACCTGAGGTTTTGTACCAAATTTCTGAACTCTGCATGACAGATTCCTTCACTCTATTTTTGACATTTCAGGCACACAGTGATGACAAATGCAGTGATTTATTCCTAAGGGGGGTTGGGGGAAAGGCACCAGAACATTATCTGTGTAATTTTTCCATGCACTACCTTGAGAAGAAGGTTTCAAACAACATGACAGAGGTTAAACACACTATGTAAGTAATTAAAAGGTTTCAGAATACACCTTTTGATTTTTTGAAACATGCAAAACAAAAAATGTTTAATGGACATTTAAAAAAAACACACAAGTCAATTCAAATAATCCCCCAAATCCTGACATACTGAAGTTAAAGCTAATAGACATTCTTTTGATGCTGTAGGCACAGATCAGATCATATAACAAAGGAAAACGGAACCTCTGGTGGCACTTACCAGATTCCAGGCAGGAAGAGCAGGTTTTAAAAAGGGAGGCAAGAGACAGGCAGGTCTAGATGCAGATGGTCTGTTTCCCCTAACGACAGCAACAGCAGAGAGGAATCTTGGTCCCCGCCAGTTCCTGGCCAGGTGACTAGCAGCCCAGAGCGAGAGGCGATGCTGGGGGAGGCGCGAGGGGAGGGCTCTGCAGCAGCTACCCCCAGGTGGGGCCCCGCTCTCAACCACCCACCCCAACACCCCAAGCTGCACTGCTTGTGCTGTGCAGAAAGCCTGTCTGGGCTGGAAGCTGCCGCGGATGCCTGCCTCTCTCCAATTCAAATGTGAGGCAGAGGGAAGAGGCCCCAAAGGGGCAGCAGCCCCGCCAATGACCACAGGAGGAACTCGATGTGCTAGAGAAGACATGCAAAACCAGCTCAAACCACAGCCCCACCGTCCCCGCACCAAAACATCAAGAAAGTGAGCAGCCACCTCACAGTGAGACACCTGGCTTGGCTAAGGTGACCTGACGCTGGAACCCTGGAGAGCCCTGAGGCACACAGAGTGCTCCCTTGTGAACGTGAACTGCAGTTTTCCATAAATGCCCATGCTGATGTTAAAAGGAAGAATATTCAAGAGAATACGGAAAGCCCTCCGGACACTTGTTAGAACACCTGCACCACTGTCCTCATATACACGTTACAGAATGAGGCTGTATTTTCATTCGCCAGAACTAGCTGTGGGTTCTGTTTCCACCACCTTACTAGCTTGGTGACATTAAGCAGGTTCCCACCTCTGGCTGTTACATCTGTAGAAACAGAGCCTGGAAACCTCTATCATGGACTGTTGTAAGGAATCTACAAAATCACAAGTGTTCTAGAGACCAACAGTCCCACAATTACCGTGCCCCTTCTCCATTTCCATATCTTTCAGTAGCTTATGGCTTTAAAAGTATTGTTCAGAGGGCCTCAAACTGCAGCCTGCCAGCCACATGAGGCGGTGTGATTGTATTTGTGCCGGTTTTGTTTTTTTACTTCAAAATAAGATATGTGCAGTGTGCACAGGAATTTGTTCATAGTTTGTTTTTTTTTTAAACTATAGTCCAGCCCTCCAACGGTCTGAGGGACAGTGAATTGGCCCCCTGTTTAAAAAGTCTGAGGACCCCTCTGACCTAAATCCATCAAGGTCAGCCCTTTCACCCTCCCTTGGCTTAATAGTCGCATACCAAAGGGGGGGCCCAAGGACTGTCCCTGCCAATCTTTTCTTTTTGTATGTTCGGTTGTCTTGCATAAACAAACATTAAAAAAAAAAAAAAAAACAGGGCGGCGCCTGTGGCTCAGTCGGTGAGGCGCCAGCCCCATATACCGAGGGTGGCGGGTTCAAACCCGGCCCCGGCTGAACTGCAACCAAAAAATAGCTGGGCGTTGTGGCAGGCGCCTATAGTCCCAGCTACTCGGGAGGCTGAGGCAAGAGAATCGCTTAAGCCCAAGTGTTGGAAGTTGCTGTGAGCTGTGTGATGCCACAGCACTCTACCGAGGGCCATAAAGTGAGACTCTGGCTCTACAAAAAAAAAAAACAACAACAACACATGGTTGAAGTCAGTTCCTAACCACCACCACCTTTGGGATGGAAACCGAATCAATGCGTATCCAACAGCCAAAGATGTTTGTCCTGGTCTCTTTTCAACATGTCTCTAAAAGGTTAGGGAGGCTAATTTTAAAATCATTCTTGCACATAATGGTGTTAAAGAGACAAAGCCAATGACCCTTCAGCACAAACCCTGCCAGGGACAAGTTGCAGCCCGAGGCACAGGAGGCTTCTGCCCAAAGTTCCAGGTAAACTCCCATTCCCAGGCCAAGAGCATGCCCACCTTCAACAGCACTGAGGAAAAGAACAGGCTCTTAATTCAGCTACAAGGTCTTTTTCTTTCATGCTTCATGTTAAAAAGCAATCATTTCTTATAATGGGAATTCACAGCTTACTCATATCAATCTTTAATAAGGAGGAGGAGAAGGACGTGGGTGGCTGGTTCAACACCATGCTTATCAAGTGACCTTCCAGGGGAGGGAGACACCCACAGTCCCACCTGGGCCAAAAGAGCTGCCATCACCACCTAGTGGTGGTTCTTGCATATTACACTCCTGAACCTGCACCATCTTTAAAGCCCCACTCCAAGAGCAGCCCCACCGGACTTCCTGCCACTAACTTTCTGGCAGTTTGGCTGTTCAAGGACCACCTTTGTTCTTTCCAGCCTTCACTCTTTCCCACAGACTTTTGATTAGGCCACTAAACACATGAGGGAGGGTAAATGTTCTGTTCTTCCACACCTACCTTGGGTGACTGGTGTGGTGACAAAGAATGAGGTTCCTACCACACCCAGAGAAAAGAGGAGCAAAGAGTAAGTTGCCAGAGTCTAACAGCGAAGAACCAGCATTCTGTTCTAGAAGACAAGCAGTCTCCCCAAGTGAAGCTAGGGGACCAGGTGAAGACCCCAGCAATATCAAAGCAGCAACAGTCAAGAGCCAGGCCCTGGACTCAGGCAAAGTTGTTCTGTGTGACTGGAGTGGAGAATGTGCCTTCAATCGGGTCAGAAATGATGAGCTACCCATGAGGTGTATTAGCAGAAATGTTGCTAACCATTCACTCCTCCAGAGCCTTCATCCACCCCTAGGTCCTGCAGGGTCTCAAAAGCAGACGCCAACCTTAGGAGAAAATTACCAGAGGAAGGAAAGGCTGCAGAAGAAGAAATAGGAAAAGTCATATTTAAGTGGTGTCACTGGAATAGTTTCTAAAATGATACCAGTGATTTCTAAGAAAGTACTGGGGGGGGGGCAATTAATCCAGGGTATATAAGCAGCTGTAACAAGGCCTGGGTGACGGACTAGTTGTACCACGGCTGGCCAATGTGTCTGCATTTGTTTGGAGTATGACAGAAGAGGGTGCCTCTTTCAGGTACAAGGGAACATGGGGATTATCAGAACCTAGTATCATATACAAAAGATACTTTTACCCACATTACCCACTTACATTATTTGCAAAACTGTAAAATTAAGAATCTGATATTGAGTTTAGTTTTTACTAGAATAATTTCACAAGGTAAATCTCAGTACCTCCTGTCTTCCAATCAGATGTACATACATTTTCATATATAAAATAACCCCCCAAAATAGCTCACATATGAAATAGCTAGAAGCAAGAAATAGTCCTCATATCTGTCCTCACCCCCTCAACCTCCACCCTGGCCTAGCTCTCTCCTTGGCCACTTCACTTTAAAACCCTTTGTGACTATTGCCAGTGCATGCCCAAGGCCACACAGGCTTGTGCTGTGTGGACACATGACAATATCCAACTTGAATACTGATCATTTAAAACAATCAGACAAGAAGCAAGGAGGGGCCCAGAGACAACTCCATACGTTAAAGGATCCTTTTGTTTTTCTAATCTGGAAATCTCTGGCCCACGTTCAAGTGCCAGGCTGAGCTCAAATTAGCAGGTAATGATAAATTCCTGGAGGCCTAGAACTCTGTGTTCCCCACCTCCCAGTACAGCGCCTTTCAACATAATAGACGGCTGCCGAACCCACTGCAAGACAGAGACGGCCCCTGTGGGCTGCAACACCACCAACCAGCTCAGCGGAAGACACTGATGCTCCTTGTGCTCAGCTCTGCTGGAAATGAACCGTGTAAGCACTGAAAACCATGTCAAGGCAGCTAGTAACAAACATTCAAGTGTGCAGTGAACTGTCAAAGGGCTAACATGAATCACTCAATGAGATGAGCCAAGAAACGGAAGACCTAAGAACTGATTCTAATGATGCCGGTAATTACCCTCTCTGCTTACGACAATTAACACCTTAACCTTTCTGAAATCATCAAGCCTGTATCATACAAAAGACATAAGGAACTTCCTTGCCATTGTCACCCATGCCTGAAAACCAAAGAATCATTTGTGATCTTGAACAACACCATTTATGACCTTTAACAATGCCATTTAATCTCTTGGTTTCAGAGTACAAGTATGTTAAGCGGACAGCTCCTTGCCCTGCAGTTTTACCATCCAGGCTCACATATTTAGGAACCCAGGCATGAAAAGCCAACTCAAATGGTCTCTCATTCACCAAGTATTCATGAAGCTCCCAGCCTGTGCTGGTCACCTTGTTGGCACTGTGGTTTCCTGGATGGAAGACCTTGTCAAGGCCTCTCACTGACCACGGAGGTCTAACTTTCTTGAAGCCATCAATGCCTGTCATCTGCATATAATACAGCACTTGGATTATACACCAAGTTCTAGCTTAATGGGATTGTTTTATACTGAGCCTATCTCACCAATAAAATTTTAAGCTGTACAGAGGTAAGTCCAATGTCTTCCTTAGCAATTTACCAGTCGTATCAGAACAAGTCTTCAGACTGCCTCAGTCCAAGAACCTTAGCTATGAAATAGACATAGCCTCTGAATTCTGAAGTAGGAGCCCTCAAAATCCAGGCCCTTCACTAACCAACTGCAATATAATTTCAAACAAACTTCCCATTTCAAAGAGCAGGCTTCTAATCTGCAATAAAGTTTGCCAAACAGCATGACTGCAACCAGACACACCAAACACACCAGAAAGGGGGGCGGGGTGTGCTACAAATTGATAAAAATGGAAATTAAAAATCTCAGCCATTATAATGATCAGTTGTCCATTCAGAAACCAGCTGCTCATTATAAACTCTTTTTATCACTGTTAAATCTTCTACTTGAATGTAGAAGATGGATTTAAGTAATGGAGATTAAAAAGTCAACTATGAAATATAAATCATAGGTTATTACTCAAATAAAAAAGTAACTTTATTTTCTAAACCTACAATAAACCTTTCTAATTATTATAAAAGCAAGTTTTTCACAAGAAAACTGTATACATGTACATTACACACATAAACACACATGCATTTAGTTAGACAAATAAAAAAGAAACACCCAAAGACCCCTTCTCTGAGGTTACACTACAAATCTATCAGGGCAGTGATACCCTTTCAGATGTTCTAGACATCTGTATTATACATAAGTGTTTCTTTGATGGGATCAAATGATACAAACCAATCCGCAACTTACTTTTCCATTCTATGTTATGAAGTGTTTCCATATCATTAGGTATTTAGCTCCAACATCATTTTAGCAGCTTTATACTATTCCATTTTAAAGTATCATAATTAAGCTACTGTAAGTTGTTTCAAGGTTTTAGTTATGAGAAACGATTCTTCATCCTCATGGTTATTTAAGTATATAAGGGTACTTTGGATATATCAGGATATAATACATCTTCACTGTTTCCTTAAGATGAGTTCCTTTGACATGCATTTGCTAGATCATATATTTGATAGCACTATTTATTGAAGAAAATTTAGAAAATAAAAAGAACAAAATCAATTCATACGCCTGCCACCCTAACATAATGTTCATATTTTATTGTGCACCTTTTCTTTTTTTTTTTTTTTTTTAATTTGGCCGGGGCTGGGTTTGAACCCTCTACCTCCGGCATATGGGACCGGCGCCCTACCCGCTGAGCCACAGGCACCGCCCTTGTGCACCTTTTCTAATCTTTTTTTTTTTACTACGTACGTCCCTCCCCCCCAACAGAACCCATTTTTTAAAACTTTTGCCTAAAGGAATATTTGATTTGGTTTTTTACTGGCGTTTCGATTTTTTTTTTTTTTAGAGAATTCTATACAAATGATTCCATTTGCCGATCTTAAACAACAAGAATCACAAAACTTTTGTTCAGTAAAAATAAAAGATACTTTGACTTCTGTTGCATGAGCCAACATGGAGAGAGAAAGGGGTGGAGAAAGATGAGGTTGTCCTGAGGTGAAGCTGATCCTAACACTGCTTCTGGTCACGGGCTCTGTGCCGAGAATTCTCACCACTCTAAAGTCACAGAAGTTGCCCTTGGTTAAAACCAAAGGGTTCGTGCAAGGAGAAAAAGCCAAAACCACTGGCCAAAGGAGGAACTCACCCCAGGCTGAGCAGGATGTGTTCAAGCCCCCACCACAACACCTGAATTCTGTTTGCTACAGTTCATTATCAAACGTCCAGTCATTATCAAACAGCCAGTCACCACCAGGTGTACTTGTTCTGAATGTGCACTGGCCCTGTGGAGAGCCTGAAGCTCAAACCTCTTTAGTTGAAGAGGTTAAATATGCCCAGAGCAAACTGAGAGTTTTAAGACACTGCAATCTATCCTCTGGGCTCATTCTAACTCTAGGTTCATTGTTTGGGAGTGATCTTTCTTCCCCGGGTTGTATTATTTCAACTCCTGTGGTGTAAAGGTTATTGCTTATGGCTTTGGTTTTGATTTTGGTCAGAATGAGGGACGAGATATGCCCCCAGAGCATTCCAGGGCTGTGGAATGAACCAGATGGGGCTGAACTTTTAAAGACAAAAGATCCTGTTGCTGCCTTTCAAACAGCAGGCTTAGCACACAGAGGGAGAGGCTGCAACAGTCTGATGTGGGCTTTATAAAGTCTAAAAATAGGCACTTGAGGCAGAATGGTTTTTTCAGAGAACAATTTTAAAGATTCCCAGGAGGTGTCAGCTGTTCAGCAAACATCAGATGAGGATAAAGGCCTGCTCAGCAGTTAGGGGGATAGAAAGCCCCCGGGGAGGGTGCCCCAGGCAGGTGAAAGAAAGGTCTTTGTTCAGAGTCCTGCTCATGACAAAGCTGCCTGGGAGAGAAGGTCAAGGCCTGGTTTCTGATTCAGGAGAGGAGCCACTGAATAGGAGCTGAGAAATCCCTCCCCACTCTATCCTACCACACAGACCTCCTGGAAGAAAATCAGTCTGGGCAACTGTGTTCACTGGATGGACAATGAACTGACCCACTTGCAAGACGATAACCACAGACTCCTTCTCCATAGTACAGACATAAATATCCTTTTCTTAAATCCTATTATTCAACACTGATGTTGGAGGCAGATAGATGGGGTGCAGAGCCCTGTCCACCAACATGCTGTCTTCTGCAAGGTCAAGACCAGAGACTACGGGACCACAGCCACAGAGAACTTGAAAAGGTGTTGAGACAATAATCAAACTCAAGGTGGCCCATGGAATACAGCGGGAGGACCACATCTAGTTCTGTCTCCTAGAGGTGAGAAGCAGCCTTTATTTCAGTTTGCTGGTCTACAAAGTTGAACTCATCCAGTGGTTCCTGACTGGCCACCCCCGTCCAGGCCAATGGAGTTACAATCTCCTAAGTGAGTCCTGACAGCACCAGACTTCTAAAAAGCTCCCCAGGTGAATCTAACAAGGAGCCAGGCTTCAGAACCATTACCACTTGGGTCTCTTTCAGCTCAAAGGTCTGCCGGTATACACATTTTGATTCAATTTATTTTTTTCCAGTAGGCAAGTGAAGACCTGTCTGATGAGAGGAAAAGTAGCACGTGGGAAGGCACTTCCGTGGGCTGGCCTGCACGTCATACAGTGGTCTTGGACCACACCCCCTCCTGGACAGCCTCCATGGCCTTGACGTTCTTAACACCAGTCTGCTCCCTCCTTCTAGCTCTCAAAATACATTTGAAGTCTCTACCATGAAGCTCTCTTTGGCTTCAATGGAAGAAAAGTGGCAAAAAAGCAAATAAGAGATAAAATAAGCCTCATACATATACCCAGTTCTTTAGGAAAAAAGGAATTTAGCTGCCCAGAATAAAGAGCATATTCAAATTCTCTCTACCTCAAACTCAGACCAAAGATAAATGAAACGCACAAGAGGGGACCATGGTGAGGATTTTCTGGGTTTTAATGTGATTTCCATATTTACTTTGAGAATATAAGTTCTGTTTTTTTTTTTTTTATGAGAAAAGGAAATGAAATATGTGACCATCTTTGAATATTACTAATTTCACATTTTTTATTTCAAGTGTACGGTAATTTGATTTTTGTAATTAATCTTAAAATGTACCAAAGACACAAAAATCTCGGAAATACACGTAAAGAGAAGGAAATCAAAAGTACTTCTGTTTCGTGACTACAGAAAATATTAAGTCAAAAGTTCGTGGCAGCGCCCATAGCTCCACGGTTAGGGTGCCAGCCACATACACTGAGGCTGGAGGGTTTGAACCCGGCCTGAATCAGCTAAAGCAACAATGACAACTGCAACAACAAAAAAAATAGCCAAGTGTTGTGGGGGGCACCTGTAGTCCCAGCTACTTGGGAGGCTGAGACAAGAGAATCGCTTAAGCCCAAGAGTTTGACGTTGCTGTGAGTTGTGAGGCTACAGCAGTCTACTGAGGGTGGCATAGTGAGACTCTGGATAAAAAAAAAAAAAAGTTCATACATAATAAAGCTTACTGGATTTAAATCCTAATCATACAGTGTTTTAGTTTAAATTTCCTCTTTATTGCTCTTCTGATGTAGAAGAGACCTAAGAAAAGCCTTTCTTTCCCTTCCTAAACCCTCCTCACCGGTCCCCACCCCTTGGTATCTGATTTTCCTTCCAGAAGCTTCCCTTCTCTCTCCCTTGCCTGTCCTCTACTCCCCCACATGCCTGGTTTAGCAACCCTATGAACAGTAAGTGCAGAAAGCCAGTGCCCATGTGTCAGCTTGTCACAGGGCTCCTCTGGGTTCCCCAAACCCCTTCAGAGCCACCTCGTGTGAAACAGACA
Organism: Nycticebus coucang; assembly: GCF_027406575.1. Lineage (NCBI taxonomy): Eukaryota > Metazoa > Chordata > Mammalia > Primates > Lorisidae > Nycticebus > Nycticebus coucang. Next base: position 54,257,045 of record NC_069798.1, on the reverse strand, counting down.
ACTGCTGGCCAGGGAAGACCTTCAGTTCTTTTGCCGACTCTCACTACACCGGGCACCATGGCCAGTCCTTACTGAGTGGCCCTGTCCACGGGCTGCTGCTTCGATCTTTTCCAAGAATGTATTTTACTTATTTCACAGATCACTTTCTTGCAGGAAGACAGACCTCACAGTGAGAACAAGAGTTCTCAGCCCGGGTTGATTAATGAGTACAAGTGTATAGTTAGACGTTCTGAAAGAATGCCTTGTGTATAATAAAGCAGTAGAGTGCCTATAGTTAATAGAAAAGAACAACAAATATTCCTGGCAAAGAAACGATAAATATTTAAGGTGATGGACAGCCCAATTACCCGGGTTTGATCTTTACACATTACATGAATGTAACAAATTATCACGCGTATCCTGAAAATATGTACATATATTGTGTACCAATAAAAAAGATAAACAGGAGAGATTTCCGTCTGAGAGCAGAGCTCCAGGGATACTGAAATGACTGAGTGAGGGCTTCATCATTTACTGGTGTTGTAGGCCAGGGGCTCCCAGCTCTGGCTCTCACCCTTATCACCTGAGAGTCAGCATCCGGAGCCCAGGCCATGGCCCCAGGTGAGGCACAGCAGGGATGACAGCAGGGTCCATGCAAACCAACTGGAATCCAGCTCCAGCTCTCCCACTTGCCTGCTGGGACTGTAAGCAAGCTGCTTAACCTTTCAGATCCCCAATGTTTCCTTCATCTGCAAATAATAATTCCCACGTCATAAGAGTGATCGGCAGTTATGGTTCAATCACGCCACAGACAGCTACAGTGTCTCACACCGCAGATCCTGGACTCTGCTGCTTCATCTACAAGATGCTGGGAAGGGCAGGAGGAGGCAGAGATCTGCTGGGCTATGAAGAGGAAATCATGAAGACGGGAGGGAACGTGAGTCACAGGAATTCATAACTGGCTGTGGGCCCAATCACAGAACATCTCATTCTACTCCATGGGTGACGCAACCCAAGACCAGAGCTCTGCAGAAGCCAGCCTCTCTCTGCTGAGAATGTAAGCCCACGGCTGCCATCCAATGGAGAAAACTTGCCTGCTGCTTGTCCCCAGCAGAGGGGACAGGGAGAACAGATACTCACGGCTCAGCACGATGTGGCTGTTGTTTAACGGACACTTCTGCTGTCTCTTGTCTCTGTGACTGCATCGCCCAGGGATGCGGGTTCTGGTCTTTCACTGTACACACCCACGGGACCTGCTGTGTAAGTGAGCAGAACTGGGAGCGCTGGGTCTGAGAGACCAGACATTTGTCATTTTGAAAAATATTTCCAAATGGTGGTAGAGGTTGCACCCACTTACTCGCTGTCCAACAACAGTTTAAGGGGCCTGTTTTCCTCACATCCTTCTCAAGATAGAGTGCTTTTAAAATTTCTGACTAGTGGTATTTTGTTGGAGTTTTAATGGCTATTTCTTTTATTATAAGCAATGCTAACTATCTCAGATTTAATTGCTGATATTCTCTGAACTCTTTGTATTTTGTCATGATCATTTTCCAATTAGGTTATTAGTCTTTTTTTTTTTTTAATAGAGACAGAGTCCCACTTTATCACCCTCAGTAGAGTGCCATGACGTCACAGTTCACAGCAACCTCCAACTCTAGGGCTTAGACAATTCTCCTGCCTCAGCCTCCCGAGTAGGTGGGACTAGAGGCATCTGCCACAACATCTGGCTATTTTGGGGGGTGGGGGTGGGGGGTGAGGGTGGTTGCAGTTTGGCTGGGGCCAGGTTTGAACCCGCCATCATCAGTATATGGGGCTGGTGCCCTACCCACTGAGCCACAGGCGTCACCCTCGGTTATTAGTCTTTTTATTGATTTTCCAGCACTTATTATATATTAAGGAAAGTAGCTTTTCTCCATGATAGAAACTGGTAATATTTTCCCATTTGTCTTCTTTAAAATTTTACGGTTTTTTAAGACCTGTTTCTTCAGCCTGGTCTTTTATAGCTTCTACTGTTGTTGAGATAAAACCACTTTAAAACTCTTTTTTAAAAATTTAACATGTGGACACCAATAACTTTAAAGTGTTTGATGTGGAAAAGGTGTCATTCCATCTGGACTCTGGTTCTAGCAAAAATGCTAACTCCAATCTCTGCATCAGAAGCTCACAGGGAAGTGAGCCATGGTTTGGAATAACATAAACCCCCAAATCTGGCCACACGCTCTCCCCATCATTCCTGTAGCATTCAGTATTCAGCATCAACTCCTCACCATTCTGCTGCACATTTGCACTGTCTCAGTGACTCAAGTTCAGAGCCTTCAGAGAAGGACCAGGACCAAGGCCATGGATTCCTGTTCCTGATTAAACTGTAAACAAACACATCCTGAAGCTCTCTCCCTTTCAGGGTGAGGTGCACATTTCAGGAGAAGGACGGCAAACATCTTGCATCCCTCAAACTATGACTCTGTGAACAAACATTCCTGAACTACATTATGCTAATCCTTTAGAGAAACTTTAAGAATTGATCCAGCTCATCTGGGAAACTTCTGTAAACTGCCCTCATGCCACCACTGCCACCACTGCCGACAAGGCCTCTAAAATGATCCTTACAGCATCTCCAGCCAGGTTTCCTCTCCACCTTTAAAATCACACCAAGCAGGCTGCTGGGGAGAACCCAAGAGTGGGGGAGAAGCGTAGCACATCCCACAACCTCAGACCCTTCCATAAGATGCGACTCCCCAGCAGAACAACTCCTAGGAGAACGGTGACAGTGAAGCCAGGTGTACCTACCATGACGCCAGGTCATCCTCTTTCCACAAGCCCCTTCTGTCAACATATGAAATCTATGGTTAAGACTGCAAGTACAAGTTCACTTCCTTTAGGCAGTTATTTCTTCTCAGATAATTGATCATTTTTCTATAAATGAACTTGGAATTCTTTGGATACCAGAAGTTAAAATGAATAAAATAAGCTCTCAAGAGGAAAGAGAGAAGTTACATAAAAATGATTCAAAATTAATCACATTTCTACCTGCAATTTTTAAGGTAAAGAAAACCTGGGTAAATGAAATCAGATGAAACGGTCTTAAAGGATGCCCCCAAGTGCAGGAACCAGTGAGGTATAGAGAGCAGGTCCGTGAGAGGAGTACAGAGCTTTGGAATGAATACTCAATCAGCTAAACGATGTAGGACGCAAAGAGCTCTCTCCAAGGGCCACTGCAGGTGAGCAGCTGTCATGAATGCTCAGTGCTCAGGTCAGTGTTCACCTACCTAGCCAGGCAGCAGCTGAGGGGTGCGCAGCCTGTGAACACCCAACTAAATAAATGTCACCCACTGGGCAAACGTTTTGCACCAGGGATGGCCAGCAAGGTACGGGCAACCTTCAACCATTTTTATCTCATGGCACACTTGAATCTATAGATAAACTTCTGAGACACACTTAAAGTATGTTGATTAAAAAAAAAAATTTTTTTTTTAAGAATATCCCTACTGTGCTTTGAACTTCTTTTGAAAATAAGTGAATGAATGACCTTTAAAAATGTCCACAGCACACTGATTGAAAATCACTGACCTGGACCATGATTTCTATCAGATGTGTTCCCAGCAACAACCCAGGTGACCAGGAGGAAGTTTCCTCTGTCCGGGTCTTCCATGACAGGGGAGCCAGGGGTAAAAGCAGAAGAGGGGTATCTTTCAAAGCAGCTTTCTTAGTAGTTGGCCAAACACTTAGGAAATGAAGGGGGTATAGAACTTAAGCCCTGAGCAGGCAGAAACCTGGTCTAATTTCCCCTCTCTGCCTAGTATCTTGCATAGTACACAAAACATTATAGGGGTTCAAAATGATATTTGGAAAAAGATAATCAAGGCACGAATAGCAAATGTCCAGCTACACTGCACTGGTCATTTCCTCTGACAAAACAAACTACAAGAACACTCTCAAGCCAGGCCCCAGCAGCTTAAGATCTAAAGGGATGGCCATCTACCTACCCTTTAACACCGTGGTTTCTGAACATTCTCGATTCTGTGTAACCACAGAAAAGGCTAAGACAGATAGATACTCACACGACATGACCCAGAAACATCTCCACCATGAATTGCAAAGTGAAAAACAACCAGTTAATACCAGAAAAAGTGGTCCTTACCACCACCTCCCCCACACACTAAGAAAGCTTTTGGGGGCTATTGCTAAAGGGGTCCAGCTAAGTAAGCTGGGGGCGGGGGGAGGCAAGAGGAAGAGCTTTTGTTTCCTGCCTCATCCATGTCTGGTGAGATTTGCACAATAACATGCACCATGTTCAGTATTATTTAAATAGGTAAATTTTCAAAGTAAACAAACCTTCCCCGGAGTGCCTTCCTCATTGTCATCCTGGAAAAAGCTCTATGATGAGCCACTCATCAGGACTGCTGTTTCTTTTTTATTTTTTTTTTGGGGGGGGGGAGACATACAGAATTGGTCTTCCTTCAATGGACTATCAAAGTATTTTCTTTAATATGTGGGTTCTTATTTCAACCCAGTTAGGCCTTGCTTACAGAATTGACAGCCTTAGCAGGCACAACTACAGGATCGGCCGCCCTTCACTGCTATTAGGAAGACTTTCTGCTTTGTTCACTCTGCAAATAAAGCCTCAGAGCCACTGCAAACGCCCAGGAGGATAAAATCAAGCAAAAAGGAAGGTCTAGGCTGAGATTGTTTTAGTATTTTCATTTGTCTATTCATCTGCTTGCTTTGGAGGTTTGCTTTTGTTAGGGGGAGAAAAGGGGCAGCTAAAGAAAATAAACAGTGAGATCTTGTATGCATACAGGGTTTTAGCTCTGTCAGGGGCCGTCACAGGGGAACATTATCTCATGAGAACAAACTATCTTCCAATAAAAGGAAACTAAGTATTAAAATATATCAATGTCTAAGCCACTAGAGAGAGCTGTAATAACTGTCCTACCAGCTCTGAGAATAAATCTTAATGTCTGCAACTGAAAAGAATATAAACTATTTTAATATCACCTCACTTTTCTCCCTAAGAGCCTCCTCAATTTTCTGTCCTTCTGAAAACAGGCATGGCTTTCCTCTTGTTTTTGACAGTATTTGCAGATACTGAGAGATGGCGAAGAAGGGAAAGATAGTAATGCAAAATGAGTAGGTGAGTTCCCCACCCCATCTTCCTCGCTGGATGTTTTAAGTGCCCTCTACTCTGGTTTAAGTGCCCCGCAGCAACATCTCCATGCGGCCCCAGAGTTCTTCTACCAAGACTTCGTGGGCTCTTCCTTCGGCTCCTAGTAAAATTATTCAATTAAAACAAAAAAACAAAAACTCAAGCACACCAGAAATAATAAACCAATTCTACATTTTAAAAAATAAAAATTAAACAATGTTACTGCTATATGATTCTTTGAGGGAAGCTGTCATCCAACTAAAAAAATAATGCGGCCCAATAGGCACTAAGACAAAGTCAGCTGCGGGAAGAGATGACAATTAGAAAACGGTGTTTTAGGGCGGTGCCTGTGGCTCAAGGAGTAGGGCGCCGGTCCCATATGCTGGAGGTGGCGGGTTCAAACCCAGCCCTGGCCAAAAAGCCACAAAAAAAAAAAAAGAAAAGAAAAAGGTGTTTAAAACACCTCTCTAGCCTCTTCTGAGTTTGCTTCACTAATATCTCTGTAATAATAATGCCTATGACCTCAGATAGGACCATAGGCCAAGGAAAAAAGTTTTATTCCAAAGCCAAATATAAATACTTTTGACATGATCCACACCTGTTCCCTACATTAGAATGGGTATAGCAACCATTGAGAGCAGTATTTATTTTTTTATATGAAGAATGTCAGTCTGGAATTACTTCTGTGAAGGAACCTGAAAGAATGTTAAAGTTATGACCCATAAAAATTTGAAACTAAAAATTCATCATAGTTCATTTTGTCTATGAGACCACATTAGAACATATCCTCATTTGAAGAATTTCATTTTTTCCAAGAATCAATTAATTATTCCCTTTTAGTAACTGCATGTTACTCTGATGATTCTACAAATTTAGGAAGTTATTTGACAGAGGAAAAAAACAAAAAAACAGGGGAAAGAAAGTCTAATACTACGTATTGTCTATTTTGAAACCCACTATTCATAAAGTAGGAACTGCTTAAAACAAAACCATTCTACATGGATGGAGCTGGAACATATTCTTCTTAGTAAAGTAGCTCAAGAATGGAAGAAAAAGTATCCAAAGTACTCAGCCCTACTATGAAACTAATTTATGGCTTTCACATGAAAGCTATAACCCAGTTATAACCTAAGAATAGGAGGCAGGGGGATAGAGAGGGGAGGGAGGGGGGAGGTGGGCGGAGGGAGGATGACTGGTGGGATTACACCTGCAGTGCATCTTACAAGGGTATATGTGAAACTTAGTAAATGTAGAATGTAAATGTCTTAACACAGTAACTAAGAAAATGCCAGGAAGGCTATGTTAACCAGTGTGATGAAAATATGTCAAATGGTCTATAAAACCATGCATTAATGTTTGCATTAATGTACACAGCTATGATTTAATAAAAAAAAAAACATTATTTCCTCTGTATACGTGTCACTATTCAGAATGATTTAGATACCTGCCAAAACAAATAAGATTTGAATGAACAATGTTTTTTAAAAAAAACTCTAATGGATTACTAGATTTATGTACCATTTTTATTGTCTAGTGCGCCTCATGACATGGCCACCAGAGGGAGCTGTAACTCCAACACACCTCGGTAGCACCAGTACCAGAAAAGCCACTTGGGATCTTCCCAGTTCCACTACTCAGCAAAACTCTCCCTCTGACCAGCGCCACACTGGCAGACCCCTTCAGGCAAAGACCTGTTTGGGTGAAGCTTCCCTTAAAAATAAAGGCATCTCTGCTAACTTTAGGGAGAAGAGAAAAAGAGCATGATATGCAGTCGCACAGAAGTTTTCTACTATTAAAATTTACAACCCATATTATTTCAAAGAATGTGTGGCTCTTAAAGATACCTCTTTATAGAATAATAAAATAATAAAACAGTAACATTAATGAAATGAGAGGGTAAGGAAACTCAGAGGATGTATAAATCACTCGGACAGCACAAAAGCTGGAAAAAGAAATTCAGCCTGGTGGTACGGATACAGGGGTCAACACATAAAGGAGGCTGCCAGCTGGGCAGTGCCAGTCGTGGGCTTGGTGCCCCTGCCACTAAGGAAAGATGCAGAGCTGAAGGCCTGTGGAGGAGAATCTTAACAGCCTCTGCTAAAGGCTGGCACAGAGACCTGCATGGTATTGGAAATGAAGCCAAGGTCCTCTACGCCTAGGGAGGATGGGAGTGGGTCAGCAACATCACCCGAGAAAGCATGAGAACAGGTCAGTTGCAAACAGAGGGAGACAATGGTGGTGGTTCTGGTTACTAGCAAAGCGTCAAGGAGGGGTCCCATGATCTCAGGGAGCCATAGGATAGAGGGTGGCTGCCCAGAGAATCCCAAGGCAAGGGGCAAGAGTGCAGTGCAGGACTTCACAGAGGACCTATGTGCCACCAGGAACCTAGAGCCACATGCAATGGCTGAAGTATTGGCTGGGCAGAAGGCTGTCAGTTTATTTTCTAGAGAATTCTGTACATAAAGGGAGGGGTAGAGAAAAGAAGGCAGATCTGGACACTGCTTAATAAGTCCTCTACACAAACACAGAACCAGACACGGGGGCAGGAAGAGCGTTAATAAGAGAGTTAATAAGCCCAGGTCCCCAGCTTGGATGTCTGGATAGAGAGTGAAGCCATCCAGTGACACAGACCCTTCCAGGGAAAGAACAGTTTCCAAGATGTTAACATGCCAAGAAATTCCAAGGCCAAGAAACTACATACAAGCAAATAAAAGATCCTGTCCTCATGAGTGACTGAAATCTCACTTTTAAAACATGATGGTTTGACTATAGTAAGCTGACCACCAAGAGACTGACAAACTGGTCAACACACAGAGGTGGTCACCATAAGGAACTCAGCCTGCTGTACTGATCCATCCGTTCATGTGGTGCATGTCCAGTTTATGAAAAGTAGGTCAACTTGAGGAGGTGGTCAGTGTAGGGAGTGGTCATCTGTGGAGTTTCTACTGTATGTATATAATAACAAGAGAAAACGCAACCACACTATAGGAAGCCCCCAAACCATCCAGGGAGAAAGGAGACTGCAAATTTCTGCTCCTTAGGTAACCCCACTCTCACCATGTTGAAGTCACCACTCTCAATGAACTCCCAAGTGATTCAAGTCAACGTGAGAAAGTCTGAAATAATGTATCACCAATACTCTCATTTTCTGACTAGAAAAAGAAACTGTGGTAAAGTATAAAGATTGGCCTATCTTGATTTCTCAGTCACCCAAACTTGAAACTAAGTTTGTTTGTTTGTTGTTTTTTTTTGGAGACAGAGTCTCACTTTATCACCCTCGGTAGAGTGCCGTGGTGTCACAGCTCACAGCAACCTCCAACTCCTGGGTTTAGACGATTCTCTTGCCTCAGCCTCCCGAGTAGCTGGGGCAACAGGCGCCTGCCACAACGCCCGGCTAGAAACTGAGTATTTTTTTTTCAAATGTTTCTCTCCTTTCCTACCATGAATGCCTAGTTCTGAGCATCTAAAAATAACAGTGATTCGAAACAATCAGTTCTTATGTACCCATAACAAGGACAGACAAAAATGCAAACAACCGTTGAAGTGTATTTATTACCCATTCCTTTCTGTATGCAAGAGGGAAGGTTAGCACACATTCATTAAGAATCAAGGCATATTTTATATCACTTGTGTTGATATTTTACAGTAGGATTGCCAATTCTTTTAATAATTGACTGGGAGTTACACATTGCAGATTCCTTATTAAATATTTCTTTCACTAAGGTCGTAAGTCTAAGGAATATTCAGTAGGGAAAGCAGGAAATATTATAATTGCAATACCTTCATTTACATTATGTGTCTGCTGCTCCTATGCACATATATTCACTGTTATTTATTATTCATGCATTTCTATGCAAAGCAGTGGGAATAATTTTCTCTAAGACAAAAACATTTTATAGTTGCATTCATTGGTAGACCTTAAAATTCACAGGGCATAGCTAAAAGTTTCATAAGCTAAAAGTATTTTAAGCATGCTGTCCTTGAATAGAAAACAAAGCTACAACACGATCTGGGAAACCCATTCCACTAGCCCCCCAAAATCAATACTAGCAGAATTACTGTCTATCACTGACTGACCAGCAGCCCCCCAAAAATCAATACTAGCAGAATTACTGTCTATCATTGACTGACCAGCAGCTCTATGAGAGAGTTTAATCGGGGAAGCATGAACAAATCATACTGACTCTCCTAGTTCTAAGTATATATGTTGTAGAGAATTAATCAATGGCTTATACTGTCAGGGGCTGGCAAACCATGGCCCATGGGCCATTGGCACACAGACATGCCTATTTGTTTATACACTGCCCAAGGCTGCTTTCGTGCTATGTTATAGTCTTAAATCCTGCAAAACCTCAACTATTTACTACCCAATCTATTATAAAACAACAACAACAACAAAAAAAATTGCTAGCTCCTGATTTAGACAACAAGCTATACCACTTAGGAAAGGTTTTATTTACCATATAAGAATCTTCCAGTTCACTTAACCTTCCCTCTAGTTCACTCTTTTTTTAATTTAATTTTATTTTTTTACATATACATGTGTTTATTAGGTTTCCATTTTTTGCCTTCACAAAATTAATGAGGCTTAAAATTTAATAACAATAACAATGTTTAAGATAAGGACTAGAAACAAAAACCTTATAAAGAATGAATGAACATAAATACATTCAGAAAAGAAATCAGAGAATTGTGCATCGAAATATTAAGCAATAATAGTAATAATGCAAGGAAAGTAACATTTGCATTGTCAAATAAGAGTGTGTCTGTTATAGAACGCTTTGACTCTGAGATTCAGTATGGAGTCATCAGTTAACTTCTTATTTTTTTAAGTCTCAAAAAACAGACAACTAATATTTATAAATAAAAGTGAAAGATAATTTTAAAAAACAGATCATGCCTTCCAGTTCACTCTTCATAAAAGAGTCTTAAAAATCTTATCTTTCAGGCCCCAGTCCCAAATATAAACATTAAATAATTCTAGGACGTCTATAAAAAGGTATTTTAGAAGGTTAAATAATACAACATAAGTGATGTATACCCGAAAAGTTAACATTCTGGAGTTCCAAAAGGAAGACTCCAAAATAGTTTTGGGATTATGGTCATTTAAAAGCAAGACTTTTAGCTGGAAGGACGATTTCCACCTTCAACAATACAGACGCACAGTGAGTTCTGAGAACACCACTCTCGGGGCCTCCCACCGTGGTCCCACTGAGCACGGAGTGGGGAAACTACTACACACAGAGAAATGAGCCCCTGCCCCCGTGGTGGGGAAGCCAGCAGCAGTCCTCCACCGTCCTCACAGGGCGCCTCTCTCTCTACCCGGCACCTTCTGGGTAGAGTGTTCTGTGGCTGTGTTCCTGAAGGCTTGGTTCTTAGTTCAGTTTTTGTAAAATAAATATTTTCCTCATTGTCTTACACATTCAGACCTGCTTGCATTTCTGACTTATCTCGAGTTGGCAATATTCCCTTCCTTATACTTTAGCTTCTTACATTCTTACCCCCACCACCCCAGAGAAAAGAAAAAACAAAAACAAAACAAAAAGAACAACAAAAAAGAGAAAGATGGTGAGAAAAAGGCATTAGGATAACAATGCAAGAGTCTGGCGAGGGGGTGGGGCTGGAGCACAGCAGGACCTGAGACTAAGGACTAAAGGAGAAGAAGGCGTAAAGAGAGGCAGAGGAGAGGCACAGGAGTTGTTCAGGATGCCGCGTCAGGCAGAGGAGGCAAACTTCAGCAAACTCAGAAACTGGCCTCGTATTCCTGCCCCTCTCCGTGCCTTTGCAATTAAGTCACAACTCTCCCCTTCCAAAACTTCTCAGGGGCTTTTACGTTTTTCAGTTTCCTCAGGTTCCGCTCTGAGCATATTAACAAAATTCACCGAGCCATCTACTGTGTGTTGAGGACACCCTCACCTTCCTAAAAACACACCAAATCCTCTCGCTATGACTCATTCTAGACTCTGAAGAAAATGAAAGCAGAAAGTTCCAGTTTTCCTCACATTGTCTGTCAAGCCACTTGGCAGGGCAAGGGTTCCTCTGGTAACACCGATATATTCCTGCATCTGGATCAGGGGAAAGCGAGCAAAGAAGACTCTGTGGAAAGGATTTTTACTAACCCAACATCAGCCAATGGTGCAGAAGTGTAACCTATCTAGTTCACTCCTTCACTTACCAAAAGTGGAAATACAAAAAAAAAAGTTTGTTTGTTTGGAAATCTTTTAAAACTGATTGGATATTTCATGCATTCTCAATTCCCACATACAGAACACAGGATTTTCTCAGTAATTCAAGATTATGAAGATCCATTACTATGACACTGGCTGTAAAATGTCAAACTTCGGGGGCTAATACAGAATGGAGACACGCCTGCCCTGTGCTCTTACCTTCTCGCCACTCCTGACGTTCCCGTGTGGGAAACCTCATGAGCCGGATGGAGAGCAGACTAGGATTGACACAGCATAAAAGATGCTGCTACATTCATATATTTAAAGACTAGGCAGTTAACACAAAAGCATAAGTTGTTACAGAATAAAAAGGGTTTTATTTATATTTGGGGGAAAAGGGTTAATTATATCATTTTGGCTTTGGGGGGTGGGGAGGAGTACAATCAGAACAAACAACGTATGAGGTCGGTTCTCTGGGGCGCTCAGCTGAGTAACTGTATAAGCTACACAGTGCAGGGATTTTAAGGCAAACACTTTTTGGCCCAGAGGCCATTAGTGATGTTATGATTCTCAGCAATGCCCCAGACAGCTAAGGCTGCTGTAACAGGCCTCCAGAGAGAAATGCAGATTTGCCAAGACCTTGCAGGTCACAAACACGGTCTCTGCACAGTGTCAAGTGCAGCCCTGCAGTGGGGGAGGAAGAGACGTCAGCTCTAAATGCTAAAGACAACACAGTGCAGGGGACAAAACCAAAGGTGGGCTGTGGCTCAAGGGGCCTCATGGCCACCTCCAAATGTCCCAAGAACATGGCTTCTGTGGTGTCCAAAATGGCACAGTCCACCACGGAAAGGGCACAGCCAGCACACACCTCTGGGCACACAGCCTCACGGGGACCAAGATCTCCCAGAAACCTAGAGATTCAAGTTTTTAATATGGAATCTCACAAACGTCAGCTCAGGAGCTGTGATATTTTTGTTTTAGTGCTCCACGGGCCAAACAAACACACCCGAGAATTCAGTCTGGTCCACAGGGGCCAACAGCATGCAAATTCTGGTCTGACTGCTGACCCGGTACCTGTGAGCGAGGAGACCTCAGGTACTTACAACAGCGTTGAGGCTTCTCAGAGAGAAGGAAAGATTCATTTCCTACAATGTTTTTTAAAAAGGAAAAGGTGGGGGCGGGGACCACAGAATTTCCAAGCCTTTGGGAGAAAAAATAAACTAATATTTAAATGTACATAGTGCCAGAATATCACCTCACCAATTACTTGCTGTTCACCTGGGGAAAAAATGTAATTTGACAGACTGCCCCCACATTAACCCACGGGTCAACTTCAGCACCAGTGATAATGGCATATAACCAGGCATCGTGTCCCTGAATGTTGACACTGAATTTGATCAAGCTTTTAGGTACAACTTCTAATAGATGGTACTGTACAGAAAACACGGGGGGGCTGGGGGGGGAGGAATTTAATTCATTAACTGATGATGCCATCAGAAAACAATCAAATACAGTGAGACCCCCTAGCTACAAGTAATTGAAAAGAGAGACTGAGGATGACAGGAACTATTCCAGATTCTAAAAGGCTTAAAGGACTAGCCAATTAAATGCAATACACAACTCGATTAGACTCTAGTTTAAGTGGCCCCACTGTAAAAGGCATTTTAGGGTCAGCTGAGGGGACTCACATAATGGATCAGGTAAAAGAGTCCATTAGGCAATTATTTTTAATTTTGTGAAACCCAGTATTGCAGTTATATAGCTGTGTTTTTCAAGTTTTTTTTTTTTTTTTTTAATCTCACAGCATACTTGAACCTACCGTCAAACTTCTGTGCCACACTTAAATTATGTTGATTGAAAAAAAGAGTTACGGGATCTGGAAGGACGTGTCCAACTATAAACTGCTCATGATTGGGGATGACCTTGTTCTTTGCTTCTTGTGTTTTCAGCTTCCTATACTGCATACATTAACTTTAAAAAAATAAAGGTTATTGTAAAAACTTGGAAAAAAAGAAAAAAGAGTGAAAGAAAGGATGTATTTACTGTGCTTTCTCACTTCTTTTGAAAATAATTTAATTAATGATCTTTAAAAATTTTTTCAGCGCCCCTATGATCCTCTCACGGCACACCAGTTAAAAAAAAAAAAATCACCATTATCCAGAAATACGTTCTTGTTTTTATAGAGATGTGGGCTGAAATATTACTATTTTGGAGCTAAATTTCATGTCTGTAATTCACTTCTGAATACTTCAGGGCAAACAAAAGGAAACAAACATTCATAAAATGTTAATGGATCTACACAAGGGACAGAGGCAGGCTGGGGTCACAGAGCCATCCTAAGTCTTCACCATTCTCCATCACCAGGAGATGGGAGGACTTTGTGCCATGTCCTCCCTCCAATGGGTGTTTTTAATTTCGAAGGACCAGCTGCTGAAAAAAAAACATGATGGCAGCCCAAACAGGCATTAATGTGATACTAACAGCTCAGCACGCATGAGCAAGAAGCAATTGCAAAACGGGGCATCTCGTAACCCTCTGGACAGAAGGCTGAGGTTCTAGAGCTGGGCTGTTTGGGCCAGCATCGCTAAATTTTATAAAGCAGACGGATAGCTGCAAATGCATCCAAGGTGATCTCAAATAAAGGAACTGGCTAAAACTAAGAAGGAAAAGGGATGGGGTTAAATCTAAACCTACATTTAAATGACTCTATTCAATTACTCCGTTACGTCTACAACACAAGGTCAAATGTTGGAGATGCAAACTTACCTGCAGAAGAATATGGTTTGAAACTTGAAAAGCTATCGTGACTTTAAAACGAACACTTTAAGAGCTTAATTAGAAAAATGCATCTAATCTAATAGTTGAGGATACTCCACTTCAAAACCTTAGTCAGCTACCATCAAATACATTGGCCAGTTTTTTTAAACTGCTAATAAAAAGGGGTGCCAAATCATCAAATCTCACGTTTTGGGGAGGAATTCTTAACAGTCCTCTATTCCAATGACCTATCCAAAGCCTTAAGAGAGGAGTATTAACCTATCACTGGGAAGAACATCGCATTAGAAGTCGCATAAATCCAGGCTTAACTCATCCCACCACTCCCTACAGCCTTGTTTGATCTCAGGCTGATGATTGCCTGGCACTTTCCTCACCTACCAAATAGAGATTCCCTCTTCATACAGTTCAGGCAGAACCTGACAGCATCCCATCGTTCTGTGCACATTCCAGGCAACCTGCAAGCCCTCGAGTCACAGTCTGCAAATAACTCACACTGAGAGCCTAGACACTGGTTCAGTCGATTCTCAGCTCTGCAACTTACCAGGGGTGTAGACTTTACAAAAAACTGAAGCTTTCTTGCCTCAGTTTCCTCATCTGCAAAGTAGAAAGAACCATACATAACACTGGCTGTGGAGGACCAAATGAGTACCCACGCTGCAGGAAACACAAGCCTTTGTGATCCACTGCCCTCTTTCCACACCCACCACTTTAATAAAGCATGACTCACCTGCCCCTGACTGCACATGTCACTGTGGCCAAACACAAGGACTTGCCCCTACCTCATCCCAGACCATGGAAAGGCATGTGGCTGAGTCCAGAGTGGTCTGCTGAGCCCCACCCAGCAGCTGGCAAGATAGTGGCCACCGCAATTCAAAGAACCTACATGTTCTCTGGTCCGTGGCCCTGTGCTGACCCTAAGTCGAGGGCTTTGATGCAGGGCCCTGACCTTCCATGGCCAACCCAGCTGGGCCTCATGCACCCCCAAGTTTCTGCACCCCAGAAGTTTCTGCACCCCAGAAATTTCTGGAATCTATCACAACAGGGAGTATGCTCCTTCCATGGGGCAGAAAGTAGTAATTTCATACAAACACTGGCATCAAGTGGAGGCCCTCCCCTGCCCGCCATCCACTGACTCTCCAGATCCTCTTCTCTGCCCCCAGCCTGGAGCTGGCTTCCCTGAACTTCTCTCTCTGCACTCACCTTGAGGCCCTGTCCTGGGCAGCCGCCTCTGCTGGTCTACACAGAACCTTTGCAAGGAACAGAGAAAATCACCCCCCATGGGTGCTGGAAGAGACACTTGATGGGCCACTGGCAACTCCACGAGTATGTGAAAAAGTGTCCCTTCCTCCAGGCCGGTGACTCTGTGCCACCACATCACCTTCCACTCAAAGAATTCAAGTCAACAACTGGGCAACTGCCACGTGCCACAACCTCTGTGCCTACAAACAGCAGTAAGACAGGGCTGCAGACTCTGGAAAACCAGGGCCTGTCCAAGATAACTACAGCCCAGGGAGCAGCAGCCTGTCCTCGGTCCTCTTGTGCTGGGGGAGACCTTACTGCTCCTTGATGGGGGAGTAAGTAGCTGTCAGAAAGGATGTGAGTAGGTTCCAGGCAGAGGGGAAAACATGAGTACTGGCAACTTCATGGGACATTTACAGAATGTGAGGTTTCCCTGAAGGGGAAGAAGAGGGTGGAGGGGCGGAGGATGGCCATCTGGCCCCAGTGCATGCACTTTTTTGGTAAATACTTTCTTGAGTACCTACTAGGTTCTAGATGCTGTTCTAGGCCATGGAAAATAAAAAGCAAATAAACATAATTCTAGCCAAGAGAAGCTAAAAATCTAGTTTGGAAGAAAGAAACAATTCTAAACACAAAACAAGTCAAGCCCAGTGACTGAGCTGTGTACAGTGCTTCCCAGATACAATGGGCACGTCAGAGACAGGACATGGTGCTGGGGGCTGGGAGGGGGGACTGTGTGATGGAGGAGACCAGGACCCAGCCAGTAAGCATTAAGGATAAGACATGACAAGTCCCCAGATCTGGGTGGGGTCAGGAGCGGGCCCCCAGGCAGACCAGGGCATGCTGGGGCACCCTGCTTGTTTTGAGGCATGTTTTACTTCCCTTTCGAGTCTCGGTGGCATGGTACACGTGGCCTGCTTTTTTAAAGGGTTAGATTTTCTTTGGCTCAGCATGTTTTTAATTCTGAAAAAAATTACACTGTACGGGTAATAAAGACTGGATGCCTTTGACTCAGGGTGACAATAATCTCAATTTACATATTATGTCCTAAGATCCCCTTCGATTTAGCATTTGTTCCAGACAGAAGTGTCCCAGTTTAGATGATAGATTGTATGACTGCCCTTTTTCAACCTCAAGATATGGTCCAAAGGGAAACATCTTTCTCTACTACTTCTACTCTCCACAGGTGCTCACTGCTCGAATGTTCGAGTACAGCAACAGCTCAATTATCAAATCTCTGAACAAAGGTTCCTTTATAAACTGAGACTGGGCTGGAAGGAGCTGGAAAATGATCTTGTATCCTAAGCCCTAGACTGGGGCAGAGAGAGCTGAAAAGGAGAAGGGCACTTCGGGCACAGGCCTCTGGGGGGTGATCAGCCAACTCCAGCTGGGAGGGAGGCGCCACACCCGGGGCTCCACAAGCTCCAGTCTCTGAGTGGGAGCCACAGGCAGTTTCTGTCATCACCGGGGGTGTGGGAAGAGATGAAGTGCTCTGCTGCCCCCACCATCATGGGACCATTTCATTCAGCCCCCTCTAGCCACCCTCCATCCCCGCACCTGAGGCCCAGTGACCCAGGCAGCCTCCCTTGGAGATAAGCAGGTGGAGCCCCACAGACTGTAAATCCCTGTCTGCAAACACGTGAACATGCATACAGCATTTCTACTACTGGAAAGTTTCTGACCATGCCTCTCATGCAAACTGCCCTTCTTCCATCTGTTATCCTATCTCCTGCAGAGGTTCCAGTTCCTACCCAGCCTTTTTTTTTTTGGCAAGGGAGAATGAGGTGTCTAGTCTCAGCATGTTGGGAGAGGGCTGTGAGAGAAGGCATGCTTGCTGGTCCTGGGCTCTGTAGGACACGGGGGGTGGCAGAGAACACGTTACAAACCCCCCACCATGTAACTACTGCCTTAAAACATGACGGAGCTGCAGACCACGAGAGTCATTCTGGGGTCTCTCCTGGACTCCAGCATGCCAGTGATGAGGGACATGTCATCCTTGTTTTATATGCACATTCTAGAACACGGGTGGTTTTAAAGGACCTGTCCAAGATAACCTGGAGGAAGAATGCATGTCATCTGGCAAATTTATAAGGCAAGAGGCAGTTTTAGACCCACCAGCAAGCAGGACCTTAAAGAAGTCTGGCTCTTCAGAGAAAGCTGACAGCTAAGAAGGGCTGCTGGGGGGAGTGTGTGTATCTGTTTATTAATCTAAGGCAGGGGTCTTCAAACTACAGCTGGCGGGACCTCTGTCATGGAATCTACAAAATCACAAGTGTTCTAGAGACCAACAGTCCCACAATTACCGTGCCCCTTCTCCATTTCCATATCTTTCAGTAGCTTATGGCTCTAAAAGTATTGTTCAGAGGTCCTCAAACTGCGGCCCGCGGGCCACATGAGGCGGTGTGATTGTATTTGTGCCCGTTTTGTTTTTTTACTTCAAAATAAGATATGTGCAGTGTGCATAGGAAGTTGTTCATAGTTTGTTAACTATAGTCCGGCCCTCCAACGATCTGAGGGACAGTGAACTGGCCCCCTGTTTAAAAAGTTTGAGGACCCCTGATCTAAGAAAATGAAGACCAGAACCAGCACGGAGTTTCTTAGTCATTTTCCGGCAATTGGTCCATGAGGCCACAACACTACCTTTCTAATTAAGGTCTTCAAGGATAATTACTTCCCACCCTGCCCCCTATGGCAAAGAACTTGCCTGCTATCCCATACAAAGAGTCAAAACTCAAGGCTCGATTTGCTTGCCTCTGCTAAGATTCAGAGCCTAACACTACTACGATTTTAACTTCAGATCTTCTTAACAGGCTGAGAAATACAATGTGAATCAATTTTACTTTTTTTTCCCTAATGGAGGGGGTTTGATTAAAACAAAACAAAAATCGAGCTATAAAAAGAAATCACCAAATATGTCTAACTCCTTCCTTCAACACTATAGATTTCATTGCAAAAAGTGAGAACAGGCATTTTTAACATAAGAATGCAATCTACTTAGCATGCAAATATTTAAATTAAAAGAACAATATTTTTGCTGTTCCTTTTCTTAGGGCTTTACTTGTTACACAGTTCTTATTCTTGGTGCTCTGTATGTTAAGTAGTAGGGGACAGATACTAAAAAAGGTCCACCCCCCATAAATTTCTAATCTAGTAATAGAGCCAAGTAAATACTAGAAGACCATCAGATAATGAGGCAGGGATCTACAAACGCTAAAGTGATGTTGTACCCACTATGGTGACAAAAAGAGGGATTAGGAGAGGAAAGACATTTGGGCTGAATCTTGAAAGTCTTGACCACAAAGGCAGGATACCAGGTGGCCTTTGATAGGCTTGGAATTTTTAAATTTCAAGGAGTGGCATTTCAGGGAGATGAGAAGAGCTCAGGCTCATGGAATCAGCTGGAAGTGCCACTCTGCAAGCTAAGTACAGGGGAGGTCAGCCTGCACCTCTTGGCCTAGCTTGCCCTTGCTCAAGCACAGGCAGACACATGGTACGCCACTCAGTGTGACTTCCCGTGGACTCCACCTCCCCTCTGATATCCCCAGCAGCACAGGCTGATGTTAGTGACCCTGTAAGTGAAATTCCCTGTGACATAACGCAGAGAGTCACCATGGCTCCAGCACTCATTTGAGGCTTATGAAAGTGCAGGAATTTGGGCGGCGCCTGTGGCTCAGTGAGTAGGGCGCCGGTCCCATATGCTGGAGGTGGCAGGTTCAAACCCAGCCCCGGCCAAAAAACCACAAAAAAAAAAAAAAGAAAGTGCAGGAATTTCTTTTTTAATTTCACTGTTATTTCTATCAGTTTTATTTCTTGGTTTTTTCTTGAGGTTTGCCATTTTGGTAATTTCCCAATTTCTTAATAGACAAAACTGAATTCTGCATGATGTGTGGCAGGTTGAAAAGCAGACGTCTGCCTGCCAGCAGTAAAAGGCTTCTGCAGGGTATGCGGGACAGCACGGTCAGCTAGACAGAGGCCTCAGTACTAAGGGTCTCCAGTGCCAGACCTCACTATGGGCAACTGTATAGGGGGTGGGATGCATCCACTCACCTACCTCATCATTAAGCCCTGCAGTATTCCCAGACCACCACTCCACAAAGGGGAAGGGGCACTGGGCAGGGACATGAGGCCTGTCTCAACTACTCTTTAAGCACTATTGGCCTATGTGACCTCGGTGGATAATTTAACCTTTTTGGATTAGAGCTCTGTCAACCTTAAAAGAGGAAAGTTGACTAGAAGATCACTAATGTCCCTTTTTCCTAGGTCTAAAATTCAAAACATCTTTGGTCTCCAAAATCAGGTTCCAACCCTGGTGCCCGGAGGCTCCATCCTTGCCCTGCTACCAGTCCAGTAACTTCATGTGACACATCGGAGAGCCCATAGGGACAAAAGGGCTAATTTAAAGACGTGAATGTCATGAGCAATACTGAAAATAAAAAAGCCGAACACCAGGCTGCTTCCATCATGGGCGGTGCTTTATGTAAATGTCACAGAAGTCACCAAATTCACCCCAAATCACAAAATCTCTTAATTCAGATTATACATGTCAAGAATGTCCAGTTCTTTCTAGCAAAAAATTGACAATTTTATGTGTCTCTAAGTTAGGAATTAAAAAGTATTAAAATAAGCACAGCCATATGCCCAAACTGTATTTTACTTTTTTATGTTTTGTTTGTTTTTTGAGACAGAGTCTCATCCTATCACTGGGCTAAAGTGTGTGGTGTCACAGCTCCCAGCAACCTCAAAATCCTAGGCTCAAGGGATCCTCCTGCCTCAGCCTTCCAAGTAGCTGGGACTATAGGCACCTGCCACCACGCCTGCTAATTTTTCTATTTTTTTGTAGAGAGGGGGTGGCTTTGAACTCCTGGCCTCCAGTGATCCTCCCAGAGTACTAGGATCACAGGCATAAACCAACTAACCCAGTCCCCAAACTGTTTCCCTATTGAGAAAACAATGCCAGAACCTAATTTCCTCATAAAATCAGCCCATAGGAAGGACACATCTGTTGACTACCCCTATGATGCCCCCTCATCACCCCTAACAAAATGCGGTTCCTGGACAAGGCACACCAGCATCACTTACTCAATAGGAATGTCTGAGGTGGAACCCAGTGAACTTTGTTTTGAGAAGCCCCTCAGGGGATTCTGATAAACACCTACATTTGAAAAGTACTTGCCAAGTTCTGAAGAAGTGCACCAGAAACAAACAAACAAACAAACAAACAAACGTACCTGGCTCCAAAGATGTCCTTTTTGGCGAGATCAATTCCAGAAACAACTTTTACTCTGAGAATACGGGATTCTCCCTGTAAGAAAAAAATTAAAAAAAAAAAAAGTTTTAAAAATTGATCTTCAAGGGCCCTGTCTCACCCAATATTAAAGTCAACGATTTCTATGCAGCCCAGTACTTGGATACAGAACAAATCAATTCAAGCATAAAGCAATTCTGCAATTCTTCCTTATACTTAAGTTCAAAGAGCAACATTCCAGCTCTAAATTTGCACAACTCTAGAAATTTATAGCATTCAGCTTAATTAAGTACAATTTAATTCAAAAGATCAATTATTCCTGACATTTAAAGGAACTATTTCCCAGGTGAACCAAGAGCACAATCACATAGATAAAACCACTGAGAGAAAGGTCTGAACACAGCACGTTAGTGTAACAACAGCAAGTAATTCCTCCTTTGAAGTTTATGTATTTGTAAGTAAGGCCTGAGATGGAAAGGAATTTTAGGTGGTAAAAGCTTTCCTCAAAACTAGAGTGCTTTTCAAAATGTTGGCATCAACAAGCAAAAATAATTTCTTACTTCCAGTAGAAAGAAATTAAGAATGTTATCCTACATGGAAATCAACCCAAAGAATCTCAGAACTCAGTGGCTGATCTGTTCATTTGTTCATCATTCACATTTCTTCACTCATTGCAGTATTTCCTAAGCAGCTTCTAGACACTGGGACTTGAGATGCAGACATCAGTATGCTTCTGGGTCCCCTTAAGGTGACAAGCAGATCCACAGGACCCTGTGACAGCACATGCCAGAGGGTGAGGGTTAGAGAAGCATTTAAGGGCCAGGACATTTGGGGTAGCCAAGATGGCTGAGGAGGACTGGCAGGCAGGAGTCTGGGTAACTCTTAAGCTTCCAGTTTGGATCACTAACTGTTACCGTAAATTGAAATAGAGGATTGAGTCCAAGATGCCCTGAACCACCAGATGAGAAAAAAACAGAAGGCTAAATGGGGAGAAACATCTGATTTGAGTTAGAGACGCAGGAGTGATCGGTGTAGAGTTGGTAGTTGACAGTCACAGCTAAAGGTTTGCAGAATGTTATTGAAGAAGAGAAGGGAAAGGAAGGATTGCGTCTTAGAGAACACAAGGAAGGGGTGGCAAGAGACAGCGAAGAAGGACGTGATTGAACAGTAGGTTTAGTCCAGACCTGGGCGATGGGAAGAAAACCTAAAGGATCGTGTGATGTCGAAGGGGACAAAGGCAGAGAAAAACAAAACCAAGAGAAAACAGGAGGGCGGTGCTTGTCCACGCACGGCTCAGATCAAACGCACGCCCACACAGTGGGAGCACAGCCCTGATGTGATTTACGCTCAGGGAAATCTTCCCTCCCGCCGTGTGTCCCTGACACAGGGCTGCCCACGCACTAACAGCGGGGCACAGGCACGCGGTGAAGACACGTCTCAGCTCGTGTGTTCCTATGATCTTTCAATCAGCCTGCGTTCACGTTTGGCAGCCCTCAGGAAAGGACGAAGAGATGAAAGGCAGCCCAGACAAGGCAGGGATAACTGAAACGCATCCTTCCTACAGCAGAGCGTCGCAGTGTTGGCAGAAGTGCTCGGGGTTAGGCGCTCTCGGCATGGTTCCTGGAGGCACTGTGGGGACTTCCCTGTCCCTATATACTCCTGAGCTGGCCGTCAGCGGTTCTTTCTTTAGCACTGGATGCCATGTAGGCCAAGGCTCTTTTCTGTTTCTCCCAGCAGGCTGTACCCTGCTGCCAGTCACCTGATGCCTCCCATGGCCTGCTCAGCTCAAAGCATGTCACGGTGCAAGTGACTTTTACACATGGTTCAAAACACACCTTTGTGTAGTTCTCTTCTCTTAAGAAGAGTAGTGGCCCACTCATGTCCACAGTGCACATGGAAGGTGAAAGTCATGGCTTACACAAAACCCTTGTCTGCCAAACTAGGGGGTTCAAACTTGACTTGGGAGGGAACGGGACTTATTCAGAAGAAGAAATGGATGACAGGTGCTGTAGGTTACATACTTGTGTCTTCAAACCTCCTGCTGAAATTTGATCCCCACTGTTGAAGTGGGACCTGGTGGGAGATCTCTCATGAATGGCTTGATGCCACCCTTGTCCTCCAGGTAATGAGTTGTTGCTCTGTTCGTTCCCAGAGCTGGTCACTAAAAAGGAGCCTGGCACCTGCCCGCTGGCCCTCTCCTATGTCTTCTCTTCCTGCACAATCTCTGTACACGCAGGCCTGCCTTCGCCTTCAGCAGCCCAAGGCCTCCACCATATCCACAGGCTGGTGCCAGAATCACGAGCCAAGTAAGCCTCTTTTCTTTATAAAGTGTCCCTTTATAGCAATGCAAAACTGGACTAACACAACAAGAAAATGCTAGAGAACAGATGACTGATTTTCCTGTCTCCCGACCTCCCCCACCTCTACTCTCTGCCCCTCCCACCAGCCCAGATACATCAAACCAGCAATTCTGCCAAATACTACTGTTCAAGTATTAAAGTGATGTGTCCAGCCTGCCCTCAGTGCTGGCTAACGGAGCCGCAGGTGTTTGATCTGGCCACAGGAAGGCTGACGCGGCCTCCACACAGAGGAGCCTGAGGTGTCTGCTCAGCTCCAAGTTCTGCATACGCCCAGCTGGGATCCGGCAGCAGTTCTGTTTGCACACCCCAGGCTCACACTTATAACTGATCTGGAGGACACAGAGCAGGAACTGTGTCCAGGAAGGAAATCAAGGGACGGCCAGTCACAGAGCAGAAGATAAGAATTCTGATGTGAAACTGTCTCCTTGGCATTTTCAGAAGTCCTGGGTAGAGTCTTGGACTTTCCACACACTGGATAGCGGGGCTCACTTCAACCGTACCTGGCTTTGAAGACATGAGTACTGCTAATAACTGGTTCCCTGAAGCTTACGTTAAGGTTAGATAAATGGTCTTACATTTGGCATGCCTACTTTCCAAAAGTAGGCAAAAGCAGGCAACATTTATATGAACAAATGATTAAAAACAGATCTAAACAAAAGGATAATGTTTAGTGATCAAAGATACAGCAATAAAAGAAGATAAGACATCACCCCTCACACACACTCAAGCCAGCCTCTCTGCTGGTGTGTGAAGAGTACCTTATACAAGGGCTCTTAACTTAGGGGAAAACAGAAATGAATATCCTTCTGAAAGGCAAAGAATATTACACACCGGATACCTTAAAATTCTATCTGTAAACCCCATCATTAGATGAAACCTCTTTTAGGAATCATTCCCAAGAAAAGTACGGATAGGTGCAAATAAAACAGAATACTAGCTAAAAGGACAGTAACCAAAGCGGTTTTTAAATTGAAAGGAATCTAAAAGCCCCTCAATAGCAGACAGCTAATTCCATGCAATGGGCTATATAACACTGTCATCACAGCAGGTGAGAACCTGTAATGACACTCCTTCATCCCACACCCCCATGTGTCAGACATGTTATCTGAAGACTGCGATGTCAATGAGACAGAGTTCCAGCCTTCAGGACCCCCCAATCTAGCAATACATAATACAAACAAGCACGGCCACTTCTGATGGCAGGAAGCACTCTGAAGTCAAAATGACAGTAATACGTAAGCAACTGAGTAGAGGGAGAGGGGTGGAGAATTTACAGCTGGATGGTCAGTGATGGCCTCTTTGAAGACAGTAGAGCTGAAACCTGAGGGAGGCAGAGAAAAAAGGCAGGGCTGGGGCTCCAGGCAAGTCTGAGAACAAGGCCCCCAGGAGAGAGGGGCAACGTGGGTCCGGTGGGGTCAAGAACCAGAGAGGACAGCCTCGGGAGAGGGTGCACATTACTCCAACCATTTTTAGGGAGGCACTGTAAAGTTTTAAGCAGGGAAGTGACAAAATGTGTCTTAAGTTTTTGAAAGAACCACTGTGACTGTTGCATGGGGAATGGGCTCAGGGAAGCCTGAGCAGGGGGAGGGAGAGCAATTAAGAGATTCTGGCATGAGAGAGGGGAGCTCTATTTAATAGAGTGCAGATGGTGAGACCCCTAAATTCAGCATACAAAAATACATTTAAAATAAAGTGGTTATACAAAAAAGTTTCCAAACAGCTTATACAACTGAGTTGTAGGCTGCTGGTTGTTCAAGGAGCTGTTTCCATTTTCTCCCTAGACATGCTGCTCAACTACATTTCCCAGCCTTCCTTGCAGTCAGGGACAGTCACATGACTTAGATCTGGCCAATGGAATGTGGGCAGAAACAAAGAGGCCTCTTCTAAATGAGGCCATAAAACCCGGCCACTCAGCACTTTCCATTCTCACCCCATCCCTCTGCTAAATGGGAGGAACCCTGAAGGCTAAGAGGAGGAAACCCCATAAAGGGGATAGAGTTGAGCACTCCCTACAAACCCCTACTGGCCTTCCTCAGATGGTGAGCTGGAAATGGACTTTTTCCTTTTATTTATTCCCAATAAAACCAAGGGTCACCACAGCAATTAGCCTGCCCTTGTGTACAATATAATCTCATTTTTTAAAAATGTTAATGAATCCTGTAGCTCAGCCATCCACATACACCAGAGCTGGCGAGTATGAATCTAGCCCAGGCCTGCCAAATAACAATGACAACTACAGCCAAAAAACCGCCGGGCATTGTGGCAGGCGCCTGTAGTCCCAGCTACTTGGGAGGCTGAGGCAAGAGAATTGCTTGAGCCCAGGAGTTTGAAGTTGCTGTGAGCTGTGACACCACAGCACTCTACCAAGAGTAACAAAGTGAGACTCTATTTTATTTAAATAAATAAATAAAATAGCTGGAAAGGAAAAGGCCTGAAAAGGATGCTATTAATACTGATTACCTCTGGATAGTGAATACTTTTTTTGCTTATTTCCATTTTTTCCTCTTGAATCATTAAATATATTTTGTTTGAAAACAAAACTTTTGTCAAAACTTGACAAAATACATAAGATAAACAAAAAAACAAGTTTAAATCACAGGTAATGGCACCATCCAGGGTTGCTGTATTTCTAAAATGATTAAACCTACTTTTGTCATTAGAAATACACATGTACAAATTATTTTTTAGCTAACTGACAAAGGCATAGAGCAGTATGCTTAGGAAGATGTGAAAGGTTCTCTGATGAAATACGTAGACAACAGCTGGGAGGGCCTTTATTGAGCACTTACTATTTACAAGCAGCTGTTGCAGGAAATGTCACCCCTCTTTGAAGTTCAAGGCAAGAGAGCATTACTCTATAAAAAGTTTTTATTTGGGTTTTAGCAAAAATGTCTTATCTTTGTTTCCTCCAAACGACAAGCTTAAACACAGAAAAGCAGCCATCGTCAATCTGTAAGGAAGCACGTGACAAAGCGTGTGACTGGTTTATCAGATGCAATGGGCCGCAGGCCAAGCAACTGTACTTTCTGAAGCATTTTATTACTTTCATAAAATCCATGCATGATATTTTGAACCCTGTTTATGAGTCCAGGAGAATTAAATATTTAACTAAGGTGGCTTGCCTTAGACAATGAAAACATCATTCATAGGCTGACTGTACAATTGCCGAGAAGGAACAAGGCAGAAAAAGAGGCTAGGCCGAACAAACATAGCTTGCAGGGGCTCTTCCTGTTATTAATCTATTGTTTTGCATTGTTATTGTGTAACAGGAGTGACTCTGGGAGCTTTACATATGCTTTTCCACTGAGTTGTTTAATTCCTTATCAAAACGTAGAACAAGATCAGGTACTCAAGTGAAAAATGACAGTGGCACACTTACAAATAAGGTGTCCCAACTGAGAAACAGGTGGTACTGTGAAAGCTCATGTGTAAGACAGCTGTTTGGAAATCAACGGTCCTGGCTCACATAAATTGTGTACACACAGCAGTTACCGGGTTCCCAAGCCCACCCACACAGCCTGTGAAATACAATACTATCTCCAGCGCCCCTATGGTAAAATAAATTTCAGGCTTCAGCTCATAAACTCAAGAGACTGGAATACCTTCCCCTCAATGATTGTGTCTTAAGAAGGTAACTTGTCCTTGGTGTGTGTCACACTTTATGGGGGCAAGACATGATTGCAAGAGGGACTTTACCTAACAATTGCAATCAGTGTAACCTGGCTTATTGTACCCTCAATGAATCCCCAACAATAAAAAAAAAAAAAGAAGGTAACTTGTTAATTTTTATCTTTATTCTTCACAATGGCAGCCGCTCTCCCAAAAAGAAGGTGAGATCTGGGAAATCCACTGTGACCTCGGGATCACATACATCAGCTGTCCACATGGACAAGGAAGTCTTCAATCAGGATTTCTATATTTTGGTCCTTGTTCCCTAAATGAATTTATATATTTACCTTCCATATTCCAAAGCACATTTATAGTTCTACCTACTCCCCATAACACCTGCAGACTCACAGTAAAGCCTCCCTGGATTAAAAGAGACGACCATAGAAATATGTAAGCTATATATACATTACTTTAGTTGCTCTTAAAAATAAATAAGGTAACATATGGAATATGCCCGCCGTGTGCCTGCTTCACATTTGATATCATTATTCTTTCATTCCTACCTATTCTTGCCCCAACCCTGAGGCAGGATCTCATTTCATACATTTTTTAAGACTTTGGGGGTTTTTAGAGCAGTTCTCAGTTCACAGCAAAATTGAGCAGAAGACACAGGATTTCCTGTGCCCCCCATTCACCCCCACAGGCACGGCCTTCCCCCATTAGTGACATGGTGCACCAGAGTGGTCCACTTGTTATAGTTACATATCAGAATCACCCCAAGTCCACTCTCCATTAGGGGTCACTCCTGGCGCTGTACACTCTATGGGTTTGGACAAATGTGTAACAGCATGTACCTACTATTATAGTATCATACAGAATAGTTTCCCTGCCCTAAAAATCTGTGTTCTGCCTACGCATCCCTCCCCTGCCTCTGTACTTTTTTTTTTTTAAATCTCCCGCGTGGTCCTAACACCTCCCCGCTCCACACACACTCCTGTCGCCTTCAACTCTTGCTAGATCCCATCCCCCTCACTCTCGGTCTCTCCTCACCAGTGCCCGCCTTCTAAATCTTTCCCTCCAAACTTTTCCCTCCCTTCCTAGCAGGTCCCCTAACTTTACCCTACTCCCGTCCCTACTAAAATCTCTCAGTTCTCCACACTGAGCGTCTAACCGCACATTCAACAATAATGCCCTGAATGACAAGTGAGTGCAAAGCATTGTGCTGGCAAAACAAGCTGCATTCTCTGTCCCCCAAGGGCTTGCAATCAGCTGTGGAGGTTACATACTTGCAAAACTGCCTTTTATCTAGCAGTGAAATAGAGGCATAAGATATGAGTAGGGAGAACAAAGACCTAAGGTAAAAAGAAGAGTAGCTCAATTCCAGGACTACAGGGTTCAGCTCAAGCTCGGATAAGACCTATGATATGATGACAAACCAAACAGCCCCACTCACAAGGCTATCTGCAGTGGCTGTCCAGTTACCAGGGTCAGCCCAACACAAGACATATGGTCAAGTTTCAGTCCCACACGTTCTAGACAAGTCCAAGTCTCAAGGATATTAGTTCCTGAAAAATTTGAAAGAAGAAAGGATTCTGTGCAATGTAAATTTCTTGACCTCTACTAGATAATGGTCATTATTATGGCAAGCAGGAAAAAAGTTAACGGAAAACGCAAAGAGATGAATCTTCAGAACAGAACCACAATTTAAATCCTCAAAGTGACTCTTAACTTCAAGAAATTCTGCCGTGTGCTTATCATATAGGACCACAAATCCTTGACGTTCCTTTGTTCTAGAGATTGGCCTTGATTTCTCCCCACCCTCCTTGTAGTAACCCCTTTCTAACAGACAGAATGTGGAGGGGACGACAGTGTGTGACTTTGAAGATAAAGTCATAAAAGACATAGTGGTTTTCTATTCTCTCTCAGATCACTTACTCTGTAGAAAGCTAATGGCCGCCATGATGTGAGGATGCTCAAGCAGCCCTATGGAGAGATCTCTGTGGTGAAAAACTGAGGCCTCCAGCCTCCAGCCATGAGTGACCCATCTTAGAAATAGATCCTTCCATCCTGGTCAAGACTTCAGATGATGCAGCTCCTGCTGACATCCTGACGGCAACTTCACGGCAGTTCCTTGCCTACTATATACGCCAGTAACTATGTAAAGCATGTAACAGAACCACCCAGCTAAGCCATGTTTAATTTCCTGACCCATGGAAACTGTGACATAAGAAATGTTTGCTGCTTTATAAGCTGCTAAAATGGGGGCTAATTTGTCATACACCAATGCATAACTAACACACACGGAGAATCCCATGCAATAATTACAGTATAATTTATCTCTTCACTAAATCAAGATTTTCCTATGTATTAGGATAACACTTCAAAACAAGAAAAAGACTTCAGTGAGAAAGAAAGATGATTGCTTATGTTCTCTACCTTGTAAAAAGCAGTGGCATTTTTAAGGCAGAATTAACAGAGCTTGGTGACTTGTAAGTACAGTGGTTATATTATTTTTAAGAAATATGGAAATTGATACCCTAATAAAGACAGTCAATTTCTGAAACCAAGGCAACTCCAGAAAATTTAGGATATGTGATTATTCATAAGTATTAAAAATTTTGAAAAAATTAAGAATGCTAAAAACAAGAATAGCATAGATGATTCTATGTGCCATTAAAACAACTCTAAATATACGTTCCTTCTCCATTCCAGAGCCTCAATTTATGTTATGACTAACAGCAGGATGGTCTAACACCTGCCATTATGCACGTGAGACCCTTGCATAACCTCATTTGTTCATTCTTTCAAAAACCACTGAGCCAGGCTTTGCATAGCTGCTGCTGGCATGAGGCAACTTCTCTTGGTCCTAATTCACATGCCACCACCTTAGTCCAATCTTCCTAAAATGTCTCTTTCCATCCCTGTAGTAGAGGCCCCCTATGAAGAAATGGATCAAATGAAAACTCTTCAGCCTGGCAATGAAGTCTCACTATGACTGGCTTTACTGCTGCCTGAAGGAAGGACCTGTGCCCTTCACCAGGACCCAATTCCCCTCCTCCCACTACCTGCCCATCCAACACCTATCCATCCCCCAATGGTCTGCTGGAGTCCATGAGGTGACTCAGCCCAATGTGCCTGCTCTGTACCAACAACAGCACAGAATGATTCTGTAAGACAGAGTTCAAGCCCGCAGGAATTTGCTTCCTATATACCAGGAGAACAGCATATACACAATAATCACAGTGTGAGACACCAAGTTAACAGCAGGCAGGGACATAGCAACCCAGAGAGGAAGAATTAACATACACAGAAAAGGTGGGGAGCAGAAGCAAGGCTGGGAAGTTGGGACAGCCCAGATGACTGGACATTCAAACTAGGCCCTCAAGAGTGAGGAGAAGTGGGGAAAGAGGAGAGAGAAGGCTTGTGGGGAGGAGCTGGCATGCAGGGACACAGAGGGGTGGCAGAGTAGCCTGCATCTGGCTCCATCCTCGGTGTGGTGCCCTGGAGAACAAGCACAGGAGACAGACGGAAGGGAGATGAGCCTGGAGAGAGGAGGACAGGGACGCAATCTCAGGACACTTTCCACCATCCGGCAGATGAGCACCATGGCTCTGGGACAGAGGACCAGTGACTGGCTCCAAAGCTACTCCCAGGGGAAGAGCACAGCTTGGTGACAGGCCAGCTCTGCAAGGCTGAAGGGAAGGAACCTGCTCGGGTGTGCAGATGGGGCTGCTGCTCTCGGCTGGTAGAAAATAGAGAGAGAGAGAGAGAGAGAGAGTAGGTTAGGCTAAAGAAAATTTAAAAATGTGAGTTTCTTGAATTTGAGGTTATCTTCCCAATGGGCAAGTAGACATATCCAAGAGGGAGTTAGAAGTCAGAAACCAGAGCTCAGCACTAAGACAACACAGACTCCAGTGTGGGAGGCCTGGCTGCCTGCCTGGCTCGCCCTCAGGCGTGCCATTGATTCTGGCACTCAGGCACTAAAGCAATGCGGCCTTTGCTTCCTTGTAGGTAAGTCTTACTTCCTCAACTAGCCGCTGAGGCTGCACTGTTTGATGGGGTAGCCACTAGCTACATGAAAATGTTTAAATTTAATTAAACACTTTAACCACTAAAATTAAAGTTCCATGCCTTGGTCACAACAGCCATACTGCAAGTGCTCAATCGCTACACATGCCTAGTGAGCACTATGTTGGACAGTTCAAATAGAGAACATTTCCATGATCCAGAAAGTTCTACTGGATGATGTTACTCTAAGGGCAATAACTCAAAGCAAGATTTGAGTTTCAGTGCAACAGAATTTGCGTAACCTCATGCAAAAGGAAAGAAAGAAGATAGATAGGAAAAGAGGAAGTGAGGGAAGAAGGGTGGGAGCGCCCCCTCTTCTTGGCCCAGTTATAACAGAGGACACATCAGAAGAGCCCTCCTGCAGTGTCTGGAAATGACACGGGCTTCACCATAACCACGTGTTCTAGGGGTATTTCCTCTGCGAAATCAAATGCCAACATGCAAATTAAGTATCCATCAATGGCTGTGATGTCCAATAAAGCAAATACTGCATAGTGTAGTCAGAACCCCTGCATCTAGACATTGTTTTTTGTTTTTTTTTTTTTTTTTTTTTTTTGTGGTTTTTGGCCGGGGCTGGATGTGAACCCGCCACCTCTGGCATATGGGACTGGTGCCCTACTCCTTGAGCCACAGGCGCTGCCCAATCTAGACATTTTTTAAATCACTATACACATACTAGAATAGCAGGGAAGGTGGCTTCATACAGCATGCAACCAAGATCTAGGGGTTTCTGAAGAGTGGGACGGCACAGGTCAAAATCACAACCAGGCTGCTACATCTTCCAGGACATTCATAGAGTGCTCAGAAGGAGAGAAAAGAGGTGAAACTCCAACAAGGGCTCTTGGTCCCTTTGAGAACTTTTGACATGCTGGAAAATATTCAGAGAGAAAGAAAGGGCTGGTAGGAAAAATATCTGAAAGTTAACTGAGCACAGCTGAAGGAATGGGAGTAGCTGACCACCTAGAAAACCACCTCTGGGGAGCCCTGGTAAGACCCATGGGGCCCTTAGGAGAAGCCAACTGAGGGACAAAGGGATGAGGAAGGCCTTCCAACAATGACATCCATCTAGCTGGGAGCTGGTGGAACTGACACAGCCACACCCTTCTGCTCCAGAAAGGCAGGGCTGTTGTGAGAATCAAAGCCCAAGAGAACTGCGCTTGAGCACAGAGTAAGATTCCTACCAGTTCCCGAGCCAATTCCACATGACCCGCACTGAATCCCACAGGTAACTAAATACCGTTTTGACTCATACCTTAAAAGTTTTAGCATGACCTTTGTTTCTTTCAATGTCATTGGATGCCTTTGTTTCTGACTTTTTAATACAGCATTCCAGGTATTTTTCCTGAGTTCTTTGCTGGTGTCACTTACCCTACGTAATTTCACCTGCAAAATGTACCACTGGAGACCAGGTGGATACACAGGTGGGTTTGGGGGCGGCAGGTTGAGTGGCTACTAGTGGGTGGAAGAGAGGCTCCATCTGACACTCCAGAGTGTGCTCACTCCCATGAGCTCTCTGCTACCACGACTCAAATGTGCGTCTCAACAAGAAGGCAAGTTTAGAGAGTAGGTCTCAATTGAGAGATGTTAAATCTTCGCATGCCAAGAAACCACAGTAATGTGATGATTATGGGAAGGGGAGAGGAGGCTTTCATTGAGCAGGGCCTGTGAAATGAATGAGCTGGCAAGAGTTGTAGCTCAATGCACACAGTCACTGTATTCTGCTAATTAAAAATTCTCTTTTGGGCGGCGCCTGTGGCTCAGTGAGTAGGGCGCCGGCCCCATATACCGAGGGTGGCGGGTTCAAACCCGACCCCGGCCAAACTACAACCAAAAAAATAGCCGGGCGTTGTGGCGGGCGCCTGTAGTCCCAGCTACTCGGGAGGCTGAGGAAAGAGAATCGCTTAAGCCCAGGAGTTGGAGGTTGCTGTGAGTAGTGTGAGGCCACGGCACTCTACCGAGGGCCATAAAGTGAGACTCTGTCTCTACAAAAAAAAATGAAAAAAAAAAAAAAATACTCTTTTTACCAGAATACTTGGTAGGACTCCCTATAAAAGGTCTTTAAAGCATCCATTTATCAATGAGTCTTTTGTTCTAAATCTCGAAATCATAAGACAGGAAGCGTTTTTAAATTCCTCTATGATCCCCAAGGCAAGAATTATGGTGTGTTTATAGTTCTAAAAATGATCACATAAACAATGGCGCTTTGTTGAAAGCCAAGAATCATAGCTCATGGTCTAAAATTCTAGAGTCTTCATGGCAGTCCTAACTTTGACCTGTCACAATGAAATGAGGCTCGATTTCTGCAGGGAACAAGTAGTCTGAATAGAAGGAACTGGCAGAGGTTGAGGTTTCATGAGCAGTGCCTGCCAAGGGCCCTCAAGAAGGCATTCCTCACATGCATACTCTGGCCTCCGATGTGGATCTTACTAGGATCAGACCCAGGGCTCGTGTCAATGTGTCAACAGCTGCCAGCATCTTAAAGGACACACATGAGTGCTACTCTTAGGACACTCAGACAAGGATTGAGTTGTATGAGAAAATGGCCTACTGCATGGATCTGAGGGCTCGGGACCAGGGACCAGCATCTTGACTCCACAGGCAAATTGTAAGCACGGGTCTGCTGCACAGGAGCGTGCACTCAGAACTAGAGCACAGTGTGATTATTCAAACACACGCTGCGCCCACTCCCACAACAGGGGGACTCCTGCTGCTGCCTCCTGGGCTCTGGGCCTTTGAAGGGCACTGCCAGGCGGAATGCCCTGCAGGTTTCTATCTTCTACGTTCCAGACAAACATTCCCCCTCTTTTCCTAGGCGCTGGCCTGACAGTGCAACATAAGGGGAGGTTTCCCCTCCCCAGTCTGCAATCAAATCCCAACTTCCCCTGACCTCGCCCAAGTCCCCCGCTCTGGGATTTTGGATGTCCTCAAACTCTTCAGCCGCATACAGTAGAACCTCCACAGTTGACCACCTCCTTAAATTGACCTAATTTTCACAGACCAGATGTGTACTACATGTATGTATCAGTACAGTGGGCCTAGTCCCTTATGCTGACCACCTCCATGTGTTGACCAGTTTGTTACAGTCCCTTGGGTGGTTGACTTACAGAGGGTCTACTGTGTTCATACGATTTTCCTCCTCCCAATACCTTATTTGCTACTAGCTTAATCCTCAGAAGGTAACTATTCTAATTCTGGGTAGATACGACATTCCCGATAAATAACTATCCACTCCTGGGCTCCAGTTTGAAGTCTCCCTGCACTGAGACTGACCACATCAGAGGGTAGAGGAAGATGAGGAC
The DNA here is from genome assembly GCF_027406575.1 of Nycticebus coucang. Classification (NCBI taxonomy): domain Eukaryota; kingdom Metazoa; phylum Chordata; class Mammalia; order Primates; family Lorisidae; genus Nycticebus; species Nycticebus coucang. The sequence goes on along the minus strand of NC_069798.1, from coordinate 54,223,158 downwards.
GAGGAGGACCAAAGGCCCCAAACACTGAGGAATCTGCCTGGCACCCGATACCCTGGTTCTAAGACTGCATCTACCAAATCGTATCCCATAATGAGCAAAAGATACTCTTCTATCTCAGAGGAATCAGAGATCAGAGATGGGCAAATGTTTCAACTCAGAAAGAAATGAGATTCTATAAACCATTCAGACTGTGCTCACAGCAGTTCTCCCTCTGCCAGAGCCACTAAGTTGCTCGTCATGCACTGAGAAGCCTTTCAGGGCTCCTAGACTCGTGAAGACCTACCATTAGCGCCACACTACCCTACAGTTAGTTCTCCCTTTACCATTCAGTGTCAATGCTCTTTAAATTAGCCCACAGACAAAGCCTGTGGAGGGCCAAGGGCTGGACAACAGATCACGAGGAGTGACAAGGACAACGGGATGTGTGCAACCATTCATGGCCAAAGAGCCTGGAGGCCTTACCTTATTCTGCAAAGACCTGGGAACCCAGACCCTTCAGAGGGGAGTGAATAAATGACATCAATTCAAGGCAAGGTCATACGGTGAAGCACTCAACAGGTCATGAGCACTTAGAAAAGAATAACAATCTTCTGCTAAGGTCTGCCTGAAATAAGACACACAGACAAACTTCTTTCCCTTTTTGATAAAGTTAACAGTCCCAGGATATGCTGCATCCACAGCACATGCAGACTTGGGTCAGCCAAACAGCAACACCAACAGCACATTCATGTTTTTCCAGACAGCAGGACCATGAGAAGAGAGACCGATAGCAAAGTTAGGAAGGCCTCAGTCGTATCCAGCTGCTAACTCTCCTAGCCAAAGTATAATTGTTAGAAAACTCCAGAGAGGTGTCTGGGGATTATGTTACGGAGCTCTGTTACTGGCTCCATTCTGTCCAACATTCTGAGCCAGGAAAATCTGGTTGAGAATATTGACAGCAGGCTAATCCAATTTGTGGCAAATATACACAACTGGATAAAATCAGATGACTAAATCAAAATCCAGAGACATCTCATCAGCCTGGGTGATGGGCCAAATCGCACAGTGTTGTGTAGACTTGGCTGCCCACATCCGCACAGAAGAACAGGATGGAAGACACGGGACGGGAGAACATCACAGAGGGGGAAGAACTTCTCAGATTTTATTTTTCTCTCCAGTTCAGTAGGATTCAACAACCACAGTGTAAACCTGCATTGGTAAAAACGTCCAGAGCAAGCAATGTCATCCTAACCGGGACCAGCATTAGGCGCAAACCTAAGAAGTGTGATTTAAGAGGGAGGCCGCGGTTTGGCTTTGTTTTTTAAGAGCACAAAGTCTATACAATAGAACAATACGCAGCCACTGGGAAGAAGGACAGTACTGTGTGTGCGCAGGTTTGAAAATCCAAGATGGACAGTCCCATGAAAGGCTGACAAGAGAGAACATTCTGTAGGGTCGGGCAACCTTCACATAAACAGGGAAAGGAAGGAAGGGTGTGTGGGTTTGGGGGCAGACACAAACATTTGCTTGCATGTGTATAAAGTAAACTCTACAAGGACTCAAGAAACTGGTGAAAGTGACTGACTCTGGGGATAGGAACTGGTTGGCTGGGCACAGAGGTGACTAAGAAAGAGAAGAGACTTCAACTCTTTGAATTTAAAACCATTTACAGTATTCCTAACTCACAAAACTGTTTTCGGTAGCCAGGATAGTTAACCAATAAGCAAACACCATTCACATTGTGTTTAACCTCGACGGAAATAAATATAAAATAAAAATAAAAGATACTTTTGGCAAGGAGGTGGACAGCGTGGCAGGAGAACCAAGGTCATTAAGGTCATTCACTCTCTGTCATGAGGCTGCAGAAGGCAAACCTCACCCAAGAGTGGGAACTGCAGAAAAGCAGATGTGCCTCCCTAAGGGGAAGGGACTTCCGGCCGTTAACCCAAGTCAAACACGGAGCAGGTGGACTCCATGGCTAAGAGCGGGCTGGTTAGCACAGGCGAGGAGCAGAGGCTGGCAGCCTGCCAGAAACATCAGAGCGGGTAGGAGAGCAAACCAGATGGTCCCCATGTCCCTGCCCAACTGGGAGATGTTGCGATTTTATAAGACCTGCATGTGAGGAACCAAAGGCTCAGTCTAAGAATTGTGCAAGATCACACAACCTGTATGTGTGTATGTCACTTGTCACTTCCCGGAGCGTGGAACAGTAATTACGATTCCCATTTACTTCAGAGTGACACATCGGTCATCCATCAATGAGAATACTTCCTATTTGCAACCAGTTTTACAATACTGTGGATGCAATAACCAAGAGCAACAAAATTAAGAGCAACTGTAAACAGAATGTGTGTGTGTGGGGGGGGTGTCATTGTTATTATTATTTGGCATCTTGGTCCCCAAATGGATTATGGTGACACCCGCTCTACAAGAGATGTTAAAAACTCCTTTTATGAAGAACACCAACGCTCCTGTTATAATGGGCTGGTCAGCAGACTAGTTCTGAGTTATAAAAACAGGAAGTGAAGGTCCAGGTAAGAAAGTGGAAGAGGTCACTTGTTCAGGGATGGCTGAAAGTCCAGTCTGAATCCTACACAAAGGCCAAGTGAAGCAGCACTGAGAAACCAGCCCACCAGCTGGGAAGAGAGAGGAAGGACAAACCTGGAGAAGGGGAGAGCCACAAAGGGAACGGAGCTGTGTCACTGAAACATCTAGAAGCCAGGAGGCCCACTGCCACAAACCAAGGGGAGCTGCAGGCTCCCGCCCCGGGCAGGAGTGACAAGGATTTGTACAACAGGTCTTGGCCAGAGACTCCCAAAGCAACTGGGTACTTGGGTACTTTGAACCCATCCTCAATTTCCCGATTCCTCACTTCCCTTCTGTCACCCCTGTGACTTGAAAGCATGCAGCTGACTGCTTGAGATGAGTGGTGGCCATCTCACTAAGTGACCTGCCAGGCACTTGTACAGCTGAGACCAACCGTCCATGTCACTGGCTTCTTGTTTAGGAGACAAACAAGCTATTGACCTTAGATGGGCCAGAGTCACGCAGAACTTTGTTTCCTTAAAATGTGCAAATGTCCATTATGAGAGGTAACAGTTGAGCAATGCTGTTACAAAGACGTTAACTCCTCTACAAAAACTCTGAAAAGCCCTATTCCCTAGCTCACAGGCGTTGCATCTTGTGTTCTGAATCGTACAATTTTTAATCTGTTAAACAAATCAGAAATCTGTTATTTTTTTTTCCAATTTCCTCATGAAATAAGTGAGACTAAAGGATTTTGTTTGAATCCTAACTCCAGAGTGTTTTTTTTTAATTGAAAACTAAGTGAAGTTGTTTAGCTTTTTCTTAAACTACAAGATAGTCTCAGTTCCTATGTTGAGTGTACGCTGCTTCAAAAGAGGCATATAAATAATATCAAAACTAAAATGACAAACAAACAATATTTTGGGAGGAAAACAAAAAAGAAAGTTAACGTATTCTTTAAGGAAACCACAGGACACTCAAGTTTCAATGCACTAATTTCTGAAAGACCCCATAAATACATTTTGAAATATTTATTCCTTTCACAGGTAATATGAAGTTTGGTTATATGTGAATTGTCATAATATGGATTTAACATAATCTAGGAGGGAGGAAATTCAAAAATAACAGAAGCCATCCCTTCAATATTGCTTTTCTTTTTCTATTTACACACATGCCTATTTTTCTCTTATGTCTGAAACACAGGAGGCCAGGCCCTCATAAATATTTGAAGAATAACTACATATTATGAATACTATTCAGGCTTAACCAATCCCACACTGGAAGCAGCTTCTGAGGTTCACAGGTTCCACAGGGCAGCTTGGGATCAGCAGGTGTTAAGGGAGCTGTCACTGTTACCTAGTTCAGCCCCTTGGGTTATAGCTATAGCACCCAGACTGTCCTTCCTCATCTCACAGTTTTCTCTCTTTGGAACAGAGTTCTACCCAAAGATGTGGAAGGTTCGAGGTCTCCAACCTGCAGTCTGCAGGCTGCACGCAGACTATTTGAGGTCCATTTTGCTTATGTGTGGTGTGCAATATTGCAAAAAGTATACATGGACCTTTTTTTCGCTCATCGGCTCCCATTAGTGCTTTGTACATGTTTAACGTACAGCCCAAGACAACTCTTAATTCTTCCACTATGTGACAAAAAAAAGAAATAGCCTGGACACCCCTGTTAGTCTAGTAAATACACAGGCGGTCTTCATTTTGCGTAGTCCCTGACTTCAGTTGCCACGGAATTCTACAAAGAGAGGACCGACTGGGTAGTTTTCGTTTTAGGAAATTTTTCTTCGACTTACATGCGTTACTAGTAGTTCCACATCACCTGTTCATTTCTTACTTTAAGGAATTTCTATAGAATATTATATATTTTTTATAGATCAACAACTACTCAATGCTATTTCTTACATGTATAACTTGAAGATTTTAATGCCAAGCACTTTGTACTTGGTTTTGACAACGTTTCACAAAGTTTATCAACTTAATTGTCCTTTGAATTTATTTTCAAACATGTGTCCTAGGAGGCACAAGTATCAGTTTCTTCCCATTTCCAATTCAACGCTCTTCAACTCCAGCACCTGTGACATGTTCTGTGTCTTTTTACAAAGCTTGTACTGAATTTTAGGGCCATCTACAAACAGTCTGTTATGTTTATGTGGATTATTTTTTTTCAAGTACCATCAAATGAGAGGTTGTAGAAAGACAGGAACCACTGATTCACCCACAGGCCAACTATTCCACAGGTAAGTCTGGGTGGCCCAGCTTGGACCAAGTTCTGGGCATCAGAGCCAGGCCCCTCCCACAATCTGGACCCATTCGTTTTGTCTCCCCACCACTATCACCACCACCAAGACCTGAAGACACAGGACAAGCATCAGCCACCTTGCAAGTGGCTGTCAATCATCACAGCATGTTGACAGCTGTCCTGGGATTCCCCACGCTGGGCAGGTACTGGGTTCCCTTCAAGAATCTATGGAGAAAAGATATGTGTAAGGAGCCACGAGACTGACTCAGGGCATCTTCTCGGGAGTACCAATTTTTCTGCAAGTCTTGGTGGATAGAAGAGTGTTCTCGAAGTGTGGACCCCTGACTACCAGCACGGCACCACCTGGAAACTTGGCAGAAATGCAGATCCTCAGGCCACACCCCAGACCTCCAGAATCACACTCTCTGGGGCCAAGGTCCAGCAATCTATGTTCACAGCACCCAGGTGATTTTCTGAAGCACAATAAAATTGGATATACAATGTTCTATTAAAACAAACAAGGAAATCCACGAAGCAAAACATGCCATTTGTACACTCCTTAAACATTTCACATCTGTAACTGGGGGGTGCGGGACTCCTCTGCAGGAACACTGCATGCTCAGCTCTCCCCAGAGAGAACCTGGCTAGAAACGCATGAGAAGAGGAAACACAATTTCTAAACGCAGATGACTGCAGATCTGTATCCCCTGCCTACCCCATTTCCTTCCCAGCACCCCAGCTACGAATGTGACCCTCTCAGAGCCAGTGATGCTGAGAACAACAACAGGATCTGTGCAGAAAGCCAGGCTGGGCCGCGGACCTGCCCCCCGCACTCCTCTGGGTCCAGAGCCCTGTGGCTTCTGAGCCATTCAGACCCAGAATCGCTCTGCACGAAGAGACACACTGAACAAAGGTCACTTTAGGATGGTGGCAGGAGGGAGGGTTTTCACTGTGACTGTAATTTTCTATAATACCTGGGTTGGAGTTTTTTTTAATTATTTTTCCAAACAGCATGAACTACGCTTTCATAACAAGAAATTAAAATGTTTTCATGGGGAAGAGGCAGAACCACTTTGTCTCATCCAATTTTTACCACATCTTGCTGATTTTGCCTGTATTTCCTTCTCCTTTTTTTATTTTTTTCTTTTGCAGTTTTTGACCAGTGCTGGGTTTGAACCCACCAACTCCGGCATATGGAGCCGGCGCCCTACTCCTTTGAGCCACAGGCGCCACCTGATTTTGCCTGTATTTCAATCTTGTGATGTGAAATATCTGATACTCCATTCCACCGAACATCTATGAATAATAACCTCATATAGATCTGAATGACCCGGCCTGCTGGAATAATCACATTTCCTTCCTGTCCTGACCTGAAGCCACTCAGCAGTCTGGTCACCTCAGTCCAGGCCTCCCCTCGAGCACTGTCCCCACGCTATCCCTGCCTACAGCCTCTTCCTTGCTCTCTCACCCCACTTATTATTAGCACGTGACCCTTAGTATCCAGCGCTACTCAGTACACCAGTCAGCCTCCTCCAAGACACACACACACACACACACACACACACACACACACACACCAGCCCACTCAGCACACAGCCTGGTCTTTCACAGCAGTCCCATGAACTAATAGGCGACAATGATTTCTGTATTTTCACATTGGTTCTAGACCCTCACAATCACATTTCTCCATCGTTACTGAGCGCCTCCTGGGCGCCAGAAACTTAAGCTTCGCGATGACTGCCACTCTTCTGTGACCTCCTGAAGCTCACCAAGCTGCAGGAAACATCCGTGTACTTGGGGATAAGAGTAATGGAGCAGCACAACCTAACAAAGCAAAAAGAAGCTTAACCAAACACCGAAGAGAAAGGAACAGAACGCGTTCTTCCAGGTACCTTCCAGGCAGAAGCTGAGGTACCTTCCCTCCACCCCACTCCAGGGTGCCGGCCAGGAAGACCCACCTACAAGCGTAAGGTTAAGGACCCTTTGAAGGCAGCACCTCAGGAATGCATGTTTGGCAAAGGAAGGACTCCAAAAAGTCAAGGTTGTTAGTCACCAGGAGATAACATTCAGTAAAGTTATGAAATAACCTCCTGTGGAGGTTTCAAAAAGTAGGTTAGATTCCAATCTCTCAGCCTGGTTGAGGTGTGGCCTGAACTCCCAACAGAGTCAAAGTTCAAAGTTCTTTTCTAGGGAGAGGAGTCAAGGATTTCCACCAATCTACCTGGAGTGGTAAGGCCAGAGCACAAGGCAAGGGTGGGGGTCACTGGAAACACCACCCCACTGGACCAAAGGCCTGGAGATTGGAAAACAGTGCCCTGCCTGGGGTGTCCGCCAACCACAACCACAGCAGCAACACAGCCAGCAAGAGCAGGCCACCCAAGACGAACCAGCACAGCTCACAGAGGGGCAGGGACCTAAAGGGATTCGTGCTGCCCATCTCAGAAAAGGACAGTTGTTCCAGCAACAAATATTCAAAGCAATCTAGCTGTCTAAGATCTAAAATGCATTTTGTCAGCCCAAATCATTGATGCTTTTAATTAGCTCCTTTTAGAAGCACTAGAAACAAAAGTTTCAAACCAGTAGTTTAAAATTTATCAAACCCAGAAGTGTCAATGCTTGGGCCAGCCAGGTAAACAGCAGGTAAGTGGATGTACTGATGCCGTTAACTAAAAGGTACCACCCTCCATGGGGTACAGAATGCTGTGTTATTCAGCTAATTACATGCATACCTTCATCTCATTTTTTTAAGAGACAAGAAATATTATAATACCTAAGAGAAAACTCATGTTCTTTCAAAAGTAATCTAACAATCCTACTTAGTATTCAATACTAGAAAGCGCCTTACTCAGGCAAATTATACAGAAATAAATGACTATCTGTGGTAAAGCTTCATTTCTCACTACCCAATTTAAGAGAAACATGTACAGATACCCATTTTTCCCCTTCGGGAAGAAAACAAATTCACGACTTTTATCACAGCATTCATACATTTTAAATTCATTCGTTTTCTTGATTTATTTCCCAAAGTAACATCTCCATGAAAGAAAACCAATCAAGCCCATTTAGACTTGTTCCTAAATAAACCATGAAGTTCAAACAAAATCTTTCAAGGAGGAAATAAAATCGGTCAACTATGTTAAAGCTGAATTAATAGCCCCCGCATCCAGAGGTACAATAATAAGGTGATATACCATGATTGTAATTATGGATGAATTGCAGTTATAGAATACAACAGGAAGGTAAGAACTTCTCCCCCCACCAAGAAAAGTCTTACCAAGTGTTAGTTTCTCAAATGCCAGAAGTCCCCCTTTAGGAGAATACACTAAACATTAACGGTGAAGGGAAGCTGGAAAAGTCAAGGGCATAAGCACATTCTGAAGAGTATGCGGAAGTCTTGGCTACAGCCAAGGGTAACTTTCCACTGCCAGGTGACAAGGTCGATGGAGAGCAATTTTAACTCGATGCCCAGGAAAGTAGCCAACAGAGTTGCTCCTATCTGGAAATGCCTTCCTCCACTACCAGCTCACGTCAAATCACAGGGCTTTAAGGGACATCCCACCTCGATGCCAAGGTTCAGACTCTCGGAGGTCTGCAAGTTGGTTACCTCTTCAGGAAATGAACGAATATGACCCAGAAAACACCGTGTGAGATAGCATCAGCTGTCAGCATCCTCCACCTTCGGTAAATGTTTAGAGGTACACCCCGTCTTAAAGGAACCCTCGTAACATTTCATCTTCCCTGTGCTAAGGCTTCCTCTCTGCCACTATCAGCTTATGCAATCACGCAGCTGGCTGTGTCTCCAACAAGGACCTGCATTGTTTCAATCAAGACAAAAATATCAGGCTCCCCAGGTGTGTGAGGCCATTAGTAGCACATCACTCAGCCAAGGGACCCTTAAATCCTCACTGGTTAGTTATCAAATAATGAAATCTGAAATAAGGATTCACCTTTGGATGCAATAATCCACTACACATTGGTCTATACTCGCAAAAAGCTCAGAATTAATTTGGTGTTATGTGCTGATGTGTATCCCCCCAAAACCCCTGTGTTGAAACCCTAACCTCCAGTACCTCAGACTGGATGTGTACTTGGGCCTTTAAAGGGGTATGTGAAAATGAGGTTGTACGGGTGGGCCATAATCCAATCTGACTCGTTTGTAAGAGGAGAAAATTTAGGGTTTTCCCCCCAGTATTTTTTTTTTCTGATTATTATGGGGATATGCGTGTTTTGGTTACATAATTGGCTTTTGTACACTTTAAGTCAAATTTGCAAGTTGTGCCCTTCACCTGGAAAACGCACACTGTACTCGTTAGGTGTGAATTTACCCAGGAAATATGGACACAGAGACTGCAGAGACACAGGGCTGCAGGTGTGCTCAGAACAAAGACAGGGACACTAAAGCTTCTGGAGAGAGACCACATGAGGACCCAGTGAGACGTGGCCAAAGAAAGAGGCCTCGGGAAAAACAACCCCACCAGCACCTTCATCTCTGACACTGGCCTTAAGATGTGGGAGGAATAAATGCCTGTCAAGTCACCCCACCTACAGTATTTTGTCATGGCAGCCCTAACAGAGTAAGCCCTAGCTTACATGGAAGTCCTATTCCAAGCCTGGCCCCTTGCACAGCGCACAGCCAGAGCACAGAAGCCTGGCCCTGTGAACAGAGAGGTCACTGGGGCTGGGCAAGTCGTCCTGGGAGGATGAAAGCCATTGACTGGCAGAGAAGAAAAGGCGTAGCAGAGAGAGGCCACAGGCACCAAGGGGACATTCTAAGCCCCAACTGAGAACAGAACAAGGCTGCTGGACAAAGGGCAGGAGGAACCTAGCCCACGACATATAACTAGCAAATAAACGTATAAAACATTAGTCAGTCTCCCTCACCACCATATTCCAATTAAAATTTCACGCACTTTGATCCCTCTTAAATTAGCACAGATTAAAATTTTAACACTTGATACTGTTTATGAAAAAACGAGCACATTCAGAGCACATTCAGGATGGCATTAATACCCATCCTGATCATTTGCAAACAGGGACACCAAAGCTTCAGAGAGAGACCAAGTAGCTGGTCTAAGCTCCTGTGGCTGTGAGGTAGACGCTGGGCACAACATAGGTCTTACTAAAATGTTGCTTCTCGACCTGGGGTGAGCTTGCCCCCAAAGGAAATGTGACAGTGTGTAGAGACTTTTTTATTATCATGACAGGGGAGGTACTCCTGACACCTAGTGGGTGGAGGCCAGTGGTGGTGCAGCAAACACCCCACAGGGCACAGGACACCCTCCCAGGACAAAGAATGACCCCGGGCCATATCAGTCCTGCTGCTGTCCCCAGGAAACCTGTTCTAGAACCAAAGCCAGCACAACCATATTCTTGCAACCTTTTTGGGTTAGAAATAATTTCAAAATGAAAAGCTACCAAAGCACCCACAGAGCTGCCAGTCACTCTGCTATTCCATTTTTAACGCAGAGAAATCTCAAGTTGTCAGGCCTCCTACCCCAGCCTAAGCCCCCTGCACCTGCAGCAGATACCACGCTGCACAGGTCCCACTCAGAGCCCGGAGACCTGCTACCTCCTCCTCGCCCCACATCCCCATAGTCCTGCCTACAACCACGCTCTCCCGTCAGTTCTCCTGCGTCTGTACAGCAATCCTCCCAGGACCAGCTATGTGATTTGCAGGGCCCAGTGCCAAAACGAAGATGTCCCTTACTCAGAAATTATTAAGAAGTTCAGGACGGCAAGAGCAGAGCATTAAACCACACACGAGGCCCTTCTGAGTGTGGGGCCAGTGACGACACAGGTCATGAGCCTGTGGAGTGACCTGAGTGGCTCCTGCCCTCCAGCCTTCCCCCCCCACACCTCTGGAATCTGCACCCTGGCTTCTTCCTTCTCCAGATTGGCCTCACCACTGCACCATGGCCCTGAAGCCCGGCTCTGCACAGAGAATAGGCCCTGGGGAGGCCAGAGGTTCTCCTATACTTCCCAGGGCCAGGATGAACCCCACGCCAGGACTTCTCAGCAGTCTCCACGTCATGAAGTCTTCTTCTGGCCTTACTATCTATAGGCCACTCAGCCAGTCACTCAACACCCCAGTACCTGTTCCCTCTTCAAAGACACCATCTTCTTCCTCCCCGGCCCAAACTCTGCATCATCCTAGAGGCCATCACAGCCCATGCCTGTAGAACCCTCAGTCCTGCAGCCCAAGCAGCTCTGCCCACCTTGTGCCCAGACCTACAGCCATGCTGGACTAGGCCACCATGCACTGCTCTGTCTCTTAATATCCCAACTCCAGAGTCCCTGTCCCGCTCCAGGTCTCTCCAGCTCACCTCCCTGAGGATCAGACAACCTGCTAGACAGCTAAGAAGAGCCACAGTCAACTGCACATCCACCAAAAATCGGGCACCAGATGAAATGCTGTCTTGCATCACCCCTTTCCCCCCACCCCCAGCAGCCCTTGTGAGATGAGCACAACTGCTTCTGACCCATTTTCCAGGGAGAAAAGTGATCTTGAGAGAGTCTTAGGAAACTGGTCTTGATAAACAAGCCAGAGAGCGGCCCTCGTGCTCTGGATGACAAATCAGAATCGCCTCCATTTGAGTCTATGGAAAACACTCTCAAGCGCCTTGATAAATGTATATATTTTTAAACAACTAAGTGACAAAGAGAAAAAAGAATAATAAGACCCAGAACTGGTGAAAACACAGGGGGCTGAGACGGTAAGAAGGAAAGCTGAAAACTGAGGCAATCTGGCAAAGACACCAAAGCCTTCCGTCGCAGAGATTGTGATGTAAACGGCCCATTTCTAAAAACACATTTATCAGAAAAACTAAGTCAAGTGGACAAAGATGAATTTACGAGGGGAAAAAAAAAACCAGAAACAATTCTTTAAACATCCATCTAATGGGACTGGTAAAGTCAGTTACAGTAATAATTATCGTTACTGTCATTTTCACCAGGTTCTGCCAGCCAGGGTAAAGAACGAATCTCACGTGACCCCCACAGCTTGGTATCTTACAAGAGGACAATGTAGCCTACTCCAGACCACGTTCCACAGAAGAAAATGATGTGGAGCTGCAGTTACTGAAGGAGGAAGCCGCCCGTGACCTGTTACAAACAGTAAAATACAACTTACATTCGAAAGGAGAAGAATGTGATGCCGATTTCATTCTTTTCTTTTTTTTTTTGAGACACAGTCACACCATGTCACCCTCGGTAGAGTGCTGTAGCATCACAGCTCATAGCAACCTCAAACTCCTGGGCTTAAGCGATTCCCTCAGTCTCCCAAGTAGCTGGGACTACAGGGACCTGCCATAATGCTCGGCTATTTTTTTTTTTGCAGTAGTTGTCGTCGTTTGGCAGGCCCTGGCTGGTTTCGAACCCACCAGCCTCAGAGTATGTGGCTGGTGCCGTAACCACTATGCTACGGGCGCTGAGCCAGTGATGCCAGATTTCACTCTGGACTGTCACATGATCTGGTTATGTATTTACTGCCTTCCCCCCTCTAAACCCACCCACCCTTCCCTTGTGTCTGTCCCTATAAAGTACACTTCCCCGACTCCCCTGCTAGCTGCCTTCCCTCTGCAGCCAGAGAGGATGAGGTGACAACCTCCACTTGCCTCTCCTGTCCCTGTCAACGCCACCATAGCACCAGAGGTTCTGGAGGGCAACCCCTCCTGTGCTCCAGGGCCCAGGTAGGGTCTGCTTCCTTCAGTCACTGTCTCTGGGCTCTTCCAGGTCATTCTCTTTGTTCTTTAGCCCCATGAGCAGGTCCTCACAGTTACTTCATAACGGTAATTTTGCTACTGTTATGAATCGTAATGCAAATATATGATATGCAGGATGGTCTTAGGCAACCCCTGTGAGAGGGACGTGCAACCCCCACAGAGGTTGCGACCCACAGGTTGAGAACTGCTGTTATACACGTATGACCAGAGTCAGAAATAATGTTTGTGGTAGAATGTTTGCTGTTCTGGCCACAGAGAACAAAAACAAAAGAGATCCGAGATACTACAACAAAATACTAACTGAGGCTCGGCGCCCATAGCTCAGTGAGGAAGGTGCCAGCCACATACACCAAGGCTGGCAGGTTCGAGCCCAGCCTGGGCCTGCTAAACAACAATGACAACTGAAACCAAAAAATAGCTGGGCATTGTGGCAGGCACCAGCAGTCCCAGCTACTTAAGAGACTGAGGCAGAAGAATCGCTTAAGCCCAAGAGTTTGAGGTTGCTGTGGACTGTGACACCACAGCTCTACCGAGGGTGACATAGTAAGACTCTGTCTCAAAAAAAAAACTTACTGAAACACCTGCTATTTCTATAAAAATGGGAAAATATGACTTAATAGCTAAAGTGCTATTTGGGGTACTTCATATGTGATCACAGAGAAAATGCCTATTTGCATAGAATACGAACCAGTATCCTTCTTTCCCAGATGTGAGACAACCTAGAGCCTCGTTGTCTAGCAGGACCATTTGCAAACTCTAGTACTGAGCCCCAGTCCCTCCCTTCTCTTTTTCCAGCTGTGGGAATCCTGTGGCCCATCTGTCACTCCACTCAAAACTGTGACTTCTTCACAGGGACCAACAAGAGGAAGGATTAATTTTCCTTCCTGCTGCCTTTATCCATCACACCATCCACAGCCTCTCTGAGAACCTGAAGGCAGAACAGGCGCAGACACACGTCATGTGCTTGTGCTCTGAGAACATAAACATCCTGCTGCCCGCTCTCCCTGGTGAGCCCACCGTACTATCTTTAACCAGCACGGCCTCCTTACTGGCACTGGGTTTGTAACACCATAACACAGACATCTTCAGAGCCAGGCCCAGGACCTGTTGTCATCACTGCAGATAAGGAAGAAATACGGAAGTAAACGAAACGGCCCCCTTTCAAGAATACTTACAGGAATCACAGAAACTTCTGAAAATGCTACAGATGCTTATAGCTGATGTCTCCCAACGCTTAAAGAGTCTAATATCCCACTGTGAGGTAAGAGATTAGGATTACTTAGTAGCTGCATAACCTGAGGCCCATTAAGCCTCAGTTTCCCCACTAGTGAACAGGGATGTAACATACAAATCCCTTAGTATGTATCTTGGAGGCTTGCCAGGGGCTTGCTTGAGTGATGCTTGTTAAGCAGATAGGACAGTACCTAGAACACAAAAGATAATCAAGACATGTCATTTCTGCCCAAGTCGGGACTTGGGCCAGCTCCCCTGACCCCTCGCACCATGTATTGCCCCACTGCCTGCTGCCTCTTCTCCCACTGGGACAGTTTCAAAAATGATCCAACCTTGTGGTCTGGACTCCTCTCTCCCACTTCCGTTTCTAAAGAAAGATTCTATCAGCATCCAGATATTGGTGACTTAATAATCCATAAAAAAACTGAAATAAAAACTCATTTTTTTTTTTTTAAGGTAGAATCTCACTCTGTTGTCCAGGCTAGAGTGCCATGGTATCAGCCTAGCTCACAGCAATCTCAAACTCCTGGGCTCAAGTGATCCCCCTGCCTGGTGTGCACATCACAACACCCAGGCTTTTTTTCTATAGTAGAGACAGGGTCTCACTATTCCTCAGGCTGGGCTCAAACTCCTGAATCCCCCCACCTTGGCCTCCCAGACTGCTAGGATTATAGACATAAGCCACTGCATCTGGCCTAAAAGCTCTTCTTAAATACTGTTTAAAAATCAAGGGAAAATATGATGACAGGTGAGGTTTGTAACTACACTTTTCAAGTTCCTTTGTTACCACACAGGAGATTGGAAATGAAATTCTCCTTTCCAGAGTCATATAATCTGGACGTAAATGCTCCTTAAATATCTGGCATTAAAATTGTAACTGGAAAAGATCTTTTCCTGAGCACACAGATGTTGTTAAGCCAGTATTGAGAAATATATTAAACACAGTTGTTTCTATAAAACACAGTACAAGGTAAGATTCCAACAACTTATATATAACTTGAGTTTAAAACTGCCACTCAGCAATCCTCTGAGGTTTGGAACATGCTGGAGCCCATTTGCTTCCCTATGAAATGTCAGAAAAATCTGTCAATATCAGCTCCCCAAACACCCCAACAGGAAGGCACAAAACATTCCTTCTGAAAACTGAAGAAAATCACACAGACATTATACATCAGAACAGGAACTTAAAAGTGGGAGGTTGAAATCCAATGATAAAGTCTGCAGAAAAAAAAGACAAAACATGGGCCATTACTTTTATCTGAAATTTGCCATGACCATAACCTCCAACTTGAGTTTCACAAGACAGGGTAGGGTTGATTTCATAGCCCCTGTGAACTTCATCAGACTGGGGCTTGGAGGGCAAGAGCTGAGCCAAGCTCATGCTACTGGCTTCTAAGACTACTTCACATTTTTAATTTGAAACTTAAGACACCAGGGACAGGTAGGTGAAATGTTTCAAATACTCTCAATAGCTACATTCAATCTAAAGTGAGATATACACACATGTGTGTATTCATAACACTACTCACAGAACACACATACACAAAAATATTCCTACCACTAGTGTAGAGGGGGAAATAGAACTCCTTTGCATGAATCACGATGGTCTGTACACAAAGAGTCAGGAAACTGATTCTGCTTTCATAATCAGAGTAGGCTTGGAGTAGGCCTAGAGTAATCCATCATCAAATGAAGTTTAAAAAAAAATGACCATCTTTCATAGAAGGGGGTCAATATTTTGCTGTATTTTCATCTCACCCCCAATGTATAACAGGAATTTTGTTCTGATTTTTATTTTGTAACCCAGGAGGACTTTTCAAATCCCATCCCAACAAATCATACTTGCCTCTCTGTGATAATACTGTAACAGGAGTTCCTATTTTCTTTAATTCGAATAATTTACACCCTTTTCTCCCATAGCTGCATTGTTGAGGGACGATAAAAGGTATTTTGAAGAAACTGGACCACATGCCCAGCAAGGCAAGGACTTCCCTCTGCAGAAAGGAGGGAATCTCCAACCCCCAGAGGTGCTAATTAACACTGGCCAACGGCAAGCTCTGTGACACTGGCCTATCAGGAAAGTATTATCTTCCTCTTCCTCCACCTGGGGAAACTGAGGCTCAGAGAAGGGAAACAACAGGCCTAAGGCTGACTTGTGACAGGAGAGCTGGGCCTAAAACCCAGGTCTGTCAAACACAAAGCCCATGCTCTTCCCCATCACTCCCTCTCATCAGAACCACGCTGTCACCACCTTGATAGTCATCAGAGCATAATGAAATCCTCAACACTTCCTGTTCTCAACCTATGGGTCACGACCCCTAGGGGAGGTCAAACGACCCTTTCACAGGGTTCACCTAAATACATCCTGCACATCAGATATTTACATTACTATTCATAACAGTAGCAAAATTACAGTTATGAAGTAGCAACGAAAATAATTTCATGGTTGGGGGTCACCACACCATGAGGAACCGTATTAAAGGGTCACGGCATTAGGAAGGCTGAGAACCACTGCTCTAAGGTCTCCAGTCATCTCAGAAAAACAAGCAGCATCTCGGAGCTGAGGCCAGTCCACCTGCTCTATCTCTGGTGGGGTCACGCAGGTGTGAGTGGCTGAGCTCGGCACAAAGGCTTCATTCAGCAGACCTCTGCAGCAAAAAAGAGAGGGGGTGCATTACACCAGAAAGGCACTCCTCCACTGAGAAAAATGCCGAAGATGTGCCATTTTATGGAAAGGAATCCTTTGCTCAGAAAAAGACAAAAGAATCCATTGATGACTATACAAAGGAACCAATCTGATTGGGATTTTTACAGCAGGCAGCACCAATCTACATGTTGGTAATATGATGAGGGAACATACTGTGTATTTCCTCATGCTTATGGCCTTTTGAGGGGCAAATAGGAGAGTTTGGGGTTTTTTTTTTTTTTTTTGAGACAGACAAGAATTATGATTTTAATCAAGTAGCAAATTCGCCAGCTGAGACTTGAGCCGTCCTTGATCTCTGCAACAGAATCTCCCTCTCTGAACTTCATCAGCACAGCAGCTGCAAGACAGCGCTCTCTGTCCTTAGCTAGACAGGAGCCCTCTGAAACTGGGTACAGATACGTCATCACTCCAGTCACCTTCTGGATGCTCTAGTCCTAATCCAGGCCCCCAACATGTCTCACCTGGATCACCTGGGCAGCCTTCTAAATCGTCAGCAGTGAAAGCAAAGTACAAACTGCATCAGGTCACACCCCCAATCTCTAAATTCAGGGGCCCCGGAAAAACCCCCAAGTCCCCGCCCATCTCCCTGACTCACCACCCTCACCCCTCTCCACTCCTGAGCACCCACACACTCAGCTGTAGCCACACTCCCCTCTTCGGGAGTTCTGCTGTGGTTTCACTAGTGTCTCCCCTTTTGGAGGTCAGCAAGGAGATAGCAGAGTGAACACAGCTGTTCTAAAGCCAGGCTCAACAGCTGTCTCTGCTCTGCCAAATCTCTGGGGCGCTCCTGGAACAGAGCGTGACTTTAGCTGCTGTCTAGTAATGCAGACAAAAGACATCCTGGACCTTCTTCTGTCCCTAACAATCACCAGAATTAGGGGCTTCTACTTCCTACTTTGATTTGTTATTCTCTATTTGTTTGGTTGTTTTTAATTGGTTGTTTTGATTATAATATTGATGGAATAGATGGTTCTGATTTTATCAGCCATATCTTCTCCCTACCTGCAAAACAAGGATTGAATGTTTGTGTTCTCCCCAGGATAGTGGTATTAGAAGATGGGGCCTATGGGGAGGTGATTAGGTCATGAGGGTGGTGTCCTCATGAATGAGATTAGTGCCCTTATAAAAGACAACAGAGTGTGCGTGTGTGTGTGTGTGTGTGTGAGAGAGAGAAAGAGAGAGAGATGAGGATACAAGAGGACAGCCACCTGCAAACCAAGAAGCAGGCCCTCCCCAGACACCAAAATCCAGAACTGTGAGCAATAAATGTCTGTTGTTTAAGCCACCCAGTCTATGGTACTCTGTTACAGCCCCACGAGCTAAGACACTGTCTGTTCTCATTTCCCACATTGTAATTTATCAAAAAACTGACATGGGGTGGTGCCCGTAGCTCACTGGGTAGGGCGCTGGCCACATACACCAAGGCTAGTGGATTCAAACCCAGCTGGGGGCCAGCTAAAACAACAATGACAACTGCAACAAAAAAATAGCCAGGCGTTGTGACGGGTGCCTATAGTCCCAGTTACTTGGGAAGTTGAGGCAAGAGAATCACTTAAGCCCAAGAGTTTGAGGTTGCTGTGAGCTGTGATGCCACAGCACTCTTCCCAGGGTAACAGCTTGAGATTCTGTCTCAATAAAAAAAAAAAATAGACATGGTTTGTTTTTCAGGCCAGATAGGTATCAAAACAATCAGGTATGCACATGCTTCATGCAGAGAGGAAGGAGGGTGGGGAAAGAGTCACCCAGCAATGCCAGAGCATCATTCAAAGGGGTCCGCTAGCCCAGCGTTTCTCAAAGTGCAAGTCCCACACTTGTTAACAAAAAAAAAAAAAAAAAAAATCAAGTTAGCGGATTCTATTTACTTAGTGAAATAAAAATAGATTAGAACAGAGTAAACTAGCACCACTCAACTAGAAAATATCAGAAACCAAGAAAGAAAAGAGCCATCGAACAGACTCCGATGCCCCAGAGAAGTGAAGGAGTCCTCAGGATGGTGGCAGAGAGCCCGCGCTGGAGGAACACAGACCCTCGGCACCTGTCCAGACCAAACCACCCAGAACAACTTCTCGAATACTGACAGACAATACCTAAGGGGTCTGAGAAACTGAAAACAGGTGACACAACTGGGGGGTGGGGGTGGGGGACCAAGTTAAGGAATATTTAGCAAGTAAAATCTAAAACAAAGCAAAAGGCAAAGTTGGAAAGTAATTTTAGTATATATACCACATAAGCTCACGTGTCAAGAGCATTTGCAAAATCCTTCAAGGTCAACACAGAAAATCAACCCAAGTGATGAGAGAAGTGTATTGGGTGTGGGAGGGAGAGGGTATGCCGATGAAGGAGAGAGAGTTCATTCTTAGCTTGGGAGGGTGGCAAATCTGAAAATCCAAGAAGCTGCAATGAAATCGTGTTTTGGAGACTTAGAGGTAAAACTTGAAAGAATCGGCCAAAAGAGATGGATGTGGTTGTCTCTGAGAAGTGCTAAGTGGACAGGCAGGCAGGACTCTGCATCTTTCCCTCTGATACACCTGCTCTAGGGCAATTTCTCCTGGCCTGAAGGTCCCCCCCAGCTGACCTCACCCTCTTCCCATCTCACTCCTTCCCTCCACTGCCAGCCAGCAACTTCCTATTCCTGCAGGGCTTCTGGGCCCCCAACAGGTGCCCACAGGCCCAGCTGAGCAGCAAACAGAACTCATCTTTGTGGTCTTTTAGATGGACTGGGCCTTAGGATACAGTGTTTGTTATCAAATTTCCTGTAACAATCAGAGAATCCACACAAGCCACACAGATACTTTTCTCTCAAAAGCACAAGCAGAGCTTCCCGCCTTCGGGAACCTGGCACCCGTTGAGGGGAGACTTTGATGGTAACTGAGGTGTTGCTCTCTGCTGTCTGAAAGCCATTTTAGTGCTCAATCATGTAATTATGTTTTTGCCAGATCACAGGGTTTTACACTGGAATTCTACATACACATACAATAGCAGGGACCAAAACTTTAAGATAACGCAAATTGAGGAGAAAAATCTTTAAATGTTGTTTCTGAACACGTCTTGAATTTTCCTTTCTGTGAATTAAGAAAATCACGCTAATATTCCATTTTAGAGGCAAACCCTGTCAGTGCACACAGCATTGTTTGGGCCACTTGAGCAATTATGTGTTCAGTTCTGGGTTATTCATTTTGAAAGAGTTGATGAAACAAAAAGGGGGGGGCGCGCAAAGGAAAGTTCTAGAACAGAACTAGAACCAGCCTCTCTTCTCAATCCCAAGATTGCTGTGCCTGACGTTCTTGCCTTTTCTGGGTCCTTCTGGAATGTTCCTTTGTTTTCCATTGACCTTCAGCCTGAAAAGTTTTGCTTAAATCTTTAGTTCTTGCCCCATCAACCTCTCCCTTACCGCTTCGAACTGTACCAAAGGTCTTCCTGTGGTAGGAACCCACTGTAGCCATTGCCAGTATCTCCCAGGCTTTTACTCATCATTACTCCAGTTTCCTGTCTATCAAACACTAGGAGACACTGACTGCAACCTCCTTGTGTGATCCTTGACCCACTCAACCCAACTTGGGGGAGAGTGAGCACTTAGTTAACAATTTAAAAAAGAAAAACAAAGCATCGTGCCAGTCCCCAAGCAAGCACTTTGTAAGTAAAGCCACTGTATAAGTAGCTAAATCAAAAGGAGATTATCTCAACTCAGTGCAGGGGAAGGAGTAAGGTTCTTACTTGAAACTCCACTTTCTCTGCTCAGGTAGAAAAATCTCCCCCGAAGCACTTTCTTGGCCAACTGATTAAATGTAGGAAAACACTTCCCACAGGGAACCAAAATTGTTACTAACAGCCACAATAATAACCCATGAAACACCCTCAGCATGTGAATTGTTATCTTAATTATTTTCTTGCTTTACTTCTAAACCACAAAGTTTCAAACTGAGTTTACATTTCCAATCTCTCCATTCCTTAGTGGACCAGGTAATTGACTGCTACTGGGTTGCCAGTAGAACTACCTCCATTTAGCCACAGGGGGGAGCAAGCGTTTAGCTTCCTGGCCAAGTACACCAGGGGAATCGTCCATGAGTAAAACCCAAACCACTGTCGTCTTCATGAATTGTGGGCAAAGTCTGTCTGGATGCCCGGGGATCTCACCACAGGAGATCTTCTGTTCTTTCCATGTTCAGCCTGCCTTTGGCTTTCCTCTCATTAAAAGTGTGACCCAAAGACAAACAAAACACTCCCACCAATCAAGGGTAAAGAATATTCCAGGCCACGCACTCGGAATACCAATAAAGAAAACTTTGTAAATGTGTTAATTCCACAGATAAGCCAAGAACCAGTGGGGAATTTACTACAAAAAAGTTAGCTGCAGCCAACTGTGCCAAAGGTTAGTTTTGCAGGATGCCTGAGCTCACAACTTGGAATTTCAGTCTGTACTAGTGTAGCTTCTAGAAAAGAAGAAAGTGATTTTTATCTCTCCCAACAAGGTCAGATGGCCTACATGTCAAAGTTAATTTACAGTCAGACAGACGGGCAAACCACACAAGTAAAGTCACCACAAGCACCACACAGCCTGGGCTCTCACACACGCCTTTATTACGAACTGTAATTTAAAAGGCTCATTCCCTAAATAACAGAGAATATCACTCAACTGCCTCAGGCCGCCAACATTAACACAGATCTTAAGATGCTGGGTAAATGTGCAGCGTCATCACCTCTCTCTCCTTGCCCTGCACAGCTCACATTCCCTTCTTCCTCCCTTCACCCCACTGCAGTTCATTCATTCATCACAAATTGTTCCAGGGCCTCATCCTGTGAATATGCATCACAGTGGGGCTGAAATTAGAGGCCAGTCCTTGCCTTTAAGGAGATGGAAATACCTAACCAGGCGATTCCAAACAAAGGTGAAACCACTGATTTGAGGCTATACCTCTCCAATCACAGCAACCCTGGAGTAACAGAAAGAGAAAAAACAAGGAAAGAAGAGGGGGGGGAAGGAAAGTGAAAAAAGAAAAGAAAAAGAAAGTCTGAAGTTTTACCTGGAAAGCAGAATTGCTCTAATTTCAGTGGTTTTCAACCTTCCTAATGCCGTGGCCCTTTAATACAGTTCCTGTGGGTTGCGACCCACAGGTTGAGAACCGCCGCTCTAATTGACCTGGGTAACAAATGACAGGCAAATTAAAAATCTAAAACTCGTTTCTTTTGTACCTTGCATGTTCATTCCTAAAATGAGAATGAAATTGATACCTATCCCTTGGGGTTGTTATGAGGATTAAATGAGCTCATCCTCCAGTTGTAAAGTTTTTAGAGCATGGACTGCACAGAGTACGTGCTTACTACATGGGCTCTGTCATTACCATGACATGCACATGGGTCGGTCTAGTGCGCACGGGGGCCAGGGCCACATTGCTGCATTGTATCAGTATACGTTTAAGAATTCAACTTGCAATTTAAAGAGTCTTACTCTTTGTTTAAATACATACATCGCCCTCCCAACACATATTCATGGAAAGAGCATATGATCTAAAGAAAAAAGATTTGAGGTCAAATCCTGTCTTAGCCACTAACTCCAGCACAGTAATTGTAGTAATTGTGCATGAGTTTCCTTATACTCCTCTGAGCTCCGACCTCATCTAACCATCCACCTCCCTGGGGCTGTAGAGACCCCCATGCAAACCCCAGAGCTGTGCAGACAAGGAGAGCAGGGGGAACAGTTGGCACAGAAACTCCGGAGCATTCTCCTAGCTGTCCTTTTCCTCAAAAGCTTCAAAATGTTAAATAAACAGTAACACGGAAGCATATAAAAGCCACAGGAATTCCACCAGGGTCAAAACACAGCCTCTCCCCAGCAAATCAGAAAAGATACCCAATCCTCAGCTATCACTCATGCTCCGTATAAGAGTGCATTGGACGAAAGTTTACTCAGTACCAGGACCACGCAGAACAGAGAAGCAAACGCATAGACCACCACAAATAACTGAAACCTACAGAGAAAAGAAGCTTCTCCTCCTGCCTTGGGAATCCTTCTCCGTCTGTATGCTATGGTTTTTAAAGCCAGTACTAACCTCCAACCACCTACCATTTTCTATTTGAGTTCAGTATAGTGCTCTCCTAACTATTGCACAATCTCGCCACTGTCCCACATTCCCAGCTGCCATATCTGTTAAAATTACTTTTCGTCTGTTGCCTTTTAACTGTT
The DNA here is from genome assembly GCF_027406575.1 of Nycticebus coucang. Taxonomy (NCBI): domain Eukaryota; kingdom Metazoa; phylum Chordata; class Mammalia; order Primates; family Lorisidae; genus Nycticebus; species Nycticebus coucang. The sequence continues at coordinate 54,200,567 of NC_069798.1, read as the reverse complement.
TTGGCATTCTTCAAAAGCAGCAAACAAACAAACAAAAAACCCACTAATCAAGTCAAAGCAAAACCAAAACACCAGAGCATAATATAAACTTTTCAGTTCAAAGTCCTGAGCAGGTACAAAGCCTTCTAAGCCCAAAAAGGCAACTAGGATCAGTTAGAGCACCCACTACTTGCCAAACACCCTACATTCATTAACTCATTAAATTTTACTGACAACACTAAGTCGTTTAATTACACAGCTCTACAAATGAGAAAATTGGACTATGTGACAGATTCATAAACTATGAGCATTTTACAACAAGGCGATTAAGTGTACCTCTATCCTCCCAAACAGGGCTCAAGAAAAAAGAAACTCTCAATTATTAAAGCACCTTTTGTTACGCTTCCAAACAGGAAAACCTTTAAGGTACTATATTGTTCAGCCAAATTCATGTCTGCAAATTAATTATTTCAACTCAACATCCCTTGAATCCATTCCCATGCAGCAAGCCTTACATTTAATCCATCTTAAGGAAGTTCCATAAGTCATCTTCTCCTAACTCCCACTCTCTCCAAGGGCTGACCGAAAAAAAAAAAAAATCACCACACACAAACACAAAATTTTCAAGTGTTAAAATAATGCCAGTCTGGCTCAGCACCAGCCACATGCACCAAGGGTGGTGGGTTCAAACCCGGCCCAGGGCCAACTAAACAACTGCAACAACAACAAAAATAGCCAGATGTCGTGGCAGACACCTGTAGCTCCAGCTACTTGGGAAGCTGAGGCAAAAGAATCACTTAAGCCCAAGATTTGGAGGTTGCTGTGAGCTGTGACTCCAGGCACTCTACCAAGGGCAACACAGTGAGACTCTGTCTAATTTTAAAAAAAAAAAAAGAAGAAGATAATGCTAGTCAAGAAAAGGATAAAGAACTGTCCAGATGCCTTGGTAGGGAGAAAAAAGGACTGAGAAACTTGATCCATCAGTCCTGGTTCTGTGGTTTCCATCTCCTGAAGTTACCTCTGCTGCTTTCTGGGTTACTTGGGCTTAATTCCTTTGCTTCAGAAGGGAAAGGGTTTCACTGGCAGAGACGAGAGGGAAGGGACTGTTATAGAATAGAAATTGGATGTTTTCTCTAACCTTTTCAGAATATGTTTACACAAGACCATGTCTCCAATGATATAACCTAACTTTCTGAGGAAACTAGTTCAAAATTCTAAATTTGTCTTCCCACAACTTTGCTGGTAATAGCAACGCAAGATTCCAAGAGGTATCTGTCTATAAAACAAGATGAAAACCCAACTTCAAATAGCACAAGTGCTCTGCTAATACACAACCGACCAGATCATATCAGAGCCACAGTAGACACATGAATCCTGGACAGCTTAGATTCCAAGACCCATATTTGGGTTGGTCTGTGACACATCTTTCAAGAGTTTATTAGGCACAGAATACTTGTTTTAATGAAGTCATTTGTTGATCCCCCACCTGCCGCCAGCTGGAGTTTTAAAGCTGTAACACTTAACACACCTCCCACCAACTCAGATGGAGGAGAGAAAGAAAGCAGAGAAGCTTCCAGAATAGAAATGAGCCAGATGAATTCACTCTGGGTTTCCATTCTTTCCTCTGATCCCAGGACAGGATAAGCATAGCTATACTCAGATTTCAGGGCAGTACACACACGGAAGCCAAAAGCAGGTGACTCTGTTCCTCCTGAATCCACTGCTCTGTTACCCTCGCACTGCTGAGAACTGTGATCTGAGGAGACCTGAGTGGGAACAGTGGCTGCGGCCAAGGCTGGTCAGGGACGCCTCAGTTAGACTTCTGTGTAAGGAGCACAAGCCAACAGGCCAGGCCACTCTCTCTGGGCACTCTCTATCAGCAATCTGGGCTGAACCAACTTGTTAAATAAAATGATTAAAGCACAAAGCCACTTTCTTCTTGAAGACTCACATGCACAATCTGAATCTTTTGTTTTGAAAACAAATGCTAGGAAATCTTACCCCCTGCAAAACCCTCTTCTGATGAAAGAGAACGCCTGTTATACACGCGTGACAGGTGCTTCATAGCTTGGAACTAACCGCACTGTATTTGATGTGCTCAGCAGATGGGGTTACTGTAGGTAGGAAATCATTAACAGTACAGTGGGATTGCTCACGGGAATCCAAAGGCCAAGTTCAAGCAAGAAAAATGAAAGCCCCTACTGCCCTCAGCGTCCAAGAGAGACTTCATCTTATGCTTCAGGCATTTAAATGTGCTATTCAGCCACAGTGTATTAACCAGGAAAGGGCTTTTAAAAATCCTGACATTATGTAATGGTAACAGAAGTGCTATCTAGCCATGCCCGCCTAAAAACCTAAAAGGAAGGAGCCTGGGCAGGCTGTCAGCACTCATCCTTGTTACAAGTGGTCACCTGAGAGAGCAAAGACAAGGGTATCCAAACAAGGAAAGCAGCAGGATTTAGGCTGCATTGTGATGTTTCTGCTGAGCAAAATGCTGATTTGGGACTCAAAATTTCAAGTTGCCCAGATGCCTGTATTATTTACTCAGAGGCTACAATACAGACAGCCAGACATACAAATTCCCATGGAGCCCCATCTAAACCACTTTAAAGATAGGATTTTTTCCCCTGTTAAGTTGCCTAGGATAAGATGAATTTTTCAACCAGCCACAAAATAAGGGATGCTGAAATACATAAATGAATCATAATGGGAAAGGTATCATCTGCAACCTTCACACAGCCAAGCAACTGTATTTAAAACCAATAAAGCACTGCCCAATAAAACCCCTGTGATGATGGAAACAGCTACACCGCAGTGTCCTCTAGGGCAGCTACTGAGCACCAAAAACGTGGCTCATCCGACTAAGGCCCTGAGTTTGAATACCCAGCCTCATGTGGCCAGGAGTCCGCAGGGGAGGATGCCAGAACACAAGGTCTGTTATCGCAGAAAAGCACAACAGCACCCAAAGGGGAGCAGAGAGAAAGATGACCTGAGCAGCGGTGAGCCAGGTGTCCCTATCTACCCCAGGAGGGAAGTGAACAAAGATATGCAGAAAACCACAGATGCCTTTTTGTCAGGGAACACCAAGGTAGGATGGGGCCACCTGGGTGGGGACCACTGCAGGGGCCGAGGTGGGGATGGCCAAACAGCAAGGCCAGTGACAGTCCTCAGAAAGCTGGCATTCCTGCCAGGGCCACAGACGCCCACAAAAAGATAAGCTAATTTCAGGTTTTACTAAGTGCTTCTAGGTAAGAGCGTGAAAAGTGGGGATAGCAGAGACAGACTCGCACTCAGTGCTGGTGGGAATGCAGAAGGTGCCCGCGTTAGCATTCCCCTACGATGGACCACTGCTCAGCCAGAAGGAAGTGAAGTACGACGCGTACTACGAACTGGACAGACCTTGAAAAGATGATGCAAGTGAAGGAAGCCATACACAAAAGAACGTACAGTGCGGCGGTGTCTGTGGCTCAGAGGGGTGAAGCGCCAGCCCCATATACCGGGGGTGGCAGGTTCAAACCCAGCCCCGGCCAAAAACTGCAAAAAAAATAAAAAAAAGAAGAAGAACATATAGTGTATGATTCCATTTATACAAAATATTCAGAATAGGCAAATCTATACAAAGTAGATTAAGAGCTGGGAGGGTGGGAAGTAACAGAGTCTATAAGACTACATCCTTTCTTTCTGAGAGGATGAAAATGTTCTACAATTGACGGTGGGGATGGTTGCACGTGTGTGAATATTCTAGCCGCTACTGAATTGCACGCACTAACTTGGTGGATCGTGCACTGTGTGACTGTCCCAACAGGGACTGGAAAGCTGCAGCTGGCGTTTTCAGGGACGGCCTCCCTCAGCCATGGACCTCGGCACCGCTAAAGGGAGGCGACCAGTGAAGACCTAAGGGAAGAGCATTCTGAGCAAAAGGAACAGCACATGCCAGGTCCCCGAGGCTAGAACTCACTGGCTGTGTATTGGGTAGAACCTGTGCTGTCCACAGGTAGCCATGAGCAGCTACGCAGCACTTGAGATGTGGCTGCCTGAACTGGGAGGTGCTGTGTCAAATACCTCCTGGACTTTCAAGACCCAGTATCAAAAAAAAGAATGCAAACAATTTCATTAATATTTGAACCACAAGATTACATCTCGAAATAACACTTTTGATAAAATGGCTTAACTAAGAAGGTTAGACAACAAAGTTCGTGAACTCGTTCTAGAAAAAGTGCTACCTACCTCATTGCTGAACATCACTACAGTCACCTTCAAAGTCCTACCCTTGGGAAGTGCTGTGGGAGCCTACCGTTTAGTTTCATACATTTCAGGGAGACAGAAATTACAGGTAAAATCAGTTTGGGGGAAGCATACAGTGGTTTGGCTTTAAAAGGTGGGACATCTCAAAGTGGTGGCTTACAGGTTATGGGTAGTTTACAGATTCTTCCCTTGACAACTGGCTGAAAGAGTTACCAGGAGTCAGTGAAAAGGAATGCTTGAGTTAAGATAAGGGTCGAGGCATACTACTCACATACATCCAGACTACGTGGTTTGTTTATGTACACTGAGACCTGCGGGTGTGTCTTGCACAGCCTTAGGCCTGTTAATGAGTCACTAAGGACATCTCTAAGGAAGGAGGTCACAAGATAAGGCTTGTTGGATCTCCTTTCTCGGTGCTGGCAACTCAGTTTTAGGAGATCCCCTTGGCCAAGGTGGGTCAGGGTCCGGTCAGCTGCTGGGCAGAGCCTTGATTTTATTTTAGTTCACAGTGTCATAAACTATATGAGGAGGGCTATGAATAACCTATCTGTATAAACAAAAACCTCAGGTACAAAGAGGTTAAATGATTTGCCCACAGTCACAAATACCCTAAAGGTTGGAGCTGAGACTGAAATCTAAGCAGTGCGATCCTCTTAACTGTACTCCTATCCTCCTTCCGTGAGGAAGAGTGTGTGCGCACATGTGTGTGCAGAATCTCCCAAGTCTGAGCAGCTGAGCCATCATGTCTAGTCAGGATCTCCCATCCCACTTCCCCTCCTCTAGTCCTTCTCTTTGGAACAGAGTGATCAGTGTGTGGTAGAGGTGAGTTCACATTCCTTCCCATCATGATTAGGACCAAAGCCTGCCCCAGCTTTTAGGCCCTTATAGGGCCTGACCCCAGGTCCCTTAGCCTGCTGCCAGCCCCTCCACTCTGAGCCAAATTTGAGGCCCATAACCCATGGCCATATCCAAGAAGCCTTGAGCTAAGGATAATAAACCTCTTTAAATTATTTTACAGAGTATGGCTTATTGCTTATTTTCGTTTGACAACACTCTTTTTCACATGCTTAGAACAGTGTCTGGCACAGAGTAGGCACTCAATAGACGTTCTGTGTTACTATTATTACTGGGCAAAGAAAGGGAAGAAGATAAATCAGGTTTTTAACTGAGAAACTGGGTACAAGATGGCACTATTCAGTGATAATGGACATGGCAATGGGGCAGCTTTGGGAAGGACAGAGGTAGTTCTCCTGTGGCCCTGGGACGTCTGACATCCTTCTTAGTCATCAGGTGCACCAGTCAGAGAGCTGACTGCCGAACTGCGGAGTGCAGAGGAAAGGGGTCTTCAGCTTGAAGCTTTGGTTGGGCTGGATGAGAAATCGGGAGACAGAGTGAAGAACAGAGTGCAGGGAGGAAGCTGGAGGCTCGAACACCTGGAGGCACAGGCAGAGGAGCCAGGGGAGGCCTGGCGAGGGCGGCCGGGGAGGCAGGGGAGGGACAGACCAGCATGCAACACGGGAGGCCGAGGGCTGCAGGGAGCATCCACGGTCCCAGATACGCCAGAGGTGAGAAGGCAGGCACCAGACCACGCACACGTGTGACCAGATGTAGATCCCTGACACGGATGTGCCCAGGACGGCCAAATGGACAGTGAAATCTGGTGTCCCATGGGGCAACATCCTCTGGTACTCTCAGAAGTGACAACCGGTCAGCCTCGTTGGCAAAGTAGGAATTGACACGGTCCCAAGACTGGCGGAGGGGGAGAGAAGTGAGAAGGTAGACAGGGCAGAGGGCAGGGTCTATTCACGCAGGGCCTGCTTTCTACGGAGGGAGGCATGAAACAAGGCATTTTACAAGAAATCTGTAAAAGGAGATGCCTATATTTTAGCTGTTTGGAATAATGTAGTAGAAAGGACTAATAATGCAGGAGAGAAGGGGTGAACTGCAGAAGTGGCAGCCCTAAGAAGCAGAGAAGGCACCTTGGGGAGGCTGGGGGAGAGGGTTCCTGAGGCAGAGGTGAGAAGCTGAGGGGCCTCTGTGCCTGGGCGGCCTCTGTGAGACCAGTACCAAGACATCAGTGAGAGTCGGGGAGGGCGGTGTGGAGAACTGATCAGAGTGCTCAAAGGAAACAGTCTTCTCTGGTGAAATTACTCAAAATGTGCAGTAAGATTCTTGACAGGATGGTAAGAGACCGTGGTCACAAATGGGACTTGAGTCCAGGCGGCAGCTCTGGAACAAGTGAAAAATAGTTTTCACCCTGGTGGGGTGTCCAACCAGAGCTGGGGTCTCCTCAGAGAGTGCAAAAAAGCAGGTGGGTGTTTGCAGAGAGGGCCCCGGGGACACCTGAGGCTGGTGCCAGGTTTGTATCAGAGCCCAACAGTAATGGGACATTCAGAGGAGGCAGGGAATGTGGGGACTGGCACCCCAAAGGTGCAGAGAAAATCAGACGCTCAAAACAGTCACTGCCATAGGTGGACACCGCTTTAAAACTGGTTTGAAGTTAAACAATAAATCATCCAGCTGCAGCCTCTGTAATTCAGCAGCACCTAAATATGCCTCATTTGAAAAGTCATGCCAATTTTAAGTCACTTACAAAGGACTAGCTGGACGCAGAAAGGCAACAGCAGCTCCAGATCTCACTAAATCGCGTTTTAGACACTTGTCAGCAACTGAGCAGGCCAGCCCTGTTGTCAGCTTGCTGGCGCCCGCGCACAGCCGTCACTTACACCCCAGGGGAGGACTGCGGCCACTAGAGGGCAACACAGCCAAAGACGGGAGAGACCCCCAGGCTGATTTCAGCCCAGCAAAGATCTAAGCAGGAGAGGACACACGTTGAAATTCCTCCCCAGTTCAGAAACTCAGTTCATTTTTTAAGTTGACAAAACACCATGAAACACATACTCACATAACACGTGTATGAGCGGGAGAGAAGAGGACCTCTGCAAGGCTCAAGCAAGATGCCGGAGGGGGATGGGCAAACCAAAGGCGCAGGGTCACTTTTTAGCCCACGTGCTATGTCTGAGAGTTGTTGGAAAATGCCTTGACATATTGTTTCAAAACACACTAAAAACCAGAAGATACAATACACATATAGAAAACATACTACTGAAGGAAACTTTGGGAAGAAACAAAGTAACAAAGATGCTACTCTCTGCAAACAGAGTCTCCAAACAGCTGTGTTCAAAAGGGACCTAATATCCACCTCGTCTAGTTCTGTGTGTTGTCCCTAAGGAAAATAAAGCCCCAAAAGATTAATTTCCTCAAATAACAGGCAAAATTTAAATAACACTCAACTCTCAGCCAGGATCCCAATACCTGGGACTCCTTTGTTTTAGCATCCGACATTCGGTTATCAATTCTCTATCTTTCCAACATCATTCTACTCGTCTTCTCCCCACTTTCTCTCCTCCCCCAAATGAGACACTTTAGGAGATCATATACCTGAAACAGCACTGTCTTCCTCAGGTTAAATTCAACTGCCTTTACTTTTCCTCCTGAGTCTCACTCCACTCCAGTCTTCCCCATCCTCTCTGGCCTTGACGCAATTCCAACATTTCTAATTGGTCTGTCCAATCTGGCCAGTGTTAACACAGGCTGAGGGTCCTGCACAGAGAGCAGGTGAGAGGGGGATCCAAAGATAGGCAGGGGTGGACCTTGGCAAGAAGACAACCAACAGACAGAGGGAGAATCTTCAGGGGTTTAATCCATCAAGATGGTTTGCATGGCAGTATGCTGGGCAACACTCCACTGCAAGGAAGACTGAGGGGGGCCTGAGAAGCCAGAGAATGCACCTTGGTTCTCAACTCTGGTTTCTTTTTAGAACTACCTGGGTGGCTTTTAAACAAACCCACCAAGGGCCAGGCATGCCGGCCCCAGACCCATGATGAACATCTCTAGGTGTGAGCCCCAGAGCATGAGGGCACAGTTGAGGTGGCAAACCTCCCCTAGGAGATTCTGACATACAGCCAAACTAGAAAACCACTGGGCCAGACCCACCGGTACAAGTGGACAGCAACAAGGGTCGAGCTGGACTCTCAAAAGTCATCCCTCCCAAGTTAGCAGCATCCACTTGTCATAAAGCCACAAGCTTAGCGTAGTGACATTCACGAGTAATTTTGTACAACTAGGAGCAGAGAGAACAACATACCAGGATCAACCAGGACAGCAGGTTGGCAAAAAGATCGGGGCTCAAGCATGTGGTGTGATGCAAAGTCACTGCAGACCCTATGGCTGAAGGCGCCCAGACTGAATACAAGGCTAGGGAAAAGCTACTCCAGAACACAACGGCCAGACAGGAGAATCCAGGCAGGCCAAGGGGCCAGCACAGGGCAGGGAGGGACATCAGAATGGCCTGGGGACCTCTTCCAACACCTTCCCTCTACCTCCCCCACTGTTCTGGGCACCGGCAGTGGTGAGTAGGGCCAACTAGAGTTTGGCAAAGTCCTTCCAGATGCTTCAGATACACCTCCCTCATGAGGACCACCGGACAGAAGGGAAATATGGGGGACACAGAGATAAAATCAGAGAGGGGAGACTGCAGAGTCTAAGCACTCAGAGGTAAAAGCATTTTCAGCTGAGACAGAGGCTTGGCCTAACCAGAAAGAAACATTATTGGATTTACTACAATGAGAAAGGGTGAGGCCAGCATACTGGCAAGCACATCCACAGGGTATCAAAGGCCTGTATTTAGGAAGCCCTGGGGGCCAGGCAAGGACAAAAACCAAGACCCTAATGCTAAGGTGTGGCCCCAGAAAGGAAAGAGAGCAGGTGGCATGAGCTGGGCTCAGGATCTTCGAAAGAAAGCCTGCTTGGTTTGGAGGCTAAAGAGGATCTGGAATCAATGTCCAACCAGGGGACAAGAAAGAAACACAGTGCTGAGTGCGAGGTCAGCTCCCACCGTCCCCCCAGAGGAGCTGGGGCACCACTACAGAGTGTGTCCTAAGGTGACAAGTTATTTTAGGTGGAAGTAACAGCCACTTCCTCAGCTAGGAAATGAAGACGCTAGACAGGCTTCCCTTCAGCTCCAATGGCTTATGGTTCGATAAGTATTTCAGAACATTCTCAAAGATCTGGCACAAAAGATTATTTGGCCAAACAACAACAAAGATTAAACACACACACACACACACACACACACGAAAAAGAAAAGGAGGAAGAGGAGAAATGCAAGTTCCTTGGGTGGTAACCAGCATAACAGTTCTTAAGACTGATTTCTTTCTTAAGATCAATTTTGTTTTTGTAAAGAAGTTGTTGTTTTAACACAATCATTGATAAAGCAGAACTTCTAGTTTATACCAGTAAATAAGATTAAAAAAAAAAAATAGGAAAAGCCACACATTGCTTCACCAATTCAGTTTCACTTTTATCTACTCATCGATTTTTAGATTATGAATTCCACGTTGACAGCCTCAGGTCACTCACAGAAGCACCTGAGAAGCAGCAGTTCCCAGGCAGGTGCTGATGTAGCTGAGTCTCCCAGAACATAGCAGTACGTGCACATCCATAACATGTCTGGGGGCAAAGCTGTGTGTGTGTTCCCCAGCAGAGTGGACAGGAGAGTTAAGGTTCATCCAACTTCTCTGTTAATTTCGGCTGAGCTGTGGGAAATGTTTCGTGAATGAAAAGGGAAGTTACGTGACCTAATAAGTGATCTTGGGGGAGATGAAGGGCCCTGGGGTCGGCAGCTTCAAGTGTCAAGTACATTTCTTCTGTTGACTTGGCATTCACACTAAGCGCACTTGGAACAGCTATTCTAAAAAATGAAAACAACACCTGAATAAAAAGCAGAGGCAGATGCTAGCTGGAGGTTAGGGGAGAAGAAGCTTCTCACAGCATTAACAACAAAGATGAGAAACATTCTGTATACAGCATGTCACTGGCAAGGGTGTGGGGTAACTGTGAGCCACATTTGCATCATTTCAAACAATTCCAGGGAAACACATCTAAAGGTCACTGTAAAATACTAAGGATGATTTTTCATATTTACAGACCCAGGCTCCTTACCTTACCTTTAAATTGTGCCTTTTCCACTACAATACGGCTCCCCAATAAAGACTGAAAAAAGGGCTCACTGCTTCCCATTTATTATTAATCCTTATTCCCATAAATAAGGATTAATGTACAGGAGCAACGTGGCTGACATCCGAACTCAAAAATGTACTCAAATCAAATTTCAACATGATAAAAAATAAACTGATTGCATATTATCCTGAACATAAATTATTCTAGATGGTAATAACGATGGGCTGTTTTTCCTGCTCAAAGGCAAGTTGGCCTGGATATATTCCTACATTCTGAATAATGTATGCGCTCATTTAAATTAGCGTCTGGAATCAGGGCCTTAACGGTAACCAGAAAAAAACAAAACAAACAAAGAAGGGCAGTTCTGCAAATGTTTTGGACTAGGAAATTCTGTTTAAAATTCTTAGTTCACTCCTCGACTATTTACTAAGCACTGGCTTTATCCTGGGCGTGCTGGGAGATGCTTCTTTCCTACTCCTGAAATTCCCTTCTAGATGGAGGGAGGTCTTGCCAGCACACTGCTCTGGCCTCTCGGCTCACACACTCCAACCAGAGCTAGAAAGAACAGCCGGCCTTGGCATGCGTTTGAGTAAAGAACTGGCAGTGCCAAGCCAAGCCCCCTCCTCCTGTTTCACTTCATCCTTTTATGAACATCAGTCCAAGGATGGCCCCTCTGGGCCCTAGGGGGTGTTAAGTCTGCCTAATTCCACTTTCTGCATTATGAGGTCCACTGGCCTGGGCATTTAAGCCACATTCTCCTACATCAAGCTTTAGGCTTGATGTTTTTGGTCTCCCTCTGCAACTCTTCTGTTCTTTCTCTAGTGGGCTCTATTTACTGGACCCCTCTGAGCCCAGATGCCTAGCACTGTGCTGCCAGATAGGGCAGAAAAGTTCACCAGGCATGCACGGGGCTGGCCCCCAATTTAGAGTGTCTAAGACTCCCCTCAGGGGAGACTATTTTAAAATGCAAACTCCTGAGACCTGGGCGCAGAAATCCTACTGCAGGAATGGCTCAGAAATCTGTACCTGGGACAACCTCAGCAAAACGAAAACCACGTTTTGAAAAAGCACAGAAAAACTCACGGCTTTTGGTACCTCTGAGCTTACAAAAAAAGGACATGATTTTAATAGGAAGTCTCATTTTCCATTTCTACAAAATGAATTGATTTTATGCTTGATCTGGTGACCCACAGGAAATTCTGACATGACAAGATGATGACAAGTGAGAAATGCAATTTCAAGTACTCTGTAAGTTGACCACCAAACAGGTCGACATAGGGAACTAGGCCTAGTATACGTTGAGTCCATGTGGTGCACATCAGGTCTATAAACATCAGGTCATCTTATGAAGATGGTCAACGAAGGGAGGTGATGAACTATGGAGGCTCTACTCTATTCGTTCTGGAATAGCCATTGTAACCAAACAACCAGATGGTCACTGTAGAGTCAGGACACCAGCTAAAGTTAGCCACAGCCCAGGGACACACCGGGGAGTGTGCCTGGTCCCTGCACAGAAGCCACAGAGAAGGATGTAGTAGTTGAGGGGTAAATTTGCCAGGACTGAGTATGACCAAGCTATCCGAAAATCATTAGGCCTAAACATACATTGCTCCTCCAACAACCTCTATTTCCAACCCAAATTTAAAGTTAACAAATGCAGGATGTTTTCTGAGGCCTGCCAAATAGACATGCTGCATTGATTTTTCTCTAACCTCCTAGCAAGGGAAAAATAATCCTATTCCAAAATCTATAAGATTGCACAAAAGATGAAGTTAAAACTTCACACTATAGGGGCCGCCCATAGTTCAGTGGTTAGGGCACCCACCACATACACCAGGGCTGGTGGGTTCGAACCTGGCCCCAGCCTGCTAAACAATGACAACTATAACCAAAAAAATTGCCAGGCATTGTGGCAGGCGCCTGTAGTCCTAGCTACTTGGGAGGCTGGGCAAGAGAATCACTTAAGCCTAAGAGTTTGAGGTTGCTGCGAGCTGTGACACCAGGACACTACCCAGGATGACATAGTGAGACTCCACCATTTACTACAATGGATTCCAGAAGGGCTTTGACACATTCCCAGAAGGAAATTCAACAATTACTGTGGGCCTCGATAAGAAAAACTCTGATGCACATACCAATAGAAGTCAGTAAAAAGACAAAGGCCAAGTTCACAATGATGAACACAAAGATTTAGCCTACCACACAGAGGGCAAAATAATGGTGCTGAGATGCCCACATCCCAGTCACCCAGAACCTGTGACTACGTTAGGTTATGTGGAAAAGGGAGATTCAAGTTGCAGATGGAATTAAAGTCACTACACGGCACACCTTAAAATAGGAGGATTATCCTGGATTGCCCAGATGGGCACAATGTAATCACAAGGACTCTTGAAGTGGAAAGAGAGGAGATAGGGCAGGCTATGCAGAATGGTCAGGGAGAGGCTAGTCTGCTGGCTGTGAAAACGCAGTGAGGGGCCAAGTCATGCAGGGGCCCTCTCCAGAAGCCGGAAAAAATGGGCAAGGATCCACTTCTAGACCCTTCCGCTGAGACACAGACCTGGCAACCGCGTGGGGTTAGCCCAGCGAGCCCCATGTTGGACTTCTCACCTACAGGACGGTAAGGTAATGCATTCCCCTTAATTTGCAGTAATTTGTCACAGCAAGACACGGGAAACCCCCCTTGGATGCTACAGAACGTCTGTGGTTCCTATCTCCATGTGCTGGGATGACTCTGTCAAGTGCCAAACAAAGACATATTGCATTTTAAAAAGCAAGAAAGCAAAAGATAAAGGCTTTTAAAAATCTCCCAATGGGGCAGTGCCTGTGGCTCAAAGGAGTAGGGTGCTGGCCCCATATGCCGGCGGTGGCAGGTTCAAACCCAGCCCTGGCCAAAAACTGCAAAAAAAAAAAAAAAAAAATCTCCCAATGGATTCCAGAAGAAAAAAACACCTTTACCCTACAAATGCTGCCCAACAGCAAAACTGTCACTAGAAGCAACACGTCAGCTTCCAATGTAAATAACAAATTTGCTTGAGTATTAGAGACTTGTGAAAACACATTTTCTAATTTAGCTGATGAATTTTAATTATGCACAGGTCACTCAAATAGTTGTTTAAGAAAGCATGGCCCTGGGGGCGGCAACTGTGTGGCTCAAAGGAGTAGGGCACCGGCCCCGTATGGCCCCATATACCGGAGGTGGTGGGTTCAAACCCGGCCCCAGCCAAAAACTGCAAAATAAATAAATAAATGAAAAAAGAAAAGAAAGCATTGCCCTAAATTTAGGCTCAGAAATGTTTCCTGCCTTGTCCTTGCCAGGGTTTGTGTTCATATTTAAAACAAACAAATTAAAGGAGCTTCTTCCCAGCAATCCAAGCGTGAACACCCTCATGGAGGGCAGAGGACATAAAGCCTGGTGTCCCCAGACACAGGGGCAGCTGCCACACCCCTAAAGCTGAATCCACAGGCAGACAGACCCCTGACAGCCTTGGTTCCTAACTCATCTCCCCACGTCCATTCTGGCCAGCACCCCCAGATCCCCAATTCAACTCCATCAGCCACACAGCAATCAGGGTAGTAATTTTTTAATTGTGTGATGCCTCTCCCTCAACTTAAACCCTTCAGTGACACCTTAGACCCCCACCCCCACAATCTACAGCCCACACTGTTAGCATCCACCTCCCCCTCTGATATCCATCCCAGGCTCCCCCTTCCCACGTTCTCTCCACCCCAACACAGACCTCATTCAGGTCCTCTAACCTGCTCAAGCAGCACCCTGCCTTGAGAACCCCCTCCATCTACGATGGGCCCTTCTCTGGCATGCTCCTCCCTGTACTTTTTGGGGTCTTAGCTAAAGGTCCTTCAGCCTCACAAAGCTCTCTTGACACATCCCCTACCAAAAGGAAAGTAAAATTCAGCCTGGGAGCCCCCATCAATCTCCCTCAGAAAACTCTCTCCCTTCCACAGCCCCTGTTCAATTTGCAACCACATCTGCTTCTGTTTATTTAAGGCCTGTCCCCACAAGTAGACCATATACTCCATGAGGGCTGGGCGGCTTATAAACTACAGAAACTTATTTCTCACCATTCTGGAGCCTGGGAAGTCCAAGATCAAGGTGCTAGCAGATTGGAACTCACTGGGGCCTCTCTTAAGGGCACTAATCTTATTCACAAGGGCTTCCCTCTCAAAGCCTCCTAAGGCCCCAAAGTCTCCCTAGATCATCACATTGGGGCTCAGGATTTCAACTTGAGCTTGGGAAAGGACACCAACATTGGTCTACAGCAAGAAATGGTATGGTTTTACAATATATTCAAATATAGATACTGAAAATACATTTGATTTTTACCAACCAAATAGAATAGGCCAAAATATTAAGACAAATAGAAACCACCACCTAAATTCCTCAATTAAGAGAAGTGATAGAATATGATTTTTGTGTTAAAACTTGATTCTCGTTTCAGTTTAAACTTGAAAGTTTCTCAAAAACCACAGTACTTGCCAGTTGATTAAGCTGAAGAATGAAACACTGAAAAAATATCAACTGAGAGGCTCGGTGCCTGTAGCTCAGTGACTAGGGCACCAGCCAACATACACCAGAGCTGGTGGGTTCGAATCCAGCCTGGGCCTACCAAACAACAATGACAACTACAACAAAAAATAGCCAGGTGTTGTGGTGGGTGCCTATAGTCCCAGCTACCTGGGAGGCTAAGGCAGGAGAATAGCTTAAGCCCAAGAGTTTGAGGTTGCTGTGGCCCACTCTACCGAGGGCCACATACTGAGACTCTGCCTAAAAAAAAAAAAAAAAAAAAATCAACTGAGGATGTGGGTCTGGTAATGGAAGGTAAGAATTGCCTTATAAAACATACACACGGACATAAGACGATTCTTCATAAACAACCAAATACTGATAAATCTACACACATTAGTAACAGCGTGAGTTCCAAGCGGAAAAAAGCATATACAATGTTAGTAAAGCAGAAATGTGGTCTCAGTTTCACATTAAATGACATAAAACAGCGTGGGACACCCAAGTAGGACAGCTCCTATAATCAGACAGATGATATGTGCTGGTGAGGACACGGAAAAATTGGAACCCTCATTGCTACTTTGGGGAAGGCAAAATGATATAACCACTTTGGAAAAGTTTGGCAATTGTTTAAACAGAGTTACAGCACTTAGCATACACTGTTACCTGGTCTGAAATAACTTTTCTTACTCTTCTTTGGGTGATGAATTCTGCTTCTAGGTACGTATCTGAGAGAAATAAACACATGCTCACCCAAAACCTATAAAAGAATGTAGTACATAAATGTTCACAGCAGCTTTGTTTTGTTTTATTTTGTTTTGTTTTAGGGACAGGGTCTTGCTATGTTGCCCAGGCTGGAATCCAACCCCTGGGCGCCTAAGCAATCCTTTTGCTTCAACCTCCTCTAATAGCTTATAGTAACATTATTCTTAGTAAGTCAAAAGGCAGAAATAACTCCGATGTCCACACAATGGAATATTACTTGACCAAAAGAAAGAATGGAGTTCTGACACCTGCCACCACATGGATGTCCCTGGAAAACACTGTACGAACTGAAAGATGCTGGACACAAGAAACACATACTGCATAATCCAATTTATATAAAATTTCCAGAACAAGCAAATCTGTAAGGACACGAAGCAAATCACAGATTGCCTGGAGAGGGAGAGGGGGTGCTGGCTATGTGGTACAGGGTTCCTTTTTCAGGTAATGAAAATATTCCAATATTGTAATGATGGTTGCAAAACTGTGTGACTATAATAAAGGCACTAGACTGTACACTTGAAATGGGTGAACTCTATGGTACGTGAATGAGACCTCAATGAGGAGCTCACACCTGCTGTCCTTTCATGTACATGTGGATACAGACTCAGGGGAGGTGGCCAGTGACCTCACCCTTCCCATCCACCTGGACACCCAGAGTCATCCCACCCCACACATATCCATCTTAACAGTAACCATCTCAAGCTCTGCAACTCTGTCCTCCCCATGAGCTCCTGCAGGCCCAAGTTCAAGACCTCAGACTCAGTAGGACCATCAGAAAATCTAAAACGTTTCTGCCATCTTGTACCCTGCCTCCTCTCCAAATCAGCCTCCAAGCCACCATCAGTTTAGTCTTCCTAAAGTGTAAATACCATCGCATCGCTTCGCAGCTTAAAAATATCCCAATGGGCCCCCACTGGCTATAGGCTTAGTCCCTCATTAAGAATCTTGCCTTGGGCAGTGCCTGTGGCTTAAGGAGTAGGGCGCTGGCCCCATATACCAGAGGTGGTGGGTTCAAACCTGACCCCGGCCAAAAAATGCAAAAAAAAAAAAAAAATCTTGCCTTGTGTTTCTCCACTAGCCACCCCC
Source organism: Nycticebus coucang (assembly GCF_027406575.1). NCBI lineage: Eukaryota > Metazoa > Chordata > Mammalia > Primates > Lorisidae > Nycticebus > Nycticebus coucang. The sequence continues at coordinate 54,183,949 of NC_069798.1, read as the reverse complement.
AGGTCATACTGATTCCTAAACTGCTATTTTCCACTCATGCCACAAACCCTCCCCATCACACTGTTACACTCCCACACACACTGTTACTTGGTTTGAAATAACTTTTCTACTTTTCTTGGGGTGATAAATTCAAATGTTAAGGCAAGCACTTGCTACCCTATGAAACTCTTCTTAAATAATTCCCCTGTCCTAGAGCAGCCCCCTTCAACCTGCATGACAACCAGGGCACTCCTGGAGGGCAGCGATTAGCACACCCTCTAGGCTTCCCCTCCAGGCCAGCAAGCCCGGGGCAGGGACCCTGCTTTATTCTAATCTCATGTTTAACCCCTAGCTGGTTCTGAAGACTTCTTATTGTTGAAAGAAAGAATATACCCAAAGTTTATTTTTTATCTTACACAACAAACAAACAAACAAAAAACCCCTTTTAAAAAGTCCCCTATTTTGCCTACATGATATCCTCCTTTAATTCCCTGCCTTCTTGGACAGCACAGTCAGAAGTGCCCACCACAGGGAGCCAATGCCAGAAGCCTGACGTACACCGCTGCATGCAGCCCGGTGAGACAGGTGCAATTATCCACTTGTCACAGCTGAGAAAATTGAAGCTCTCCCTGTTTATGTCACATGGTATATCAGATGAAGCTACTAAGTGACAAAGTTAGGATTTTGAACCCAGTCTTATGTGAAAATCCAGTCCACCAGGAGAACCTCTGTAAGACGACCGCTGAAGGGACTGTAACACACTGGTCAGCACACCGAGGTGGTCAACACAAGGACCTAGGCCCACAGAACTGGTATGTACATGTGGTGCATGTCTGGTCTGAGAAAAATTAGGTCAACATAAGGAAGTGGTCAATGAAGGTTCTACTGTATTATATCACAATTTACTGGTTAAAAATAATAGTATAAAATTAAGGCATACTTAAAAATTTTTCAAGATTTACATCATCTGTTTCTTTACATAGATTAAAACAATTTTAGAGTTAGAAGCTGCTTTTAGGCATCTGACGTGAGACTCAAATTCTCTCTCCCCTCATAAGGACAGTACTGTGCCCTGACGCCTGGCACATTAGGCTGTCCATACTTACTTGCTCTGTAGAGGATTCAAATACCCATCCAGATACTGATTTCCCAGCTGACTCAGCACCTCGTCCAATTCCCCCAGGTTCTAAGTAAATCCCCCTGCTGCTGACTTCACAATGGGTCTGCCTCTCCCGGACCTCCGTATCCTGGGGATGCTCTTCTCTCCACACAAAATGTCCCTTCCTCTGTCCAGGACTGATTCCAACGGAAACCACTTTCAAAATTCACCTAAACCGAGCACCTGTCTCCATCAGTTCTGTCTCCTGATTCTGCCTCACTCCAGTCCTTAACATCCAGGGATCTAATCCCCCTGTTTTTGGTTTCTAATCACTGTTATTAGCTAGATTATGTTACCCACACAGACACATCCAAATTCATATGCTGAAATTGTTACCCCTCTGTATCTCAGAATGTAACTGGATGTGAACTTAGGGTTTTTAAAGAGGCAAATAAGTTACAATGAGGCCATCAGAGTGAGCCCTAATCTAATAATAGTTCTGCCCTTATAAGAAGAGTGATCAGGACACAGATGCCCACGGAGGGAACAGGAAGAAGGTGGCCACCCAAGCCCAGGGGAGCAGCCTCAGAAGAACTCACCCTGCCAGCACTTTGATCTTCAATTTCTAGCACCCAAGACTATGAAACATGAAATGTCTGCTATACTGTGCGCAGGCCCCAGGAGTCTAACCCATCTCTTCATTCTCCTGACACGTCAAGAAGCAAAGCGAGTGACGGATTCAGGGGACGAGTTCAGGTCCTGCCTCGAATCCTTTCTAGCACTGTGGTTGAGTTTCTCTGCAAAAAATATGTGTGACGCCACCCATTCTGCACATTGTTTTGAGGATGACATGTGAGCAGGAGTTTTACTGCACTATATTTCTGTAATTTTTAACTTACTGTCTGCCAGGCACTGTTCTTAGCACTCCACTTACATTAGTTAATCTTTTTAACAATCCTATGAGATGGGCCCTTCATCCATTTTACAGGTGAGGGGAGAGAGGCACCACAAGCTTAGTAGCTTGCCCGAAGGGCCATCTGAGGAGTCGAGGAACTGGCCCTGGAACCAGGCAGAGGGTTCCTGACCTGTGCTCTCGACCACTGCAGGAGATTCGTTCACCCCAGAGTGCAGGGTCTGTGTCTGGCTCCCCCTAAAGCCCACAGTGCCTGGCCCTCAGGAGTCTCTCAACCATGGGGAGCCCATAAGATCCCCAAGAGCCGCAGCTCTTAGTTTTTAGTGCCTTCTCCTGGAGCAATGGTTTCAAAACTATCTTAAATCCCTACAGATACATTAGGCTTCCACCAGGGTTAGAAATCCTGAGCTAGAGTTGAAAAAGAAAAATTTCAGAGTAGATAAAAAGGAATGTCCACAACCCCAGGATGAATTCTATCTGCAATTCTGGACACAGACTCCGAGGCTGAGAGATGGTCTGGGCAGTATTCCAGGGTCCTGGGCCACTCCTGCAGCAGGGACATCTCCACTCCGTACCTGTGCCTAGATGAAAGCCAGGTTATCCTGGATCGGGTGGAAGAAAGGTCTCTCCTCTCACCGCACACATCAACGGCTGGCCCAATAATGATGTGTTTCCACAGGGCAAAATGGCCCTCACTAAGCTGCCAGCTGACGATGCCACTTACTTGCTGAGGTTCTATTCTCAGGTTTCTTTTTTCAAGACGATTCCTGAAATCTAAACACTCCAGAAGGCTGGCCCCTTGAAAAGGCAGAAAGTGTGCTTTACAAGATAATTCAGTCACCATCACGGACTCTGACCTCTGACCAAATGATTTCCTATAGGTTGGCTTTTGTATTTCTTCCTTCTAAAAATACCATTTGAAATAGGCAAGCAATATAAATGGAGAAAACCTAGAGTTATTCAATTTTTATTTAATAAAAGATAAGATGTAGCCAGAAGGTTTAAGCTGTTGTGTGTGGAATGGGCTCCACAATAACACACTGACTTGTGACATCAGGCCATGATCCAGGCCACCTATTTTTCTTGATCATTTTCACAATAAAAAAAAAAAAAAAAGATAAGAATGGAATATAAACTACATGACTCAGGGGAGAAAAAAAAAACAACTTTGTCTAGAAAACATTACCAATAATCCTAAGCAAAAACAAACAGATTCCCTTAGTAGTTTAAAAGACTTAGATCAAAACCTTGATATTATATTATATTATGCTCATTAGTAAGTATTTAAGCTGCCACGCACTGCCAGGCACAGGAGTCTCCAGAATGACTAATACACACTTTTGTACCCTTCGAAATCTGTCTAGTAAGGATGAGAACATGCTAACCCAACTGTGATGCAGGCACAGCCTGTGTCATGTGACCTAGTGGGGAGGGGAACGTGCTAATCCAACTGTGATGCAGGCACAGCCTGTGTCATCACGTGTCCTGGTGGGGAGGGGAACACGCTAACCCAACCATGATGCAGGCACAGCCTGTGTCATCACGTGTCCTGGTGGGGAGGGGAACACGCTAACCCAACCATGATGCAGGCACAGCCTGTGTCATCACATGTCCTGGTGGGGAGGGGAACACGCTAACCCAACCGTGATGCTGGCTCAGCCTGTGTCATCACGTGTCCTGGTGGGGAGGGGAACACGCTAACCCAACCGTAATGCAGGCACAGCCTGTGTCATCACGTGTCCTGGTGATGTGGGCACACACTGCCTGTGTCATCATGCAGGGAGAATGAGGAGAAGGGGTAGATTGTTGAAAGCCTCAGATAAATTCATGCTAACCAGTGTCACTGGGGCCATCACACATTTGGCTCTAGCACCCTCCTTGCCGACAATGCCCCTGAAGCTGGGACACTCAGGGCCACTGTTTCTTCCACATGCTGGCCACAAAGCTGCTCGCTAATGCCCAAAGCCTGCCACCCTGTTTACACTCCTGTACATCACGGGCTCCCCCACTCTCAAATGCCTGCTGGTCTTTACCTTCTCTTTCCTAGAAGAGGCTGAGGTTCCACCAACTTAAATGTTAATATCTTGCCTATAACTTCTTCTGCTTTTTACACATCTTTTCTTAGAGAACTCATCTTGGCAGAGTGAAGGGCCTATACCACAACAATTTGCTGTAATGGAAATGTGCATAGTGAAATCTATACTTATAGGCACTTGTCAATCTGTGTAGTAGTACAAAACACGAAAATGACCAGACAAGCTGAGACTACGCAAAGCAATCTTAGTAATCAAAGGAAAAAATTACAATTGTTCTGTCACCTTTAAGATTTTTTTTCAGCACATTAAAAACTCTATTACTGTCACTTATAAATGTATAGGGAAATGAAAAAAATAGCAAAAGACTACACTGTCACTCGAAACATCGGAAATGTTGAGAATTAAAGGGAATTATTTCTCTGTAAAAAGCTTATTAAGAACAGTCTTCAAGGGTGGCACCTATGGCTCAAAGGAGTAGGGCGCTGGCCCCATATGCTCAAGCCCAGCCCCCGCCAAAAACTGCAAAAAAAAAAAAATAGAATAGTTTTCAAAGGGCTTGCTGCCTTCTTGTCACATAACTTACAAGACAAAAGAAGCATCTTTTCTATGCTTTGGTGAAAGGCATACTTTATTACTGAGATAAAATTCATATAACATTAACCATTTTAAAGTGAACAATTCAGAGGCATTTAGTACATCTGTGCAACCACCACCTCTATCTAATTCCAAAGATTTTTATCGCCCCAAAAGCAATCCCTGTACCCATGAAGAGTAAGTCCTCATTCCCCTACCCTACCCCAGTTCCTGGCAACCACCGATACGTGAGCTTTCTCTGTGGATTTACGTATCCTGGAGATTTCATATAAATGGACTCTTACATAAGCTTCTGCGTCTCGTGTCTTCTGCCCAGCACAGGGTCATCTACGCTGTAGCAGGCGTTCTTATTTTGTTCCTTTTGGGGACTAGTTTTCCATTAGTATGGGTATACCATCATATATCTTTCTAATCTATTCATCCGTTTGTTTATCTGTTCATCTCTGCCCAAGTGCTGTCAGACCTTTGCGTTATTTCCACCTTTCAGCGACTGTGAGTAGCTGCTATGAGCGTAAATTTGGAAAAGCATACAATTTACCCTTTACATTTTCTATTCTGGAAATAGCTCCCAGAGTTCCTTTAATGTAAGGTTGTGTTCTTGTTCCGATGTCCCTTCGTCTAGGATATCTTTATTCTTTTCTTCAAAACCACCTTGTTTACATAAAGCTTCAGTACGGTCCCTGGGTCGCACACGTCTCTGCAAGGGAAGTACCGTCAACATTCCCACAGTCAGCTGTTCCTTCTCTAACTCCTTGTAGGTTTTGGTTTCACTTCCAGCATTATCACTTTCAGCTTCCTTGTTGAATTTTTCTTTCTGCTGGCCAATTTCCTCCCAGTCTGATGTGTGTATACGATGTTTCACTGGTTTATCTCTGGCAGACAAGAAGGCCACATGACTGCACCCTTCGCTGTCTGCGTCAACTCAGGAATATGTGCAGTGATCGACCATCAGCGGACTTTGAAAAGAAGTCCTGTAAATGTGTCACAGATCCTAACGTGTGTGTGTTTTTACTCATGTAGTGATTTGTGGACTGAAACCGCAGCATCAAGTTTGGGGACTTCACACAATTACTCAATTCAGTTAACACAATGGGGTAACTGAAATTTGAATCATACTGCTGGGGTACTGGGATTAAATCATGGCAACTGAAATTCACAGCTAACTGTAGAAAGTGAAGCCCGTCTATGCACGTGGAGCTGGAGTAATAAAAATGGGTGTACACCTGTATACACAAAATACACAAGTCAGTGCCATCAATGCTACATAGAGCAATACAGGAGGGGCGGTCTCCTGCCCACTGCATTCAGTTCATTTGGGAAGCATCGTCACTCAAGTACTCAAGTCTGTACATAAAACTGGGCCACTGCCAAAATAAGCCAGCACAGCCCTAGCTCAAGAAGAAGAATCGCCAACCGTTCTCATTCACTGTGACGTTAGAAACCAGACTTCATCCATTATTGCTTCTCACATGATGGGAATATGTTCAGGTGATGGAGGGGAAGAAAAGACACTAAATACCCAAACATATTCCAAAATGAATTACCAGAGCTTAAAAAAAAAGTCTAGGAAAACAAAAACAGAAAAAGATAAAATTAGGGTAGAAATTAAGTCACCATAGAAAAACCAATCAACCAGCCAGGCACAGTGACTCAGGACTGTAATCCTAGCACTCTGGGAGGCTGAGGCCAGGGGATGGCTTGAACTCATGAGGTCAAGACCAGCCTGAGCAAAAGTGAGACCCCACCTCTACTAAAAATAGAAAAAGGATCATTTAAGCCCAGGAGTTTGAGGTTGCTGTGAGCTAGGCTGATGCTACGGCACTCTAACCTGGACAACAGAGTGAGACTCTATGTCAAAAAAAAAAGGAAGAAAGAAAGAGAGAGAAGAGAAGAGGGCCTAATCAACCAAGGAACATTGTACGATACATTAGTTCCTGCTAGTTTTAAAACTTCCTGGTAGCCAGATCAAGATTAGGATTTTTTTTTTTCCAAAGTGTTACCTCTGTTGCCCAGGCTAGAACACAGTGGCATCATCATAGCTCACAGCTACCTCAAACATCTGGCTCAAGTGATCCTCCTGCCTCAGTCTTCAGAGTATCTAGGACTATAGGCACATACCACCATGCCCAGCTAATTTATTTTTTTTGTAGGGAGAAACAGGGTCACTCTATGTTGCCCAGGCTGGTCTCAAACTTCTGGCTTCAAGCAATCCTGCTGTCTTGGCTAAAGTGCTAGGATTGCAAGGCAAGAGCCACCACACCTAGCCAACTTTAGGATCTTAATGAGTTGCTAACCATTTGCTTCCATACTAATTTAAAATCATGAATAATGCATCTGCTTTCCAAGAAGCACCCAACATGACAATTAAACAGAAAAATCATTCTCCATCCTGGCTTATTCCTTTCTCATGGTGTACAGTTGACAACTGCTATGAGGTAACAGACAAGAACAGAACCAACCATGCGAAGAGGCTTAAAAAGGCATCTGCCCTACAATAAGAACACGTAAAATAGGGACAGAATTTCCATCTGCAAATAGAGTTTTCCTTTTCATGATGTCATTCTGTGGTCTACTAAATGGAGGATATGCAAAACCGTAACTGCCACTGGAGGCTCACAGAACCAGTGCAAATGAGCAATAGTTGCTTGTTACTCAAATGACACTCCACCCTGACTAAACCGACACATACTTATTGGAAACCTCAGCCCTCATTACCCAAAACAAAGAATGGGCTCTTTCCATAACCAGGCACTCCAGATACCAAATGCAAATTAACCCCACAGAACAAAAACCGTATTCAGAAGGCACAGATTGCAAAAGCCTTGTTCTAAGTTCAGCCATTCACAGACCCTGAGGAGGGCATCACCCTCAGAGAAACACAGCTGGGCCGTGCTGAATATTCGAGAAGCAAAGCTCCTTTTAAGCCCAGAAACGTTCACTTCCACTTATCAAAGTCTTCCTGCTTAGTATTTCTCCTTCTCCTGGTTGGCTCCATCTCAAACCAAAATTGAAATTTCATCTAAAAGAATAAGATGTATATTTCCCGCTGATATTTTTTGAAGCCATCACTAAATTTCCTTCATTTAAATTTCTTTTTTGCCCCCTAAAAGGGGCTTCATAGTCTGACATCCATTTCCATTAACTCCTACACAAGCAAAGTAGGTGTTTTCTTTTCCTTCAAGTTTCACAGGGAGAGCAAGACCAAAAACAAAACAAACAAACAAACAACAAAAATATTTTTGTCATTAAGGCCTTTCCCACCTGCAGGGAGAAATGGCTTATGAAAGAGTCAAAATCTCTTGCACAGAAAGGCAACCTGGAATATTTTAGCCAAGCTGCAGCCCACCCTGTGTTCTCAATATGGGAAGGGTTCCCCAAAGAATATTTTAATTCTACTCATAACACTTGGGTTTAAGATAACAGGTTGACAAGAGAGGAGCATATAGAGGTCAGGAGATAGGAACTGCCCTCCAGGTCTGTTCAGGAAACAACAATTTATTACCTTGGGAAAATTCCTTAACCACCAATTATGAGACACAGGCAGGTGACAAATAACGTTCATCACCCTCACTGTTACTCTGGCCTCCAGAACTGGCTTCAGAAAACCAAAATTTAATATTATAAACCTCAACTTTCGAGGGCAATTTCAGAATCTGCCATGGTGTTAAGGGGCCTAATGACTGAGAGTCCTCTGTCACTCTACTGCAGAAAAATGCCCTTCCCAGCTTCAGGAAGGCACTCCAGCACCCACCTCCACTAACCCACAGCAGGAGGTGGGGCCTTGGCTCCTTCAATGAGCCTTGAAATCCATTTTTTATCTCTTCCTTTCTGATTCTATGATAATAATTTTCATTTTATTGGGCCTGAACTTTTCTTATAAGGTGTCTCCTATTATTTTGTAAAGCAGGAAGAATATAAATAAACCAACAGAAATGAAACCTTACCTATCTTTCTGGGGCTAGTTTTCCTTGAAGAGTTTTCCTGCATTGCATGTGTGCTACTAAAGGCATGGCCATTAAAGTAGTAACTGCCAGTCACTCACACACGGTTCCTAAATCTCAAAACCAAAGGGCCATCCTTACACCCCTTAGAGTCAGCTTCTGCAACTCTTTCAATAGACCAAATAAGCAATTAAACAGGCCTTCCGGTTACGATGTGGATTGCAACCCCTGATGTTGTACAATGCGGACGCTTTGTTTAGGGCACTGACTAAATTTCATTTTAACAAGTGACTGTCCTAAACCGGTCAGCAGATGACCTGAAGTATCACTATCCCAATCAAATAGAGAATAAACTAAAAGAAGAAAGCTTATGGCTGCCACACAATAGACATTCAACAGGTAGCCCACCTCTCCCAAGTCATCAGGTGAGAGGAAGAGGGGTCTGGACCTTTCCACGTGTGGATTATTGGGGTGGACGGACAGCTGGAGATGCTCAGCAAACTGGCAGATTGCTGTATATGAGGGGTAATTTAAAACCACAGACTCTGTTGTAGAGATTTTTCCCTGCTTGGCCGTGCTGGCAGGCAGGCCCATCCCTTATGGAGGACAGCATCTTGCAATTACTGGCAAAATCTAACTGACAAAAATTTATTCCTGAGCTGAGAGTGGCACCCAAAAGGAGTGCCACTCAAAACCATGGGGAGCTGGGCAACCAATGCAAAATTGAAGGGAAGGGATCCCGACCGGGAAACAGACATTTTGAACTATCCGAAACGGCAGACGCCTTCCCCCAGAACAACAGGAGTGATTAAATAAACCGGAGTATTCCTGGTGGGGAATGTCGGAGGGGGCTGGCAGTTCAGGCTGTATGGCGAACTGGCGGGTCCCGATTCATAGGGAAACTCTGAACCACAAAACTGAGAATAAGGAACCCGAGCGCTCCAGCCACGTGACCCTTCAGCAGCCATGGGACAGGCCAGCAGCCGAGCGAGCCGGCAGCAGCACCCTCCCCGGCACCTGATTGCAGTCACCAATCTGCAGGAGAATGTGGGAGCAGAGTGGAAAGATTTGTGAAGCGTGGACTCCTGCACTGAGTGGGGAGGTCGGATAGGAGTGCCATCTGGAACAGAGCAGCTGAGGTTACACAATAGTTAGGTGACAAACTTTTACAGAAACTCCAAAATAGCAATCACCAGGTAGGGTGCTTACCATGGTAACAGTATAAACTGTAAATCAGGTATAAGCCTGGGAACCACTCACAGCGCCACCTGGTGTCCAGAAAGTATATTGCATTATAAATATATTGCTATGAAAGTTGATCCCTACATTGTACATATAGATGTATATTTCCACATATGTACAAGAATAATATTTTTGTGGTTGGTGCCTTTTCTTTTCTTTTCTCATTTTTTTTGTTCTGTTTTTTCCTCAAAATTTTCTTGGAAAAGCTATTGTTAATTTATTATTATTTTTTTATAGATATATTTTTTATTTCTATTTTTTTCTATTTTTAATTTCTCCTTTCTTCTTTTTTAACTTTTTTATGAACACCACTTTTTTCTTTTTCTTCAATTATTTCACGATTATCACTATTTTTATTGTAGTTGCTTTTGTTGTTGTCATGGGTGTTATCTGTATGTCTATATGTCTCTATCTATTTGTGCATCTATGGGCTCGTATGTCTGGAAGCCTTTGTATCTGTTTATTTGCTCATTTTGTCTCAATGAGCTTGGTGTTACAACCTGCAATTCCGAGCTCCCAGCACTCCCCTCCATTCTCACTCTGAGGTCTGGAGGCCTGTCCCCCAGAAGTCCAGATTCTTGGGTGATTTCTCAAGAGGTGTAGACAGGACCTGGACTGCAGCTGGACAGTGCTGATTCTTCAGCACAGGAGTGAGGAGAGAACGGCTGGCTGAGAGGGAATCACGCCGCAGCAGCAGTGCCCAGAGGCGCAGAGCAGCAGCCACCTTTAGCAATAACAAGGCCCACCCCCAGATATCCAGAAGCCACTCCCCCTGTCTCCCTGGGCAACCACAGGAGGCCAGGCTCTTCTGAGATGGCAACCACTGCGGAACAGATCTGGGACTGAAACACAGGCCCCGTGAGTAAAGGGTTTGCCTGAGGCAGTACTGGCCTGGGTGGAACAAAGAGACTAGAAAACACATGCACAGAGCCGGGAAACTCCCAGGGCGGGGCTGACCCAGAGGACCACTTTACTGAGCCTAAGATGCACCCGGCCCTCAGGGGATCATCAGCCTATAGACAAAGGAGGACAGGAGGCTAGAGCTGATAGCTAACTGTGCTGTGAATACAAACCTGCAGGAGTAAAGAAAGGGCCTGACGCACAGGTTCTGGGAACTCAAATCAGCCCCTCTTCTGCAGAGGAATTTAGCAGGGACAGAAACAAACTCCCACAGGGTTGTTCTGTTCTGCCAGTAACATCGATCAAGGGAGGGGCTGGAACTGAGTGAACATCGCCCAGCCTCCATCAAGTGCCCGAGGTTGACAGGCCTCACCGCCCCTTGCTGGATATAGGCAGAGAGCAGCAGCCTGGCTGAGCAGATACAGACTTCCTTGTGATTTACGCAGGTGCAAACCTCTGGAATATCTGCTCACTGGAGATACAACTGACTGGGTCACAGCCCTGCAGGGCTAGCAGTGACTGGGTGTGACAGAGCTGCAAGGTGGGGAAGGAGGCATTAACCTTCCCAGACTAATCTATTTGCTGGGTGGGTCTCCGGACTTCACGGGGCACCGGAGCAAGTCATATTTGAGTTATCACCAGACCCCTGCATTCCAGTTACCAGAGATCTTTTAAACTCTCCCACCTGAGACAGGTGCTGACTGAGACAACTGATTCGGACCTTGTGAACTGAGCCAATCGCCTGAGGACTATTCAAGTGGTGCCCTGGGTGTGTGGTTGTAGGAAGGTTTGATTTTCCTTTTCTAATTGTTGCCTGTGGGGGCGGGGTAACTTAATTGTTGGTATTTCTCCACAGCTGATATTTCAACCCAGAATAACTGTTTCACTAGGGGTGAAAAGAGACCAGCTGAAAACTAGACAGAACCAGTTAGCCCCACCACATCTCAGGCTGTAGCACTGCATGGGTCCTCGACAAGGCTCCAGGGGAAAAAATCAAACGGTGTAAAGTAATCATGGGGTGCAATCAGCGGGAAAACTTTGGTAACATGAATAACCAGAATAGATCAACCCCCCACCAAGGAAAGATATGGCAGAGGTAGCTAAAGATCCCATTCATAAACAACTGGCTGAGATGTCAGAAATCGAATTCAGAATTTAGATTGCAAACAAGATTAACAGAATGGAGGAAAATTTGGAATGAGAAATCTGAAGAGCAATTCAAAAGTCAGAATTAGAAATTCGAGGAGAAATTCAAAAATTGTCTCAAGAATTTAATGAATTTAAAGACAAAATCACCAAAGATTTTGACGCACTGAAGCAAGAATTTGCAGCCCTCAAAGATCTGAAAAACACAGTAGAATCCCTCAGTAACAGAGTGGAGCAGATAGAAGAAAGGATTTCTGACATTGAAGACAAGGCGTTTGAACGCTCCCAAACTCTCAAAGAAGAAGAGAAATGGAGAGCAAAAATGGATCATTCTCTCAGAGAGCTCTGAGATAATTCGAGGAGGCTAAAATCCGCCTCATTGGAATCCCGGAAAGTGATGAAGTGGCCTCGCTAGGCACAGAGGCCCTTCTCCATGAAATTATGAAAGAAAATTTTCCAGATACATCAAGAGATTCTGAAATCCAGACAGCAGACAGTTTCAGAACCCCAGCACGACTCAATCCCAATAAGACATCCCCCAGGCATATCATAATTAACTTCACTAGTGTCAATATGAAGGAGAAACTTCTGAAAGCAGCTAGATGCAAGAAATCTATTACCTACAAAGGAAAGAATATTATAATGACTGCAGATCTCTCTACTGAAACCTTTTAAGCCAGAAGAGGGTGGTCATCGACTTTTAATCTCCTAAAGCAAAATAACTTTCAACCCCGGATTCTATATCCAGCTAAACTGAGTTTCATTTATGATGGAGAAATTAAATACTTTAATGACATTCATATGTTGACGAAATTTGCCATAACCAAACCAGCTCTCCAGGATATTCTCAGACCTATTCTCCATAATGACCACCCCAATCCTCTACCACAAAAATAAACTCACTCAGAAACTTCTGATTCAACTCCAACTTCCACAATGGCAAAAGGATTAAAATTGTCCACTGGACTTTTGAAAAACTTGATACCCAAAATTTTACCAGACCTATCAATATTCTCCATTAATGTGAACAGCTTAAACTATCCTCTACAGAGGCACAGGTTAGCTGACTGGATACAAAAACTCAGGCCAGATATTTGCTGCATACAAGAGTCGCATCTTACCTTAAAAGATAAATATAGACTCAGGGTGAAAGGATGGTCGTCCATATTTCAGGCAAATGGAAATCAGAAAAAAGCAGGTGTTGCAATTCTATTTGCTGACATAATATGCTTTAAACCAACAAAAGTAAAGAAAGATAAGAATGGTTACTACATATTTGTTAAGGGTAATACTCAATATGATGAGATTTCAATTATGAATATTTATGCACCCACCCAGAATGTGCCTCAATTTATAAGAGAAACTAACAGACGTGAGCAACTTGATTTCCTCCAGCTCCATAATAGTTGGAGATTTCAACACTCCTTTGACAGTGCTGAATAGATTCTCCAATAAGAAGCTGAGCAAAGAAATTTTAGATTTAAAACTAACCATCCAACATTTGGATTTAGCAGACATCTACAGAACATTTCATCCCAACAAAACTGAATACACATACTTCTCATCCGCCCACGGAACATACACCAAACTCGATCACATCTTAGGTCACAAGTCTAACCTCAGTAAACTTAAAGGAACAGAAATTATTCCTTGCATCCTCTCGGACCACAATGGAATAAAAGTTGAACTCAGTAACAAAAGAAATCTGCGCACTCATACAAAAACATGGAAGTTAAATAACCTTATGCTGAATGATAGCTTGATCAGAGATGAGATTAAGAAGAAAACTGCCAAATTTTGGGGAACAAAACAACAATGAAGACACGAATTACCAGAACCTCTGGGATACCGCAAAGGCAGTCCTAAGAGGGAAATTTATACCACTGCAAGCCTTTCTCAAGAGAACAGAAAGAGAGGAAGTTAAAAACTTAATGGGATATCTCAAGCAACTGGAAAAGGAAGAACATTCCAACCCCAAACCCAGTAGAAGAAAAGAAATAACCAAAATTAGAGCAGAATTAAATGAAATTGAAAACAAAAGAATTATACAACAGATCAATAAATCAAAAAGTTGGTTTTTTGAAAAGGTCAATAAAATAGATAAACCTTTGGCTAACATAACCAAGAAAAAAAGTAAAATCTCTAATTTCATCAATCAGAAACGACAAAGAAGAAATAACAACAGACTCCTCGGAAATTAAAAAAACTCTTAATGAATATTACAAGAAACTTTATTCTCAGAAATATGAAAATCTGAAGGAAATTGACCAATACTTGGAAGCACGTCACCTTCCAAGACTTAGCCAGAATCAAGTGGAAATGTTAAACAGGCCCATATCAAGTTCGGAAATAGCATCAACCATACAAAAACTCCCTAAAAAGAAAAGTCCCAGACCAGATGGCTTCACGTCAGAATTCTACCAAACCTTTAAAGAGGAATTAGTACCTATATTAGTCAACCTGTTCCAAAATGTAGAAAAAGAAGGAAGACTACCCAACACGTTCTATGAAGCAAACATCAGCCTGATCCCCAAACCAGGAAAAGACCCAACAAGTAAAGAAAATTATAGACCAATATCACTAATGAATATAGATGCAAAAATATTCAACAAGATCCTAACAAACAGAATCCAGCAACATATCAAACAAATTATACAACATGACCAAGTCAGTTTTATCCCAGGGTCTCAAGGCTGGTTTAATATATGTAAATGCATAAGTATAATTCAGCACATAAACAAATTAAAAAACAAAGACCATACGATTCTCTCAGTTGACCCAGAAAAAGCTTTTGATAATATCCAGCATCCCTTCATGATCAGAACAGTTAAGGAAATTGGTATAGAAGGGACATTTCTTAAACTGATAGAGTCCATCTACAGCAAACCCACAGCCAATATCGTATTGAATGGAGTTAAACTGAAATCATTTCCACTCAGATCAGGAACTAGACAAGGCTGCCCACTGTCTCCACTGCTCTTCAACATTGTGATGGAAGTTTTAGCCATCGCAATTAGGGAAGAAAAGGTGATCGAGGGTATCCATATAGGGTCAGAAGAGATCAAACTTTCACTCTTCGCAGATGATATGATTGTATATCTGGAAAACACCAGGGATTCTACTACGAAACTCTTAGACGTGATCAAGGAATACAGTAGGTTACAAAATCAACATTCATAAATCGGTAGCCTTTATATATACCAACAATAGTCAAGCTGAAAAAACAGTTAAGGACTCTATTCCATTCACAGTAGTGCCAAAGAAGATGAAATATTTGGAAGTTTATCTAACAAAAGACGTGAAAGATCTCTATAAAGAGTACTATGAAACTCTAAGAAAAGAAACAGCTGAAAATGTTAACAAATGGAAAAACATACCATGCTCATGGCTGGGAAGAATCAACATTGTAAAAATGTCCACACTACCCAAAGCAATATACAATTTTAATGCAATCCCTATTAAAGCCCCACTGTCATACTTTAAAGATCTTAAAAAAATAATACTTAGTTTTATATGGAATAAAAAAAAAACTCAAATAGCCAAGACATTACTCAGAAATAAAAACAAAGCAGGAAGAATCATGCTACCAGACCTCAGACTATGCTATAAATTGATAGTGATCAAAACAGCATGGTATTGGCACAAAAACAGAGAAGTAGATGTTTGGAACAGAAAAGAGAACCAAGAGATAATTCCAGCTACTTACCGTTATCTGATCTTTGACAAGCCAATTAAAAACATTCAGTGGGGAAAAGATTCCCTATTTAACAAATGGTGTTGGGTGAACTGGCTGGCAACCTGTAGAAGACTGAAAGTGGACCCACACCTTTCACCATTAACTAAGATAGACTCTCACTGGATTAAAGATTTAAACTTAAGACATGAAACTATAAAAATACTAGAAGAGAGTGCAGGGAAAAGCCTGGAAGAAATCAGTCTGGGCGAGTATTTTATGAGGAGGACCCCCTGGGCAATTGAAGCAGCTTCAAAAACACACTACTGGGACCTGATCAAACTAAAAAGCTTCTGCACAGCCAACGACACAGTAAGTAAAACAAGCAGACAGCCCTCAGAATGGGAGAAAATATTTGCAGGTTATGTCTCTGACAAAGGTTTAATAACCAGAATCCACAGAGAACTCAAATGTATAAGCAAGAGAAGAACAAGGGATCCCATCGCAGGCTGGGCAAGGGACTTGAAGAGAAACTTCTCTGAAGAAGACAGGTGCATGGCTTACAGACATATGAAAAAATGCTCATCATCTTTAATCATCAGAGAAATGCAAATCAAAACTACCTTGAGATACCATCTAACTCCAGTAAGATTAGCCCATATCACAAAATCCCAAGACCAGAGATGTTGGCGTGGATGTGGAGAAAAGGGAACACTTCTGCAGTGCTGGTGGGAATGCAAATTAATAAATTCCTTCTGGAAAGATGTTTGGAGAACACTTAGAGATCTAAAAATAGACCTGCCATTCAATCCTATAATTCCTCTACTAGGTATATACCCAGAAGACCAAAAATCACATTACAACAAAGATATTTGCACCAGAATGTTTATTGCAGCCCAATTCACAATTGCTAAGTCATGGAAAAAGCCCAAGTGCCCATCGATCCATGAATGGATTAATAAATTGTGGTATATGTACACCATGGAATATTATGCAGCCGTAAAGAAAGATGGAGACTTTACCTCATTCATGTTTACATGGATGGAGCTGGAACATATTCTTCTTAGTAAAATATCTCAAGAATGGAAGAAAAAGTATCCAATGTACTCAGCCCTACTATGAAATTAATTTTTGGCTTTCATATGAAAGCTATAACCCAGTTATAACCTAAGAATATGGGGAATGGGGAGAGAGAGGGGGGAGGATGGGCGGAGGGAGGGTGATAGGTGGGATTACACCTGCGGTGCATCTTACAAGGGTACATGTAAAACTTAGTCAATGTAGAATATAATTGTCTTAACACGATAACTAAGAAAATGCCAGGAAGGCTATATTAACCAGTGTGATGAAAATGTGTCAAATTGTTTATAAAACCAGTGTATGGTGCCCCATGATCGCATTAATGTACACAGCTATGATTTAATATTAATGAAAAAATAGACATTCAAGAAACGTCATTCCTGTGCATGAGATGCCAAGTCTGCTTATTTTTCCATTAAAATAGTTTAGTATTTATTACTAAGTAATGAACAAATGCTTTTGGCTAACTTATGCCAAATGCTTGTTATAAGCAAGATACTGTTCTAGGTGCTATGAGGAAAATAAACAAGAATAAGATAACACAGGTGCTGGCCTCCAGGAAGGCTGCTTTGGATGCCCGGGGGTATAGCAAACAAGTGGAATCTGGACTTTTAAAACAGGTACAGATATCCAAAGATAACTGTAATTTCAAATCTCTGCAAGTAAGTTTATTTGACTCCACCATTTCATGTGCCCCAATTTGTGGCTGGAAAAAAGACAGTCATCACAACTCTAATACTAGGTGGCACAGAGAATTTGTCATGGCAAGTTATATAATGATAGTTGAGAACATCTGCTTTATGATATGGTTTTGACCTTTATTGACAAACCGTATGAGATGGGTAGGGTGTCACTATCCTTCTTTAACACATCAGAAAACTGAGGCTCAGGGATCTAAGAAATTTGATGTTTTCATACCTGGCTGAAAACAGAGTGATGACTGTGATTCACACCTTCTGACCCTAGCATCCCTCTGTGTCTCCACAGGAATCTAAAATAAAGAAGATCAACTCCCTTTGGGAGGCTCTGGAAATGATTCAGGGAAGTGTTAGTTTGGGCCTAGGAGATGATGATGATGGTGATGATTGGCAGCTAACACCTGTACAGCTTGACAACACTACAAATTGGTGAAGTCACTGCTCCTACTGTACAGGCATGGAAACCAAGGCACAGAGAGGTCACACAGCTGGAAAGCAGCAGAGCTAGGACTGGAACCAAGGCAGCTGGCCTTAGGAGCCACGTTCCTAACCACTCAAGACAATGCCTCTGTCTCTGCGGCATTTCAGGATCAGAGCTGAGTATGGTAAGATGATGACCGAAACGCAAAGAGAGATGAGGAAGAGCCTCATTAGCCCTCAGAGGCCCAGGAGTTTGAACCTCACTGGGCAAAGATTCTGAAGGCAATGGCCAGTGGGATCCTTCCCACACCTGCAGGCTGGCGCAAAAGTGTCTGACCCCCATGACTGTCACTTGATGCTAGCCCTCTTGACAAATCTGGGACAGGGACCCCCTTTCAGTTCAGGTCCCAGCCTTCTCTGCTCAACCCCGATCTTAAGCAAATTCTCCTCTCCTCCCTTCCCATGGTTCTGCATCCTGCCAACTACCCGATTCCTCAGAAAATTATTCTGACAATTTGCTGGACAAAGCTAAGGGGGGAAAGCCACTTTCTCTAACACATCCAAAGTCGTCTTCTCCATCTCCCCCAGCACGCAGTTATACACCGGGTTAGTACCTGGAAAGACTCGCCTCTTCCGGCTCCATCTGTACACCCAATTCCAGTGGATGTCTATTCAGCAGTTAAGGACCTTGGGCTCAATGAACTTTCAACTTTAGCTAAGGCCTCACATACTCTTGGACTCACTCCAGGTAACACGCTAAGGAGTCCTGCTACTGTGCTACAAACGGCTGAGGATGCAACGCGGGGCTCTGACCTTTAGTTTGCCATGTCCTTTGCCAATTAAAAGTAAAACCCTTTGCTTAGTGCTGCATTAGTTCAACCAAGCACAAGTTTTAGCTTTTCTGTTTACCCGTCCTGGGAATGGAATGCTTCTCCCACTTGGAATGGCCCCTGCAGCCTGCCGGCCAACTGCAAACTGCAGCCTGGGCAAGGATTCAGAAGCGGACGCTTTCTTTGCTTCCTCCATGTTCTCAACAGCTCTTGGCACCGAGCTGGCACTCAAATATTATTCTGAACGGTAATTTACAATAGCTTCATTTCCTTCCCATCAGAATAAAAAGCCACAGAGCTAGAGGGCTGTGTCCTAAGTCTGAGGAACAAAACAGTCCTAATGTATTTGCTTTCTTTTTTTTTCTTAAGGAACAATTCCAAATGGTTTGCTTCTTGAGATGCCAAAGTTTGATTTGAAATTTTATGAAGCACTGACTTTAATGCTCTGAAGAACAGCACCTCAAATGGCTCATGCGAAATCTGTAAAAGTCCTGAAGTTCTTACTGCCACCTGTCCTTCCTCCACATGTCAGTTCGCCATAATAATGAAAGATGTTGCAAGGCTAAAAAGAAATCACACCCCATACGATGCATTCCGTGATTTATGGGCCTTCCTGACAGATCAATTGTAAAGGAAAAATCCATTATAGCAAGTGGAAGCATGGAACTGGTTTCTGAACTTACGTTCATTTTAAAGAAAACTCAAAATATAAAATCTAGAATCACACTAAAGCAGACCAGTTTTAGAGAGGATGACCACAGAATGACATTTTACCATCAAACCACTCTGAAAAGGTGATTCAATTACCCAAAATAATTCTCCCACATTTTCAGAATCATAGCTTTTGGCTATAGAGTATCAGGCACATATGAAAACAATATAAATGAAAAGTAAGAGCTGTACACTAACATGAGCCTCTGCCAAGGAGTTCATTAGAAAGTACGCTCATCCCAATAGAAGCCCCAAAATAAAAACATTTGGCATTCCCCAAACCCAAGGCCTAAAACTCTCGATCAGCGGTTCTCTACCTATGGGTCGCAACCCACAGGAACTGTATTAAAGGGCCGCGGCATTAGGAAGGTTGAGAACCACTGCTCTAGATGGTAAGTCAAAGCTTTCTGGCAGTATTTAAAGTATATAGGCACACCTGTCTTCTTAATGCTCAAAAATACTAGAAAATGTTCACGATAAGAAATAGAAAAAACTATGGTAATGATAACAGGGCACAGGCAGAGACGATGTTCACACTCACAAGATGTCAATAGATGACCCAGAGAAGTGGACACTGCCTCTCTCCCTGAGCCCTGCCCCTCTGTCCTTCAGGCCAGATGGAGCCCCAGAGGCCCTCCTCCGCATTCCAGGCCCACCCACCTACTCTCCTGAGCTCCCTCTACCTGGAATCGGCTGCCCCCCATCAGTTCGCCTTTCAAATTCCTTCCCACCCTCCCAGGCAGCAATAGCAGGAGGGGAGAGAGTAGTGTATCTGGAGGTAAGAGCAGGTAAGCAGGCACAGGGGAGGAGGTGAGAGGGCATTCCTTCCCCAAATGCTGCACCCCTTCAGCCTTAAATATTATCTATGTCCTCTGAACCTTCCCAAAACAAGCAGCTGGCACCCAGGCCCTTGGTAAGAACTGGCTGAATAAATGCGCCCCTCGGGTGCCACACGGAATAAAGTAATGAGCTCTTGAACAACATCGTAACTTGTAAAACATCAAGTAAAATGTTAAAGTCTAGGGGAATATACAATTAATGTGCACCTGAAATTACGGGGACACACCTAAATCTAACCTGCCAACACAGAGGTCAGAGAAGCACAAATGACCTAAATGAAATGACAGTGACATTTGTTTTTAAACTCATAAGCCATGAATAGGGAAACAGATGCCTTCTTTTTATTTTTTTTAAAGTGTTTTTTCTAGGCACTCAAGCAAGAGGTAGAAGCCTGTACAAAGCCATTCAGTCCCCTACTTGTTTCTTACCTCTAACTCAAGACGTGTCCGCCTTCCTCACTGGACCCCAGATGACAGTTTCCAAAGCCCTCAAGGTACAGCCACCCCAGCCAGACTGGGCTCCGGCAATGAGATGCCTGGCGTTGGCACTCCACGTGGCAAAATAGTGGTGGAGCGATCAATTCTGCAAGGGCGGAGTCCCCGGAGAAGGGGAAAGTTGGAGGGGCAGAAGTGTGATCAAGGGTGAGAGAAGCCCAGCAGAGGCAGGCACAGGGACGTGGCTATTCCAGGCAAAGGAAGTGGCCAGAGTCTTGTCAGCACAATACTGTAAGGTCAAATGGGTGCAGCTGTCCAGCAGGCCAAGATGGCCAGAAGTAAGGGTGCACAAGTCACCGCAGAAGAACTTTGCAAGCTAAGATGGCCCTGGAAATCGGGCCTTTATTCTACAGGAAGTGGAGAGTGACTCATCCCAACCTCTGCCACTGTGTGAGAACCGACCAGAGAAAGAGTCAGGCGTCGAGAAGCCTTGCCACAGTCCTTCCTCAGCCACCGTCACAGGGGCGACAACCACGCGCACCTGTCTAGCATTTCACAAGGCATGGAGCAATCTTTAAAAAATGGCTCCAATTTTATAATGGACACTATAATTTCTCCAGTTTTAACCTATTCTAAATCTTATATCTTACACTTCCAAAGGAAAAAAAATCAATTTCTTCAGTGTGCTGAACAAAGTGTTTATTATATTTAGAAAGCTGATGGAAGTTCTTCTCCTCCGGCGGAAATTGTGCAATGTCTGACCTCTGCACTCTATCATCGGACAACGTAAGAGCCTGTGCCAAAAAGGGCGAATGCCACCAACTGCATCACACTCGCTATGAGAACGTCTCTCCAAGTGCTTCTCACCACCAACAATGAGCATGTGCACAGGAGTGACCCCAGGGCGTCCAGCTTCGCCACCAGACCGGTGGTAGACTTTTTGCCCCACCTGTAGACAACTCTAATCTGCTCTTCCTACAATTTCAAGAAAAACTTGTCAAACTGTTTTGACAATCGGCTAGCCTAAGGGACAAAGATAATCGTTGAAATGTTATTACTGAGCAGATACAAGAGACTGGAAAGCTGAGTGAGAATGAAATGTTGAACACAACACCAAACATCTCCCTAAAATTCAAGATGCCTTGATAAATTAATACTTCTTGAAAAACTATGTGAAAAGCACCACGCTAAATGCCATAAAATTTTAAAATCGTTATATTCAGCAAAACCCAGGCTCCCCAGAGCTCGCAACCTATTAAAGAATCTACCATCATCACCACTTCATTGAAATGTCCTTTTGTATATATAAGTGACACTCATTTTATGACCCCTGGCCATTTACCTTAAAAAAAGAATCTCTCTATATACTGCTGAAACACCACTCAAAAGGGACTCTATTGATCTCTTCCCTCTGGTACCAGTTAGAGAAATTTCTGTTTTAAATACGTGAATCTTAAACTTCACATAAATTGAAATTTTGGCTGTCTGCACTACCATAGAATGCTACTGCTTTATGCATATTTTTGTTTTTTGAGACAGTTCGTTTTCTCACTCCTAGTTGAGTACTATGGCGTCATAGCTCACAGCAACCTCAGACTCCTAGGCTCAAGCGATTCTCTTGCCTCAGCCTCTCGAGTGGCTGGGATGACAGGTGCTTGCCACAATGCCTGGCTATTTTTCGAGGAGGGGTCTTGCTCTGGCTCAGGCTGGTCTTGAACTCCTGAGCTCAGACAATCCACTTGCCTCGGCCTCCCAGAGTGCTAGAATTACACGAGCCATGGTGCCTGGCCTTACTTTATGCCTTCAAATTAACTCATAGATCTTCTAGCTCGAGAATGTTCCCTTTTACTTGTCTTCTCCCGTCTGTAACAGCTGGTGCAGAGCTGTGCCAACTGCCTTGTGGAGCCAGCGCATGAGTGACAATTCCTACTCATCTCCACGTACTCTAAGCAGTTTAGCAACATTTGTCATAAAACTTTCTGTACCTCCCATATCAGAGTCTGATCGGGAATCCCATCTACTGCTCTTTACCTGCCTGCTAAACACCTGTGATCTCTGCCACATCCCTAGGATACCCCCGGCCCCACACATGCCTTGGCATATGGTGCCCCACCATCCCCATCCTCATTCCAAATTAAGAGCTGCTCAGCCGCCTTCCCTGTATTATATACACAGAGACCTAACTCTAATGTCCCATCATCCATCTTCTGTGTAAAATAGCTGAAAGAGCAAGATGTTCAGTTGGACCCCCTCCAGCTAGTGTAGAGATTAAGATAACTCAACATGAAAAGCGGATGCTGGTGGCGAGTCACAGGGCCTGCCCTGACTTCTGCCCTGTGCCATTTCATCTTTGACTCACTTCTGTGCTTACCAGGCTTAGAGCTAACACAAAGCTACAAGAAATATGTAGTATCTGGGATGACAGCATCATGAGTTGCAGAGATGACACTTAATGGATGAGTGAGACATCCCAAACTTGGAGCTGGAAAGCAAAAGCCTGGAGGGTAGTGGGGGAGCAACACACTCCCCGAGGGGTGAGGGGCTGGAATCTTCTAAAAGCCTGAAACCAGTCCACAGTAGCTTGTGACTGCCAAAGGAGCTGCTATGGTCTTGGGCAACTATGATGTGTATATTAACATTAGGACAAAATCTCCCGCCATCGTTGGTTAGCGGAACACGACAGAGCAGCAAAGAAAGCGGATTCTGGAGGACCCCCACTACTTAGATGAAAACCCTGGTTCCTCCTGGTAACTAGCTGCATGGATACCGGCCAGTTACGTAAGCTCTTCAAGACCCAAATGCCTCATTTGTAAGAAGAGGCCACCTACACTCTAGGCTGGAGTGAAGATGAAACAAGCATGTCCAAATAAATCCTGGAGCGACAGTGCCTGGCACGGAGGAAGCTCTCAGTACAAAGCAGGTATCAGCAGGTCACCATTCTGCAAGCAGCCACCGTGCACTGGGCACCAACCACATGCCAGGCCCCGCCAGCAAGAGGCACACAGTATCCCATTTCATTTCACCTTTGCTTTATTAATGACGAAATGAGAGTCCAAGAAGGTTCAATCATTTGCCCAAGGACAGGGAAATGCAAATCAACTCAAAATCTGAAAAACTCCAAAGCCTGAGCTCTGTCCACCTGCTGTACTGGAAGGCTCTGGAACCTCCCCTCATTTACCAAATTCTGGCCACCACCCTTTAAGAAAATAAAGACCTTCTGGTACCTAGTGAGGGAAGAGCGGGGCGTATGGGAAGTGGCAGCAGAGGGTGTGGAGATGCTGTCCTGGGCACGTGGGTTCAACCCAGCTCTTTTTCGGCATGTATGGTAAAAGATTGATCAGTGTGTCAAAATAAGGAAGAACTTTTCCATCCACATTACTATCACAAGGCTAAAATGAGGTGCTTTAGGACGTAGGGAGTTCCTGTCATCAGAGACAACCAAACCTCAGCCAGATGAGAATTTAGGAAGAGATGACCCACTCAGGGCCCAGGAGTGATGGCTCACGCCTGTAATCCCAGCACCTGGGAGGACGAGGCAAGTGGATCACCTGAGCTCAGGAGTCCAAGACCAGCCTGAGCAAGAGTGGGTCCTCTAGGTCTCTAAAAATAGCCAGGCATTGTGGCAGGCGCCCGCAGTCCCAGCTGCCAGGAAGGCTGAGGCAAGAGAATTGCTTTGAGCCCAAGAATTTGAGGTTGCTGTGAGCTATGATGCCAGGAGACAAAGTGAGACTCTCTTCTCAAAAAAAAAAAGATGACCTACTTGGATGCTGGACTCAAAGACCTTCAGACTCTCACCTAAGCTAGGAGTCTATTACTAGATGGTTTTGAAAGAGCATAACTTTATGAAAAAAAATCCTACTGAAAGAACAAGCCACAAAGTCTTAAGTCGAAAATGCAAACAAATAAATCACGAGTTTTATCTGGATAATATCAACAGGTGGGAAATTGTAATTCACAGGAGAAAACAGAAGAAATCTACAAAAACTCGGGTGTGCACCTGCCAAGACAACACAGAGGTCCTGCCACTGTGCTGTTTTAATAGATCCCCTAACCCAGTGACAAGCCCTTGTAGGGTTCCCACTTCCAATTCCATTATTAACCTACGCTTACAATAAAACCACCTACACAGTTTCAGCAAATCTTCCCAAGAGCAGTAAACAACCAGGTACAAACATCACCAAAAGGAGAAAGAATGAAAGGAGATGGCCAGAGTACACCCCAGGAACTGGGGCATGAACACACAGAAAGTTTCAGGGTCACCTCCAAAAGGCTAGCAATTCCTTGTTATGGGCTAAACTGTGTCACAGCCCCCCAAACTCACGTGCTGAAGTCCCAACCCCCAGGGCCTCAGGACCTAGGCCTAGGAGAGGGGGGTCTTTAAAGAGATAATCAGGTTAACATAAAGTCATTACAGGGGGCCCTAATCCTAGCTAACTGGTATCCTTAGGGGAGGAAATCTGGACTCGGACACCCATAGAACAATGACCATCTGGAAAGGCGAGGAAGAAGGCCTCAGAAGAAACTCAACATCCTGATCTTAGGCTTCTGGCCCCTGCCCCTGTGAGGACGTAATGCCTGTTGGTTAGACCACCAGTCTGCAGTACTTAGCAAGGCAACCCGAGCTGGCTCATCATTTATTTATACTGATTTGGGGAGGATGGAGAAAGAACAGTTCTCTAAACATTTGTAAAATGAACACTGAATAATAAAACAATGTCCCCAGATACATTTATACAAAAATGCAATAATAGAGTTCATATGATTCTTTCAGTAGCATCTAGGGACACAAGCAGGGGGCATATGTATAACATTAAACTTCAACCCCGTAAGACCTAGTCTATGAGAAACTTTGCGTTAGAAGCCAAAAGGTAACACAAAATAGTGATCCCAATTTAACTGAAGAACAGACACTAGACGGACTGCTTATCTTTAAGATTCTCTGGTAAGTTTTACAACACAGTGGTATGCCACGATCAGTTATGAGGCCTATCACTAAATTTCATATAAATTCTTATCAAACCTCCACCGCAGCCCCAATTCTTGCCTTCTGGACTCACAGCCCTCATGTAGTCACCTCCCACGTTGAGTAATGCTGCCATGTAACCTATAGTCATGATACTGCAGAAATGACAGAGTGTGACTTCTGAGATTAGGTGACAAAAACCATTGCAGTTTTCACGTGGCCTCTTGAATCAGGAGTTCCAAGGGAAGCTAGCTGCCATGTAGAGAAGTTATTCAAGAAGCCCTACAGAAAGGTCCACCGGGCAGTGACTTCCTGCCAACAAGGCACTGACCTGCCAGACACATGAGTGAGGCCACTTAGAAGCAGGTGCTCCAGCCCCACTCAAGCCCTCTGATGACCACTCCCAGCAAACGTAATGACAGCAGTCCCATGAGAGAGAGACCCTGAGCCGCATTCACCCAGCTGGGCCACTCCAGGATCCCTGACTCACAGAACCTGTATGAGACAATAAATGTTCATTGTTTGAAGCCACTGAGCTTTGGAGCAATGTGACCTATAGCAACATAGCACCAAAACTGAAACGAGTTTCATAACTGGAATTGGAGTGCCACTAGTTTCATAACTGGAATTGGAGTGCCACTACAAACAAATGTACGAAAAACCTAAAATACGTGAGTGGCTTTGGAACCTCACCATGAGCAGAAGCTGGAAGGACTTGAAGAGTTGTTAGCAAAACCCTGATGAGCTCCGGCCATGCCTAGCAGAACACCACTGTCCTTTCAGGAGGCTGTGAGTGATGGTGTGAAGAGAGGAAAAGGCTTATTGTTTTTAAATGCTAAATTTTGAGGTTATTTGTTGCATAACATTAGGTAACTGAATATATTGATAATACAGTCTTCCCCCAAAATAGAGTAGATATTTAAGATTATTCCCCCAATTCCCTTGGATTCAAACAATGTTTTGATTAGAAAAGATTAAAGCTAAGTCAAGTAAGCCAATTTACTGCCCTGGTTATACTTAAAATTAAAAACAAATAGCTAAAAACCAGGGATTCAAAAATTTTCCCCTAACATTTTTAGAAGGTTAAAGTGTGTCTTCCTATATGAACAATACATTCAAAATAGTTTTTAAAAAATCAGAAGATAGGCTTGGCGCTCATAGCTCAGTGAGTAAGGTGCTGGCCACATACACCAAGGCTGGTGAGTTCAAGCCCACCCCAGGCCTGCTAAACGACAATGACAACTACAACCCAAAAAATAGCCAGGCGTTGTGGTGGGCACCTGTAGTCGCAGTTACTTAGGAGGGCTGAGGCAAGAGAATTGCTTAAGCCCAAGAGTTTGAGGTTGCTGTGAGCTATGATGCTACAGCACTCTACTGAAGGCGACACAGTGAGACTCTGTCTCCAAAACAAAAATCAGAAGACAGACTACAAAAATCAGAAGACAGACTACATACAGCACTACTCTGTAGCCCACCCATCCTAACCCCTCTCCCGCACACCCTGACCCCTCTCCCACCCATCCTGACCCCTCTCCCGCACACCTGCCATACCCACACAGAACCACGCCTGCTAGCTTCTTAAGAATTCTCCCAAAGTTTCTCTCCACAGATACAAGCAAACACGAAAATCTCAACATATTTCCCCCCTTCTGACACAACAGGTAGTATGCTTTACACACTGTCTACATCTTAGGAATCTTTAGCTGGCAAGCCATCCATTCAAGGCTCTACTCTCTGACAAAGATCTGGACAGCAGATATTCTACAGAGCTCAATTAAGTTACAGTGAAACGTTTCTAAAGATTAAAAATCAAAATAAAATATGTATGAAGTTCAACAACTCAAGCTTCAATATCTATAAGCACAATCTACACAAACCAAGGAGTACGTTCCCATGCTCTAACAGATATAAACAAGGTAAAACCCAAAATAATAATTAGTAGGAATCCCAATCATCCCTTGGCCAAAGAACCAGCTATAAAATAAATCTGTTAAAAACTGCAAATCTGACGTAATGCAAAAGATTAACAAATACACTTGTCTCCACCCAACCCCAAGGGCTAGCGTTCCTGAAAAGTCTCTTAAGAGAATTTGTGGTTAATTGGTATAAAGGAAAAGATTTCTCTTTTAACAGGGGAGGGGAAAAGATTTGGTTGTACAGATTCAGTTTGGAAGATGGTCAGGAAACCTGTTTAACTAAAAAAGCAACACACTAAATGCAATTATCAATGACACTTTATATATCTGAACAATGGGACCTATATTTTCATTCACCCTGATTTCACATTAATGTGTTTACAGATGTCAAAGTTCAAAACTGTGTCAGTCAGTAAATATTTATTGAGCCTTTCATATTGAGGCATGATGGCAAGTCTACATTTTTGTTAATAATAGGTATCATCTCCACTCTTTTTTTTTGTTGTTGTTGTTGCAGTTTTTGGCCATGGCCGGGTTTGAACCCACCACCTCCGGTATATGGGGCCGGCACCCTACTCCTTTGAGCCACAGGCGCTGCCCATCATCTCCACTCATGAATCTTAATCTATTAAGAACTTAGAATTTAAGTTCCTACTAAAAATGTATATACGTTCTGACTCAAGAGAAAATGATAGTAAGGGACATTTAAAAATAAAGACTTTGATGGGTAAAAACACCTCCCATAGACTTATTTCAAAATACGGGAATATTAGAAACAACGAATGAGGCTCAGCGCCTGCAGCTCAGCGGCCAGGGCGCAGGCCACATACACCCTGGGCTGGTGGGTTCAAACCCAGCCCGGGCCAGCTAAAAGAACAATGACAACTCCAACAACAACAACAACACAAAAAAAGCCAGGCATTGTGGCAGGCGCCTATAGTCCCAGCTACCCAGGAGGCTGAGGCAAGAGAATCGCTTAAGCCCAGGAGCTTGACATTGCTGTGAGCTGTGACGCCACAGTACTCTACCAAGGGCGACATAGCGAGACTGTCTCAAAAAGAAAAAAAAAAAGGAAAGAAAGAAAGAAACAACCAATGAGTCCAAAATATGCATCAGACAAATAATTAAGTGAACATTCACATAATGGAATGCTCTGCAGTCACGTGTGTTTACTAACACTTTCTTTGGAAAGGAAATGCTGATTTTATAAACTGAAAAGGTAGCAAGAAAAATACTCTACCTCAACACATAAAGGATGGTTCATCAGAAAACAACCAGAATATAAAAGATTTCAAGTTGCATCTTTAGTCCCGAGTCATAGTCTATACCATTCCTTTCTAAAACGCAAGAAATGCATTATTTCACTCTAAAATAGAATAAACAGCCCTGTCAAACACAATGAGAGATTATTAGATTAGGTAGTTGCTACCAGCTATAAGGACACTGTCACTGGAGGAAATAGATTTTATACTGTGCAAAACCCATTTGTTATGGAGAAATTGCCTGGGGAAAAAAAAAACAAAACCAGAGAGTTCAGCACTGAGTCAGCCAACCCTTAATTTTCTCTATAGTAATTAAAGTAAATGCTCTCAGCCAGAGCCAAGCAGCCAGCCTGTAGCATACGGGCTCAGAAAGAAGAGTGGGCAAACAAAATAAACCAAGGTTGTGGTCCCTTCAGAGTATCCCTCCAACCAAAAGGGATGACGGAGTTTATCTGTGTGTTTTGTTTTGACAGAGTTAATTCCAGCAACCAGATTTCCAGAAATGCTCAAACGTCCTTTTGTGCAAATAATAAACTCCCTCCTTAAAAAATGAGTTATATGCCAAAATTTCATTTGTAAACTAGGGGATTGAAACTTGCGATACGTGTGCCCAATTCACAATGTAGCTTGTTTTGTTTTGTTTTGTTTTGTTTTGCTAACCCCTGTAATCCTAGCACTCAGAGAGGCCAAGGCGGGAGGATCGCTTGAGGTCAAGAGTTTGAGATCCAGCTGAGCAAGAGCTTAGCTGAGCACTGTGGCAAGGGCCTGTAGTCCCTGCTGCTCAGGAGGCTGAGCCAGGAGATCAAGGTTGCTGTGAGGTAGGCTGACACCACTACACTCTATCTGAGGCAACAGAGTGAGACTCTTGTCTCAAAAACAAAAACAAAAAACAAACCTCTTTATGGAAAAGGGATACCTAGCAGAAATAACTCCACTTTACTGCCCACAATCAAACTCAACAAGCTTCATTCAGTTTATCAAATACAGTGAGAACCAAAACCTCAAAGGGTAGATTGTCAAAGCTAAAGCTTTTCCCAGAACTCTGAAACTTGAGTAAAATACTGCTCACTTTAAATAGCCGTGCCCAAGTCAGAGCCAGGTGTCTGGTGTCCCCACCAGGTGGGTTCCCCATCTAAAGGGCTGCCCCATGAGCACTGGACCCCACAGCCCCAAGGTCCACGTTCATAGTCCCCATTTGCCCTCTCCAAGCCACAGTCCCCTCAGTATTCCTACGCTCACACCCAACCGGGTCAAAAAGGAACAGAATAAAAACTTCCATGCCCCACCCCAAGGAAAGAGCACCTCCAATTCATCACACACACACTCCCCACCAACTCCCCTCCTGGAAGTGCACAGTGCCCCCAGCTCCACAGCCCTCCCAAAGGCCTTGGCCATGGAGGTGGCCCTTGGGTCAAAGCCCAGTGGCAGGGGGCTGCATCTCACTAAGGTCTGCCACTTGACTTGCTAGCTGTGACCTGGGGCAAACCATGAACCTCTATAAACCTCAGTTTCCCATTTATACAATGGAGACAATAGCAGTACCACCTTAGAGGTTGTTATGAAAATTAAAAGTGAATATTTCTTTTTTTTTTTTTTTAATTAAATTTTTTTTTTTTTTTTGTGGTTTTCGGCTAGGGCTGGGCTTGAACCTGCCACCTCCAGCATATGAGACTGGCGCCCTACCCCTTTGAGCCACAGGCGCCACCCAAAAGTGAATATTTCTTAAAACCCTGAAGACAGGGCCTCAAACGCAGTAAGTGCTCTGTGAGTGTTGCATAAAATAAATGAGGAAAGTGGACGCTCACTGCTATTACTACGCTCGCCGCTGCTGCCATTCTGGTGCTCTGAAACCTGTGTCTAGAAAGCTCAATCCCAAAAGTAGAGAATGCTACTGAGCTTCCCTTAGGATCGTCCAGGTACCAGGTTTCATTTCAGATATTAAGAAATCAAGGAAATTAAAATCAGAGACAATCAGCAGCTTGCCCAAGGGTATGTCATAATTAAGCCCCAGAGCTGAGCCTGGACTCACGTGGAGACTGAACAGCAGGCTGTGGTGTAACTAGCATGTTATTCACTCCTGAGCTGTGTGTGCCCACCTTACACATGCCCTGCAAGTGTGGGAGTCTCAGCAGATCGCCGTCCAGAGGTAACAAGTGCACAGGAAACTTTATCGACACTATCCCCATTCATAATATCATTTCACCTTCCAACAGCCACCACGGGTATTATTTTTCCCCAACGTTAGATGGGAAACGACTTAAGACAGTCCAGAAACAAAGCCCAGCCCAACCTGATCCCATCCAGCAGTCTGTCCCACCACTGTGTATCATCTCATCAGGTCCCTGAAATCAACCAAGCCAGGAACGGTCTGACCACTTTCACACCTTCATCTTCCTCCTCTCTGAAGGGCCTGTGCAAATCCTGTCACTTACTGGCTCCTGGGGACCATTTTTACCTCAAAAGGATCCACCCATTTTTTTAAACACTGTTTCTGTTCCATTTTGCTTTCTTAAAAACAGATATAGTATGGATTAGTCACAGTATTACTAGAAATACGTCTTTATCAAGAGATAGGAAAGCCATCCACGTCGGGTCAACTGAGACTTTGTGAAAAATAGTGCCATTCTCCAGGGACCCTGGGAACATCCTATGTGGAACAACTATGGAGACACACCTTCTGTGGTTTCCTGGCACCCTCCTCAGCACATCTCTGCCCACCTTCAGGACAGGACTTGGGACACGGCTCTCTGAAAACTTGTATTTTACAGTAATTACTACAATCCCAAAACACCATTTTCTATTTTTCACTATGATTTTTTTTTTTTTTTAAAGAGTGTCTTACTTTGCCTCTGGTACAGTGCCCTGGCGTCATAGCTCACAGCAACCTCAAACTCTCAGGCTCAAGTGATTCTCTTGCCTCAGCCTCCCAAGTAGCTGGGAATACAGGCACCTGTCACAACGCCTGGCTACTTTTAGAGATGAGGTCTCGTTCTTGCTCAAGCTGGTCTCCAACTTGTGAGCTCAGGTGATCCACCCACCTTAGCCTCCCAAAGTGCTGGGATTCCAGGCATGAGCCACCGCGCCTGGCCTTCACTATGACATTTTAAAATACATTAAAAGAAACTAAAAGCCACAGGCAATACCATTTTTTCTGGTGAATCTGCTCTAAGTTTGAGATTACTGACCTTCTAACAAACTTTCAAAAATCAGACAACTTGAAATTAGGCACTTTGTAGGGCATAAATCTTTATTTCGCAGAAACCAGGTAGGTACTGAGGAGATGATCACTAAAGGTCCAGATAAATCCTCTCTGTAGGGGGCTGTCTGGTGTATTCCAGGACAGGGCAGAGCGTCCCCTGGACCTAGTCACTAGATGCCAGTAGTGCCCCCGCACCTTGGTGTGACAGCCAGAATGTCTCCAAACATTGCCCAAAGCCTCCTGAGGCACAAAACTATCCCCAGTTGAGAACTACTGTTTTAAGCAAAAGATTCCAAGAAAGCCTAAAACAGAGCCCCATGGTCAGGTCAAGGGTAACAACCCTGCTTTGCATTTTAGGTAACGGTTAGCCATGAAGTAACCCAGAAGTGCTTCAGGGCTCTGGGGCAGAGGATTCCAAACTTGGCTCATCATGAGAACCACCTGTGAGCTTTCCCATGTACAGACTCCTGGGCCTGCCCCATTCTCTAACTCAGAAGCTCCCTGATGACATATGGAATTTAACCTTGGGAAAAATTCCTGGAAGAGACCCATAAGCAAATTTCTACATGTAGTTAATGACATGCACATTCAGGGTTAAGATCTATCGCATACTTCACAATGTATCCAAAAAAAGGTAGATGGATACAGAGGAATAGATCCATGCATCTGTGGATGAAAGAGGGAATAAATTACATGATAAAGCAAGAAGATGAAACGCTCCTTGTAGAGCCCGAGTGCCAGGTACACGGATGCTCACGGTACATTCTTTCAACTCTTCTACAGACCTGAAATTTTTCATAATAAAACACTGGTGGAAAACACTGCAGCACTTTTGAGCATCAGCAGGATGTGAAAACCACTGAAACAAGAGTCCCAGCTCCTCCCTGGGTTGAAAGACGCCAGCCTTATCTCACTGAGTTTTCATTTTACCCATTATGTGGTTACCCAGTGGTAACTCAAGAAATTCAAAAAAATGAATCCAAACCTCAAACTGGATTTTTTAAAAGTGTGCTGACCCTTCTCCCTCTACGTCCCTGTTGCCACTTGCTTTATAGCCTAATAGTCCATTAAAATAAATAAAAATTACTACCTAGCCTGATTTTATTTTAGTTTCTCTTGTTACTAGTCCCAAGCCTGAGGCAGAGTTCCTCATCAGCTATCGAGGTTTTTGATCCATTGCTGTATCCAATGTTACATAGAAAACTACCCTGTTACATACTAAGAACGAAGTTAAGAGTTTGTTTCTCATGTGCATTAGCCACCCACTCTGCCTCCCCACAGTAGTTTATACAACTCAAATTACTAACACCCTGCCACAGCCTGGCTTAGCCCCAAAATGTTAACACTTTCTAGCATGCATACTTGTGGGCTTCTCAAAACATCCTGAGCACAAAAGAATGGACAGGTCACATGTCCACTGAATCCTGGTTCAAGCCATCAAGGGAAACACTCTTAAGCTAGTTTACCAAGTGGCGTAAGCATTTCTCTCGATGTCAATAAGAGCTTGGGGCCAACACAATTATTACTTTGTACTGCTAAGCCAGAAAAAAATCAGTAACAAAATACATGCTCTCCACCATCACAGAAAAAAAATATTCTTAAAACTTCCATTTCAGGCTGGGCACAGTAGCTCATGCCTGTAATTCTAGCACTGAGAGGCCCACACGGGTGGACTGCTTGAGCTCACGAGTTCGAGACCAGCCTAAATAAAAGTGAGACCCCCGTCTGTACTAAAAATAGAAAAATTAAGGCAAGAGGATCACTTGAGCCCAAGCGTTGGCAGTTGCTGTGAGTTATGACACGACAGCTGGAGACTGTGTCTCAAAAAGACAAAACAAAAAACTTCTTCCATTTTGCTTTCCAGGACAAAGTCCCTGCTATTACGATGCTTTGGTCCTAAAACTCTATTATAAATATCTGTGCAAAGCATACTCCCTCCCAAGAGAATGGTGGATAAGATGAATCTATTAACAGAAGCACCTGAGATGTGTGTGGGTTTATTATTAGCATTTTGTCCTAACCAACTACCGTCCTTCCAAATCTATGGAGAAGTTTCTCTCACTCAACATACTCCTGAATTACCGATGCCTCTTGCGTATTTTCCATCCTATTCCTTCGAGCCTATCGTCTTCGACCGTATGAAAACCTTCACAGCCCACACTGGGCGCAGAAAGATGCACAGCTTACCTTCTCTTTCATTTCCCGGCCATTTGGGCTTCGTCACTTTGACTACGTAGCACTGTCTCTTCCTCTCGACTTAACCATTAGAGACTAGCACTGGTTATTCTTCAAAACAGACT
Organism: Nycticebus coucang; assembly: GCF_027406575.1. Classification (NCBI taxonomy): domain Eukaryota; kingdom Metazoa; phylum Chordata; class Mammalia; order Primates; family Lorisidae; genus Nycticebus; species Nycticebus coucang. The sequence continues at coordinate 54,149,773 of NC_069798.1, read as the reverse complement.
ATCCTTACTTTGGAATCATACACTCAACTTTAGAGTACCACACCATCTACTCCTGGATGCTATTTTTGGATACCCTCAAACTACTCAAGGTCATCTCTATGGATTTTTTCCTCGTTGTGTTATTTTAAAAAAAGAAAAAATTCTTAGCATAATTTTGGGAGGATTAAGAGGAAATAGTAAGGATGGGAGGAAATGTGTAATATGTCCACTGATGGAAATTTATGCTCACATATTAGATAAGAGGTTACCAGTGGCCTAGAGCTCACATGCCCTCTTCACTAATCTCCTAATCACAGGAGTGGGGAGTGGAGTTCCTAGTGTTGCTGCCTCAATCCAATGACAGGGAAGAAAATCCTGCCAGCTGCAACCAAGAGGACACTAAAAATCTAGGGTAGACTTAGGAATTCTACAGGATGTACAAATGCCCAACGTTTGCACAAGGAAGCCAGACATTCCAGCTCAATGCTTCATACAACATGCTGTATCCAGATACAACAACACTTACTTGTATCTGGATATGCTCTTATCTGTTATTTTTAAGCAACGGTTTCTTGAGGTTGAATTTATATACCATAAGGTTCACCCTTTAAAATTTTTAATATATTCCCAAAGCTGTCCATCTATGGCCATTAGCTAATCGCTGGAAATTTTCACCACCCCAAAAGAAACTCCTTACTCATGCCCATGATACCCTTTTCTTCCCTCCTACCAGCCTTTTTGTCTCTCAGTTTGCCTATTCTGGATATTTCAAATAAATGGGTGGGTTTCTGGGTCTGGCTTCTTCCATCTACCACATGTTCAAAGTCAATCCATGTTACACACATATAGCATTTACCTGAATTTGATTCTTAAAAGCTGAGTAACATTCCATTATATGAATATACCACGTCTTATTTTATCCATTCACGTCCTAGCACCCGTCAAAAAACTGACCATAAATGTAAGGATTAACATCTGAACTCTAAATTCTATTCCACTGATCCTTATGACTATCTACATACAGTTTTGATACCTATAGCTTTACAGTAAGTTTTAAAATTGAAAAGTGAGTTCTCCTGTTTTGTTCTTCTTTTTCAAGATTGTTTTGGCTATTCTGGGCCCTTTGAATTTCCATGGGAGTTTCAAAATCAGCTTGTCTATTTATGCAAAAATAAAAAAGCCAGCTGGGATTTTTTTTTTTTTTTTTAAGAGACGGAGTCTTACTTTGTCACCCTTGGTAGAGTGCTATAGCGTCACAGCTCACAGCAACCTCCAGCTCTTGGGCTTGGGCAATTCTCTTGCCTCAGCCTCCCAAGTAGCTGGGACTACAGGCACCCACCACAACGCCCAGCTATTTTTTGTTGCAGTTTGGCCGGGGCTGGGTTCAAACCCTCCACCCTCAGCATATGGGGCCAGCACCCTACTCACTGAGCCACAGGCACCTCCCCCCAGCTGGGATTTTATAGGTATTATACTCCATCCACAGATCAATTTGGGGAGTATTAGCCATCTTAACAATAGAAGTCTCTGAGTCCATGAACATAGGACACCCGTTTATTTAGGTCTTCATTTTCCTTTAACAGTGTTTTGTAGTTTGTAGACAAGGTGTACACAAAGTACAACTTCTGTTAAATTTATTCCCAAGTATTTTATTATTTTTGATACTATTGTACATAGACTTGTTAATTTCATGTCTGGATTTTTCCATCGTTTTCATATGTGTAAGGCTGCTCGTCTCATTCCTTAGGCTCAGGGTGTCTTGTGTATGAATACCTTAGATCGTTTTATCTTTAACTAAGAGATGGTTTTACTTCTTTTCCAATCTCAAAGGCTTAATTTTTGTCTTAATTGCTCTACCTAGAATCTCCAGTAAAATGTTGAATAAAAGTAGAGAGAATGACCATCCTTATCTCACTCCTGATCTTAGAGGAAAGCATCTGGGTTTTCACCAGTAAGTATGATGATGCTATCTGCAAGTTTTTTCATAGACGCTCTTTATCAAAATGTGAAAGTTTTCTTCTATTCCTAGTTATTTTCATCATAAAAATGTACTGAATTTTGTTAAATAATTTCTCTGCATCTACTGAGATGATCATGTACTTTTTGTATTTTTTCTATCAATATGGTTTATTACACTGAGTGGCTTCTGTATGCTAAAAAGAAAAAAAAAAGCTTTCATTCCTGCGATAAATGGTGTACAATCTTTTTTAGACATTGCCGGCTACAGTCTGCTAGTGTTAGAGATGTTTGCATCTATATTCATAAGTGAGCCGGGCTTAGTGGCTCATACCTGTAATCCTAGCACTTTGGGAGGCTGAGGCAGGCAGACAGCCTGAGCTCAAAGGTTCGAGGCCCAGCCTGAGCCAGAGCGAGACCCGGCCTCTAAAAATAGCTGGACATTGTGACAGGTGCCTGTAGTCCCAGCTACTTGGGAGGCTGAGACAAGAGAATCACTTAAACCCCAGAGTTTGAGGTTGCTGTGAGCTATGACACCACGATACTCTACCAAGGGTGACAAAGTGAGACTCTGTCTCAAAAATAAATAAAATAATAAATAAATAAATAAGTGACACTGGTCTGCTGTTTTCTTGTAATGTCTTTCTCTGGTTTTGGTATCAGGTTAGTACTGCCTTCACATCATGAATTTAGACGTACTGTCTCCCTATTTCATTTCAAAAAGTTTGTCATAATACTTGGTAGAATTTATCCAGTAAGCCCTTTGGGTCCACTGTTTTCTTTGTGGGATGTTTTCTAATTACTAATCCAATCTCTTCACTTGTTATTGACCTGTTCAGATTTCTAAATTCTTTTTTTTATTTATTTTTTTATTAAATCATAGCTGTGTACATTGATATGATCATGGGGCATCTTTCACTAGCTTCATAGACTGTTTGACACACTTTCATCACAGATTTCTAAATTCTTTAGCCAGGTATGGCAAGTTACATCTAGATGAATTTATTCGTTTCATATAGGTTCTCTAATGTGATAGCACACAACTGCGGATAGTATACTTCCTTTCTGCCCCTTTTTTTTCTTTCCTGTTCTTCTAGGCCTCCCAATTATGCATGTCTGATGATGTCACGTAGGTCTCGAAGGTCTCTTCATTTTCTTCAGACTGGACTATCTCAACTGAACTGTCTTCACAGTCACTGATGCTTCCACCAGGATGCATCCCTCTGGCTACTGAGTCCCTCTAGCGAATTCTTCATTTCGTTTACTATACTTTTCAACTATATAATTTTCTTCTTGGTTCTTTTTTTACACATATAACCTCTACCTCTTTACTCACCTTCTCCCTTTGGGGATACATCACTCCTTATTTTCACCTAATGCTTTAGACATCCTCTCCCAGTTAGTTCTTTAAACACATCTATCACAATTGATTTAAGTTTTGTGTCCTATGCCCTAAGCTTCCTCAAGGATAGTTTCCATTAACTAGATTTTTTTTTCCTATGTATGAGCCATATTGTTCTGTTTCTTTGGAAGTCTTCTAGTTTTCTGTCAAAAACCAGAAATTATAAATAAAATAATACGTTGATTCTGAAAATCAGATTCCTCCCTCCACCTCAGAGTTTGTTGTATTGCTCTTCATTCAGTAATTTCTCTAAACCAATTCCGTAAAGTCTGTACATTTTTTTTGTCATGTGTGACCACTGAAATTCCTACTCAGTTGAGTGGGTCACTAGTGATTAGACAGAGATTTCTTTAAAATGCCTTGAACTAAAAACCTTTCCAGGGCGGCGCCTGTGGCTCAGTGAGCAGGGCGCCGGCCCCATATACCGAGGGTGGCGGGTTCAAACCCAGCCCCGGCCAAACTGCAACAAAAAAAAATAGCCGGGCATTGCGGCGGGCGCCTGTGGTCCCAGCTACTCGGGAGGCTGAGGCAGGAGAATCGCCTAAGCCCAGGAGTTGGAGGTTGCTGTGAGCTGTGTGACGCCACGGCACTCTACCGAGGGCCATAAAGTGAAACTCTGTCTCTACAAAAAAAATAAATAAATAAATAAATAAAAAATAAAAACCTTTCCAGCCTTTCTCAAGGGTTTCTGGGTGTGTATGTGTGTGTGAGAGCTGGAGCACGCCTTCCACTCTCTGCCAGCTGGTTTTGACTCTACCTTTGTCTTCACTTCCTGCGTGCCTACACCTCAAGTTCAGCCACAGGTGAGGTCTAAGGGCCTTCTCAGGTCTTTCCTGGGCAAACACAGAGCCCTCTAGATTCCCAGGAATATGTTGCGAGCTTTTCAGACCCCTCAATAGATATTTCATTTTCCCCCTACTTTTTTATTTTTTTTATTTTTGTGATCAGCTACTTGTTGGCCTCAATAGCAGTATCATCTCAGGCAGCTATTATTAAACAATTACCACTGGTTGTTCTCAATAAATGTCCAGTGTGTAGAGCTGTTCACACAAAGTGAGCTGAGTTGGATCAAAGTAAAGACAAGTCCTCAGAAAGGACTGTTTGTTGTTGTTGTTGTTGTTTTGTTTGTTTTTTTGTTTTTTGCAGTTTTTGGCTGCGGCTGGGTTTGAACCCACCACCTTTGGTATATGGGGCTGGCACCCTAGTCCTTTGAGCCACAGGGACTGCCCCAGAAAGGCTTTTAATGAAGCAAGCTGCCAAGCAGATCAAGTAATGACTTTTCTGGTGGATGGTCCCTTTGGGGAGGCTCCAAGTTTTGTTCTTCCCCGTCCAGTAATTACCAGACTTCTGGTTTTTACATCTGGCATGGTGGCAAGCCTGTTGGCTATCAAGGTCACCAAGGAGGAAGGAAGAGGGGAAATGAGATTAGAGCAATATAAAATACTCAGGTTCACTATTCCTACTGAGAGTCCAATGTTTTCCTCAGATTGCTGTAAGTCTTTAATTGTCATAGTTCTGAAAAATTTGGTATGAATGGATTTTGCCAGTGTCCTTGTTACTTTTATAGAATACATTTTCGGATGGCCTCACTCCACTATCTAGAATTCCAAGGCCCTTCTCTGTGTTTCTGCATGACATTTTAGTGGGACAGTGACCATTATTTTAAACTCAGGATTACTGTCATTCAGCATTACACCATTAACACTTCCTATTCCTGTCTCAAGAGACCGCTTCTTTTTTCTTTCAACAACAGAAGCAGTTTGAGAAAAAAAAATCTAGAAAATTGGCCAGGTGTGGTGAGTCACACCTGTAATCCTAGCACCCCAGGAAGCTGAGAAAGTCGGATCACTTGAACTTAGTAGCTCGAGATCAGCCTAAGACCAAGATCCCATCTCTACTAAAAATAGAAAAAAATTGCTAGGCACGGTATGTCTATAGTACCTGGGAGGCTAAGACAAGAGAATCACTGCAGCTCAGGAGTTTGAGGTTGCAGTGAACTATGATGATGCCACTGCACTCTAGCCAGGGAGACATAATGAGATTTTGTCTCAAAAAAAAAAAAAAAAAGAATCTAGAAAACTTAACAATCATTGCCTTCTACCCAGCCAAATGTTCTTCCAGGGGAATCCCAAGGAATGCTTTGTAAAACTGAGCTAACAAAGGGAAAAAGGATTAGAATCTGAAGTACTTTTGGTCATAAGTTTCCCACATTACTAAATTTATACTGGCTTCAACACCTGAAAGATGGTTCCTGATGAGATGACCTCGATTTCAGTTCTAACACTGCTGATGCTCAGCTACTGGAAAAGTTGTGAAAATAAAGGTTTTAACCATCATGCTCATCACACTGTCACACCTGCTGGGGAAGGGCATGAGGAGCTGAAGCTAGTTGTACTTCTGATAAACTGTTCTAGAGAAGAGTGTGTAAGCAGGAGCATATCCTTTCAAAAGGGGAATAAAAGACTCAGAGGCCCTGCTTCCCCAGCCCCCCATGACAGAGTATTCCCACCCATTCAGGATCAAGGCTGGACCACCCCACCTCACTGACTTCCCTCCCTACTCTGCAGTGCAACTGCGAATCAACGGCTGACATCTAACAGCAGATAGTACGTTAGAGATGCTCAGTTTGTAATCTGAGTAGCCCAGAATCACACTTACTCTTTCTTCAGCTAGCTGGCTCACTTTGCAAGTAACCATCATTTCTCCATCTGCTGAGACTAAAAGCAAATCAGGTTTGAGACCAGGGACAGAGATGCTTCTGTTCTTTGTGTTTAAAAATTCTACAGCCCTGCTGCCAAACAGTGCAGTCCCATTTTGCCTTCAGGAAGTTCCAACCCCCTCCAGCCCAATTCCTCACCTTGACACAGACTGGCCTGCACACTCACACCCCACCAGCCGCTGCCAGCTGTCATCTGAGATCCCTGTGTTCCAAGGCCAGCTTCCGAGATCACCTCCCCTCCCATCCACACCACACTGCAATTCCTTTCTCTGGCTTTTGCTCTTTAAGAGCGCCACTGGAACACAAATTATACATTAGAAAATACAATGCATGCAGGCAGCTACGAAAGCATTAAAAGTGTGACAAAGTCTCCAGAAAGCCACTCCTTTTACCTCTAACCTCTCACTTGCATTTCTTAGCTGAGACCCAATCTCCTGGGATCGACAGGTGCACCAGGCGTGCTGGGTGTACCAGGTGACCCAGGTGTGCCCTTGCAGGCTCTCCCACCCCATCCCCAACTATGGCTTTAAGCAGAAAATGTCAAATTAGCTCATTCCCTGTTAACCCCATAGATAAGAACAGCAAAAGGATACCACAGAGCTGAGCAGTTGAACCAGGACTCGTTATCATTTCCCTTGATTTTCACCCTTCAAAGCTTGAAGTTACCATGGTATTAGACAGAATGAGATTCAAACATTTGTATGTTACTTGAATTTGGACTTTTACCCAGACCTGTTTTAAAACTAAGACTACAATCTGCTTAAGTGATCAAAACCATGAACCAGTAACTTAATTCTCCATATCCATTTGCTTCTGTGGCACGAAGTTTTAACTGAGCTTCTCATTCGTTCTCCCGTTGTTCTTTCTTGACAAAAACCAAAACTCACTTCAGTTCACTCTAAAGGAGTTCTGGGCTTAAAACGCTTAAATCAATAAGCATATTAAAAAATATTTAAAGATGATGAATTCTGAGTTACACCAGGGATTTTATGAGGGGATCGAAATTTACAAACTTCACTAAACTGAACCTGACTCCCCAACAAGTTGCAGCATTTGTTGAGAAAAATCTCAGCCAGCTATTTAATTTCCTAGTGCCTAAAAATCAATGTCAAAAGTAAAACCAGAACCACCTAACTTCCATGAAAATGGAAGCTTCAGAACAGAATTCACCCCCCAAAATGACATGGTTAACAGGAAACAGACAAGCAACCTAAGTGACCAGGGGGAGGGAGGAGGCTAAGAAAATGTGCATACCGGGTGTCGCCTATGGCTCAGTGGGTAGGGCACAGACCCCATATACCGAGGTTGGTGGGCTCAAACCTGGCCTTGGCCAAACTGCAACAAAAAAATAGCCGGTCCTTGTGGCAGGCACCTATAGTCCCAGCTACTAGGGAGGCTGAGGCATGAGAATCACCTAAGCCCAGGAGTTGGAGGTTGCTGTGAGCTGTGACACCACGGCTGTCTACCGCAGGCAATAAAGTGAGACTCTGTCTCAAAAAATAAAAGAAAATGTGCAAACATTTCTAAAATATAGAAATGCATCAGTAATTTCTGTTACTTTCTTTTAGAGCCAGATCTACCAAGTTTCTTTCCTGATACTCACTCCGTAAGATACAAATATTCAAGAGTGTGACTGATTCTTTTTGAATATTCTTTAAACACTAAGAATGTTGGCATGCCATTATAGCCATTAGGGACTCTAAACACTTATTTCAACAGTCAAGTCATCGTTCAATACCTTCCTAGACGTTTCTCTGCTGGAATAGTTGCCACTGAAGCCTGTATCCCATTACACCCAAGACTCTGGTGGGCCAGTGTGCTTTCCCAGGGTATAAATCTAACTTCTAGAAACAGCTTCAAAGCCAACCACAGTGACTCAGACGAGTGTTGAACCCAGTTAGGACCATTTTAACGAGGTGTTATCATAAGGTAATGAGACGAACATGGCTTGTAACCTGGCTAAGGTGGCAGTTTTGACAGAGAAAGGATGACCAAAAAATACACTGACCCCTGGTCACACCACTAAGAGTAAATGCGAGGCCTCCTAAGAAGACACCTGGAATGACAATGCTTACTTGGATGAGCAACACCCAACATCGCTTATAAAAAAAAAACAAATAGGTCATTCCATATTTTACTGTCATCCCTGGCTAAGAAAAGAAAAAGAAAAGAAATTTTTTAAAAGGCAAGAATATCAAAGCTAGACAGGAAACTAATGTACCAAGTGTGGCAGCCAAGGCACCAGCTGAGCCCTGAGCTGTGCACAAAGCTCCTAGCTCTACCTGGCCAGACTCTCCAGCACCAATAATTGATTCTCATCTGCCTTTAAAAAAAAAATACAACGAAATCAATTACTGCTTGAAAAATCAGCAAGGTCACCCAATGGTGACAATAGAATAAGGTTGCTACAAAATGGAAAGAGGAGACTAAATGAATTGAGATCATTTACCAGGGAGGTTTTCAGGACCAAACTGTCTTTAAAAGACAAGATCTCTGCAAGATCAAATAGCAACAAATGCATAAGATGTTTCAGAGCTAACCGACAATCTCAATGTGGATAAGTTACTGGGGGCAGGGGACAGTTATCCAGTCTGAGGAATCACTGTTGTGCAGTAGCAGAGCTGGCAAACACAACATATAAGTTGTCCAAAGAGGCTCCAGTACCCACAAAGATTCCCTCCCTGCTGGGTATGACTTCTCTAAGAGCAAAGACCACGCCTAGCCCAAGAAGCCTCAGGCAATGGTGTGTCCTACATTAAAATGACCATATTCTAGATCATCCATAGGACCGCCTTATGCAGTATTACCTTGGGATTTCTGAGGCTTTCATTGTCTTTTTTTTTTTTTTTTAGAGACAGAGTCTCACTCTGTTGCCCTTAGTAGAGTGCCATGGCCTCACAGCTCACGGCAACCTCCAGCTCTTGGGCTTAGGTGATTCTCTTGCTTCAGCCTCCCGAGTAGCTGGGACTACAGGCCCATTAATCTCAATCTTATTTTTTATGACTTCTTTTTATAAAATTACAGAAGCATTCTTTTGGGAAAATGCTTTTAATGTATAGATTTGCAAACTTTATGTGCATATTGACAAGCTAAGGGACTACAGACTGTCACAGGCCAACATCTTTTAAATTCTGATTTTTTTCTGATGTTAAAAATGATACATGGTAATTCTAGAAAATTTGATAATATAGAAATTTTATTTTTATTTTGAGACAGAGTCTCACTATGTTGCCCTTGGTAGAGGGCCATGGCGTCACAGCTCACAGCAACCTCAAACTCTTGGGCTTAAGCGATTCTCTTGCCCCAGCCTCCCAAGTAGCTGGGACTACAGATGCCTGCTACAATGCCCGGCTATTTTTTGTTGCAGTTTGGCCGGGGCGGGTTTGGAACCCGCCACCCTTGGTATATGGGGCCGGCGCCCTACTCACTGAGCCACAGGCACCGCCCACTTTCGTTGTCTTTATTCACAATCAAGATGGCAACAGTAATTCCACTGTGTCTCCAGTTAATATCATTTCAGGTCAATGATGTCTTCATGCTCCAGCACATAGTATAATAGAAGTCTGAATAAAGGAAATAAAGGAAAACAGACAGATTCACCAATATCTGGCACGTGATAGGTCAGGAAGGGAAGAAGTTGTCCCAGCAGCCTAGACTTCCTAAGCATAGATGACAGCTGTAGTTTTAACAAAGTAGCATCATCTACCACACTGAAATTAGGCTGCTGATTTAAACTGTATTTGAAAATTAGATTTGTAACATATTTCTATATTGGTTATGTGTCACAGTGACAGCTATGGTGATGTATCAGCCATAAGTGAGTTTAATTCTTCTATTTATGTTTGGATATAGGTTAATATTTGAAAATATTATATATAAGGTGCTGAGCACAGTGGCTCATGTCTGTAATCCTAGCACTCTGGGAGACCGAGCCAGATGGATTGCTTGAGCTCAGGAGTTCAAGAACAGCCTGAGCAAAAGCCAAGCCCCTGTCTCTAAAAACAGCCAGGTGTTATGGAAGGCACCTATTGTCCCAGCTACTCAGGAGGCTGAGGCAGGAAGATCACTTGAGCCCAGGAGTATGAGGTTGCTGTGAGCTATATGCCACAGCACTCTACCAAGGGCAACAAAGAAAGACTCTGTCTCAAAAAATAAAAATAAAATATATTTGTAGTATTTTCAAGTATTATTTTATTACAATAAAAGGCAACACCTGGCTCCTCATTGATGCCCTCTCTCTAAAGGTTAAGCTTATTCAAGCTTAAAAAGATACTGTACTACTATACCACGTTGCTTGCTGTCTTCCCACCACAGAAAACGAAACATATGACTAATTAATTGTTCTTCCCAAGGAAAGTAGTGTTAGGAAAAGTAGTGTTAGAAAAAAAAAGCAGCGTTAGAAAAAAAAAAAAAATTTCTCTACTCTTCAATGAGAAATTTTGCAGTGGGGTGGGGGGGCTGATAAGCACAATCAATCAAACAACAAAATAGATAAAACATTCGTTATTTTTATGTTTACCCTTCAATACTGGGCTAAGTTTAGAAGTATTCTTTTAATTTAGCAGCCCTGGGCACCACCTGTAGCCCAGTAGGTAGGGCGCAGGCCACATACACTGAGGCTGGAGGGTTTGAACCCGGCCCAGACCTGCTAAAAAAACAATAACTGCAACAACAATAAAAAAAAATAGCCGGGCATTGTGGCTGGTGCCTGTAGTCCCAGCTACTAGGGAGGCTGAGGCAAGAAAATTGCTTGAGTCCAAGAGTTGGAGGTTGCTGTCAGCTGTGATGCCACAGCACTCTACCAAGGGTGACACCTTGAGACTCTGTTCCAAAAAAAAAAAAAAAATTTATCAGCCCTTCAATTTGTCAAAAATTTCCATTGCTCCTTTCATGTTATACTTGTGAACCTAAACAAGGACTCTACTCAGAAGTAGCCAGACATGGGTCCACTGCTATAGAACCATCTGACGGGCCACTGGCTATGTTCAGAGAGCCAGACCTGAGCAAAATTTGAAGCTCTCATTTCCCCCCATCTTTATCTGATTTTGTATCAATCTGTGCCATACTAAAAACATAAACTCAGTCTTCATCTCTCCCAACAACAAACTCCAGGCCTTCTTTGCCTACCAAGTGCTACGACTGGACCATGTCCCCAAATGCCCTTTTGAGCAGGTTTCCTGGCAGACTAGAAGGGGCTGTGATAAGTGTCCCCCAGAGAATCACTGCCCCAGCTATGGAACCCTGGCATTTATCAGGACAACTGAGTCTACAGGTGAAGTACAGAAACTTCATGCTCACCAGGTCACTCACACGGGATCAGGCAAAAAAATTGAAAGAAGACTTTTCAATCACACCCACAAAGAGCAACTCTGTCAAACCTCCATCAAGCAGCCTCCTCCAGAGCACTGTTCAAAGACCACCTCCAAGGACATACGAAATTGTGAAAATAGCAACAAGGAGACACTATAAAGAGTTCGACTGGGAAAACTGTCCCTCAAGCTCTCACATCAAGGCAGGCTGCATCCAAAATCTCCCCCCAAACTGGACAATCACCGAAATACAAACCCCACACTCCCACTGGAGTTATCAAAAGTCCTCTAATCCTTATAGACTTAACTAAAACAAACCCATCTGAAAAGGGCTCCTTACCTCCAGCAAATCAAATATTTCTAATAGTCAACTAACTCTAAAACAGGACCACTTCTACGTGGTCCACCAAATTACCTTTTTCCTCGTATGCCTTCCCTCAGAGATAGTAATTGAGAAGGCTGCAATAGTTCACATCCACAGGGACTGAACAGGGTTTTAAATGACAATTTGTACATTTCTATCTTACCTTAATTATGAAAGGATTTTTGAAAGAAAAGATGGCAAACACGTCTGTATTTCCATCTGCAGGGGAAAGCCAGCACCTAAACGAGGATGTACATACTTCTTTGAACTACCTGCTGCAAGTCCTTCAGGACTGAAAAATTCGATCCTATGCGAAGCCGACTATAAATAGCCACCCTCCTTCCTGTCTCCTCCTGTCTGGAGCCACCACCACGGAAAAAGAACCTCACGATCCATGTGTCCTCCCTGCATCATGGAGACAAATGAGGCAGCAGGGTGAACAGAAAGGGCACATCTGGATTTCAACATACATAAGGATGACCCAGGCTCAAATTCCAGCTCTGACATTGTTTAACCCCATTGCTTTGGGCAGGGGACCCATCCCCTCTAAGCCTCAGTTTTCTCTTCTGAATGACAGGAAACGTAGTATTTATGATCTCATGTGACTGGTTCATGGGTTAAATCAGACAGCAATGACACTGTCATGCTGCAGGGCCTCTGGCATTTAGGGCCAGAGCACCGTCGAGGGGACTGTCCAGTGCAGTGCTGCCCAGCATCCCTGGTCCCCGCCTTCCAGATGCCAGTAACCCTCCCAAGCTGTGACAATCAAAACTGCCTTGCTAAATGTCCCCTATGGTAGATGTAAGGGGACAAAAAAAAAGCCCCCAACTGAGAAATTCTCTATTAGATGTGTAATAGATATAGATTTATTCCCCCCCACTCCCTCATGGTACTCTGAAGCAAAAACCCGGAAGGCTTGGCCGAGATGCCTCCTTTTTTACACTCAGGCAGTCACCAAATCCAATGGAAGCGCCTCCTGCCTTTATCCCCCAGCTCATTTCCTCATTTTCACTGTCACCACCACCAATTCTGCCTGGACAGCTCCGTGACCTCCAAGGGCTATCCAATGCAAATCCATTCTCCCCAGTGCCTCAGGGTGCACTTCAGGAAAGCCCAGATCTCAAATAATAAAGTCCCAAGTCCTGACAAGGTCCACAAAGCTGTTCACATTTGCCATGTCTCCCTGTGGCTTTCACAGTCTGGCAGCCCAGGCCTTGTCTGTGCTCCTCTCCCCGCCTACCTCCCAACCCTAAAGAAATCCCCCAACCCCTCAAAACACCACAGTGTGACTCATAGTGTCTGCAGCCAGTGCTTGTTCAAGTTCTAGGTCTGTAACCACGGGCCAAGTTATTTACCTGCTCTGTACCTCAGCTTCCTCACCTATAAAATGAAGGTCAAGTACCTACCTCGAAGGACTCTGTTAGTTTATTTTAGTTGACAACTGTATATATTTATCGTGTACAATGTATTTTGAAATATGTACACATTGTGGAAGAGTTAAACCAAGCTAATTAACTTATGCATTACCTTACATACTTATTTTCTCATGGTGAGAACATAAAATGTACTCTCCAAGGAACTTTCGGGAAGCCAATACAGTTACTGACTATGGTTACCAAGTTGTACAGTAGGTTAGTTTTTGTAGCAAGTTTATATCCACATCGAACTTGTGGACAATTTTGTGGATAGGAAGAAGTTGGGTTGACAGATCCCAAACTTCATAACATCCTTGTTGCTCCTTTTCCAGGTTTGTTGTGGTGGCTTAACACCTGGGCAATAAGGAAGAACATTATTAGCCAGGCAGCACTAATCCTGCAATCTGAAAAGCAATGATGGTTTCGAGCAGATGCTCTGACATTGGCAATGCCCTATTTAAAAGCGGGGGAGGGGCGCAGCAGCTCATGCTGTAATCCTAGCTAGCATTCTGGGAAGCCAAGACAGGTGGATCCCCTGAGCTCGGAGTTTGAGACTAGTCTGAGCAAGAGCAAGATTCCAGCTCTACTAAAAATAGAAAAATTAACCAGGCGTGGTGATGGCCACCTACAGTCCCAGCTACTTGAGAGGCTGAGGCAGGAAGATCTCTTGAGTCCAGGAGTTTGAGGTTGCTGTGAGCTAGGCGGAGGCCAGGGTACTCTACTCAATGAGACAGAGTAAGACTCTGTCTAAGAGAAAAAATAATAATCTGTGGAGGAAAAAAAATCGTGTAAAACAATCAAATTAAGTCTGTCTCTTCTTCTCCTGGGGTCTGGAGAATGGGGAGGTGTCTTCTCTTAGAATTTCGGGGAAGGAGACTAGTTAAGAGTTAAATTCTAAGTAATGGTATAGAGTAATCCATATTGCACAACAGAATTCAGAACGATCTCCAAAAAGACTTTTCGACGAACTGATCTCATGAGTTGGTCTTATCTGAGACCTTCACTTAGTGGAATAAACACTCCAGGGACCTGATAAGGTGTTTGGGTCTGGAGTCAGACTAAAGGGATGTGGCCCTTGCTCTGGGGACATGTCTAATCTACTTGAGACAGGCTCATAAACAAGCAATCACTCGTTGCTATCAGTGAAGCATTCACAGAAGTAACTACGCAGGACAGTGCTATCGAATCTGAGAGGTCAAGACGGATGAAACAGAGTGCCCAGCTCTGAACAGTGACCTCTGAGCTGAATTTTCAATAAAAATAAAATGTGCTAATAGCTACGATCCCAGATGCCCAGCCTTCCTGGGTCCCTGACTCCCACCCAGGCCTGATCCCCCAACTTTATGAGTACTCTGTGCTACCCAAAATTACCTTAATAAATTCCCTTTCTGTTTAAATTCATCAGAATCAGTCACTGTTTCTTGTGATCAAGAACCTGTCGTAAGTTTTGTATCAAAAAGAAGAGCTACTAAAACTGGCATGATGGGAATGGGAACCTTAGTGATGAGTATAGCACGTTTCCAGGTTAACAAGATGAAAAGAGTCCTGTGGATGAATGGTGGTGATGCTTGCAAACATGACAGTAAATTTTTTGTTATGTCTATTTTGCCACCATTTTAAAACAATTTTTAAAAAGCCAGGCATAGTGGCTCACACCTGTAATCCTAGCACTGAGAAGCTGAAGCAAGAGGATCACCTGAGACCAACCTAAGCAAGAGCAAGACCCTATCTCTACAAAAAATGGAAAAATTATCCAGGCTGGTGGCACATGCCTATAGTCTGAGCTACAGGGGAGGCTGAGGCAGGAGGATCTCTTGAGCCCAGGAGTCTGAGGTTGCATAAGAGCTATGATGATGCCACTACCCTCTAGCTTGGGCAATAGAGCCAGACCCTGTCTCAAAAATAAATAAATAAAAATTGCAACGTCTGGTAGAAGGAAGGGTAGAAGAGGGTGCTGTTTAAGTCCCACAGTCTGGGGAAGTTGGTCATTCATGTTATGTTGGACAGCGACCCACAGAACTGTATTAAAGGGCAGCGGCATTAGGAAGGTTGAGAACGACTGTGTTGGAACAAAAGGAAAGCAAGTCCAACTGCCATGTTGTACGTTAGACTCACCTGGAGCATCTCATCTGGACATAGCTGTGCTCCTCAGAAGCTGCCAGACGGGCTGACCAAGGCAAGCACTCCCAGCTCTTCCTGTCTAGCCAGTTGTCCCATTGTGAGTTTTCTTATTTTCCCCTTCTTCAAACAGAAGGTTATTGTAGTTATCTTGTTCTTTCTTCCCCACTGTAGGCTGGATGTTTTGAGGGATACAACCTATTAGTCATAAGTCACCAGATACAGTAAAAAAACAAAAAGGCCAGGCACGGTGGCACACACCTGTAATCCCAACACTCTGGGAGGCCAAAGCAGGAGGACTGCCTGAGTTCAGGAGTTCAAGACCAGCCTAAGCAAGAGTGAGACCCCATCTCTACTAAAAATAGAAAAACTAGCTGAGCATCCCAGCTACTCAGGAGGCTGAGACAAGATGATCACCTGAGCCCAAGAGTTTGAGGTTGTTATGAGCTATGACACCACAGCACTCTACCTAGGGAGACAGAGCAAAACTGTGTCTCAAAAAATTAAAATAAAATAAAATAAAAACAAAAAAAAAAACCTCCTTTCAGAAGTAAAAGAAGATCCTTGCAATACTTAGATGAACATTTGGGTTGCCTCCCTAGGGAAAGAGGGCATATGCATTTAATGAATGCAAGGACATTCCTGAAGGTGGATGAATTATCCCAGGGTCAATCATGTAAAACTTCACCCCAGGTCAAGGGATAAGGCAATAAAGGTCACTCCACCCTGCTCCTTGCATGGCTGGTTGAGGGATAAGCAGCTTCAAGCCTCTGACGGCCACAGGGACACAGGAGAGATTACCTGGGTGATTCCAGGAATAAGATTTCCTTAATCTTAAGAGAAAGCTAAGGAGGACAATCTTTCTTTTTCAAGTACATTAGTTTAAAAAAAAAAAAAAAAAAAGGCCAGATGCAGTGGCTCACGCCTGTAATCCTAGCACTCTGAGAGGCCGAGATGGGTTGATTAGGGCCTGAGCTAACGGGTTGGAGACCAGCCTGAACAATAGCAAGATCTTGTCTCTAAAAATAGCGGGACATTGTGGTGGGCACCTGTAGTCCCAGCTACTCAGAAGGCTGAAGCAAGAGAATCGCTTGAGCCCAAGAGTTTGCTGCTCTGAGCTATGACGCCAGGGGACTCTAGTGACAAAGTGACACTGTCTCAAAAAAATTAAAAAAGCACAGCTCTGACTGACAATAGTAGCAGCCCTAGGAATCGTAAGGCTCCTCAGAAGAGCCAGAACGTAGATGGTAAAGCAGAAAAAAAGAACAAACCTGATTCTGGATGACATTCCTGAGCTGGCCCATCTCCTCACTGCCTGAGAGGATGCTTTCCTAATTGACACAGCAAAACTGAACAAGCCAGATAAGGTTACCGTCCCCCCATGACAATTATCAATAATCTATCCTAGCACCACCATAAAACACAAATTTAGATTGGCCAACTCAAGCTCCACAACTTTACTGTCAGCTATAATTTTTTAGGAGGGAAAGGAATAGAAAGGAATATGAGGGTGTAAGGAACCCACCAAGTCACTGAACACATCAACTGTAACACTCATCCTATTTCAGACATATTACAAGGCTGAGGCACGGGGCAAACACAAGTACAGCTATACACACCTATCATTTTGACATCTAAAATTATTTAATACAGAAACTGGGTAATTATAACATCTCTAACTCAAAACCCAAGAAAACGAAAATAAAGATGTGAATTTTACACAGACCACAACTTTCACGGTACACACACAAAAAAACACTTCAGAGGATGCAAAACACTACTAAAAATGTAAATTACTTTTATGCACAGGATGGAAAGACAAATTTAAAGTATTCATAGTGGAGAAAAGTAATATATCTATTTTGTAAGCTGCAAGCGAAAAAAAGAAATCCAATTTACCAATCACTTTTTCTAAAAAAATACTCAATTGTTGCTCTACCCCTCCACCTCCCAACTCGGTAATGAGCTCCTAATATGACAGGGCAATGACCTTGGTATCCTTAGACAGAAAGCACAAGGTGAACCCTTGACAAACACATGTGCAACTGAACAAACGCTGTACCAGTTGTTTGTATTTAACTTCTACCCAAAGCTTGAAACACTTTGCATTTGGAGGGTTTCCTTCTACCTCACTTGTTAACTTTTATATTAAGAAAAAAAAAGCGCTGGCAGTGCCCATAGCTCAGTGGGTAGGGCGCCGGCCACATACCCAAAGCTGGCAGGTTCGAACTCAGCCTGGGCCAGCAATGACAACTGCAACCAAAAAACAGCTGGGCGTTGTGGCAGGCGCCTGTAGTCCCAGCTGCTTGGGAGGCTAAGGCAAGAGAATTGCTTGAGCCCAAGACTCTGAAGTTGCTGTGAGCTGTGACTCCACAGCACTCTACCCAGGGTGACAGCTTGAGACTCTGTCTCAAAAAAAGAAAAAAATGTTTATTGTAGGAATATAGAAATGCAAGTAAGCAAAAAAAAGACAATAAAAAATTACCTGTAATCCCTTTGTTCAAAAATAACCATCATTAACACGCTGGGATATATATATTTCTAGTCATTTTTCCTATGCGTAAACACTTTTAGCTACAACAGAATTCTACTGTACCCACAGTTCTGTAACCTACTTTTTCTACTTGTTATATTACCAACATCTCCACTCTATTAAATATTCTTCAATACCTACCCACCCCACCCATCATTCCCATGGCAACATCTATCACTCTTCTGTTATTTCTCAAAGCAAAGAAGCAGCTCTCACTCCCAACTTCAAGTGCTCCCTTTCACTAATAGTATTCACTGAAAATTAAAGTATCGATTCCAAAGGCAGCCTGCACATACCAATTTCGCAGGAATCAGCATAAACATACTCTGGAACTCACAATCAACGTGGAGAGTTTTGCACCCTCTAGATGTAGCTCCATCCCAGAGCCACATTCATTCATCCTCTGGCGCTGGGGAGGGGGAAATACAGACAACAGGAAGCTTAAAAAACCAACTTGCTGACTGTAATTACGATTTATCTGATTGTCAGGCACAATGTGTTAAGCACAAAAGGAACAAGAGAGGGAAGAATAAAAGGATAGGAAATGATTTTCAGTTTTGCTTCTTCTTAAAACCTCAGACTCCTTCCTCTGCCCAAACCAAGCTGGGCACCCTGCAGTCAGCACAGTGGCGGAGCTTGTGATTCTGTGGGACACACTTTTCTTCTATCTTTAAATACAGTAGAAACCCCGTAAGTTTACCACCCAAGGGACTGTAATAAACTGGTCAACATACACAAGTGGTCAGCATAAGAACTAGGGCTGCTGTACTGACATGTACATATGGTGCGTGTCCAGTCTGTGAAAATTAGGTCAACTTAAGGAGGTGGTCAGGTAGGGAGGTGGTCAGGTAGGGAGGCGGTCAGCTATGGAGGTTCTGCTGTAGTTAATATTGAGTGCTCACTACAAGAAGAAATGAGATTGGGCTTGCTTGCATTGTCTTAAAAACCAGACCAAAGTGACTTCCAGCATTTAAAATTTCATACGCAAATAAAACTAATCAATACAAACATCCACTATTAAACATTAAAAAAGAACAGGGTGGCGCCTGTGGCTCAAAGGAGTAGGGCACCAGCCCCATATGCCAAAGGTGGTGGGTTCAAGCCCAGCCCCGGCCAAAAACTGCAAAATAAAACAAAACAAAACAAAAAAAGAACAAAAGGGTCTTCATCTCCTGCATGATCTCTAACCGAAAGCCTGCCATCATGACTCCTCACATTGGTGACATCTAACACCCACTTGCCAAAACGCTGACATAAACTTAAAATCACAGGCTGGGCACAGCGGCCCACGCTACAGCTCCACAGCACAGTTTAAAAGACATATTATAAAGTGTGATCCAGAATTTTACCCAAGGAGACAGAGAAAGCCAGACCTGGAGTTGAGCTAGAAATGGAAACATGAGAACTGTTAAGACAGGCAGGACCAAGAGTTGGAGAGGCAACTCAGGCCGGGACTGCACCACCAGGTCCCCTCCAGACAGGGACACGGCCTCCACCTGGTGCACAGAAGGTGGAAACCTGCCAGGGCCACTTGAGCACTCCGTCAACATCTACTTCAGCACGCCTGGGAAACCACAGCCCGCTGGAGCCCTGGCCAAGTGACAGGTGATGGGGTGTCCTCCAAACCAGCAACAGAACAGTTCCCTCAGCTTGTTCTTCTTTATGGGACCAACACCCCTACAGGTTTTTCAAGTTACACTTCCATTGGATGGATTTCACATTACAGCTTTTCAAATTTTTAATAAACTCACTTTAGAAGGGCCTTTTTTTCTTGGTAAGTAGGAAGTATAAAAAGAATACAAAATCTCCAAGTGGACGGGTGCCTGCCAAGAAGTCACCAAACACTGGACGTGATGACAGCAAGGGAATCTGAGAGCCTGGCCATGGAACCTGGTGACTTGTAAATCAATATAGGACTCTGGCATCAGGGACAAAAAGGCAATTGAAGTGTCAAATTTTAGCTAGTTACCCCAGATACACTTATGTAATATGACTTTTCTCACCTAAAGGCATTACAATAATAGCATTCGGACCACTTGGGTTCAGAATGAAACACTACAACCATAATGAGATCCTATATGTTCACGATTAAGTTGCCTGGATCTTTACACCATCAAGCTCTCTGTTAGAACCTGAGCCATAGTCTCACATCAGGAATCAAGAACATCATTTGGCCAGGTGCCGTGGCTCATGTCTATCATCTTAACACTTGGGGAGGCCAAGGCGGGAGGATCACGGAGGCCACAAGTTCTAGACCAGCCGAGGCAATGCTGCAAGATCCTGCTGCTAAAAAATAAAAAATCAGATGCAGTAGAGAATGCATACCTGTAGGCCCCAATACTTGAGAAAATGAGGCAGGAAGATGGCTCCAGCCCAGGAGTTCAAGGCTGCAATGAGCTATGATTGAGCCACTGTAACTCCTGTCTGAGTGACAGAGCAAGACCCCATTTGGGGGAAAATAATAATAATGTCTCTAAAAAAACACTGTAAAAAATAATTATTCATTCCTTCTTAAAGTCAACAGAAGGGCCCACACTGCAGAACTAAAATTATTAAAAGTCCCTACACACGCAAGTAGAAAGGATTGCGGGGAAAGGACCTCTTCTCTGTGTATGTGATAAGGACTCTTTTCCCCAAACCCAAATCCTTGTCCCTCTCTCCCAAATCTGTACACGCTCCAGAATGCTAAAAACTTGGGAAACTGACGGTTCTTGACACTGCCCATAACATCTCTTAAAGTGGTTTTATTTAATAATTGGCTTTTTAAGATTGTAGGAAAATACTGTTTACTAAATTGAGTTAATTGTGTTCTCATTTCCATATCCCACCAATAAGCAGCACCCAAGCCAGAGCAACATTAACCCATACAAACATTGCCACCTATAGTCAGAAAATGAAATACGTGTGTGTATCCGGTGACCCGGGGGGAACATACAAAAACAGAAAGTAACATTCTGTTACACTTCTCACATCCTTCATTAATCCTACTCTTCTACCACTACATTATTTGCATATTACTTTAATCCTTTTTAAAATGGATTGTCAAAAGATCGAAAAATAGTTCACTTTCTTATCAATTAAGAAATACTTTAGGGGTGGCGCCTGTGGCTCAAAGGAGTAGGGCACCAGCCCCACATACTGGAGGTGGCGGGTTCAAACCCAGCCCTGGCCAAAAAAAAAAAAAAAAAAAAAACTGCAAAAAAAAAAAAAAAAAAGAAATACTTTAGTAAGACAAACACCCTATTTAAACACCTAAAACATTAAAAAGTTTAAAAATTCTTAAGTCGAAGATCTAATTTTTTTCACTGATGCTATCCAAGACCCAAAATTCTTTTTTTTTTTTTTTTTTTTGTAGAGACAGAGTCTCACTTTATGGCCCTGGGTAGAGTGCCATGGCCTCACACAGCTCACAGCAACCTCCAACTCCTGGGCTTAAGCGATTCTCTTGCCTCAGTCTCCTGAGCAGCTGGGACTACAGGCGCCTGCCACAACGCTCGGCTATTTTTTTGGTTGCAGTTCAGCCGGGGCTGGGTTTGAACCCAACCCCTTGGTATATGGGGCCGGCGCCTTACCGACTGAGTCACAGGCACCGCCCCAAGACCCAAAATTCTAAGGCACTAATAAATCTCTTTAATACAGATCTTGTAGCTCCAAACAGAAAAATTTAATATGGTCTCAGTCTATCTCATGATGCCATTTTAAACACTGCACACGGCAGAAAGGTGATAAAATTAGGAAGGAACACAGTTTCTTCCCCTCAAAATCAGTACAGATGCAATTTAGCAGGAAAGCAAATGTACGGCTGTATCTTACAAACAGTTTTATTGAGATGTGATTCACATACAATTCACCCCTTGAAAGTATACAACTTAGTGGCTTTTAGTCTATTCACATGAATTTCTTGAGATTTTTCACTTTTCTCCTGAATATACATCAAGCATATGGAGGCTCCCCAGAATCCCAAAACAACTTTCCCAAGAAAGTTTCCTGCTGATGGAAGCACCCCAGTAGCAAGCAATAGCTTCCCTATAAATTGTTCTGTGTGGTAGTTAAAGAAACTGCAATCTGAAGGTTCCCATGTGGTCACTACCCTCACCCTTTGAACAACATTATTTTTATCCCTTTAAGTTAAGGAAACTGCATTTTGGTAAAAAAATAAACAAGTGAAATAAACATTTTGATTTCATAAAACTAAATGTAAATAAAAACGTCAGTGTCTGCAGATTCTACAGACACCATGTCCCTGAAGAAAATTCTACTTATTACAGAAGAATTTAATTAAAGCAATGCATTATATTTGCCAATCTAAAAAAATTGATTTTAGGGCAGCACCTGCGGCTCAATGGGGTAGGGCACCGGAGGTGGCAGGTTCAAACCTGGCCCCGGCCCAAAAAAAATGCAAAAAAAATGATTTTACATGTCACCATAGCTATCACGTCCTGGGTTCACAGTCCATCTTCCCGCCTGCTAGGCCAGACACAGGCACAGAAAACTGCCCCTCAGCATCCATCTTTAGAGTCAAACACTGAACTGATGTTTCTGAGAACAACCTTGTCCATCCCCCTTTGCACAGATGGAAAGATGGCACGCAGGGTTTCTTGAATAATCGCTTGAAAACAAACACGTGCCAATTACTTTTTACCTTAACAACTATTCTTTTTTTTTTTTTTTGGTTTTGAGACAGAGTCTCACTATATCACCTCTGTAGAGTGCCCTGGCGTCACCTCACAGCAACCTCAAACTCTTGGGCCCAAGCAATTCTCTTTTTTTTTTTTTTTTTGAGACAGAGCCTCAAGCTGTCGCCCTGGGTAGAGTGCTGTGGTATCACAGCTCACAGCAACCTCCAACTCCTGGGCTCAAGCGATTCTCTTGCCTCAACCTCCCAAGTAGCTGGGACCACAGGTGCCCGCCACAACACCCGGCCAGTTTTTGGTTGTAGCTGTCATTGTTATGTGCCAGGCCCGGGCTGGATTCCAACCCGCCAGCTCTGGTGTATGTGGCTGGTGCCTTAGCCACTTGAGCTACAGGCACAAAGCCCCAAGTGATTCTCTTGCCTCAGCCTCCCGAGTAGCTGGGACTACAGGCACCCACCACATTGCCCAGCTATTTTTGGTTACAGTTGTCATTGTTGTTTAGCGGGTCTGGACCAGGCTCGAACCCGCCAGCTTTGGTGTATGTAGCTGGCGCCCGACTCACTGAACTACAGGCGCCAAGCCAACTATTATTCTTAATCACTTACAGATGGCCGTTCAGGGGATATTATCATCTAGGCTACCAGTTTCCTTTTTGCTAATGCCCATTTATGAGCAATTCCCTTATGCTGGCCCTTTTCTCAGACATGGAAAAGCAGAAATCTTAATACTAGCTGACTTAAAAGTGTGGAATGTAGCCAGGCGTTGTGGCCAGCGCCTGTAGTCCCAGCTACTCAGGAGGCTGAGGCAAAAGAATCACAAAAGCCCAAGAGTTTGAGGTTGCTGTGAGCGGTGACACCATGGCACGCTACCGAGGGCAACATAGTCAGACTCTGTCTCAAAAAACAAACAAAACAAAAAAAAACCTGTGGAATGATTGGGTATAGCAAAATAGGTGGCCTGCAGCTATCAGAGTTGGCTGTCACTAAAGCTACAGTGGAGTGCCATCATCATAGCTCACTGCAACCTCCAATTCCTGGGCTCAAGTGACCCCCCTTCTTCAGCCTCCCAAGTAGCTGGAACTACAGGTGCACACCAGCAAGCCCAGCTACTCTAATTTTTT
This sequence comes from Nycticebus coucang, assembly GCF_027406575.1. NCBI lineage: Eukaryota > Metazoa > Chordata > Mammalia > Primates > Lorisidae > Nycticebus > Nycticebus coucang. The sequence goes on along the minus strand of NC_069798.1, from coordinate 54,126,224 downwards.
GTAGAGAAGGGGTCTCTCTTGCTCAGGTTGATCTCCAACTCCTGGCCTCAAGCAATTCTCCTTCCTTGGCCTCCTAAAGTGTTACGATTACAGGTGTGAGCCACACTGTGTATGAGGCTGCTAATCACTAACTACATCAATTATAAAACATTCTTGTTTTCATATTTCAACATCTCTGAAACAAAGGATGGTTCATAAAATTGACAGCATATCATAATTTGACAGCAATTGTTTTCTTCCTTTCTTAACGTTATATAACATAATAGTTCAACTTAAAACTGACCATCTCTTAAAGAGAAAGAAATATGATATCCATACCAAAGGTTAACCTTAAATCTTTATTATGAAGATTACACACAAATGAGGGACAGTGATGACTGGACACTACAGCACAACTGCCTCATCTCAAGGGACATAATAAAAAGTCACTGATGGTGGCTAGGTTAGTGTGTCAGCCCAATGACACCAGGTTTTAATGATTTTCCAAGCTTTAAAACACTCTGGAAACTACATTAAGCAGAGCTTCTGGACATAACTGGCGGTTCACAAGCCATCAATCTGCCACCCATCATGTTTGTCTCTGTCTCACATTGTCTTGAATAATCTAGCTGTTAAGACACTTGGAAGAAAGGGAAAATTATTCAGCATGTTAAAAACTAAGGCTTCGGATTCAACTGACTTATCTGTAAATCACAGCATACCTTAGAGTTCTTGTGAGGATTAAAGGAGATAACACAGTGTAGAAGATGGAATTTGAAACATTGGCTAGCTATCCTTGTTTGTATGGAATTAGGAGAGAAGGTATCAAAAGTACAATCCCATGTCCACCTGGCCTTCATTTCTATTTCATGCGGCTCACTTTAACCAACAAAATTTTAAATGCAATATCTGATATTATAAGAAGGCTGCCATTCAAACCCTAGTATTTCACTCACCTAGTATGGAAAGTAATGAGAGTCCTTTCAATAAAAGAAGCCTTTCTACAATGTAAAAAAAGATTTTGAAAAGTTAACAGTAACATTCACAAGTAAAAAAATGACAAAATGTGCTGCGGACTGCTAAAAATAAATAAATAAAAACAAAAAGAAAACCACTAAGGACTCAAGCCAGTTGCAGAAACTAATCCAAACTATCCTGATTCCAAACCAAATCTAACCCTGGGCCATGAATCAGAAGTTTTTTTTGTTTTTTTTTTTTTGTAGAGACAGAGTCTCCCTTTATGGCCCTCGGTAGAGTGCCGTGGCCTCACACAGCTCACAGCAACCTCCAACTCCTGGGCTTACGCGATTCTCTTGCCTCAGCCTCCGGAGTAGCTGGGACTACAGGCGCCCGCCACAACGCCCGGCTATTTTTTGGTTGCAGTTTGGCCGGGGCCGGGTTTGAACCCGCCACCCTCAGTATATGGGGCCGGCGCCTTACCGACTGAGCCACAGGCGCCACCCGAATCAGAAGTTTTTTTTAAACTGTGAATCCCTTCAATAGCAAAAGTTCTTCATCTGAAGGTAATTTCAAATTTCGTTACCTAAAATGACACGATTTAAATCAGATTAGAGGTGAATTATATCTCATCAGAGGAACCTCACCCCGAAAGACACAGCAAAAATTAAACAGCACATACCACCCCGCGAAGCTCACATCTCAACCCCTTTCTTTCCACAAACTGAACAGACCTAGGCTGAACGTCCAAGGAACAGTGATGCCCCTGCTTTGGCATCTAGGTTAATGCAATTCATCATCATTACTGGCACGGAGAGCTGATGGGACACAACAAATCCAACCATATTACATTTTTCATCAACCTCAAACAAAAATAGAAATTTACTTTAAAGAAATAAGCTAGCGACGGTGCCTATTTTGCTAAGAATTTTTATAAGGTGACTCCTGTAAACAGCAATCAAAGCATCTTCATGTGTGATATTCTACAGCACACCAAACCTGCAAACTGATGTGCACCCATATTTAACCTGCCTTGGAAAAGCAACCCTGCTGTTTGTTGCAGCAAGCATTCCACTTTCAGAGTCTGTTAAAATCTGTTCTCTTACACAGACTAATTCAGGGAGACAAAACAAGCCGTGCAAATTCAACAATGTGTTAATATTCTACGAAGGCATTCCCTAATTCTCCGATGAGCAACCTCACAGGGTGAACCCACCCATAAAAAGCAAATACCATTGAAATGTGAAGTCATCAGAATTGCTCTGGCTTATTTTTTCACTGGTAGGAGAAAGTTAAACAGTAAAGAAGAGACTTGTCTTGTGTAATAATAATGTATGCAACTACAAAGTAACAGCAATATGGCAATGAATAAGTAATAAAAGGTGGCTTCATCACCTATAGCTATTCCCCATGGGGTCCCAGCAACATGCAGGACTGAGCCCAGTCACACGCCCCACACACACACTCAGATTCTGTTTATATTGCACCCTGCCCTTTCACACTAGACACCAGTTAAGGTGATCAGGATTGAGTCCTCAAACAAATGTGGGAAGACTTACTCTAGGTAGATTCTGACACTGCCAATGTAAACAAAGCACAATCAACAGAGACATGGATGTGATTCATTTATTCAGCTGCATTTCTCAAAACAGTCAATTATTTGTTTAAGGAGCTCTTAAAAATAACGATTTTATTAAAACATTAGCAAAGAACCTAAGGTGAATGGCAGCTGTCTTTATCCCCCACAATGCCTCAACCCAGGCAGCCCCTTTGTTCAGGAATGTCCCTATACCCACAGCCCTAAGAGCTCACTGCCGGCCTTCTATGCCAATAATTAATGAGAGAAGAGGAGGATGCAAGGCAAAGCACCAGAAAAAGGAGAGAAACCAAGAGGGAGAGCAGAATCCCCCGGGAAATGAAACAATGCTACTTCTCACCCATCTCCAGGTAGCTACACAAAGGGAGAAATTATTTCACACCAAGCACAGCGTGGCAAAATAATCAAAAACACAAATCAGACAATATTTGCATTGTGATCATTCTTTGATGATCACATCAAGCTTGGCCTAGCACCCTCAATAAAAAAGTCATGCTCCAAACACCCGCCCCACCCCAAGATACCTATTTCATTCCACACATGCACGCGCGCACACACACTCACTGGGTAGGAAAGCCGCTGAGAGCGACGCCGTAACGTGAGCCAGTCTCAGATAATGGCCTCTCTCTTTCAACCCCACCCCCATCACCAAAAAGGGGACCTCAGGGAAAGAAAGAAGGGAGAAGAAAGATAAATCGAGAAAGCCTGAATTTCTAGACATCAACTTTTCATGAAAGGCACAACCAGGATAGGAAATACCTCCCTGCTGAGTAATGCTTCAAGGGTTGTAAATTCACCTCTCGAAAGGGGAGCCAGACCTGAGCGCGCACCCCGCCAGATGGCAAACCACTCCTACCTGCCTGCTCCATCTAGCCCGCCTGTCACGCCGCGCTCGCGACAGGCGTCCCACCCCCCCTTTTTGGCAGTGCAACACTCCAATAAGAGCCGAGCGAGGCTGGTCGAGAGAGGGCTAAGCAGTGATTTAGCAGGACTGTTCCAAAGAGGGGAGTGGGTAACTGGGAGGAAAGAATGAGGTTAAAAACAAAGCCCTCTGCAGTCAAAACGACCGCTTGGGGGCGTGGCTTATTCATTCTCTTTATTAATAAAAAGGATCAATTGAGCTTTCCGCTCTCCACACACCCGGGAGGTGCCGGGCTTTCAATCTTTTGGGAGAAAAAAAAAATGGCAGGCTTCCTTCGCAAGTTTCCAGTAGCACCTGCCACCACCCGTACCACCCCCCTACACACACGCCAAGACTCTGAAATCCACAATCTCGGCTTTAGATTTTGCAAGACAAGGGGATGGACACACGCGCCTCCCGGCGTGCCCCCCACTCCCACCGGGATAAGCACGCACACGCTTCAGAGCGCCGGCTGATAGTACACTATCATTAGAAAGTTCCATGGGGAGACGATCAGGCTCGTCCGCAACCCCGACTCCTCCGCGCCGCAAGGGTCTCCAGCCGTAACCCAGACGTGACAACCAGCATGGATTCCCAGGCTTCAGGGACGTCGGCGCAAAGTTGCCCAAAAGCCCCTGGAGACCGGGCTTGGAGAAGAGGGGACAGAGAGGCGCGCGTGCCACGCTCCCTCCCCGAAATCAGGGAGCAGCGAAAAGAACCCCCCGCTCCAAGAGCGTAGTGCCTCTGCATTTACAAACAATGCGCTCCGCTGAGGACCAAGGAGGACTCCAGGCCCCCCCGACCTCGCTCTGGGGCACTCCCGCGTTTTGGGCTCCCCTACAGGCGCGGGGGATCGAACACCCCGGGGTGGCCCCATTCCCCTCCCCCTGCCGGCCCGAGGCAGGAACTCCCCGGGGAGTCCGGGAGGGAAGAAGCTTCACTCACCTCGTCTTCCGAAAGTCCGTAGACCGGCTCCCCGAGCCCGGTCGCCATGGAGTCGGCGCCCCGCTCGGGGGCCGAAGCGCTGACCGGCGGCTGTGCAGCGGCGGGCGGCCGGAGCTCACTCTGCCTCCAGGTCCCGGCGGTCCCGCGCCCGGCCTTGCGCGCGCCCCGCCGGGGAAGCGTTCGGACGCCGGCAGGTGAGGGTGCCGAGCGCGCGCCCCGGCCGCTGCCTACGCCGCTTCCTCCCGGAAGGCTGCAGGACCCGAGGGCTGGCGGCTCCCGAGAGCGCGCCGAGCAGCGGGCGGCAGCAGCAGCAGCGGCGCGGAGCCCGCAGGGCTGTCCCTCACCACGGCCCGCACCTCCTTCCGCGCCGGCGCGCCGTTCTCCGCCCCTCTTCGGGCTAACTCTGCGATCCCCGGGACACGGCTCGCCCGCCCCCTCGCTCGCTCCGTCCGGGCCCCCGCTCTCTCCGCCCCTCCTCCGCCTCCTCCCACCCGGCGCTGCTCCGGGACCCTCCCCGCTCGCCAGGGCGGGCGCACGCGCCCCCCAAGCCAATCACAGGCCGGGCTGGGGGGCGGGCCGCGGGCGGATGGGGTGGCTCCCCCACCGCCCTGCGCCCACCCCACCCCCGACCTCCAGCGCCGCGCTCCGTGGGTCACCCGGCCGCGGGGCGGGTCCACGGAGGCGTGCCCGGGCGGGCTTGGCCTGCGTGGCTGACCCTCCCTCCTCTCCCGGTTTCCCTCTGTTCTGGGGAGGGGGCGGCTGGACGTTTGGGGGCGATGAAGGCATTTTCCAAACAACAAAGCACCCTGCCCGTTTCTTCTTCCTGTGGTCTTTTAACTTAAGAGTCCTGAGTTCACTGTTGATTGTTAAAAGGGGGCACGATGGATGTTTCTAGACCCCTTTAAATTCTTGGCAGCCCCAACAAGCCGGACTCGGCTACATTGTCAGCTCTCCGGAGCGACCCGCCTGGCCTGGCCGCCAGCTGGGGAGAGGCTGCCCCGGTGTGGCCGCGCGTCGCCATTGCTTGTGTCAACCTTACTGGGAACAAAACCAACACAGCGACCTCCCTGAGTACACACCCACCCGCTGGAAAACAGACAACGTGGTTCTTTGAATAAAAGGCAACTCATTTTTGAGCCGCAACGTGAAATATCAAACTCAAGTTTAAGGTTATCCTTTGCATATGCAAACGATTGAGACGTCTTATTAGCCACCGTAGGATTCCTCCCACGTCCCAGCTACTGTTTTTCTAGCAAGCAGTTCATTTAATCCTTCCGATTTATAGGAATGCAAGAGACTTCTTTAAATAAGTGAAAGAAATTCGTCACTCGACTTTTTCAGGAAGGCTTAAATTTACATGTTAAGTGCATTTGTGAATTTAAAAAGAAAACAGACGCAGAACATTCATTTGCCTTTGAAAAGGAAACCTCAAAGTGCCCATTTGGGTAATACCTGGACGCATTTAGGCTTTTCATTCAAGGAAGTGAAGAGAGAACACTAACCTGCCAGCCCTCTGCTCCATTACTAAAGAGCTGCTGTTGGCCCTGCTAGTTCAAGTTCAAAAGAAAAGAGGGGCACACCCATCCTAACTTAAGCTCTCCTTTGCCTGCCTGGCTTAATACGTGTACCCTATAATGGGTTTCCTTTCAAGACTTAGCCCTATGGAGTCAACACCCTACTCAGAGCCTTCTCTAAAAAATCCCGCACCATTAAGTCTGCAGTACTTAGATGCCACAAAATCCCAACTGAGAAGAAAATAATCTTTATGGAGGAGTATGTAAAAGTCAGACAGCTCTCTGTTCATTCTCTCCACATCAAGGTTTTTCAAGCAACCTAAAGTCTTTTTCTGTTGAAAAAACAAAAGTTACAAGCCCATATACAGGTGCACAAAAATTCTAAGATGCCCATCGTCCCGCCTGTCACTCCTATGATGGGGAGTCAGTGCTTCTGTACCCTCACTGACCAAACCTTTGTCAAATTCGCACAGTCATTATTTCGTTAAGTAATTGATTCTTACATTTTTCCTGTAGAAAATTATAATTTTTGGTTACTCAGGATACCCCTTCCACGCCCAGAAAGTGCACAGTTCCAGATTTAGCCTTTAGGGAAGGCCGTATCATGAGTAACCTGTAGAGGGGTGTGGCTAGCAGTGCCTTTTCCGGTCCCTAATCACCGGTTCCTACTCACCTGCCACAACAGCCTATACTCCCGAACTCTGGGGTCATGTCTTTGGCTTTTCCTAAGGGATCGTTGTAGTTACTACAAGCTACAATACAAAACTTGCTATATGTCATTTATTGTAAGGTGTTCAGAAAATTGTGGTCCATGACCTCATTCAACATCCTGTAGGAAGGCTCAAACGACATTTATTTCAGACCTGTGAGGGAAAACTTGCTTTCAAGAAGCTGGTAAGCTTTTGCATTGTGGAGACAAAAAATTGTTTCAACTGATTGTGGTTTTCTATCTACTTTTGCCACCAAAAAACTCAAAACCAGTGTTATGACCTTAAGCCATAAAGAACGCATTAAAAGGGGGGGGAGGGGGAAGCCATCCTTTTTGTAACTATGTATCAACTATCAACTTTCCCCCAATGCTGTGGTTCTCTGCCCTGGACACACATTAGAATCACCTGGGGAGCTTAACGCCAACTAAGTGTCCAGTAGCCCCACAGCAGACTGCAATTTCTATGGTTCAGACATCACTAGTTGGAACAGCACAACAGGAGATTCTAATACCCAAGTAAGGCTGAGAACATCAGTCTAGGTCAGTGGTCAAAGTGTGCTACATGTAAAAACACCTGGGGATCTTTAATACTACTGCTGTCTGCCTCTCGCCCCCAGACATTCTGATTTAATTAACATGGAGCACCACGTGGGCAAGTTAGACAAGCTCCCTCCGTGATCCTAATGCACTACAAACTTCAGGAACTTCAGACCTAGGCTTATATTCCTACTCTTTATATATGTATTTTTCATGATCCTGATTTTTATTTGTTTTTTGTTCAATTTAGAGGAAATTATATCTTATAAATATACTCAAATCTTTTGTGGAATGAGGTAGGGTATGAACAAATGTATTTAATGCAACTAGTATAAACGATCAGTTTACCTACTTTTCACCACGCTGAAATCTCAAATTAATCACCCAGTTTCTTTGGGGGGTGGTGGTGGAGGAGGGCAACAGTTTTATCCTCTGATCAGTTTTGCATCTACCCAACAATTATACAGAACCTTAACTTGTAGATTCTCCTCTAGATTTTGTTCCATTTTGTTCCCTTTGGAGGCTGCCTTTAATATCTTAGCTTTGATACCGTGGGTGTTGGCAAATACTTTTCACTTGGATCATCAAAAATGAAAAATTAGCAAGAACAATTTTAAAGTACAATGGGTAATCACAAATAAGGAACATTTTAATGCTAAGCGTCTTTACAAATTATTGAGTTATCTTAGCAAAACCCTGTGTATCATAATCATATCTGGAAAATACCCAAAGGAAAATAATACATAATGTCACATGTTTAAGTTTCACATAAATATCACTAGATTTTCCTCTTCAAATGTTGGTGATGATTTGTGCTCTTCAAAAAGAAAGCCGATTGGCTCGGCGCCTGTAGCTCAAACAGCTAAGGCACCAGCTACATACACCAGAGCTGGCAGGTTCAAATCCAGCCCGGCCCACTAAACAACAATGACAACTACAACCAAAATATAGCCAGGTGTTGTGGCGGGCGCCTGTGGTCCCAGCTACTTGGGAGGTTGAGGCAAGAGAATCACTTGAGCCCAGGAGTTGGAGGTTGCTGTGAGCTGTGATGCCACGGTACTCTACCCAGGGCAACAGCTTGAGGCTCTGTCTCAAAAAAAAAAAAAAAGCCCATTAAGCAGACATTTGGAAGATGTCCACATACCTGTAAGAATTAGTGTCATCTTGGAACTTAGTAACATTCTTTGACACATAAAGAAAACTCAAATTTTAAGATGTTTGTGATCATGTAAGTTGCTATCTACCTCTATATTTGTCATTCATTTATAAGGAATGACTTGTGAATAGATCATCTTTTTGTATAAATGCCTTTTAAGAAATACATTTTGAACACCTATGTGCTATTTATTCTAGTGATCTAAAAATAAAATATGAAATATAGTTATTATATATGATTCCTTTTTTTCCAATCCAACACAATATCTGACTTTTAACTGGCTATTTAGTGAGTTATCTTTTTTGTTTGGGTTTTTTCTTTTTATGATTTTTAGAGACAGGGTCTCCCTCTGTCACCCAGGCTAAAGTGAAGTGGTGTAATCACAGCTCTTGCCTCCCAAATTGCTGGCATTACAGGTGTAACAATTAACAGAAGAACCTCTGTACCTTGACCACCCAGGAGACTGTAGCAAACTGGTCAACATAAGGAACTAGGCCTATTGTACTGATACCTACGTGCGGGTACATATCTGATCTATGAAAATTAGGTCAACTTAAGGAGGTTGTCAATATAGGGAGGTGGTCAACTATGGAGGTTCTACTGGATTATCATTTCTATAATATCTGGATTTGTTTTCACATTTTACTATGTATTTTCCCCTGCTTTTTAATGAGCTTTTTATTATATAATATTGTTGTCTTTTGTTTTCTTATTTTTTTTTCTTCTGATTGAGATGTTAGTCACTGCATTTCTATTCTTTTACAGGTTACACCTGACATTTTACATGCATGCTGTTAAATTAAGTTTAGCCCAAAGCTGCCTCTACATATTTTAAGTTTGGCCTAAAAGTTTCTCCATATATAATGAACTGTAACCTAATTAGATGTGTGAACAGACTGTAACCTTCTGTTATATCAATCACCATTTTGGTCAATCAAAAGTTTGAAGAATGGGGGCCACGCCTGTGGCTCAGTCGGTAAGGCGCCGGCCCCATATACCGAGGGTGGCGGGTTCAAACCCAGCCCCGGCCAAACTGCAACCAAAAAATAGCCAGGCGTTGTGGCGGGCACCTGTAGTCCCAGCTACTTGGGAGGCTGAGGCAAGAGAATCTCTTAAGCCCAGGAGTTGGAGGTTGCTGTGAACTGTGTGAGGCCACGGCGCTCTACCGAGGGCCATAAAGTGAAACTCTGTCTCTACAAAAAAAAAAAAAAAAAAGTTTGAAGAATGTTTAAATAAGACACACATCAAGCTGTAATCAATCTAGCAGTTTCTGTACCTCACTTCTGTTTTTTATAAGTGATTTCCTTTTTCTATCCATAAATCTCCCATCACAGGACAGTGTGATATTCTTTCTGAACCAACTGGGGGGAGGGCAATTCAAGAATCCTCCTTTGCTCAGTTAAAGTCTGTTAAATTTAATTTGTCTGAAGTTTCCTTTTTAATTTTTTCAGGGGTATTATAGACTTACTGTTGAGCAAATATTTACTTCCTCATCTCCTGCTCCAGTGATATTGCACTTAGCAATGCGACTTACTTTGGCCAATGCAATAGGATCAGAAGTGGCAGTGTGGTCACTTCAAAACAGAGATTATAAGAAAATTTGCAAGTGTCTTTTTTTTTTGTTTTTGAGACAGAGTCAAATGTCATGGCATCATAGCTCATAGCAACCTCATACTCTTGGGCTTAAGCGATTCTCTTACCTCAGACTCCCAAGTAGCTGGGACTACAGGCTCCCACCACAACACCCGGCTATTTTTTTTTTTTTTTAAGAGATGTGGTCTCACTCTTGTTCAGTCTGATCTTAAACTCCTGAGTTCAAGCAGTCCACCTGCCTCAGCTTCCCAGAGTGCTAGGATTACAGGTATGAGCCACTGTGCCTGGCCTTGCAAGCTTCTTCCACCTCTTTTGTGCTCTTGACCTTCATATTGAGAAAGTTACATCTCAAATAAGGGTTGCTCCTTGAGCCTTAATGAGAATACACATGAAACAGATGTGAACCTGACCTGCAGCCTGGAGCAGGGTCACCTAACTTATAGTTGCCAACAAGCAATGCAAACTAGAAATAAATATTTATTATTATCGCTGCTGAAATTTTGAGGTTTTTTGCTGTACATCATCATCACAGCCAAAGCTGACTAATATGTGAGACCCTTCGGGGTGAACTTCCTTTACTTACTGCAAGCCTAGTAATGTATTTTGAAAATTAGGAGAGAGACCTTTCAGGGTAGTTAGCCCACCATAATGGCAGCTGAGGACGTTATTCGGACCTCCCTTACAGATGAAGCACTTGAACTTTAATATACTTAAGTGTTTTTTTGCTCAAAAAGTACAGCCAAATGTGTTCTTTTAAATAATACCTTGCATTCATCCCCATTAACTCACTTAGTGAATTTTAAAGTCAAACACCAAAATCTTTTTTTTTTTTTTTTTTTTTTGTAGAGACAGAGTCTCACTGTACCGCCCTCGGGTAGAGTGCCATGGCATCACACGGCTCACAGCAACCTCTTAACTCTTGGGCTTACGCGATTCTCTTGCCTCAGCCTCCCGAGCAGCTGGGACTACAGGCGCCCGCCACAACGCCCGGCTTATTTTTTGGTTGCAGTTTGGCCGGGGCTGGGTTTGAACCCGCCACCCTCGGCGTATGGGGCTGGCGCCCTACTCACTGAGCCACAGGCGCCGCCCCAAACACCAAAATCTTATTTCCTAGAAATTGAGAAGTGTATTAATTAGTTCACGTGGTCACTGTAACAAATTACCCCAACTTAGTGGCTTAAAACAGAAATATTTTTCACTTATACAAAGAGTCCAGAAGTTCAGAATCAGTATCACTGGGCCAAACCAAGTGCTATGCCCTCCGTGGAGGTGGTAAGGGAGAATCAGTGTCCTCACCTTCTAAAGCTAAATTCCTTGCACTTCTAGGCTCACTGCACCTCCCTCCATCTTCAAAACCAGGAGCATCTTCAGATTCCTCTCTCTGCTGAGACCATCATGTCACCATCTTTCTTCTGTCTGCAATCAAATTTCCCTCTGCCTCCTTCTAATAAGGACACTTGTGATTATATTTAGGAACCAATCACACAATCTAGGATAACCTCTCAAGATCCTAAATTACATCTGCTAAATCTCTTTTACCGCGGAATGTAACATTCGTAGGTTCCAGAGATTAGGACCTGGGTATCTTTAGAGACCATTATTCAGAAAACCACAAGAAGTATGGTAGTAAATTTTAGCCTGTACTTTTCTGGCTATAAAATTTCACAATTATTTGAGTCCAAGTTTGTTTTTTTTTTTTTAAGCCTTTCTTTTCTTTTTTTTTTAATTATTATTTATTTTACAGTTTTTGGCCAGGGCTGGATTTGAACCCGCCACCTCCAGCATTTGAGGCCAGCGCCCTACCCCTTTGAGCCACAGGTGCTGCCCCTGAGTCCAAGTTTTTGATTGATAAAGGGAATGTGTTTGGGGGAGTTTCCTACTTCCCTTGCATTTTCATTTTCCACGAGCAAAATAAATTATGTGCTTCAAGTCTGTGGTAGAAACTCTACAACTGCAGCTTTAATTAACAATTTCAACCAGTTTATTGATGATTTAAAAAATGGTAATTTCCTTAGTAGCCAGAAATTTTTCTATTTAATTTAAAAGATGAAAAAAATGTGTCTTGGCTTGGCGCTCATAGCACAGTGGTTACAGTGCCAGCCACATGCACTGACGCTGGCAGGTTCAAACCCGGCCGGGGCCAACTGCAACAAAAAAATAGCTGGGCGTTGTGGTGGGTGTCTGTAGTCCCAGCTACTGCGAGGCTGAGGCAAGAGAATCGCTTAAGCCCAGGGGCTGGAAGTTACTGTGAGCTGTGATGCCACAGCATTCTACTGAGGGTGACATAGTGAGACTCTGCCTCAAAAACAAACAAACAAACAAACAAAAAGAAAAGGAAAAAATGTGTCTTTTGGGCCGGGCGCAGTGGCTCACGCCTGTAATCCCAGCAGTCTGTGAGGCCAAAGCCAGTGATTGCCTGAGCTCACAGGTTTGAGACCAGCCTGAGCCAGAGGGAGACCTCAGCTCTAAAAATAGCTGGTTGCTGGGGCGGGCGCCTGTAGTCCCAGCTACTTGGGAGGCTGAGGCAAGAGAATCTCTTGAACCCAAGAGTTTGAAGTTGCTATGAGCTATGACCCCAAAGCATCTACCAACAGCAACAAAGGGAGACTCAGTCTCAAGAAAAAAAAAAGAAAGTAAAAAGTGTCTTTTCATTTTAGAAGTCTTTAACTACTAGCAAAATTTAAAAGTATGTTTCTGAATTACTTTCCCTACATTTATTATTATTTGTCTTAAAAGAAGAAAGACCAATGAAAAGTCATTACATGACTCAAATAATTCCAAAGATGTGAAGAACATAATAGAAAAGAGCTAAAGGATTCACATAATGAAAATCCTCTTTAATTATCAGTGGTGCTTCACAATTTATGAGTTAGCACTTGAGATAACAAAACCAGCTCCCTATAATTTTCTCCATCTTCCATCCCCAAATGCAAACCCCATTGTACCCACTCTCTCCTCCACTCCTACCCCTTTGGGAATGGAATATTTTAGTTCTATAGGCTATTTGTCAGGTACCACTGTCAAAATTTGATCCTAGGGACAGATGACTCCTCCCTGGGCTATAGATTCTGTTCACCAGCATATCCAAAACATATTCCCTGAGAATGTTCCAGAGTCTTACCAAGTAGTCACCATGGCAGGAGTTGAGCCACTATCTTGCCATTCCAAAGAGGGAGAAACTTGGCCGGGCTCGGTGGCTCACACCTATAATCCTAACACTCTGGGAGGCCAAGGCCGGTGGATTGCTTAAGCTTGCAAGTTCCAGATCAGCCTGAGCAAAAGTGACACTCGCCTCTACTAAAAATAAAAAAAAAAAAAAGAAAGAAAGAAAAACTGAGGCGGGCGGCACCTGTGGCTCAAAGGAGTAGGGTGCCAGCCCCATATGCCGGAGGTGGCAGGTTCAAACCCAGCCCAGCCAAAAACTGCAAGAAAAACTGAGGCAAGAAGATCCCTTGAGCCCAAGAGTTTGAGGTCGCTATGAGCTATAACACCACAGCACTAGAGCCATAGCTTGAGACTCTGTCTCAAAAAAAAAAAAAAATTGAGAGAACAGGATTAAAATATAGAAGTAAAAAAAAAGCCAAAGGTTTGACAACATACTCTGTTGGCAAGCTAGTAGAGAAATGAGACTTTCACACATTGCTGGTGAGAGGGCAGTGATTTGCTTGAATCTAGCAAATTACACTGCTATTTATTCATTAATCTAGCATTCCCACTTTTAAGACTATCTGCACTGGTAAAATATCCAGTGAAATGTGCATATGAAATATCAAAAAATTGGAAACAACCTCCAATGTCCATCGATAGGCAGGGGTTGAATCAATTATTGGTGCAGCCACCTCATGGAGCATTACACAGCTGTACCAGTGAGTGATGACACCCTCTCTATACTGATATGTGGTAATCTCAAGGATATACTAAGTTTAAAAAAAAGTGAAATGCAGAACCACATTTATCCTGGGCTATGATTTGTATGCAAATGGGAAAACATGCCTGAGTTTGGAAGTGCAGGTGATGTCATCAGGCTCTGTCTCTTGGCTCTGCATGTCTCTGCTGGGCTTCAGGATGCAGTCTGCTTCTTTCCATACAGAAAATGAGCCCAAGCTGTCTATCTATCTTTCCGTACTTTAATCCTGTTCTCTCAAGTTTTGCCCTCTCTGGAAAGCTAAAACAGTGGCGTATATCCTGCCATAGTAACAACTGGATAAGACTCTGGAACGTTCTCAGGGAATATGTTTTAGACATGCTGGTGAACAGAATCTGTAGTCTAGATTATACCTTAATAAAGCGGGGGCAGGGAAAGCTGGGTGCAGCTCACTCCTGCAATCCTAGCACTCTGGAAAGCCAAACTGGGACCAACCTGAGTGCAAGTGACACCCTATCTCTGCTAAAAATAGAAAAAATTAGCTAGGTATTATGGTGGGCACCTGTGGTCCCAGCTACTCAGGAGGCTGAGGCAGGAGGATCACTTGAGCCCAGGAGTTTAAGATTGCTGCAAGCTTTGATGAACTAGATGCTATAGCACTCTAGCCTGGGTGACAGTGTGAGACCCTGTCTTAAATAAATAAATCAGTTAATTAATTACTTAATACAACTGGGGGGGGGGGGTTAGGGAAGAACTGGTCTCCCCCAAACCATTGTATCAAATAAGGAAGGTTCAGACTGGATTGTAGGCCCAGCAAGGGGGAAGAGAGGTCAGGGTAAAGTAATTGACAGGTGATAGCCCTCCAAGGACCATATGACACAAGGGAAGAAAAGGTAGTTTGCCAAATAAAATGTGAGTAGTGAAGACACAGGATAAGACATGCCTACTGCAGGTTCAGACCTCTGAGAGTGGGATGATGAGAGATGGCCTCGTTTGTCCAGACTTCACATTTCTGGACACTGTGAGCCTCCTTACTGTGGGGTGTCCCATGGAAGGATTGGTCAACATTCCTTAAAACTTCCTATACAGGCCAGGTGTGGTGGCACTCTAGGAGGCCCAGGGTAGATTGATTGAGCTCACGAGTTTAAGATCAGCCTGAGCAAAAGTGAGATCCCTGTCTACTTAAAATAGAAAAACTGAGGCAAGAGGATTGCTTGAGCCCAAGTTGGAGGTTGCTGTGAGCTATGATGCCAAAGCACTCTACTCGGGGTAACAGATTAAGACTCTGTCTCAAAAAACCAACCAAACAAACAACAACAAAAAAACTTCCTGGCTCAGCACCTGTGGCTCAAACGGTTAAGGTGCCAGCCATATACACCTGAGCTGGCGGGATCGAATCCAGCCCAGGCCTGCCAAACAACAACGACAGCTGTAACCAGAAAAAATAAATAGCTGGATGTTGTGGTGGGCGCCTGTAGTCCCAGCTACTTGGGAGGTGGAGGCAGGAGAATCGCTTGAGCCCAGGAGTTGGAGGTTGCTGTGAGCTGTGACGCTACAGCACTCTACCTGGGGTGACAGCTTGAGGCTCTGTCTCAAAAAAAAAAAAAACAATAGCCAGGCATTGTGGTGGACCCCTGTAGTCCCAGCTACTTGGGAGGCTGAGGCAAGAGAATCGCTTGAGCCCAAGAGTTTGAGGTTGCTGTGAGCTGTGACACCACAGCACTTTCCCAGGGTGACAAAGTGAGACTCTGTCTCAAAAAAATAAATAAATAAACAAAATTAACTTCCTATCCAAAGACCCATAGCAGTATATTGGATTAATTTGGGAGTTGCCTGGAAATTTGCTTCTTATTTTTCCATTTCACCTGCTAGATTTTTAAGGGAATCTGAAGACTATGCCCAGGAAACAAAGCAAGAGTTGAGAAAGTGAATTCTGAACTGGAAAAGTGGAATAAAAACATCAGGACTTAGGCCTGTCCTAGGACGAAGCAGCTCCTGGTGTTATGTTTCATGTCGGGAGAGCTTTGCTTTGGCTTCCTGGTGAGTGATTGCCTCTGGAATTCCCTGGAGCCAGCTGTAATAAAGAGCTGCCCGGAAACAGTGGGTGTTGCTTATTGGAAGGAGGTTAGTGACCTCAGAAGCATCTGGAGACAAAGAGAAACACTTCCACTGGCGTTATGTATACAGGCCACCTGCCCGATCTTAGCATTTCCAAAGACAGGCAAAAACATCCAAATGAAAACACAATTTCTAGGCATCAAAAGGTCATGGTGGCTAAGAAAGTCAGATTTTCTGAAGCGTTCTACCTGTTTCAGCATGAAGACTTCTAAGGCAAACTACCATTATAAACTTATACAAAACAATTTCCCCTCCTCTCTTTTCCTTTCTCCTCAAACCAAACATCTCTGGACCATAGCTGGAGGAATCCTCTGTCTCCAGTGATTGGAACTGAGCCTGGGGAATTGACCTCATTATCTTTTGATAGATAATACTAGTAAGCCCTGCTAGCTAATGGCCACAGGTCCCTGAGATCTGCTCAGCAAAGCCTCAATACCAATTAATATAAAGCAAACAAAACCCTTATGCTTTTAGAACAGTATAAATTTCTCATAATCATGTAAACTCACATCCCTTTAAAAAGTCATAAATCTTCACTGGGGCAGTGGCACGTGCTTGTAGTCCCAGCTACTCAGGAAGCTGAGGCAAGAGAACCTCTTGAGCCCAGGAGTTTAAGGCTACAGTGTGCTGTGGTCATGCCTGTAAATAGCCACTGCACACCAGCCTAAAGACCTCCTCTCTTAAAAAATGATAAACATAAAAAAACAGAAATCTTGTGTTATTTTATAGCATTGATTACCCTATGTTACAACGGCAGCACATTAAAAATTCATGTCTTTCTTTAACTTAAAGTTTAATACCGTAAGACTTATAACATTGTACCCTTTTTCTTTTCTTTTTTTTTTTTTGAGACAGAGTCTTACTCTGTTGCCCTAGGTAGAGTGCTGTGATATCATAGCTCACAGCAACCTCAAACTCCTAGGCTAGGCTCAGGTGATCTTCTTGCCTCAGTATCCCAAGTAGCTGGACTACAGATGCCTGCCACAATTTTTCTATTTTTAGTAGAGATGGGGTCTTGCTCTTGCTCAAGCTCGAACTCCTGAGCTCAAGTGATCCACCTGCCTCAGCCCCCCAGAGTAATCTTTTACTCAGCCCCCACCACACCCAGCCTCACTGTATCCTTCTTCTTTCTGGGTAATGCCATCTGCAGCTCTCACCTTCCCTCCACTCTGCCATACTGAGTGGTGGAGACTGGAACCTGGTTCACCATGATTCGATCCACCTCAACTCCTAGAACATATCGCACCTGGGATGTAACAACATGAGCCATCCAATCTCCTGGCTACTTGGATCTTTGACCTCCTCATTTCTCAAGAGTTTCTCTTCTCTATGTTCTAGACTTTGTCAACACTCCAAACTGCTGCACCTCAAAACTCAGTGATGTAAACACCAACTCTCTGACCACAGACTCCTCACGTTTACAGCCAAAAATGTCCCCTGACATCATCCAAAGCATCACCCCTCCACTTTCCTCCAACTTTGCTACCTCTTTGTTTCGACTTCCCCTCCTTCCTTGTGTAGCTTAAATTCCACCATCTCACATTCCAGTCCCTCTTACAATTACTTCCAAACTACCTCTCTGTCCTCTGCTGTTTCTGCTTCCTCCAATGGTGACCCTATGTGGTGCAGGCCATTGTGGCCAGCTAATTTTTCTGTTTCTGGTAGAGATGGGGTCTTGATCTTACTCAGACGGATCTTGAACTCTTGACCTCACACAATCCTCCCACCTCAGCCTCCAAGATTGCTAGGATTATAGGTGTGAGCCACCATGCCCAGCCTGAAATATGGCTTGGTTTTTCCACTGAGGTTTCTAAGATGACGCAGTAGGTTTTGAGTCCAGTGTTACTGGTGGTCATCTTTACCACCTATGTAAGAAGGCAATAACAGTATGATAAGATTAGATTTGCATTTTAGAAAGATTACTCTGGCTTCTGAGTTATCTACTGGAGGCAGGGAAGCCAGTAAGAAGACTTTACAATGACCCAGGTTGAGGACTTTGCACTAAGGCAGTGGTAGTAGATACAGAAAGATGAGGAGCCATCTGTAAGGACATCTGCATGGTAGGCTCATAAGAGTAGGGAACCAACTGGATATGAAAGACAGAGGGGATGGAAGAGTGGAGGGTCCCTCCAGTGTTCTGGATCAGTAGCTGAGCAGATAATTCTGCCAGTCTTGAGATGGAGACCACCAAAACAGTAGATGTTGGGGGTAGGGAGCCAAGGAGGGATATGAGGAATGGCGATTTTAATTTCAGATGGATGAGTTTAAAGGTTGCAGTGCTTAAAGGACACATAAATTAGAGTATTATGAATGGAAGATGCACTCATAAATGAAAAAGAGTGACCAAAGAGATAAAAGAAAAGCCACAAATGGCTGGTATCAGAGAAGGTGGGCAAGGAGACCTAAATATGAGCTAATATGAACTAAACTTGTAATCTCCAGCCCAAACTTGGCTTAGGAACTCCAGTCTCATATATCAATATTTGTTAGACATTTCCATGTGAATGCAAATGTAGCCAAAATAAATGAACCATCTCCCATACGCCAAACCTGCTTCCTAATGAATCAGTTTCATCATTTTATAGTCGCATAGAAAACAAGGAGCCCTTCTAGATACTGCACTTTCCTTACTCCCCACCCCAGTGCCTGGTTTCTATTGCTATGTTTCTCCTCTTCCTTGCTCCATTGGCACTCACCTAGTTTCTGAAGAAAGGATATACAACTAACCTGCCCCCGCATGGAACATATGATCGTGGAGTTCTGCACTCTAATCCCCAGGGCTGTTCTGATGGACTCCAGCAGTTACTTGAGATGCTCGTCTGCCAGGAGAAAAATGACCGAGAATAGAGTTGGAGGAGAGAGCAGGAGAGAGGCAGCAGTTAGCCACACAGTTTCACTGTCTTCTAAGACGGCATCTCCTGCTGGCCCCACCTTCTCCCCAGGTTCTCCCCCGTGAGATCATTAAAAGGGTGGGTCGGTGGTAAGTCCGACTCTGAATAGGCAGTTGCTAAAGAAGAGCCTCTGGGCTTGGTGGCTCAGCGGTTAGGGCAACGGCCTCATGCACTGGGCCTGGTGGGTTCGAACCCAGCACAGGCCTGCTAAACAACAATGACGACTACAACAAAAAATAGCCAGGCGTTGTGTTGTGAAGAGTCTCTGATGCATGGAGATTAAAACTGTCTATAAATACAAATTTATTTTTTTTTGAGACAGAGTCTCGCTATGCCCTCAGTAGAGTGCTGTGCTGTCATAGCTCACAGCAACCTCCAACTCTTGAGCTTAAGCGATTCTCTTGCCTCAGCCTCCCATGTAGCTGGGACTACAAGCACCCACTACAATGCCTGGCTATTTTTTTGTTGCAGTTGATTAGCTGGCCCGGGCTGGGTTTGAACCCACCACCCTTCGTGTATGTGGCTGGCATCGTAACCACTGTGCTATGGGCACTGAGCTGACAAGTTTCATTTTTTGACTGTAGTGTCAGATCTTATCCTTGGAGAGTAAGTTCCAGGGGGCAGGGACTCTGTAAATGAGTGTTTCCCACCATAGCCCCAGCATGGAGCCTTTGCTTTGTATACAGTAGGCACCTATTAAATAATTAGTCAACAACTAATATGGAAAGATGTCATTCTGAAATTCTAGTCCAACTTGCAAAGTCATGCCAAGGAGGTTCCAAACAGTATTCTGATGGTCTCTCAGCAGCCAAACAGGCCTGAAGATCACTAAAGTCATTGAGTTCGTTGTCTTGCTTCAAATTGTCATGCCTCACCCGCCTCACATCACCCTCTTTCTCAGTTATTTAAGTCCTCTCAAGAAAATAACTCTTGTATGATTCGAAGATACTCATTTGGAAGAGAAACATGTCTCTTTCATGTACATCCTTCCTCCACAGTGAATTTCCATGGCAGTAAGGAAAATGAGGGTTTTCACATAGCCTGCCCCATCTGGCCTCACAAAGCAGTCATGTGAATGAAATAGATGATTTTTTTTTTTTTTTTTTTTTTTTTTTTTTGTAGAGACAGAGTCTCACTGTACTGCCCTCGGTAGAGTGCCGTGGCGTCACACGGCTCACAGCAACCTCTTAACTCTTGGGCTTACGCGATTCTCTTGCCTCAGCCTCCCGAGCAGCTGGGACTACAGGCGCCCGCCACAACGCCCGGCTATTTTTTGGTTGCAGTTTGGCCGGGGCTGGGTTTGAACCCACAACCCTCGGCATATGGGGCTGGCGCCCTACTCACTGAGCCACAGGCGCCGCCTAGATGATATTTTTGAAGGGTGACTGTATTTGTAAGTTCTGAATACTAGGTAAACTTTAGGATGCGCTTAATAATATGTCTCCAGGCTTGGCGCCCATAGATCAGTGGTTAGGGTGCCGGCCATATACACCAAGATGGGTTGGTTCGAACCTGGCCCAGGCCAACTAAAACAACAACAACTACTACAAAAAAAAAAAAAAACAGCCAGGCGTTGGGGCGGGCACCTATAGTCCCAGCTACTTGGGAGGCTGAAGCAAGAGAATCGCTTAAGTCCAAGAGTTTGAGGTTGCTGTGAGCTGTAACACCACAGCACTCTACTGAGGGCAACATAGTAAGACTCTGTCTCAAATAATAATAATAAATATGCCTCCAACCGTGTTCCCCAAAATGTAATAATCACTTTGTGTAAAAACTTGAGATAGATGTGTTTTCACACAAGACCAACTCTCAAAAATCATAAGTCTCTAGCCTGGAAAAAATGAAAGATAAAATAAAGAAAAGCTAAAAATCATAAACACACACCTATGGAGCACATTGCAAGTACACGTTGGATCTGTCAGGTATAGAACACAAATGTCTTAATGCTGTAATTGGGTAAATGAGGCAAAAGCTATGTTGATTAGTAGGATGTAAGCATTCCAATGTGTACAAATAATCAACACATCGAATCCCATAATGGCATAAATGTATTTATGATCTATGTACAAATGACTTAGTTTTAAAATAAATAAATAAATAAATAAAAAGTGAGCAAAGAAAAAAAATCACAAACATGAGAGACAAGTTCAGTCTGTTCATTAAATTCTGAAACATCCATGGCTGAGAACTTCCTTTGAAGCTTAAAATAAGTCATTTTATACTTTATAAGCAGGAGTATCCAAGCTCATCCAAGGCCACATTTAGGACTTTTTTGCTTATATGTGGTGGTGGATATCATGAAAGTTACACGTGGCCCTTTTTTTTTTTTTGCTTCATAGCTTTCGTTAGTGTTTGTGTATTTAATACGCAGCCCAACTCTTTCACTAATGTGGTGCAGAGAAGCCAAAAGGTTGGACACTCCTTCACCATGGACAGTAAGCTTATGAAACTTAGCCCCAGAGGTGATAGAGCCTTGCAGTGAAAATTAATTCAAGAAAATGTTCGGTTAAGTCCGTGAGTAACAGGTTTAAAGGGAACTTTTTTCATGTATCGGTACAGCAAACACTTAGTGAGAGCCACAGGATGTTGGGAATTTCACTTAGGGAGGGGCCTTTCACCTCTGGTGGGTTTACATAGCGAGGATAACCATGATGTCCCCGGACACAGCCCCTCGTGCTGCTGGCAGAACACTGGCTGCAGTCACCACCGGTCTGCCCCCATGCGATGAGCTTTTTTTCCCTTCACCTCCATTGTAATAAAGGAAATTACATGAATGATTTATTGTTTTAGTTATAAATGCTCTAAGTTTAGACACACTGTCTTTGTCTCTCCCTTGAAAAAGAAGTACAGTCCTTTCCAGAGGTTGCTCCAGGCCGTCTAAACCGCCTGTGTGTGAACATGTGCAAGAGCTGTGCCTGCAGGATGCGCAGCCGTCTCCTCCCACGTTATGTCTTCCCACACTGCTAAGGAAGAAAGTAGAGAAAGCAGTGGATCTATTTTCTGGTTTATGGTTTCAAAAGCCAATTGCCGTTTCCATGCTCACTCCCAAGGCTATCACCCACTTCCAGGGAGGTCGTAGAAACTCTCAAAACTCATTGCTTGATTTCTCCAGTTCTGCAAAAAGATACATGCCAAATGGAGCTCAGGAGCTGGGAGGAACACAATGTCAGAATGAAATAAAACTACAGCGTGTTGAGGAATCACAGACCCAAGCATGAATTAAGATAGCACCTTCAATCTCCCTTTTCTTATGCAGTCAAGACATAAATCATTTCTGCTCTGAGTTGAATTTTACAATTGCTTTCACACTTGCATGGGATTTAAACAAATTCATGGAATGGGACGTGATGCACAGCTCCTATATTGTGGAAATAAAGGATCTTTTTTTTTTTTTTTTTTTTTGAGACAGAGTCTCATTCTGTCGCCCGGCATCATAGCTCACAGAAACCTCAAATTCTTGGGCTTAAGGGATCCTCTTGCCTCAGGCTCCCAAGTTATTGGGACTACAGGTACCTGCCACAATGCCCGGCTAGTTTTTCTGTTTTTTTGAGACAGAGTATCAAGCCGTTATCCTGGGGAGAGTGCCATGGCATCATAGTTCACAGCAACCTCTAACTCTTGGGCTCAAGTGAGCCTCCTGCCTCAGTTTTTCTATTTTTTAGTAGAGACAGGGTCTCACTTTTGCTCAGGCTAGTCTCAAAATCATGAGCTCAAGCTATCCACTCACCTTGGCCTCCTAGAGTGCTAGGATTACAGGCATTAGCCATCATGCCCAGCCTTAGTTTTTCTATTTTTAGTACTGACAGAGTCTCACTCTTGCTAAGGCTGGTCTTGAACTCCAGAGCTCAAACAATCTACTAGCCTCAGCCTCCCAGAGTGCTAGGATTACAGATGTGAGCCACTGCACCTGGCCAGGAGAATTTTTTTTTTTTAGACACAGTCTTGCTTTGTTACCCTCCACAGAGTGCCATAGTGTCACAGCTCACAGCAACCTCAAACTCTTGGGCTCAAGTGATTCTTTTGCCTCAGCCTCCCACGTAGCTGGGACTACAGGTGCCCACCACAACACCCAGCTATCTTGCTCTTACTCAGGCTGGTCTCAAACTTCTGAGCTTAAGGGATCCACCTGCCTCAGCCTCCCAGAGTGCTAGGATTACAGAGATGAGGTACCACACCTGAGCAGGAGAAAATTTTTGTTGCGAATACAAAATCATACATCGGTCAGGCCCTCCAACCAGAATGAAGTAAATAACTATATCAGCTAACAAAATAACTTAATGATATAAAAAGCAAACAATAGGCCTGAATTGCCTGAAAAACATGGCAAATTTCCAGTGTCATGGGGAAGGAGTCTCTGAGAGATACCATAACATTCCTAGTCAACAGAACTTCATTTTTATTTGCTGATCAAAATAAAATAAGCCTTCTGCACAAGAAATAGTAATGGATTCAGTGTATTTGGTTAAGAAGGAGGGAGAGAACTAAGCCATTTAGGATAAGGAGCCATTGTAAGCCCAGTCTCCGAAGAGTTCTTTTATTCGTTCTTTCTTATCCTGGGAGATGGACTTTGGAAAGATTTGTAATGTGGCCTGTTCCTTACTTCCATCATAAAAGACTTCCCTGGCCTCAGTTAATCTGCTTGCTTATGCCCTGTTCAGATGCAAGCAATTGGGGGAAGGAGGGAGCTAAAATATTTCCATGACAACAGTTTTTATTAAGGGAAAAAAATGCTAGAATTCTTTTTATGACCAGGCTGTTCTGAAATGAATAATGGTTGAAAAGGTTATTCAATGTTCTTTTTTTTTTTTTAGCCCAAAATAATGTTCCAATGATTAGTTAAAATTGAGGACTAATATCCAAGACTCCTGGATCTTAATTAAATATGTCATTTTAATGATTCTATCATCCCTTCTCCAAGCAGGAAATGGCAAGCATATAGCAATGTCATGTAGGAGCAGTTTTAAGATTGATTAGCTCATGTTGGTCAAGTATGTTTTGAGGCAGTAAAACAAAATATCATAAGATTTTATAATGTCTTTGTTATTTTGTAAAAAAAAAATTAATAATCTAGTGTACTTTGTTCTCATCACGCCTAAAATTTATGGGCTTTAGCTCTTCTAAGATGTAGTAGCTGTAAGGCCATTTTTAATTTATTTCATTAGTATCTCCTGAATCCCAGGTTAAGCAACACACCCACATAGCTTGTCAGCCACAAAGTCAAAACACACTGTGGGCCTTCCAGGGAGAGGGCCAGGATTCCGTTCTGATTTCATTTCTTGCTTCCATCCCACTTTTCACTAATTTAGAAACTGGGACCACATTTGCAAGTATGAATTCTTCAGCAGAGTTCCAAAACTGGACTTTCCATTTAATTATATTAAGATAAGCAGAGAAACGTCATAGAACATACTTATATTATTCATTATTTTAAAATGAGAAATCAGTAGAAATATAAAAATCAGTAGTTACATATGTTACTGATTATCAGTAATATATCAGTAACATAGTGACAAGAAAGTATTCTTAGTGGTCATAATTAATATTAATCATCTTCATATTCTATTGAGGATTTTCAGATAATAAAAAGTTCACTTTATTTTTTTAAAAGAAAAAAAATAATTTATTTATGTTAGTTCCAAACACAAAAATCTAGAGATGAAGAATTTAATAATTTTTTAATATAAAATCATAGCAGCAACAATCACCCTATATGATAGGAAGTATTTTTTTTTTTTTTTTTTTTTTTACACTGTTGGACCCCTCAAGGAAAGAGAGGCCACTGTTAAGGCCAACCTGACATCCTGAGGAGAACTTTTCTCTCTCTCCACATTACGAAAGTCACACGAGTCAGGACAAGTGTAACCATACAGAGCAGGGAGAGTGATAGGAAGTATTTTACAGAGAAGGGAAACTAAGGCCCAGAGTAATTAAGAGCTAACCTGAGGTCACATTGTCAGGATTAGAACCCAGGCAAGTCTGACATAATACTGACCTTGCAATTTACCAAGTGGGTACTTCTGTCCCCGTGTCTTATAGTAGAGTAACTTCAGCCCTCCCTGAGCTTATGTGCCCAGCACTCCTCTAGGAGTTTGTGTTGGAGGATGAATGACACTGTGAATAGCATCTCCATGTTGAGAGGTCTCCCTGTTTCTAAGACTGGGTTTGTCTGCTCAAGCAATGACTCTTCCTTTCCTCTGGGTTCCTTGATAGGCCGACTCAATGCTAATTTTTTTTTTGGGGGGGGACAGAGTTTCACTATGTCACCCTCAGTAGAGTGCAGTGGCATCACAGCTCACAGCAACCTCAAACTCTTGGGCTTAAGCGATTCTCTTGCCCCAGCCTCCAGAGTAGCTGGGACTATAGGCACCTGCCATAATGCCCGGCTATATTTTGGTTGAAGTTGTCATTGTTTAGCAGGCCCAGGCTGGGCTTGAACCTGCCAGCCTCAGCATATGTGGCTGGTGCGCTATTCACTGAGATATGGGAGCCAAGCCTGGCTCAACTCTTATTGTGTCATGGTCACACAGACCTATAACCCTCCATCACTCCCTATTGAAGGCCCAGCACTGATGGCAACATCAACAGAATATTCCTGCTCCCCCTTAGGTTCCCAGACTCCAGGCAGTACCTCAGATCAGCACCAGATCAGCCCAGGATCTGATCTCAGCCTCTATCCCCCTATTTTGTCTCTGGCCGCCCTGCCCCTCACTTTTCCCAAGTCTCACAGCCTTGACCCAGACCCTAGTCCCAGGCTTACTCCCACGAGCCTCAGAACTAGGTGGGCCGGGTCAGAGTTGGCGTGGGGAAAACCCAGGCAGTGGTTGAGGTTGGAGCAATGCCCTAGGCCACAAAAGAGTGTGAATGAGAGAGAACACAGCCCACAGACAGGGCAGGAAGAAACTAAATAAAATGGGAAAAGCTAGAGGGGAGAAATGCCACTAATAAGAAACCAAAGGAAACTGTGTATTGGGACCTGTGCCTAGTCCTAGCTACTCTGGAGGGTAAGGCTGAAGGATCACTTGAGCCTAGGAGTTTGAAACTAGACTGGGCAACATAGCAAGACCCCATCTTTATTTAAAAAAAATAATAATAAAGGAAAAAATAAAAAGGCCAGGTGCAGGGGCTCACACCTGTACTCCTAGCACTCTGAGAGGCCAAGGTGGGTGGATTGCCTGAGCTCACAGATTCGAGACCAGCCTGAGCAAGAGCAAGACCCCCGTCTCTAAAAATAGTCAGGCATTGTGGTGGGTGCCTATAGTCCCAGCTACTCAGGAGGCTGAGGCAAGAAAAATCACTTGAGCTCAAGAATTGCTGTGAGCTGTGATGCCACAGCACTCTACCAAGGGTGACAAAGTAAGACTCTGTCTCAAAAAAATTAAAATAAAATAGAAAAGGGAAAAAAGAAACCAGAAAATGGCAGTGCCTGAAAAAGCCCTGAAGATACTGCTGGTTATGGCTCTTTGTAACTGAGGCAAAGACAGGTTGCAGGGTGAGTAAGCAATTGCTGGATAAAGTCAAGGCCATTCATGAACTTGCTTTTCCTACAGTTTTTAAAAGTGTCATAATGGAAGGGGAAGGAAGCAAAGGGACTAGAATCTGGACTCCACTTAGAAACAGATAGTTCTGCCTTGTACACAGCTACTATACTTTTGGAATAAAAAAAATCATTACATATGCTTGTAAAACAAACAAGTGTACTTTGGGAAGAAAGAGACAGCATTTAATGCCTTGATTCACAATCTAGGTCCAATCTAGGAGGTGTGGTCCTCCTAGCCACACAGGGATAGGCACCCTGCAAATGCGGAATGTAAGATGGGGGAGATAAACTCATATTCTTCTCCAATTCCTGGTTTCTTCATTCCAGCTGAAGTCCTTCCACAGTCTAAGAATGTCTAATTCTAAGGTCCTTTATTTAAAATCAAGGTAAAGCTAAAGAGGTGTGTTCTCCTCAAAGGTATTTATTGCATCTGATACTTGAGCAGTGCTTATCATAATCTACAATAAACCTCTGGATCAGTTTGGCCTTGGCTTTCCCATCTGCAAATTGGGGATAATAATATCTCTCCTATCACCAGCTGGAAAAATGTTTTGCCAAGCCTAAGTACAATGAAAATGTACACTACAATAACAAGACGCTGGATCAGCAGATTTCAGCCTTGGCAGCATGTTACTAGAACCCAGGGAGACTCAAAAAATGCCAACATGAGGGCCCTACTTCCAGAATACTTACTTAATTCCATCAGCAAAGGGAACTGAGCCTCAGAGCACTTTTGTTAATTAATTTTAAAAATATCTAGTTCTTGGCTCAGTGCCTATAGCTCAGTGAGTAGGGCACTGGCCACATATGCCAAACCTGGTGGGTTCAAGCCTGGCCTGGGCCTGCTAAACAACAATGACAACTGCAGCTAAAAATAGCCAGGTGTTGTGGTGGGCGCCTGTAGTCCCAGCTACTTGAAAGGCTGAGGCAAGAGAATCGCTTGATACCAAGAGCTTGGGGTTGCTGTGACCTATGATACCACAGCACTCTACTAAGGGCTACATAATAAGACTCTGTCTCAAAAAAAAAAAAAAAACACCTAGTTCTTATTTGATTTGAATATGGTTCCTCCATTTGTCTTTTGTTGTTGTTGTTATTGTTTTGTTTGTTTGTTTGTTTTGAGACAGAGACTCAAGCTTTAGCCCTGGGTAGAGTGCCATGGCGTCACAGCTCACAGCAACCTCAAACTCCTGGGCTTAAGCAATTCTCTTGCCTCAGCCTCCCAAGTAGCTGGAACTACAGGTGCCCGCCACAGTGTCCGGCTATTTTTTGGTTGTATTTGTCATCGTTTGGAGGCCTGGGCTGGATTCGAACCCGCCAGCTCTGGTGTATGTGGCTGGTGCCTTAGCTGCTTGAGCTACAGGTGCCACCAGTTCCTCCATTTAAATCAGCAATTTTTTAAACAGTTATGCAAATAAACACAAGGGTACTGCTTCTCCCTTCAGATGGGATTGGCAGTTAGTTATGCCACAGGCAACCGCACAGTGCTAAGGGCATGATTCCAGTGGGAACCAAATAGGCCTTCATTCTTTTTTGTTAATATAGCTGATTTCCACTTACATAAGCATCATACTCCACCCTTGATGTAGAGGAGTATCACCTATTTTATGACACTATTTCTCCTTTTGACTTTAGAAACTGGCTGGAAGCACACCTGAGAACCAAACTCACTTCTACGACACCCCAGAACCAGGCAGCCTGGTGTAAACAGCACAGGGGTAAAAGGTGATACCTAGAGATGGCGACATTGAAATCATGATGAGGACTGTAGGAGTGGAAATCAACGAAAACCTAGTTCTCCTTCAAGTTTATAAGACGGGTCTGAAGGCTGATACACAAAACAACCACAATATTTCCAACCTGTGCTCAGCACGACTTGTATTGTAGTCACAGAGGGCTGGTGCACACACTCCCAACCTAAAAGATTGGCTCCCTTCCTGGTTCTCCTCAGGACACTTTATTCCTTTGCTCTGTGACTTTTATAAACGCTTGCAATCCATTTCGCTCAATGTAAATCAAACGGCAAAAACTGAATGGCTGTGGGGAGGCCCCAAGCTCTTTCTATAGCTGTGTGTACATTTTCTCTAGTTAAGTGTTAAAATAACGCCCCGCAGAAAGAAAAGGGGAACAGCACAGGCGCAGCGAGAAGCCCTTTTCTGGTTTTCATCTCAACACGTGTCACATACCTTTTCAGAAATAAAAAAAGCTAAAACATTTTCCAGATAGTTCCAAACCCCTATTTCTTTTTATCTTATGCTTTCTTAAATTGGACCATTTTCATGAATGAACAAACTTTTAAAAAGGAAAGGATAGTAGAAATAATTGTAGTTAGCATTGATTGCGTTCTTTACCACACGCCAGGCGCTGTACTGTCTTATAGATTTGAGCTTTACTACAAGCCTGTCTCTGTCCCCACTTTATTTTATTCATGAGACAGAGTTTCACTTTGTCACCCTCAGTAGAGTGCTGTGGGGTCATAGCTCACAGCAACCTCAAACTCTTGGGCTCAAGTGATTCTCTTACCTCAGCCTCCCGAGTAGCTGGGACTACAGGTGCCTGCCACAACACCTGGCTATTTTCAGAGATGGGGTCTCACTCTTGCTCAGGCTGGTCTTAAATTCCTGAGTTCAGGGATGCATCCTCCTCAGCCTCCCAGAGTGCTAGGATTTCAGGAGTGAGCCACTGTGCTAGGCCCATCTCTGCCCCCACTTTACAGGAAAGGAAACTGAAATACAAAAGGTTAGTGTCTTCACATCTGACCCAATTCCAGAGCTTCTGTGCTTGAGAATTACCCAATAAGCCATCTTCATCCAGAGAGAGTATACATTCTGCTTGTGCTCTTGTAAAAAATGTAGAAATACAGACCCACTCATTCAACAAATATGTGTTGAGGACCTAATGCATGTCACGTCTTCTACTAAGGAACTAGGGATATGAAATTGAATGAGACAGCCACGGGCTCTGTTAACCTAGAGATGACCATCCAACTGGGAAGACAGGTGTTCCACAGAAATCATTGTTTAAGTTGAACTGTGATAAAAATTCAAGAAGAGAAGGAGAGTGACAGCCGGAGCAGCTGGCAGTGGCAGGGCACTTGTCACAGGTTGAAAAGATAACGTTCAGCCCCAATGAGTGCTCGCTATATGATATGCACTTTGTATTTGCCACTGTATGGATGTTTCACAACAGTTCTTTGACCTAGGTACTATTAATTTCTCCATCTTTCAGAGGAACAAACTCAGCACTGATGGGTTAAGTAACCTGCTCAAGGTCACACACTGAGATCAGACTTTCACAGCTACTATTAAGGCTAGCTAGCAGTTCCCACTGGCCCTCCTGCTGAAAACAACTATAAATAACCTGGATAAAATATATAGTTTAAAAGAATTTTTTTTTTGAGACAGAGTCTCACTACGTCACCCTCAGTAGAGTCCTGTGGTGTCGCAACTCACAGCAACCTCAAACTCTTGGGCTCAAGCGATTCTCTTGCCTCAGCCTCCCAAGTAGCTGGGACTATAAGCGCTAGCCACAAAGCCCAGCTAATTTTTGTGCAGTTGTCATTGTTGGTAAACTGGCCTTGACCAGGTTCGAACCCGCCAACTTTGGTGTATGTGGCTGGCGCTGAGCCATTTTTAAAATTCTTGAAAGCATTTAAAGGCTGGGTGCTGTGGCTCATGTGTGTAATCCTAGCAATCTGGGAGGCTGAGGTGGGTGGATTGCCTGAGCTCACAGATTTGAGACCAGCCTGAGCAAAATCAAGACTCCCATCTCTAAAAATAGCTGGGTGTTATAATGGGTGCCTGTAGTCCCAGCTACTTGGGAGGCTGAGACGAGAGAATCTCTTGAGCCTAAGAGGTTGAGGTTGCTGTGAGCTATGATGTCATAGTACTCTACCAAGGGCGAAAAAGTAAGACTCTGTATCAAAAAAAAAAAAAAAATTAAAAACAACATGGAGTTTTAAGCATTTGCCATGGCCAAGGAAAGAATTAATGAAGGCTCGGCACCTGTGGTTCAAGCGGCTAAGGCGCCAGCCACATACACCTGAGCTGGCAGGTTTGCATCTAGCCTGGGCCCGCCAAACAACAATGATGGCTGCAACAAAAAAAAACAATAGCAGGGGATTGTGGTGGGCGCCTGTAGTCCCAGCTATTTGGGAGGCAGAGGCAAGAGAATTGCTTGAGCCTAGGAGTTGGAGGTTGCAGTGAGCTGTGACGCCACGGCACTCTGCCCAGGGCGACAGCTTGAGGCTCTGTCTCAAAAAAAAAGAAAGAAAGAATTAATGAACTGGAACACAGGTCTGGAGATATTATGCAGACTGCAGCATAGAAGAGATAAAAACTATGAAAGGGGCATTAAAAGATATAAAAGACAGCGCTTAAAAAGTCACACATTTGTCTACTAGAGTGCCAGAAGAGAGTGAGATTGGGGCAGCAATGTGGAGCCTGAATTTTATCTTGAGAGCAATGACAAACCATTGAAAGAATTTGAGGAGGGCATTGATGCGGGTGTCTCAAATGATGGTGTTGTTCATGGCTACTCACAGCCCTGGCCCTAACGTAATGGGTTTCAACTTTTGCTTTTCAGGTGTAGGGTAGAAAAGAATGTCTTTCACTCCAGAAAAGTGAAAATGGGGTCCGTTTTTCATCTTTTCTCCCCAAGATCTATTTCCAGGCTTTTCTTCTCCATATACAGCCAATAGGTCCCCCGACTAGGAAACAGTTAACACACATCCAGGTTTGTTTGTTTCACGTGAGATTGATTACAGCCAATTACAGTCCTGGATCTTGTCTTCCCCCACCATCGTTTTCTTTCTCTTCTCATCCTTCCTGAATACATTTCGGGGTGGAAATGGGAATTTCATCTTCTTTTTCATCTTGGTGAAGTAGGTAATGTAATGTGCACATCGATTTGCATTCTGAAGCATGTAAGCTCTTTTCTTTAACTACCATACGTAAAAGATAGCCGGCCTTCAGGACTTTGGTACTGTATTGCCTGAACTCCCTGAGCAAAAGAGCAATTGAGTACTTCATCAGCTGACATGTTATGTTACTTGAGGTTTCATGAATAAAGCATGGTGGTT
Source organism: Nycticebus coucang (assembly GCF_027406575.1). Classification (NCBI taxonomy): domain Eukaryota; kingdom Metazoa; phylum Chordata; class Mammalia; order Primates; family Lorisidae; genus Nycticebus; species Nycticebus coucang. Next base: position 54,094,845 of record NC_069798.1, on the reverse strand, counting down.
GGTTAATAGCCCAACTTGAAATATTATGAAAGAAGGGCAATTAGAATTGAGATGATTTGGCAACTCTCGGAGCAGAAATTAGTGGAGGAAAACAAATACGTTTATGTGCTGCTAATTATACTGAAGGATAATAAAGCTGGAAGTTGGAGTTCACTCTAGTGTCTCTTAGGAGGTGGGAACTGAGATCTGCATCAGGAGTGGGTGGCCTCTGTAATTGGACTTTAAGTGAACAGGAACAGAGTTAAATGTGCATGGTCCTGCATCTTGGAAAAGAGGCTTGAGATATGTCTCCTGAGCTGAGCCAACTAGAGGAAATCAATGTTACCCCAAAGGTCCAAATCATCTGAGTCGCTCTCCTGTAAAAGATCCACAGGGCCAGCCCCAGCTCATACAAACAGAAGGCAGCAAGCATTTGCATGTCAAGAACCACTATCAGGAAGAGAAAGCACCTTATTTGCAGTAAATCAGGGCATATTTACCGTATCTAGTAGAAACTGCGGGGAAGAGAGATGTTTCTACTGAAGAAGGGATGGCAAATTGAATTAATTACACAGCACCCATTAGTAGTAATTAAAGATGTGCCATGCATCATTGGTATTTTCTTATTTAGGATGCTCTCAGCTGCTCACTCTCCTTCAGTGAACACAGAAAATATTAACAAGGGCTTTTAGAGAATCACGTTAAACTTAGGAATCCGAGGTTCCTCTTACCACACAGCTGAAAGAGCTTAACATCCCAATTTTCATTCATGGGGAAATTCTGAATCCTATTCTTGTAGTCAAGACTTATCGCACGTACGTTTTTCTTAAATCCGTCATGAAGGTATTTGTAAGCAGGATTATCTTGCTCTCATCTACTTCATCTTACTCTCATTCTACTTCTCCAGAAAAAATGAGTGGGACTGATAACCTTTGGGTTCTGTGTGAAGTGATGGAGAAACAATGAATGAATAGGACACAGACTCTTTCTTTAAAAAGATGTTGCAGAGAAAGGGAAATAGCCATAGAAATAAATCACATAATTCAATATGGGGAATGTTCAAGTGATGATTGAACAATGGATAGTTGTAGCACACAAGTAATTTAGTAATTTATACTTGTAGAAAAAAGCCATTTTAAGGATCTTTAGAAGGGTTAACAATAGTAATTATTACCTACAAGTTTCCTGATACAGATCCCACTACCTAAGTAAGTCCCAGTGGTGGAAGAGACACTAAGAATGATCTCTGCCAACCCTTCCAGCCCAGAGGAATCTGCTCCAGAAGCTAGGATGTGTTGGCTCAGGCAGTTACTTCTCTCTGATGTTCCACAGCATTGCAAGGACACATGGTGAATTAGGTTCACTTTTTTTTTTTTTTGTAGAGACAGAGTCTCACTGAACCGCCCTCGGGTAGAATGCCGTGGCGTCACCCGGCTCACAGCAACCTCTAACTCTTGGGCTTACGCGATTCTCTTGCCTCAGCCTCCCGAGCAGCTGGGACTACAGGCGCCCGCCACAACGCCCGGCTATTTTTTTGTTGCAGTTTGGCCGGAGCTGGGCTTGAACCCGCCACCCTCGGCATATGGGGCCGGCGCCCTACTCACTGAGCCACAGGCGCCGCCCTAGGTTCACTTTTATAAAAGGTCACTGGCAGGGTTTTCAGCAAATGTTTAACCAACAGGTTTGCATTTTACCAGCAGCATAGGCACCATTATCTCTCCTCGCTGACAGACTGCAGATCAGAGGTCACTAGTAGCTTGAAAACAGTTATTGATTTATCCAGCCAGATATTACTTGGTCCTCGCCAAACATAGCTGTGATTTCTCACCCCCAGAATAGTTGGTATGAGGTAGTTGCTACCTGGAGAAAAGAATTCCTCTAAGCCCTAATGTAGAAGAGAATTGTAACAATAAGGTGTACGTTCCAGACATCTGATTTCATTACTCAACACCCAGGTTACCTAATTGCCTTTCAAAGAATATGTTGGCTTTGTCACCACCTTAGTCAGTATTTACTTTGAGATCAATGATACAAGTCAAAACTTTAAAGGTGGTGCCCAAAGCCTTCAGATTTAGTTCCTCCCTTTAGGCAGGGAGGAACTAAAGCAACGCAATGAGGAAACAGAAGAATCACATGTGCCTTTTCATGGCAACAATTTTACTTTTGAAACATGAGTCAGGATTTACTCAGAGGAGAAATTAGACTTTGGCTGCCCGATTCAATGACTTGTGTCCTGCATACTGTTTCTTCACTGAGCTGGGAAGTAAATAGAAGTAACATTGGTGAGTCACATTTTTCTTAATAGTATTTATTCATGGGCGGTGCCTGTGGCTCAATGGGTAGGGCGCCGGTCCCATATGCCGGAGGTGGCGGGTTCAAGCCCAGCCCCGGCCAAAAATAAAAAAAAAAAAAAAAAAAAAAATAGTATTTATTCATGGAGCATACCACATGGGTGATAGGCATGCCGCTCAACTCTCATCACACAAACTGTCCTGCACAACCGAGACTGAAGAAAGCTCTCTGCCAGCGGCTCATCACATCATCAGCCTGTTCAACCAGAGCCTCGGTTTATACCCAAGGAAGCTGATACTCAGAAAGGGCGGGCAAAATTTCCAGGGGCCATGCTAGGAACGGTAGAGTTGCTGGGGCCCCTGTTTGCTCTCCCCTTGCTCTCTATTCACGAAAGAAGAGATGCTACCAAACGCTGCTACTCAAACTTCACCTGCATGTGGATCTTGTGAAAATAAAGATTTGACTCAGCAGGTCTAGGGTGGACCCAAGAATTTGCATTTCCAACCAGCTCCCAGTTGTGCCCATGCTATTGGCTCCTCCTTCTATCGTGTGAGAAGACACTAAAAGATTATGTGCTCTGTTTTTTTCTCTCCAGATCAATATTGTCATCATCAGTGGTATCCTTTTCTGTCACAGTGTGGATAGATTTTGCACTGGTTGCAACATTATATTCGGTATGAAATCTGGTGTAGTTCCTTGTGTTCTGAAATAATGCTAAGGGGATTCATATGTAGGCCACTTTCTCAGAAAAAGTTCTAAGTATTGTAGGCTGTTTTTTCTCTAATGTCCTTCCTGCCATTGTTGACACATATACAAGCACTAATGACCGAAGTACGGCAGATAAAAGCACAACATTGTCCCAGCACAAATACATAAAGATTAGAAAAAACCGTGACAGAGTCTTTTACATATATTTTGGGTGTTGCAGACATGCAGCAGGCCAGAAATGATCCTTCACTAGGAGCTTGGGATCCTGGATTCCCTTCTGCCTCTCCCAAGCAGCTTTGTACCTGAGACTGAAACCCTCAAGACCTCGTGGTCCAGAGCTACAAGAGGAATGGTTGAAAGAGAGGCCTCTTAAATTCTAAAGTTTCATGGTTGGTGATCATTACTGTCTTTTTTTGTAGATTGGCCTGCCAAAAATGTAGAATTTTTACCAAAGGAACAGAAAACCATTTTTCCATTTGAATACCAGGAAGATTTTAACAAAAACAACTGGCAAATACAAGCCAATTATTGGCTTTTCTCAGCTTGCTTGTGGCTCTAGCAGAGTCCTGGATTAGGAGACCACAGACAGGCTGTGTAATATTGGGCAAGTTACTTCATCTCTCTGAATTTCAGTTTCGTCATCTGCAAAATGATGAGTTGGGAGGACAGGGACACAGGTGAGGGACAAAAACCTACCTAACAGGTACCATGAACACTATCTGGGTGATGGGCACACTTATAGCCATGACTAAAGCATTGCAAAAATGATCCATGTAACCAAAAACATTTGTACCCTCTTAATATTTTGAAATTTAAAAAAATGATGTTCTAAGTCCATTCTGGTCATAATGATTCATATAATAAATAATATACTTGGTTCGGTGCCTGTAGCTCAGCATCTACGGCGCCAGCCACATACACCGGAGCTGGCGGGTTGGAACCCAGCCCTGGCCTGCCAAACAACAATGACAACTACAACCAAAAAATAGCCGGGCATTGTGGCAAGCGCCTGTAGGCCCAGCTACTTGGAGGCTGAGGCAAGAGAATCGCGTAAACCCAAGAGTTTGAGGTTGCTGTGAGCTGTGATGCCACAGCACTCGACTGAGGGTGACATAGTGAGACTCTGTCTCAAAAATAAAATAAAATTAAAAAATAAATAATATACTTTTTTTTTTTTGAGACAAAGTCTCAAGCTGTTGCCCTGGGTAGAGTGCTATGGCATCATAGCTCACAGCAACCTTAAAATCTTGGGTTTAAGCGATTCTTTTGCCTCACCCTCCCAAGTAGCTGGAACTAAAGGCACCTGCTGCAACCCTTGGCTAATTTTTTTGTTGTTGTAGTTGTCATTGTTGTTCAGCAGGCCCGGGCTGGATTTGAACCTGCCAGCTCCAGTGTATGTGGCTGGAGCCCTAGCCACTCGAGCCAAGCCTATACTTACAAAATTCTTGAACCCAGTTTTCCTTTCTCATTAGTTTCCATGGTGAAGGAAGTGTCCCCAACCACACCCTCTATCTTTGTGAGTGGAGGAATTATAAACTGAAGAATAAAGATGTGGCTCCCATTCTAGCCTTCCAGTCATCATCTGTGAATTATTGGCATGATGAATGAATGAATGTTATGACAGGACTAATAGAAAATAGACATCTGAGGTCAGTGCTGTCAGTAAGATTGTCGGGGAGCTGTAACACAGGTTCTGCGCTGGATGGCACAAAGCTGTTGGCCAGAGGGACTGTGGAAGGTGTTTGCAACCCTTAAACCCCTAGAATGCCTGTATTACCTTGAATGCAAGATGAATCAGGAAACAGCATCATTATCAAAGCTACCACGGTGCTAACATCCCTGGGAGGGAAAAAAAATGAGCAAATTTGAGATCCTCTTTAGCTCTCATTTCAATCCCTAATGCTAAATTTTAATTTGAATTGGGAATTGGGTTTCATCAGAAGTGTTTCCATAGAGAACAGAGCCTGTAAATTAGAACACATTTGTAGCTGCCTACCTTGTTTTCAAGAGAAATCCCAGTCATTCAGGGAAACTATGAACGTTTGGGAATTGTGGGCAGATATAATTAATAGAATCATAGGTGTTAGAGCAAGAAGGCTTACCACAACACCCAGCTAGTTTTTCTATTCTTAGTAGAGACGAGGTCTCACTCTTGCTCAGGCTGGTCTTGAACACCTGAGCTTTAGCAATCCAGCAGCCTTGGCCTCCCAGAGTGCTAGGATTACAGGTATGAGCCACCGTGCCCAACCAGGAAAATCTTTTTATCAAAGCTCTGCTCAGGGTTTGCTTTGATTAAAAAAAAAAAAAAATTGTTTATGGATTAACAAGCTGTGGTACATGTCCATATTATTCGGGCATTTTTTAAAAATGGAGACTTCACAGCATTTGTATTAACCTGGATGGAAATGGAACACATTATTCTTAGTAAAGCATCACAAGAATGGAGAAGCATGAATCCTATGTATTCCATCTTGATTTGAGGACAATTAGTGACACAGTGGGGGTGGGGAAAGGAGAGAGCAGAGAGAGAGAGGGAAGGAGGGAGGGGTCCCGGTGTGTGACACATCTTGTATCCTCAATGAAGCCCCAACAATAAAAAAAGAAAATTGTTTAAGATACTTTAGAATTCAAACGTTTTATAAGATGTTTCTACGCAATGAGGAAATGGGATTTTTCTTTAGGTCACCTCACCAACTCAACTCCTGAAACTAAAAATTACTTCTATTGTAGCAAGCGAAAGGCGGCCATTGAGGGCATTTTCCAAGACCAAACCTTCCCCTGAGTTCTCCAAATGCCTGAGCACAAAGCAAAGGCCTTGGTAGGTTTATCCTTTCTTTTTTCCTTCTGCTCTTTTTGGAGACATTTCTAAAAGGAGGACATTTCATTGGACTTTTCAAAGTCACACAGTGCTTCTTGAGATAGAGGTCTGTGTAATAGCAAAGTTAATAAACAGAGACCTTTTCAAGTTAGGCTTTTGAGAGGATTGGCAGTAATTTATACACTGGGACCTCAGGGGAATTGAAGAATTCGTGTATTTAGTAGCTGAATTCCTCCCGTGGGACTAGCACAACTACTCAAGGAATACAGAAGGCACAAAATACGATGTCTCTTTTTTCTGAAAGTTTATAGTCTTGTCGGGGAGATAAAACAGACACAAATAAAGCAGAAAGCAATACCAGACTCTACGAACTACTGGGCTAAAGAGAGAATCATTTATTTAACAAACTACTGTGTAACACTAACTGATTCCCATTTCAAAATTCAGCTCAGATGAAAAATCCCCTGTCTGAAATGTTCTCTACCAGATTATATTAGTGATTTTTTCCCACTTGACTCTTGACAGGCTTACCAAGACATGGTGTTCCCTTGCGCCGTATCTTGGTAAGCAAATCAAAGACTGGGGAAGAAGAAAGACATATATGTGCCACTTGGGACTGATGTGAATTGTTGCAGCCAGAAGGCAAACTGTGGCTGATTGTCTTTGCCAAAGATAAGTACCCCAACAGATTGTCATTCCCACATGATTTTCATATAACGCGATAGATAGTCCATCTACTGAGAGGTGAGGTCTACATCCTGTCCCTTTGGATCTCAGCAGGAACTGGGGATATCTCTAACTGACAACCAGTGGGGCCTTTGAGTCTTACAGAATAATGAAATCTGCCAAACAGAATAAGCTCAGAAGCAAAGTTTCCCCAGTGGAGTCTCTAGATGAGAGCCGGCTAAGCACAAGCGCATGTTGGATTCCACAATTTTTTTTTTTTTTGAGATGGAGTCTTGTTATGTCGCCCTTGGTAGAGTGCTGTGGTGTCACAGCTCACAGCAACCTCAAACTTTTCAGCTTAAGCAATTCTGTTGCCTCAGCCTCCCAAGTAGCTGGGACTACAGGTGCCCACCACAATGCCCAGCTATTTTTTTGTTGTAATTGTCATTGTTGTTTGGCAGGACTGGGTTGGGTTTGAACCTGCCAGCTCTGGCCTATGTGGCTGGCACCCTACCTACTGAGCTACAAGCACTGAGCCAGATTTTATATATATATATAAAGAGAGAGAGAGAGAAATATTATGGAATCTGGCTCGGCGCCTGTAGCTCAGTGGGTAGGGTGCCAGCCACATACAACAGAGCTGGTGGGTTCAAACCCAGAGCTGGTGGGTTTCCATATATATATGGAAAGAGAGAGAGAGACTCACTTGGTTGCCCTCGGTAGAGTGCTGTGGCATCACAGCTCACAGCAACCTCCAACTCTTGGCCTTAGGCAATTCTCATATCTCAGCCTCCTGAGTAGCTGGGACTACAGGTGCCCGCCACAATGCCTGGCTATTTTTTTTTTAGTTGTTGTTGCAGTTTTGGCTGGGGCTGGGTTTGAACCTGCCACCCTCGGTATACGGGGCCAGCGCCCTACTCACTGAGTCACAGGTACCACCCAATATTTTTTAAAAACTTTTTTTACTTTAAAATTTTTTCATAATCAAATTTTAAAAAAGTTCATATTAATGTGAGGGTACACACAATTAAGTTACCTTGTTTGCATTTGTAAGGAAGAGTCAGAGTTGTAGTTTCTTTCTTCACCCGGGAAGTGTGCCATACACCCACGCATTGTTGCCTTTGGGTATGAACTTGAACTTGCTGAACCTTCTGCCTGCTTCCTCCTTCTTGAATTTAATTGAGTTTTTCTCTCAAGTGAAAACATTGTTGTTAATCTAGTTTCAATTTAGTATCAAGCACATATGATGCTTGTATTTCCATTCCTGTGATACTTTACTCAAGAAGAGTGTTCTCCAAATCTATCCAGTTTTGTTACAAAAGATACAAAGTCTCCATTTTTTATGGCTGAATAGTATTCCATGGTACACAGATAATCTGTTCATGTGTCGAAGGGCATTTAAGTTGTTTGCACATCCTTGCAATTGTGAGCTGTGCTGCTGTAAACATTTGAGTGCAAATGTCCTTAGGGTAAAATACTTTTTTTCTTTGGGTAGATACCTAGTAATGGGATTGCAGGATCAAATGAAAGGTCTACTTTTAGTTCTTTGAGTAATTTCCATACTTATTTCCATAAAGGCTGTACTAGTCTGTAATCCCACCAACAGTGCAGTTCCCTTCTCTCTGCACCCACACCAGCATCTGTTGCTTTGGGCCCTTTTGACGTGGGCCATTCTCGCTGGGGTTAGAAAATTTTTTAAAATCAAAGCTAACCCTGAGCAGAGCTTTGATAAAAAGATTTTCCCTGATGGCTTAAGCTTGATCCACAGGCACTGGGACAAAAATGTATGTTAAGCCAGTGCTTGTGGAAATTTACTAGGTAGCAATAGGAAACGACGACACCTGGCTACTGGGAAGTCGCCATTCTGGAGAGACCACATGGGAAGGCCAGACCAGGGCGCCCCAGCTGTTTGAATCTCCCCAGCATCAAACCTGATGTGTAAATGGGCCTTCTGATGATTACAGTTTCAAGCCTTCAAGCCCCCTCAGATGAAGTCCAGTACAGCAGAGAGAACTGATCCCCACTGTGCCATGTCCAAACCGTAGAGTCATGAGCAAAATTAAAATTGTTGTTTGAAGCCACTAAAATTTGGGATAATTTGTTATGCAGCCATTGTAACTAGAATACATATAGGTGATCTCCTAGGTCGGCTCTTCTTACCTTACCTGCCTTTCCTGCCATCTTTCTTTGACTTTCTGTAACTTGTTTCTGTTTGTTTGTTTGTTTGAGATAGGGTCTCACTCTGTTTCCCAGGCTGAAGTACAGTCGTATCATCATAGTTCACTGCAGCCTCAAACTCCTGGGCTCAAATGATCTTCTTGCCTCAACTTTTCGAGTAGCTTGGGACTACAGGTGTATGCCACCATACATGGCAAATTATTCCATTTTTAGCAGAGATGGGGTCTTGCTCTTGTTCAGGATGTTCTCAAACTCCTGAGTTCAAGCAATCGTTCCACCTTGGCATCCCAGAGTGCTAGGATTACAGATATGAGCCACTGTGCCTGGCTGACACTTACATTTCTTAAGTGTTAAGAAGACTTGTGAATAGAGTTGAATACTGGAACTCAAAACTGCCCAGACCCCCTGGGATTTAAGGTTCATGTAATCCTTGGTATTACGATGTTAATAATTCTGACCTCACCAGAGCCGTCTAAGATATAGTGAGGTTAGCGAGTGTGTGTATTAACTTGGAAAATCTGAGCTGCATGGTTGTTATGGCAACAAGTACTATGCAACTTATGTCAGAGGCTTTTTACCATGAAATAAAAGGGAAGTAAGTCCATCATCATGGACTCTAGACACCTTTAGCTCACTGACAAAGCAGCACTTCTAGCATAGGAAGAGGGATACCTCACAGGCCACACTGCATAGGGGCAGGAAACCATTCTCCTTTGAGAGGAGTGTGGGAAAGGAGTAGAAGGGCCTGAGTCAGGTTACATGAGACAGGGACATATGTACCTGCATCAGGATGGTGCCCTCACTGGTCAGGGTAGTCTGCATTATGCTACAAACTCAAACCTTTGTAGCTTACAACTACAAAGAGTAATTATGGCTCATGCTGCTCATCCCGCAAGGTCATCTCAAAGGCTCTGGTTGGCGGTGGCTATAGGTCAGTCGGCAAGGGCACCAGTCACATATACCTAGGGTGGCAGGTTCGAACCCAGCCCAGGCCTGCTAACCAACAATGACAACTCCAACCAAAAAACAGTCAGGTGTTATGGCAGGCACCTGTAGTCCCAGCTACTTGGGAGGCTGAGGCAAGAGAATCGCTTAAGCCCAAGAATTGGAGTTTGTTGTGAGCTGTGATGCCACGGTACTCTACCCAGGGTGACAGCTTGAGACTCTGTCTCAAAAAAAAAAAAAAAAAAAAAATTAACACAATAACTAAGAGGGTGCTGTGAAGGTTATGTTAACTGGTTTGATGAAATATTTCAGATTGTATATAAAACCAGCACATTGTACCCCATGATTGCATTAATGTATACAGCTATAATTTAATAAAAAAAAAAGAAGAAGAAGAAGAAAGAAAGGCTCTGATAAGAACACAAAGGTGGAACTTCTGTTTCCAAGATTTCCAAGATGGCCAAAGTAAAAAAGAAAAAAGAAAAAGAAACAGTATCATCCACTGGCTTTTAAAATTTTGCCTACAACTGACAGATCAATTCTAGTAACATCCCATTGGCCAAAGCAAGATATATGACTACTCTAATTTCAAAAAATGCAAATTATATCATATGCCTGGAGAAGAACTTGAAAAACTGGGTGAAGGCCGGGCGCTGTGGCTCATGCCTGTAATCCTAGCACTCTGGGAGGCTGAGGCAGGTGGACTGCTTGAGCTCCCAAGTTCTAGACCAGCCTGAGCCAAAAGTGAGACCCTACTAAAAATCGAGTCTCGACTAAAAAGTGAAAAACTGAGGCCAGAGGATCACTTGAGCTCAAGAGTTGGAGGTTGCTATGAGCTATGATGCCATGGCAGTCTACCCAGGGCAACAGCTTGAGACTCTGTCTCAAAAAAAAAAGAAAGAAAGAAAGAAAAGAAAAAGAGAAACTGGGTGCAGAATATCAGTGACTGACCCATCAATGTGACTTCCCATCCTTACCACCACTGACATTGGCCTGGGCACGTCTTTGTGGTGGGAGCCTGCCCTGGGTATTGCAGGATGTTTATCAGCACCCCTGACATCTACCCACTGCAAGGAGCATCTTCTCCCCAAGTTATGACAATCAAAAATGTCTCCAGACATTGCTAAAGGCTCCCAGAGCACAGGAGGCAAATCTGCCCCCAGTAGAGAACCACCAGTCATGCTTCAGAGTCACACCTTTCTAGATGCTGAAGTTAGACTGCCAAGGTTGGAGTCTCAGCTCTTTCTCTTACTAATTGTGTGAACTTGTCCAGTTCCTTAGCTTGTCTTCATTTTCTGTATGTAAAATGAGGATACAGGTGATACATCTCTCATAATGTTGTTATGGAAGTCAGATTGCATGGGTAATAACAATATTTGTAGAATACTTAGAAGAGTACCTGGCATATAGTAAAATATATTTCAGATTCAAAGTCCCTCTCAGAGTGGGCTGCAATCTGCAGCAATAGCCCTAGTTCCAGGTTTGTTTCTGTTTTATGTCCCTTTGAATATGCCATTTCAGCAAGTGAATCACCAGTGTTTTATATTTATTACGCAGGAGGGATCTTATGTACCATATGGGTTACCTTGGTTGAGAACAACTCGGTTCAGTTCTATAGAGTTAGAAATGAAGAGGAACCAGGCTGAATAATGACAGTGACTCAAGAGACATATTTCATATGCTTTGCTTCTGCCCTTTCCTTTCATATGATGGTTGTGGAAAATACTTGTAGTGAGTAGGAAGTCAAAAATCTATTGTTTTTCATTTGAACCCTTGGTCAGAGCAGAGTGCTACCAACGTCTAGGTCAAATCTGTTTGATTCCTGCAAGCCCAGGACTTGGAATAAGCTACTAGCCCAAAAGAGCCAAATATGGCTGCAATGGGGTAAGAGGCAGGAGTTAGGTGCCCTCAGAAGCCAGGAGAACCTACATAGTCAGCTCAAATTCCTTGCTTTAGAATTCTCGTGTTGTTGCAATGCAATTCAGGAAACTTTATCCAATATCTGTTCATTTGGTAGCTCTGGCATCTGGTTAGTGACAAGCACAGGGCTGACCCCATAGTAGCTGCTCAATAAATGTTTGTGCAATTAAAGGCACCATGTTTTGGATCAGACAGATTTGAGGAGAGGAGGAGGAAAAGAAATTGGTTCACCATCTGGCATTTAAAAAACAGGGAACAAATGCACCAACTTTTCCTTCATCTTGAAACCTCACAAAAATGTCAAGAAAGGGATATTTAAAAAAAAAAATCCATATGAATGGGGACCATGGAAGAGAAGACAATAGCAACTAAACTTTGAAAGTTGGAGAGTTGGCTGATAAAGGGGGTTTAACAGAATAAAAGAGCTGAATTCTAAGGTGGCACTGTGGAAAATGAAGACCCAGCCTGTTTGTAACCAGAATGAATGGCCCCAAAGCTCCCAAATTGGCAGCACCAGGTACTTTTGAAATTGAGGGATAAAAAGAGATTGTGGTAAGCCAGGCCCAGTGGCTCATATATGTAATCCCAGCATTTGGGGAGGCTGAGGTGGGAGGATCGCTTGAAGGCAGGAGATCGTAGTGAGCTATAATCAGGCCCCTACACTCCAGTCTGGGCAACAGAGCGAGACTCTGTCTCAAGAAAAAAAATATACATATATAAATATATATATTACTAAAATCAGGGGGCCTTACTTTCTACAAAATTCCACAGAAAAAAATAAAGATGTTTACCTGAATGTCTCTAATAATCACTCAGATCAACAGATCTTCCCCTACAATTTCCTCACTTCGGCAGAGGATTCAAAGTTTTCCTCTGAAGACAGTCTGGGTAGTAAGTCCCAGTATGTGTATGTGCGGAGGAGGGCTGAGTAAGCCCCCGTGTACTGGAAGCTAAACCTCTGCCCTGCTTCTTCTCTGGGTCAGCAGGAGACGGTAGGCGGACCACACACCCCTGCCAGGAGCCTGGACGAGCCTGCTGTGAAGGAACTCACCCCGCAAAGGAGGAAATGCCCAACGACACAGATGATACCAGGTTTCCCAACTAAATGGTCAAGCCAGATCATTCCATAAGTAAGGCTAAGGGGACAAACCTCAGGCATATGCCCAGGACTTTCTTTTATTCTTTTTTTTTTTTTAAACAGAGTCTCATTTTGTCACCCTCAATAGAGTACCGTGGCATCTTAGCTCACAGCAACCTCAAACTCTTGAGCTCAAGTGATTCTCTTGCCTCAGCCTCCTAAGTAGCTGGGACTATAGGTGCCCACCACAACACCCACCTATTTTTAGAGACGGGATCTTGCTCTGGCTCAGGGTGTTTTTGAACCTATGAGCTCAGGCAATCCATCCACCTTGTCCTCCCAGATTGCTAGGATTACAGGCATGAGCCACGCCACCACGCCGGCCTACCCTTTTACCTTTTTTTTTTTTTGAGACAGAGTCTCACTTTGTTACTCACGGTAGAGTGCTGTGGTGTCACAGCTCACAGCAACCTCAAACTCTTGGGCTTAAGCTACTCTCTTGCCTCAGCCTCCCAAGTAGCTGGGTAGCTGGGACTACAGGCACCTGCCACAACACCTAGCTATTTCCTGTTGAGGTTGTCATCATTGTTGTTTAGCTGGCCCAGGCTGGGTTTGAACCCACCTGTTTTGGTATATGTGTCTGGCACCGTAACCAAGACTCAGTATTAAAAAGTTATCACTTTCTCCCCTAGTTTACTGATACATTTCCTTAAATTAATTTTAACATTCCAGCAGAGATTTTTCCCCTTCGCTGGAACTTGACAAGGCAATCCTAACATTTACTTTTTTTAAAATCTGAAAATTTCTCAATTCTGAAACATGCTAAGCTCAAGAGTTTCAGCTAAGTGATTATGTATCTATATTAATAAAACAAAAATAAAGCCTCAAAGGGTAAGACAGCAGTCTTATAGGACTCAATATTAAAAAGTTATCACTTTTCCCCTAATTTATTAATAAATTCCCCCAAATTAATTTTAATATACCAGCAGAGATTTTTCGTCTTTGCTGGAACTTGACAAGTCAACCTTTATTTGGAAGAGCAAGGCCAAAACAAAACAAAAAGACCGATTTAGAAGGCCAAGGTGGAGGGATTTGCTCTGTCAATTGAGACAATAAGCCACAGCAATGCCCAGAATGATGCAGGGACAGGCAAACCGACCAACCGGACAGAATCAAAGCACAGAGCAGGCTCACTCTGCCACTTGGTAAATGTCGGAGTGGTGCACCCGGATCATGGGATAATACGGATATATATATTTGTTATTTCAGATTAATATGAGGGTATGAAAGATTAGTTTACAATGTTTGCATTTGTTAGGTGATACAGGTATTTTAAAATTAGAGAATGGGAGAGGGAAGGAGGGAGGGGGCGGGGCCTTGGTGCATGCCACACCTTCTAGGGGCAAGACATGATTGCAAGAGGGACTTTACCTAACAAATGCAACCAGTGTAACCTGGCTTATTGTACCCTCAATGAATCCCCAACAATAAAAAATAAATAAATAAAAATTTAAAAAAAAATTATTTTTGAAAAAAAAAAATTAGTGAATGGTGCTGAGACTATTGATTATCCATACAGAAGAGAATGTAATGAGGTCCCTGGGGTGTTGAGATTAAAAAACATGTACATGTACATATACGTATATATGTGTATGTTTTTGTCCTCCATTTCTGGCTCGTAGATTCCAAAGCCCTTGTCTCTTGTTACAATGTTTGGTGTGTCAGGCCTTGGGGAAAAAGAATCCTGCCCTCCTTTCACTACTGGCAGCAGGACTCGACTCTTCTCCGGTCTTTCTGATTGTAGGTCATTACCGCGTTCCAGAGAAGGTCCCGTCCCATACCCTGGAGGCTAATCACACTTCCACACTGTGGTTCATAAGAACTCAGAGGACTGCAGGGAGAGTTCCAGACCACTGCACACATGCAGGTGCCTGGATAGTGGCACCCAGGGGGTCATGGAAGCTCTGTGCCCCTTTCCCTATACCTGCCCCTAAGCATCTCTTCATCTGTATACTTGGCACCATCCTTTATAGTTAACCTGTAAGTGCAGATGAGTATTTCCCTGAGTTCTGGAGCTGCTCCAGCAAATTAATTGAACCCAAAAGGAAGTCATGGGATCCCCAATTTGAAGACGATTAGTCAGAAGTTCTGGAGGTCCAGAATTGCAACTGATGTCTGGAGGGGGGACAGTTTGGGGAACTGAGCCCTTTCCCTGTGGGATCTGATATTCTCTCCAGTTAGATAGTGTTGGAATTGAATTAGGTGACTCCTAGTTGGTGTCCACTGCTTGGTGTGTATGGGGGAAAACCTACATTCCGCCACAGAAGTCTTCTGTCTTGACTACTGAGGTGTGAGAGCAGAGGAGAATGGTAGCTTGAGTTTTTCTAAATACTCCCTGTTCCCATACCATGCACAGGATTCAATTTAAATAAAAAAAGCAAGCATGGTTTCAAAATTAGGAGAATATCTTTAAGACATTGCAGCAGAGAAGGCTTTCTTAAATAAACCTTAAAAAATATAAACATAAAAAAGCTAATAAAATTCAGAAGGACACAGTAAAGAGACAAGCCTTAATACAGAACACAATATTTGAAATGAATACAATTGATACAGGATTAATATCCAAATTATATAAAAACTCTTAGAAGTTTTTCAATAAGAAAAACAACAACAGCCCAATAGGAAAAAAAATGGTCAAAAGACAGGAATAGGCCATTCACAGAAGAGATAGGAATGGCCAATAAATACATGCAACTATGTTCAATCTCACTAATTGAAGAAATGCATGCTTAAAAAAAGCACAAGAAACTGCCATTCTGTTCTTTACAGATTGGCAAACATTAAAAACATCAAGTGTTGAAGAATTGACGGAACAGTGGTGATTATCGTTTTTGTTATGGTGGGACTATAAATTGATACAATCACTCTGGGAAGGAATTTGTAACTTCTTCTTCTTTTTTTTTTTTTGTAGAGACAGAGTCTCACTTAACTACCCTTGGTAGAGTGCCATGACGTCACAGGACTCACAGCAACCTGCAGCTCTTGGGCTTCCGCGATTCTCCTGCCTCAGCCTCCCGAGCAGCTGGGATTACAGGTGCCGGCCACAACGCCGGGCTATTTTTTGGTTGCAGTTCAGCCGGGGCTGGGTTTGAACCTGCCACCCTCGGTATATGGGGCTGGCACCCTACTCACTGAGCCATAGGCCCACCCGGAATTTGTAACTTCTTTACTGTTGATGTGCATTTCCCACAATCGGGATTTCTGCTCCAGGGGGTCTACGTCAGAGCAGGTAGCAGAACAGCCACCAGCACGAGCAGAAACATGTAACATTGTTCTTGGTCTTGGCAGCATTGTTGGTAATAGAAAAAAAACTGGGAACAGCCTAGATTTCCCTCAAAAGGGAAATGGATTACAAAGCTGTGGTGTGGTCATACAATGAAATACCGCATCACTGTTCAAGATAATGAATTAGAGCCTCATGAATCGAGAAGGATAAATTTCAAATTTTGAATAATAATAGCAAGTTTTAAAAGAATATATGCAGTATACCATTGAAACAAAGTTTAAAATATGCAAAATTATATATGCAATTTGTGTGTGTGTGTGAGACAGGGTCTCCCTCTGTTGTGACATGGTTATAGCTCACAGCAACCTCAAACTCCTGGGCTCAAGTGATTCTCTTGCCTCAGCCTCCTGAGTAGCTGGTAATACAGACACGTTTACCACAGCTGGCCAATTTTTTAAGTTTCGCATAGAGACAAGGTCTGTGTGGCTTATGGCCTCAAGTGGTCCTGCTACTCAGTCTCCCAAGTGCTAGGATTACCGGTGTGAGCCACCTCACCCAGTCTATACAATTAATTCTTTGCAGATATTGTTCTATGATATAAAATGTAAAAGACAGAAATAGGAATAATAAACCTCAAATTCAAAATAGTAGTTACTTTTAGGAGACTATGATATCACAGAAAGACACACAGGTACTGGAACTATGCTATGTTTATGTCTATCTATACACTATATATACATATTTTAAATAAACTTTATTTTTAATGTAATTTTCGGTTCACAGAAAAAGTGAGTGAAGGATAGAGAGTTCCCAAATACTGCCTGTCCCCACATACTCAGAGTCTTCCCCGTCATCCTCATTCCAAATCAGAGTGGGACAGTTGTCACACTTGACAAATCTATAATGACACGCCATTACCATCCCAAGTCCCTACTTTACGTTAGGGTTCATTCCTGGTGTAGTACATTCTATTGGCAAATGTGTATCCACCATGATGCATCACCCAGAGTAGTTTCAGTGCTCTAAAACTCTTTTTTTTTTTTTAAAGGTTGAGAACTTTATTTTTTTTTGTAGAGACAGAGTCTCACCTTATGGCCCTCGGTAGAGTGCCATGGCCTCACACAGCTCACAGCAACCTCCAACTCCTGGGCTTAAGCGATTCTCTTGCCTCAGCCTCCCGAGTAGCTGGGACTACAGGCGCCCGCCACAATGCCCGGCTATTTTTTGGTTGCAGTTTGGCCAGGGCCGGGTTTGAACCCGCCACCCTTGGTATATGGGGCCGGCGCCTTACCGACTGAGCCACAGGCGCCGCCCTCTAAAACTCTTCCGTTACATTTTATTTAGTAAAAAGAAGAGAGATCCAAATTATGCATGGCAAAATGTCAACGTTTGACAGCTGGAGGAAGAGTAAACCTGTGTTTAATAATCTTTTCTCTAAAGTTTTCAGAATGCTTAAATGATTTCAAAACAAAAAATGTAATAGGTGTCTCATAGGTGAGACTTTAAAGAAAAGACATGGAGATTATGTACCTGCCTTTGGTGTGAAAAGTTCTCTATCATCAAGAAGCAGCAGATGGGCCCATTCCTCTCCATTCAGTGTCTCCCAGCCTTCTCTCATCTCTCTCTCTCTCTCTCTCTCTCTCTTTCTTTCTCAGAGTCTCACTTTGCCACCCTTGGTAGAGTGCTGTGACGTCACAGCTCACAGCAACCTCAAACTCTTAGGCTCAAGCGATTCTCTTGCCTCAGCCTCCCAAGTAGCTGGGACTACAGGCACCCGCCACAACGCCTGCTAATTTTTCTATTTCTGGTAGAGACGGTTTCTTACTCTAGCTCAGGCTGGTCTCAAACACCTAAGCTCAAGCCTCTGCTTCCCAGAGTGCCAGGATTACGGGCGCCAGCAGAGTCTTCCCGGCCATTCTCATTGTCAGGTGACGTTTATTTTAAGGCAATTTCACTGACATAAAAACACACCTGGGATTATTTCAAGTGGCTTGTCCTGTGTCCTGACTTCCCCTAGAAATGAAGGCCTGAAACAGATGTGCGGATGGATCACTGGGAACTGGCCTTCCCTGGAGAAGCCGTTCACCACGCGAGCCCTCCCGGCTGAGTCAGCCAAGTGCTATAGTCCCTGGGTTCCACGGTGACTGCTGAGCCGTGTGACTGATACTTCAGGGATGAGCAAACCTCCTTCTCATTATTGTTTTCCCTCATTATTTTTAAATCACGGGGGTCCTCAGGAGTGTACCACTTAGTGGGCCCCAAGGACCTAAAGGCGTCCCTTAAATCACTTAATTCTCATCGTGGAGGCAGGGGTGTCCACCTTTTTTTTCCCTATGCCTCACCTTGGAAGAATTAGAGTTGTGTTGGGCCACACATTAGATATATAAACACTAACAAAGGCAGAATAGCAAAAACAAAAAAAAAGTCTGTGTGTACTTTTTGTGATATCACAGATAAGGAAAGAAAATCCTTACAAAATCAGCATACAGCCTGCAGGCTGCAGGTTGGACACCCCTAGCTTGTGGGGATTATGGTACTACAGAAATAGAATTTATTTTATTTATTTATTTATTTATTTATTTATTTATTTATTTATTTTGTAGAGACAGAGTCTCACTTTATTGCCCTTGGTAGAGTGTCGTGGCATCACAGCTCACAGCAACCTCCAGCTCCTGGGTTTAGGTGATTCTCTTGCCTCAGCCTCCCCAGTAGCTGGGACTACAGGCGCCTGCCACAACGCCCGGCTACTTTTTGTTGCAGTTTGGCCGGGGCTGGGTTTGAACCCACCACCCTCAGTATATGGGGTCGGCGCCCTACTCACTGAGCCATAGGTGCCGCCCAAAAATAGAATTTATTAACTAGCCTGACCCTAATCCCTGCCCCACACATATGACACACGTGCATTTGATTCTTCCCTTCATGTTTCAGAAAACATCAGCAATACCAGGGCTGGTCAAGGACACAGCTATACCAGGCACACTCCACAGGGGAGTTTAATGAAGCACCGGAATCACGGGCACCTGTACTTTAAACATGGTCCCTTTGGCCACCCCATTCCAAGGTTCCTCTTTAAAGTCAGTCCTCAAGATCACAGCCAGAGTCAGCTTTGGAATTACAGCAGGGGCAGGCCTTGGGGGAAGCAATCTGATTGGCTGTGGGGCATCAGAGACAGTGGTGGATTTATGATGGGTGATAGACCGTAGAATTTATAATTTGATGCCAAAACCCCAAAGTGAACATGGGGTGCATGTTCCATACATGTCTACTCATTGTGCATACACTTGGCTCCCCTCATGAATATACAGAGCTTTTCCCCGGTACTGAACATGTATGGTCCACTGTGTGATGTGACACAGGCCCCATAAGGTGTAAAACCCAAGCTGTCACCCTCCAAAGAGAGAGCACCTTTGGTATATTCAGAGACTGACTCTTCCCAGTTTACCGACTGATATCACCAGTGAAGTTCTTCTTTCTACTATCGAGTCATGCTGGTGGGCTTTTGTTTTTTTGTTTTTGTTTTTGAGAGTCTCACTATGTCGCCCTTGGTAGAGTGCTTTGGCATCACAGCTCACAGCAACCTCAACCTCTTGGGCTTAATTACTTGTGGAAAGGCCTTATCTCCAAATATAGTTGCATTCTGAGGTAGGGTTAGGACTTCGATGTATGAATTGGGGTGGGACATGATTGCCTCAGCCTCCCAAGTAGCTGGGACTGCAAGTGCCCGCCACAATGCCTGTCTATTTTTTGTTGTTGTTGTAGTTGTCACTGTTGTTTGGTAGGCCCAGGCCGGGTTGAAACCCTCCAGCCCTGGTGTATGTGGCCACGTACCCTCCCTTCTTACTGCTGTTGCTGTCTCACCATCCACCTAATCATCTTGCTAGGGTGGTTTACTGGAAGTTCAGCCTTTTTCTATTCTTTTCTAATATTCTTTTGACTTAATTGCTTTTCTGGGAAGGGACCAAGAGCATTCTGTACATTTTGATGTGCATAAAAGCAACATGCAGAGGTTAGGAGAGATAAAGAAGTACAGTCTATACTACCTCTGATGTACTTGGTTACAGGCAACAGAAATTATTAACCATGGCTTAAACCATGAAGGCATCTTGTTATTACACCTAATGAGAAGTCTAGAGGAATCCAGACCAGAGCTGGACTAACAGCTCGGGGTGAACTTACGAACCTGGGCTCTTTCTGTCTTTCCTTCTCCACCATCTTCCCTGTGCCAGTTTTTCAGCTTTGTGCTTGAGGCCTCATCATTACAGAATGGCTGCTACCGCTTTAGATGTTGCAACAGAATTCCAAGGGGAGAAGATTATAGCAATCCTAGCAACTCTAATTCTAGGTAGAGCACCTGGGCTTCATCCAAAATAATTTTCTAGACACACTGCCTTAGTCAATTTAGGATGCTTTGATTGAACACCAAAGATGTGGTGGCTTAAACAACAAATATATATTTTCTACAGGTCTAGACTCTACAGCAGTGTTTTTCAACCTTTTTTAGTCTCACAGCACACTTGAACCTATAGTTAAACTTCTGTGGAATACTTAAATTATGTTGCTAAAAAAAGAGTAAAAAATATTGCTCCTTCCATACTTACTGTGCTTTCAGCTTCTTTCAAAAATGATTTAATTAATGATCTTTAAAATTTTTCATGGCACACCTAAGATCCTCTGATAGCACACCAGTTGAAAATCATTGCTTTAGAGGCTGGAAGACCAAGATCAGGGTGCCAACAGGGTCAGATTCTGGTGTGGGCCTTCTAGTTCAAAGACAGAGACTTCTTTCTGTATCCCTACACTGCAGAGAGCAGAGAGAGGGAAAGCAAGCACTCCCATATTTTTTTCTAATAAGGGCACTAATCACATCATGAAGGCTCCACCCTCATAACCTAATCACCTCCCAAAGGCCTCATATCCATGCACTGTTGCACTGGGCATTAGGGTTTCAACATAGGGATTTGGTGGGGGCGTGGGTATAAACATTCAGTCCATAGCACAAGTATAAGGATAAGAAGATAATCCTGAAAGCTTCTAGAAAAAAATAAAGCAAATTACTTACAAAAGAATGAAAATTGGACAGTATCAGATGATTTTATTCACAACACTGGATAGTAGATGTCAAGAGAGCAATGACTTCCGAGTCTTAAACCTAGAATTAAGCATTAAGTCAGGCCATCAGTCAGATGTGAGACTGAAAGAATGATATTTTCAGATGTTCAAGACCAAGAAAATTGATCTGACATCTGTGAAAATATTCACAAGAGTAATGAAACAGAATAAATTTTATATTAAAATATTAAGCCAGGCACTGTGGCTCATACCTGTAATCCTTGCACTCTGGGAGGCCAAGACAGATAGATTGCCTGAGCTCAGACCTTTGATATCAGCCTGAGCAAGAGCGAGACCTTGTCTCTAAAAATAGCCGGGCATTGTGGTAGGTGCCTATAGTCCCAGCTACTTGGGAGGCTGAGACCAGAGAATCACTTGAGCCCAAGAGTTTGAGGTTGCTGGGAGCTATGACTCGCAGCGCTCTACCGAGGGTAACAAGTGAGACTCTGTCTCAAAAAACTAAATAAAATAAAATAAAATATTAAGTGGTATAGGCTTAGGAACACAAAATCACTGTCCCTATATTCCATTATTAATGAAGTCCCACTATTTTGTTCAAATAGTAAATAATATTCATATTATTTGGTTATATTATGATTTATATTAGATAATTACAATATTGTAAATGGTACTTATTGGCTCTTGAATTTCAAAATTGACCTATAGACAGGTCACGGAATATTTCCATGTACCAAAAGAGATAAATAGTCCTGTCATAAAAATAACAGAGAGCTGACAGCAAGTGGGAGGTAGAGGGAAGGAAAATTGGTGGTGGTGGAATCTTACAGAATGGGGAGAAGGATATACTGTTCAGAGCTGAAAGATCAAGAAATAGAGGTTTAATTCTATTGTTTAAAGTTACTACATTGTGAGAGACTAAATATTCAAATAGACAATGGCCAGACCAGATAGATCTGTGCTCCCCAACCCCTGGGCCATGGACTGGTACTGGTTCACAGCCTCTTAGGAACCAGGCCAAACAGCACCACCACCTGAGCTCCACCTCCAGTCCCACCTCCCTCTCTCCATTTGGTGGAAAAACTGTCTGTCATGAAACAGATCCCTGGTGCCAAAAAGGGAATCAAGCCGCAGGTAGGAGGTGAGCAGAGGTGGTCTGAGTTTCATTTGTATTTACAGGCACACCTCATTGCTCGCATCACCGCTTGAGCTCTGCCTCCTGTCCCATTCCCCCACCCCAACCGTGGAAAAATTGTCTACCGTGAAAATGGTCCCTGGGGCTAAAAAGGTTGGGGATTGCTGGGTTAGAGAAACAGGTAGATAGATAGGTAGAACTTTGACCCATAAGCCGCAGCAATCTGTAAAACCAGCCCCGGCCTCTGTGATAAACAACTCAAAAGCCAGTCAGGATAACAGGAATCTGCATGCTGTCTGAGATGACAATCCAGGAAACTAAACAATAGCCTCGGTAACAATTAGCCCCAAATGGCCAGGATTGATTAATAACTGACAGCTCCCCTAATTTTCATCCCTGCTTCCAAGTGGGGACCACTCAGAGGAAGGCAAATATACACCCCTAACTAATCACAGGAGACGCCCTTGTCGAATCAGTCCACCTACAGCTCCCCTGGGATGGACCACCTTGTTCCCACTCTGCAGCCTTCCCACTCCTCTGTCTGCCTTTGAGTCTCTGCCAAAACCAAGCGATGGTGGGCGGCTGCCTCCCCTGCTATGGCAGCTCATAATAAACAGCCTTTGCTTTTCTTATTTGCTTGGTTTTTGTTTATTTCCACAGTTGACTCATAGAAGGACCAAAGGATAAAAATATAATAAAAATTTAATGAAGGAGGGACAAAGGAAGAAGATGAGCTGAACTCTTGCTTTTCATGATGAAAAGTTAATAGACAGTATTTGAAGAGATAAATGAGGCCGGGTGCGGTGGCTCATGCCTGTCATCCTAGCACTGTGGGAGGCCGAGGCGGGTGGATTGCCCCGAGCTCAGGAGTTTGAGACCAGCCTGAGCCAGAGCGAGACCCCGTCTCTGAAGATAGATGGGCGATGTGCTGGGCATCTGTAGTCCCAGCTACTCAGGAGACTGAAGCAAGGGAATCCCTTGAGCCCAAAAGTTTGAGGTTGCTGTGAGCAGTGACCCCACAGCACTCAACCCCAGGGCGACTGAGTGAGACTCTGTGGAAGGATGGGAGAAAGGGAGGGAGGGAGGGAGAGGGGAAGGAAGGGAGGGAGGGCTGTAAACTTTTAGGACAGCCCTTGTATATCATATTATTTAGAATCTTGGGGGTACTTTCTTATAATTTACAAACAGGAAATGGTCAAAAATAGCTCCCCGAGGAGTGGGATTGGGACAGGCAAAGCCAAGAGGCATTTAATTTTCACTCAAGAGCCTTCCACCATATTTTTAACTTTTGTTTTATATCCTCGTTACTTTTAGAGACAAGTGCTGTTCAGTGGCATGATCATAGCTCACTGTAACCTAGAACTCCTGGGCTCGAGCAATCTTCCTGCCTCAGCCTTGCCAGTAGCTGGGATTATAGGCACATGCTGCCTGCCATACCTGGCTAAGTTTTAAATTTTTTGTAGAGACAGAGTCTTACTATGTTGCACAGGTTGGTCTTGAACTCCTGGCCTCAAGCGATCCTCCAATCCTGGCCACTCAAAGTGCTGAAATAATTGGCATGAGCCACCATGCTCAGCCAGATTACTTTTATAATTAAATACATTTCTGGATCATTGCTTTTTAGTATTCTGGTTAAGACTCCTGCTTTCAATACAATAGATTCTACACCTAAGAAACTGATCTTGGAGCAAAGACTCAGGCAACAGGGAAGGTGTGAACAGAGAACAGGTCACCCGTGAGGGCTCAAGGAAGGGCCTGGGGGAGAGGTGGGGTGTGGTGGGATGGGGGTGTTGGCAATGGTGGTAGATATGTGGTCAGGGTCCTAGAGGTGGTTCTCAGAAGGATGATCAAGATGTCCAAACTTTTCCCGTGCCACATCTTTTTCAGGAACATTTGTTTTCTAATCCAGTAACTGATACACAAGGTCACACTGACAGCAATGACAGTGTGTTTAGAGAAAAAGGGCTGAATCTGCAAAGACAAAGTTAAAAAAGAGCGACTCCATACCAGGCAGCAAATCTGAAATTCATCCAGAATTCTCAAATAAATAGTTTTCTAAGGAAAACATTAATCCACTTTCACTTAAGATCTAAAATAAAACTATCTGTCCCACTTTATAATTCTTAAAATTGTCATTTAATAATTAACATTATTTAAATGTCATTGATTATTTTCCCTTTATATCATCTGTGGGGGTGGGGATGATAATGAATACTTGGTTAATGTCTGAAATGTTCCTTGCAGCTCTAAGTGAATAATTGAGTTGGTGCCAGTAGCTGGCTGAGAAGGGGGTGGTCACAAAAGGCTGCTGTTTTATTTAAGAAGCCATACAACTCGCTCTAGTCCATTAACACTAAAGAAAGGACCAAGTGTGGGGGCATTGTTATCGTTAGACACCCACTAAGTGGCTGCCTGTGACAGTATTGGCACAAGCAGTGCTGAACACACAATGTAAATATTCAAACTGAAGGAAGTTCACTGCCATCCTGGTGGAACGAACTGTTGGCACCACCTTAAAACTGAGATTTTCTTTTTAGCAGTGGGGATAGAACTGTCAAGAACCAATCACATTTGGCTTCCGTGATTTTTAAGCAAAGATTCTTTCAAAGGTTCATTCATCCTCACACCGCTGCCCATCATGATGCACCCAAATCTGTGCAATTGACGACTCCATCGTTCCTGTGGCTCTGTTGACACGTTGGGTCCCAGCCCCCATCCACCTGCCCCTGGAAGCAGGTAGGATTTCATGAGACTCAGCCTGTGATTCTGGAGCACCTGCTACTGCCATTGTCAACTCTATCAATTATAAAGTGCATGGTAGAAGGAAGGCCAAGTAGGGGTCGGGAGACCTTTTTGAGGTTCAATTGCCAACCTATGGAATCTTCTATAAATCACCAGTCCTCCCTTTGTCTCATGGTTGAATTCTACCAGGTCATCCTTCTCTCGCTTCACTTCCCTGATCATAGGAGATGTCCTGAGCACTTTAATTTTTGTTTTAATGTCTTCACTACTTTTAGAGACAAGGGCTGGCTCTGTCACTCAGGCTGGAGTTTAGTGGCATGATCATAGCTCACCATAACCTAGAATTCCTGGGTTCAAGCAATCCTCCTGCCTCAGCCTTCCCAATAGCTGGGATTACAGGTTCCCAACACCGTGTCTGGCTAATTTTAAACTTTTTGTAGAGAGAGAGTCTGACTATGTCACGCAGGCTAGTCTTGAACTCTTGGCCTCAAGTGATCCTCCGCCCCGGCCTCCCAAAGTGCTGAGATTATTGGCATGAGCCACCATGCCCAGCCATATTACCTTTATAATTCTGAATCATTGCCTTTTGTTTTTTTTTTTTGAGACAGAGCCTCAAGCTGTTGCCCTGGGTAGAGTGCAGTGGCATCACAGTTCACAGCAACCTCCAACTCCTGGGCTCAAGCGATTCTCCTGCCTCCACCTCCCAAGTAGCTGGGACTACAGGTGCCTGCCACAACGCCCGGCTATTTTTTGATTGTAGCTGTCATTGTTGTTTGGCGGGCCCAGGCTGGATTCGAACCTGCCAGCTCAGGTGTATGTGGCTGGCACCTTAGCCACTTGAGCAACAGGCGCCGAGCCTGGATCATTGCCTTTTAGTACAATATAGATATCAGAGAACCACATAATCCTAGAAATGCAGAGAAATGTAACCAAAAATAGATGTGTAAGTTAAGGCTGCACACTACATGGAAGCCTAGATTCCTGCCTCTTTGGTGTGATTTTGGGCACTCAGTGAGCATTTTTTAAAAAGTTTCTCTATCCAAGCTTTAATGCTTCCTTTCGATTACATTGTCTTTCGGTATTGCTATTTCCCATTCTCTTTCCAACAATTGGAATCCTTGGCAAATTTAACAGAATTTCTGATGGATAACTCAGAGGCTAGCAAAACTCGGTTTCTTTGAAAAGGCAAGTGAAAAGGCAAGTGGCTAACAGGCCATGGATGGAAATTAAAATTGAGTCTTGGAGGTTGTTGACAACATTCAAGTGAGCAGTTTTATTATGCTTATTCTCTTTTTTCCATTACAAATATATGACTACAGACTACATGATCTGTCTGACTCAGGGATTGAGGGGCGGCTGGAAAATCAACATTGACTCCAGCAAAATGAACGCCCTGCCCTGTGCCTTTTGCCCAACATAGCTCAGTCCTGAATCAGAGTCTCACATGAATGCGTTTGGTTCACAGGAACTGAGTTACACGTGGAAACCTGGGTTAACGTGGCCTCTGCTGTAGTGAAAGACAAGTGGGCCAGGGGTTGAAGGAGCCTTAGGCAAGGCAGCTCACAGTCTCTGACATAAACTCTTTGCTCTAGAAACTCACAGATGAATGTAGCATTAACTTGCCAGTCAGGAGCACCCAGTCTAGCTCAGGGTCTCCCCCTATACATATGGAATCATGTTTCCGTGTGAAATGCACGATCCGCAGGCCACATGGTGTGGGACCATGCAGGGAATGACTCACTGCTGTGGAGAGTCACCAAAGGCTGCACCAACAAGGAGCTGATGTCAGAGATCTGAGTCGTGACTGTGAGAGATGAAGAGAGTCATCAAAGGCTGAGGCTGGGCAGGGACATCAGCGGCTGGCATGTGCAGCAGGGCCGGTGCCTGGGGGCAGAGGTGGACTCGGCCAGGGCATGAAGCTCAGAGAGACACAGAAGCCCCTGTGGGCCCATTGCTGAGCTGCAGAGTAGCCCGTGAAATGCAGAGAAATGTAACCAAAAATAGATGCGTAAGTTAAGGCTGCACACTACATGGAAGCCTAGATTCCTGCCTCTTTGGTGTGATTTTGGGCACTAAGTGAGCTGCAGACTCCAGAGCAGCAGTTCTCAACCTGTGGGTCGCAACCCCTTTGGAACAATGAAAATACATCCTGCATATCAGATATTTACATTATAATTCATAACAGTAGCAAAATTACAGTTATGAAGTAGCAATGAAAATAATTTTATGGTTGGGGGTCACCACACCATGAGGAAATACATTAAAGGATTGTGGCATAGGAAGGTTGAGAACCACTGCTCTAGAGCCAGATGACCCAGGTTCAAAGCCCAACTCTGCCCCTTACTATTTGAGATCAAGCTATTTAAAGTCTCTGACTAAGCCTTAATTTTCCTGTTTGGAAAATGTTGCTGTTACTGGGAACTACCTCAGAAGGGAAACCTGAGGACCAAAAGTGACATCACAAAGCATTTGGTCTAGTGCTGGCCACTTCACAGGTGGCTGTCCAGTTGAGCCATGATACAGTCATGGTAAAGTCAACATTCACATCCACGGAGGGGGAATGGACAGTGAGAGAGAGCTGGACAAAGGTGATGGTCACGTGTGGCAAGCAGTCAGTCTATTCGAGGGGGCTGCAGGGGTGAGGCACAGGCTCAGAGGAGGTAGTTGGCAGGAGCAGGGGAGTATCTGAGACCCCAGGGGTCACCTCAGCTCCTTACTCAGTTATAGACACAATCTGATGTGTCTTCAAGGGACAACAGCTGAACCTAGGGACACAAGAATCCATGCGCAAGATGACAAAATCACTGACACTACACTCCGGGGTTCAGTAGGGTCTTCCTTACGAGATCCACCCACAGGGTGTCAAACTCCAACCTAATCTGATAATCTAAGTATGAGGCTATAATTGCAGCATCTTCTTTACTTAAACATGAGGAGCACTGAAGAAATGTTCTCTTCTCCCGTCGCCTCGTTGCTCTCTCCTCTCATCCGCGTGTTTGACCCTATGGTGTTGCACTGTCCACTTTCCTGGAGATACTGACCCCCAGATGGGTGCAGGGAGGCAGCCCGAAGCCACAGATAGGAGCAGGATGGATGCCTGTCTGTCTTCCAGCTTCCCAACACATTTCTTGATATTTCCAATGCTGCCTCCAACCTACTTTTGAGGGGACAGGGAGAATCTTAGTATCACCTTCCCCTCGGGTGTTGGTCGCTCCTTTCCTGCCCTGCATCTTCCTGGGTGGAAGGGGCCAGCTTTCTCCTTCCTTGCAGTAGCCATGATATCTGCAATGTATCTATAATCAGCTGTTGCAGGTGGCCATGCTGGGCTCTTCATAGTCTCTAGGGGAGATAAAAGAAAATATAAATCATATTTCTCAACAAAACTAGCTCGTCACCGTAGATCTCTGGGCAAAATCCTATTTCAATGCCAGAAGCTGGATGTGGACAGTACTTTGTCTTGCACTCCCTGCCCTGTCCAGTCCCCTCTCCTGCTTTGCCCCATGGATCTGTCTGTAGGTCAAGCCAACTTCAAGCTCATAAACACAAAAATGAAATGAGAAAAGCACCTTTGCATTTCTTTATAGAAATCAGAGCTATGAAAAAATAAAGAAAGAAAGAAATCAAAGCTATGAACTCTGAACTTTCCTGACATGGGATTTGACAAGGGTCATGCCTGGAGGGAGGGCACCGTGCAGCTGGCAGGGAGGTGGTGGCACAGTCAAGCATATTGGCAGCACTACCGGCAGCTTTTGCATTCGTCCCAGTTTGACCCAGGGCAGCCACTGGCAGACATTCTCTGTTCCTTCCCACGTGCCACTGAGGGGGCAAAAAATGCCAACTGCAACATGACCAGAGGACCCAGGGCTGGCCCACCCCCGCCCGCCTGGCCTGCCTTCTCCCTCTTATTCCAGATTTCTCGTCCAGGTTCCTGACCATTTGCCTATGTGCCCTCTTCTTTTTAAAGACTTTTAAATGTTTTATTGTAGACGATTTTAAGCAAGTATCTATAATCAGCCCCCAAGTATTCACCACCAGCATCAACACTGAATCAACTCATGGCCAATCTTGTTCATCTTTACTTACATACATTCCCCTTTTTCTTACCTCCCCCATCAGATCATTTTGAAGACAATCCCAGACATTGTATCATCTCTGGAAGCTTTCTAACATCCCCTATGGCAAGTTTCTGTCTCATCTAAAATGCATGAGCCCTTCAATCAAGACCTTAACTGGAGTCATCATTAGTTGTATGTATCTCAGACTTTATAACTAATTTCATTCAAATGTCATGTCTCTTTAGGAACTATCCATAAATCTTTGGTAAAGGGAAGAGTTCCTCAGGAATTATAATAGAATAATCCTATGATTCATCTGCTTTAATGAACAAAACATCAGTGTGCCAATGATTTTTTTAAAGAAATAGATCCTTTGAGCACATTTTTAAAAGCAACTTTAGAGTCACTTTTCTTCTCTTTCGTAGTTAACATTTCTGCCCCTTTCTCCTTCACCTGTGCTGTTTACCCAATTAAGTTTGCTTAGCAAACTCTCTCTGTCTACATCGGTCAAAAAAATGCTTACCAGCTGTGGTTTTAGAAAATGAGGTAGTGCACATTTTTGTATGATTTTCTTTAAGTGCATGTAACTCTTACAAGTTTTCTAGTAATTACCAGGGTAGAAGAGGACTGCAAGAAAAACCTGAGAATGATGGCTTCGTTTCTCAGGCACATCTGAACTTGTTTCTGCATGGGGACAAATTTTACTTAGATAAAACTATACTCTCAGTTCCCCTCTAAACATCTTCTTCAACGGAGGTTGTAACACAAGAGTCATCAACAAAAGCTCTGACTCCCAGTTTTGGTGCTAATAGAAATGGGCTATGGAGAATTCCCAGCTTCACCTCTAGCCAGATGTTTGTTCAGTGTAAGAATTCCAAAGGCTTGGCTTGGCACCTGTAGCTCAGTGGTTAAGGCGCCCACCACATAGACCACATATACCGGGGCTGGTGGGTCCGAACCTGGCCCAGGCCAGCTAAACAACAACAACAATAACAACAACAACAAAAAAAATAGCTGGGAGTTGTGGCAGGCACCTGTAGTCCCAGGTACTTGGGAGGATGAGGTAAGAAAATCGCTTAAGCCCAAGAGTTTGAGGTTGCTGTGAGCTGTGATGCCAGAGCACTCAGTGAGACTCTGTCTCAAAAAAAAAAAAGAATTCCAAGGGCTTGTTTATTGCTAAAACACAACAGTGTTCCTGGGATGGTGCCCATAGCTAGCTTCACAATTTGTTTCTAACTTCTGTATGTGACCCTTGCTAGTATAATGGCCAATTTTTAAGGTAACAAATGGCTAAGCAGGTGACCCAGCTTAAGTGTTTAGTTTTGAAATAGGACACATTCCTGAACAGACTTGTAGATGTCAGTGTTATGTGTTGCCAATATTTTGTCAGTCAACAGTTTTTCAAAATATATTTGCAGGCAAATATTCTTATCATTAATAAATGAAATGTGAGGTATTTATTCAGAAATATCATTATATAAAATGGTAATTTTATATATTAATATGAACCATGTTGGAGAAGTATATATTCTCTTGTTGTAATTAAAAATTCCCATTTATTTTTATTTATTTTTGAGAATTCTTAAGTCTTACTCATTTGTTTTTCACTTGAATCACATAAGATGATGATGATGATGATGATGATGATGATGATTTTGGAACTGCTACATAAAGGGCAGTTTCCAAATCATAACTATTTTTATTTTTATTATTTAGTGGTTTAAGGACCAACTACAAATTTAATTCTAAGATTTGTTTACTCAGCACTAAGAGTTCTTCTAAATATTTAAAGTAATTGCTTTCAGAGAAAGTGAAGCTCTTCTAGTGAAGCCTAAATCCCTCATCTAACAGAAGAGGAAGCTAGTGCTTCCAGAAATTCACGTTGCTGGGAGCCAGGAGGACCAATAACACTATCCACATTTTCTAATTCCCACTCACATTAGGCCCTAACATTCTGTTTTTAAAAACTATTTCTGAGGAATAATCCAAGATGGCAGCCGAGTAACAGCTTCCCTGCCACAGGGCACGGTGAGTCTGGGGAGATAAGACTCCAGGCATCTCTGGCTGGTGTGATCTGCCTATAATCATCCCTTTGAGGATACAGGGAGTCAGCAAGGGACTTCTGGACCCCAAGAGGAGGACAAAAACAGTGGAAAACGGGGCAAGTGGTTGCATGTGTTTGATTGACCTAATCCCACCAGCAGCCATAAGTACAAGCGGCAGTGAGACTGCAAACTGCAAAGGTCTTACCTGTGAACTGTTTCAGTGTTTTTGGACTTGGCACTGAGTTGAACTGCCTTGGGGAGAGCTTGAGCAGGACTGTGGAGAACTTTGGGCATTGTCTAGGGCCCCAGACTGAGCCACTGAGCTGGATGGAGCTAATAGTGTTCGGCTGTGGGCCGCAGGGAGCCATTGTGGGAGAACTGCCCTGGCAAGCTCTGCTCTCAGGGTTGCAGAGCAAAGATCGGGCAGGCGCTAGTAACCTAGTGACTGAGCAGCATAAAGGCGGGGACTGAGCTGCCTTACACCCTTAACCCGCAGGGGCAGAGTGAAACGGTTTTGGCACACTGGAGCCCTGGGCTGTTGTGGCATCACAAATCATAGCAACCTCAAACTCCTGGGCTTGGCATTGCCTGGACCTCCATAAGAGCTGTGCCACAACCCCTGACCCGTGACCTGTGCCCGTCGGGCCTCTGCATGCCCTGACCAGGAACTGCAGGAGCCACACAACTCTGCATCCTCCCTCCTGTACTCTCCCTGCCTCCACACCGGCCTGCTCGTCTGGCCAGGGACTCTGGTAGCTGCGTGCCCTGCCTCTGCACAGAGCCCTTCTCCTGGCCAGAGACTGCGGGATTCTTGGGCTCTCTGTGCCAAAGTCACTGGGTGCCAGGCACTCCCAGAACCATGTGCACACACACACATGCACGCACGCGCACACACACACACACACCCCCGTTGCTGGATCCGGGTGTGTCACACTCCGGAGCTACTTCCACAGTCAGAACTCCCTGGCTGGGGCAGCCCCAAAGGAACTACACAGGATCACTCCCTACAAAGATCCAGCAATAATAGAGTGATCCCTCTGGGGTCTAATCTTAGAGGCACACCTCCCCAACTCTGAGGTCAGCTAGAGGCAATGGTGAAAAACAATCATAAAGTGAAATCAACAGAAAAACTCTGGCATATGAATAATCAGAGCAGATCAACTCCCCCAAGGATCAATAGGGCAGACACAGCACAAGATCCCATGCACAAACAAATAGCTGAGCCGTCAGAAATCAAATTCAGAATCTGGATAGCAAATAAGATCGAATTAGAATTCCAAGCAGTTACCCAAAAGATGTTTTAAGAATTCAAAAACCAAATGAACAAAGATTTTGACACATTGAGACAAGAAGTTGCAGCCCTCAGAGATCTGAGAAACACAGTAGAATCCCTCAGTAACAGAATGGAGCAAGCAGAAGAAAGGATTTCTGACATTGAAGACAAAGCTTCGAACGCTCCCAAACTCTCAAAGAAGAAGAGAAATGGAGAGCAAAAACAGATCACTCTCTCAGAGAGCTCTGGGATAATTTGAAGAAAAATAATATTCATCTTATAGGGATCCCCGAAAGCAACGAAGTGGCTTCACAAGGCACAGAGTCTCTTCTCCATGAGATTACGAAGGATAACTTTCAAGATATGCCAAGACATCCTGAAATTCAGATAGCAGACGTTTCAGAACTCCAGGATGACTCAACCCAAATAAGACATCCCCCAGACACATCATAATCAATTTCACTAAAGTTAATATGAAGGAGAAAATTCTGAAAGCAGCCAGATGAAAAAAAACCATCACCCACAAGGGCAAGAATATTAGAATAACTGCAGATCTCTCTGCTGAAACCTTTCAAGCTAGAAGAGGATGGTCATCGACTTTTAATCTCTTAAAACAAAATAACATTCAACCCATGATCCTGTACCCAGCTAAACTGAGTTTCATTTACGATGGAGAAATTAAATACTTCACTGACATTCACATGTTGAAGAAATTTGCCGTAACTAAACCAGCTCTGTAGGATATTCTCAGACCTATCCTCCATAAAGACCAGCGTAATCCTCCACCACAAAAGTAAACCCACCCAGAAAATTTTGATCAAATTTCAACTTCCACAGTCACAAAAGGATTAAAAATGTCCACCGAACTCTCAAAAGGCTTATCAAAATTCTAAATTAATGTGAATGGTTTAAATTGTCCTCTAACGAGGCACAGGTTGGCTGACTGGATACAAAAACACAAGCCAGATATCTGCTGCATACAAGAATCGCGTCTGACATTAAAAGACTAATATAGACTCAAGGTGAAGGGATGGTCATCTATACTCCAGGCAAATGGAAAGCAGAAAAAAGCAGGCATTGCAATCCTATTTGCAGAGCAATAGGCTTTAAACCAACCAAAATAAGGAAGGATAAGGATGGACAGTTGATATTTGTTAAAGGTATTATTTAATATGATGAGATTTCAATTACTAATATTTATGAACCCAACCAGAACGCAACTCAATTTATAAGAGAAACTCTAACAGACATGAGCAACTTGATTTCCTCCAGTTCCATAGTAGTTGGAGTTTTTAACACCCTTTTAGCAGTCCTGGATAGATCCTCCAAAAAGAAGCTAAGCAAAGAAATCTTAGATTTAAACTTAACCAGTCAACATCTGGATGTAACAGACATCTACAGAACATTTCATCCCAACAAAACTGAATACACATTCTTCTCATCAGCTCATGGAACATACTCCAAAATCGACCACATCCTAAGGCACAAATCTAACCTCAGCAAATTTTAAAAAATAGAAATTATTCCTTGCATCTTCTCAGACCATCATGGAATAAAAGTTGAACTCAATAACAACAGGAACATGCATACCCATACAAAAACATGGAAGCTAAACAACCTTATGCTGAAGAATAGATGGGTTATAGACGAGATTAAGAAGGAAATCACCAAATTTTTGGAACAAAAGAACAATCAAGACAAGAATTACCAGAACCTCTAGGATACTGCAAAGGCAGTCCTAAGAGGTAAATGTATAGCACTGCAAGCCTTCCTCAAGAAAACAGAAAGAGAGCAAGTTAATAACTTAATGGGACATCTCAAGCAACTGGAGAAGGAAGAACACTCCAAACCCAGCAGAAGAAAAGAAATAACCAAAACCAGAGCAGAATTAAATGAAATTGAAAACAAAAGAATTATACAACAGATCAATAAATCCAAAAGTTGGTGTTTTGAAAAGATCAATAAAATAGATAAACCTTTGGCCAACCTAACCAGGAAAAAAGAGTAAAATCTCTAATTTCATCAATCAGAAATGGTAAGGATGAAATAACAACAGACCCCTCAGAAATTCAAAAATTCTTAATGAATACTACAAGAAACTCTTACTCTCAGAAACATGAAAATCTGAAAGAAATCGACCAATACCTGGAAATACGCCACCTACCAAGACTTAGACAGAATGAAGTGGAAATGTTGAACAGGCCTATATCAAGTTCTGAAATAGCATAAACTATACAAAATCTCCCTAAAAAAAGCCTAGGACCAGATGGCTTTATGTCAGAATTCTATCAAACCTTTAAAGAAGAACTAGTACCTATATCACTAAACCTCTTCCAAAATACAGAAAAAGAAGGAATATTACCCAACACATTCTACGAAGCAAACATCACCTTGATTCCCCAAACCAGGGAAAGACCCAACAAGAAAATAAAATTATAGACCAATATCACTAATGAATATTGATGCTAAAATACTCAGTAAGATCCTAAAAAACAGAATGCAACAACACATCAAAAAATTATACACCACGACCAAGTGGGATTTCTCCCAGGGTCTCAAGGCTAGTTCAATATACGTAAATCTATAAATGTAATTCAGCACATAAACTAAAAATAAGGACCATATGATTCTTTCATTTGATGCAGAAAAGGCTTTTGATAATATCCAGCACCCCTTCATGATCAGAACACTTAAGAAAATTGGTATAGAAGGGACATTTCTTAAACTAATAGAGGCCATCTACAGCAAACCCACAGCCAATATTGTATTGAATGGAGTTAAATTGAAATCATTTCCACTTAGATCAGGAACCAGGCAAGGTTGCCCATTGTCTCCATTGCTCTTTAACATTGTAATGGAAGTTTTAGCCATTGCAATTAGGGAAGAAAAGGCGATCAAGGGTATCCACATAGGGTCAGAAGAGATCAAACTTTCACTCTTCGCAAATGATATGATCGTATATCTGGAAAACACTAGGGATTCTACTACAAAACTTTTAGAAGTGATCAAGGAATACAGCAATGTCTCAGGCTACAAAATCAACACCCATAAATCTGTAGCCTTTATATATACCAACAATAACTAGGCCGAAAAAACAGTCAAGGACTCTATTCCTTTCACAGTAGTGTCAAAGAAGATGAAATATTTGGGAGTATATTTAACAAAGGATGTGAAAGATCTCTACAAAGAGAACTATGAAATTTTAAGAAAAAAAATAGCTGAAGATGTTAACAAATGGAAAAACATACCATGCTCATGGCTGGGAAGAATCAACATTGTTAAAATGTCTATACTACCTAAAGCAATATATAATTTTAATGCAATTCCTATTAAAGCTCCATTGTCATATTTTAAAGACCTTGAAAAAAATAATTCTTCATTTATATGGAATCAGAAAAAAACCTCGAATAGCCAAAACATTACTCAGCAATAAAAACACAGCAGGGGGATTCACGCTACCAGACCTGAGACTATGCTATAAATCGATAGTGATCAAAACAGCATGGTATTGGCACAAAAACAGAGAAGTAGATGTCTGGAACAGAATAGAGAACCAAGAGATGAATCCAGCTACTTACCATTAATTGATCTTTGACAACCCAATTAAAAACATTCAGTGGGGAAAAGACTTCCTATTTAACAAATGGTGCTGGGTAAACTAGCTGGCAATCTGTAGAAGATTGAAACTGGACCCACACCTTTCACCATTAACTAAAATAAGCTCTCGCTGGATAAAAGATTTAAACTTAAGACATGAAACTACAAAAATACTTGAAGAAAGTACAGGAAAAACTCTTGAAGGAATTGGCCTGGGTGAATATTTTATGAGGAGGACTCCCCAGGCAATTGAAGCAATATCAAAAATACACTACTGGGACCTGATCAAACTAAAAAGCTTCTGCACAGCCAAGAACACAGTAAGTAAAGCAAGCAGACAGCCCTCAGAATGGGAGAAAATATTTGCAGGTTATACCTCCGATAAAGGTCTAATAACCAGAATCCACAGAGAACTCAAATGTATTAGCAATAAAAGAACAAGTGATCCCATCTCAGGGTGGGCAAGGGACTTGAAGAGAAACTTCTCTAAAGAAGACAGACGCACGATCTACAAACACATGAAAAAAAGCTCATCATCCTTAATCATCAGAGAAATGCAAATCAAGCTACTTTGAGATATCACCTAACCCCAGTAAGAGTAGCCCACATAACAAAAATCCCAAAACCAGAGATGTTGGCGTGGATGTGGAGAAAAGAGCACACTTCTACACTGCTGGTGGGAATGCACACTAATACATTCCTTCTGGAAGGATGTTTGGAGAATAGAGACCTAAAAATAGACCTGCCATTTGATCCTATAATTCCTTTACTAGGTTTATACCCAGAAGACCAAAAATCACAATATAACAAAGACATCTGTACCAGAATGTTTATTGCAGCCCAATTCATAATTGCTAAGTCATGGAAGAAGCCCAAGTGCCCATCCATCCACGAATGGACTGGCAAACTGTGGTATATGTATACCCTGGAATATTATGTAGCCTTAAAGAAAGGTGGAGACTTTACCTCTTTCATGTTTACATGGATGGAGCTGGAACATATTCTTCTCAGCAAACTATCTCAGGAATGGAAGAAAAAGTATCCAATGTACTCAGCCCTACTATGAAGCTAAATTATAACTTTCACATCAAGGCTATAACCCAACTACAGTACAAGACTATGGGGAAAAGGCCAAGGAAGGGGAAGGGAGGGGGGAGGTTAAGGTGGAGGGAGAGTAATGGGTGGGGCCACACTTACGGTGCATCTTAGAATGGGTACAGGTGAAACTTACTAAAGGCAGAATATAAATGTCTTCATGCAATAACTTAGAAAATACCACGAAGGCTACGTTGAACAGTTTAATGAGAATATTTCAGATTGTATATGAAATCAGCACATTGTACCCCTTGATTGCACTAATGTACACAACTATGATTTAACAATAAAAAAAAAAAAGAAAGAAAAACTATTTCTGGGTGATTTCAGCATAATCTTATAGCTCAGGTGCCCTTTAGCTAACTTAAACTGGGATTACACGCTAAAACATATTTAGCTTGCCTACAATTCCCTTCCTATTTTGGAAGTTATATGTGAAGAGTGTTGGGAATCATTGGCACTTGTGAGAATGATTGAAATCCAGGTAGAGCCAAGCTCAAACCTCTCCGTATTCCCTGGACACTCTGCCTTTCACTGGGAAAAAGGATCTCTCCACCAGGCAACCCTGGCCCTTTGTGAAGGGGGTATGTTGCCAACCTGCTTCGCAGCGAGGACCGTGAGCCAGTGCCGAGCATTTGATGGACATTGATCCACCACTGGATGGCAAGTTCTGAAACATTTTGCCTTCATGCTCTTATCATCAAAGATTGTGGTAATCTTTGGGCTGGAAGAGAGTGGAAAAAGCATCTGGCAGGCCAGGTGCAGCAGCTCACACCTGTCATTCTAATACTCCCAAGGCAGGAGGATCACTTGAGGTCAGGAGTTCAAGACTAGCCTAAGCAAGAGCAAGACCCTGTTTCTATTAAAAATGGAAAAATTAGCCAGATGTCATGGCGCGCACCTGTTGGCCCAGCTACTCAGGACGCTAAGGCAGGAGAATCTCTTGACAAGCCCAGGAGTTGGAGGTTATAGTGAGCTATGATGAAGCCACTGCACTCTACCTAGGGGAACAGAGTGAGAATTTTTCCAAAAGAAAGAAAGAAAAGAAAAGAAAGAATCTGGTAGAATTCTCTTATTTATAAATAAAGAAGTTAGGCCCAGATAATGATGAGATATGCAAGAGAGTGGGGAAGACTTGGAGAATGAGTTGTGCAGGCTGGTGAAGCAGGAATGCTCCACACAAGACACGTTTTCTGGTTTCCAGGGCTTACATTCTACAGCACTTTTCAGCTTAGTCTGAGTCTGCCTCCCATGTTCCCTTGTGCTCTGAGCTGGCAGGGATAACTGAATAGCATTGAACTCCATGCTGAGAAATAAAGGTCTTCCCTTTGCAGTGCTCTTTCTCAGCCCCTCCAGTTAGCTAAGGAGAAACTTATTTAAAACTCCTTGATCTCCCCTTCTCACTTAGGCTCAGAGCCAAAGGCAAGAGTAGCTGGCTAGAGTTCAGTTACTAGCAGCGCGGGGTCTTTGCCTTTTAATGTATTTATTTTTATGTTACCTTCGATTTGTGACAAACAATACTGGTTTTCCCATTTATGGAAAGCTTCCTTTTAAATTAATTCATTTAGACGAAGAACTAAGTTTATTAGCAGGAAAAAACATGTCTAGTAAAAATGGCACATGTGGTGTGCAGATAAGGCAAAATTGGAAAGGTGGCAGGGGACACGTCTGGAAAACACTGCAGTAGGGAGGGTGATTGGTGGGACCACACCTACGGTGCATCTTACAAGGGTACGTGTGAAACTTACCAATGTAGAATATAAATGTTTTAACACAATAACTAAGAGAATGCCATGAAGGCTATGTTAACCAGTTTGATGAAAATATTTCAAATTGTATATAAAACCAGCACATTGTACCCCATGATTGCATTAATGTACACAGCTATGATTTAATTTAAAAAAAAAAATGGGTCTGAAGGGCAGAAGTGGAATTTAATACTAAGTGGCAAATATTTGTGTAGGACCTGGATCATGCCTTTGAGAAGCTTAAAATGTATTTGAATTTGAGAAAATAAGGCATATATGGATGAAAATAAAATAAATACCAAGTCCAAATGGTGAATAGTCAGAGAAGGGCATGTCTCGCCCCTTTTGTCCAGGGAAGGAAAATAATTGCTTTAAGTGCATAGAAGAAAGAAATCTCCCTCTAGGCTGGGCTCAGGGAAGATGTTAGCAAGGGAGTGAACTCTACCTAAGTGGAGAAGACGATGTTTTAGAAAATGAGGCAGGAGGGTGGTGCCTGTGGCTCAGTGGGTAGGGTGCTGGCCCCATATACCGAGGGTGGCAGGTTCAAACCCGGCCCTGGCCAAACTGCAACAAAAAAAATAGCTGGGTGTTGTGGCGGGCGCCTGTAGTCCCAGCTACTGGGGAGGCTGAGGGAAGAGAATCGCCTAATCTCAGGAGTTGGAGGTTGCTGTGAGCTGTGTGAGGCCACGACACTCTACCGAGGGTAATAATGTGAGACTCTGTCTCTACAAAAAAAAAAAAGAAAGAAAGAAAACGAGGCAGGAGAAAAACAAGAGCAGCAGATCTGTGGTTTCCAGCAAGTTTTTTAGGATTTTACATCGAAGCCTATAATTCAAATTTTGGTTCACATTTTTATTATTTTTGAGAACTATAAAAACAGACCCTCATGTACACTTCTGTGCAATAGGTACAAATTTAAATGATAATGGGGACTGCAACGTGTTAACTGTGTCACATTGATATCTTTATTACTATGTTTATAAATACAGAGAATGTACTGGGATGAAAATGAAATAAAGTTTATTTATTTTGTTTAAAACCTAATGTGCTTTAAATACACTTAAAGTTTATTTTGCAAAACAAAATAAAATTTATTTTTTTTTCAAACTCTGTTGCCTTAGGTAGAGTACTGTGGCATCATATAGCTCACAGCAACCTTAAACTCCTGGGTTCAAGGGACCCTCTTGCCTCAGTCTCCTAAGTAGCTGGGACTATAGGTGTACACCACCGTGCCTGGCTAGTACTTTTCTAGTTTTAGTTGAGATAGGTTTCACTCTTGCTCAGGCTGGTCTTGAACTCCTGAGTTCAAGCACTCCACCCACTCAGCCTCCCAGAGTGCTAGAATTGCAGGCGTGAGTCACTGTGCCCAGCCATAAAATTGTTTTGAAGCTTTGAGTAAATAAGTGTCAGGAATGAGCACTGAGATGTCCGTGTTTCCTTTTATTTATACTATTTATACCACTGAACATTTCATATTGTCATAAAATATATTTGGAAAGTATTTTCTAAAAACAGAAAATTATAAGTGGCTGAGAAAGCTGTTCATTAACACACTCAAAATTAAACACTCACCAATTAAGGATGATGAGCTGTTGTTAGATATTTTACATGCTTTGACTTTAAAATGGAAATTTCCTCTAACTCTACTCTCAAAGTGT
The DNA here is from genome assembly GCF_027406575.1 of Nycticebus coucang. NCBI lineage: Eukaryota > Metazoa > Chordata > Mammalia > Primates > Lorisidae > Nycticebus > Nycticebus coucang. The sequence continues at coordinate 54,054,560 of NC_069798.1, read as the reverse complement.
TGGAGTACTTTAAGTATACCATGAGATTGCAAGACAGACTGTTAAATTATTATTATTTCTAAAAACACCTAGTGAAAAGTGACTAGAAATTTTTGATACCAAATGGCAAACTCCCCTCCACCCCCCAACAAATAAACAAAACCCTCAAAACCAAAACACCCAGGGGGACACCTGAGGTTCAGTGGGTAGAGCAGCAGCCCCATATATGGAGGGTGGCAGGTTCAAACCTGGCCCCAGCCAAAATGCAACAAAAAATAGCCAGGTATTGTGATGGGTGTCTGTAGTCCCAGCTACTCAGGAGGCTGAGGCAAGAGAATCACCTAAGCCCAGGACTTGGAGGTTGCTGTGAGCTGTGACACCATGGCACTCTACCAAGGGCGATAAGGTGAGACTCTGTCTCTAAAAAAAAAAAAAAAAAACCCAGAAATTAATAGTATGCTAATTCAGATAAGATTCACTGTTTTAAGAAACAAAACCAAAAAAAAGAGAACTGATACTATTTTATGAAAAAAGAAACAAAGAGAGATTTATAATACAGAGAGCTTTAAAAATTTAACTAGTAAGTAATGAAATAAATCTCGTGAAATGATTGGAGACCAAGTGAGTTCAGAGGCTAAGAAAGCAGAAACACAGGCAAGAATTCTACGCATGTTATTGCCACTTGGGTCTCCTTTAACCCCTACGTTCCTATGATACCGGCTGAAGGTTTAAATTCCCAGGGGAAAGCGTGCAGTTGGCTGAAGCTGAGTCACACAACCCTGTCTCAAAGGGAGAAGCATATGACCCCATTCATTTCCACAGTGATGGGGTCACCACCTCCCACCAGCCATACACAGCAGCGAGTACCAAGAGGGAGAGAGGGTTACACGCTGGACTGCCCAAAATGACAGTTATCCAGTGACCTGATAAAAGACCACCACGACCATGCAGTCTTAGGAACTGTGACTCCCCAGTTCAAAACTTTTAGTTCATCAAGTTCACCTTCACACATAGAACTTGGTGTCTGGTACCATGAACCAAGCTTCGTGGAGAAAAGACTGATTCCAAAGCTCGGGCAGTGTAGGCACAAGATGAGCCAGGAAGGGGGCTGCGCCTGTGTAAGTGGGACACCAGGCAAAAAGTTCCTTAAGCCCTCTGTCTATATAAAATTTTTGACTAAAAAATATATTACCAAATTCACGAGACCAGGTCAGGGAAGAGAAGAGCTTCTTACTCATGTTGATTGTTTGAACCGTACACATGAAGATTCTTCCTAGCGCCCAAGCACCATCTCTTCCTGTTCTGTATTGTCTAAAATGCTATCCCTGGCTGAATTCCTACCTCTCCCCACAGAGAAAATGTAGCAGGGCTGGTTTTAGTCGCAGTAAACAGCTCTTCCTCCTTTGTAGTTCCTAATACCATTTGCTCATGATGCCATATCTTCCACGTGGCCACCCACAATTCTGGCTTCCAATGACGCAATCAGATGTTCCTGTGCTTTGCTGATGATGGTCACACATGCCAAAAAGCATGCAGGAAAATGTAAACTATCATTTGCTTTCTGGTCATGTTAAATTTACCATCAGAATTTTACGGCCTAGATGCAGAATAACCCATTTTCCAATCATATCTTCTCTTGAACTCCTAGACCTTCATCGTTGCATGTGTTTGACCTTGGCTGTGCCCTGGCCTTGCATAGACCACCAACAGCAGGGAGGAAACCTGTGGGCTCCTTGTGGGTCGGGTGAGAAGAGCAGAATGCCGGTCTCACCAGAGGGCAAGAGACAGCAGAAGGGAATGGCTCATTGCATTGTGGAAAGTGTGGTAGAGAATTAAGCTTACTCAAACTGAAATCTAGGTTTTCTTTGAGTTACGAGGAGGTGATCTCCAGGCTTCTGAAATGTCCCAACACATGGGAGTGTTTTTGTTTACCTGGGAGGTTTCGCAATATGGTTTTTTGAGGAGGGCTTGAGCTATACCAGATTGGTTTTGACCTCTGGAGAAACTGGACACTAACGTTATTAGCCAGGCCTCTGGGAAGGTCTGCAGACTAAAAATCAGTCAAGTTGGGGTGAGTCCCAGTGAGGATTCTGGACATCAAAGTCTCGGGGTGAGCCTCCCTGGTTGACAACACTGTGTGTGCTCTGGCAAGCACTGTGGCTGGGAGGAGGCCGTGCCGTCCAGGACTCCATGGAGAGAGAACAACAGGGCTCTGCATTTGGGCCCCTCCTGCCCCCAGCCCTACATGTCTCTTCCTTTGGCTGATTATCATCTGTGTCTTTTCCCCATAATAAACTATAACCATGAGTATAACAGCTTTTGGTGTGGTTTTGGAGCCCTTCTAATGAACTATCAAAGCTGAGCGTGATGTGGGAACCTCGTAAACTCGGAATTGGTGTCAGAAATGAGGGCAATCTTGGGGGCTGTTCTCTCAGACCTCATATCATGGCTAACTCCGGGAACAGAGCAAAGGCGTCGCAAGCCCTTGGCCAAGACAGGTGAGCCCTGTGTGCTGTGGAGCAGAACTTGAGTGGGTGCACGCTGACACCCAGGCACACACAGGCTCGAGTTGAAGGGCCTGCTGTGAACAGCAGGTAGCCCAGGGTTCTGCATTAATCCCGTGTCCATATAGAGAGTCACCCCAAATAAGCATTTCTTTTTTTTTGTTTTTGTTTTGTGGTTTTTTTTGGCCGGGGCTGGGCTTGAACCCGCCGTATGGGACCGGCGCCCTACCCCTTTGAGCCTAACCCAAAAAGTAAAGAAGTGCTCCAAACAAGGATGGGGCATATTGGAAGGGACATAGGAGCCAGCTTCTTGGAAAGGCCCCCCCAAGCCAAAACTGGTTCAATTTGAGCACAAAAATGATTGTGCACAACAATTGGTAAAACATTTTCAAAAACAAGAATTCATGATTCCCTCCAGGTAGATAGATAGGAGAGAAAGGAGGGCTCTGTTTTGTTTTCTCCAGGGCTCTGGACCAACTGATAAATGTGAAGAGTGCTGGAGCTGAAAAGTCACCACTTTGTAAACGTCTAGGTAAAGATGGGAACTGGCAAGAATCATGAATTGATGCTAAATCTAGGGGGCTGTTTTGATGGAATTAAAGTTTCATGAAATCTAGGGGCCTGTTTTGACGGTCTTGAAGTTTCTCCCCACAGCTGAGTTATAAGAGGAGCAAGAAAACAGTCACCCTATGGTGGAAAAATCAGGCAACGCCTAAACTGTGTGAGCAAAACGAACATGACAGAGGAGACATCCTGAACCTCCAGAGGTGATGCTCTAAGGACACAACACCGCCACACAGTGTTCTGACTAAGGGTCTGTAACCCCAGTCTCAGAGACACATCAGACAAACACAAAACGAGGAGTGTCCTATTTTAACAAAAGGAGAGAGACAGAGGTGGAGGGAGGGCTGTGTTCTTTGAAGACGATAATGGTATAAAGGCAAAGACTATAAAATGCACCAGACATAAAAGGAAAGAGACATAAAAAGGAAATGAAGTAACTGATCCTAGAACGGATCAGTTACAGAGGCGAGGGAAATGTCTTAAGGACATTATTAGGTTAACTAACAAAATTGGAACAAGGACAGAAGACTGAATCAATGTAAATGTGTCAGGTCGATAACTGCGCTTTGGTTACATAATAAGATAGCTCTATCCTTAGGATGCACACATGGACGTATTTAGGGGTAAGTGGTCATGATGTATGTAACTTTCTCACAAACTCTTCCGAAAAAAATCGTGTGTGTGTGTGTGTGTGTGTAGAGAAAAAGAGGAAAAACGAAAGAAACAGGGAGAGGGCACGCAGCAAATGCCCAAGGAAATGGGGTTAAACGTTTACAATAGGTGAATTTGAGTAAAGATATACCTGTGTCTTCTGTGCTGTTTTTATTTTTGCAACTTTGAGTAAGTTTGTCATTATTTCCAAATAAAAAAAATAGAACGTATTGTATTTATCAAACCAGCCTTTATGTACTCACTGATTGCCTGTCTTAAAATGAACTCATGATTAAATTTATTTGTTTTATGCAGTTTGTGCATGATCTTGTTATTCTGCTTTGAAACATAAAAGATTTGACATCAGGGATGTAAAGTCATAATCCTGGGGAAAGTGCACTGAATTCCTTATAGATGGTTGTTCATGCAGGATTGAAGACACATTCAGAGGGCGATAGAGATGGTATGTACAGTGTTCGTAGAGTCACAGGTTTGGAAAAATCTATGAAAGATTATTTGGTCAATTCTCTTGCCCTAAATACAAACAATTTAAACTATCCCCAATAAGGGTCCCTGCAAAATAAGATTCATACTTTCCTAAGACAAATATTTCAATGTTCAACAATCTAATTGTAAAGTCCTTTCAAGTATTTACCATATCTTTTTACAATAGACTAAAATTCTTAGCTTCTTGCTCTATCCTCAGGGGATAGGCAGAAAGAACAAACTTACCAGTCTGAGCAAAAGCGAGACCCCATTTTTTCTAAAAATAGAAAAACCGAGGCAAGAAGATCGCTTGAGCCCAAGAGTTGGAGGCTGCTGTGAGCTATGATGCCACAGCACTCTACACAGGGCAACAGCTTGAGACTCAGTCAAAAATAAAGAAGGAAGGAAGGAAGGAGAGAGAGGGAGAGAAAGAGAGAGAGAACTAAAAAATCAAAATAACCACTTGAAGGTGGGTGTGCTAGTGTGCACCTGTCACCCCAGCTACTAGACGCAGTGCACTAGAAGGTTCTGGAAAGTTCTCCCACTCACTGAGTAAAAAGCTAGGAGGATCACTTGAGCCCAGGAGTTGAGGCTGCAGCGAGGTATGATGATGCCTCTTCACTCCAGCATGGGTGACAGAGCAAGACCTTGTCTCTAAAAAACAAAACAAAACAAATTAAAAACGACAGCCACCACCTAAGAGGAAAGATGCCTTATAAACCCCAAATATATACATATCCTTTCTGAGCTTGGTTTTCTTTTATCAAAAAATGGACAAACAGCACTGACTTGCACTATAGGAGTGTTGTGTAGATTAACTAATGAGCATGAGGTGTGAAAAAACATAAACTCAGGTGACAAAACACTTCAGTAGAGGACAGGTTTGCGGTAGGTAGACAAGGGGGTTGGTACCTGCTAAGGCAGACTTGGAATGTTGGTTGGCCACATTGGCTGCTCCCTGGCTCACCTGAGGATATTTTGAGATCCTGGTTGCCCAGGCTGCCCTCCACGTCCCCCCTTCCCAGGCATCAATACTTCCTCAGGCTTCCCAGGAGATATCAGTGGTAGCCAGGCTGGGAATCACAGCCCTAGAAGGATGCTTCCTGGTTCTGGTCTCTACTCTCCACCTGTATGGCTCCATTTCTCCACCAAATGATGGGCAAGAGTGTGCACTAAGGTTCTGGAAAGTTCTCCCACTCACTGAGTAAAGAGAGATCATCTCTAGGCCACTATGTCCATCGCAATAGTTGGCTGAGTCTAAACTAGTAGGGCATCCTCGCCTACCTTCGGGGGACACTGAATGCACCCTATTTACATGACAGACTCCCTAAGAAATAAAATTCCCCATGAGTGGTGTCATGTGGAGTTGGGTAACAGGCTAGTCATGGTTCAAATGCTGGCCTCATCAAGGTGAACAATTAATATCAGAGGCATCTTCACTCTGAGAAGAAAGACACTATGTTCGATCCCTGGGTGCAGCATGAGCTCTGCCTGACTCGCTCCTCCATGTGGTTCTAGTGGAAGTGCTTGTATCATCCCCTGGTTTGTGAGTCTAGGCTGGGGTGGGCTGTTGTGGAAAAGGTGGGGTCACTTAGGCTTTCTTGCCTATACTTCCACTGGAAGGTGCCATGTTACTTTATGTAAACTTGACCGGGCAATATGAAGTCATTCTTATGTAACCAGTGTTTGAATTGTAGCCACTATTGTTATGGTTACTGCATAAGACTCTGGGAGCTCAATAAAGGGCGTGTAGCATCCAGCATGGTTCCTCAGTTTTTCTTCAGTCTCTCTGAATCCGGTGTGACCTCCCCAGCCTTAGTCTTTTGCAATACAGCTGTAAAAGAAGATGGGAAGAGGCCTGGCTGCCTCCCTGGTAGATGCTGGAAGACTCCTTCAAGGCCCCTGGACATCTCACCCACTCACTTTGCCGTTGGGCTCCTTCTGCCCACTGTCGGCTGCTTCTTTGGTTAAGGGATTTTGCAGGTAGCTGTAAAAGTGAAAACATGATCTCAAAAGGAACCTAAATTAAGTAGTTAATAATTTTGGTGCAATTGGTTAGAAATGCTAAACTTTGCATGGAGTGAGGCTGGGGGAGAATGGGAACAAGAAAGGTGTATTTTTGCTGACGGTTGTGGAGAAAGATAGATTTTTATCTCTGGTCATTTTGCATGAGGAGAACTTAGGGGGTACCCTTGTGGACATGGTGGGGTATGTGAGTGGGGAAGGGTGAAGGAGAATAGTGACCAAGAAAGAGAAATATAAAGAAAATTCACTTGCTTTTCAATTCTGTCTGGAGCCAGGGTGTTCTCTCCTTTATTCAATAAATAATGCTTTTTAGCATCTGCTTAACACTGTGTGAAGTGCAGAGAATAATGAACAAGATGCATCCTTTGTCTTGAGTTGTTCTCGGGTTAGTAGTAGACACATAAAATGAACCCTTTTTCTCTACCTTATGAATTTTAAATTATAATAGTACATGAAAACTTAAAGAATCATAGGCTTATAGCAAAAAATTCTTCTTCCTTATCCTGTGTTCCAGTAGTTCCCCATCTGGGGTGATTTAGTCCCCCTCTCCCAGCCATTTAGTAATATCTGGAGACATTTTTGATTGTCTACGAGTAGGAGGGCAAATACTATTGGCATGTAATGTGTAGAGGACAAAGATGGGACAGCCCTCAGAATTATTTAGCCTCTAATATTGATAGCAGCAAGGTCAAGAAACCCTGTTCTAGACCATTCTCCTAAAGATAATCAATCACTCTTCTAGTTATTTCTTTGGGGATTTAACCTCCATATTTCTAAATAATTTTTTAAGCTATACCCCTTTTTCTTCTTTTTGGTTTGTTTCATTTTAAAAGTAGCTATCACTAATTTATCCTCAATCTCCGGCCAGAGACGAAAATCTCTTTATGATGAAACGCATCAATAAATGACCATTTGCACTGATTTGGGGGACATCTACCCTCTTGCTTGCTGTTGTAGGCCTGCTATATACATGTTAGTTTGGAACCACCCCCTCACTGAAGAGTGCAGCTATTGGTTAATGCAATGTAGTGTCAATTACATGTACATTCCTGAGGTCTTTTCTCTGGTGCAAACTTTGCTTTTTCTTTTCATTACATCAGGTATATTGCCCCGTAGATTGTGGTAGTGGCAGCAGGAATAAAAATTAAGGAATTTTTAACTTTTAAGTATTTATGTAATTCATTTGTTTACATTTGAGTACAGAAACTGTAATGAAATGCAGTTCTGCAGGTGTTTTCTTTATGCGTTAACAAGTAAAGGAAATCATTGTTAATTACTATTTTGTATGAATTTCACTAAAGTTAATTATAAAGAAACATCGGCTGACTTGCAATTTTTTTTGTTTGTTTGTTTTTGGCCGGGGCTAGGTTTGAACCCACCACCTCTGGCACATGGGGCTGGCACCCTAATCCTTTGAACCACAGGTGCCACCCAGCTGACTGGCAATTTAAGGAGAATCTATTCTCCCCATTTCCAAACTGCATGAATGGACGCTGATGTGTGGAGAGAATAGATATTTGTATGTTTGCAGTGGGTTTTAGATAAATGGGATGGGGTATTTAAATTAGTATATTTGTGAGTTTAGGCTACCAACTAATGAAAATCTCAAAACTTTTATCTGTTTTTTTGGTACCTTTTCTTCCAAAATGTAATCGTATGGGTTTAGTGATTTTGCTGACTCATAGCTGTGTGGAGAACACCTTCATTCTACGTTTCCCTCGATCACATTTGAACTGTTGCTGTAATTACTGGGTAGCAGAATGTCTACTTCCCTCTATTTAAATTCCGGAAAAGGGTATTGAATGTTTTTGTCCTTCTCCTTCCTACTTTAAAAACTGTTCTTAGGATCTTTTCAAGATAAAGGACCACTAAGCCCGCTGTATTTGAGGAAATTAGTGGGTACTTTTTTTTTCTTTTTAAAAGCACAAGAGACCCAGAATACTTATTTTCTCTGGTCTCATTTTTTTCTATACATGCTCTCAGAGCAAGAAAATAAAAACCAAGCATTTTTAAACCTTTAACCGGCTGGCATCCTTTCCAGTGTGGACCCCGTACATTTTGCTGGAGGAAGCCAAGGACAGTCTAGGCATAATCGTTCAAAAGAAATTACTGCAGCAGAAATGTAGCACAGTCGTTTAGTACAAGCTTCTCTCTTTTGAAAGACCTGGATTCAAATTTGGATAGTCTTGAGTTCTTAAATTCCTAAAGAACATATTGACATTTCTTGTGTATATTTTAATGTCAATCCTGTTGATGTGAGTTACCCATTTGTTTGGAATGCCTTGGTTGAGAAGAGTTATACGTGTGTGTGTGTGTGTGTGCATAAATATATACACACACACATACACACTGATGTCCACTGTTTTGCACCAGCTAGTACTTACCATTTCATTGAGCCCTAAGTATTTGCCCTGCTGTTATTCTTTCTTTCGGCACTTAAACATTGAATTGGAGATTCTTTTTTTTGGAGGCAAAGTCGCACTATGTCGCCCTTGGTAGAGTGCTATGGCGTCACAGCCCACAGCAATCTCAAACTCTTGGGCTTAAGTGATTCTCTTGCCTCAGCCTCCCAAGTAGCTGGGACTACAGGCACCAGCCATAGCGCCCGGCTATTTTTTTGTTGCAGTTGTCATTGTTGATTTTAGCTGGCCCAGGCCGGGTTCGAACCCACCAGCCTCCTTGTGTATGTGGCCGGCACCCTACCCCACTGACTTGAGCCCAAGTTTGAGGTTGCTGTGAGGTATGATGATGTCAAGCACTCTACCCATGGTGACAGAGTGAGACTCTTTCTCAAAAAGAAAGAAAGAAAGAACGAAACACACAAAAAAAACCCCCAAAGAAGACCTGGTACAGTACAGATGTTGGATCTCTTAAACAGATCCTCTATTTTGTTATCTTTTCTTCTTATTTTTAATGTTTGTCCTTTTGTTTTGATTTCCAGAAAATGATCTTTTTAAAACATTCTTTATACACCTACGGTGCATCTTACAAGGGTACATGTAAAACTTAGTAAATGTAGAATATAAATGTCTTAACATAATAACTAAGAAAATGCCAGGAAGGCTATGTTAACCAGTGTGATGAAAATATGTCAAATGGTCTATAAAACCAGTGTATGGTGCCCCATGATCGCATTAATGTACACAGCTATGATTTAATAATAATAAAAAAAAACATTCTTTAATTCTCTGGTTGTATTTTTTTAATTAAATTTTTTATTTTCAATAGCTCTTTTGTTTTCAAAGTGTTCCTTATTTTTAGCATCCCTGATCTTGCTTCATAGAGCCAATATCTTATTATTTTTTTTTTTTTTTGCGAGTCTCAAGCTGTTGCCCTGGGTAGAGTGCTGTGATGTCACAGCTCACAGCAACCTCAAACTCTTGGGCTTAAGTGATTCTCTTGTCTTGGCCTCCCACATAGCTGGGACTGCAGGCTCCTGCCACAATGCGCAGCTATTTTTTGTTGCAGTTGTCATTGTTGTTTAGCTGGCCTGGGCTGCGTTCGAACCTGCCAGTTGGTGTATGTGCCTGCCACTGTAACCACTGTGGTACAGGTGCCGAGCCCGAAGTATTTTATTGATTACTGTGACAATAAATGTTTGTTGCCATCCCTTACAGTTCTACTGGGCTCACAGTATTCCTTACTGAGGTGTATTCTTTAATAGGGAACATTGGTGGGTAGTAAATTCTTGATGGCTTAATTTTGCCTGTACCCTTGAATAATAACTTGGAAAATATTTACATTACCCTTGACTTCAGGAGATACTACCCAGTGGTCTCCTAGCTTCTGTTATGCTGATGAGAAGCCTGGGGCTTGTTTTCTTATTATTCCTTTTAGGTAATCTGACTACTTTTTCTCTCTAGTAGCTTCTAAAATTATCTCTCTGGAATCTTTATTCTGCTGTTTCATTATGTTATTCCTAGGTGTGGTTTTGTTTTGATTTCATCTGCTGGCATGGGGAGAATACCTTTGATCTAAGAACTTACTTGCAGGGATGGAACACTCTCGGCCCAAATCTCTTCAAATATTACCTCCTTGTTATTTCTTCTTTGGTACGTCTTTCACTGGTTGCTGTTATTTTCTGCTAAAATTTCTACTAGGTAAGTGAGTCCTTCATTTATCATTCTGTAGACTTTTTCATTACTTAAAAATGTTTAATAATGTTTTATTACTGCAATTGTCCAGAGCAAATTTATCTTTGACTTGATTTTATTAGACGCCTTTCTTAAAACGTTTGCACGTATTTTGGAATTTTGGCTCATTCACAGTGGAATTTTGGCTTATATTTCTCTCTCTTTCTCATTTTCTCCTCACTCCCTATTTTCACAATTGCCTACACCACTGGCCCAGTCCACACTCAGATCTTGCAACTGGGAAATACTGCTCTGACTTTGAGAAGGTTTAAGATCAGTCACCAAGCCCTTTGTGGCTTGGTTTTATTGCAGCAATTGTGTTTGCATTATTTTTAGTGGCCTATTTTTGTATTTTCATTTGTTTTTATAGTTTTATATGTTTTAAGGTTATATTGGTTAGTGTTATACCGCAGCACAGAGGGAAGCTTTAGAGCCCTAACCCTACAAAGCAGTCTTGACTGGAAGCCCTCTGCTCTTTAATCCACAGAAAACTGCCTCCTGTCCCTATCACACCCATGAAACTCCTTTTTAATAGAATATCTGTGTTCACCACCTTACTAAATTAAATAAAGATGTCTCAGTTATAATCATGCTCGGCCTTTTGGCAAGCGTGCCTATTGGCTACATTTTCCCTCTCTGTTCTCTTGGCTCCCATGATAGCACACTTTTTATAAAAAAAAAAATGGTGTTAAAATGCACAAACCATGAAATGTATCAACCCCTTAACCATTTTTAAGAGTACATTGTTGTGTGGCTATTGCTACCATCTATCTCTAGAACTCTTTACATCTTGCAAAACTAAAACTCTGCCCATTAAACACTAAGTCCCCAGTTCTCCCCCTCCCAGCCCCTGGTAGCCACCACTCTACTTTCTGTTTCTATGAACCTGGCCACTGTAGGCACCTCCTGCGAGTGGACTCATACACTATTTGTCCTTTTGAGACTGTCTTATTCACTTAGCCTAATGTCCTCATGCTCGCCTATGTGACAACACACACCCCTGATTTTCCCCTGGTGAGTTCTTTTTAGTATCCTCTTTGTTCATCTATGTCTGAGATATTGGTCCTCCTTAGTAACTGTCTTGGACCCTATTCTTCATCATCTTCCGTCCCTGGGTAATCTTCACTCACAAGCTTCAATTACTGTCTACACACTGATAGCGATGGACCAGGCCTCTCCCCTAGCTGTCTCCAATTGTCCGTAGCGCATGTTTTCTTGGATGGTTTATAGGCACCTCAAAATTCACATGTCTAAGGTTGAATTCCTCACATCTCCTCCTTCCCCTGTAAATAAACTGCTCATTCTCTATGTTTCCCATTTCAAATACCGATGCCACCATCCACCTTGACCCAATCCAAAAGCAAAGTCGTCTTCTTTGACTCCTTCCTTCCCCCCTCCCCAATGAGTCAGTCTGTCCCTGCCTCCTAACCCATTCTCTCCAAACCTACAGAGCACCACTTTTCTAGCCTGAAATACAGCCTTCTGACTGGTTTCTTTGCTTCCAAATCTTATGCCTCTTTAATTTATTCTCCAAAAATGAAGTATGCACTTCTCAAATGCAGATCCGATCATTACTCTTTTCAACTTAAAACTTCTATTGGTTTCCCACTGCCTTTGGCAAAATGGCCGAGCTTCTTGCATGGCTCCTCTTGGTCAACCATAGACCTATCTGCAGATCATGTTCTAAAAAGGCAACACCTACAACAGTGACATCCAATTTTTCTTTTGTGGGTCAGGAGAAGAGTTTAGAAGACAAAGTCTGGGAGATTATTACCCTGCCCCTTCAGGGAGGCAGACACTCTGATAACTAATTAGCATGCATGTGCTAATACAGTTGGCATGTGAGCTGGTGAGCAGACACCAAGGTGTCACAAACCTGACCACAGGTCCACGAGTGTGACATCAAACAGCAGGAGTGGCAGTCTTAGGTATGATGTGAAAAGGACTGTCCCCTTCTGCCTGTCATTCTGATTGCCCCCAAGGTTTCCTGTTTCCTAGCATAATTAACTCTCTGGAATGTCCTTATGTGAGCAGGACCCATGGTTTCAATTTATTAAGAAAGGAGGACAAATTATAAATCTTAGTAATCTCCATTCTAGGGGGGAAAAAAAACACCTTAAGAATTGGCGGTGAGATGAAACTAATTTATGGCTTTCACATGAAAGCTATAACCCAGTTATAACCTAAGAATAGGGGGAAGGGGAAAAGGGAGGGGAGGGAGGGGGGAGGTGGGCAGAGGGAGGGTGATTGGTGGGATTACACCTGCGGTGCAACTTAGAAGGGTATATGTGAAACTTAGTAAATGTAGAATGTAAATGTCTTTTTTTTTTTTTTGTAGAGACTGAGTCTCACTATACTGCTCTCGGGTAGAGTGCCATGACATCACGCAGCTCACAGCAACCTTTAACTCTTGGGCTTACACGATTCTCTTGCCTCAGCCTCCCAAGCAGCTGGGGACTACAGGCACCCGCCACAACAGGCAATCAGAATGACAGGCAGAAGGGGACAGTCCTTTTCACATCCTACAACGCCCGGCTATTTTTTTGTTTCACAAAAACAACGCCCGGCTATTTTTTTGTTGCAGTTTGGCCGGGGCTGGGCTTGAACCGGCCACCCTCAGCATATGGGGCCGGTGCCCTACTCACTGAGCTACAGGCGCCACCCCAGAATATAAATGTCTTAACACAATAACTAAGAAAATGCCAGGAAGGCTATGTTAACCAGTGTGATGAAAATGTGTCAAACGGTCTATAAAACCAGTGTGTGGTGCCCCATGATTGCATTAATGTACACAGCTATGATCTAATTAAAAAAAAAAAAGAAAAGAAAAGAAAAAAGAATTGGTGGTGAGGAATCTTTTGCTCATGACATGAGTTTGGAGTATAAATGTGAGCTATCGAGCGTGAGCACAAAAGGAAGGTTAGTGGAGGATATTTCAGGGTGATTATCTGAATATCAATAAAGAGAAGCAGCCTGGCCCAGGCCCTGAAGAGCTGGCTTCAAGGGGAAAAAGATGAACAAAGAAAAATGATTTGTACAAATCCTTTTTTAAAATGAGGATTAAAAAAAAAACCCACAGTGTTTTTTAGTTTGATTTTAGGTGACTCTTCCTTTGAGAAGCTGTAGGAAGATCTTTACCCTGCAAAGACCCAGATGCAGAACCACATCAAATTTTCTGTAATTTCAATGGTCCATGGAATTTTGAGAGCCATTCTGTAAGTTCTTAGGGTGTGTGCGCATTGGGTTAAGAATCCCTGACTAGGAGAACTAAAAGCAAGGAGTCAATTTGGGCAAGATTATAAATCCTTAAGCCAAACACTCAGGAAGGACACAGTTTGTAGAATTGGAACCAATGGGGCAGGAGCAGTGATCCCAGGATGTCATGAAGCTGCTTGAGCAGCATCTCCCAAATCAGAGATTATTTATATTTAAATAGCAAAATTTCCCCTTTTTATGGTTAAAAAAATCATGCCTCAAAAGTAGTTACCAGTTCAAAAAGGTAGGATGGGAAAAGAATTGAAAAGTTAAGTTTAATGCCAGAGGTGGCGGGTTCAAGCCCAGCCCTGGCCAAAAACCACAAAAAAAAAAAAAAAAGAAAAGAAAAGTTAAGTTTAACTGTTCTTAAGGGAAAATTCCAATATTTCCATTTATTTATAGTTTTAATGAAGAGAAGAGAGCCCATTTAAAATAAATAGACAATTACATTTGACAATAGATCCTAATTAATTAGGACCTCAATTAAGTAATAGAGTAATTACCATTGTCTGGGGGAACTTATGCAGGGCTGTCATAGAAAAAAAATGATGCTGCATTGAAGCATGATATAGGAAGAAAATAAACTCTGAAAAATGTGGCCTTCGGGTTTGAGATGTTTTGACATGCTTATTATCTTAAAAATCATTTTTTCATGAATATTAATAAAGTAGTCACGCCCCCTTAGTGGAAAAAGTTCCTCAGATGAACTGTTTTTAGGCAGTGTTCTTTAGTGAGGGGAGCTAGCAAAGTTTCAGAATCCAAGGAAAACACTGTCGTTCTTGTGCTTTGGTATCTGCATTTGTAAATGCAGATTTTTATAGCATGGCAGATAAGGTTGAAAAGTCACCTGAAAGGTCTTTAGGCAAGTTCTCCACAGAAGCAACCGACATGCTTTGATTATACGCTCAATGTCAATCAATCTATTGGAGATTCTGGGAGTGGAGATACCTATTACTGACATTGACTGCAGCCTTCAAAAGCTGTGCAGTGCAAGTAAGCTCGGCCCCTGGGCATCACTCTGGTCCAGCCACTACCTCGCTGTGCCACTGTGACTCTCAACTGAACTGATATTGGCCCTGCACTTGGCCTCCTTGGATTCTACTAGCACCTCTCCTCATGCTGTCTGCTGTCCTAACTAGACCTTGACTCTGGAACCCTTCTCGTCTTCCAGTATACCTTTAGCCCTTGCCAAACCAGTACTGGGCAGCCTGATTTCTGGTCACCAGCACCTGCCTCTCTGCCTGAGGCCCTCCCCTGCCTGGCAGAGCCCACTGTGCTCCTGTCTCCAGCTGACAGAAGTGCTGAGAACACTGATGTGAATCACTGACAAACACCCTGGCACCCTTATCTTTTAGGGGCACACTTTAAAGTACATGCTCTGTGCTGCTTTCCAGAGTTCCCCAGTGGTACTAAGCTCCAGCTATCCTCACACTGATGCCTCCTCTTCCCTGTCTTTATTCCCCACCTCCCAGCCTGTATTTCCTTAGGTGGTCTCCCAACTAAACTATTGCATTTAAACTCTGGTCTCAGAATTTGTTTCTGGGAATCAAAACTGAGTTAGAAATCTCAAGCTTACCATGTCCGAGACAATCCTCAGCTCCTCTTTGCCTTCTCTTCTCCTCTACTCCCACACGCCAATGCCCAGACCACTCCTTTCTCAGCCTTCCCTGTGTTAGCTAACGATGGAATCATCTCTGCAGCTGGGCGGGCTACAAACCCAGGCATCATCTTTAGCTCTCTTTCCTCCTTCTATCCTATGTTCAACCTATCAGCCCGGCCTATCCAGCCCCAAGATGAGTCCTAAATGTGGCCACCCCCCATCAGCGTCCCCGCCATACCCCTGACCCACATTGCTATGGCTCATACCTGACCGCTGCCTCCATGCCTTACCGTTCCTCTGTGGTGCCCTGACCCCAACAGCCCACTCACAGCCAGCAGCCAGGGCAGTCTTTGAAAATATAAACCAATCCTGGTATTCCCCTGTTTAAAACCTTCATAAGGTTTCCCAGAGCTCCTTGGCTAAAATGGGTAAATACTGAATTCCTAATATGAGTTCCTGCCTGCTCTCCACATCCTCACCCCTTTTCTTGAGACAGGGTCTTACTCTATCGCCTAGGCTGGAGTGCAGTGGTAACCTGGGACTACAGGTGCATGCCCCTGCACCTGGCTAATATTTTATTTTTTTGTAGAGATGAGGTCTGTTTTACTATGTTGCTTTAGCTGATCTCAAACTCCCAGCCTCAAGGGATTATCCTGCCTCAGCCTCTGAAGATGTTGGGATTATAGGTGTGAGCCACTGCAAAACCAGCCCTCACTTCCTGTCTTTTATGACGTTCCTGTTAATAGATTTGTATTCCTCCTTCCCGTTGCTTACATACACCAAGCTAACGCTTATTGTAGGTGTTGGGGCTCAGAAAATGATGCCCCCAAATGTGCTGCTTTGGACTTCAAACTGAGTGCAGGGGAGGGCTCTCTGAAGTTCCCCTGTCTGCCTAAAGGCCACATCTTCCAGAAGTTGTTCAATTGTGAGTTCCTACCCAGATAGCTCATCAATAAGATATCTTTGCATGAAGAAAGACAAGACACCACACCCAGATGAACTATGGCCCAGGGTATTGTCTGTTTGGAGGATGAATAAATGATTTTTAGTCCTCTAAAACTGCCTATGCACCCTATTTCCTTCTTCCCTATGAAGAGGGGGCTTAAGCCTCAACTATCTGGATCTTTGAGTTTCATATTTTGTGTGATTCATGTGCATTTTCATGTTAATAAATTCATATGCCATGTCTCCTGTTAATCTGTCTGTTGTCAAGTTTCTTCCAGAGACCGAACCTTCAGAGAGTAAAAGAAAACTTATCTCAACCTTGACATTGGGCTTTTGCATTTGCTCTTTCCTCTGCCTGAAATGCTCTTCCTCTGTATATTTGTATTTTATTGTTGCAGATGCTATGCCACAGTTATCACAAACCCCTCTTCTGAAGAGCAGGACTTGTTCCCCTCGATGCTGAAAGTATTGCCAGTAGATTGCCCTCAGCTGTTAGTCCCTTTGGGGAGTTGCCTCTGCCAAAGAGAGAGGCCTCTCCCAAGATCATGCTTCCTTTTAAGGATAGCCCACATCCAATGACTGATTATCTTAGGAGCATATGCCTGTTCCCTTGTTCCTTCTCAGAGCAATTCTGAAAAGCCATCTCAGCTCCAGCATTCCTTGTGGACTTGGCTGAGGGTTTCCCTGGTACTACACTTGGCTAACCTTCTCCCCTTGCCCAGTGCTGCTTTCTTCCTCTTCATTCCATTAGTGTGACCCCAGGAGCCCTCTGTAAGAGAGCTCCTGCATGCTGGTCTCCCCCCAGAGTGTTTCCTAAGGATCTCAACTGGTGACATTCACCATTGAGGTATCAGCCCAATGTCAACTCTTCCAGGAGGCCTGACTATATTCCATTCCTGAAAGAAGACAAACACTCATGAACCATTACAGAATAATGAGAGAGGAGGTGCAGAGCATGGGTGCAGGAGGAGGCCACAGAGAGAGATATCAGGGAGGCCAGAGGAAGTCCTGAGGATTCTGAGTTGATTTGTCAAGATTCTGGGCACTCTTCCCTCCTTTCCACTGGCTAGATATTGTCTAAAACTAGATGAGCATGACTTTGAACCTGTCCTTCGGGGACTGCTGGGTACAGTGCTGTTCCCAAATAGATCCACTGATCATTGACCAAGAAAAGGGTATCTTGACAAATGTGATGTGTGACATCACATCTTTTACTTGCCTGTTAGGAGAACTAAAAGGAATGAATGAGAGACTTTTTCCTATCTTGGAATCAAAGTGCTACAGTAAAGCTGTTTTCTGCGTGGGTGGAAAACCAGCTTCCTCTGCCCCGGGTATTGTCAAGGAGGCGATTTGAGGAGTACTGTGGTGGGAAGGGCTATCTGGGCATCAGCAGATCAGGCTGTGAGGACTTTGTGCAGTAAACACCGGAGAAAGAATCTCAAACTCAGTTCCTCTTCTCACACAGCTCATGTCCTGGCCACTTTTTGTAGCATCAATTGGTGTGCCCTGTACTTAGAAACATAAGCTTGTTTCAGTAAAGGCCTGAGCAAAATACTTAAAGACGGTGCCCACAGCAACCGTGGGAGGACGTCATCTTGCACAATCCTGGTCTGAAAAATATAGTGAGGGAATTTTTTTTTATCATTCACTGATTTGTATAAACATCAATTAATAAGATGTATCTGTTAGATACCTATGTGTTCAAGTTAGGCGAGTTTTCCTGTCTCTTCTCCATTACCGCTGACAATTGAGGAGACATTGAATAAACGCTGATAATTGTCAGATTATTTGATGAGTTTACATGGGCCTTCACTACACGTCACATCTCCTACTTTAGAGTGTTCGTTTTCATAGTCTGGCACAGAATATGCTGAGAACGCACAGGAACCTACTCTAGATTGTAACCTGTGACCCTTATGCCTCACCCACCCCCTGGCCCTGATGCCATGTGACTATTAGGTTATGTGAGAACTGAGCTCAAAAGAGTCTTACTTTGAAAATGAAAATGCACATGTGACGCCTGTAGTCCCAGCTACTCGGGAGGCTGAGGCAAGAGAATTGCTTAAGCCCAGGAGTTGCAGGTTGCTGTGAGCTGTGTGAGGCCACGGCACTCTACCGAGGGCCATAAAGGGAGACTCTGTCTCTACAAAAAAAAAAAAATGCACATGTGAAACTTAGTAAATGTAGAAATAAATGTCTTAACACAATAACTAAGAAAATGCCAGGAAGGCTATGTTAACCAGTGTGATGAAAATATGTCGAATGGTCTATAAAACCAGTGTATGGTGCCCCATGATTGCATTAACGCACACAGCTATGATTTAATAATGAAATAAAATAAAATAAAATGAAAATGCACTGTTGCACCAAATAATACTCACTAGGCATCTTTGAGCATTCCCATAGGCATTCAGAGCATCCAGGCTGCAGATTTCATTATCGTCAGCTAAACCTGGAAATGTGCTTTAACCAGAGAGAAGAAGCACCATCCCAGCTGCCCTTGCAACTCCAGCAAGAGGGTGGCCTTCTTGCCACCCTGAGCAGGCCACATGACACTCAGCTCAGAAGTGCTTCCAAACCATCACTGGCAGAGCTGCCCACCTGGACTGAAGAGCCAAGGAATGCATTATCTCCTGTATGTGCTAAAGCAAATGAATTACTAATAACAGGGCTGGGCTTCTGAGCTCAAAGTGCTTTCCCCAGCACTCTGAGCCCTACCACAGTGTAAAAACATTGCAGAGCACTGAGAACTTTATTTTTCCAAATAACATTTCCTTTCCACAAATTAAAACTACTCAGCAATTATTTCAACAGAGCTTTAGTTCAGATGCTGCTAAAGGACTTATGCAATGCTCTGCTTAAAGAGAGGGCAGGAGGGGCGGTGCCTGTGGCTCAAGGAGTAGGGCGCCGGTCCTATATGCTGGAGGTGGCGGGTTCAAACCCAGCCCTGGCCAAAAACCACAAAAAAAAAAAAAAAAAAAGCCCCTCCCCCCCAGCCTATACCTCCTTACTCTCTTCCCTACACCCTCACCCACCCCTGCCCCATTGTTCCCTAGAAACCATTTGTTCCCCAACTCCTCACCACGCTATTAAATTCCTTCATGAGGGTAGAGTTTCAGTCTTCGGTGTGCGTGGGGATAGGGATTGTGATTTACTCGAGAAAATGGCTAAGTTGTGAATACTTGCTTTTGCTTTAAAGACCTGTATGGATGAGCTGGGCGGGGCTGTTATTTGTAGTAGGAGTCGTGCAAATGGCAGGGCTCAGTGGCTTTACAGATGATTTTGCACTCATCCTTCAGTTTTCCCGGATTCCTTCCTTTTACAGCCGCGGTGCGGGGAGGAGTCATGGCAGTGCCCTTTGTGGAGGACTGGGACTTGGTGCAAACCCTGGGAGAAGGTGCCTATGGAGAAGTTCAACTTGCTGTGAATAGAATAACTGAAGAAGCAGTTGCAGTGAAGATTGTAGATATGAAGCGTGCCATAGACTGTCCAGAAAATATTAAAAAAGAGATCTGTATCAATAAAATGCTAAATCATGAGAACGTGGTGAAATTCTAGGGTCATAGGCGAGAAGGCAATATCCAGTATCTGTTTCCGGAGTACTGTAGTGGGGAGAGCTTTTTGACAGAATAGCACCAGACATAGGCATGCCTGAACAGGATGCTCAGAGATTCTTCCATCAACTCATGGCAGGGGTGGTTTATCTACATGGTATTGGAATAACTCACAGGGATATTAAACCAGAAAATCTCCTATTGGATGAAAGGGATAACCTCAAAATCTCTGACTTTGGGTTGGCAACAGTGTTTTGACATAATAATCGGGAACGTTTGTTGAACAAGATGTGTGGTACTTTACCTTATGTTGCTCCAGAACTTCTGAAGAGAAAAGAATTTCATGCAGAACCATTTGATGTTTGGTCCTGTGGAATAGTGCTTACTGCAATGCTGGCTGGAGAATTGCCATGGGACCAGCCCAGTGATAGTTGTCAGGAATATTCTGATTGGAAAGAAAAAAAAACATACCTCAACCCTTGGGAAAAAATCGATTCTGCTCCTCTAGCTCTGCTGCATAAAATCCTAGTTGAGAATCCATCAGCAAGAATTACCATCCCAGATATCAAAAAAGATAGATGGTACAATAAACCGCTCAAGAAAGGGGCAAAGAGGCCCCAAGTCACTTCAGGTGGTGTGTCAGAGTCTCCCAGTGGATTCTCCAAGCACATTCAATCCAATTTGGACTTCTCTCCATCTAATAGTTCTAGTGAAGAAAATGTGAAGTACTCCAGTTCCCAGCCAGAACCACGGACAAGTCTGTCCTTATGGGATGCCAGTCCCTCATATATTGATAAACTAGTGCAAGGAATCAGTTTTTCCCAACCCACGTGTCCTGATCATATGCTTCTGAATAGTCAGTTACTTGGCACCCCAGGATCCTCACAGAACCCCTGGCAGCGCCTGGTCAAAAGAATGACACGATTCTTTACCAAATTGGATGCAGACAGATCTTATCAGTGCTTGAAAGAGACTTGTGAGAAGTTGGGCTATCAATGGAAGAAGAGTTGTATGAATCAGGTTACTGTATCAACAACTGATAGGAGAAACAATAAACTCATTTTCAAAGTGAATTTGGTAGAAATGGATGAGAAGATATTGGTTGACTTCCGGCTTTCTAAGGGTGATGGTTTGGAGTTCAAGAGACACTTCCTGAAGATTAAAGGGAAGCTGAGTGATGTGGTGAGCAGTCAGAAGGTCTGGCTTCCTGGCACATGATTAATCCATTAGGGGATTCCTGGTGAATATAGTGCTGCTATGTTGGCATTATTCTTCCTAGAGAAGATTATCTTATTCTGCAAACTGCAAACGATGGTTCCTGAAGAGTTCACGACCCTCTTTATCCAAACACCTTCTAATTCTTTTTGTATGTTCTACATACAAATAATACCTGTATTTTAATTGTAAGTAAAACTTTGGGGACAAGATGGCTAGAATTCATTCAATAGTTCTTCGTCTGTGTTCGGTGACTGGATTTGAAACCCATCTGGTGGAAATAGAGTTTCAGGGGACTTTACCAGCTTGTATACCAATGTAATATCTCATTTTTTTAAATCCAGAAAGTATATATATCCTCCATGTTGATCTGATCATAAGGATGGATTAGTAAGGGCTTAACTTTGTGACTTTGGGGGATAGATTTATGAGTCTGTCAAGTGAGGCTAACTTCAAAGAATGCATCCCCAAGATTTGTACTTACATTTTCACAAGGGCCTGATCAGTTATACAAACCTGTTTTGAATGATAATGATTAATTGAAATTGCCAGTCTGTGTTTTTTCCAGTGTAGTTAGTAATATATAAAGTGCTGGTTTGTGTTTCAAGTAGAAGTTGAGCATAAACTCTAGTGCTTAACTAACTTTGAGAATTACTGTTGCACATTTTAAATATTTTTCTATATTTCTACTTTCACAGTCATATTTTAATTCTTTACTACTGAAATAAATTCTATTTTGAAAATGAAAAAAAAAAAAGAGAGGGCAGGAGGTACCCTGAGGTCTCTCTTCTCAAATGTCACAGATCCAGCAAAGAACTTAAGGTGTCCAAAGAACATATCATGGAGAACAAGGGAAGGTTATTTTTTTACAGACTTGTAATCATAGGGTGCTGTCTGCTGAGGTCCAAGTCCAAATGACATGACTTTTTCATTCAATGTGGGAAATAAAATAGAGCTAATATTTTAATTGATGTCTTAAAATAGATATTATAATATCTCGAACAGACCAGGTTTCATACATGGAGGAGGTGGTGGAAAAGCATAATTAACCCTCCATATTTTAGGATTTGAAAAAGTTCAAATATATGTCAAATAATTATTCAAATAAGTACTAATGTATCACCTCCCCTGACCCATCACAGTGTGCAAAATTTTGGCTTTGACTTTCAAAATTCTCCCCAGCTATGAGAGCTTTGGCCCATGTTTGGCCACTTTGGGCACTTTTGTTCAGTGTTTCCATTGTTTTGGGTGATGCTGGGGAAAAGCTATCATCTGAAGACACCTTTACAGTTTTCAGAAACACTGGTGTCAAGTGGAAGAGGCACAAGTTCTAATTTGCACTGTTTAGAAGATGGCCTCTTTTCTTGCTCAGTAAAATACCCAGTGGCTGATATCATAATAATGGTGTTGACACACTAACCAAAAAGCGGTGTCAGTCAGAAGTGGGATAATCCAACCCAGAACACAGAAAAAACATCATCAAGAACAGGGCAGACAGTATGCAGTCTGAATCCAGTCGTCCCAGGAGTGTGCCTTCCCTCAAATACCACTGGAGAGATAATGTATTCGGTAAATAGAGCTGATGCCATTGAACACTCAGTTCCCAGAACTCAGTTTTAGCTTCTGTTGCTGGTCTGCTGGTGGGGGACCCTACACACTGCTCATGGTGACATGAATATTTTTAGAGGCATGTCATGTTATTTCTCACCATGGAATATGAGTTTCTGTGGATATTACCATCCATGTCCAGAGACTTGGCCAATGACAAGGACACCCCTAAGAACTGGCTCTCAAGCTGTTGAGACAAACCAGAGACTGAAGACTTCCATGCTGAGGATTCTGGCCTGGTCCATGGTGAATTCATCAAGGTGATGTCCTGGTGATTCTCTCTCTTTTTTTTGCATATCCTCATGCAAAGTTGTCTCACAACACTCTTTCAGTGTTGAGCTCCAAGTAAACATCATGTCTGCCATCTAAAAGGCGAGGAAACTCAGGCAGTGAGCTGTCAGTAACTTGCCCAAGTTACACCCAACTTTGTTCTGGAGCCAGGATTCATGCACGGGACAAGTGGCTCTTTGCATGGTAACTGGCTTACCTTTGTAATGAGAGAACCAGACTGACGCCATCTTGGATGAATGACGCCATCTTAGAAGTTAAGTTTCATTTTCTCCGCCATTTTGTTGCGAAAGTTTCACTTTCCTATAAAAGCAGGCATTTCCCGGAAATCATGGGTCACCGGCCCCCATCAGGAACCGCCCTCTGGATCAGGCCATATGGCAGGCCCAGTGGCAGCCAATCCAGAAGCAGTCCCTTTGTTCAAGTTGTATACACCCACTTTGCTGTGCTGCATTATAAAAATCCCCTGCTTCAGAGCTCGGGGCTCCTGGCTTGGATCCGTTGCAGCGGAGCCCCGGGAAGCCCAGGCTTGAGCTTGTAACAATAAAGGCTCTTTTGCTTTTGCATCAGAATCGGCTCCCTGGTGGTCTTTGGGGACTTCGTGATCTGGGCACAACAGTAACTCTGCATGGGAAGCTGTTTCCTCTCCTTCTTCCCTTCTAACCTGGTCTTACTCAATTTTTACCCCTACACTTGGCACAATATACAATAGTTAGTGGGCCCTGAAATGTTCTAAATAAACAATGAGTGAGTGCCTAAATTCTGGCTTCACAACTTCCAGCATTTGACCCTAGCTAATCCCTGAGCCTTGGGTGTCTGACTCATAGAATGGAGATGTCAATGCCTGCTCACGCTTCCACAGTGGTGTTTAGGCACCTAATGAGTTTGGGCTTGTGAGCATGCTTACACAAGACTAAAATAGTCTTTTAAAGTGATTTCGACTCTAAAATATGTTTTAACCCACCACCTCCGGTATATGGGGCCGGCGCCCTACTCCTTGAGCTACAGGCACTATCCAGGAAAAAAACGTTTTTAAAATAAAATGACAAGATATCAGAGCTATAAGTGATTATCTGGCCCAACCCTCCCTGTTGAAGAAGCGATGAGAATGATTTGCCCCAAGAAAGAAGACTTGACCTTGTAATGATGGAATATGGATGGGAATTTGGTCCTAGGAAAGTGGTGTTTCTACTGTCATCTGACTGGAAAGGTGGAGCAGATTCCCTCTTTCCCAGACAGGATTTGAGGGACACCCAGGTCATCCCAGAGAACATCCTAATTCCAGTGTGTAGGACAAATCCAGTGCTTCCAATTCTCTCTCCTCATCTCTGGTACCTTAACGCCGAGAGTGTTTCCTAAGTAACTATGAAGCTGGGTCACTCTCTGCTCACATCATTACAACCGAGCAGAAACTGGATTGTTAGATTAGAGCTTGTGGAGAGTAACCTCCACATTGGTGGTAAATGAGGAAACAGAAAGATGGAGGGAGGGGGTGGGGAAGGTGAATCCCCAAATAAAGGGTGAGGTTTTGACTTTAATGTTGTGAAAGATCATGAGGAGGAACATGGAGAAGTTGGAAATTGATGCATGACAAGGTGGGAAGGAGATTGGGGGGTGGGGGGAGGCCATGAAGAAAACCAATGATTCCCAGCACTACTTGGGGGATAGTGGGGGTTAGTTGAGACAAGCCCCTCTGCCCTGTCCTCCACCCAGACAGCACCTTACCCTTGGGGAAGCCCTGTCTAACTCGCAGAAAACCTCCCCAGGTGTCCAAGCGTGCAGTCCTCCGGAGCTTATTTTTCTTAAGCTGTGAGGAAAATAGAGCTGAAAAACAGCCTTCTCTTCCATGAGGACCTTAGCACTCAGGATCCCTGTCAGGTACTCAGCACTGTGGATTAGCTTTCCCACTGTGATGATGGAGACCCTGTGTATTTCAGCAGTCAATGTATTTCCCTTCTGCATATGGTATGACACATGTCCTAAATTTTACATAAATTAAAATTCATGCAATTATTACGTTAACATAAGCCCTTTGTAAGAAATCAAGCAATATCAAAGACAGATTAAAAAGTATCCTCCTAGCTCAACACCCATAGCACAGTTGTTATGGCACCGGCCACATACACCAAGGCTGGTGGGTTCGAACCCAGCCTGGGCCAGCTAAACAATAATGACAACTGCAACAGAAAATAGCCGGGCGTTGTGGTGGGCGCCTGTAGTCCCAGCTACTTGGGAAGCTGAGGCAAGAGAATAGCTTAAACCCAGGAAGGAGTTTGAGATTGCTGCCAGCTGTGAGGCGGTAGTTCTCTACAGAGGGCAACATAGTAATACTCGTCTCAAATAAATAAATAAATAGTATCCTTCTACTTCCCCTCTCTCATTCGATGCTCAGAGCTTAACCACTTAGAATTTTCTCTACTCCTATCTTTCTCTCAATATATGTCTACCTATCATTTATCTAACCTATCCAGCATCTGTATTTCTTATATAATTTTAGTGTTTTGATGTCTTTATTTTTTTGAATGAACTAGATAGACCATGAACGTTGCTTTGCAAATTGCTTTTTTACCATTTACCATGCTGTAACATGGATGTTATTTGCTTAACCAGTTTTCTTTTCTTTCTTTCTTTTTTTTTTTTTTTTTTGAGACAAAGTCTCACTCTGTCGCTCTGGCTAGAGTGCCATGGCATCATCATAGCTCATAGCTACCTCAGACTTATTGCCTCACCCTCCCAAGTAGCTGGGACTACAGTTGCCCACCGCAATACCCAGCCAGTTTTTTTCTATTTTTAGTAGAGATAGAGTCTGGCTCTTACTCAGGCTGGTTTCGAACTCCTGAGCTTAAGCAATCCACCCAACTCTGCCTCCCAGGGAGCTGAGATTACAGGCCTGAGACACTGAGCCTGGCCATGCTTAACCAGTTTTCTACAATGAAATATGCGTATTATCTCAGTTTTTTTTTGTTTTTGCAAACTGTGCTAGAATGCACATCTTTACAGATGAATTCTCTGTGCACCTGTACAAGTATATTTGTAGGGAAAATTCACAGACGTAAAATCACTGGGTCTGACGGTAAATGTATTTTTATTTTTAATTTTTCTTTCTTTATTTATTTTTGAAGCAGAGTCTCAGGCCTTTGCCCTGGTTAGAGTGTCGTGGTGTCACTGCTGACAGCAACCTCAAACTCCTGGGCTTCAGCTCCTTTTGCCTCGGCCTCCCAAGTAGCTGGGACTACAGGCGACTGTTACAATGCCTGGCTATTTTTTTTGGTTATAGTTGTCATTGTTGTTTTGGCGAGTGCGGGGTAGATTCGAACCTGCCAGCTGCAGTGTATGTGGCTGGCACCTTAGCCGCTTGAGCTAAAGGCACCAAGCCTATTTTTATTTTTCAGAGATGGGAGTTCACTATGTTGCTCAAGCTAGGCTTGAACTCCAGGCCTCAAGTGATTCATCCGCCTCAGCTTCCCAAATTGCTAGGATTACAGGTGGGAAGATAAGTGTATTTAACACTTACACAAAACCTGCCAAATATCCTCCAAAAAAATCTGTTCCAAATTAGACATTTTCAGCACAAGTTGTTCAACATTGGATATTACCGATGTCTTGCTAGTATGATGAATAAAAATGGTACACTCTTGTAGCTGATTTGCATTTCTCTGATTGCTAGTGAGACAGAACTTCTTTTCACATGTTAATTGCCATTCGTATCCTTTTTTTTCTGGATTAGTCATGCAAAAATGAAAACATCTCTGTTCAATAAGATATTACTATGAAGGGATGGTAATGGGTGCAAAAATACAGTTAAATAGAATGAGTCAGATCCAGTATTTGATACTACATCAGGGTGACAATAGTCAACAATAATTTATTGTACTAAATATTCAAAATAACTAAAAGAGTTGAACTGAAGTGTTCCTAACCCAAGGAAATGATAAATGCTTAAGGCAGTGGTTCTCAATCTTCCTAATGCCACAATGTATTTTCATTGTTAAAAAGGGGTCGCGACCCACAGGCTGAGAACCGCTGGCTTAAGGTGATGGATACCCTCATTACCCTGATTCAATCATTACACATTGTATTCCTGTCTCAAAACATCACATGCACCTCATGAATATATACACACCTATTATGTACACATAATAATCTACAAAAAAATTTTTTTTAAATATCATTATGAACTGTATCCCTTAAAATTCATATGTTGAAATCTTAACTGCCAAAGTAATGGTATCAGGAAGTGGGGCCTCTGGGAGGTAATTAGGTCATAAGGGTGAAGCCCTCATGAATTGAGATTTGTGCCCTTAAGGAAGTGGCCACAGAAAGCTCTGGCCCTCTTTCCTGCCATGTGAGGACACAGCCGGAAGTTGGTAGCTTGTAACATGAAAAATGGCCCTCATTTGAGCCCAACCATGGCAGCAACACCTGATCTTGACCTTCTAGCCCCCAGAACCATGAAAAATAAATTTCTGTCAGGTACCCAGTCTGTGGTACTTTGTTATAGCAGGTTGAATGGAGTAAGGCAGATATGTGTATTTTCTGAAGTATGGATAAAGGCAAAAAATGAGCTAAAGTCATTGATGGAGTCGGCCGATTATACATGTAACATGTGCATTTGGAGACTTGTTATAAAAATAATATTCTAAAGGTTGCATGGATACAGACAAATTCTAATTTGAACAGAGGATAAATTTGTAAAGAGTATTTCCTTCAGGCAAATCTGATATAGAATATGAAAATCCAGACTTAGAGACAGATTTATTCAGGAAGAAATTATTTGCTTTACAAATGGTTTCACCATAGGATTCCCGTATATAGTCAGCTCCTCTGTGTGTATTTAAAATAAGATGCCCTCTTCTAAAACTGTGTTTAAGGACACAGTGTTCAGAACACATCTGATACATCAAGGAATGTAGGTCTCCTATAAAATATGTGCTGTTCTTACAGGTGAAGCTGTGGCACATTCAAAGATGTCTGGTGAGATGGGGAATGTACACAGGGCATTTTCTCCACTTTTCTCTCCCTTTTCAAACAATAAAGAAAATAGAGTGAATATTCTGCCCTCTGGTAAGCACAAGATTATTGCTGGGATCAACCTGGGTATGACCAGGTGTGACCTGAAAGTGAGTGGCTATACTGCCCCGCGGCCCAGGGGTGGCCAATGTCCAGAATTTTCCAGATGGTGGAATAACAAATCCTCTCACTTAAAAGTGACATATAAAATAGACTTCTCCCCAATCTTCTAAGAGTTCATTAAAAATGTCCTTTTTTTTTTTTTTTGGCCTTTTCTTTTTTATTTATTTATTTATATTTTTTTATTGTTAAATCATAGCTGTGTACATTTGTGCAATCAAGGGGTACGATGTGCTGGTTTCATATACAATCTGAAGTATTCTCATCAAACTGTTCAACGTAGCCTTCATGGCATTTTCTTAGTTATTGTATGTAGACATTTGTATTCTGCATTTAGTAGGTTTCACCTGTACCCATTCTAAGATGCACCATAGGTGTGGCCCCACCATTACCCTCCCTGGACCCTAACCTCCCCCCTCCCTTCCCCTTCCTTGGCCCTTTCCCCATATTCTTGTGCTATAGTTGGGTTATAGCCTTCATATGAAAGTTATAAATTAGCTTCATAGTAGGGCTGAGTACATTGGATACTTTTTCTTCCATCCTTGAGATACTTTGCT
Organism: Nycticebus coucang; assembly: GCF_027406575.1. Taxonomy (NCBI): domain Eukaryota; kingdom Metazoa; phylum Chordata; class Mammalia; order Primates; family Lorisidae; genus Nycticebus; species Nycticebus coucang. Next base: position 54,026,066 of record NC_069798.1, on the reverse strand, counting down.
AAGAAGAATATGTTCCAGCTCTGTCCACATAAACATGAAAGAGGTAAAGTCTCCATCTTTCTTTAAGGCTGCATAATATTCCATGGTATACATGCACCACAGTTTGCTAGTCCATTCAGGGGTTGATGGGCACTTGGGCTTCTTCCATGACTTAGCAATTATGAATTGGGCTGCAATAAACATTCTGGTACAGATGTCTTTGTTATATTGTGATTTTTGTCTTCTGGGTATATACCTAGTAAAGGAATTATAGGATCGAATGGCAGGTCTATTTTTAGATCTCTAAGTATTCTCCCGACATCCTTCCAAAAGAAACATATTAGTGTGCATTCCCACCAGCAGTGTAGAAGTGTGCCCTTTTCTCCACATCCACGCCAACATCTCTGGCTTTGGGATTTTGTTATGTGGGATACTCTTACTGGGGTTAGGTGATATCTCAAAGTAGTTTTGATTTGCATTTCTCTGATGATTAAGGATGATGAGCTTTTTTTCATGTGTTTGTAGATCGTGCATCTGTCTTCTTTAGAGAAGTTTCTCTTTAAGTCCCTTGCCCACCCTGAGATGGGATCACTTGTTCTTTTCTTGCTAATACTTTTGAGTTCTCTGTGGATTCTGGTTATTAGACCTTTATTGGAGGTATAACCTGCAAATATTTTCTCCCATTCTGAGGGCTGTCTGCTTGCTTTACTTACTATGTTCTTGGCTGTGCAGAAGCTTTTTAGTTTGATCAGGTCCCAGTAATGCATTTTTGATACTGCTTCAATTGCCTGGGAGTCCTCATAAAATATCCACCCAGGCCGATTCCTTCAAGAGTTTTCCCTGTACTTTCTTCAAGTATTTTTATAGTTTCATGTCTTAAGTTTAAATCTTTTATCCGGTGAGAGTTATCTTAGTTAATGGTGAAAGATGTGGGTCCAGTTTCAGTCTTTTACAGATCGCCAGCCAGTTCACCCAGCACCATTTGTTAAATAGGGAATCTTTTCCCCACTGAATGTTTTTAATTGGCTTGTCAAAGATCAAATAACAGTAAGTAGCCGGATTCATCTCTAGGTTCTCTATTCTGTTTCAGACATCTACTTCTCTGTTTTTGTGCCAGTACCATGCTGTTTTTATCGATTTATAGTGATCTCAGGTATGGTGGCGTGATTCCTCCTGCTTTGTTTTTATTTCTGAGTAATGTTTTGGCTATTCGAGGTTTTTTCTGATTCCATATAAAATGAAGTATTATTTTTTGAAGATCTTTAAAGTATGACAATGGAGCTTTGATAGGAATTACATTAAAATTATATATTGCTTTGGGTAGTATAGACATTTTAACGATGTTGATTATTCCCAGCCATGAGCATGGTATGTCTTTCCATTTGTTAACCTCTTCAGCTATTTCTTTTCTTAAAGTTTCATAGTTCTCTTTATATAGATTTTTCATGTCCTTTGTTATATAAACTCCCAAATATTTCATCTTCTTTGGCACTAATGTGAAAGGAACAGAGTCCTTGACTGTTTTTTCAGCTTGGCTATTGCTGGTATATATAAAGACTACAGATTTATGGGTGTCAATTTTGTAGCCTGAGACATTGCTATATTCCTTGATCACTTCTAAAAGTTTTGTAGTAGAATCCCTAGTGTTTTCCAGATATACAATCATAACATCTGCGAAGAGTGAAAGTTTGACCTCTTCTGACCCTATGTGGATACCCTTGATCACCTTTTCTTCCCTAATTGTAATGGCTAAAACTTCCATGACAATGTTAAAGAGCAATGGAGACAATGGGCAACCTTGCCTGGTTCCTGATCTAAGTGGAAATGATTTCAATTTAACTCCATTCAATATCATGTTGGCTGTGGGTTTGCCGTAGATGGCTTCTATTAGTTTAAGAAATGTCCCTTCTATACCAATTTTCTTAAGTGTTCTGATCATGAAATGATGCTGGATATTATCAAAAGCCTTTTCTGCATCAATTGAAAGAATCATATGGTCTTTATTTTTTAGTTTGTTTATGTGCTGAATTACATTTATAGATTTACATATATTGAACCAGCCTTGAGACCCTGGGATAAATCCCACTTGGTCGTGGTGTATAATTTTTTTGATGTGTTGTTGGATTCTGTTTGTTAGGATATTATTGATTATTTTTGCATCAATATACATTAGTGATATTGGTCTATAATTTTCTTTTCTTGTTGGGTGTTTCCCTGGTTTAGGGATCAAGGTGATGTTTGCTTCGTAGAATGTGTTGGGTAGTATTCTTTCTTTTTCTATATTTTGGAAGAGGTTTAGTAATATAGGTACTAGTTCTTCCTTAAAGGTTTGGTAGATTCTGAGGTAAAGCCATCTGGTCCTGGGCTTTTTTTTTTTTTTGTAGGGAGATTTTGTATAGTTGATGCTATTTCACTACTTGATATAGGCCTGTTCAACATTTCCCCTTTGTTCTGGCTAAGTCTTGGTAGGTGGTGTACTTCCAAGTATTGGTCGATTTCTTTCAGATTTTCCTATTTCTGAGAGTAAAGTTTCTTGTAAAATTCGTTAAGGATTTTTTTGAATTTCTGAGGGGTCTGTTGTTATTTCATCTTTACCATTTCTGATTGATGAAATTAGAGAGTTTACTGTTTTTTCCTGGTTAGGTTGGCCAAAGGTTTATCTATTTTATTGACCTGTTCAAAAAAACAGCTTTTGGATTTATTGATCTGTTATATAATTGTTTTGTTTACAATTTCATTTAATTCTGCTCTGATTTTGGTTATTTCTTTTCTTGTGCTGGATTTGGGGTTGGAATGTTCTTCCTTCTCTAGTTGCTTGAGATGTCCCATTAAGTTTTTAACTTCCTCTCTTTCCATTTTCTTGAGGAAGGCTTGCAGTTCTATAAATTTCCCTCTTAGGACTGCCTTTGCAGTATCCCAGAGGTTCTGGTAATTCTTGTCTTCATTGTTGTTTTGTTCCAAAAATTTGGTGATTTCCTTCTTAATCTCGTCTATAACCCATGTATCCTTCAGCATAAGGTTGTTTAGCTTCCATGTTTTTGTATGGGTATGCATGTTCCTGTTGTTATTGAGTTCAACTTTTATTCCATGATGGTCTGAGAAGATGCAAGGAATAATTTCTATTTTTTAAAATTTGCTGAGGTTAGATTTGTTGCCTAGGATGTGGTCAATTTTGGAGTATGTTCCATGAGCTGATGAGAAAATGTGTATTCAGTTTTGTTGGGATGAAATGTTCTGTAGATGTCTGTTAAGTCCAGATGTTGAATGTTTAAGTTTAAATCTAAGATTTCTTTGCTTAGCTTCTTTTTGGAGGATCTATCCAGCACTGCTAAAGGGGTGTTAAAATCTCCAACTACTATGGAAGTGGAGGAAATTGAGTTGCTCATGTCTGTTAGAGTTTCTCTTATAAATTGAGGTGTGTTCTGGTTGGGTGCATAAATATTAATAATTGAAATCTCATCATATTGTGTATTACCTTAAACAAATATGAAGTGTCCATCCTTATCCTTCCTTATTTCTGTTGGTTTAAAGCCTATTGCATCTGTGAACAGTATTGCAATGCCTGCTTTTTTCTGCTTTCCATTTGCCTGGAATACAGATGACCATCCCTTCACCTTGAGTCTATATTTGTCTTTTAATGTAAGATGCAATTCTTGTATGCAGCAGATATCTGGCTTGAGTTTTTGTATCCAGATAGCCAACCTGTGCCTCTTTAGAGGACAGTTTAAACCATTCACATTAATTGAGAATATTAATAAGCCTTTCGAGAGTCCAGTGGACATTTTTAATTCTTTTGCGACTGTGGAAGTTGGAATCTGATCAAAATTTTCTGGGTGGGTTTACTTTTGTGGTGGAGGATTATGCTGGTCTTTATGGAGAATAGGTCTAAGAATATCCTGGAGAGCTGGTGTAGTTATGGCAAATTTCTTCAACACGTGAATGTCATTGAAGTATTTAATTTCTCCGTCATAAATGAAACTCAGTTCAGCTGTGTACAGGATCCTGGGTTGAAAGTTATTTTGTTTTAGGAGATTAAAAGTCGATGACCATCCCCTTCTAGCTTGAAAGGTTTCAGCAGAGAGATCTGCAGTTATTCTAATATTCTTCCCCTTGTAGGTGATGGTTTTCTTTCATCTGGCTGCTTTCAGAATTTTCTCCTTCATATTAACTTCAGTGAAATTGATTATGATGTGTCTGCGGGATGTCTTATTTGGGTTGAGTCGTGCTGGAGTTGTGAAACTGTCTGCTATCTGAAGTTCAGAATGTTTTGGCGTGTCTGGAAAGTTCTCATTCATTATCTCATGGAGAAGAGACTCTGTGCCTTGTGAAGCCACTTCATCGCTTTTGGGGATCCCTATAAGATGAATATTGGTTTTCTTCTAATTATCCCAGAGCTCTCTGAGAGAGTGATCTGTTTTTGCCCTCCATTTCTCTTCCTCTTTGAGAGTTTGGGAGCATTCAAAAGCTTTGTCTTCAATGTCAGAAATCCTTTCTTCTGCTTGCTCCATTCTGTTACTGAGGGATTCTACTGTGTTTCTCAGATCTTTGAGGGCTGCAACTTCTTGTCTCAATGTGTCAAAATCTTTGGTCATTTGCTCTTTGAATTCATTGAATTCTTGAGACATCTTTTGGGTTACTGCTTGGAATTCTAATTCGATCTTATTTGCTATCCAGATTCTGAATTCGATCTCTGACAGCTCAGCTATTTGTTTGTGCTGTGTCTGCCCCATTGTTCCTTGGGGAAGTTGATCTACTCTGATTATTCATATTGCCAGAGTTTTTTCTTTGATTTCATCTCATGATTGTTTTTCACCATAGCCTCTGACCATCCTCAGACTTGGGGTGGTGTCTCTTTGAGATTAGGCCCCAGGGGGATCACTCTATTGTTGCTGGATCTTTGTAGGGAGTGACCCTGTGTAGCTCTTCTGGGGATGCCCCAGCCAGGGAGTTCTGGTTGTGGGAGCAGCTCCAGAGTGTGACATCCCCGGATTCAGCAACAGGGTGGAAGGAGGTAGGGGTGGTGCACATGGTTCTGGGACTGCCTGGCACCCAGTGACTTTGGCACAGAGGGCCCAAGGCTCCAGCAGTGTCTGGCCAGGAGAAGGGCTCCGTGCAGAGGCAGGGAAGGCTCTGGAGGGCAAATGGCTACCAGAGTCCCTGGCCAGATGTGTGGGTGGTGTGGAGGCAGGGAGGGTACAGGATGGAGGATGTGGGGTTGCATGGCTCCCAGAGTTCCTGGTCAGGGTGTGGGGAGGCCCGGCGGGTGGCGCAGCTCTTATGGAAGAGGTCCGGGAGGGTGCCGATTGTGGGTCGCGGTGCAAGTCTTTCGGAGGTCTGGGAGAGTGCCGATCACGGGTCCCAGCATAGCTCTTCCAGAGGTCCAGGAGGGTCCCAGCGCAGCTCTTCTGGAAAAAATGTCCTTTTCCTAGCAAATAGTTCCATTGGTTAAAAAAGGTTTACCGATCTTTTTCTTTAATAATCCTTTTCTGTATTCTATTTCTGTTTGTCTTTACAATACAAAAATTTAATTCTTTAATATCTATAGCAAGTATGGATTCAAATTATTTTTCTACTTATTGATATCCAGCCACACAAATATCATTTTAAGAATAATAATTCCGTTACCTGTTCATTTCTTTTGCTTATTTCTTGTATATTAAAATTTTATGCATATATTATGATAGATTCTATTTGAATCCTGCTTTGTTCTGTTGGTCTATGCTTATGTTTTATTTATTTAATTAATTATTTATTTATTTAGATAGTCTTACTTTGTTGCTCTTGGTAGAGTGCTGTGGGATCATAGCTTGCAGCAACTTCAGACTCTTGGGCTCAAGTAATCCTCTTGCCTCAGCCTCCCAAGTACTTGGGACTATAGACACATGCCACAATATCTAGCTATCTTCAGAGATGGGGGCAGGGGGTGGGTGGGTTGTGTGTCTTATTTCTGCTCAGGCTGGTCTCAAACTCCTGAGCTCAAGAGATTTACCTGCCTCAGCCTCCCAGAGTGCTAGGATTACAGGTGTGAGCCACCTCACCCAGCCTGTATGCTTACATTTTAGAGAAAAATCTCCAAAATACCATTTTGCCTGCTTTGGTATTATAATAAAATAAATTTCAGGTAAAGTTAGTTGGGTCTCACTGTTCTTTTTATCACTATCCTGTTTATTTTTCTGAATGCATTTTATGTTTATTTTATTAAGTTCTATAAAGTACTCTATTAGCATTTTAATTGGAATACTGTTAAAAGTCTGACATAATTAGAGAGAATTGTCACCTTTACCGTATTTTTTTCTCCTTTAAGTAACATGGCATTTTGCTCCAGTGAGATAAATTCCCAGGCATTTTATATTTTTGCCTGCTTTTATGAACATAATATCTTTATTATATTTTATTATTTGTACGGAACTGAAATTAAGAGATGGCTCTCGTAACCACACATTTTATTAGATTTGTAGTCGTCACTAATTTTGGTGTTTATTTCCTTAGGCTTATTAGAAATGGATATTTTCCATTTGAAAATAATCTATTTCTTTTTCTAGCATTTTAAACTTTCCCAGTGTGTCTTACCAGGTCCCTTGGCTTTAACAACCAGCGATATGCAGAAGGAAGGATGAAGGCTTAGGTTAAGAACCAATTATCCAAGACAGAAAGAAATCCTAGAGGTAAAATAACCCATACGTCAAAGGAAGGAAGAATTTCAGGGTGAGAGGATTCATTCCAAGAATTCCACTTATTAGATTCTCCTTTAAAGAAATAATAAAATAAACTTTTGACGTGTGGGAATGTTCAGAGTATTATTTACCAAAACTTGAAAGCAACCTAAATATACTACAAATTAGAAAATTGATCATAGATGGCCCACTGTGAAAAAGAAGAGCATGTGGGCATCCAAAAATAATGTTTTCAAGGGATATTTTATAACTTAAGGAAATGGTCATGAGTTGTTTATTTAAAAAGCAAGACACTAAATAGAACATAAACTACGAATCTAAGTACGTATGTGTCAAAGAAAGAATGCAAGAATATGTTACTTATTATTTCCAGATTGTGGCAGTATGAGTCATTTTCTTCCTTACATTTATTTTTAATTTTTCTGCAATAAGCATGAAATCCTTTGTGATTAAAAAGAACACTGCTATGGGCTGAATATTTGTGTCCCCCTAAGATGCGTATGTTAAAACTAGTCCGGTGTGATGGTACTGGAGGTGGGGCCTGGGAGGGGTGTGATTAGGTCCTGAGGACAGAGCCTTCAGGATGAAACCAGTGCCACTAGTGAGATGGTCACTGAAATATGTGAGCACACAAACCAGAAAGTAAACTCTCACTGAACACCGGATCTGCTGGTACATTGCTCTTGAACTTCTCAACCTCCATAACTGTTGAGAAATAGATGTCTGTGGTTTGGGCCACCCTGTGGTATGCTATTTTTGTTCTAGCAGCCCAAGAAGGCTAGAACAAACACCATAATACTTATTACTCATACAAAAAGAAGAGTGAGGAGGAGGAGGAAGAGGCTGGGTCTAGTAGCAAGAGAAAATAGACCAAAGGATCAACCATCTGCGTTAGGCCACCAGCGAGGAGATGTTCCAGCTGACAGCCCTCCCCCCAGCCCAGCCTTCCGGCCATCAATGACAAGGCAGCAGGTGTACAGGAGAAGCCATCGTGGACTCTCCAGGCCAGTGGTTACTAAATGTCCTCTGCGCATGACGTGGAAGAATCACCCAGACACGTCTTGCCTGAATTCCTAACCCACATCATTGGCAAATATAATAAGACTTCTGTCTGAAGCCAGTACATTCTGGGTTAGCTTTTGATGCAGTAAGGGATAACTGGAACAGTGGGCTGTGTCTATTTTTACATGAGTTGCTCTTTATTTGGATAGAGAAGTACCTGGGATTCCTTGCTTGGTGAGTTTCCTTTCTGCATCTGTAAGAATCGTGAGGAAACCTCTGGGAAGTGCCTGGGCTCCCCGATTAGGAAATTCCAAGAAGAAAACATTCTATTTTTCACAGGCCTCAGCCTCTTAAATCTCTTCCTCTTCTTCCTCTTCATCTTCTTCTTCTTCTTCTTTTTGAGATAGAGCCTCAAGCTGTCACCCTGGGTAGAGTGCCGTAGCATCACAGCTCACAGCAACCTCCAATTCCTGGGCTTAAGCAATTCTCTTGCCTCAGCATTCCAAGTAGCTGGGACTACAGGCGCCTGCCACAGTGCCCGACTATTTTGGGTTGTATTGTCATTGTTGTTTGGTGGGCCTGGGCTGGATTTGAACCCGCTAGCTCTGGTGTATGTGGCTGGCACCTTAGCCACTTGAGCTACAGGCACCAAGCCTTAAATCATTTCTTAAAAAATTCTCCCAGGAAAATCTCCACGCCTTTCTTCCTCAGTGATTCTCTGCTAACTGCTTTAACTATTTTAATTGAACTGAGATATGAAACAAAGGCAGTTGGATGAGGAGTGAAGGCAACCTGGTACCATGTGAAAATGTCAAAGAGACTCCAGGCAGGAGGGTGACAATGCATCAATGGGGTTGTTTGCATTCTGGAACAAGCATTTCATTGTCCTCCCTAAAGAGACTCTCTGCAAGTTTGTGCTGGTTTTAATCCCCTAAAGGAAGTCTCCTCTAACATGGGTGAGGCAGCCCTGGTCACTGAGCTGTAAGAACTGGGGGGTCCCCCCTGGGGAACATCTAATACCACCCCCTCATTTTACAAAGGAGGAAACCGAGGTCTCATGTAAGGGATGTTCTAAATCACACAATTTATAACTGACAGAAAAATGGCAGAAAGCCCAGTCCCCGACATACTCTTGCATAATGTCAGAATATGATCAGAAATGGGAGAAGAGGAACAGAAAATTTTGATTTTTTTTTTTTTTAGCTTTTAAATCAGCAGGCTCATTCACTTGCTGGTTTATTAACTTCCCCTGCCAACCATAAATACTGGAGTGTCTCCCTTCTGAAAATTAGTCAGCAGGCTAATTTTTGGACAGGTGTCCACCTATGCTGAGTGAGGCTGAGCTGGGGGATTCGGGAAGGTGAGACTTCAGCCGGTGGCCTCCCCTCTTGCAGACCTGGGCAGCTGGAAGGTGTCCCCAAGGCTTGCCAGCCCTGGCCCGAAGAACACTGTCACCAGGCTTTTGGAACTGCTAGCGGGACATTGTGTTTGCTGGGAACACACTCACTGAAAAATTTTGCACTGGGTACACGCCTTTTGTCAGCCATATGCTGTTTTCTCTTTTTAGCTTCTGAATAGGAATATGTGGCTCTTTGTGTGATTAAGCAAGAGTTGCATAAGGAAGGATTCAGTAGGTAATATTTACAACTAGGCTATTTTTCTTAATGAAACTGTTGCAGGAATTCTCTTTTTGAAACTCTATTCTCCTGGGTATGTATCTTTACAGTTTGTCATACGCTCTGAGTTTTGCTCACCTTAAATCAATTAAAGACCAGATAAAAATTAGCAACACTTTCCTCTCCTGGTGTTTCAAGTTTTCTAGGGAAATTTTAGATACAGGGAGAAATGGGGTCAAATTTATATCTTCTAACTATCTTTAAGGGATGTAAATTTATTCCCACATGCACATACACAAATGTAATGTATGTTTATTCCCATAAATTATGCCCACGTGTTGATCTCTAAGAGGGTTCACACATACTATTTTTAAACATTAAATGATTCTGAGCGATATAATAATTTCTTTCTTTCTTTCTTTTTTTTTTGAGACAGAGCCTCAAGCTGTTACCCTGGGTAGAGTGCTGTGGCATCATAGCTCACAGCAACCTCCAACTCCTGGGCTCCAGCAATTCTCCTGCCTCTGCCTCCCAAGTAGCTGGGACTATAGGCACCTGCTACAATGCCCAGCTATTTTTTTGGTTGCAGCTGTCATTGTTGTTTGGTGGGCCCGGGCTGGATTCGAACCCGCCAGCTCAAGTGTATGTGGCTGATGCCTTAGCCGCTTGAGCCACAGGCACTGAGCCGCGATATAATTTCAAACTTATGGTCCAGAAGCTAGATGAGTTCTGTCTCTTTCCCCCATGATGTTCATATGATGAAAATGGTTAGGTTTGTGCTGTTGGTTCAGACTCCGTGTTTCTTTTAAAGCACGGGCATGTCGTTTTTCCAGACAACATCTGTCTGGTGCAAAATCTCAGCCATTTCCCATGTTACCTGAGCAAAGCAGACTGTGTTGAGTGCCCCCAGAGGCCCATATTAATTCTGAAAACACTGATATAATCAATTCTCTGGGACTTTGCATGAGGATGGATGGCCCTGGGAATAAATCCGTGGAAAAAGAATTAAAATAAAGAGTCTGGGTTGTCTTAGGCACTGATCTTTGCCAAATTGAATGCAGAGGAAGAAGCTGTTGAAATAATCACTGTGATTATTCCCACTCTCCTTCCTCATTTCTTTAGAGTTTTTCCACTGTGGTCAGCAGAGAAGTTATTTCTCACCAAGATCCGTAAGACTTCACTGTTGGAATAAGCCGACAAAGCCATATTGGTCCAATGAAGGAAATGATCTTTTTACCCCAGTGCATGTGGTCTAAGTAGACCCTCCCAGTCCCACAAACATTCATATAAAGCAAACGCATCATGAACCGGTTAGAACTCAGCATTCTCAAAAAGTTAAAGCATCAAACATAAGAATTCCCCAAACTGGAGAGTATATACTTGATTGCTTCTTCTGGGCAAAAAAAAATGTCATATGACATTTGTATAACTATTTTAAAATCTACTCCAGGATCTCAGAGGCCAACACTTGGAATCAGTGGCTGAGTCTTGGAAGAATCTCCGCAGTGATAGGAACCAGACCAGAGACCGAGGGACCCTGGGAGCTAGTCCAACCTGGGGAAGGATGCTGTTCAGAGCCCAGACATGCACATACACGTGGCCTTTTGCCAAATGTAATTGCAATGACATTGGTGTGCTGGTCTAAAGGCAGGAGCCTGGAATGTTAGACACAATCAGAGTTGAGGAGAGGAGGCCTAGACAGAAACTCAAACCTATGGGGCAGTCCACATAAGGGCAGGGGCTGTTGGGGGAAGTGGTGTGCTGGTAAATGTTTGGCAACCAGCTTTCTGGAAAAACATATGTATTTGTTACAAATTTTACTGATATAAAGGATTGGCAGCTCACAGTAACACCATTACTCTTCATTAAAATTTCCATATAGCCATTTGATCCTCACAGAAAGTTTTTGTGGTTGGTACATTCTTTTTTTGTTTGTTTGTTTTAAATAGAGTCTCATTTTGTCTCCAGTGGCTATTGCACTTTTGGCCACATTGTAGTGACACCATCATAACTTGCTGTGACCTGACCTCAAACAATCCTCCCGCCTCAGCCTCCCAAGTAGCTAGCAATATCAGTGTGCGCCACCACACCAGAATAAATTTTCTGTTTTTTGTAGAAATGGGGTCTCCCTCAGCTCAAGTGATCCACCCGCCTCAGCCCCCCACAGTGCTAGCATTATAGGTGCTAGCCACCATGCCTGGCCCATTAACTGTTTTTTTATTTAATCTTAGAAAAATAATTTAAGCTAAAATACTTACCTTGGTTATCAATTTATACCTGTATGTCATTGATTTACGATTTCTTCAAAATCCACTATCAATTTTAATAATTTTATCATTAACAACAGTGTCATAAAATTAGACTATCAACAAATGCTCAATTACTATCTAATTCAGCAAAGAAAGTCCTCACATCCCTGATGGAAAGTCCAACTATGAAGAAAGATGTTGGAATTTCCCGAATTCAGCATGCCCTGAATGACGTTTTTGTGGATCAGGTGGTGGTTTTCAACACTGGAGTGCTGTTTCCTCTATTTTGTTAATTCAGAAGGTCACAGCTGGGGCAGCACCTGTGGTTTGGTGGGTAGGGTGCCGGCCCCATATACCAAGGGTGGTGGGTTCAAACCCAGCCCTGGCCAAATTGCAACCAAAAAAATACCCATTGTGGCGGGTGCCTGTAGCTACTCAGAGGCTGAAGCAAGAGAATCACTTAAGCACAGGAGTTGGAGATTGCTGTGAGTAGTGTGACACCATGGCACTCTACTTAGGGCAATAAAATGAGACTCTGTCTCTACAAAAAAAAAAATAAATAAATAAACAAATAAAGAAGGTTGCAACTGCAGACATGGCAGACTTCTAAATTTAATTTACATTATTGACATTTCCTATTATTTTACGTCTACAAAATCAACAAAACAGTAAATCAAGTCCGACTTTATAGCATTGGCCAATTTCCATAATGCAAATACTTTGCTGTGACCAATTTTACACTACCACTATGACATCACTGAACTTGGAGTTTAAAAAGCTATTATACATTATTATATAAACTAACATATATTATATGTTTCATAGTACATGGATGGATACTTTCCAGACAGCCCTCATACTTTTCCCCTACAGATGTGACAGATGTAAATAATAGTAAAATATAATAAGATTACAAAGTGGCGAATGTTGAGTATTTATCACTTTTGTTTTAAATGTACTTAGTGGTAAGTTTACATCATTTGATTGTTAAATAACTACATTTAACAATTCTCTCCCAAAGGGTGGTGCCTGTGGCTCAGTGAGTAGGGCACCGGCCCCATGTACCGAGGGTGGTGGGTTCAAACCCAGCCCTGGCCCAAACTGCAACAAAAAAATAGCCAGGCGTTGTGGCAGGCGCCTGTAGTCCCAGCTACTCAGGAGGCTGAGGCAAGAGAATTGGCTAAGCCCAAGAGCTGGAGGTTGCCGTGAGCTGTGACACTACAGCACTCTACTGAGGGCGACAAAGTGAAACTCTGTCTCTAAAAAAAAAAATAAAAACAATTCTCTCCCCAAATTCCTGAACATTTGGCCACCAGCTCTTCCCATTTGGCCACCAAAAAGCAAGCCCAGCACATCCAGTTCCTACCGGCCTCCCTCCTGTTTCTAAACAGGAGGGAGGCCGGTAGGAACTGGATTTTGAATCCGGTTGGAAATGGAGGTGATTCAAGACATGGTATAGAAACACCACCTTAATTTGGGTCTCCCTAGATCGTGGGCATGGCAGTGGGCCTTGATTCCAGGCTTCCTTCCAGCAGAACAGAGGTTGTTTATATTCATCTTGTTCTTGCTTGACTGGCTTGAAACAGAAGTGAGACTGGGCCCTTGGTTGCCATCAGGCTGTCAGTAGGATATGCCCTGAGGACATATGGAGAAGGCAGAAGCCAGAAATCAGGCAGAGCTGTCAGGAAGAACTGCCCATGGCACCTACCTCTACCCTGCACTTTCCAGCTCGCCCAAGCTCACACTGCCCCCTGCAGGCTCATTGAAGGACTCCATGGCCACACAGAGGTGTTATGACACCTGCAGGAATCATTCCAATTACTCCCAAACTTTCATGTGTCCCCAGCTCTTTCCCATCTCAGGTCCCCTATACAAATGCATTTGGATCTGCTAAGCTTGGCACTAAATCTCTGTAGCTCCGACTCTTGGACCCATTTTAAGGCTCTGGCTTGGAAAATGCTTTCAGAATCATTGACCAGGTGCGCTGGCTCATGCCTGTAATCCTAGCACTCTGGGAGGCCGAGGTGGGGGGATTGCTTGAGCTCATGAGTTCGAGAATAGCCTGAGCAAAAATGAGATCCCGTGTCTACTAAAAAATCGAAAAACTGAGGCAAGAGGATCGCTTGAGCCCAAGTTGGAGGTTGCTGTGAGCTATGATATCTCGCCACTCTACCCAGGGTGACAGCTTAATATTTTGTCTCAAAAAATAAAAACAAAACGAAAACAGAATCATATTTGTTGGTAGTATGAGTGCAACATCATGGGAATTTTATAAACTGCTGGTGGAAAGTAAATTAGTACGTCTTCTCTAGAATTCAATTCTTTTAACAGTCTATAAAATGTTCATAGTCTTGATCCTATAGTCCAGTGATTATCAACCTTCCTAATGCCACGACTCTTTAATATAGTCCTGTGGGTCGCAACCAACAGGTTGAGAACTGCTGCTATAGTCAAGTCGCTCTTCTAGGAATATATATAATAAAAATATTCAGAGATGCTACAAAGATATTTATGTAAAGGATATGCCTATGTGTTATAACAAATAATTACAAACAATCTAAATACCCAATAATATAGTTGTATTTAAATTAATTATAAGTTCATACTAGAAATTGTTTTGGTTTTTTTTTTTTGAGACAGAGTCTCACTATGTTGCCCTTGGTAGAGTGCTGTGGCATCACAACTCACAGCAACCTCAAACTCTTGGGCTCAAGTGAGTCTCTTGCTTCAACCTCCCAAGAAGCTGGGACTACAGGCACCAGCCATAGTGCCCGGCTATTTTTTGTTGCAGCTGTCATTGTTGTTTAGCTGGCCCAGGCCAGGTTCGAACCTGCCAGCCTCAGTGCATGTGGTTGGTGCTGTAACTACTGTGCTACAGGCACCAAGCCATACTAGAAAATATTATACAGTTGCTGAAAAAACATGCTTTGAAATAATATTTAATACTATAGGTAATTATTATGATAAAATGAAAAGTGAAAAAAAGCAGGAAACAGAATTATGTATGGAGTATGTTCCCAACTTTATTAAACATTTTTATCTACAAGACAGCGCCTGTGGCTCAGTGAGTAGGGCGCTGGCCCCATATACCAAGGGTGGCGGGTTCAAACCCAGCCACGGCCAAACTGCAACAACAACAAAAAAAAAAAATAGCTGGGCGTTGTGGCGGGCGCCTGTAGTCCCAGCTGCTAGGGAGGCTAAGGCAAGAGAATCGCGTAAGCCCAAGAGCTGGTGGTTGCTGTGAGCCATGTGACGCCACGGCACTCTACCGAGGGCAGTAAAGTGAGACTCTGTCTCTACAAAAAAGAAAAAAAAAAACAAAAAAACATTTTTATCTACAGAGGAGAATACTAAAAGGAAACATACTAAAACACTACCAATTATTCTTATTCATTATGAGTTATTTCTGTTTTCCTTTAAAAAAAGAAATTTCTCTGCTCGGCACCTGTAATTCAGTGGTTAGCACGCCAGCCACATGCATGGGGTCCGGTGGGTTAAAAACTGGCCCGGGCCTGCTAAAACAACAATGACAACAACAACAACAACAAAAATAGCCAGGCATTGTAGCAGGCATCTGTAGTCCCAGCTACTTGGGAGGCTGGAGCAAGAGAATCGCTTAAGCCCAAGAGTTTGAGGTTGCTGTGAGCTGTGACGTCACGGCACTCTACCAAGGGCAACATAGTGAGACTCTGTCTCAAAATAAAAATAAAATTTCTATATTATCAAATTTTCTAGAATTACCATGTATCATTTTTAACATCAGAAAAAAATTAAATCAGAATTTAAAAGATGTTGGCCTGTGATGGTCTGTAGTCCCTTAGCTTGCCAATATGAACATAAAGTTTGCAAATCTATACATGAAAAGCATTTCCCCAAAAGAATGCTTCTGTGATTTTATAGAAAGAAGTCATAAAAAATAAGATTGAGATTAATGGGCCAGGCACGGTGGCTCACACCTGTAATCCTAGCACTCTGGGAGGCTGAGATGAGTGGATTGCTTGAGCTCAGGTGTTCGAGACCAGCCTGAGCGAGACCCTCTCTCTAAAAAATAGTCAGGTGTTTCGGGGGTGCCTGTAGTCCCACCTACTGGGGAGGCTGAGGCAAGTGAATCGCTTCAGCCCATGAGTTTGAAACTCTGTCTCAAAAAACAAAAGATTGAGATTAATAAAATTTACAGTCACACTGGGAAAGTAAACAAAAGTAGTTACACGTGAAACCTTGCCTTAGTCACAGTAGAAGAAGCTGCTGATGGGAAATAGTTCAAATTAAAGGACAAACCTATATTTAGGTTCACCTGAAAATTTTCTAAAAGAGCCTTTTAACATGTAAAGGAAACAAACATGCTATGGAGGGAAATCTGTCTTTTAGTGGTTCTCCCTTCACAATTCAGTCCCTGGTCAGGTGCTGTGGAAGGATTCGTCTGTCACGCAAGTCGGAGTCCAAGACTGTGACAACATTTACCAAATGCTATTAGGAAGCTGGGTTCTGAGGAATAATAGCATTTTAATTTTTAATTACATTTTCTGCCATTACAATCAATATTTATTAAGTGATCTAAAAACAAAAATGACACTCCGCCGAATGCTCTGTGAATTATTCAAAAAGAAAAGAGTTTAGAAACCTGAAAGCAAGCTCACGGCCTGACGTTAACAATCCTGGGCTGCCTTCCTCTCACCTGGCTGCTTTTTTCTTCGCTATCACTCTCTGCACCCCAGCTTCAACCTATTTATTCACTCTGTTCTCGCCCTGTTTGGCTCTCAGATTCCCCCCAACCCAATTTCAAGCTTAATTATAGTCTGTCTCCTATTATTCTCTTTTAAAAGTGTTTTTATTTTAATTTCTATGCCAGCTCCTCAGAAAGGGGTGCTTGGGTGTTTTCTTGTATCCTCCTACTAGGCACTCGAACCAGCACTCACCAAAAAATTTGCACTGAAAAAATCTTATGGGCACGAATCGATCTGATTCTCTTTTCAGAAGCTAATTTAGGATTATAAACTCAATTTTGGGCCTTACCCCAAACAGGTAATATTATGGAGTTCAATGCATCTGTCAAAAGGACCCTTCAAACATAACCCGAGTTGCGTTTATGAAATTCAGACTGCAGTATTTGCCGCTTAAACAAAGACTCTTACAAGCCACAGCTCAAATAACTGAGTTCAGAGTCTATTTCCTCTTATTCAAAAAGCACAATCCAAGCCCCTAAAAGAAGTGGAACGGAGGAAAAGGCAGTGATATGGTTCTGTTTCTCCAGCCCCTCAGCCACCAAGTGGAGCACAGATACAAAAACGTTTCTGGGAAAGATACATAACATATTAATGATGGTGTTTCTCTCTGAGGGTGCAAGAAAGAAGGTGAGGGAAGGTTCTCAAGTCATATCTACAATGTTCGAAACGTGCAAGGTGACATTTTAACATTTATTCAATCTGGGTGGTGGGTACAAGGGTCTCTGTTCTGCAAATCACTGAAATGTTAATTAAGGAGAAGAGAAAGAGGCATCAGCGCTAATACTTAAATTTTTCAATCAATCAGAGAATGAGACATCTGGGCTCTGCTTTCCTGGAAGCCAGCCTGGCAGGTGGGAATCTATTTATACTCTTCAAAGCTTAAGCAGAGCTTAAATTATAAACAGGTTCAGGATAAATGCAAATCTTTAGAAAGTGTTATAGTAACCTGGAGGGTGTGTGCTGAGCCCAGGTCTTCCCAAGAGATTGGTGGGGAATATGAGCAACCCTTTTGGCTAGAAAAGGTGAAAGAGCCTACCAAGGTGGGGCACAGTGGTCATGCCTGTAATCCTAGGACCCTGAGGAGACTAGGAGACTGAGGAGGGAGGGTCCCCTGAGCTCAGGAGTTTGAGACCAGCCTGAGCAAAGTGAGACCTCCGTCTCTCTTGAAAATAGAAAAATTAGCCTGGCATTGTGCCAGGCACCTGCAGTCCCAGCCTGAGGCAGGAAGATGGCTTGAGCCCAGGAATTCGAAGTTGCTGTGAGGGAGGCTGGTACCCCAGCACTCTAGCCTAGGCAACAGAGTGAGATTCTGTCTCAAGAAAAAAATGAAAAAAGAGATAATACCAGGAGGAAAAGCAGGAAAAGCATTATAAAGAAGTTTAGAAAATTCAGCCAAAAAAAAAAAATAGGCATTGGAAAGAATATATCCCAATGGAGAAAAAAAGATAAGCACTGTAAAATAACCTCCAAGGAGCTTAAGAAATGGCATAAGGGTCTTTCCCCACCAGGATTCTTAATGCTTAGAGCAAGAAGGGCCACATCAGTCCTCAGCAAGTAGAAATATGCCTATTACTGCTCCCTGGAATAACATTATACTCCCCGCTGAAAGATGTGGAAGCTGCCTTGAGCCACATCTCCTGGGATGTGAGTTGAGCCACTCACAGTCCCACAAGCCTCACTGATGGCTACATTTCTACTGATTCATACGGGAACAAATGATACTGAGGAGTAATCCGATGTGTCTGTTCTTGGCAGAAAACCAAAAAGCACCTCTTCTTTTGGGGATGTGGAAGACGGTGAGCAGCTGTCTCCATGGATGATGCTCCTGGGCAGATTGCACCTCTTGGAACTGCCTTAATATCATAATAAAGGGGTCATGGCATCTGAGGGTCTCTGGAAAGAGTGTGTTTGTTGGGACACTTGCTGGCCTGGTCAAGACTTTTTTTTTTTACCCATAACTTAACAACAATATCAGCTACTGCTTGTAAGCACTTTCGAGGGGCCAGACCCTTTGCGATGCTTACATCATGGTTTTATTTCATTCTCACGGGAACCCTTTAGAAAGAAACTATTATGATTCTTGGTTTAAAGATGAGAAAACTGAAGCTAAGAAAAAGTTAAGCGATGGCCTCAAGGTCACACAGGTGGTGGTAAAGGGATGGAGCTGGATTTGACCCAAACTTCTGCTCCAATTGCTGATCTGACAGTAAAAGACACCCAGGGATGACACAAATTCCTACTTAGTCTCTAAATTTAGTAACTTAAAATTCAACTTCTTTTCACCACTGTTTGCCCTTGAAAATAATGTTTCATACCTCCTTCCACGAGAACTGTGTTAGTACTATGCATTAGTACTATCAGTAAAGGAATTATGCTTTATTATTATTTATTATATATTTTCTTCCTAGGTTTGCCATTAAGTGCTAAAAGTTGGATGGTTTAAAATGGCAGAAGTTTACTTTCTCACAGTTTTGGAAGCTAGAAGTCTGAAAGCCAGGTATTAGAAGACCATGCTGTCTCTGAAGGCGCTGGGCTGGATCCTTCCTTGCCTCTTTCTGGGGCTGCTGGGTACCGGAAATCCTTGGCCTTCCTTGGCTGGCAGCTACTTCACTCCAACCTCTGCCTCCCCTATCACCAGGCCTTTCTCCCTGTGTGTCTCTGTGTCTGAATCTTTCTTTCCTCCTAAGGACACTGGCCATTGGCTTTAGGGCTTACTCTAATCCAAGATGACCTTATCTTAACTTGATCACATCTGCAAAGATATTACTTATAAATAAGGTCCCATCCAGAGGTTCCAAATGAACATGAATTTTTTTGGAGGAAGAGAGAGAAACACTATTTCTCAGGAACCCAATATGTCACCTAAGAGGCTTACCAGCTCTTGGATGTCCTAGAGGTCAAATTATAGTGCCCATCCCTCCCACAGGGCAAAGCAGCCTCCAGAGCTCAAACCAACAATCAGCACTCCCTGGACACCTTGGAAAATAATGCAGCAAGGGGGGTGGCCCCTGTGGCTCAAAGGAGTAGGGCGCCAGCCCCATATGCCAAAGGTGGCGGGTTCAAACCCAGCCCCGGCCAAAAACTGCAAAAAAAGTAAAATAATAATAATAATGTATCAAGGATGAGAACCAACTTGATATTGCTTTTCTACTTTTCCTCCCCACAGATCCCTGGACTCTCTTCTAGCACCAAGGCCACTAATCCAGTGGCACATGTTAGTGCTTCTCTATGATCTTTGTAGATACTAAGAACACCCTCCGAGTGATCCGAGGGACACAGACCACCACCTTCCATGCAAACAAAGGCACAGAGGGGTTGGAAATACAGACCGCTCCCCTCTGCCCACTGCAGTGCCGCACTGCAGGAACATAAGGGCAAGCCCAGAGGATCAGGCCTGGCATGGCCACGCCACCCCTGCCCCAGTCATTCAGCATGTCATTGCTTCCTCTGCACTTGACTCTGGCCTTTTCTGTCCAAAGGAAGGAGGGGCCTAGGAGAGAGGTAAGGTGGGCCTGGCCCCAGTCCAATTTCTGATGCAGGGAATCCATCCTCAAGAGAAGAATGATATTGATGACCTTGGGCACCTGGGGAATGGACCTCTTCCTCTGCTGTACAATCTCTGCTTTGTTTATTCTGTGATTTCCCTACCTTTCCCCATGCTGCTGAAATGCTGGCATCCTTGACTTGGAGGCTGAGTCCTGCCCCAGCCTCTGGCCAGGAAGAAATCCTATCAGATGGCTGAGGGGGCCTGAATTTAAATCATGTTCCTAAACCCTAGAAGCTGTGGCCTGGCTGTAATTAACTTGTTTACATCACCCAAGTTTTCTTTAGCAAAGAAGCAGTCAGAGGCCAGGAGGGCACCCTGGTTGCCAGTGAGGGAGCCTTCCCTACCCTCATTCAGACAGACTGCAGCCTTGAATCTGGGGTGAGCCTGTTGTCCTCTCCTTCCTCAGCCCCCTCTGGCCCCACTTCCTGTCTCCCTTGCTGAGGCTCAGACATCCTCATGTCAAGCTCTACTCTACCTGATTTGCACACCAGGCAGCTTCCTGGTTTTCCTGCTCTGCCTGCTGGGAGGAACCTTAGGAGCTCAGGACAACCTGGATTGCCAGCAAGAACACCCAGCCCCTTGCTGTCTTCCCCCCAACCTTGCTGTCTGTGCAGTTATCTCTCTGCCTTTACCAGAATCGACTTCTGTATCTTGTTAAGGTCTACCAGCACCAGCCTCAAGTCCTAGGGAGCAGGACATGGGAGTCTTTTCCTTTCCATCAGCTCCAGTGTGGCTGTGGTTCTATGAGGCCCCGTGCGCCAGAGCACTGCAGTTATGATACCTGAAGACACACCACTGTCTGCATGGACTGGCTCAAGGGATTTCCAGCACTGAGAAAGTCAGAACTCTAATAACATTAACAAAGGAACAAAAATAAAAGTGAGAGATAGAGATGAAGTTATGCCTCCAGAGAAGCCACTGGTCACGCCCTCACCCCCAATGGAAATGCATTTAGTAATCATTCGAGAATGATAGCATCTCTGCAAACCTGTACTTACCACTGTATTTTGTCCTCTTCATTCTTCATATCCTTTACCCATTTTTCAAAATTGTTATTCATTTTTTCTGAGAGCGCTCTCTCTATATTAGTACTGTTATTACCAATATTCTTTATACTTAAGTCTTTGGTCTGGCTGGAAGATACTCTGGCATCAGGGTTGAGGTGGGAGTGCACAGGATGAGCCCTTAGGCAGCCCCGAGGCCTGAAGCTTGCCAGTAGAGGCCTGTGAAACTGGTTTTCAGTTTACCTTGTCTTGTGGTAAATATTCAAGAAAAGTCCTAGACCTGTCTGGAACAAGTAGCTTAGAACTGATGAACACCACACACAAAGCCAGAGTCTGCAGTACAATTGGCACAAAGACACCCACAAACAGGAGGGTGCGCATGGTGCTCTCACCCCGAGGATGGTATAACGGCACCTGTGTGTTCTCATGGCAGGTGTGAGAGGCCTGGGAAGCCCCCATCTGGGAGGTGTGGCCTTGTATTTTCAGAAATGTTTCAGTATCACTTGCCATTAAAGAAACTTTATCCATGAAGGCTACGTTGTACAGTTTGATGAGAACATTTCAGATTGTATATGAAACCAGCACATTGTACCCCTTGATTGCACTAATGTACACAGCTATGATGTAACAATAAAAAAAAAAGAAACTTTATAACCTTGGTTGTGCATCTTTAAATCAAGCACATCACCCTCTCAAGACAGAGCCTGCTGAATTTTCCCCCACAAAGGTTTAGTCAATGGTCCATCCATACTCTGTATTGAATAATCTATCTTCTCCCACCCAATTCTCATTCCCATTCTGCAAGCTCTATTCTATTGCCCTGTGTATTACTATGAGGTCCCTATTTTTACACGAGTTTACTTTCTAATATAATTGTCAATAGGGTAAGTCCTTTCTATCACCCTTCTTTCAAAATATTCCTGAACATTTATTCTTGCATATTTGTTCTTCCAGACACACCCTACTATAGTAGCAATTTTGGAGAGAGCTGTTCTTGGGAGACTCATGAAGCATCTATATCTGGTTGGTAACAAACTTATAAGCACTGGACCATGGAGGACCCTTTGGACAATGGTGCTGTGTCAGGCTTGGTGACCTGAAGGTCAGGCCTAGGACTTGCCTTGCAGTTGGGGGGACACTTAGAAGGAGATCAAATTCAGAGAAGTTATCATGGGCTGTAAGGGATGGGCATTCTAGGGACAAAGTCCTGGGGTCTGGCAGCAGAACCAGAAAGCCACGTTTATAGACGTGTAGAGCATGAGGCCGGAGTTCTGGGCAAAGGATGTGGATGCAAAGATGCCTAAGAGTAAAGAATAAAGAATAAAGATGCCTAAAGGTGGCTAAGAGTAAATCTTGAAATGTGCACCGCGTAAAAGACTTGGAGGCAACAGTAACAGAATGGGATCTCCTATTTACAAAAGGCAGCGAAGCCATGAGCTCCCAGCCCACAAACTGTGTGTTTTTGGCTGTGTTTATGCTGGGTTGTGACCCTTAACAACATGCTGTTGGTCTCATCTTACTGCCCCATAAAACGACATTCTAACAGGAAGTGGGGGTCCTAACGAATGCCTGTGCTCAATTTTAGAAACAAGCTATGGTATACACCATAATAGACAAGAGGGACAGTCTGAGTTTCTTGGTGACAATAGAGGTCAACTCTAGCAAACTGAAAAAAAGAAAGAAAGAATAACAATGTGTCAAAAGGATAGACATAGAGTTAATGGGGACACTGGGAAGCCAGGCTTGGGAAATGGGTCAGGAAAAAAGGAGCAGCAGCCGCTGGGAGCACGGCCAAAATCTGCTGTGAGGGACCATCTGCTGGGCACGCTGCTGCCACAGGAGCCCGCCCCCGACACGTCCCATGACTGGGACAGTCTTCACTGTATCTTTGCATCCCTTCTTGAGAGTCAGAGTCAGGTGGGAGGACATGATCGCCAAATCCATCTGCGGGGAATCTTTGCCTTTTTTTCCTCCTGTGATGGGGAGCAGCACCTGTGCACCTCAAGTTCTAACAATGCCGCCGGGTAAGAGGGCTTTCAGATGCAAAATAATATAAACAAACCAGAGGGCAACAATCAAATGCCCTCTACAACTGCCATAAAGAAAAAGAAGTCTCTATGCTGCCGTGTTTTATAAAAAGCTTTCTAAAGTCTTACTGAACCAAAGACGTGGTACAACACCCAGGCATGAGAAATACTTTCCAAACTGTACTGACCAAGCCCCTCTCTGGGAAAACTCAATCTGGCCATGTGTCCTGCAGGGTTTTTTGCAAAAGGTGAAGGTAACTGCGGATAACACCCTGCTTTCTTCTTTTATCAATCATGTCCAATATTAACTATGGATATAATGGTAAAGTAATAAAATGGATTTTTTAAAAATACGTATTTTTTTTTTTTTTGTAGAGACAGACTCTCACTTTACCGCCTTCGGTAGAGTGCCATGATGTCACAGGAGTCACAGCAATCTCTAGCTCTTGGGCTTCCATGATTCTCCTGCCTCAGCCTCCCAAGCAGCTGGGACTACAGGCGCCCGCCACAACGCCTGCCTATTTTTTGGTTGCAGTTCAGCCGGGGCTGGGTTTGAACCCGCCACCTTTGGTATATGGGGCCAGCACCCTACTCACTGAGCCACAGGCGCTACCCAAAAAATACGTATCTCAAAACTTCTACATCCAAATGTCGGTGGTTTTCTTTAAAACAGCCACCCTTTGAAGGTACATATTCTTAATTCAACACTTTGGACCATTATTCAAAACTCTGCTCTTACACATGCCTTTAAAAAAAACCACTGACAAAATTGTCCCCCAATTTTAAAAATGTTGTATACTAGCACTGAAAGAGACAGGTAGGAAGCCACGGTCTTACCCCACATGAGGGCATGAAGGCTCCTTATCACCAGATCCCTGATCAACGGGAAAAAAGCCAACTCATATACACAGCTCCGAATACGGGCATTGTTAAAATGCTATCTATATGTTGGATAATAAGTTGCATTTCAAAAAGGTCTTCAAAAAAACCTATAGTAATGTGGAAAAAAGACTAATTTAACCTTGTTTAAAAAAACTACATATTAAAAAATAAATTAAAAAACTGCATACAGTCTTGGTTTTAATAAAGATAGATGTGTAAGAACTGATGTCAAAAGAAAAAAGGTTGGTCATCTACTGCCTTCATATTAGAATTGAGTACAAATGGTCTAAGACAAGGTAGGGGGGTAGAGAATGAGGGAGCAGGGGCAGGGGAGGAGGGAGGGGGATGGGGGTTGTGGTGTATGGCTTACCTTTTGGTCGAGGGACACAAAGCGGGACTTTACCTAACAAATGTAATCACTGTCACCTAATTCTTTGTACCCTCAACGAATCCCAAATAATGAAAATAAAAAAGAAAGAAAAAATGAGGCCAGGTGTGGGTGGCTCACACATGTAATTCTAGTGCTCTGGGAGGCGAGGGTGGGTGGACTGCCTGAGCTCAGGAGTTTGAGACCAGCCTGAGCAAGAACGAGACCCTGTCTCTACTAAAACTAGAAAAACTAGTCCAGTGTGGTGGCACATGTCTGCAGTACCAGCTACTCCAGAAACTGAGGCAAGAGGATTGCTCAAGCCCAGGAGTTGGAGGTTGTTGTGAGCTGTGATGTCACAGCACTCTGCCAGGGTGACAAAGTGAGATCCTGTCTCCGAAAAAAAAGGAAACACAATATTTACAGTGAGTGCCACTGGGTAGTGGTGAATTTTATTTTCACAATGTTTATTATATCTACAAATATTTTGGTAAACACAAATGAACACGCATTAGTTTTATGATGAGAGAAAACATCATTTATGGGGGGGGGATCAAACTGTTACATTTTTTGAAAATCAGTTTTATGGCCTTCTGGTCCTGGGACACTGTCCCTGACTCCTTCCCACTTTCCTTCTCTTATTGAGTGTGGCTTCAACTTCTCTGCTGCCAAGAGCAGGGACACCCCAGGTTGCAGGACTGAGAAAAACTGGCAGGGTCTGGCGTTGGGGCTGAGCCTGAAGCAGCATGGAAGGTCCCAGGAGCAGCATGTGCACACATGCTGCTGTCATGGCCTCCGTGACTGTGTCCAGCACTGACTTTGGGATTCAGGAGCAGATCGGTGAATGCCAGAGGGGCTGCAGTGCTGGCTGGAGTGCAACTGGGCTGAAAAAGTATGAAAAAGTATCCAACAGATCATCTGCTTGGATTCCACCTCAATAATTCCCTAGCAGAGGTCCTAGAGACCAGTTGCCCTCCTGGCAGGCACCCCAGTAGAAGAACAACTCTCCTGGAAGGCTCCCCTCACTTGCTTGGAGGAAGAAGATCACCCCTTGGGAGGAAGCAGCAGTCCCTTGTGCATGAAGGGAACACTGTGAGGCTGTGCCCTGTGAGGCTGTGCCCTGTGAGGGGAACACTGTGCCCTGTGAGGCTCCTGGCTGAGGGCAAGAGAGTGGCAGGGTCACAGAGCATCACCCACCCTGCTGACATCCTCTTTGGTGCTATGAGGAGGCACCTTGCTGATGGCTGGTTGCTTTCTTTAGAAGGCAGATGTGTTCATTTCCTGTGGCTCCATAACCGAGGGCCACAAACTCTGTTCCTTAAAACAACAGAAATTCAGGCGATGCCCGTGGCTCAAAGAAGTAGGGCGCTGGCCCCATATACCAGAGGTGGCAGATTTAAACCCGGCCCCGGTCAAAAACTGCAAACCCCCCCCCAAAAACAAAAAAACAAAAACAGAAATTCGTGCCCTCACAGTTCTGTAGAAATCAACACGAGTCTCCCTGGGCTAAAACCAGTTGTCGGTGGAACCGCTCCTGGGAGCTTCAGGAGAGAGTCCAGTCCCCTGCCTTTTCTAGCTTCTTGAGCTGCCCACTTTCCTTGGCTCAGGGACCCCCTTTGTCCATCTTCAGAGCCAGGGACCCTGCTCTCTTTGACTATTGTTCAGTAGCAAATGCCCTCTTACTGACCTCAACAAGGAAAGTTCTCGTAGGGTATAATGTGATCAGGTTGGGCCAGTCTGGATTACCCAGGTTAATCTCCCCTTAGTCATGTCTGCAAAGCCCTTTCTCCATATGAAGGAGACGTATCCACAGGTTCTGGGGATTACAATGTGGACTATTACTCTGGGAACTATTATTCTGCCTACCCCGTGAGTTTACTTGAGGCCACTTTTTTTGTTTTTTTTCTGGTAGCTTCCAGGACCACAGGAAGAGTCCCACTCAGCATCTCTTACCTGTTCTCCTCTTGCGTGATAGATTTTCTTTTTTTTTTTTGTAGAGACAGAGTCTCACTGTACCGCCCTCGGGTAGAGTGCCGTGGTGTCACACGGCTCACAGCAACCTCTAACTCTTGGGCTTACGCGATTCTGTTGCCTCAGCCTCCCAAGCAGCTGGGACTACAGGCGCCCACCACCACAGCCGGCTATTTTTTTGTTGCAGTTTGGCCGGGGCTGGGTTTGAACCCACCACCCTCGGCATATGGGGCCGGCACCCTACTCACTGAGCCACAGGCGCCGCCCGCATGATAGATTTTCTAATGAATGATATCTGCTCCATGGGGTGGTGAAGGGGTTTAGGGCATGCTATTCCAAAATACATCAAGTTGGCATCTGAGAAAACAGCAGAGGCAGGAAGGCCAAATCTCACTTTCCCCTCATCCTTCTTCCCTAGAGCAGGTCATAAAATCCTGATGGGGCCCTCCCTGCACTGGAGGAAAGAACATCCTTATCGCTGAAGAAACAGCGGCAGAGAAAACGGAGCACAAGCCGGCCTTGCCAAGTTCCTCCCCAGTTTGCTACTGTTAGATTGGACCCCTTTGCTTCATCAAACCCAAGCACAAAAATGCCCATTTACCTGTTTCTTTGGGTCTTCATTTCTGAAGCTCCCCTGTCACGTGAAACTTACAAGAAATGAATGCGCATGTTTTTCTCTTGTAAATCTCTCTTCTGTTACAGGGGCTCAGCCATGAACCTTATGGTGAGTGAGGGAGAGAAGAAATGGGAGGAAGACACGGGGTAATGCAAACTAGAGGGCTTTGCGCAGGGCCTGGCACAGGGTAATGACTCAGCACACAGCGTCATCCTGCTCATGGTGATTCTTACCCTGAAAGGTTCCCAGAGCCGGCTGTACAGGGTGCAATCTGTGCAGTCACCCAGGGTCCAGACTCACAAGAGTGCTGCCTTGGCTTAAGGTTCTGCGGCCATCACCTTGAAATTCTTCATACTTTTTCAACAAGGAATACCATATTTTCATTTTGCACTGGGCTCCATTTGTGTCCCCAAGATCGCACTGTTGGAAATCCATTCATAGGCCATTTTCTCACTTCACAGCTCCCACTGAGCTTCTTACAAAGCTCTTTTTTTGTAAAGCATGGCCTTAGGTTGCTTTTCCCCAAAGAAAATCCTGAAATAAGGATTTGGGTATAAAAAATGTAATTGGGAAGTGATCTCAGAAGCATAATGAGAAAGTAGGGCGGTTGGAGAGGGAGCGAGGAAGGCTAGCAGAAGTCACGTTAGAGAGTGGCCGGGGAGAACAAGCAGGCTCACACACCTGCTGAGGAGCCCCTGAGTCACCAGGGAGCAAGGAGGCCAGGATTGTCTCATGAAAAAAGGGATGAGGAATCCCTGGTATTCACCGGTCTCTCATCTCTCATTGCTCGAGGGCTGTCCCTGGGGAACTCGTCCCCCAGTTCCTTACACCTGCCTCAGCCCTGGATCTGAAGCCCTCTGGCAAAAAGACTCAGAAACTTGAGCTAGGAAACCATTGACGTGAATGAAAATGAACTCCAACGCATGTTTAGTCCTGGACTTACTCTCTCACTTCAAACACACTGATTGTTGAAATAGCATCATCCAGTAGAAGTAACCTGAGTTCAGAGGTAGGGAGTTTGGGGCTTAGTTCTGCCGTGTGGGTAAACCACGCCCTCCATTTCCCTAGGCCTCTGTCTCACCCGAGAAAAGAGAGGATTAATTGCATGATATCCAAATTTCTTCTACTCTCAATGTTCTATTCTAATTTGTCTCTGTAACCAAGAATTTTGAGCTCAGGGGAGGAAAATGCCAATCCACCAAACAAGTAACTCATTAAAATAGAAGAGTCTCATTAATTTTTTTCTTATGAAGAACTGAATTCTTTAAAACAGGGAAGCATATTGAAGCAGGGAGCAGAAGCAGCTGTTCTGTTTTTCCCTGAAGATAAAATGAAAAGGACTGGACTCAAATCGTGCCAAGAGGGATTTATTTAAATTAGACATTAAGAAAGTTGTGAGACAATGCAACGTGTTATCCATGGAGATTTTGGAACCTGCTCTCTAGAGAAATTTTTTTTTTCTAAAGAAAATTTTTAAAGGATTTGTTTTAATTTTGTTCTTTACACTGTACATATTAATACACGTTTCCATCCAGTATTTTGTATGTACATTATATCTTACTACAAAAAAAGAAAGTACAGCTGGGTCTTTCTAGGAGAAAGTGGCAGAAGGAAGTGCTCATTCACCACCAACTACCACCCCTGACCTCTGGTCATGGCAGAAATGCTAATTGACCGCTGCTCTCTTCCTGTCCAAGCCCACGCAAGGCCTTATCTTTCCTCTCAACACCAAGATCCAGGCAGTCACTACCAATCAATCACAGATGGTCAGTGAAGTAGAAATCTGTCTGCCCTCCCAGGTCTTCTGGATTCTGAGATCTCTTCCCATGATGATTATAACTGTTTCACTTGTACCTGTGGGTGACTCTAAACAATATATACAGAATCCTATGAAAAAATGATGTTCCTAAGTCTCCTCAACTATGAAAGTACACAGTGCTCCTGCCTGGAACCTTCAGCATGTTCAGAGTTAGCTGATCTCATTAAAATCAGATTCCAAGGCCTGCACAGTGGCTCATGACTGTGATCCCAGCACCCTGGGAGACCAAGATGGATGGATCGCTTGAGCTTAGGAGTTCAAGACGAACCTGAGCAAGAGCAAAACCCAATCTCTAAAAATAGCCAAGCGTTGTGGCAAGCACCTATAGTCCCAGCTACTCAAGAAGGTGAGGCAAGAGAATCTCTTGAGCCCAAGAGTTTGAGGTTGCTGTGATGCCATAACACTCTACTGAGTGAGGATCTCAAAAAAAAAAAAAAGAAAGAAAGAAAGAAAGAGAAAATGCAAATTCCAGAGCCCAGCCCCACCCCGAGATGTGGGAAGAGGCCCAGATCCTTGGTTTTGCCAAGTGATTTTGTGTGACTGATCCACACTGTGATTACTTCCTGGGAGGCATTGCCAGCAAGGGAAGAGGGAGGTCACGAGTCCACAGCAGAGACCCTGGGGGGGGGGGGGGGGGCGGAGCACATGTGCTCCACTGCTGGCTCAGTTCTTGGTTACTCTGGGTCAGTCCTCTCTGGAGTCCAGCTTCCAGGCTGTCCTGGATACAGCTTTATCTTTTTTTGCACAGACACAAGCCCTTTTTTGGTTTCCCAGGCTGTCTCTCTACCTGGGACTCAAGTCATCTTAAAACTGCAGAAAGCTCTCTATCCATCTGTTTATGCCCTGCTCAGCAGGTGCGCGAACTGCTCTTTACTGGGCTTTTGTCTTAACTGTCTGATATTTCAGATGCCTATGACAGACCCATCTCTGGACTCTTCTAGGTTTTCCTTTTCTGGATTCTCACTTGACTTTCTTACAGCAGAACACCAATCAATCCATTTCACACATTTTAAGCTCACTTGCTGTCTATTTCAGCCTTGTACAAATTTATATCCACTCATTTCCTTGACAAAGAGGGCTGAAAACAGGGATAATAATCAAAATATTTGACAACTTCTGAGAGTGAAACTATAGTTAAAATATAGACAACTGGCACGGACCCCAACTGGTCAGAACGGAAACCTGATGTAATAGTCCAGTGCAGCCACCTGAGGGACCCTCAGTGTAGGAAACTGAATGGCGGCCCCTCACCCTAAACCCAGAACCTGCACATTTTACCTTCTATAGCAAAAGGGACTATGTAGATGAGATTAAGGATTCTGAGGTAGAAAAATCATCTTGGATCATCTCGGAGGGCCTTAAATGTAATCACGAGTGTCCTGATCAGACAAGCAGGGGAAGACTGGACGGCAGAAGGCAGAAAGTAACGTGACTACAGAAGCAAGATGCTACCTGGCTGGGTTTAAAGATGAAGAAAGGGCATTAGCCAAGGGGTGCAGGTGCTTTCCACTCTAGAAGAGGAAAAGGGAAAGAAATAGATTCTCCCACAGAGCCTCTGGAAGGAATCAGTCCTACCAACGCTATGATTTTAGTCCAATGGAATTGACTTTGAACTCTGACTTCCAGAAACGTAAGTGAATGAACTTGTGTTGTTTCAGGCCACTAATTCTGTGGCAATTTCCTACAGCATCCACAGGAAACCAATACCTCTGGGAATCTGAGACTGAAGGTAGCCAAGGGAGGGCTGGAAGCATAAGAGGAGTGAGCTGTCACATCCCCTGGCAGAGCTGGGCTGTGGGCCCCAGTGCAGGCAGACGAGAGATGGAGAGCCTCACATCTACAGGAAGATGGGGTGGGACAAGTGCCAGAGCAGGATGTATCCAGAAAAGTACTTGTGGCCAGAGTCAAGGCAGAACTATTATCAGGTCCTACACATCTCTCTTTTTTTTTTTTTTTTGGACAGAGCCTCAAGCTGTCACCCTAGGTGGAGTGCCGTGGCATCACAGCTCACAGCAACCTCCATATCCTGGGCTCAAGCGATTCTCTTGCCTCTGCCTCCCAAGTAGCTGGGACTACAGGTGCCTGCCACAAAGTCTGGCTATTTTTGGTTGCAGCCAGCATTGTTATTTGGCAGGCCCGGGCTGGATTCAAACCTGCCAGCTCAGGTGTATGTGGCTGGTGCCTTAGCCGCTTGGGCCACAGATGCTGAGCCCACATCTCTTATAGGTAGCTGGGACACCACTTTATACTGTTTGGGGCACAACTAAGGGGTCCAAGCCACTGCTGAGGGCAAAGGCTTGCCACCTTCCCCACCTTGATGGATAGAGGGAGTACAAAAAAAGTCTACCCTGTTCCCCTCCATGTTTCCCATCCAGAAGTTCTCTAGCACTGTTTAGGGTCTTGAACTGGTACCACGAAAAATTGGCTTTGTGCTCTCTAAGACAACCCTCTGTACCACAGCAGTCCTTAATCTTTTTGGTAACAAGGACCAGTTTCGTGGTTCATGGAAGACAAATTTTCCATGAATGGGAGGTGGGACTGGAGAAGGAGCTCAGTCGGTGATGCCAAGATGGAAAGAGGCTGCAAGTGCAGATGAAGCTTTGCTCACCTGCCTGCCACTCACCCGACAGACCATGGACCAGACCAGATTGGTACTAGTTCATGGGGGTGAGTGGCAGGCAGGTGAGCAAAGCTTCACCTGCACTTGCAGCTGCACAGGGTGTTCGATGGGCTCTTCAAGGGTTCCCATTGCTAAGAACCACTCTGCTGCTCTTTTGTTTCTAGAGGATGCCAGTGTGAAGATAGACACGTAGGTCAAGGAATAGAATTGAGTGTCTAGAAATAAACCCTATATTGATGGATTATTGACTTTTGACAAGGTCATAAAGACAATTCAATGGTGCTGAGACAACTGGATTTTGACTCCTGTCTCATATCATATATAAAAATTAACTTAAGGGGGGCACCTGTGGCTCAGTGAGTAGAGCATCAGCCCCATATACCGAGGGTGGTGGGTTCAAACCCGACCCCGGCCAAACTGCAACAACAAAAAAATAGCCAGGCTTTGTGGCAGGCACCTGTAGTCCCAGCTACTCGGGAGGCTGAGGCAAGAGAATAGCCTAAGTCCAGGAGTTGGAAGTTGCTCTGAGCTGTGTGACACCATGGCACTCTACTGAGGGCCATAAAGCGAGACTCTGTCTCCACAAAAAAAAAAAATTAAGCTTTTTCGCAACGGGTTTGCCGCCAGAACACAGGTGTTGTGAAAACCGCCCATACTATCCAAAATGGGGAAGGAAAAGACTCATATCAACATCGTTGTCATTGGACACGTAGATTCGGGCAAATCCACCACTACTGGCCATCTGATCTACAAATGTGGTGGCATTGACAAGAGAACCATTGAAAAATTCGAGAAAGAGGCTGCTGAGATGGGAAAGGGCTCCTTCAAGTACGCGTGGGTCTTGGATAAACTGAAGGCTGAACGTGAGCGTGGTATCACCATTGATATCTCCCTGTGGAAATTTGAGACCAGCAAATACTATGTTACTATCATTGATGCCCCAGGACACAGAGACTTTATCAAAAACATGATTACAGGCACATCTCAGGCTGACTGTGCTGTCCTGATAGTTGCTGCTGGTGTTGGTGAATTTGAAGCTGGTATCTCAAAGAATGGGCAGACCCGTGAGCATGCCCTTCTGGCTTACACACTGGGTGTGAAACAACTAATTGTTGGCGTTAACAAGATGGATTCCACTGAGCCGCCCTACAGCCAGAAGAGATACGAGGAAATCGTTAAAGAAGTCAGCACTTACATTAAGAAAATTGGCTACAACCCTGACACAGTAGCATTCGTGCCAATTTCTGGTTGGAATGGTGACAACATGTTGGAGCCAAGTGCAAACATGCCTTGGTTCAAGGGATGGAAAGTCACCCGGAAGGATGGCAATGCCAGTGGAACCACGCTGCTTGAAGCTCTGGATTGCATTCTGCCACCAACTCGTCCAACTGACAAGCCCTTGCGTCTGCCTCTGCAGGATGTCTACAAAATTGGTGGTATTGGTACTGTCCCTGTGGGCCGAGTGGAGACTGGTGTTCTCAAACCTGGCATGGTGGTCACCTTTGCTCCAGTTAATGTTACAACTGAAGTAAAGTCTGTTGAAATGCACCATGAAGCTTTGAGTGAAGCTCTTCCAGGAGACAACGTGGGCTTCAATGTCAAGAATGTGTCTGTCAAAGATGTTCGTCGTGGCAATGTTGCTGGTGATAGCAAAAATGACCCACCAATGGAAGCAGCTGGCTTCACTGCTCAGGTGATTATCCTGAATCATCCAGGCCAAATTAGTGCTGGCTACGCTCCTGTACTGGATTGTCACACAGCTCACATTGCCTGCAAGTTTGCTGAGCTGAAGGAAAAGATTGACCGCCGCTCTGGTAAAAAGCTGGAAGATGGCCCTAAATTCCTGAAATCCGGTGACGCCGCCATCGTCGATATGGTTCCTGGCAAACCCATGTGTGTTGAGAGCTTCTCAGATTATCCTCCTCTGGGTCGTTTTGCTGTTCGTGACATGAGACAGACAGTTGCTGTTGGTGTCATCAAAGCAGTGGACAAGAAGGCTGCTGGAGCTGGCAAGGTCACCAAGTCTGCCCAGAAAGCTCAGAAGGCTAAATGAATATTATCCCTAATACCTGCCACCCCAGTCTTAATCAGTGGTGGAAGAACGGTCTCAGAACTGTTTGTTTCAATTGGCCATTTAAGTTTAATAGTAAAAGACTGGTTAATGATAACAATGCATCGTAAAACCTTCAGAAGGAAAGGAAAATGTTTTGTGGACCATTTGTTTCTTTTTGTGTGGCAGTTTTAAGTTATTAGTTTTTAAAATCAGTACTTTTTAATGGAAACAACATGACCAAAAATCTGTCACAGAATTTTGAGACCCATTAAAACAAAGTTTAATGAGAAAAAAAAAAAAAAAAATTAACTTAAAATGGCTTGGTGCCTGTAGCTCAGCAGTTAGGGCGCCAGCCACATACACCAGGGCCGGCAGGTTGGAGCCTGGCTGGGCCAGCTAAACGACAATGATAACTGCAACAAAAAATAGCCAGGCGGTGTGGCAGACACCTGTAGTCCCAGCTCCTAGGGAGGCTGAGGCAAGAGAATCACTCAAGCCCAAGATTTTGAGGTTGCTGTGAGCTGTGACACTATGGCACTCTACTGAGGGTGACATAGTGAGACTCCGTCTCTAAAAAAAAAAAAAAAAAAAACTTAAAATGGACCATAAATCTAAATATAAAAGATAAGACTATAAAACTCTTAGAAGAAAACATAGGAGCAAATCTTTGAAACCTTAGGTTAGGCAATAGTTTCTGATATGTAACACCTAGAACACAGTAACCAAAGGAAAAATAGGCAAATTGGACTTTATCAAAATCAACAATGTAGTGCTTCAAAGAACACTACCAAGTAAGTGAAAAGATAACCCATGGGATGGAAGAAAATATTTGCAAATCACATACTGATAAGGAACTTGTATCCAGAATACATAAGGAATTCTGACAATGTAACACTAAAAAAAAGATCAACTTAAAAATGGGCAAAACAGGCCAGGCATGGTGGCTCACGCCTGTAATCCTTGCACTCTGGGAGGCCGAGGCAAGTGGATTGCTTGAGCTCAGGATTTCAAGACCAGCCTGAGCCAGAGCAAGACCCTGTCTCTAAATAGCCAGGCATTGTGGCGGGCACCTGTAGTCTCAGCTACTTTGGGAGGCTAAGGCAAGAGAATTGCCTAGCCCCAAGAGTTTGAGGTTGCTGTGAGCTGTGACGCCATGGCACTCTACCAAGGGTGACAGAGTGAGACTATGTCTCAAAAAAAAAAAAGACAAAACAGACATTTCTTCAAAGAAGGTGTACAATCAGCCTGTAAGCAGCTCAAAGACGCTCAGCACCATTAGTCACACCTGCAATTTCACATTTGCAAAGATGGCTAAAATAAAAAATTGAAAAAGCATTGATGAGGAGGTGGAAAAATCGAAACTCTTATACGTGGTGGGTGGGAATGTAAAATGGTGCAGCCACTGTGGAAAACAGCTTGGCAGTTCCTCAAAAAGTGAAACAGAGAGTTACAACATGAGTCTGCAATTCCACACCCAGACAGATACCCCAAATACAGTAGACCACCTCATGGTCGTCTCCCTGGGCCTATTTTCTAGCAGGGCCTTTACTCTCTACCCTCAGACCTCTCTGTCCTGGGGCTGAATTCTATTCTCTCCTAAATGGCCTAGAATTTCCTCTCAGTATCCACGACTGTAAAGTCTCCATCATATTCAACCTCCTGTGGCCCTGCAGACTCCTCTTCTGAGGGTGTTTCCTGTACTTTCTGGCTGCACCCCTCCCTCAGCTTCAAGAATCTGTGTGGCCCGTGGACCACGTTCCTGACCTGCCTTTGTCTCCAGCATCTCTCAGCCCACCTTCTCCCCCAGTTAACAATTCCTGCTTCCTGCCAGTGCCCAGGAGTCTGGTGGCCGTGGCCTCTTCACTAGTTCCTTCCTCCTACAAGGTTCTGCTTTTGGCAACAGTGGCCCTGACATCTCATTTTGTCTCCCCAGTCCCCTCCCCCTGAAGTTCTGGTAGGTGAAACAAGGACAAAGGCAGGTAAATGGAAGGGTTAAGGACTCTGGGAGACAAAAGGAGCCTTTGTTTTCGTCTGCTTCTCCCACCCCCTTGGCTCTGGCCTTTTTGAAGAGCGGCACCCAGACACTGTAATGTTAACAGTCACCCATGGCACATGGCCTCCCCTTCCCTGCCATCTGTCCAGCAACACTGCTGCCTGGCTGTGCTTACTGCAAACTGTAAATAAACCAGGACTCTCAACCTCTAAGGGGAAACCAAAGCACAGAAATTATGTTAATTCCATTCCTAATACATTTACATGCATATATTGATATGAATCCTGTTACTGCTCCAGCTGTTTTTCATTGTCACAAATAATCTTCAGTGATAAAATCATCAGGTATATATAACAAACAGCTCTTCCTCTAGCACACATCCTCCACAACTACCAACAAAATCTGCTACAGCAATTGGGAATTTAAAGCCCTCCAATAATTCAATCTCCTTAAAACGAATATCAACTGTAATGTTCTAAAGAAAATGTCAGAAACAGCAGGCTAGTGGTAGCTGGTTGGAGGTGGAAGTTATTTTAGAGGAACTTGAATCCTAAGCATGCAAGTTCATATGCTCACTAAGATCAAGGAACGTCACACTCTCATCGCTGGATCTTACATAATCATCGAGCAGATGGGCTGTAGCCATGATTTTGTACAAATGTAAATTGTCTTCTAAATGAAATGTGCTTGGGAAAGATACACCAGGCTCAAATTTCCAAACACAGAGGGGGAAAAAATAACTCACCAAAGTCCCATTATTTACTCAGCTGGTTTTGAATGCAATTCTCCTAGCCAATGTTTTAAAAAATCTCTCCCACAGTCTTGTGAAGAGGGAGAAGTGAAGGGCTGTGCGCGGTCTCTCTGTTTCTCAGCCTTCAACAGCAAGTCATCTGCAGAGAAGAAGGAACCTTGCTATTTCTTGGGCATAGTCCAGAAAGGTTCACAATCTAACATTTTTTTCTTTAATATACTTTAAATCGAGGTGTAATTAACATACAATGAAACGTGGAGACATTGGATGTTCAGATGAATGAATTTGACAATTGTCTATGCATATTTAACAGATACCCAGAACAAGATCTAGAACATTTCCATCACACCATAACGTTTCCGTCCCTACCCCCAACTAGGTGACCATCAATTTGCTTTCTGTTAATACAGAATTAATCGTGTCCTAGAATTTTATGTACGTAGAATTATGCAGTAAGAACTTTTCTTTCTCTGTGTGGCTTCTTTCATTCAACATAATGGTTTTTTTTAGAGACAGAGTCTTACTTTGTTGCCCTCTGTAAAGTGCTGTCGCATCACAGCTCACAGCAACCTCCAGCTCTTGGGCTTAGGCAATTCTCTTGCCTCAGCCTCCCAAGTAGCTGGGACTACAGGCATCCGCCACAACACTTGCCTATTTTTTGTTGTTGCAGTTTGGTCAGGGCCAGGTTTAAACCCACCACCATATGGGGCCTGCGCCCTACCCACTGAGCCACAGGCGCCACCCCACATAATGTTTTTGAGATTCATTCAGGTTGTTGCATGTATTTATAGTTAGAAAAACTTGCTGATATATTTCCTTGTTTCATGAATGTTTTCTGTTATTGGACCTGGAATCCAGTAATGGAAATTTGTTTATTACCCTGGACATTGGATTGTTTCTAGTCATTGGCTCTAATTCAATGGGAAAAGAAAAGTCTTTTTTTTTTTTTTTTGTAGAGACAAAGTCTCACTGTACCACCCTTGGTAGAGTGCGGTGGCGTCACACGGCTCACAGCAACCTCTACTCTTGGGCTTATGCTATTCTCTTGCCTCAGCCTCCCAAGCATCTGGGACTACAGGCGCCCACCACAACGCCCGGCTATTTTTTTGTTGCAGTTTGGCCAGGGCTGGGTTTGAACCCTCCACCCTCGGCATATGGGGCCGGCGCCCTACTCACTGAGCCACAGGCGCCGCCCGGAAAAGTCTTCTTAACAATATTGAACCTCAATCCCTTTCTCACTCCATATACAAAAGTTAATTGAAAATAGATCATAGAGCACCTTGGCTCACACCTGTAATCCCAGCGTTCTAGGAGGCTAATGCGGGGATCGTGTGAGCTCAGGAGTTTGAGACCAGCCTGAGCAAGAGTGAGACCCCATGTCTACTGAAAATAGAAAAACTGGCTGGGTGTTGTGGTGGGTGCCTGTAGTCCCAGTTACTGGGGAGGCTGAGGCAGGAAGATCACTTGAGCCCAAGAATTTGAGGTTGCTGTGAGCTATGATGCCATAGCACTCTACCGAGGGCAACAAAGACACTGTCTCAAAAAAAAATAAAAAAAATAAAAAATAAAAAAAACTTAGACCTTCATGAAATACCCACCGCCACAGAGCTGCTAGAGTAAACCATAATAATTTGATGGCCTTAAGTGGGCAAAGAATTCTTAGAACGCAAAAAGCACTAACCATAGAAAAGGATGGATTCCACCAAAATTTAAAATTTCCAATCCATCGTGACAAGATAGTATTCAGAAAATAAATAGGGCAGTGCTTGTGGCTCAAGGAATAGGGCACCGGTCCCATATGCCGGAGGTGGTGGGTTCAAACCTAGCCCTGGCCAAAAACCAAAAAAAAAAAAGACAGAAAATAAATAGACAAACTGCAGTCTGTTAAAAATATTTGAACACATGTGTCTAACAAATGACTTGCACCCAGAATATATAAAGAATGCTCACAAATCAACAATAGGAAGACAGGCAACCCAATTAAAAATGGTAAAAGACAGCTCGGTGCCTGTAGCTCAAGGGACTAAGGAGCCAGCCACATACACCAGAGCTGGCAGGTTCAAATCCCACCCAGGCCTGCCAAACAACAATGACAACTACATCCAAAAAATAGCTGGGCGTTGCGGCAGTCGCCTGTAGTCCCAGCTACTTGGGAGGCTGAGGCAAGAGAATCACTTAAGCCCAGGAGTTGGAGGTTGCTGTGAGCTGTGACACCCTGGCACTCTACCCAGGGCGACAGCTTGAGGCTGTCTCAAAAAAAAAAAAGGTGGTAAAAGACTTCAACAGACACTTCACAAAAGGTGCACTAATGGCCAAGAAAACTTTAGTCATCTGATTTTTACAAATTCTGTTGAAAATTCATCTAGTCAGGTGTTCAGAGCTCTCCCATTTCTCCAGCATCCTGGAAGAGCTAAATATGAAATGCCAAAAGGAAACAGATTTTGTATTTGAAGACCTAGTCCTCCAGCCCCCTCAGATTACACGCCTTTTGCTCAGTAATTACAAAGCATTTTCTAGAATCGCTGCAGTGAACATACCTGCAGCTGCCAGAGCCCTTTGTTGTGTGGTTCAGTACTGTAAAGGGAGAAAACGCAGACAGCTGGCAGCTACAGGCACATGTGGGAAAAGAAAGGGACAGTGCTTAGGCTGTAGGGGTAGGGAGGGTATGCAGTGACAATTGCATGAGATCATTAGGCTTGGTACAGCTTTTATTTATTTATTTATTTATTTATTTGAACCAGAGTCTCGCTGTGTCACCCTCAGTAGAGTGCGTGGCATCACAGCTCACAGCAACCTCCAACTCTTGGGCTTAAGTGATTCTCTTGCCTCAGCCTCCCAAGTAGCTGGAACTACAGGTGCCCACCACAATGCCTGGCTATGTTTTGGTTGCAGTTGTCATTGGTTAGCAGGCCCAGGCCGGGCTCGAACCCACCACCTTCAGTGTTTGTGGCTGGCGCCCTACTCACTGAGCCTTGGTGCAGCTTTTAAAAGCAGAATAAAATCAGAATCTCCAAAGGGCCAACTTTTCACCACGAACCATTTAAAAGAGAAAACATTAGCCCTCGTGCTTCTTTCAGTGACTGGACTTTAGCTTTCCTATTTAGAATTTAGAATTTATCAACACAGCTGTATGGTGAGCATATGGACTACGCATCAGGCCCTGTTGCAGGCAGAGTGAACTAGGTACATCTCCAGGCTACACGCCATCAGGCAGCTTAAAGGATTCTAACCAGTCTGTTTTTCATCTCATTAGTCGACCATCCATACCAGGTGGTTAAGGAGAAGGAGTTCTTATTGGCAGGAGGAAACTGAACAGTGGCAAAGGTGCCCCTGGCCCAGAGCACTCAGAACCTTAGACGCCTACCCTTGTTAGCCAGGTGTTTTGTGTTGCTTCCTGAATCAGGAAAACTAGTTCCTGAGATAAAGAACAAGCATTTTAGGCTCTTGATGGGAACTGGGTGAAAATGGAGTGTCTCTCTCTTCTAACTACATTTTGAGGACTGACGCTCAGGTGGGAAGAAGAGATGTGCTGGAAGGACATCTTCGTGAGAACATTGCTAGCCTGACAGAGCTCAATCCACGGGGACACCATAACATCTCATTAAACCTCATTTGGGTCTGAGGATTTCCACGTGAATAAATGTATCAGATTACTCATTCTTGTCTGTTGAAAAGCCAATTAAAATAAATTTAACTGATAAATTTAACCCGATATACCCCAAATATCCCTTCAACATGTAATCAGTATGAAATCGATCAATGAGACACTTTACATTCCCTTTTTTGCACCAGGATTTTACTCCAGGGTGGACACGTGCAGCCTCTCTCGATTTTTGTCTGGCTTTTAAGCGCACAGTGGCCACACGTGGCCAGCTGCCATGCTGCATGGCACAGGTGCAGGATCTCAAGGCTCATGTCTGGCTCATCACTGCTTTTGTAAGTATTTTCCTCTGAAGATTGCAGCTCCTTAAGGGCAAGGCAGACACCTCGTAAGTTGACCACCCAAGGGACTGTAACAGACTGGTCAACATACAGAGGTGGTCAGCATAAGGAACCAGGGCTCTTGGACATGTAGTGCATGTCTGGTCTATGAAAATCAGGGTCAACTTGGGTAGTGCCTGTAGCTCAAGTGGCTAAGGCGCTACCCATATATACACCAGAGCTGGTGGGTTTGAATCCGGCCTGGGCCTGCCAAACAATGACAACTACAACCAAAAAAAAAACAAAAAAAATTGCTGGGCGTTGTGGTGTTGTGGTGGGCACCTGTAGTCCCAGCTACTTGGGAGGCTGAGGCAAGAGAATCACTTAAGCTCAGGAGTTGGAGGTTGCTGTGAGCTGTGTGTGATGCCACCGCACTCTACCCAGGGCGATAATTTGAGGCTCTGTCTCAAAAAAAAAAAAAAAAAAGAAAAAAGAAAATCAGGTCAACTTGACATGGTCAACGTAAGGAGGTGTCAACTAGGGAGGCACTACTGTAGTTAACGTTGTAACTTCCACAGTGCCCGCCTAAGAGAGCCGCTCATCAGATACCAGCCAATTAAAGCTAACTGAATAAGAACGTGTGGATTAATTGATTGATTGTCTTACCGATTTTGACTCAGAACTTCAACATTCTTTAAACTGTAATTTCATGACTTAAAGCAATTTTTTTTTTCTGTTTGTGTATCCTGGATATATGCTGAGCTGCTTTTTCTGCATTTCATTTGCTTGAGAGGCAGCTTCTATTTTTACTGTAAGTCAGAGATGTGGGCAGCACCCTTGCCTCTACCTGGTGCCCCAAGTGCTCCCCCTAAGCCACGGTCCTTTCCCCCTGGGGGCGGGAGACAGTGGAACTACTGGGATAGATACGCTCTGGGTTTCCCATACCTGCTGGGTAAAATCCCCTTGAGCCTTTGTCAGGGAAACAGATTATTAATGAAAACTAAAAGATGTTTTTAATGTTTCCTCATTTCAGTTGGAAAACTTTCAAAGACAAAATAATACTTTGTCTCATACAGTATTTTACCATTTACAAAATGTATTTGAACCTTATCTCCTTCGGTCCTTGAAACAACCTCAAGAGGTTGGAGGAGAAATGTTAGGAACCCATTTTGTTGTGTAAGGAAGTTGAGACTGGGAGGCCTTGGGTGGACAGCCTGAAGTCACATAGCTAGTCGGCGGTGAGTATAATTTTTGAACACAAGTCGTCCAATTCCAAGTGTTTCCCAATGTTGAAGGCCCCTCGGTTTGTACTCAAGCTATGCGGCTCCGTCCGGCTTGCGAAGTGCCACGGTCGGCGCCCTTCAGGGTGTCCTCCAGCGAGTTCCGGGAAGGCCCTGGGGCTGCTCCACACACACCGGGGCGGGTACCCCCTAAGCCTGCACTTGGACCGCCCTGCCAGGCGCCCCCACTCTTGCCTTTGTCGCTGGCCGCCGTCGGGCGCGCTCGGCTGCCCTCTGCTGGAACCTCCGCTCACTGCCTCTCTCCGGCCACCTTCGGCTTCACTCTCAGGTGGGACCCGCCTTCCCTAGGGTCCCGGCAGCAGGAGCCTGGGGGGGTCATCGTCAGAAAGCAATTCTCATAACTGTCCCATATCCTTCAGGTGTTAGAGGACAGAGATGAGGAACTACAACTTAAAGCACAGCTAACACCCGATCCCTCCAAATAGGTGTGGCTGCCCTCCGAGCTCCCCCTGGACCCGCCCTCGGAGTTCTTATCCCCTGTGGACTGTCAGGGCCCCTCCCGCGCTGCCCACCCGGCGGCGGGTCGGACAGCTGACCCGGGAGTGCAGGGGGATAAGGGAATTTTCTCCCCTACCTTCCCCAGGGTCAAGTTCGCCTTTCAAGTTTTCTTCTTCTTCTTTTTTTTTTTTTTAATTAAGTCATGTATATATAGATCATGAATACATTTATGCCTTTGTGGGATTCAATGTGTTGATTATTTGTACAAATTGGAGTGCTTACTTAATCACAGTGTTAAGACATTGGTGTTCAATACTTGATAGGTTTAACTTGTACCCTTGCAATATGCTCCATAGGCGAGGTCCCTCCATTAACCCTCCCTCCATCAAACCACCCCCCTCCCTTCCCACCCCCTTCTCATTCTCTCCTTCATCTTGGGCTGTAGTTGTGATTCATCTCTCATATGAAAGTGTGAGTGATTATAAATTAGTTTTGTAGTTGTACTGAATACATTGATATATTTTTTTCCATTCCTGAGATACTTTACTAAGAAGAAGATTTTCCAGCTCCATCCATGTAAACATTAAAGAGGTAAAGTCTCCATCTTTTTTAATGCTGCATAGTATTCCATTGTATACATACACCATAATTTATTTTTTCCTTTTTTTATTGTTAAATCATAGCTGTGTACATTAGTGCAATCACCTGTACCCATTCTAAGATGCACCATAGATGTGGCCCCACCCATTACCCTCCCTCCACCAAAACCTCCCCCCTCCCTTCCCCTTCCTTGGCCCTTTCCCCATAGTCTTGTGCTATAGTTGGGTTATAGTCTTCATGTGAAAGCTATAATTTAGCTTCATAGTAGGGCTGAGTACATTGGATACTTTTTCTTCCATTCCTGAGATACTTTGCTAAGAAGAATATGTTCCAGCTCCATCCATGTAAACATGAAAGAGGTAAAGTCTCCATCTTTCTTTAAGGCTGCATAGTATTCCATGGTATACATGTACCACAATTTGCTAGTCCATTCGTGGGTCGATGGGCACTTGGGCTTCTTCTGAAACTTGGCAATTATGAATTGAGCTGCAATGAACAATCTGGTGCATATTTCTTTGTTGCCAAGTGATTTTTGGTCTTTCGGATATACACCTAGTAGAGGAACTGCAGGATCAAATGGCAGGTTTTCATTTCCTGAACTCGAGTTGGGGTAGTAGGATTATCAGTGTCAGCCGCCACTCTTCTCTGGGAAAGTCCCTCCTCTCCCATGAGAGCTCCTGCTTCGGTCTTGAGTGAGACAGGTGAAGTTACATGGAAAGTAGCAACCTAACATCTCAATGTTCTGGGGCGATCAGGCTTAAATGGTTTGGCCTCCAAGACACATCTGCTTCCTTTGCACGGTCCTCTTAGCATGATGTCAGGTTCAAGTCTGCAGAGCCCTCCTGTTACCATGGAAACTCCTGTCCAGCTCTCTAGTTTATTTGAGAACACACACAACTCCTAAGAACAGGCAATGTGTTACAGAGCAAGAGCAATGTAACTCCCTGCTGAGAAAGCAAAAGCTCTTTGAAGAAAATAACAAATCTCTGCTTTAAAAAAAAAAAAAAAGACATTTAATTTACAAAACTAAGAAAAAGCTTAACTCTTCAGTCTAAGAAATCTGTATTTGGACCACTTTGCTCAGTCCAGGTTTTCTCTCCAAAGAGGTCTGTCAACCACTAGTTATCCCTTTTTCCAGAGAGGGGCCTTCTTTGACAAAGGGATGGCTTGCTCCAGTGAGAAATTTCCTATCTATCTTAGGAAGTGTTTGTTTTAGGAGCAGTTTCTCCTGCAGACTTCAATGTGATGCATTTACTAACTGCTAAACCACCAAGGTTTCAGAAACAAATCACAGCTGTAGTCAGGGCAGCTTGTTACCGCCAGTGTTCCAGAAGCCTAATGCTCCGCCCTTTCTCCTGTGCCTTCTTCCACAGAGCAGATGGAACAGAAAATCACCTCTGCTAGATGACTCAGTCGTGAACACCAATTACCGTGCTGTTCTAATACAATGACACTTTCAGGGAAACTAGGCCTGGTGGGTCAGTTTGCCCTGGTACAAAACTGCCCCAGATGACTCTCCCTGGAGTTCTATCTCCTGCTCTGTGGATATCTTAGTCTGTTTTATTTTAACAGGATACCAAAGATTGGGTAATTTATACAAAACAGAGATTAATTTGTTACAGTTCTGGGGGTTGGCAAGTCCCAGATCAAGGGGCCTACACCTGGCAAGGCCTCATGGCGAAAAGTGCAAGGGCAGGAGAGTATATGGGAAAGAGAGGGGACGGGGACAAACTCATCTTTCTTATCAGGAACCTGCTCCTATGATAACTAGTCTAGTCCCACCATAATGACATTGATGTGTTCACGAGGGAAGAGCCTCAGGACTAATCACCTCACCGAGGCCCTTCCTCCCAACACTGCTGCACTGGGGCTTACCTTTCCAACACATAAACTTTGAGGGCAGTGATCAACCACAGCAGTTGGGTGTCTATTGCTTACTCGTCTTGGCATCTACCACATTTGTCTTTCCTGCTTTTGGTGAGCTGCTCCATGGAGCACAATCTTCCCTTCTCATCCTTATCATGAGCTGAGAAGCTTGACATCCATACTTCGTAGGCAGAACTGCTTCTAAATGAAGAGCGTTTGTGTTTTGAGTGAGAACTGCTTCTAAATGAAGAGCGTTTGTGTTTTGAGTGAGGATCTCAGGGTCTTCCATCTGTGTAAAAAGTATCATCTTTAGTTTTTCAAAGTTTCCTCTTTTTTTAGTTCTGTTTCTGATATTCATTCATCCACATCGTCAACAAATACGGATTACCAACTTACATGTGAGGCCCTAGAGCAGTGGTTCTTCACCTTGGTGATACATTAGAGTCACCTGGAAAGCCTTAAAGACTTCCTGATGCCAGCCTTCCATGTCTGGAAAGTTCTGATGTAATTGGTTCTGGGTGTGGCTTGGGCCTTGGAGATTTTCAGAAGCTTCCCAGGTGACAGAGAACTGCTGTGAAGGGGAAGTGATTTCTTCAGAGGTCTGTCAATGCTCCATGGAAATCCATCCCTCCCTCCCCCTTGACATCTGATAG
This sequence comes from Nycticebus coucang, assembly GCF_027406575.1. NCBI lineage: Eukaryota > Metazoa > Chordata > Mammalia > Primates > Lorisidae > Nycticebus > Nycticebus coucang. Next base: position 53,981,393 of record NC_069798.1, on the reverse strand, counting down.
CCCTTTCCACCTCCAGGGTCGTCAGAGCTCTACCCTGCCTATACTTTTTGCTCAATATTTGTATCTTTAAGGATTCTCTTCTGGATTTTTCTCTTTTGAATCATGTATATGCCTCATTTTAAAGTTTTCAGTAATAAACCTAATTTTACAATCAAACAAGGGTTTGTTGTGATCATTGATTGAGAAGGATTGTAAATGCATACTTTTCTGTAAAAAAAAATTCAACTGCATTATTATTACAAGGTAACATAGCTATTGTGAATTAGTGTTGGCCTTTTCCTTTTTTCTTTTCCACAAGTTTAGCTCTGGTTTAAGGTTTCAAAATCATATACGGAGGCTGGGTGCAGTGGGTCACACCTGTATTCCTAGCAGTCTGGGAGGTTGAGGCAGGTGGATTGCTTGAGCTCAAGAGTTTGAGACCAGCCTGAGCAAGAGCAAGATACCATCTCTACTAAAAGTAGAAAAACTAGGTGGGCATGGTGGTATACACCTATAGTCACCAGCTACTCTGGAGTCTGAGGCAAGCAGATTAATGGAGCCCAAGAGTTTGAGGTTGCTGTGAGCTATGACACCATAGCACTTTACCAAGGGCAACAAAGTGAGACTATCTAAAAAAAAAAAAAAAAAAGTCTCAGGTGCTGAACAAGGACAATTCAAAATACTGCCATCGGCCTTCTTTAATCAAAATATTACTAATCTACTATTTGTTTAGTCCCAAGTATATTGCTGTGAAGGGTCAAATCATGGCATAAGAAAGGGGGTGTTTTGGTCCACATCTTCCTATTCTACGTCAAATCTGTTAAAGATGCAGACCGCAGAAGGGAAGTCACGTTTCATATAAACATTTCCTCGAGTGGCCAGCAGACATCTCTCCAAAGACCCCCAACTACAAGGAGCTCAGTTGACTAAAGGCCTCAGTTACTACCCTCTGAAATCCACTGGCACAAATGTGCACATTTCCACTACCACGGCCACTCTACACCCATGTCCGAGTGCGGCCAGGAAACTGAGGCAGATCTGCCCCTCAGACATGGGACTCTCCTGACAGCCAGCTTTGAGAGCTCCCTGACGGCTTGCCAAACCTTCCCCAGATGACACAACAACCTAGGACACGTCCACCCTGCAGCCTTTATATGGCCTCAGACTTGCAGTGTGGTCTGGCAGGTGTCTCAGTCTTCCTCAGAGCCCCCCTCCCCACACCCGCCTCCAATTTCGCTCCTGTTTCCTCTAATAAAGTCTTTGCATGTGCAAACTCACCTGCTCATCTCAGTGTCTGCTTCTTGGAGAACCCAAACTAACACACGTCACTTCTTCTACCATAACCGTCCCCTACCTGGCTGTCAAAGACTGCACATCCCCTTAGGTGGAGCCCTGGCAGCACAAAGCAAATGCTCTGGATGTCATGCCTATGCCACCAATGTGTGACATTCATGGCAGAGCTTGGTGAAATAGCTCCCCATCTGCCTCGGATCCAGGAGTCAGCAGTGTGATGGTGCCCACGTGGAGGGCACATAATTTGGATTGAAAAGTAAAGTTGGGCTCTTTCTAACAGAAGATAAATCTAGTTTGATGAGGAGTATTGGCCTTTTCATTCAGATGATGTGGCAGGCATTTCTATATATTTAATGAGCTAAATTGGTAACTCCAAGACTTGGGAGGAAAACCTCCAAATTTAAGCAGATAGTTTAAAAATTATATATTTTTAAGTTACATTAGTAAACAAGAATTGAAAATAATGATAGTTCAGGTTTTCCAAATTTTTTGAATATACCACGTATGAAAATATGCTTCCAAAGTAAAAGTAACTGTTATAATTCAGAGTCACATGGTAAGTCTTGGTAAAACTTTTTGGTGAACCTCCTAGGGAGTAAGAGAAACTCTAATGATTAGATAACAAATCCTTTCGAAAGTCAAATGGTTTCTCATTCTCTGCCTGGAGCAAAATTAAAGGAGTACCCTTAACTCTCAATAAAAAATATGATTTCTGTCATATGCCTTAGAAAGAGCCAAAAAGAGGGCAGTGCCTGTGGCTCAAAGGAGTAGGGTGACAGCCCCATATGCCAGAGGTGGTGGGTTCAAACCTAGCCCCGGCCAAAAACTGCAAAAAAAAAAAAAGAAAGAGCCAAAAAGAATTGAGTGCTCCTGCTATTGGAGAAATTCTTCTGTTTCTACCTACATATTTATAGAAGCCAATGTTTACAGTGCTTGAATCTATAAAATGAAGGATAAAAATAAAACTGTCACTAACTTTGTCTCACTCATCCCCATAGACATGAGCTCATTGGAAAACACCGCCATCAACAAGTGCTTTCATCTAGCTCATTAAGAAATGCATTTCAAATGGTTTGACTTTTCCTGTTTAATAATTAACTTGGGATATCTTTACATTATGTTGTTTAATGTGTCCTAATTACAGTGTAATGACAACCAAGAAGAAACTTTCTGCCACTTAGAGGTGGGCAGATACAGGGAAGAAAGTTTTATTTATAAAATTTCAATTTATATAGATATTTTGTGGCAGAGAAGAGGGATCAATGCCAGGCATTAGAGCAGTGTTTTTCAATCTTTTTTTATCTCATGGCACACTTGAACCTATAGTTATAAAACTTTCGTAGCACATTTAAATTATGGTTTTTTTTTTTTGAGACAGAGTCTCAAGCTATCACCCTGGGTAGAGTGCCGTAGCATCACAGCTCACAGCAACCTCCAACTCTTGGGCTTAAGCGATTCTCTTGCCTCAGCCTCCCACTTAGCTGGGACTATGGGTGCCTGCCACAATGCCCAGCTATTTTTTGGTTGCAGTTGTCATTGTTGCTTGGCAGCCCCAGGCCGGGTTCAAACCCACCACCCTAGGTGTATGTGGCTGGTGCCTTTGCTGACTGAGCTACAGGTGCTGCCATGAATTATGTTGATCAAAAAAAAAAGAAAGAAAGAGTAGCATTGGCCTCAGCAGCACACATACTGAAATTGAAATAACACAAGGAATATTAGGATGGCACTTGCCCCAGGATGACGCCAAGATTCATGAAGCGTTCTGTATTTTTAAAAAGCGGGGAGGGTAAAAATAAAAAAAGAATATACTTACTGTACTTTGAACTTCTTTCCAACAATTTAATTAATGATCTTTAAAAATGTTTGCGGCACACCTAAGATCCTCACGTTAGTGTGGACCCAGAGTACCCACAGCACACTGGTTCAAAATGAAAATATTTTTACACTGCACTAGAGTGTAAAAATATATTAGAATAATGCATTATGGAAAGGCAGTGAAAATAGGAGTTCCTAGAAAAGAGAAGTAGTGTATAATTTCAGACTGTTATAAAGGAGCTTGTTTATGATTTTGAAACCGATAATAGAATCACTATGGTATCTGGAAATCATTGCATGGTTAAATAATAAATTTAAAATAGCTTCATTTAAAAATGCTCGGATTTATGGCTCAACGCCTATAGCTCAGTGAGTAGGGTACCAGCCACATACACCGAGGCTGGTGGGTTTGAGCCTGGCCCAGGCCTACTAAACAACAATGACAACTGCAACCAAAAAATAGTGGGGTGTTAGGGCAGGTGTCTGTAGTCCCAGCTACTTGGGAGGCTGAGGTGAGAGAATTGCTTAAGCCCAAGAGTTGGAGGTTGCTGTGAGCTGTGACATAAAAGCACTCTACCAAGGGTGACACAGTGAGATTCTGTCTCAAAAAAAAAAAAAAAAAAAGCTCGTATTTATAATATATATAGTAAGCCGGGAATGACATGCTGTGCACCTACTTTAACTTATTTAAGCTACAATGTGTGACCACAGGGTGGTTGGGATATGGCTTTTGGAAATTTGTTGAGAGGGATGCAAAGTAAAAAGTCTGAAGACCACTGTCAGCTCAGGGGTGTTCAGCCTTGGTTGCATATTAGAATCACATGGAAAGTTTAAAAAACTATATTGATGCCGGGCTCCAGTGGCTCAAAGGAGTAGGGCACTGGCCCCATATGCTGGAGGTGGCGGGTTCAAACCCAGCCCCGGCCAAAAAAAAAAATTAAAATTAAAATATTGGTGCTTGGTTCCCCTGCAGACCAAACACATCAGAGCCTCTGGGGGTGGGATCCAGGCATTGGGATTATTTGAAAACATTCAGGTATTTTTAACTCATCTCGTCTTGAGGACCCATTGAGGCTAGGTGAGTGAGAACCCTCAGGAATGGCTGAGAATTGGCTGGACCTTGTGGGAGGAGCAGGTGGGTGAGGCTCCAGAGACCTTGGGCAGTAACAGTAAGAACTTCAAAATTACCAGTCCCTTTCCCCCTCTACTCTAATTTGGGTTGGAGGAGCCCCGAGAGGTCAGGCCCTCTGTCTTCCAGAACAACAACACACTATGGCCATCCCCAGCTCACAGTCCTCGTAGTCTGAGAAGTCTCCTTGTGTGGCTTCTGCTTTTCATGGCACTGGGACCACGAGATCATTTTTCTCATGAGTGAGGTGTAACACCCCTTCAGTAGACCCTCTGTAGAATTAGGGCTGACATCAAGGCCTGGGAAGGAGAGAAGAGGCAGGAATGTCAGATGGAGCCCATGCTTGGGGCTTATGTTCCCCAGGATGTTGATTGTATCAGTTCTGACCCACTCTGAGCACTTCAGGATGATTTGAACTTGACTATATCTCACACAGAGCCAGAGCAAAAAAGTCACCTGAAATGTTCAAACTATGGTCCATTCCAGGTAGGCAGAGCCAGAAGTAACACCCACAGAGGATTGGAGACTCCAGGAGAGCTCCCCTCCCAACTGGCCGTGAGACCCTAGAACTTTGAAAGATGTAAGCATTCGCCTCTGTTCCGGCCCCATGAGTATAACTCAGTAGTCTCTTAGTGTTAAGAAAAGTTTGTAAGTGACTTGAGCCCATGGTCATCTGGAGATCAGGACTTCTAGGTACGTCTGGCCTGTCTGCATGAAGCACATGTGCCAACACAGATGCTGGTTTAACTTGGTCATGAGCAGCCACCAGGGCACCTCTACACCCTCCCACCCCTGGTTTACTGGCTGGATTTATGAAGCCTCAGACATCAACCCCTAGGATCATGTGCAATCAATATCTGACACCAAGCACTGACATTAATTATCCACACCTAATTCTGGGTAAGACCAAATGAGAAAGATGTGTCTCACACACATGGTGCCTCCGTTCATGTTCCATGTTTAGTGTGTTTCCTGCGCCTGCAGGTGAGTTAAAACAACAGAAGTGTAGCCTCACAAATGGAGAAGCTAGAAGTCTGAAATCAGTATCGCTGGGCCAAAACGAAGGGTGGGCAGGGCCACACTCTGTCTGGAGGGCCAGTAGAGAACATGTTCTTGCCTCTTCCGGTTTTTAGGGGCTGCCGGCATTCCTGGACTCATGGCCACATCATTCCAGTCTCTGCCTCGTATCACCCTCTCTCTGCGTGTGTGTCTAAAATCTCACTCAGCCTCCTCTTTTAAGGATAAATAAGATTGCATTTAGGGCCCAGATCATCCAGAATAATCTCCGCATCTCAGGATCCCTAATGTAACCCTCACCTACAAAGACCCCTTTTCCAACATTTACAGGTTTCAGGGATTAGGGCCTGGTATCTTTGGAAGCCATTACCATTCCATCTATTACACCAAGATTAGCTTGGGTGTAATGAAATGTCCATCAGTCGCTGAAACTTAACTAATGTGTGGTCTCTGGTCACTGCCTCTTACTGTGGGTTTGGCCTCAGGGCTCCTAAATGTGTAGTGCCACCTCCAGCTGCCAACGGTACCCACCTGGATGACCCCAAACTCTAGGTGTCTGCCTAGGAATCTGGAGGAAGGTGTTTCAGGCACTTGTTATCAGAGCGCGGTGTGGTTAGGGGACTAGGATAATGGGTTCCAGAACCTGACCTGGGAAGAAATACTGTGGGGAGAAAGGGAGACTCAGTGGCCATGCGGCTCTGTGTCAGCTGTGTCATTGTACGGCAAGGGAGTCCTTGAGCCCTAGGGAGCCTCTGGGAGCTCTGTGCAGGGGAAGGACAATGTTCTAGGCCACAGGACAACTCTTAAAGGGGCACAACTGGGCCAAACAATATGTAGCTGTATCTCCTAAACCTGCCCCCTGAATGGTGGTGGGAAAAGAGAGAAGGAAACTGGAAGCAGAAGAGGTGAACGTGAGCTCAGGCTCCATTTTTGGACACTGCTAGAAAAGAAGGCCCAATAACCACAGGGGAGGGATGCAAAGTCCTGGTACAGGAGCCCCATCTGCTCGCTGCTTTTCATCCACAGTGGGTCTGTGGTGCAATTAGTTGATGTGAAGGGAACTTTCAGGCAGCCACAAAAATTCAGGCTTGCTAATTTTAGAAACTTCGCTGCAAGTACTCTGCACGTGGTAAGCCCCATTAAATATTTGTCAATGCGTTGATGTTTCCACTTTTGGGAGAAGGGCGTCAGCCATACAAAGCATTGTTGAGCTTTGGGTAGGTGGTGGGTTCTTGTTATTCTGTCCTGGCGTTTGCTGAACTAAGAATTCTTTAATTCTAATTTGGGCAGTTTTACATTGTATTCAGATTAACACTGAACTCCTTTGAACCAACACTGCCAATGCTGTGGATAAAGAGTTTTCTTCTTGGGTTTTAAGAGCATTGGCTCTATACATTTGTGGCATTTAAGTCCATTCTGAATCAAACAATTCAGATAAATGACCCAATGCTTTCCTTCTTTACTAATCTTTTTACTTGTTGATTGTCCGAACCCACTAACCTTTTCTGCACTTTCTTAGTGTTCAGCCCTTGGCAGGTGTACACACACAGAGGGGTGCTGTCCCTCATAATTTGGTGCCAGCTGCAATATGACTAATAAACAATCACAATTTCCTCTTGGGAGTGGATGGAATATTCAGTATGTAGAGTCCTCGGATTGGGTGCAAGTGTTTGGGGGATGATTTTAACTGTGTTGGAGCTGATAAAACACTGGCTTTCTGTAATCCTTCCATAACAAAGCAGGTACTTCCCTAGCTGTGACAGGGAGTGGGAAGGGTCCAATTCTAGGCCTGGTTCTAGCACTTATTGCCTGTATGACTTTTCTGCCTAGGAACTTGCTCCAGCTGGAGCCTTGAGCCTGCCTTTCTGCCAAAGCACTTGCACCCAGGCATCTGGCCCCAGAGGAGCCTCCTCAGGGAGGCCTTTCCCAACCCTGAGCCTGGGTTAGATCCTTTGGTACATCACCAAGATCATCTATTCACTTACTCAAGTACCTAACACAGGCCAGGCAGATGCTGGGAATGCAGCAAGGAGGAAAGAATGCCTGTTCTCATGGCGGGCACACCCGGGGGGATCAGATGTACAACCTCACACACAATAAAAACAGAGTTCAGCCATGGTAAGTGCGCCAAGGAAAGAAAGGGGATGTGAGAAAGTTGGCCTGAGGCTGTGCCTGTCCAGGTGCTGGCCCCAGGGCCCAGCTCTGACACGTTTATTGAACCTAATGTACCGAGGCCTGCTAAATGCCTGGCTGAGATGTGGCTCTTCCTCCAAACTTCGCACTTTGCCGCTCCTAGATCTGGCTCTGCAGCAGAATCTGGCACTCCAGGGAGTTTGGGAGACTCCTTAAAGGGAGCAGTATAAGGTGCAATGCAGCTAATTACTGAGCGCAGGCTGTGATGGGGGACCAGAGAATCAACTATGCAGCAGAAACAGGACTCTAAGAAGAGGCCAGGGTCTGCGTGTGAGCATAAATTACGGTGGGTTCCTGGTTTCTCTTCTAGTGACCACTAAAACAATGATTCGAGTGGCCACGTCTGCAGTATAGACTGTACCCCTGACCACAGCTCACAGAGCCAGAGTGACAGACGCTGGCTGGCTATGTCCGGCAATAGGACTTGGCTCTTAGGTCTATGGGATCAGAGGTAGCACCCATCTGAAAGTTGACCTATCAACTGGAATACTCTGGAATATTCTCTGAGGTTTCCAGAGAATAAGGAAAGGATCTGATGTCCAAGTTCTGCTGTGTGGAGGAAGCCAGTGTACAGTAGGAGACAGCAGGAAAGAACTGAGTTGCAGTGAGGAAAGAAGCACAGAGAGGACTGAGAGCAAGAGAGAGAGAGAAAGAGAGAGAGAGAGAAAGAGAGAGAGAAACAGAGAGAGAAAGAGAGAGAGAGAAAGAGAGAGAGAAAAGAGAGAGAGAGAGAAAAAGAGAGAGAAAGAGAGAGAGAGAGAGAAAGAGAAAGAGAGAAAAAGAGAGAGAAAGAGAAAGAGAGAGAGAAAAAGAGAGAGAAAGAGAGAAAGAGAGAGAAAAAGAGAGAGAAAGAGAGAGAGAGCGAAAAAGAGACAGAGAGAACGATTCTTCCTAGTGTCATTGAAATCCCTGGTTCTAGATGACTTGGTTGTTCAACTCCTTAAAAAAAAAAAATCCCGGGCAGTGCCTGTGGCTCAAGGAGTAGGACGCCGGTCCCATATGCCAGAGGTGGCGGGTTCAAACCCAGCCCTGGCCAAAAACCAAAAAAATCCCTCCTAGTCGCCAAACTTGAGTTGGGCTCTTTTTTTTTTTTTTTTACTTCTGAGAGCCTCCAGGAGCACAGCCCATCCGCTGCAGGGCAGCGCCAGGGCCGGCTCTACACTCAGCGCCAGGCAGTGGTGCAAATAGGCAGAGTTTCTGATGCTTCAGAACTAGAATTTCAGAGAAATTAATTGAAGACATTGTTTTGAAGAAACTATTACTTCACAGATCCAGTCTTGACTGTGTTGTTATAATGTTAATTCAACCTAATTTAGCAAATATTTCTTTAGCATTCATTCACAGTCTAGAATATAATGGTTAACTCTAGGAACTAGAGAGAAAACAATGAAGAAAGACAAAAATCTCCATCCCCTCTGCTAAGCCAGTTAGTCTTTCAGAGCTGCCATATCCCAGTACCAAAGACTGGGAGCCTTAAACAATAGATATCTATTGCCTCGGAAGGTAGAAGTCAGAGATCAAAGTGGCATTGGTTCCTTCTGGGGCCATGAGGGAGGGATCTGCTCCTGGTCTCTGTACCCGGCTTGCAGATGGGGGTACATCTGCAAGAGAAGGTACCCGCCTTCTCCTTTCAGCTTCCCTCTGTATACATCTGTGCCCACAATCCCTTTTTTTTTTTCATAAGAACACTAGTCGTACTGGATAAAGACCCACCCTAATGGTCCCATTTTACTTTATTTACCTCTTCAAGACCCTACTTCCAGATAAGGTCACATTCTGAGGTGCCCATGGATTTCTGAGGGGACCCAGTTCAGCCTATGAAGATCTTTATTGTCATAAGTGATGAATATTTGGGTGTTGTCTATTACCACAGCATAACCAGACGAGGTAGTATCTTGACTGATTCAAAGAAACCACCACCTGTAGATTCAAAAAGGCAACATCTTTGAGTTGTCTGTCCATATTTATGACCCTACTAAAAACCACACCAGGAACTTTATTTTTAAAAAGACGCGTGTCACAGCTATGAATAAACTAGCCCCCAGCAGTATTCTTAGATCTACAACATCATTATTTTTTTCCAGTTTAGGAACCTAAGACCAGAGAAAAGGAATATCTCTGGGCGGACATGAAGGCCACAGTCTCAGGATAACTCCTGTCAGTGAGCGTTGGCACCTTCCCTCCCCGCTGGGACCCAAGATGTCTGTAGCCGTTGTGCCTGGGTGGGCTCCCTCTGTCCAGCTTCTCCATGGGGCCAGGCCAGCCTGTCAAGGATTCCCAGAGCCAGGCTTCCCTGACTGTTAGGATCGCTGGATGCCTCCTGCTCACTGAGGTATTATCCTCTGACTAGTGACAGATTAATTCCTTAATTACCCTACTGCCTGCCAGCCTCACTTCCTTTTTCCTCATGGTTCTGAGGCCGTCAGAAAGCTAAGATGTGGTTTTCTTCTTGTGGGCATGTCCGTCAGGCTCTGAGAGGGTTCCCTGGGGAAGGAAAACACCCTCTGTGTTAGTTTCTGTGGCTGCTGTAACAAATTAGCACATACTTGGTGACTTAAAACAAATGAAATTCATTCTCTCCCAGTTCTGGAGGCCAGAAGTCCTAAATCAAGTTGTCAGCAGGCCGTGCATCCTCCGGGAGCTCTAGGGGAGAACCCTCCTTCCTCTCCCAGCTTCTGGTGGCTGGTTCCTGGCATCCCCTGGCTCCGTCTTCAGATGGTTCCTTCTCTCAGTCTCAAGTCTCCCTCCACTTTTCTCTTATAAGGACACTTGTCATTGGATTTACTGTCCACCTGCGTAATTGGGATGATCCTATCCCAGGATCCTTAACTTACATCTGCAAAGACCCTTTTGCCTAATAAGGTCACAGCCATGGCTTCTGGGGGATTAGGGCAGGGCAGACCTCTCTGAAGATTTCCAGTTTCCTGACAACTTCTTCCCAAGACAGGCGTGGGATATAAATGAAGTCTGTGCTTGACCTTTCCGCCCCCTTCTTCACAGTTGGTCTCCTCTTAGGCTCTGAATGGGGAAATTCACAGTTTTTCCTTCTATACTCAATACTTCCAGACCACTTCACGGCTGACACCAGGTGTGCAGGCATTCCCTAATTCTCTGCAAATACCAAGCCATTCCCTAATTCTCTGCAGACACCACGCCATTCCCTAATTCTCTGCAGACACCAATGGGGTGTCCCACAGTTCAGTTCTGACACATTCCCCATTGAATCAGTTGAGTTCCCACAGGTTAAGGGCTCAGATGCATAGAACAGCCCCAGCTTGAGACACCAATGTCAAATACAGGCTGTCATCTTTGCTTCTGACCCACCAGCTGTCACTCAAAAGTTTTCACAACTCCCTCTTCCCATTTGATGATTTGTTAGAATGGCCCTAGAACTCAGGGAAACAGTTTACTGGTTTGTTATAAAAGGATACTGCTCAAAGTATCAGGACCAGCCGGATGGAAGGGCTCACAGGCAAGGGTGGTGGGGAGGACGCACGTGTGTTCCTGCCGTATTTGGCACACCACCTTCCTAGCACCTAATGTGTTCAGCAATCTGGGTGCTCTCTGCACTCCCTAGCTCAGGGATTTTTATGGAGGGTTCCTCACATAGGCAGGACCCATTATTGACTCAGTTTCCAGTCCTCTGACCCCTCGGGATGTGGAGCTGAAAGTTCTTTTTTTTTTTAATTCAATTTTTTTATTTAGTTTTTTACAGCTGTCGCGCTGGGTAGAGTGCCATGGCGTCATCATAGCTCAAGAGCCTCCAACTCTTGGGCTCAACCGATCCTCTTGCCTCCGTTTTTCTATTTTTAGTTAGAGGGTTTTGCTCTTGCTCAGGCTGTTCTCAAACTCATGAGCACAAGCAATCCACCTGCCTTGGCCTCCCAGAGTGCATATTAGGACTTTTACCACCTCTAAAACAATGAAAAGAACCAAGAAAATTTTAACTCAGACATGTGGTTAAATCTAAATGAGTATACTGTAGACAACAATATTTTAAAATGTTTAAAAAAATTTAAAAATATGTATAATTAAAACATAACTAAAAGTATCACAAAAGATGGAAGAATGGCTATACTGAGTTAAAATTTTCTTGGAGCTGAAAGTTCTAATCTAATTGTTGCTTGGTCTTTCTGATGACCAGCTCCCAGCCAGGAGTCATCATGAATTGTCTCATTAGAACTAAAAAGGCTCCAATCACTCAGGAAATCACAAGGAATTAGGACCTCTGTGTCAGAAACCAGGGTCAAAGACCAAATATTAGAATAAGAGCTATGCCTAGCACTCCTATTGCTCAGGAAATTACAAGGTTGCAGGAGCTCTGTGCCAGGAGCTGGGACAAATTTATGTTTTTCATGATGTCGCAGCCTTCTGCTTCTGGCTTCTCTCCATCCCAGGATACTCAGGGCACTCATGCTCATCAACGAATTCAGTCTAAGTTTCTAGGGGTTTAATATGTGGCTCATCCACAGATACTTGCATTTTTAATTTGATAGTAGATAAGGACAGTGTTAAACCCCAGGGGGACATATTCTCACTGTGAAATTTTGGACACTGCTTAGTGACAGCACCTATATTTGTGAAGGAAAAGGAGTGGAGGGGAGTCAGTGTTGCTTCCAATCGGCGCAGGCTGCGTCCCAGGCACCATCAGATTCTGGGATAAACTCAGAAAGTACCCTGGTCATACAGGAGCTCCGCCCAGTTGTGTGCATGTGCAAAACAGAATTACTCTCAAAATAACCATGACCAAGTATATTGCTGAAACCAGGAAAATGAACCCTAATAAGAATAATACTGATACCACCAGGAAAAGAGCTGTTAACTTTTTTACAGCCCACAATTAGCTAGGCACAGCGCTAGTTTCCTATGAATGTCCCTTTTTGATTTTCTGAAGTCAGCTATGCATGTTCAGGATGAAAAAGAATGTACCTGAAGGTGGGTCTCATGAAAAAAAAAAAAAGATTTCAGTTGCCTAGGAGCTCAGTAAATGAGTGACATTGTCACGATGCGTGGCTGTGAAAAGAGGGCACAAGTGTAGACATCTTCATGGAGCTGTAGTGCCCAGATCAAGAGGAGTAAATAAACCTGAGTTAGCAAGAGGCTCCCTCTTCTGTCCCATTAACTGAACTTGCCTTGTGCCCCTTGGCTAGTTCAGAAAGGTAAAGGAAGGGCCTCCCAATGTCATAGGGTCCTGTTTGTGGACAGAATGACTTCACTGAGTCCTGGCTAGCTTGTAGCTCCGTGGAGATGGCTTGAACATTCTGGGAGGAAACTTAAACCTCTTCTTTAGAATTCTCTCCATCCATACACCACAACCTGGAGGCAGCCGCCTCGGGGCTTCATGGCTTGACCCTGACTTCCTCCTGGGGCATCCCAAAAGCCTCTTCCCCTCTAGCACGGCTCAGCCCTCAAAGTTAAAATCTTTTTACTTCTTCAGGAGCCAGTTAGCCCTCCTGACTGTCTCCCTAGAAAGGACCAATGAAGATGGGGCAAGTGGAGGGAGAATTGAAGCCTTCAGGTGAGCAATCCCAGGGAGGCAACCAGGTGGGGTGGGGGCCGGCTACCAGGCCCAATAGGGACAGCACAAGGAAATGGGGGATATTTAGCTTCCAGAAGACTTTGGGAGTCCCAAGAGCTGAACTCAAATAATGATGTTAGAACTATCATGTACTGTATAAATAGTTCTAGGCTCTCACTTCCTGCTTCATGTACATGATGCTTATTTATCTTGACCTTCACAAGACCCCTTGTAAAAATTTACTACCCTTCTTAAAGATAAGCAAGTCAAGGCAAGGCTATAAGAGCTTAAACAACTTGTCTGAGGTCCAATAGCCAAGTGATGATCACAGCCAGTATTCCACGCCCAAGGTCTCTCTCTCTCTCCCCCATCAAAAGGGAGAAAGCAAGGAGATTTATTATGTTTTATACCAAAAGATACCTGTAGAAACTCCGGGCCAACATTCTAGGGAGGCAGATTGTTGGCCCAGTCTAGGGAAGAATTCTGTCTCAGTTAAAGCTGCCTGGTAATGAGTGGGTGGCCTGTGGCGCCCTGAGTCTCCCAGCACGGGAGCATCCAGGCAGATGTCAGCCGACCATCTGCTGTTCGACATATTAAGGACTTCCACTGTGGAATGAAGGTTGGGCCAGGAGAGCGTGATGAGAGGATGTATGTGCTTTGTTCATTGAAGCCCTGATGGATTCTAAGCAGTTCCCTAAAAGCCTGGAATTCTGGAATTCCCCAAACCTGGTAAACTGCTTTGCAGTTAAATCCACAACAGTCAATGTCTGCTGGATCTTATGAGAGAAAAGTAGCATTTCACCATCTTCAAATGCTGAGCTACTTCTCATACCCCATTGTCTCTCTTATTTAGGATTAATTTACACTCAGATTTTCTCTTCCTTTACACAGTACAGAACAATGGTGCACTTGGACCCTCATTAGGGCATTCCTGAGACCTGAGTAAGTCCCAAATTCACCACTCGTAATGAATGGCTCCAAGTATGCTAAATATGAATTTAGTATGCTAAATATTAATTTAAAGTATGAATATTGATATTCATACTTTATCTTATAATAAAGGTTTCATTTCTTAGAGTGTGTGGTCTGAGAATGAGACACACAAACTCCTGGCATCCTCTGGTTCATCGTGGGTCACCATTTTGCATAGTGTTTAATGTCTTTATTCCAAAGGCCTATGAACCTTGACCCAGCAAAAGGGCAATTTCAATTCATTAACAATAGTAATAGCAACAACCACTAACACTTCCCTAGTACTCCTACACACCACTTTAAGTATATGAACACTGGCTCAGCACCTGTAGCTTAAGCGGCTAAGGCACCAGCCACATACACCAGAGCTGGTGGGTTCGAATCCAGCCTGGGCCAGCCAAACAACAGTGACAACTACAACCAAAAAATAGCCAGGCGTTGTGACGGGTGCCTGTATTCCCATCTACTTGGGAGGCCGATGCAAGAGAATCGCTTAAGCCCAGGACTTGGAGGTTGCTGTGAGCTGTGATGCCACATCACTCTACTGAGAGCATCATAGTGAGACTCTGTCTCAAAATAAATAAATAAATAAAATAAAAATAAATAAATATATGAACACTGAGCACTTTAAATATATGAACACTTTTAATCTTCGTGACAACCCTATGAAGGAGGAACTATTCTAATTATCCCATTTTAAAGGTGAAGAAACAGAGGCATGAGGAAGTGAAGTTATTTGCAAGGAGCAGAACTAGTATTCTAGGCAATTGGGTTCTGTTGTCCCCATCCTTAAGCCGCACTGTCCTGCCTGAAGTGACGACCCTGGGCTTTAGCCTCCTCATCTGTGACATGAAGAACAGACCAGGCTGTCCCAACTCTAATGCACAGAGGCAGCATTTCAAGGTAGTGATTCAGCATACATCTGTGGCTCTATGTATATGCCCATCAGCCATCCGAGAACCCAAAGTTCACCTAATAGGAGAGGCTTCTTCATCTGCTTTCTGAGCTTTCTGTGCATAAAAGTGGCCTCATTTGATTCAGAAATCCATTTCCTGGTGTGCCTATCTCAATTACACCCCATTTCCTCTCATTTATTCCTGTGGCAGCTGGAAAACTGGAGACTGGCATGTAGCAAAACAGCCTCTGCATCCTAAAAGTCACTTATTAGCATTCCTTGGCTTCCTTGCAGCTAAGTATACCATTATCATACACTTTAGACTCACTTATTCATTTGCCAGCACACATTTATTGAGTGCCTTTAGAGTGGCAGGCACTGTGTTAGGCTATGTTACATTTTGGTGAAATTTGATTGCAGGGGCTGCATTGGGGTTATGCTTGCTACTCTAACAGACAAATTGTCATAGTTCAAAGGCTTAACAGATTAAATTTACTATTTTTTGTCCTTGTAAAGTATAAAACCAGTTCTGACCCAGGTTCTTTCCCTCTTGTGGCTCCTCCCTCCCTAAGCCATAGGAGCTATTTGCAGTTAGCTGCCTGATGAGAAATGAGCAAGAGCAGAGAAGCACACCTTTCCCCCTATTACCTTTGCTGTGAAGTCTCATGCATCCCCTCTTCTCACTGTTACACTGGTGGAGACCCAGATGCAAGATCTAGGTGAGCAGATGAGGGCGGGGTGCTGGGAAATGTCACCTTGGCTCTGCTGCCTCTTCCCAGAGAGGAGCCTTCCTCTTGGTAGCAGCTGGTGTGAAGGTATTCAGGGTTGATTGGCAGCAAGCATACCAGAGGGCACCTTTCTGGGCCTGCTAGATTTGCCAGTGGAGTGTCCCTGGGGAGATTCCCCTTGTCAATAACACTGACACTGTTCAACATATCTTTGGCAGCTCTTCTTTGGAAATTATTTTTAAGGCAATTTGGAATCAAAGTTTCTTCATTGTTAATATCTTGGTGTGGCATATGCATATTTTGTGTGTTGATTTAATTCTTGCAAATATCCATGAGTCATTGAGAGTCAAGTCTAGAGCATGAAGTGAGTGCAGAGTGCTTGGTAATGTTGTTTTGAATCAAACTAAAAATGTAGCAC
Organism: Nycticebus coucang; assembly: GCF_027406575.1. Taxonomy (NCBI): domain Eukaryota; kingdom Metazoa; phylum Chordata; class Mammalia; order Primates; family Lorisidae; genus Nycticebus; species Nycticebus coucang. The sequence continues at coordinate 53,965,436 of NC_069798.1, read as the reverse complement.
TAAAGTGAAGGATTGATTCTCTTGTGTGGCTGCAGAATGGACTAAGAAAAATGGACTCAGGCAGAAAACAATCCTCCACAAGGCTCTCTGAGTAAAGCAGCAGGAGTAAGAATGCTGCTCTCTGAATATTTTTTTTTTTTTGAGACAGTCTCACTATGTTGCCCTTGGTAGAGTGCCGTGGTGTCATAGCTCACAGCAACCTCAAACTCTTGGGCTCAAGTGATTCTCTTGCCTCAACCTCCCAGGTAGCTGGATGACAGGCACTCACCACAATGCCCAGTTATTTTTTGTTGCAGTTGTCATTGTTGTTTAGCTGGCCTGGGCCAGGTTCAAACCTTTGTTGTATGTGGTTGGCGCCGTAACCACTGTGCTACAGGCACCAAACCAAGCTCTCTGCATATTAAATATGTAATTCAGGATAAGTCTCATGCCCTTCTCTGGACCTCAGTTTCCTTGATATGCAAATTGGGGGAGTGGCCTAGATCACCTCTTCCCTTCCTTGAAGCTTTGACATTCTGGATTCTAAGGATAAAGCTTTCTAAGGTGCAGTGAATACCACCTCTCATCTGCACAGGCCATTGCTGGAAAAATTCTTTTAAAGATAGCCTCGGGCGGCGCCTGTGGCTCAGTCAGTAAGGCGCCAGCCCCATATACCGAGAGTGGCGGGTTCAAACCCGGCCCCGGCCAAACTGCAACCAAAAAATGGCTGGGAGTTGTGGCGGGCACCTGTAGTCCCAGCTACTCGGGAGGCTGAGGCAAGAGAATCGCTTAAGCCCAGGAGTTGGAGGTTGCTGTGAGCTGTGTGAGGCCACGGCACTCTACCGAGGGCCATAAAGTGAGACTCTGTCTCTACAAAAAAAAAAAAAAAGATAGCCTCATTATTAGCCAGGCATTGTGGCAGGCACCTGTCATCCCAGCCACTTGAGAGGATGAGGCAAGAGAATCGCTTAAGCCCAAGAGTTTGAGGTTGCTGTGAGCTGTGATGCCACGGTACTCTACCGAGGGGAGTATACTGAAACTCTATCTCAAAAAAAAAAAAAAGAATGATAGCCTCATTATTGCTTAAACTCAGCCTTGGATTTCTAGTTATTTACACATTGTACTTTCTAGAATCAGAAGAGCCCAGGTTGGAAAACCATCTGTCAAGGTCCTTATGGGTCTTAGCTCTGCCACCTCGTGTGACAATGGACAAGTCTCAGAGCCTTGGTTTCCTCAAACATAGAACGGAAAGATCATCATTATTATCTCACAGTGAGATAATAATGCAGTGTCTAAGCGCAGCCAGTGCTGGCCATTGGGAAAATAACCCAATTTTCGCTATCACCTGTTCCACTCCAGGATCTGCTCTGCAGCCCCCTTGTCAGTGATCTGGTGGATGGTGGCCCCTTAGTATGTCCCTTGAAAGATCCCTCAGCAACATCCCTCTTTGGCTAGTGCTGTTTTTTTTGTTTGGTTGGTTGGTTTTAAGTAATAATGATAGCTGGTAAACTCCATTCCCTGTGCTGCTCTTCCCTTTAGGGACTTCCTGGTAAAAGTCTGCCTCCTCTTCCACGAGGCAGCCCCCAAACGCTGAATGCCAGCTACAAACTTCAAGCTGCCACTCCAGAGTCCTCCCATTGGTACTTTCTGCAATCGTTCCTCTTATAAAATTGAACTCTTGTTCTTTCACAATTCTGACTCCTCCTTGAAAAGGAGCCAGTTTGTCTTTGTCCCCCTGAAAGTGAGACACAGAAGGAAGCGGTATGTGTGACTGGGGCTCAGCCCAGCAGGACATAAACGTCACAGCTGCTGTCAGCATCACCTAAGGAGCTTTTAAAACTCCGATGCCCAGACTCCGCGCCCGTAGCACAGTGGTTGAGACGCCAGCCACCTGTACCAAGAGTGGTGGGTTCGAACCCAGACTGGGCCAGCTAAACAACAATGACAACTGCACCAAAAACATAGCTGGGCATTGTGGTGGGCACCTGTAGTCCCAGCTACTTGGGAGGCTGAGGCAAGAGAATTGCCTAAGCCCAAGAGCTGGAGGTTGCTGTGAGCTGTGATGCCACAGCACTCTACTGGGCAACCAAGTGAGACTGTCTCTAAAAAAAAAAAGAAAAAAGAAAAAAAGAAAGAGAGAATTGCTTGAGCCCAGGAGTTTGAGGTTGGGGTGAGCTGTGATACTACAGCACTCTACCAAGGGTGACATAGTAAGACTCTGTCTCAAAAAAAAAAGTTATAAAATGGTTATTGTATGCACAATTAAAAATAACAACTAACCCACAAAGCTTGAAGGCCAGTCTCTCTCTCTTTTTTTTTGGCCAGGGCTGGGTTTGAACCTGCCACCTCCAGCATATGGGGCCGGCGCCCTACTCCTTTGAGACACAGTCGCCGCCTGAAGGCCAGTCTCTTAAGGAAAACCCTCCAGTTGTCACCAATGCTTGAGTCCATACACTTCGAATACACCCATTAGTCTGTAGCATAGAGCTAGAGACAGAAAATAGTGAATAAAAATAAATAAATGAACCTGACATCCACCTCCCATTTGTAACATCATTTCCCTCTCATTCACAGATCATAATAGATCTTAACAAATGCCTGAGCATGTCCGCTAATCAAGTAGCACAGATCTATTGAAGGGAGTGTACCAGCTGCATCACCTGTCAAGGAAGGAACTGAGTTTGGCTCTTCATTCCCCAAAAGACCAACGGGAGGGAGGCCTCAGGATCCGCTCCGCAGCAGAACGCAGGCTGCCCTCCAGGTCTGGTCAAGCGCTGCTCCGTCTGGGGTCAGCTTCCGACCTAAGCAGACACCTGGGAAGTTCTTCTGGGGCCCCTCATGGCAGCTGTACAAATCGACAAGGCCTTCTTCTTCCATGTTTCTGCTGATCTCGGTGCGTGTACTGCGAAACGTTGGCGGCGACCAAGACGCCCTTCAGAGCTGCCGACGGGGAAGGGAGCCCTCTCGGTGGTGTGGCGCTCCCTCTAGTGTTGAGCGGGGGAAAGGCATGCTTGTAACAAGTTGGTCGTAGAATTTCCATGTTGGAACTTAACGCTAGTGAAATGTTTTACTTGTTAATATGAAAACAACCCAGATTAACAAGAAAGAAAGAGATAAAGGAAGAAAGAAAAGAAGGAAGAAAGAGAGAGTAAAGAAAGGAGGAAAAAAGGAAGGAAGGAGTGAAGGAAGAAGGAAAGAAAGAAGGTAGACAAGAAACTAAAGAGAATTTTTTTTTTTATTGTTTCAAGTTCATCAAGGGTACAAAGAATTAAGTTTGCATTTGTTAGGTGAAGTGCCTCTTATAATTGTGTCCCAACCCCAAGAGGTGCACCGTACACCGTAACTCCCATCTCCCTATACCCTCACCTCTCCCCTTCCCTCGTTCCCCCAACCCCATCTTGAATTGATATGAGTTTTTCTCTTATGTGGGTGTATTTGATCGTCTACTGGCTTCATATTAGAATTGAATACATTGGATTCTTGCTTCTCCATTTTTGTGATGCTTTACTAAGAAGAATGCATTCCACCTCAATCCAGGTTAATACAAAAGATGTAAAGTCTCCATCTTTTTAAATAGCTGAATAGTATTCCAGGACATACTATTATACCACAGTTTGTTAATCCATTCCTGGGTTGGTGGGCATTTTAGATTGTTTCCACATTTTGGTGATTGTAAACTGAGCTGTAATAAACAACCCTAGTGCAAATGTCCTTATGATAAAAGGATTTTTTTCTTCTGGGTAGATGCCTAGTAATGGGATTGCAGGATCAAATGGGAGGTCTAATTTGAGTCCTTTGAGGATTCTCATACTTCCTTCCAAAAAGGTTATATTAGTTTGAGGTAGTTTATACTACTTTTATAACAGCAGTATAGAAGTCTTTCCGTCTCTCCACACCCATGCCAGCAGCTGCAGCTTTGAGATTTTGTGGTGTGGGCTATTCTTATCGGGATTAGATGATGTCTCAGGGTGGTTTTGATTTGCATTTCTCTGATGATCAGGGACGATGAGAATTTTTTCAGGTGTTTATTAGCCATTCATCTGTCGTCATCAGAGAGGATTCTGTTCATATCTCTTGCTCAGTGAGAGATGGGATTGTTTGCTCTCTTTCTTGTTAATTAATTTGAGCTCTCTATAGATTCTAGTTACCAACCTTTTATCAGATTCATATCCTGCAAATATCTTTTCCTATTCTGAAGATTGTCTTTTTGCTTTACTTTTTGTGTCCTTAGTTGTGCAGAAGCTTTTCTTAATTAATTTTTCAGCTTAATTAAGTCCCATTTGTTAATTTTTGATGTTGCAATGGCCACTGAAGTCTTTGTCATGAAATCTTTCCCAAGTGCAACATCATCAAGAGTTTTTCGGCCAGGCACAATGACTCGTGCCTATAATCCTAGCAGTCTGGGAGGTCGAGGTGGGTGGATTGCCTGACCCCATGAGTTCGAGACCAGCCCGAGCCAGAGTGAGACCTCATCTCTAAAAATAGCTGGGTGTTGTGGTGGGTACCTGTAGTTCCAGCTACTCGGGAGGCTGAGGCAAGAGAATTGCTTGAGCTCAAGAGTTTGAGGTTGCTGTGAGCTGTGATGCCACAGGACTCTACTGAGGGGAACAAAAATGAGACTGTCTCAAGAAAAAAAACAGAGTTTTTCCTACACTTTCTTCTAAGATTTTTATCATTTCATGCCCTAGATTTAAGTCTTTTATTTATCTTGAGTCAATTTTTGTAAGCGGTGAAAGATGTGGGTCCAGTTTTAATCTTTTATATGTGGTTATCCAGTTTTCCCAGCTTCCAAAAGAGAAACCTCTAAAAGAGAAAAACTATAATGCTTTTGTTTTTAGTTCTCAGTTGCTAAGATAGTGCTCTGGGGAGGAGTTCCATAGTACAGTGTTTCTTATATTATCACAAAGTTAAAGGGGCTTTTATTTTTATCTAAAATGGAGAATTACAACAACAGACATGCTATATTTTATTTATTGATTTTTTTTTTTTTTGAGACAGAGCCTCAAGCCGTCGCCCTGGGTAGAGTGCTGTGACATCAGAGCTCACAGCAACCTCCAACTCCTGGGCTTAAACGATTCTCTTGCCTCAGCCTCCCAAGTAACTGAGACTACAGGTGCCCGCCACAACGCCTGGCCATTTTTTTTTTTTTTTTTGGGTTGTAGTTGTCATTGCTGTTTGGCAGGCCTGGACTGGATTCAAACTAGCCAGCTCTGGTGTATGTGGCTGGCGTCTTCGCCACTTGAGCTATAGGCGCCGAGACCGATTATTATTTTTTTTGACACAGAATCTCACTCTGTTGCCCTGGGGTTGAATGCCATGGTGTCATAGCCCTCCAGGCTCAAAGCAATCCTCTTGCCTCAGCCACCTGATAGCTGGGACTATGGGCACCCACCACATAGCCTGGCTAGTTTTTTAAACTTTTTTTTTTTTTTTTTTGGCAGTGTTTGGCTGGGGCTGGGCTTGAACCCACCACCTCCAGCATATGGGGCTGGCGCCCTACCCCTTTGAGCCACAGGTGCCACCCAATGCCTGGCTAGTTTATCTATTTTTAGTAGAGACGGGGTATCACCCTTGTTCAGGCTAGTCTTGAACTACTGAGCTCAAGCAATCCGCCTGCCTTGGCCTCCCTGAGTGCTGGGATTACAGGCATGTAATCTGTGAAAGATGTGGGTCCAGTTTTAATCTTTTATATGTGGTTATATATAAACCACTGTGCCCAGCCTGCACATACACTTCTCTTTCTTTCTTTCTCTCTTTCTTTCTTCCTTCCTTCCTTCCTTCCTTCCTTCCTTCCTTCCTTCCTTCCTTCCTTCCTTCCTTCCTTCCTTCCTTCCTTCCTTCCTTCCTTTCTTTCTTTCTTGCAGAGTCTCACTTTGTCCCCCTTGGCAGAGTGCTGTGGCAACCTCAAACTCCTAGGCTTAAACGATTCTCTTACCTCAGCCTCCCAAGTAGCTGGGACTACAGCCACCTGATACAACGCTCAGCTATTTTTCAAGATGAGGTCTCGCTCTGGATCAGGCTGGTTTCTAACCTGTGGGGTCAGACAATCCACCCACCTCGGCCTCCCAAGTGCCGGGATTACAGACATGAGCCACTGCACCCAGCTCCAGATACACTTTAAAGACAAAGTTTTCACAACCCAGATCCTTATCCTGCAAGAGGTTGAGCATTTTTCTCTTAGAAAGAATTAACCGACAATATTTTTTTGAGGTCACAAACTGGAGAAATAATGAAAACTATGGATCCAACATCTTCCTATGCCCTAAAATGCCATAAGCAAACATGCCAAGGCGCACACACAATTCCAGGAGGTTACATTTCCCTAAAGTCTGCTTGTGGATCCTGGCTTTCAGGTTAAAAGTCCAAAAGGGCCCAACATTTCCTCCAGTAGGGCAGTGTGGATGGAGCCCAGTAGCATGGAGCTCACTCCTTTCGGTAGGTGCATGTGGTCAGATTGGCGGGAGGTTGTAGTAAGTCCTGCACTCTAAAGCAGCTGACTGGTTCAGAGCAGCTCACCTGTGTTATGATGCCTCACAATCACCAGGTGAGATCAGTAAAGGCAGAAACTGCTGGACACAGGTTGACAGCCACTAAGTGAAATACCAGAGTTAAATAAAAATATCTGCCTCTCTCCTCAATCCTCATGATGTCATCCATTTATTTGCCAATGGCCACATTAGTGGGAAATGATGGTGGAAACGGTCTTATAATGCCTGATGGAAGCGACAGCATCTGTTGAGACTACAGTCAGTCCTTGAGTTACAAACATCAACTTAAGTACAATTCACATTTACAAACGGAGGTTGTTACGGTAAGTCCCTGAGTTACAGACATCTGATTGAAGTATGACTTGTGGTAAGAACGGAGGCTATTACAGGTAATAGGTAAATGTATCTGTTCCAACTTACATACAAATTCAACTTAATAACAAAACTACAGAACCTATCTCATTCATAACCAGGGACTGACTGTGTGCTAAATCTAGGTAGTAGCTGAGATGTACCCACACAGACGTTTGTGGGGACAACCAGCAACTCAACACCAGGTCTTCCATTAAACTGATGGGTGTGTTTTCTTTCTTTTTTTTTTTTTGTAGAGACAAGAGTCTCACTGTACCACCCTCAGGTAGAGTGCCATGATGTCACATGGCTCACAGCAAACTCCAACTCTTGGGCTTACGCAATTCTCCTGCCTCAGCCTCCCGAGTAGCTGGGACCACAGGCGCCCGCCACAACGCCGGCTATTTTTTTTTGTTGCAGTTTGGCCGGGGCTAGGTTTGAACCCGCCACCCTCAGCATATGGGGCCGGCGCCCTACTCACTGAGCCACAGGCGCCGCCCACATGGGTGTGTTTTCTACCAACCCCTCACTAATGATTCCCATATGGACTCCGGGCATGCTGGGCTGCCCATCACTCCTTACTGTGCTGTCCTCTGAGGATCAGTTGTGCATCTGTATTCCTCACTGGTCTCCCGCTGGGTGGGGGCCACGTAAGCACACTCCATGTGTGGCACGGTCACTGGCATATAATCTCATTTTCAAACTACTCAGGAACCTTCCATGCATCCTCCAAGAAGCAGATGCCAACAAGAAGTGCCTGAAAGGGAGTTGGGTAAATCTGAAAATGCCGACAAACTGTGACACAGTCTAACTAACCGTAAGTGAAGGAGAATGGGAGAGAAGATTGGGTGGAAGATTCTCAGAATGGTACACCAAAGTCAGGGGTGAGGGGCAGGTGTTCTTGAGCCAAAGTCAGCCATCTAAAGAGTGTGTGCTTGTAGGATAATATTTAGAAATAAACTTATCCTACAGCAAGCACACAAAGTAAAATCAGTGTGAGTTTCAAATGACATGCTTTTCTTCCAGAGGCTTAAGACGCTTGGACCCCCCTGGGTTACTCACAGAGTTAGGCTCTTTGGAAAATTCCTTAGGCCTTTTCTCTGAAGCAGTACACCCCGTGAAGCCTGAGATCCAAGGGCATGCCGCCCTTCCTCAGAGATACGGGCCAGAGGGTTGACATATGTTAACAACATACTGTCAGAGGTCTATAGGTGGTCTGCCCTGAAGGAAGGTCACAGTCGTTACTTCATACTGAGTAAACTGAGTGAATGCTTGAAGATTAACTCTGTTCCCCTATAGCTATTTTTGTCTTTGTGCCCTGCTCCGAAAACTAGTCACTGTTTAGAGGAAGAGATTTACTACACAAGTGGTTACATTGATATGATAAATTTCCTTTCAAGTTCAAATTCAGCTTATAGATAATGGATTAGGTGTGTACGTGACTGGAAGAGTATAAAACTAAAACGTGGAATAAAGAACTTTGCTATATGCCATCAAACGGTGTATAGTCTGTTTCTTGACTTAATAATTACAGGAGCGAGTTTACACCTACAGCAAAGCTGCTGCTCGTTCGCGTCTCGGTTCACGCAACATGTGCTCCTGAAGGAGTTGGCTTTACTATCCTTGCCACACTCATTCATTGGCTGGGAACAGTAGATAGATGGGTGTCCTTGGTGCCAAAATGCAGTTGGAGATCTGTTAGTACAGTCCCATGGCCATCACATCTTCTATCCTGCCAGCTCATTTCAATTCTCCAACTTCCATGAGCTCTTCAGTCCACTAACCCCACCACAGTCCACTAACCCCATCACAGTCCACTACCCCCATCACAGTCCACTAACCCCATCACAGTCCACTAACCCCACCACAGTCCACTAACCCCACCACAGTCCATTAACCCCACCACAGTCCACTACCCCATCACAGTCCACTAACCCCACCACAGTCCACTAACCCCACCACAGTCCACTACCCCACCACAGTCCACTAACCCCATCACAGTCCACTAACCCCACCACAGTCCACTAACCCCATCACAGTCCATTAACCCCATCACAGTCCACTAACCCCACAACAGTCCACTAACCCCACCACAGTCCACTAACCCCACCACAGTCCACTAACCCCACCATCCATCATTCCATTGTGTCTTCATATCCCTTCTAAGCCTTATTTTAGAGCCCATCATTAAAACATTTCCACTGCAAACTCCCTTAACTCTGCCACCCCTTTTCACTCCAAGGTTCTCTTCTGGTTGAGTAACACTAGTGGACATCTATTTCTGTATCCTCCATCCAAACAGAATCGTCACTGTATTCATTGTGTTGTCCTAAGCATTAGACCTCAGACTTGGCCGTGCATCAGAAAGTCTATTAAAATACAGATCGCTGGGCCCCACCCCTCCTTCAGAATTTCTGATACAATAATCTGGAATTATATTCTTGGAGACCCAAGAATTTGCTTTTTTAGCAAGTTCCCAGGTAATGCTGATGCTACTGGTTCAAAAAATCACACTTTGAGAACCACCAGTCTAAATCCATCCTAAAAGTCCCAGGACCCTCACCACTGATTAATTCAGCAGACCTGACTGAAGCCAACCAGCCCATGGCATTCCTATGGTAATTGTTGAGATCTGAAGGATAAGCCCTCTATTCTCTGGCTATAGAGAGATTTCCTTTCCCTCTTGTTCCAGGTGAATGAGGAGGCAAGTAGACTAATCACCACTAGCGGCCATATCACAACGGCCAGCATACAAGCTGTAAGGAGAAGCCAATTATTCTGGTCTCTTCTAAGTAGAGGGAAAAAGAACCTGGTTCCTTGATGAATTCAAGGAATCATCCAACCCTAGAGCTTGACCTATGTCTGAACCTTCCTTTAAGTTAAATAATTAATTTTCTTATTGTTTGAGGTGGCCTGAGAGAGGTTTTCTGTTACCTGCAATCAAAAACATCCTTACTGGTACGCCAGGGAAACATTGAACCCTGACCTAATGTGGCCGTTTCTTGACTCTACAGCTATGACAGATGAATACTTTAAAAAAATCATACAAACCAAGCTGACTTGATTTACTTCGGGTCGTGACCACCACTGTCACGTGGCCCCTCGGAATACCTGTCCATCCTCTTACACTTCCCTAAAACATCCCCTCCTTACCTTCTGTGACGGTTATTTCATACCTTCTCCTCCATCCTCGAGTCACCCTCACCCAGTCTCTCACTGTCGCAGCTAGTGGTATTGCCAAGTCGCCCTCACCCAGTCTCTCACTGTCGCAGCTAGTGGTATTGCCAAGCCACCCTCACCCAGTCTCTCACTGTCGCAGCTAGTGGTATTGCCAAGCCACCCTCACCCAGTCTCTCACTGTCGCAGCTAGTGGTATTGCCAAGCCACCCTCACCCAGTCTCTCACTGTCGCAGCTAGTGGTATTGCCAAGCCACCCTCACCCAGTCTCTCACTGTCGCAGCTAGTGGTATTGCCAAGCCACCCTCACCCAGTCTCTCACTGTCGCAGCTAGTGGTATTGCCAAGCCACCCTCACCCAGTCTCTCACTGTCGCAGCTAGTGGTATTGCCAAGCCACCCTCACCCAGTCTCTCACTGTCGCAGCTAGTGGTATTGCCAAGCCACCCTCACCCAGTCTCTCACTGTCGCAGCTAGTGGTATTGCCAAGCCACCCTCACCCAGTCTCTCACTGTCGCAGCTAGTGGTATTGCCAAGCCACCCTCACCCAGTCTCTCACTGTCGCAGCTAGTGGTATTGCCAAGCCACCCTCACCCAGTCTCTCACTGTCGCAGCTAGTGGTATTGCCAAGCCACCCTCACCCAGTCTCTCACTGTCGCAGCTAGTGGTATTGCCAAGCCACCCTCACCCAGTCTCTCACTGTCGCAGCTAGTGGTATTGCCAAGCCACCCTCACCCAGTCTCTCACTGTCGCAGCTAGTGGTATTGCCAAGCCACCCTCACCCAGTCTCTCACTGTCGCAGCTAGTGGTATTGCCAAGCCACCCTCACCCAGTCTCTCACTGTCGCAGCTAGTGGTATTGCCAAGCCACCCTCACCCAGTCTCTCACTGTCGCAGCTAGTGGTATTGCCAAGCCACCCTCACCCAGTCTCTCACTGTCGCAGCTAGTGGTTGCCAAGCCACCCTCACCCAGTCTCTCACTGTCGCAGCTAGTGGTATTGCCAAGCCACCCTCACCCAGTCTCTCACTGTCGCAGCTAGTGGTATTGCCAAGCCACCCTCACCCAGTCTCTCACTGTCGCAGCTAGTGGTATTGCCAAGCCACCCTCACCCAGTCTCTCACTGTCGCAGCTAGTGGTATTGCCAAGCCACCCTCACCCAGTCTCTCACTGTCGCAGCTAGTGGTATTGCCAAGTCACCCTCACCCAGTCTCTCACTGTCGCAGCTAGTGGTATTGCCAAGTCACCCTCACCCAGTCTCTCACTGTCGCAGCTAGTGGTATTGCCAAGTCACCCTCACCCAGTCTCTCACTGTCATAGCTAGTGGCATGCCCAGCACATCATGGGAAGGTGGATACAGTCAGAAAAGAACCACACATCTTGTCTGCCACCACCTCCATCAACTTGCTTGTGTTTGTACCTGCACGTCCCACCTTCTCTCCTGTCGGAGATGAGAAAGGCCACCCTCCACTCGTGCTTTGGGTTTCAATCCCCCTGCCCTCAAGAACTCTGCTCTTGCAATTATCCCCTCTGGATAAACAAATCATTACGGATTGTCTCCTCAATCAGATTATTCCTGTTGGCAAATAAACCTGGTAAGATTCTACATGTCTTTTTTTTTTTAAGACAGGGTCCCATTCTGTCGCCCTGGGTAGAGTGCTATGGTGTCATAGCTCGCAGCAACCTCAAACTCCTGGGCTCAAGGGATCCTCTTGCCTCAGCCTCCAAACTAGCTTGGACTACAGGCACCTGGCACAACCCCGGGCTATTTTTAGAGATGGGGTCTCACTTTTGCTTGGGCTGGTCTCAAACTCCTGAGCTCGAGTGATCCACCTGACTCAGCCTCCCAGAGTGCTGGGATTACAGGCATGAGCCACTGCACCTGGCTGATTACATATGTCTTTAAAAAATACTATCTTGGCTCACTCCAGCTACTCGTGGTGCTCCCTTTCCACCTGTGATTAGGTCTTAAAATCACTCCAACTGTGCTTTCCCAATGTCCAACCTTCTACTGAAGTGCATTTCTCAAGGTCGTGATCATGTTGTTCAGTGAACCACAGCACAGTCAGTTCTCAAACTTCCCCTAACTAGATCTGTCAGCAGCAACTGATGCCACTGAATGCTCCTTCACTCTCAAAACACTCTGAGGCTCTGTGACTCTCCTCCTACCACTCCTGCCCCTCCCCTGTGACCTGGTCCTCCTCAGCTCCCCAACCTCTGACTACTGGTGTTCTGAGGACTTCTGCCTTCATCTCTCTCCTTTCTTCATCCACACTCCTCTAAGTGGGCTCTTCTAGTCCCCGGGAGATATGTAATTGATTATATAATTGATTGCTATTGAACTCACAGTTCCTCCTCTGGCAAGCACCAGACTCAGATCAGATTGTCACCTGATGTCACCATGTGGATGTCTAACAGCCTTCTCAAACTCATGGTCATATGGTGAAGGAATTAACAGACCCAGAACCACACTAAATTGAGCCAGCTATCATATGTACTATGTAGTGATGACTTACGTTGTCTGTGAAAACATACAGTTATCACATGGTTTACTTGGACAAGCTCTACATCCTGAGTATCTGTTGAGTAGAACTGTTGACCTAACTGCACTCACTTACCAGTATATACCCATAAGGTAAAGTCCTTTTACATAATAGGAAGCAAAAGATCTTTTTTTGGCATTGGTCTGATGATGTGCTGGATGTTTTACCGCTCATGGGCAGCAAGGGGGACCTGCTTTTCACCTTGTTGAAAGTCCAGCCCAGCTCTGTGCAGCTGTTGTAGCCATTACCATAGCAATGTATATACTCATTTATAGCAAGAATAAATAAATATGTCCAGAAGAGTGGGCTACCCTTCACCATCTTCTTTAAGAGTACAAAACCCTTCTGTTTTGACGTAATTACAGCTTTGCAAGAGCTTATGCATGGACTTTTATTTTTCTGAATATTTTAGAATAAGTTTTTCTAGGTTCTCAAAATCTCAGACTAAAACTCCACTTGAGATAGCATTGACATCTTCATAATTCCAGCTTATCACATCCAAGAGCACAAACTGTCTCAGCATTTATTCAGATCATTTTTTATGTCATTTAACAGAGCTTTAAAATGTTATCCATTAAGGTCTTTATATATTTTTGTTTAATTCCAAGTTGCTTTGTAGTTTTTGTTGCTATTATGAATGACATCTCTTTTTAAGTAAATAAAATAAATTTTGAATGGCAATATAATTTTACATAACAGTCATCAGCATGTATACAATTTAGTGATATTTTAAAGGTAACATATTTTGGGGGGTGGCGCCTATAGCTCAGGCGCCACCCTGATTTTCCCTGAGCATTGAAGACGCAGGTGCTCTGGGGAAAGAGTCCGGTATGGATGCACACAGTCAGAAATAGGATGCTGGACTCGCTTGCAAAGCATACTGCCGGTTATGTGCTTGAGTAGGGGAGCAAAATTCTACTGTCACTGAAGGGCGCCAGCTACATATACCAAGCTGGTGTGTTCAAACCCGGACTGGGCCAGCTAAAACAACAATGGCAACAACAACAACAAAAAAGTAGACGGGTGCTGTGGGGGGTGCCTGTAATCCCAGCTACTTGGGAGGCTGAGGCAAGAGAATCGCTGAAGCCCAAGAGTCTGAGGTTGCTGTGAGCTGTGACATCACAACATTCTACCGAGGGCGACAAAGTGAGACTCTGTCTCAAACAAACAAACAAAAAACGAAATCCTTTCTGAATAATAATGTTCATGGTACCCTTATATATACTAGAGAAAAAATACAAAGCAGCTCAATTAGAGACCAGTCAGCTAATTGGAGAATGGTTATATAAACTTGGGCATGTCAACCTGGAATGTTAGGTAAGCATTCAAAAGGATATTAACTTAGAGTTTGAAACCATGTGAAAAATTGAGTTATGCTAAGTAAAAATATATATAAAGAAACAAAATATAAACTTTAATAGACTATATGACAGGAATTTTGTAAAACAAATACAACCATATAAAGAAAATAGGCTTAAAGGAAAAAAATCAAAATGTAAAAATGGTGGACTGGGATGACAGGGATGTAGGGAATTAATTTTTATCATCAATGACTTTTTCACATTTATTTAATAACTATTACACAGATAATATAAATTATATAATAAATCATTATTAAATTTTATATTGGCTCATTATTGCCTTCTAAACAAATTCTTACCTTAATAAGATGTACCTGCTGGGTATGACGTGGGCTGTGCACCCAGCCAGCTTCCTGTTGGAAACTCACACCCGCCCTCTCCACCTGCTGATCTGCTTTTCATGCTTTCCGGCTCCTCTCTGGCTTTTGATGGGAATGCCCTCAACCATCCCTACTTCCTCTCCATAATTCCTCTTCTTCTTTTGAGACTAGATGCTGGCGCCCTTATTTCTGGGGGATTTTCCCTGAGCGTTGCAGCCTGGGTCAGGTGCTCACCTCTGTGGTCATACTTGACACCACCTTCTAATTCTCTGTTTTATTGTCTGGTTGTCTGTTGCTAGTCTGTTTGTCCCTTGAGGCAGGATCTGTGCTTTTTCTATCTCTGTATTTTTACTATCCAACTCAGTAGTGCTTAATGAATTAATAAGTCAATAAACAAATATCTCTTTTCTTTTTTAAAGTTGTTGGAGGGGCCACGGGAAGGGATGTTCAGTTCCATCAGGCACATATGTCCTTTCTCAGACATGGCCCAGAGGCTTATCACATCCTGTTTGGCCTTGTATGTAAAGTCCAGGGACACAGACGTCCCCCTAAGTGCATAGTGATGGGATAGCAAGTGCTACAATTCCTTTTTCTGACTAAGGAGTCCAGCGCTAACATCAGATCCTCCAGTTGCTTATTAGCTTTTTTAAAAGAATTTCTTCTTCTGAGTTGATTCTACTTAAGAGGAAGAAAAACATAAATATTAAGAAAATATGGCTTAACACCTGTAGCACACTGGTTATGGTGCCAGCCACATACACTGAGGCTGATGGGTTCAAACCCAGCCCAGGCCAGCTAAACAACAATGAAAACTGCAGCAAAAAATAGCCAGGCATTATGGTGCCTGTAGTCCCAGCTACTTGGGAAGTTGCAGCAAGAGAATCGCTTAAGCCCAAGATTTGGAGGTTACTGTGAGCTGTGACGCCACGGCACTCTACCGAGGGCTACATAGTGAGACTCTGTCTCAAAAAAAAAAAAAAAGAAGAAAAGAAAAAGAAAATATGTGCAATTATTTAAATGTCAGAAGTTGGTAACATTAAGGAAACCTGCCCCCTTATCCTTCTACTCTCATTAATTCCCTCAACTAAAATTTATTTAGACTTATTGGCCATGCACAGTGGCTCACAACTGTAATCCTAGCACTCTGGGAGGCTGAGGTGGGAGGATTGCTCGAGCTCAGAAGTTTGAGACCAGCCTGAACAAGAACAAGACCCCACCTCTACTAAAAATAGAAAAATTAGGGCAGCGCCTGTGGCTCGAAGGAGTAGGGTGCCAGCCCTACATGCCGGAGGTGGCGGGTTCAAACCCAGCCCCAGCCAAAAACAGAAAAAAAAAAAAAAAAAAAAAGAAAAATTAGCTCATCATTTTGGCAGGTGCCTGTAGTCTCAGCTACTCAGGAGGCTAAAGCTGAGGACCACTTGAGCCCAGAAGTTTGAGGTTGTTATGAGCTAGGCCGATGCCATTGCAGATTCTAGCCAGGGTGACAAAATGAGACTCTGTCTTCAAAAAAAAAAAAAAAGACCATATTATGGGCCAGGTGTGGTGGCTCACACTTGTAATTCCAACATTTTGGGAGGCTGAAGTGGGAGAATTAGTTGAGACCAGGAGTTCAAGACCAGCCTGGGCAACACATTTTTTTCTACCAAAAAAATAAGAAAAATTAGCAGGCATGGTGCTGCATGCCTGTAGTCCCAGCTACTTGGGAGGCTGAGGCAAGAGAATTGCTGAACCCAAGAATTTGAGGTTGCAGTGAGCTAGGCTGATGCCACTGTACTCTAGCCTAGTAACAGAGTGAGACCCTGTCTCAAAATCAAAATAAAATAAAATAAGAACGAAGGGTAAAGAGAGGATTTTTTTTTTTTTTTTGAGATAGAGTCTGACTCTGTCTCTGGAATTCCTTTCATAAAGGCATGAATTTGGGCAGTGCCTATGGCTCAGTGAATAGGATGCCGGCCCCATATACCGAGGGTGGCAGGTTTGAACCCAGCCCCGGCCAAACTGCAACAAAAAAAAAAAGCCAGGCGTTCTGGCGGGTGCCTGTAGTCCCAGCTACTTGGGAGGCTGAGGCAAGAGAATCGCTTAAGCCCAGGAGTTAGAGGTTGCTGTGAGCTGTGATGCCATGGCACTCTACCAAGGGCAACAAAGTGAGACTCTGTCTCTTTAAAAAAAAAAAAAGGCACGAATTTCTTTCATGAGAGTTCCATCCTCATGACCTAATCACTGACCAAAGGCCATGTCTTATATCGTCACATTAGGAGGAAGGATTGCAACATATGGATTTGGGGGAAACACAAACATTCAGTCCGTTGCAATAATGTTTCCATAACATTTTGATTTTCCTAATTTAGTCATTCCATTTTTAAAAATCACATCTGCTATAGAATTTAAACAATTCATACATCATTAAGTTAGTTTTGGCTATTGAATATCATGACTCAGGTGGCATTTCAGAAGCACCCACAAGATCAAAGTGCAAAAAAAAGAGATTATTTTTGTGTACCATTCCTGGTAAATTGGTAGATTTGGTTAAATCTATCCAAGCTTTGGGGTTCTAATAGTGTACCTTATTCTGGCCTCAATGTATCATTAAAACAAACAGCAAGCAATCAGAAAGCTACTTCCCAGACTACCGCAGCGGAGGCCAGACAATTTTCTGGTCTTAATTACTTTCACAGCTGAAATTGTGCCACAGACTCAAGGACTTAATTTTCCCAGCTTTCAGTCCTCTTCATAAAAGCTATTATCTTTTGTCACCTTCTCTGGTCCCTCAGTAGGAAATTCTCCACATGTCCAATATTCTGACCATTAGCAATTTGAAATTTCCCTCCTGAGAGGGCTGCTTATGGAGAAATTTGCAGTCCATTTATTGTACCCTTTGTTCTTTAAAAATGATTAGGTTGTTTGCCTTGGTCCTTAGTGCAGAAAGTGAAATTGACCATTAGCGGGAGACTATTAGCTGCTAAGTGGAGTCTGTTGTGGAGAATTTTCAAAAACCATTAGCTTTCCATGGCGGGGAAGGGGAGTGCAATTGGTGTTTGCTATTTATTGTCTAGTTCAGGCGTTCTCAAACTGCGGCCCGCGGACCACATGAAGCGGTGTGAATTGTATTTGTTCCCATTTTGTTTTTTACTTCAAAGTAAGATATGTGCAGTGTGCATAGGAATTTGTTCATAGTTCATATGTTCATTTGTTCATAGTTTTTTTTTTTTTAACTATAGTCCAGCCCTCCAACGGTCTGAGGGACAGTGAATTGGGCCCCTGTTGAAAAAGTTTGAGGGGGTGGCGCCTGTGGCTCAAGGAGTAGGGCGCCAGTCCCATATGCCGGAGGTGGCGGGTTCAAACCCAGCCCCGGCCAAAAACCACAAAAAAAAAAAAAAGAAAAAGTTTGAGGACGCCTGGTCAAGTTCAACTGAATGTATTTTCCCCCTGAGACTATAAAACCTTTAAAAGCATTGGGAATAGTTTTTAAAAATCCACTGGATTCATACTTCTCCATTCCTGTGATGCTTCACTAAGAATAATCTGTTCCACCTCCATCCTGGTTAGTACAAATGCTGCAAAAATGCATACACAGTATGAATCCTATGTATTCAATTTTGATATGAAGACAATTAATGACAATTAATGACACAGTGGGGCATGGGGGAAGGGGAGACCAGACAGAGAAGAAGGGAGTGGGTGAGGGAAAGGAAAAGAAGAAAAAAAAGACAAGAAAAGAAAATAGTGACTAATTCTCACATAAATTGGATTTAATTTTGACCAAAGTACATTACTTAAACATTAATTTTTAATTCAACTTGTTAATATGTTGTTTGGGATATTGCATCCTCATTTATAAGTGAAATATGTTTGTAATTTCCCCTTTATGATAATATTTTTTCTCCAATTTTAATATCAGGTGTACCCACATCAAGTAGAATGATTTTGAAATATTTCTTCTTTTTCTATTGTCTATACGATTTGGCATGATCTGTTCTTTGAAATTATCTTTTACTTTTATTTATAAATATTAGTTGTCTATTTTTTGAGACTTAAAAAAGAAAGAAGTTAACTGATGACTCTGTACTGAACCTCAGAGTCAAAGCATTCTATAATAAGACATACTCTTATTTGACAATGTGACTGTTATTTTCTTTGCATTATTATTATTATTATTGCTTAATATTTCAATGCAGCAATTCTGATTTCTTTTCTGAATATATTTATGTTCATTCATTCTTTACGAGGTTTTTGTTTCTAGTCCTTACCTTAAACATTGTCATTGTTATTAAATTTTAAGCCTCTTTAATTTTGTGAAGGCAAAAAATGGAAACCTAATCATCACATGTATATGTAAAAATAAAATACATATATAAATTAATTAATTAATTGCCATTCCAAAAAGAAAGCCACTGGCAAATGTGCACGCAAGATGGAGATACAGTTAGTGAGGAGGACGAAGAGCTGATAACAAGGGCTTTATTCTGCTCCTGATCAGTCTGCTGTATCTGCCTTCTAACTCAGCATATTACTCCCCTTCCCCTGAGCTTCCAAGTTAATCATGAATAATGTGTGTTAAGTCGTTTCACCCTAAATGCAAATATCAGTCGTGGAACAAATATTTAAATAGCATCAATCAGAGCCTTTAATAGTCTTTATCAAACCCCAAGGTAAATAGCTTCTGAAAAAGACTTGTTTTTTCTGTGAGTGCTATTCTGAAATCTGGTTTGCAGACCACAGAATTTTAACTTGCTCTCTGGCTTTGGCAAGGAGTTAATAGAGGCATAGGGAAGTTGTGCCTTGCTCAAGTAGATCAGGTGGGAGCATGAGGAACAAAACCAGGGCTCCCATTGCCAGCCCAGGGCTCCTCCCCTCCAGCTGTGTCTATTTCAGGGGTCAGGTAAAGGCTGCACCAAAGACTTGCTCTAACCATGATGCTCTAGCAGGGGAAGGGAAGAATTAAAGGAGAAAAGGGATCTTTCCTTCCCAGAAAATGGGGGACAGGAATCCCTCTATCCCTGGCTCAGGAAGGAAGGACAAAGTCTTTGCTGCCTGGGAGGAGGGCAGAGGAGGTCCCCTCCTCACTTGAATGCTGTGGGGGCAGAGGAGGAGGATAAGACTGGGGTGAGAGGAGGTAATTCTCCACCCCATCCCCTCTGGGCAGCTAGGCCATCAGCAGGCAGCTCCCATTCATTCCTGCCTGACCTGCCAGCGGCTCCTGAGTGATCCCAACAGTGTCCTGCAGAGCAGCCCTGGTGAACTTTCTAGCTTCTCCATCTTTCACCTTTAGCAGAAGCTTCCAAGAGATCTGCCCCTCCGACCGGAGCTCTCTCCTCCTTTCTCCCTGCCACACTTGGTATCATGAACGGTCTCCCCCAGTACGTGGTAAATCTCATCTCTGTCACTATTGTATTCTTAGTTTTAGCACAATGCCTTGGACTTCAAAGGTCCTTGATAAACTCAGAAAATTAAAGGAACAAATAAATGAAATTTCACTAGTCTTTGGAGCTCAAAGGGGAGCTTTTCCATGATTCCCTGAGTCAAAAAGGCAGCAGCCTGCATGCTCCCAGCACGTCAGGCCACCCCGGCCCTCCCCATGTTCAGGTGTAACTGCTGTTGTCTCCTCTCTGCCGCCACTAGGAGCACAGAGACACATCAGCCTTCTTCATGGGCATGTTCCCTCCACTAGCATAGGGTCCGGCACTTAGTTCATACTCAGTATTCGTCACTGAAAGACTCTAATAAGGCTGATCTGTCTGGCTTCCAAGTTCAAAACCGCTCAAGAACAGTGGAGGGTGGGGAATGGTATCATCCATTTCTTGGGTGTTTATTTTGTGTTGGGCATTGTAACACTTCACACACATCACCCGGTATATCCAGGCTTCACTAGCTTGTGGATACAATTGAGGACACCTGTCCCATTATTTCCCAATTCTCATGTTTTGAATAGCCACTTGCCCAACTACCAATGTAGGCCACCGTGAAGTGGAAGCCCAGCGTCTGGTCGACCTACGCATCTGTCTTTTTCTTTCTCTGTCAGTCTTGCCCTTAGTGGTTTCTGTGAATCTGCTTAGTTCTTCCTCTTTTTCTCTCTCTGTCCCCCTCACTCTTTCTTTCTCTTCTTCTTTTTCATAGTTTTCTCTGCTTCTTTATGTAGAGCAACCATTTTAGCTGGATGACATTGGGTAAATTATTCAACTTCTCTGTGTTTTCCTTTCATAACTATACATTGGAGATAATATTAATACTTCATAGGATTGAGAGGATATATACTTTTTTTTTTTTTGGTAATTTTTGGCCAGGGCTGGGTTTGAACCCACCACCTCTGGTATAGGGGGCCAGTGCCCTACTCCTTTGAGCCATAGGCACTGCCCACTATTTGGGTAATCTTGGACAGCTTTTTTTTTTTTTTTTTTGCAGTTTATGGCCGGGGCTGGGTTTGAACCCACCATGTCTGGCATATGGGGCCACAGGCGCTGCCCAGGATATATACTTATTAATTACTTAGAACAGCACCTGCCACGTAATAAGTTATTTGCCACTGCTGTTGCTATTGATATGACCTGCTCAACACACCAGCCCCGGCCCAACTCCATCCTTCTAGTTAATCCATCAGCAAAGATCAGCCAGCCTCTATGTCAGTGGTTCTCAATCTTCCTAATGCCGCGGCCCTTTAATACAGTTCCTGTGGGTCTCGACCCACAGGTTGAGAACCGCAGTCCTATGTGCTACTTCCAAACTATCAAAAGGTCCAGCCTCCGTCAGGCATCTAATCAGCTGTGGTAGAAGTGGGGCATGAGGAAGTGGAGATGAAGTGAAAGCTTGTATTACCTATTAGGAGCTGAACTATATCCCTTCTCCCCAAGTTCATGTGTTTAAGTTTTTAACCCCCCAGTATCTCAGAATGTGACTGTATTTGGAGATAGGACCTTAAAGAGGTAATTAAGTTAAAATGAGGTCATATGGCTGGGCCCTAATCCAATCTGATTGGTGTCTTTATAAGAAAAAGAAATTTGGACACCAGGAGACACCAGGGGTGCACTCACGCACAGAGGAAAGACCACGTGCGGGCACAGCGACAGGGCAGCTGTCTGCAAGCCAAGGAGAAGCCCAGGAAAAACCAAACCTGCTGACATCTTTTTTTTTTTTTTTAATGGTTTTAACATATTTTTGTATTTTGTTGCAGTTTGGCCATGGCTGGGTTCTAACCCGCCAACCTCGGTATTGAGCCACAGGCTCCACCCCCTGCTGGACTTCCAGCCTTGGAACTGGACTGTCAACACAAAAAAACGGTTGTTGACACCACCCAGTCTGATATTTTGTTATGGCCCTAGCAAACTGATAGATTACCCAAAGACAATTCTTGGCCTCACTTTTTTAGTTTGTTCTGGGAAATCAATTCTCATGGTCCAGAAAAACAAAAACATTGCCTTTTAAAACATACTGCCCTGGCGGCACTGTGGTTCAGTGAGTAGGGTGCTGGCCCCATATACCAAAGGAGGCAGGTTCAAACCCGACCCCAGTCAAACAACAACAATAATTAGCCGAGCGTTGTGGCAGGCATCTGTAGTCCCAGCTACTCGGGAGGCTGAGGCAAGAGAATCGCCTAAGCCCAAGAGCTGGAGGTTGCTGTGAGCTGTGATCCTACAGCACTCTACCAAGGGCAACAAAGTGAGACTCTGTCTCTAAAAAAAAACATACTGCCTGGAACAGAGTACGCGATCTGCTGCTAGTATCTACTACTAATTTTTGTTATGGTTGTTGCTGCTGTTGCCATTTTTATTTTTACTGGTGGTTATATTGTCAGAATAATTTTCACTGTTTAGAGGAGGACTGACTCAGATCACTTCACAACCCCAGAAGGCTCAGAGATCCTCAGGAAAAAGGCGAAAAATAATGATTGTGTTCCCTATACACAAGGTTTTTTAAAATTTAAAATTCTACAGTGAGGGCGGGCGTGGTGGCTCAAGCCTGTAATCCAGGTCCAGGCAGGAGGATCCCTTGAGGTCAGGAGTTCACAACCTGTCTGAGCAAAAGCAAGACCCTATCTGAACTAAACAAAGAAAATAGTTAACTGGGCTCAGCACCTGTAGCTCAAGTGGCTAAGGCACCAGCCACATACACCAGAGCTGATGGGTTCGAATCCAGCTCAGGCCTGCCAAACAGCAATGACAACTACAACCAAAAACAGCTGGGCATGGTGGCAGGCACCTGTAGTCCCAGCTACTTGGGAGGCTGAGACAAGAGAATCGTTTAAGCTCAGGAGTTGGAGGTTGCTGTGAGCTGTGATGCCACTGCGCTCTACCTAGGGTGACAGCTTGAAGCTCTGTCTCAAAAAAAAAAAAGAAAACAGTTAGCTGGGTGTCCTAGCTACTTAGGAGTTTGAGGCAGGAGGATTGCTAGAGCTCAGGAGTTTGAGGTTGCTGTGAGCTATGATGATGCCACTGTATTCTACCAGGGGTGACAGAGTGAAACTGTTCCACACCCCCTAAAAACATTCCCCAGTGAAAGTGAAGATGATTTGTTTGAACTCACAATTTATAATCAGGGTTGAGAATAGTGATGATAGTAAAAAAGGGGAAAGCATTAGAAAATTGCGAAGTTGAGGTGGAAATGGTGAAAGATAAAGTTTATAAAGTTAACAGCAATAGAGTAAGTAAGAAATAAAATCACTTTAGGTGAATCATCATTGATGTAAGTTTATCCCACTGTATATTTATCATAACAGTAAAACAAAATACTTTTTTTATAAATTTTTTTTTTTTTTGCTTTTTTTGGGTAATGAAATGGTCTAGCTTCCTTTTTTTAAGTGTAATAAAGCACAGCTGGACAGTTGGCACTCTGAGTCACTGTGGAGGACGTGGACGTCTGTTGTCTTGCGTCAGAATCCAGCCATGATTTTTATATTGTTTCTATGGAAAAATTGTGTTTTGCATTCCAAATAATGAAATTCCACATGAATTTTGGATAATAATATGTTTATAACTTGGGCCAACAGATTTCTGGTTTCAAAGGGAGGCTGCCAAACACTTGGATTGATACATCCTATCTAAAGAAAAAATAAACTATCACATTACAGCAGAATTGAAATTCATTCCCTGCATTGTAAATGGGTTCAAAATATGAAGGTTAGCTGAGTCCCTGTTAAACCATGGCTTAAGTATTTGTGAACTATTCCTCTTTCATTTTGCAGATTCCAAAGTTTCTACAACAAACGTTGTCTTTTTACTTTTGAAATTAAAAACAAACAAAAAAAACATTGTAACAATGCTTTTTAGGGGATGGGTACAGTGGCTTGGGTCTGTAATCCTAGCACTCTGGGAGGCCGAGGCGGGTGATCCTGCTTTGAGCCCAGTCTGAGCAAGAGCAAGACTCTGTCTCTAAAAATAGCTGGTTGTTGTGGCAGGAGCTTGTAGTCCCAGCTAGTTGGGAGACTGAGGCAAGAGAATTGCTTGAGCCCAAGAGTTTGAGGTTGCATTTGTGAGCTAAGATGCTATGGCACTTTACCGAGGGTGACTCTGTCTCAAAAAAGCAAAAAAACCCAAAAAGAACAATACTTATTTTTTTTTTTATTGTTGGGGATTCATTGAGGGTACAAAAGCCAGGTTACACTGATTGCAATTGTTAGGTAAAGTCCCTCTTGCAATCATGTCTTGCCCCCATAAAGTGTGACACACACCAAGGCCCCACCCCCCTCCCTCCGTCCCTCTTTCTGCTTCCCCCCCATAACCTTAATTGTCATTAATTGTCCTCATATCAAAATTGAGTACATAGGATTCATGCTTCTCCATCCTTGTGATGCTTTACTAAGAATAATGTCTTCCACTTCCATCCAGGTTAATACGAAGGATGTAAAGTCTCCATTTTTTTTTTAATGGCTGAATAGTATTCCATGGTATACATATACCACAGCTTGTTAATCCATTCCTGGATTGGTGGGCATTTAGGCTGTTTCCACATTTTGGCGATTGTAAATTGAGCTGCAATAAATAGTCTAGTACAAGTGTCCTTATGATAAAAGGATTTTTTTCCTTCTGGGTAGATGCCCAGTAATGGGATTGCAGGATCAAATGGGAGGTCTAGCTTGAGTGCTTTGAGGTTTCTCCATACTTCCTTCCAGAAAGGTTGTACTAGTTTGCAGTCCCACCAGCAGTGTAAAAGTGTTCCCTTCTCTCCACATCCACGCCAGCATCTGCAGTATTGAGATTTTGTGATGTGGGCCATTCTCACTGGGGTTAGGTGATATCTCAGGGTTGTTTTGATTTGCATTTCTCTAATATATAGAGATGATGAACATTTTTTCATGTGTTTGTTAGCCATTTGTCTGTCATCTTTAGAGAAAGTTCTATTCATGTCTCTTGCCCATTGGTATATGGGATTGTTGGCTTTTTTCATGTGGATTAATTTGAGTTCTCTATAGATCCTAGTTATCAAGCTTTTGTCTGATTGAAAATATGCAAATATCCTTTCCCATTGTGTAGGTTGTCTCTTTGCTTTGGTTATTGTCTCCTTAGCTGTACAGAAGCTTTTCAGTTTAATGAAGTCCCATTTATTTATTTTTGTTGTTGTTGCAATTGCCATGGCAGTCTTCTTCATGAAGTCTTTCCCCAGGCCAATATCTTCCAGTGTTTTTCCTATGCTTTCTTGGAGGATTTTTATTGTTTCATGCCTTAAGTTTAAGTCCTTTATCCATCTTGAATCAATTTTTGTGAGTGGGGAAAGGTGTGGGTCCAGTTTCAGTCTTTTACATGTAGACATCCAGTTTTCCCAACACCATTTATTGAATAGGGAGTCTTTCCCCCAAGGTATGTTCTTCTTTGGTTTATCGAAGATTAGGTGGTTGTAAGATGTTAGTTTCATTTCTTGGTTTTCAATTTGATTCCAAGTGTCTATGTCTCTGTTTTTGTGCCAGTACCATGCTGTCTTGAGCACTATGGCTTTGTAGTACAGACTAAAATCTGGTATGCTGATGCCCCCAGCTTTATTTTTGTTACAAAGAACTGCCTTAGCTATACGGGGTTTTTTCCGGTTCCATACAAAACGCAGAATCACTTTTTCCAAATCTTGAAAGTATGATGTTGGTATTTTGATAGGAATGGCATTGAATAGGTAGATTGCTTTGGGAAGTATAGACATTTTAACAATGTTGATTCTTCCCGTCCATGAGCATGGTATGTTCTTCCATTTGTTAATATCCTCTGCTATTTCCTTTCTGAGGATTTCATAGTTTTCTTTATAGAGGTCCTTCACCTCCTTCCTTAGGTATATTCGTAGGTATTTCATTTTCTTTGAAACTATGGTGAAGAGAGTTGTGTCCTTAATTAGCTTCTCATCTTGACTGTTATTGGTGTACACAAAGGCTACTGACTTGTGGACATTGATTTTATATCCTGAAACATTACTGTATTTTTTGATGACTTCTAGGAGTCTTGTGGTTGAGTCTTTGGGGTTCTCTAAGTATAAGATCATGTCGTCAGCAAAGAGGGAGAGTTTGACCTCCTCTGCTCCCATTTGGATTCCCTTTATTTCCTTGTCTTGCCTAATTGTATTGGCTAGAACTTCCAGCACTACGTTGAATAGTAAAGGTGACAGAGGACAACCTTATCTGGTTCCAGTTCTAAGAGGAAAAGCTTTCAGTTTTACTCCATTCAGTAAAATATTAGCTGTGGATTTGTCATAGATAGCTTCAATCAGTTTTAGAAATGTGCCACCTATGCCTATACTCTTCAGTGTTCTAATTAGAAAAGGATGCTGGATTTTATCAAATGCTTTTTCTGCATCTATTGAGAGGATCATGTGATCTTTATTTTTGCCTCTGTTAATATGGTGGATAACGTTTATGGACTTGCGTATGTTAAACCAGCCTTGCATCCCTGGGATGAAGCCTACTTGATCATGATGAATGACTTTTTTGATGATAAGCTGTAATCTATTGGCTAGGATTTTGTTGAGAATTTTTCCATCTATATTCATGAGTGAGATTGGTCTGAAATTCTCCTTTTTGTTTGGGTCTTTTCCTGGTTTTGGTATCAGGGTGATGTTTGCTTCATAGAAAAGAACAATACTTTTTAAAATATAGATTCAGGAACTTTCTTTCATATAAATTTTTTAAAAACATTAAAGTTGAGGATCGGCACCCACAGCTCAGCGGCTAGGGCACCAGCCACATACACTGGAGCTGGCAGGTTCAAACCCAGGCTGGACCTGCCAAACAACAATGACAACTACAACCAAAAAACAGCCGGGCGTTGTGGTGGACACCCATAGTCCCAGCTACTTGGGAGGCTGAGGCAAGAGAATCGCTTAAGCCCAAAAGTTTGAGGTTGCTGTGAGCTATGACGCCATGCCATGGCACTCTACCCAGGGTGACATAGTGAGAGTCTGTCTCAAAAAAAAAAAAAAAAAATTAAAGTTGAAAAGATTCCATTTGGCACTGAGATTTTCTTTAATCTTGCTTCTCTTACGCAATGCCACAAACTTTATTCTTAATGTACTAAGTTTGTCTTTGGGCGGAAGATTGAGGAAGAACAGCAAGGACAGCCTCACCCTTTATTTGCACTTAACCCCCAAACTGTAACTTTTTGTTTGCCACCTGTTGTCAACAACACCTGCAGAATGAACTGGGGCTAACAAAAGGGACATTCAGGAGACAGAACTACAAGGCCAAAGTCAAGGTGGCCTGTTTGGTGATTCTACCCATATAGCTGTGTATTTTTTCTTTCCCTTAGTATTTATACATCACTTAGTTCATGAATTTAAAATCAGAAAATTGTGGCTCAAGCGGCTAAGGCGCCAGCCATATACACCTGAGCTGGCAGGTTCGAATCCAGCCCGGGCCCACCAAACAATGATGGCTGCAACCAAAAAATAGCCGGGCATTTTGGCAGGCACCTGTAGTCCCAGCTACTTGGGAGGCAGAGGCAGGAGAATCGCTTAAGCCCAGGAGTTGGAGGTTGCCGTGAGCTGTAATGCCACAGCACTCTACCCAGGGCGACAGCTTGAGGCTCTGTCTCAAAAAAAATAAAAAATAAAATCAGAAAATTGTTTTTCAGGGGCAGCACCTTAGGCTCAGTGAGTAGGGCACTGGCCCCATATACCCATGGTGGTGGGTTCGAACACAGCCCCGGCCCTGGCCCTGGCCAAACTGCAACAAAAAAATAGCCAGGCATTGTGGCGGGAACCTGTAGTCCCAGCTACTTGGGTGGCGGAGGCAAGAGAATCGCCTAAGCCCAAGAGCTGGAGGTTGCTGTGAGCTGTGACACCACAGCTCTGTACTGAGGGTGACAAGGTGAGACTCTGTCTCAAAAAAAAAAAAAAAGAAAAGAAAAATTGTTTTTCAGTGAATATTTTTAGGGTCTTTCATCTGCTTCTTTCTCTCCAACCCTCACAGATATACTTTAAGCAATGGATCATTTTCTTTTCTTTCTTTTTTGAGACAGAGTCTCAATTTGTTGCCCTCACTAGAGTGAGCGCTCTTCGTTGCCCTCACTTGGGCTCTAGAGATTCTCTTGCCTCAGGCTCCCAAGGAGATGGGACTCCAGGCCCCTGCCTCAATGCCCAGCTGTTTTTAGAGGCGAGGTCTCACTCTTGCTCAGGCTGGTCTGGAACCTCTGAGCTCACCCACCTCAGCCTCCAAAGTGCTAGGATTACAGGCGTGAGCCACTGCACCCAGGCAGCAATGGAACATTTAAAAAGCACTATGTCTGATGGAAATGGTCTTTTTTTGCAAGAAGTCTTTCCTTTTTGGTGTAAGAAAAAATATTACGATGACCCTTATATAATTTTATTTTCTAGTAATAGTAGAGATATCCTAGTCTGCTAACTAGTTCTAGGAGTCAATAGAAGTACCTTTAGTTTAAAGTATAACGAATGCACTGTTTTCCCTTGTGCTTCAGCCAAGAAAGAAAGAATATGAATCTGGGGGTGTGAAGGCAAAATGGGATGTGAACTTAGCAGGGCTTGGACAAGTACACACTTCTGGGCAGGAAGATGGTATTAATGATTACCTTCCTGGAGGCCATGGCATCTTCTAACGCTCCTTTGATGATAAACCAAGCCTACTGCTATCAGATATAACCTCCATAATGGACTCATCCATCCAGTCTTCTTATCCTATATTGCTTGTAAATGTCACCACCATCACCCACAGTTTATTGCACCCCAGTAATGTGCTTCCTACAATTCAGAGTGAGATTCCTGCATTGGGAGAGACCTCTGGACCTCTAAAATGTCAGGAAAGGCAGTTGGTAACCTGCCATAGAAGAGGTCTATGGTGACTTACAAAGGAAATTAGGGAGGTCTGCCCTCTTTATTAGACCAGGCAATGGAATAGCTGAATGGACTTTCACAGCTTTGTTTTGCGTATGTCAATGTTAATTTATAAGTTGCATTAAACGCCTAGTACAAGTATCTTTGAACAATCTGGCTTATGGGAAACATTTGCCTCATCGTTTTATTGTCTATTTGCATTTATGATACATGATACATTTTATATATTATATATTTCTGAACATTTAAGACTAAGTTACAAAGGCTGGGCAGAGCAGCTCACACCTCGCAATCCTAGCACTGTGGGAGGCCAAAGCAGGTGGATTGCTTTAGCTCAGGAGTTAGAGATCAGCCTGAGCAAGAGCAGGACTCTTCCCCCTTCTCTGCTAAAAATAGAAAAAATAGCTGAGTGCAGTGGCAGGTTCCTTTAGTCCCAGCTCCTCTGGAGGCTGAGGCAGGAGGATTGCTTGATCCCATGATGATGCCACTGCACTCTAGCCTAGGCAACAAAGCAAGACCTTGCCCACACCACTTCACCTCCCCCCAAAACAGTGTTATATACTTGGAATCACGCAGTGTGTAACCTTTGAGGTTGGCTTTTTCTACTCAGACTAATTCTCTAGAGGTCCATCCAAGTTGTTGTGTGCATAAAGTTCTTTCCTTTTTATTACTAAAAGAGAGTCTCTGCAGTTTCTTGGCCACTCACTGAGGACAGCTGGGTTGTTTGCAGCTTTGGTCTATTCTGCATGAAGCTGCTATGAACATTTGTGGACAGGCTTTGTTGTTGAAACCACAAGGGAGTTTTAGTCAAGATGCAGGTGCTCAGGGCACAAAGATACAGTTACTGAGACGAGGACTGCCAAGGAAGAGAGGAGTATGTTAGTTCAACAATCTCTTGTCTGGAGAATGGGAGAAGCTGCCTCAAATCTGTCTGTCTGACTAATGGAGATTGTGGGCTTTTAAAGAAGGGGTCACAAGCCTTGGGGAAGAGCAAAAGGGATGGTGAGTCCAGGCTCGGGAAGTCTGCCCTGAGGCCTTCGGAATCTCAAATCCATCATTCTAGCAAACAGCTCAGAAGATCAAGTACTTAGTTAAGAGAAAGGATTATAAACAATCATAAAAGGCCCCATGAGGTGGCTCATGCCTGTAATCCTAACACTCTGGGAGGCCAAGGCCTTTGCTAGAGGTGGTTGGATTGCTTGAGCTGGGGAGTTTAAGACCAGTTTGAGCAAGAGTGAGACCCATCTCTACTAAACATAGAAAAAAAAAAGCTGGCCACTGTAGCAGGTGCCTATAGTCTCAGCTACTCGAGAGGCTGAGGCAAGAGGATCGCTTGAGCCCAAGAGTTTGAGGTTGCTGGGAGCAATGGTGAGGTGAGGACACTCTACCCAGGGCAACAAAGTGAGACTCTGTCTAAAATAAATAAATAAACAAACAGTCATGGGCGGTGCCTGTGGCTCAAAGGAGTAGAGCGCCAGCCTCATATGCCAGAGGTGGCGGGTTCAAACCCAGCCTGGCCAAAAACTGCAAAAGAACAAAAAACCAGTCATATAGAGGTCATTGAAATTTGTTCATGGAGCCAGTTACGGTTTTGCACGAACATAAGATTTTATTTTGGGGGCACAGATGCCAAAGGTGCAATTACCAAGTCACAGTAGTCAGTTAACTTTTTAAGAAACTGATAAACTGGGCGGCGCCTGTGGCTCAGTCAGTAAGGCGCCGGCCCCATATACCGAGGGTGGCGGGTTCAAACCCAGCCCCGGCCAAACTGCAACCAAAAAATAGCCGGGCGTTGTGGCGGGCGCCTGTAGTCCCAGCTGCTGGGGAGGCTGAGGCAGGAGAATCGCTTAAGCCCAGGAGTTGGAGGTTGCTGTGAGCTGTGTGAGGCCACGGCACTCTACCGAGGGCCATAAAGTGAGACTCTGTCTCTACAAAAAAAAAAAAAAAAAAAAAAAACAAGGTTCATGGATGAACCTTGAAAAAAAAAAAAAAAAAAAAAGAAACTGATGAACTATCTTCCAGAGTGACTTTACCATTTTACAACTACCACCGGAGTAGGGGAGGAACGATAATTTTCTACCTTTCATCGTTCTTAGAACACTTGTAACAAAAGACAGATGAGAAAGAGAAATAC
Source organism: Nycticebus coucang (assembly GCF_027406575.1). Taxonomy (NCBI): domain Eukaryota; kingdom Metazoa; phylum Chordata; class Mammalia; order Primates; family Lorisidae; genus Nycticebus; species Nycticebus coucang. Next base: position 53,934,841 of record NC_069798.1, on the reverse strand, counting down.
ATCAGTTTATTAATGTGTACACTTCAGACAGCATGCATGGGAGATACCCACAGAGATGGGTAAGTTTCAAAGAGGTGAGTTTGCATTCAGGTTTAAATATCAGGTCTGCTGAAACAAAAAAAGATGGTCATGGTGAACGCTGGCTCCTGGAGAAACTGGGGGGTGGGAAGCTAGCAATAAAAGAGAAGGTTTCTTATGGAGATTTAAGTCAGAGTCTTCTCTACGGATATTAGTCTCTGTGATTTAAAGTCAGCCTTCTGTCCTGGGAGACACCTTTACAAATGGAGATTTCCTTTATGGATGTAAATTTCCCTTACAAAGGGGTAACTTTCCCCTCTGTTTTCAGAGCTTCTCCTGTGGCTGTGATTTCTCAGAATAAGGAGAGAGAGAAAGATGGAGAAAGAAAGAGAAAGTGTGTTATTATAAGGAATTGGCTCATGGAAGGGCCAGGTACCTGTTGGCCCTTCCACCTAGATTGCCCTTCCCCAAATAGATACTAGGCTGGCTGCCTCCCTTCTGTCAAATCTCTGCTTAAATGTCACATCTTTTAATAGGCAATGCCTGACCAGTCAATGCAAGATGGTGCTACTCAGAAGGAGACAGACTAAGAGTTTGTGAAAATCCGTTACCATTTTGCCATGAGTTGAGCACATAAATTTTGAGAGTGTACATCTAGAATATTGACATGGCTTCAACATCAAAGGCTCTGTGTGATCAGAGGTCTTGTCTCACTGACCAGGTCGCAGGCCAGTTTGGGTGTGGTTACATTCAAGTGATGGATCACATGTAGTGTGAACTACATTCAATCATGCATGCTAGGACCACTACCCCATTTTTATCATTAGTCCCATTACCATAATTTTAGCTCTTATGTAAGCTTGCTTTTTAATGTAATAGTTTATCATTATTAGTTGTAAAGAAGATTCTGGATGATGTATTTATTTTTGACCTTAATTTACTGACAATGAAACAAGATTTCACTGCACTATTTGTCAAGAAAAGACTTGTTTTTATTCAAAAATAGCAGTGGTAGTCAACTAAATAATGACAACAGAAGTTATTCCAAAAAAGTAAGACCAAAATCATATATGCTAATTAACTCAGAGGCATAGCCCTTGTATATTAATTTTGGTTTTGTGGCCATCATTGATGGCAAAAGTTAAAACTTTGATGTTGGCTCGGCACCCGTAGCACAGTGGGTATAAAACTATGATGCCTTATTTACAGAGATGTGTTGGCCTATTAAGCTTTGAAATCAATGAAACTTGACCAGCATTTACATACAAAGCATGAAAAATATGAAACCAAAATAATCCTTTTATTTTATTTTATTTTGAGACAGATTCTCACTATGTCACTTTTGGTAGAGTGCTGTGGCATCACAGCTCACAGCAACCTCAAACTCTTGGGCTTAAGTGATTTTCTTGCCTCAGTCTCCCAAGTAGCTGGGACTATGGGTGCCCACCACAATGCCCGGCTATTTTTTTGTTGCAGTTGTCATTGTTGTTTAGTAGGCCCGGCCCACGTTCGAACCCACCTGCCTTGGTGTATGTGGCTGGTGTCCTAAACACTGAGTTATGGGAGCTGAGCCCGAAATAATCCTTTTAAGGAGAGAATGACAAATTAAAAGGCTGATTGATGGAAGCAGCTGCTGTGTTTCATTCACAAACGTTAGCACCTTGCAGGTATCTTATGAAGCAACACTTTGGGTTGCTAAGATTAAAAACTACAATTGCAGGCTGGGCATGGTGGTTTCCGCCTATAATCTTAGCACTCTGGGAGGCCAAGGTGGGAGATTTACTTGAGATTAGGAGTTGGAGACCAGTCTGAGCAAGAGTGAGATCCCTTCTCTACTAAAATAGAAAAATGAGCTGGACATTGTGGAGGGTGCCTTTAGTCCCAGGGAGGCTGAGGCATGAAGATCACTTGAGCCCAAGAGTTTGAGGTTGTTGTAAGCTATGCTGACATCATGGCACTCAACCTTGGGCCAATAAAGTGAGACTCTGTCTCAAAAATAAATAAATAGTAAAAAAAAATAAAAACTACAATTGCAGAGACATGAGTAAAAGACTGAATCAAAGATGTTTGTTTGGAAATGGATAAATCTTTGGCAAAGAAGTTAACTCAGTTATCATTGTCCAATGATACCATAGCTCAACCTGTTCAGGAACTGACCAGTGATCCAGAAACCAACCGACTGAACAAATACAGCTCGTGTCTTTATCACAACTTGACCAACATACAGGTATTGCTAGTGGCAATGTCTAAAGTATATGTATGATTTTTAAATGGTGCTATTAAAGGAAGAATTATTTCTTTCAATTTTATTGCTTTCAGACACAACTAGCCCTGAACTATATAAAACTCAGAAGGCCAGTCACAGTGGCTCACACCTGTAATCCCAGTACTCTGGGAGGCTGAGGCGGGTGGATTGCTTCAGCTCAGGAGTTTGAGACCAGCTTGAGCAAAAGCGAGACCCTGACTCTATTAAACATAGAAAAATTAGCGTGGGCTCCATGCCCGTAGCACAGCGGTTATGATGCCAGCCACATATACCAAGGTTGGTGGGTTCGAGCCCGGCCCAGGCCTGCTAAAATAACAATGACCACTGCAACAAAAAATAGCTGGGCACTGTGGTGGGTGCCAGCTACTTGGAAGGCTGAGGCAAGAGAATCACTTAAGCCCAAAAGCTTGAGGTTGCTGTGAGCTGTGATATCACAGCACTCTACTGAGGGCAACACAGTGAGACTCTGTCTCAAAAAAAAAATAAATAAATAAAAAGAAAAGAAAAGAAAAGTTAGCCTGGTGTGGTGGGCACCTGTAGTCCCAGCTACTCGGAGGTAGGAGGATTGCTTAGCCCAGGAGTTTGAGGTCACTGTGAGCTAGGATGAGGCCATGGCACTCCAGCCTGGGCAACAGAGTACACTTTGTCTCAAAAAATAAAACAAAACAAAAAAACTCAGAAGGATTGTACAGAAAATTGAGTGTAGTTCGGAGTTTTACCTTTATGGAAGAGTGAGTTCTGATGGTCCAGCTGCAATGACAGGAAAGTTTTCTGGAACAGGTACACAGGTTAAGGATTTTATATAGAAATAAGTTAAAATATTGCTTCCTTCATAAAATCTTACTATAAAGAAGTCAGTTGGATAAGACAGTATGACTAATGTCAAAGCAAAGATTATGTATTAATGAAAAGCCAGTGTGTTGGGCGGCGCCTGTGGCTCAGTCGGTAAGGCGCCGGCCCCATATACCGAGGGTGGCGGGTTCAAACCCGGCCCGGCTGAACTGCAACCAAAAAAATAGCCAGGCATTGTGGCGGGTGCCTGTAGTCCCAGCTACTCGGGAGGCTGAGGCAAGAGAATTGCTTAAGCCCAGGAGTTGGAGGTTGCTGTGAGCTGTGTGAGGCACGGCACTCTACCGAGGGCCATAAAGTGAGACTCTGTCTCTACAAAAAAAAAAAAAAAAAAAGCCAGTGTGTTAAAATTGAGATTATTATCTTTATGTGATAATATGAAAGCTGATCACATATAACTTACTACATGCTGAGGTTTATTAAAGGGAGAAGTTCTGCTGGGAGTGTTTGAACTACGAAATCAACTCTTTGCCTTTGAAAGATAAAAATTTAGGTTGGTCCCACTTTTCTAAAGATGTGAATTGGAAGAACAATCTCATTTGTTTGATAACTTAGAGATATTCCCCTCCCCCCCAGTAGTAAGATAAGATTTTATTAGACAGAAAGGAAAACAGGAAAAAGCACCAGAGCTTGTGGCAAAGGGGAAGGTCCAGTCAGAAGTCTCCCCAACTTAGGGATTTTTTTTTTTGTAGAGACAGAGTCTCACTGTACTGCCCACTGCCCTCGGGTAGAGTGCCGTGGCGTCACATGGCTCACAGCAACCTCCATCTCCTGGGCTTAAGCAATTCTCTTGCCTCAGCCTCCCGAGCAGCTGGGACTACAGGCGCCCGCCACAACGCCCAGCTATTTTTTGGTTGCAGTTTGGCTGGGGCCGGGTTTGAACCCGCCACCCTCGGTATATGGGGCCGGCGTCCTACTCACTGAGCCACAGGCGCTGCCTGGGATTTTTAATAATTTAATATTTCCATGTAAGGAAAGAATACAACATATTTTTCAAAAGATTAGATGGCTAGAAGAAGATTAGACGTTAGAAGCTTGTCGGTACAATTACTACAGATGCGGTGATTATAGATCGTTATAATGTTCCATAACTTTCTTTTTTTTTTTTTTTTGGCCGGGGCTGGGTTTGAACCCACCACCTCCGGCATATGGGACCTGCGCCCTACTCCTTGAGCCACAGGCACCGCCCGAAGGAATCTTTTTATTTTTTAATTTTTTAAAGATGTTCTTTTTTTTTTGTAGAGACAGAGTTTCACTTTATGGCCCTCGGTAGAGTGCCGTGGCATCACACGGCTCACAGCAACCTCCAATTCCTGGGCTTAGGCGATTCTCCTGCCTCAGCCTCCCGAGTAGCTGGGACTACAGGCGCCCGCCACAACGCCCGGCTATTTTTTTTTTTTTTTCTTTTGCAGTTTGGCCGGGGCTGGGTTTGAACCCGCCACCCTCGGTATATGGGGCCGGCGCCCTGCTCACTGAGCCACAGGCGCCGCCCCGAAGGAATCTTTTTTAAAAAGTGATGTGTTCATACATTGTTTTTTTTTATTTTTTTTTTATTTTTATTTTTTTTTTATTGTTGGGGATTCATTGAGGGTACAATAAGCCAGTTACACTGATTGCAATTGTTAGGTAAAGTCCCTCTTGCAATCATGTCTTGCCCCCATAAAATGTGACACACACTAAGGCCCCACCCTCCTCCCTCCATCCCTCTTTCTGCTTCCCCCCCCATAACCTTAATTGTCATTAATTGTCCTCATATCAAGATTGAGTACATAGGATTCATGCTTCTCCATTTTTGTGATGCTTTACTAAGAATAATGTCTTCCACTTCCATCCAGGTTAATACGAAGGATGTAAAGTCTCCATTTTTTTTAATGGCTGAATAGTATTCCATGGTATACATATACCACAGCTTGTTAATCCATTCCTGGGTTGGTGGGCATTTAGGCTGTTTCCACATTTTGGCAATGGTAAATTGAGCTGCAATAAACAGTCTAGTACAAGTGTCAATGTTCCATAACTTTCAATAAAATAGGTGATAATATTGATATTCCACATTTGTCAAAACTTGTCACTTGTGAATTTGACAGAATATTTTAAATTTTATTTTCCAGGAAAAGATAACATACAAATAGGACATTCTTGGATCTAAAATCATTTCTTTTTATGAGAAGAGAAATTGACCTATAATTTTACAGAATTGTTAAGAATTGCCTACGGATGAGTGGAGCAGAGATATAGTTTTGAAAATATAGCCTCACTTGCTTCCTTTTGTAGAAAGTGAAAAGTTAATATCCAGGGCTCAATAAAATTGCTTTAAAATTTCTTCAATTTCTGTCATCTCTGTGAACCTGGTTTCTCTGTTGTAAATGTTCTTAAAACCCAACACGGAAGCAGTTTAGAACCACATTATCCTCTGCATTAACACAACCTAGATTAAATAAGTTAAAATGCAAGAAACAATCTTCTTTGTCCTGTTAAAAATTGTCAATATAGATAAGCTTGATGTACATTTAAGGTGTGCTTACAAGCATTTATATAGAGAGCCATTACTTGTAAATTTTTGGTTTTTATCTTTGCAGAACAACAAATTTTAAGTTCAATAGTGATTCTTTACCTTCTCTGAGTATGTCTGTGCACACACTTTCAATGATGAAGGTCATTGCCATAGTTTTTGTAATTCTTTCCTTTGTCTCTGTTATGTTTGTTCTGATTTTATTATTGAAATATCATTTTATGTCTGTTGACTCTAATGATAAAGTGTCTGAACTTGTGTGGGGTTTTTTATTTTTATTTTTTAAGACAGTGGCTTGCTCTGTTACCCAGGCTAGAGTATAGCAGTGTCATCACAGCTCACCGCAACCTCAAACTCTTTGTCTCAAGAAATTGTCTTGCCTCATCTTCCAGGTACTACAGGTATGTGATGTCATGCCTGGCTAACTTTTCTATTTTTTGTTGAAACGGAGTCTCAGTCTTGCTCAGGCTGGTCTCCAACTTCTGACCTCAATCTCATCCTCCCACCTCAGACTCCCAGAGTGCTAGGATTACATAGACGTGAGCCACCACGCCTGGCCCTAAGCTTGTGTTTTAAATATCTTTGATTTTCCCATTCTTTTTATTTTCTTAGTAATTGATTATTTTTTGTACTTTTGAAAAAGCATTGGTCCAAAACAGATTGAAAAAAGGAAAAACCGGTCTTTCACTTCAGATCATTTGAGAAGCAGTGATTTAAAATAGCTGCTCTTGGGGCCAGAAGAGGTGGCTCACGCCTGTAATTCTAGCACTCTGGGAGGCCAAGATTGCCTGAGCTCATAAATTCCAGCCTGGGCAAGAATGAGACCCTGTATCTAAAAATAACCAGGTGTTGTGGCGGGTGCTTGTAATCCCAGCTACTCAGGAGGCTGAGGCAAGAGAATCACTTGAGCCCAAAAGTTTCAGGTTGCTGTGAGCTATGACCCCAGAGCACTCTACCGAGGGTGACAAAATGAGACACTGTCTCAAAAAATAAATAAAAATTAAAAATATATAAATAAAATAAAATAGCAGCTCTTGTCTGGGTGTGGTAATCTGTAGTCCCAGCTTCTAAGGAGGCTGAGGCAGGAAGATTGCTTGAACCCAGGAGTCTGAGGTTGCTGTGAACTAGGTTGATGCCATGGCACTCTAGCTTGGGCAACAGATTGAGACTCTGTCTGTAAATAAAATAAAATAAAATAAATAGGGGGCGGCGCCTGTGGCTCAGTGAGTGGGGCGCCAGCCCCATATGCCGAAGGTGGCGGGTTCGAACCCAGCCCCAGCCAAACTGCAACAAAAACAAAAAAATAGCAGGCGTTGTGGCGGGCGCCTGTGGTCCCAGCTGCTCGGGAGGCTGAGGCAAGAGAATCGCATAAGCCCAAGAGTTGGAGGTTGCTGTGAGCTGTGTGATGCCACGGCACTCTACCTGAGGGCGGTACAGTGAGACTCTGTCTCTACAAAAAAAAAAATAAAATAAAATAAAATAAAATAAAATAGTAGCTCCCAATTCTGTCCTAACCTGCTTCATTTTCCTTCTTGGCTCTTCCTAACACCTGATACGATGAACCTACGACTATTCCATCATTCGTTTCCCGCCCATCTCTCCTGCTCTGTAAACATAAGGACATCTTAATTAACCATCCTCCTAGATTTTCGACAGTTGCTGCCATGTAGTAGATAGCCTATATTTGTTTTCATGGAGAAAGTACTCAGTTCTCAGGCATACCACATAGGTGAATAGGTTTGGCCAACTAAATTTGCCCAGCACTTCTTCAGGGTCCAAAGTCTCTTTGTCTAATATTAAATATCTCTCTTACCAAATATTTTCTATGAATTATCACTGTTGATACAGCTCTATAATCACAGTGCTGAGTTTCTGAGTCCCAGGAACTCTGATAAAAGAAACTATACTACCCCCAAATATTGCATGAGACCAGAACATGCTCACCAATAATGGAATGGGCCTTGGAAACACTGTGAAAGAACTGAGGAAACATGGGCCCATTTTAGAAATATTTTCATCCATATGATGACGATTTTGGATCTTTATATATTTTTTTTTTTTGGTTATGTTTATTTATTTATTTTGGTTTTTTTTTGGCCGGGGCTGGGTTTGAACCCGCCACCTCCGGCATATGGGACCGGCGCCCTACTCCTTGAGCCATAGGCGCCGCCCGGATCTTTATATTTTGTCACAAAAGGAGTTTTAGTTATCTAGAAAACGGATTGATGTAAATGTTTCATACTGGATGATGAGTCTGATTAAACAAGAGGTCATGAGAAGTCTCTCTTAAGTACATTTAGATTATGAAAAAGTTAAGACATGAGACTTTTTGCCCCGGCCCGCGGGGAATTCAACGGGGACCTGGGAAACAAAGGGGTCAGTCGAATGAGGGGACAAGAGACACGAAAGAATGAGAGCAAGTCAAGAGTCTGATCAAGCTCCGAAGAGTTTAATTTTCAGCTGGACTTATAAGCACAGAAACGAGGAAGTAACTAAGGGCTGTTCCTAGCAGGGCGAGGAGGGGGCTAGTTTCTGGAAAATTACTAGGAGAAGGACCCTAAGGCAGGGGGTGCATTTTTGAGGAGATATGCAAGGGGAAAGTACCGTTGCTGTTTATGGTTGAATTACTGAGAATAGTTTGCTCGTAAAATCAAGATAGCAAGGGGCATTCTTGTGATATGTTTTGGCTCCCGGCATCTCCTCCCTTTTAGTTTTTTAAATTGTTGGGGTCTGTCAGTTGTCGGTAGAAGAGAGGGCATTAACCTTTTGGGGGGAAGTATTGACCTGATTCCTCCTGCGGGCATAATGACCGCATGATAAGTTTGAGCGTCTTTTGGGGAGGAGAAGGAGAAATTTTTACGACACTAACCTCTATGCAAATCAGGTTTGCTTCCAAGGGACTCAGAGAGGCTGTTTATGCCTTCCCTCTGCAGTGTCTTTATTGCACCCCGTAAAAAGGTACCCAGGTTGTACTCACACATGATGGTGAGTCAACGTGCATAGCTCTGAGTGCTTACACGGTTCCCGGAGGAATATCTTCGTTGGCAAGGCCCCGGTCTGCAAGGTCGAGTCTATGATAATGGACTTGAATGGGTTTTGATGCCAGGGAGTCAATCTGTGATTTGATAAAATTCATGATTTTGTTAAGAATAATGGGTCCAAGGGTGATTATTAATAGCAAGAATAAGGGGACCTGCAAGGGGCATGAGTAAGGAGTACATGGAGGATTTCCATCACTCGTTTGCCTCAGAAGAAAATTTTTGTTTTTGTAAATCTAAGCTAAGCTTATGAAGTTTGTCAATCTGTGTTTTCATCAGTCGAGTTTTCAGTTAAATAAAAGCGCCAAGCGAAGGGCTTGGTAACCGCTGGAACAGGTTGGCCCAGTGCCGGGAGGCAGAAGATCAGGAGATAAGGCAGCATCATGGATGGAAGTCCGTGGTTCTGGAAGGGAAAGGAGAAAGAGAATCTCAGGGAGGTTTTTCTCCCTGGATTTTAGAATTGTTATCAATTTGTTTTACTAATCTTTCAGGCAGCCATCTGGCTGCATGTTCTTTCATATTTGGACTGCACATAATTAGTCTTACTTGGGCCAGGATGTCTCTGCCCCAGAGATTGACTGGGAGGCCAGGCACAACATAAGGTTGGACAGTACCAGTGTTGCCTTCCTCGTCTGTCCATTTGAGGATTTCAGCACTCTGTTGGGGGTTGGAGGTTTGGCCAATACCCCGGAGATGGGTTAGGGAAGTAGTGAGGGGCCAGGAAGGGGGCCAGTATTTACTGGCGATTACTGTGGCATCTGCCCCAGTGTCAAGTAATCCTTCAAAAGTTTTGCCGTTTAATTGTAGCTTAAGGAGGGGTTTTTCTTGTGTGATTTGTCTGACCCAATAAGTGTCAGAGGAACCGAGGTTATGAGTACCCCGGGTTTTTAGAGAATAAGGATGGTTGGAGGGTAAGAGGGGAAGTAATATTAGCTGAGCTATTCTTTGGCCTGGGTGAATGGTTATAGGGCCGAGGGAGGCGGAAGCAAGTATTTTAATTTCTCCGGCGTAATCATTATCAATGATGCGGGGGGAATAGTGAGGCCTTGCAGGGTGGTACTGTCATGGCCAAGAAGAAGTCCGAAAGTGTTGGGGGGCAAGGGGCCATAAACCCCAGTAGGGAGGATTTGGATGCCCATTTCAGGTGTTAGTATTGCGCTGGTGGAGGAACAGAGGTCCAGTCCTGCGCTGCCGGCAGTTGCTCGGGAGAGGGAGAGGAGGCTTGGACTTGAGGGGGCAGGTTTTGGGGGACAAACCTGGTAGCCCCAGATTTAGAGTTTTTATTTTGGAAGGTTTGTTAAATATCAAAGGCCTAAAACATTTGTTTAAAGAAAATTACCAGCCAAAAGATTTTAAAGGAAATACATAGTCAACTGGATCACATGTAAATTCTTTCACAAAGTCTCTTTTATGAACTTCATTTAACCTGCATAGACCATCTACAAACATTCTAAACTTTCTTTAACTTTTGCCCTGCCTTTCACTTTCTTACACAACCATTCTTTTTCAGGACAAAATTTATTATACAAGATTCTTTCTTTATACAATGCCATTCTCCTGTCTAATTTCTCTTACTCTTAAAAACTCACTTTCCACAAAACAGGATCCCAGTTTACCATGAAGTCACCCATTCACTCAGCCAAACTGATAACTAGAAGTTTTAAAAGGTAAGAATCTTACCCTAAGACAAAGATTCAGTTTCCCCAACAATTTAAACAACTAAATTATTACATTTTACAAATGAGAGGCATTTATGAGATGTAACATTGATACAGGATTTTCCCACTCAGGGCTGGACAGGGAACCCCCATTTTTCAGGCTCAGGCATAGGAACAGAAATGGAAGGGCAGGCTGAGGGTGGTCTGGAGTGTTCTTTAAGCACCTTTTCTCCTTCTTTAACAACTTCTTGGATATCAGGCCATTGGTTGTAAGTTTTTAAAATATCATAGATCAAGTTCCAGTAGGAAAATGCGTGAACGGGGATTTTTTCGGGGTCAAATGTTCTATAATAATCTTTTAGACAATCACCGACTCTAGTCCATCTCAGAACATCAATAGTGCCTTCTTGGGGGAACCAAGGACAGATATCACCAATAAAAACAAAAAATTTATAGAGATCCTTTTTTCTTTACCCGAATTTCTCGTGTCTTGAGGGACTCCTTGAGTCCCTGAATAAACAAGTTATGTTTACTTAACGTTTGTCCCATAAACTCGTTGCTTTTTCTTACCTTGACGGATCAGACTCGCAGGTGGGCAGTTCTGCGGCGATCTCAGTGCGGATCTTCACTCACGTCCTTTTTGTGGCGCGGCGATCACAGTGCGGATTTTCACTCACAACCTTGGTGTTGCGGCAATCCAATGATAAGGGTACCCTTACTGGCAGCAACGTTCGATGACACCCCCGTACCCTTGCCCCTCGTCGGGCGCCAATTGCCCCGGCCCGCGGGGAATTCAACGGGGACCTGGGAAACAAAGGGGTCAGTCGAATGAGGGGACAAGAGACATGAAAGAATGAGAGCAAGTCAAGAGTCTGATCAAGCTCCGAAGAGTTTAATTTTCAGCTGGACTTATAAGCACACAAACGAGGAAGTAACTAAGGGCTGTTCCTAGCAGGGCGAGGAGGGGGCTAGTTTCTGGAAAATTACTAGGAGAAGGACCCTAAGGCAGGGGGTGCATTTTTGAGGAGATATGCAAGGGGAAAGTACCGTTGCTGTTTATGGTTGAATTACTGAGAATAGTTTGCTCGTAAAATCAAGATAGCAAGGGGCATTCTTGTGATATGTTTTGGCTCCCGGCAACTTTTCAAACAGCATGTCAGAGTATTCCATTCAGAAGTGATGTCCCCCAAAATAATTGTGCACAAAATGAGAAAATCATGAAAATGCTAAAGTGTAAGTCTTAGAAGACAAGATAATCTAGCTCTGTGAATCTCAACCTTGGCTGCACATTAGAATTACCTGGTGAGCAATCATAAATCCTGATTCCTGGCCACCACCTAAGCAATCAAATCAGTCTTTTTAAAATTCCCTAGGTGATTTCTGCTGTGTATCCAAACTTTCCCACCAATGGTCCAGAGCAGCCCTCCTCACACTTTAACCTGCATGTGAATTATTTGCATTAAACAAGAGTCAGCTTGAGATGTTGCATTTTTTATTAAAAAAATTTTTTTTTTTTGAGACAGAGTCTCACTATGTTGCCCTCAGTAGAGTGCTGTGGCATCACAGCTCATAGTAACCTCAAACTCCTGGGCTCAAGTGATTCTCTTACCTCAACCTCCCAAGTAACTGGGACTACAGCACCTGCCACAACACCCGACTATGTTGTTGTTGTTGTTGTAGCTGTCATTGTTGTTTAGCAGGCCTGGGCTGGGTTTGAACCTGCCAGCCCCAGTGCATGTGGCTGGTGCCCTAACCACTTAGCTACAGACACCAAGCCATTTTTTTTTTAATTTTAAATTGGCCATATTAATCCTTTTTTTTGGAGACAGAGTCTAACTCAATTGCCCTGTGTAGAGTGCTGTAGCATTATAGCTCACAGCAACCTCAAACTCGTGGCCCAAAGCAATTTTCCTGACTCAGTCTCCCGAGTAGCTGGGACTAGTTTTCTGTTTTTAGTAGAGACAGGGTGTCACTCTTGCTCAGACTGGTCTCAAACTCCTGAGCTGAAGCAATCCACCTGCCTGGGCCTCCCAGAGTATTGACAATCTCCCGATAATGTTGGGGCTCTGGGTCCAGGGACCACATTTTGAGGAACAAGGCTTAAAACAGTAGGTGTTGGGCAGCGCCTGTGGCTCAAAGGAGTAGGGCACTGGCCCCATATGCTGGAGGTGGCGGGTTCAAACCCAGCCCCAGCCAAAAACTGCAAAAAAAAAAAAACAAAAACAAAAACAGTAGGTGTCAGGGGCTGGGCACCGTGGCTCACACCTGTAATCCCAGCATTCTGGGAGGCCAAGGCGGGTGGATTGACTAAACTCACGGGTTTGAGACTAGCCCCAGCAAGAGTGAGACCCCCGCCTCTAAAAAAAAAAAAAGTAGCCAGGTGTTGTGATGGACGCCTGTAGTCCCAACTACTCGGGAGGCTGAGGCAACAGAATCACTTGAGCCCAAGAGTTTGAGGTTGCCGTGACACCACAGCACTCTACCGAGGGTGACAAAGTGAGACTCTGCCTCAAAAAAAAGAAAAAAAAAAAGAACAGTAGGAGTCATGTTCCACAAAGGTGCCACTGGTATACAATCAATGGGTTAGAAGGCCAGGCATCCAAAAACAGCTTTAGACATTATTTTTTATTTTGTCATGAGAAAATGTACACCACATAAAATTCACCATCTTAACCATTTTAAATACACTGTTCAGTGACATTGAATGCATTCTCATGGCTGTGCCATCACCACCACTATCCATTTCCTGAACTTTCTCATCTTCCCAACTTAAAACTCTGTCCCTATTAAACAACCATTCTCCATCCCCCTCCTCCTAGCCCCTGGAGACTACCATCCTACTTTCTGTCTCCATGAATTTTATTACTTTAGGTCCCTTGTATAAGTGGAATCAACAAGTAACTAGCTTGTTTCTTTATCACACCCTTAAGCCTCATCGATGTGTCAGAATTTCCTATGTGTTAAGTCCATTGGATAGCTAGATGCATTATTTTTGAGTAAATTTATGTCTATGAGAAAGCAGACAGGACTCAGCTATTTTGGTTTCAGAAGCGCACACCCAGCGTGCATCAAAGCTGAAGCAATCTATTAAATAGTAGAACCAAAGTCACTCCCCTAAAAGGACTGTCCTTTGTAATATGAAGATGATCTACTGCCAGGGGGCCCCAGTGCACCTTCTTTTTTCCATTTAACATTAACTGGGAAATTCCTGGTTTGCAAAAGAATGAGTAATGACTGTAGTAACCATGTTAGCAAGTAATTAGCTGCCACACTGTGGTGATGAAACTTGAGGCTGCTGGGACAGGGCCAGGGGGATGAGGTCACCGATGAGACTGGCTCTGGTGCTCTCAGGTGACCTCAAAAGGACAGAAGTTTTAGGTGGAGATGCCTCAGTACAACTATGCAAAAGCAGCCAGCCCTCTGGGGACAGCCAGTTTTTCCTGGTAGAGGTATGACATCTGAGAAAAAGGGAAAAAAATTCCCCCAAAGGAAATGAACAGTGAGTTCTCTGCTGGACTAAAGTAAAACGGTTGACACCCAAAAATAAAACAATGTAAGAAAATTCCAAAGGAAATACTCTGTCTTTGTTTGGAAATGTGAGAACGTACTTCCAGCAAGGCAGTAAGAGGCAAACTGACAGCCAGCAGGCAGCTTGTTTTATGAGGCTCAAATACGGGGAAGCTTCCAGCAAAGGCCTAGCCCTAGCGTGCATGTAATCTGACTGCAATCCCGGCAGCACTTGGATTATGGAGAACAAACCTTTGCCCTGTCGCTCTTTTCTTGTGCTTACTTAAGATTGGTGAGCAAGGATTTGTCTAGGGGCTCTCGGATAGGAGGGATTTGATCTCTGGATTCCAGAAACAGTCTGGTATTAGTGGAAAGATCTTTGAACTGAGAATTCACTGGGCCTGCGAGGGCCCTTCCTCTGCCACTTAGCAGCTTTGGACAAGTTATCTATACTGTCACAGCTTCATTTAGCTCCTTGGTAAAATGAAGCTGACGATACCTTTCACATAAGATTATTCTACACGTGCCAGGTGTGGTGGCTCATGCCTGTTATCCCACCACTCTGGGAGGCCGAGGCGGGTGGATTGTTCAAGCTCAGGAATTCCAAACCAGCCTGAGCAACAGTGAAACCCCATTTCTACTAAAAATAAAAAAAACTAGCCGGGCATCGTAGTGGGTGCCTGTAGACTCACCTACTCAGGAGACTGAGGCAGGAGGATCTCTTGAGCCTGGGAGTTTGAGGTTGCTGTGAGCTATGATACCATGACACTCAACTCCAGGGTGACTGAGTGAGACTCTGTCTCCAAAAAAAAAAAAAAAAAAAAAAAATTATACACATACAAGTATGCCATGAGATAGTATTTGTAAAAATAACTGGTTATAAACTCTATAAATGTTGCTATGGACATCCTTTCTGTATTTCTAACCGAGGTACTGTTAGGTAAAGGGGAACCAGTGAGAAGCAAAATGGCCACTCTCGAAGAGCTTCCGGTCTAGATGGGAAATAGGTTTAATCAGGTTCAAGCTGAACCTTGGTCAAATTCTGTTGCAAAGGAAAGGAACAGAGTGCTATGGGACTTGGGAGAGGTATGGAGGTATGATGTGACTTTATCAGGAATGTTTTCTTTTCTTTTTTTTTTTTTTAGATAGCGTCTCACTATGTCGCCCTCAGTTGAGTACTGTGGCGTTACAGCTCACAGCAACCTCAAACTCTTGGGCTTAAGAGATTCTCTTGCCTCAGCCTCCCAAAAATAGCCTCCCAGTTATTTTTTTGTTGTAGTTGTCATTGTTGTTTACCAGGCCTGGGCCAGGGCGAACCCGCCAGCCGCAGTGTATGTGGCTGGCGCCCTAAACACTGAACTACGGTGCCAAGTCAGGGATGCTTTCTTTTTGAAGGGATGACTGACCTACAGCCTGGATGATGGACTGGCATTTACCAGGTAAGAGAAGGTAGCATGTCCCAGACCAAGTGGGATGTTCTTGGCCATGCCCTGGTGGTTTGTCTCTTTTCTGAGACCACAGGAGGTCCTTTAGAGCAGGGTAGTTACTGTTGAAGGGTAAAATTTTACTTTAGGAAAGCCCTCTAGCCCAGAGGACCAATGATGGCAGACTGGGATGGTGGTGATGAAGATGGGTTGGAAGCTTTGGGGGACAGAGGACCCTCGTATCCCATGATGTTTGCTCTTGATGCATTTGTAGTAGAACACAAACCAATAGTAGACCAATCAGTGGTATTTTTAAGTGTAAGACTGATGGTTGGCCAAGATGCCAGCCAAAAGCACATGCAAAATTATGTGTCTTTATAATTTGGCCATAACAAGGAACGAAGTACATAGAACAACATGGATGGGCCTTGGAAACATTCTGCCAACTAGAAAGCATTAGTGACAAAGGACCACATAAGTGATCCCTTTTATATGAAATATTGAGAATAGGCAAAAGCTATTGATACAAAAATGATGAGTGGTTGCCAGGGCTGAGTGAAATCAGAGGGTTGCCGCTGAAAGGAGAGGATGAAAATGTTCTAAGATGATTTCAGAGATGGTTGAACAACTCTACAAATATACTAAAAGCCATCAAATTGTACATTATAAATGGGTGAATAGTATGGTATATAAACTGTATCTCAATAAAGCTGTTACCAAAATAAAATATGTGGAGGGGAAGGTGTGAGAGTAAGGCCCGAGGTCATAAACACTGCTGCCCACTGCCTGAATGGCATGACCACCAGGGGCCGAGCTGGGCCTTTCCTGACCCAGTGTCCTCAGGGGAGGAAAACACCCCTGACCCTTAACCCCTCTCCTTGAGCCCGGCTTCTGACTCTTTCAGAAGCAATTGGGTGGTGCTGTCTTTACACTTCCAGGAAAAGAAAAGAGAGGGCATTATATTTCTCTAACTGCCTCTTGCTACCTACCTCACTCTATGGATCTGGGGTGAAGAATTGTCGCATGTCACATGATAGCAGCTGACTCAGGGGAAGACAGAAACTCCTACTCACCCTCCAGGTCTCTATTTAGATGTCACCTTCTCCAGGCAGACTTTGGGACTTCAGGAATGAGGCAGGGGTCCTCCTCCGTCTTCCCCCTGGGGCTTTTTCCTCGTGACACCTGTCCTCCCTGGTGATGACTGCTGGCTTCCTGGCCTCTGTGCCCACAGAGGTGTCATCTCTTTCAGGCCAGTACTTGGGCTTCCTCATCAGTTGTATCCCCAGCTTTGTGACAGAAGCTTGTGCAGATTTTATGGCCACAGCCACCAAACAGAGATGGGGCTGAGGGTGATGGGGCTGAGGGTGGTGTTAGAGGGCAGGTGAACTTGAAGGAGCAGGTGCCAATGACATCATGCTTCCCCAGAGCAGAAGTCACTGCCGCACTGCTGCGCTCTGGACACCTCTCCTCCCTTCAAACAACTCCAGGCTGTGCGGAGATGACACTTTCTGACTGACCACGTGCTCATCTTCTACCCTGTGAGGAAGGAACAATAACCCCCCTCTGCTGATACTACAGTGCTTTCATTTTATTTTCTCTGCCTCCTTTAACTATATTGAATTTCTGGGATCCAGCGTTGAAATGAATGTATATTACATGGATGTGCATGTGAATAACATATGTCTGTCTAGGAAAAGAAACGCACAGTCTCACTTTCTGCACTTTCAGTTACCTGGGGTTGACTACCATGGTCCAAAAACTAGCACAGTAAGACACTGATATTTTGAGAGATAGAACTATAGTCACATGAGTTTTATTATAGTAGATTGTTATGACTGTTCCATTTTATCCTTACATTGTTAATCTCTCACTGTGCCTAGTTTATAAATTACACTTTATCGTAGGTATGTATGCATAGGAAGAAGCTTCGTGTACGTAAGGCTTGGTGCCATCTGCCATTTCAGGCATCCACTGGGGGGTGGTCTCAGAATAAACCCCACCCTTCCCATAAGGGATGACCCCTGTACCCATTCTGGTTTTCTTCTCAAAGCTCCACCGTCTGCTACACAGGGTCATCTGGCATTAGCCACAGTTAAAAACATTTGCACTTAATTGGGACAAGTTGCACCTTCCTCTAAGCAGTGAGAACCAGGGCCACTGGCACTGTCACTGTTGCTTCCCTCTTCCACTCCCTCCCCCTAAGTCCTCCGCCTCCCTCTTTATAAAATGGGTGGATGGGGCGGCGCCTGTGGCTCAAAGGGGTTGTGGGCTGGCCCCATATGCCGGAGGTGGCCGTGGGCTCAAACCCAGCCCTGGCCAAAAACCACACACACACACACACACACACACACACACACACACACACACACACACAAATATGGGTGGATGGTTGAGAGGTTTATGGGTGTTTCCACCTCTCCTAGACTTTGACCTATTTTAATTTGCTGCATCTTTCTTTGGAAGGTGGAACTTTTAGTCTCGTACCACTTATGTAGGTGAGGAATTGTGTTCAGCTGTGAGTGACAGTGACCTGATAGTGGCTTAAACCCATAAAGATTTTATTTTCTCAGGCAAACGGAAAACAAATCCAGCAGGAGGCAGTCTGGGCCCTTGGGGTAGACCCATGACATCATCACGCATCCAGCCTCTTTTTATATTTCTGGTTTGTCCTCCTCAGCTTCCGTCTGCACAATCCCTCGGGTCCAGGATGGAGACAGCTTGGCAGCCCACATGATCACATCGCTGACCAGGAAATGAAGGAATAGAGTATGTTTCTGGACTTTGAGAGCGTTCCTGGAAGTCTCGCATAGCATTCTGCCTACACTCCATGGGTCAGAAGTTTATCACAGGGCCACATCCTGCTGAAGGGAGATAGGTGTATGGTCCTTTAGCTAGGCATGCTGCTGTCCCCAAATAATATCAGGGTCTGTTACTAGAGAGGAAGTGGAGGGTGGAGGGTAGATGTTGGAGTGGCAGGCAAGTAAAGTCTCCACCACCAGACCCTTTAACTTCAACAGCTGTGTCAGTGCCGATGACATTCCAGGTGAGCTGACGTCCCCCAGGTGTCTTCATCTGGGCCAATCTCTTGCTTCTGGAACAACAGGCAATGGCCCCTTTGAATTTGAGGGGGTCTATAGGATGCTGGCTGCAAGAGCTCAAGGAACGTCTCTCTCCTCAGACTCAACTGTGATTGCTGAAGAATGATGCCTTTGAGATAAAATTTCTATTTAAAATGAAGACACCCTTTGAAGAGTTAACACACAGAGCTATGCCCTGTCATTTCTTTTTCATCTAGCAGGAAAGGAGATAAGGAATCATGGGGAGAGGAGAGAGCAGTCTCCCTACAGTCACTGAAGTCCTTACGTGAAGAGAGAGCGCTGGGCTGAGCCTGTGCAGGACCCAGGACGCCAGAGGGCTGCGTGAGTTTTCCCAGCACCTCAGGAAGGAAGGACAAGCAGGTGAACAGCAGCTATCGTAAAAAATGTAGGAAGAGGCCCCAGTAGACAAAGGATCAAAAAGTTCCAGTTTTGAAAGGATGCTTGGTGATCATCCAGGTCATACACACCCATTTTGAAGATGGAAAAACAGTTTGAAAAGGGCCTAGTGACCTGACTGAGGCACACAAAGGGCTAGCAGCAGGCACAGGCCTCAGGCCCTGTCTCCTGACTTCTAGTCCAGGCATTGTGCCTCTTATGAGTTTTTTATTTTTGTTCCGCAGAGGACTTGGGCTTCTTGGATAGGGCCAAAGAAGAGAGGAAGAAAGAGTGAGGTTGTAGGTCCTATCAGGTGTGAAACCAGGTTTCACGGAGCCCGAAATTTATATGATTGAGGGAGGGAGGAGCTCTTTAAGAGAAATATTACAAAATTAAGAATACAAAAACCAGGCCAGGTGTGGTGGCTCACGCCTATAATCCTAGCACTCTGGGAGGTTGAGGTGGGTGGATTGCCTGAGCTCATAGGTTTAAGACCAGCCTGAGCCAGAGTGAGACCTCAGAGTTTGCTGGGTTGCTGTGAGCTATGATGCCCTGGTACTCTACCAAGGGTGACAAAGTGAGACTCTGTCTCAAAAAAAAAAAAAAAACCCACTGTGATGAATGTCACTGGCACTCACCATAGCCTAGGACCAGGCAGTGTAGCAGACACGATCACCTGCCGTCATTTAATCATCTATGTTTTTGAGAAGTTAAGTATTTTTCGTGAGTCATAGGAAATATACTCATATAAACTGTAAGTGCTGGGACTCAGGGAAGCGCAGCAACCTTTGACTCACAAGATGGAATTTGAGTAATTCTTGAGCAGGTGCCCCACAATCAAATGTCATAGATTGTTTAGATTTGAACACAAGTGGATTTTGAAATAGCTTTCCAATGAAGTATACTTGAAAAAGCCAAGTTTTTTTTTTAGACAGAGTCTCACTTTGTTGCCCTTCACAGAGTGCTGTGGCATTTACAGCTTACAGCAATCTCAATCTTGGGCCCAAGTGATTCTCTTGCCTCAGCCTCCCAAGTAGCTGGGACCACGGGTGCTCACCACAATGCCTGGCTATTTTTAGAGACAAAGTCTCACACTGGCTCAGGCCATCCACATGCCTAGTCCTCCCAGAGTGCAGGCATGAGCCACTGTGCCCGGCCTTTCTGCATGCATTTTATTTATTTTTTTTTGTTTTTTGAGACAGAGTTTCACTATGTTGCCCTCACTAGAGTACTGTGGTGTCACAGCTCACAGCAACCTCGAACTCTTGGGCTTAAGTGATTCTCTTGCCTCAGCCTCCTGAGTAGATGGGAATACAGGCGCCCAAGACAACACTCAGCTATTTTTTGGTTACAGTTGTCATTGTTGTTTAGCAGGCCTGGGCTGGGCTCGAACCTGCCAGCTTTAGTGTATGTGGCCGGTGCCCTACTCACTGAGCTACAGGCGCCAAGCCTGCATGTGTTTTAAATACTGAAATTTACTTCAATCAGTGGTTGGGGGAAGAAGAATCAGCTATAATTCTTCACACATGAGAATATGAGGAATATCCTGGGAAGGCCCTTATCCTACAGAAAGAAGGAGATTTGAGTTTCTTTTCAAAGAAGTTGCACAATTTACACATCTACCAACAGTGTGAGTACTTTTGTCCTCATAAACACTGCCAACGTGTGTAACACCAAACTTAAAAAAAACTTTGCCAATACAGTAAGTGAAAAAATTATTTCTCATTCCTTTATTTTGCATTTAATTTGCATTTCTTTAATTGGGAGGGACAACTACTTATGTTCGCTAGAAAATAAAGAAGGCAGGCAGTGCCTGTGGCTCAAAGGAGTAGGGCACTGGCCCCATATACCAGAGATGGAGGGTTCAAACCCAGCCCCGGCCAGAAACTGCAAAAAAAAAAAAAAAAAAGAAAAGAAAGAAGTTGTGTTCATACACATCATGGATCATGGGTCCCTGTGATTTTATGGAAGAATTTGAATATCTTTCTTTTTATTGCTCCAGTGACAGCAACAGAGGCTTACTCATATTCTCCTACAAGACAAAAACGTTTTTTGTACTGCAATGACGCTATTTCCAGAATGAAGTAAAAAGAAAATCACAGCATGCAAAATAATAGGAACCAGAGAGAAATATGACCTTTTTGAAGACCTTAAAATAGTGGGTTGTGATTAATGAGATATTTCTGGAAACCAGTTTGGTAAATGCATAAGTATCCAATAATAGCAAGTGATTAAAGAAATCATTAGGACAAAATACCACAAAACTGTTGAGAATTATGACTACACAAATCCTTCATTCATTCTAAAGGAATTAATACCACTTAGGGTGCTCTATTTAATGTTCTATGTCACAGGTGTCCAACCTGCAGTCCGAGGGCCACATGCTAATTTTGTGAGGACTTTTTCTTTTGTTTATCTGTGGTGTTGGATATCACAAAACGTATGCATGCATTTTTTTTTTTTTTTTTTGAGACAGAGTCTTACTCTGTTACTCTCAGTAGAGTGCTGTGGCGTCAAACTCAATCTCAAACTCTTGGGCTCAAGGGATCCTCTTGTCTCAGCCTCTAGAGTAGCTGGGACTAAGGTGCCCTCCCCAACACCCAGCTATTTTTAGAGATGGGGTCTTGCTCTGGCTCAAGCTGGTCTTGAATTCGTGAGCTGAAGCAATTTACCCACATCAACCTCCCAGAGTGCTGGGATTACAAGTGTGAGCCATGGCACCTGGGCTTGCAAGGATCTTTCTGTTGCTAACCAGCTTTTTTTGGTGTTCGTGTATTTAACGTACGGCCCAAGACAGCTCTTATTTTTCCAATGTGCAGCAGAGAATAAAAAAGTTTCGACACTCCTTCTGTAATACTGAGAGGAGCAGGAAGACGATGATGATGATGATGGTGAAGAAAAAGGTGATGAGGAGGAGGAGGAGGCGGCAGAGATCTTGGGCTCAAAGTACAGCAAGGAATGAGACAGGTAAACAGTGAAAATACAATAGGAAGTTTTCCCTAGAAATTAGATCGGAAATGCTGTGGGAAGTGCAAGAAGTAGGCAAATGTTAGAAACTGTAGTTAGTCTGGGAGAAACTAGGGCAAAGCTCACCCCGAGAAGGCCGCCTTGGAGCTGAGATGTGAGAATGAAGAGTTCAGCCAGATGGGAAGGGTATTTCAAAAAGAAATAGGAAGTGCTCTTTAGAGTCCAGCGAACAGAAAGCAAGTTGGAATGGGGGAAGCCTGGGGTTCAGGTCAGGAAGGATGATGCTGGAAAGGCAAATGTGATTTTATGGGGAAGTGTTGAAAACAGAGCAAAAGACAATAAACATGAACTTCTCACAACTACATGAAAACATGGCAATATATGCTAACAGTGATCACATTGTTTGTCTAAATTAATTATACTAATTAAGTTTAACTGGTGTTATAGCATCACACTAGGCCAATGTAGTGTTCATTACATTTCCACATAGATAAATGGTTTATTAAAATCTCCTTATAGAAAAGAACTGTAGACAATCCTACACATTTGTGGCCTGTGAATATGAAAGAAAGAAATTTTAATAGCATGCCCAGGAGGAATACCTTCTCTAACATCTCGTGTGGTAAGCCTGAGTGATTGCCCAAATAACTGAGGCACATTTAGTTACCAGATGTTTAAGGTTTCTTTTGCAATCTAATTTTTTATTTTAAAATGTTGGTCAGAAAAAAGAAGTCACTAAGTAGTAAAGGACTACTTGAAAAGCCAAGGAACTCAGAAGGAATTTAGAAAAGTATTTGTGGCTGGGATGTGTTGGCTCACACCTGTAATCCTAGCACTCTGGGAGGTCCAGGTGGGAGGCTCACTTGAGCTCAGGAATTCAAGACCAGCCTGAGCAAGAGCAAGACCCCATCTTTATAAAAACAGAAAAAATTAACTGGGCATTGTAACAGGCACCTGTAGTCCCAGCTACTCTGGAGGCTGAGGCAGGAGAATCAATTGAACGCCCAAGTTTGAGGTTGCTGTGAGCTAGGCTGAGGCCATGGCATTTCAGCCTGGGGGAACAGAGTGAGGCTGTGTCCCAAAAAAAAGGAAGAAAATTTTTTGTGCCAGAGACAATATATCATCTGTATCTGTTGTTTTAAATGCCATTTAAAAGGAAGAGTGGCAGATATTTTAAAGCTGCTTTTTAGAAAAAAAAAAAAAAAGCTGCTTTTTTCTTTTTGAGACAGTCTTTGTCACCCTGGGCAGAGTGCTGTGACATCACAGCTCACAGCAACCTCAAACTCTTGGGATCAAGAGAGCCTGTTACCTCAGTCTCCCGAATAGTAGGGACCATAGGCACCCACCACAATACCCAGTAGAGCGGTCAGAAGCTGCCCCCTCCCAGTCATGGCTGTTCCATTTTTTCAAAGAATTTGTCACCTTTTAAGATATAATTTGATTGTTACAGTTGCTTGGATACATCAGTTAACAAATGCCAGACACTTAGTAGGCACTCAGTAAATATTTGTAGAATGAATGAATGAATCTTTGAAAGAACACCTGTCATGCCCCTCTGCCCTTGGCCTGTAAGAGGAGAGGAGAAATCTGGCTTCAAATCTTTTATGCAGTGGTGTTAAATGCAGGCACTGGAGTGGTATTTATCTGCTCTATGCACTGGTGTGGATTGGATGTGTCCGAGTGTAGTTTCTTCTATGCAACAAATTGAGCACTTGATAGTGGATCTGTAAGAAGGGGACCCCTCCTTAAACCAGAGTCCTCTCTTGCCTCCTAGGTCTGCAGGCATTTCTCCCATAGGGGTGGAGGCCTCCCAAGGGACTTTCCTCCTCTGGACTCTACTGTTCTAGCAAGCCACCACCCAATCTTGGGAACGTGGCTCATTTTCCATGCTGCCCTTGTTCCAGCTACTCGAGGCATTCAAAGGCTTCTGGGTCCCCATTCCCTTCCAGCCTCATGCATCACCACTGGCCACCGGCAGACTGGCTTACCCACCCTCCCTAATCAGGCCCTGTGTTCTCTTGCCTCTATCTAAACCTTTGCTCTGTTGCTGGGTACAGAATATAAGTGCTAGAAGGAACCATTTGGGATCATGTGGTCCAATCCCATTTTCAAGATAAGAAAACAGGCCCAGAGAGGTTAAACAACTGACCAGCACTACCTAGCCTAAGATTAAGTGCGACTATTGAAAAGAAACTGAGGGGGCAGCCTTGGGTTTAACAATGTCAGACAAGACCCAATCAGTGGGCTACCTGCTCTCCACGTAGGTCTGATCCCTAAAATTGTACATCTTTGGGCCCCACCGCAAGCATGGCATCCTCTGTGAAGTCTCCTTGAGGCCCCCAGCTGGGGAGAACTCTCAGGGCAATGCTGTGAGCCTGTAGGTAGCTAAATATTGGTCTAGACTATCTCCCCTATTGCATTTTCTTTCTTTCTTCGTTTTTCTAATTTTAGTAGAGCAGGGGTCTCGCTCTTGCCCAGGCTGGTCTTGAACTCCTGAGTTCAAGGGATGCTTTGGCCTCTGCCTCCGGGAGTGCTAAGATCACAGGCCTGAGCCACCGCACCTGCCTCCCCTACCACATTTTTAGAAAACTCTTTGATTCATCTATGACATTCCTCTATTCTTACCCCAACTACTCGGTGCATAGTAGGGGAACAGTAAAAGTCAACTGAATGGAGGGTGTAACGTATATACTCCCGGAAGGCGCGGGATTCACATGCGCAAACACCAGCCCGCACAGAGGCACCGGAGTCCAGAGTTTCCAACCGCACCGCATGGTTCACCTGCTGCCACTTTTTATACCTTTCGACTCCAAACCCATAAACGTGAGAGAATTTGCTCTCAGCAAATACCTTGCTTGCTGTAATTACAGGATAAGTTTCTCGAAGTATTTAAGGCACTGTCTCTTCCTTCACCCTCTGCACCACGAACCGTGACGCGCATTCGGTGACCAGTCCAAAACGTGACTTGGCATCCACAGGACACAGCTCCCCTTACCGAGGGAGCTCAGGTCCCGGGCGCACCACAGCCCTGCCAGTTTTCCGGGCTGGCTGGGTCACCGACCCCGAGCTGCGGCCAAGCGAGCGAGGGCAACAGGGAAAGTGACGTGGGGCTGGTGGGGCGGGGTGGCAATTGCGATCCACGGAGAGGCGAGAGCGCCCGGGTGAGATCAGAGTGCCCACCACAGCCAGTGGTTGGCTGGGCAAGGCCAGGGGCGCACGAGGGTCACCTCCGGGCACGTCCACTTGCCTCCACGGCGTACGGCGGGCGCGGGGCTGGACTTGGGCTGCAGCAGCCAGCCTCGGGGCCCACGGTCCAGCTACTCCCCGCCCCGGGGAGGGACGGAAGGAGGGCAGACGGCGGGCCCGCCCCCAGACCCTGCCCCAGCCGCGCGCTGCGGCTGCGGCTGGTGGAGGAAGACTAGAGGCACCTCCCCAGAGCGGAGAAACCAGTTTGGCCGGTCTCACCCAGCGGAGGGAAAAGGGCGGCCGCAGAAGAAGGGCGCACGGACGCGGGGCGGAGGAGGGAGCCATTGGCCAGCCGCGAGAGCCGGAGCAGCAGCTGCCAACTGGACACGCTTCCCGAGGCCCCCGGCCAGCACCCCTGCGACATGAAGCGCTAGCGCGGCTGCCAGGGCTGGGGC
Organism: Nycticebus coucang; assembly: GCF_027406575.1. NCBI lineage: Eukaryota > Metazoa > Chordata > Mammalia > Primates > Lorisidae > Nycticebus > Nycticebus coucang. The sequence goes on along the minus strand of NC_069798.1, from coordinate 53,909,488 downwards.
GGGTGGGCGGCGGCGGCGACCAGGTGTGCAGCGAGCGCTCGGAGCGGCGCGCACCTGGCGGATGCCCCAGCCGGGGCCCAGCGAGCGCCAGGTAAGGAGGGGCTCGGCGCCGGGGCCCTAGCCGCCTCTGGCTCGGCGCACCCCGGGGATCGGGATTCGGTGGCAACAGCTGTCCGCACCCTCGGGCTCCTGAGCCTGCAATGGGTGAGATTTGGGTGAGGGTGTTGGGAGCCTTCGCGGCCCAGGGGACTCTGAGACACGGCCAGCCAGGCGGACAGCTCCCTGGAGAGGTCTATGGGGTTCTCAACTGCCTGCAGGCGGAAACTCGCGGGAGGTGTTTGGGTTCCTCGCTCTTTTACAACACACTTCGTTGAGGTTTATTTTCAAGAGTCAAGCCGGGCAGGGCTGACGGCTCTTTGGAGAGTACCACTGGCTTCTCTGCGGTAGCCACCGCTCCCCTGGAGTCCCCTGACCCCATTCTTCTGGGACGCTCTTTAAGAGCCTATGCCAGTATGTCTGATAAATGACTTGGGACCCAAGGTATCTGGCCGCGGCCTCACCTGCAGGAAGGGACGGAGGGGTGAGATGGATCGCGGCTACCGCCGCAGGGCCCCGCCCCCGCCGTCACGGAGGTCCTCCGTGCGCTTTAAGGAGCTTTGAGGGCCAGTGATGGGGAAGAGGGACCCTTTTCCTGGTGACTGTAGGGTCGTGTCCGCCATCTCCCATGGCACTGCCACAGGCCATCTCCTTCCCTCACCAGTCTGATGTCCTGCCCTGTCACTTTGCAGCGTGCAAGCGGAGAGGCAACTTGTTGCAGGAGCGCGGGCTGGGGAGATGTTGCAGGGAGTGGCGAGGGCCGCTCCTCATTTCTGCAACTCTCCTCGCCAAAGTGAAAGAAAAGTCTTGCAGTGTCCGCCCGACTCCTCCACGGAGATGTGGTCAGGGCCAGGAGGCTCGGAGCGCAGATCCGTGACAGCTGGAGGGAGGAGGGGGGTGCAGGGAGGATGCACCACCAGGCAGGGGAGTAAAGGGGACGCAGATCGCATTTTTGCCCAGAGATTCCCCCTTCAAGCCCACCCGACCCTCTTGGCCTGGGTGCGCTGCCCCAGGCCGGCTCCAAGTCCTTCTCGGGTAACTCCGGACGCCTCCGAGCTCTCCTCCCGGAAACTGGCCTCCCTGTAGGCTGAGAAAAGATTGGCTCTCATCTTGGTTGCTTGGCTTTCAAAATCTTGCCCCTATCCCTGGGAAATTAAACAAGGCAACTCGCAGACTACCCGGCACATGGTAGGTTATTGGCGAAGGTTAACTAACTGCGTTTGTGAACAAAAACTAAACGCACTGATGTGAAATAAAGTTCCCAGAGATGGTGAATACAGACCGTCGCATGCGAAAAGGAGAGACAACGCAAAATGCTTTACTTTTCATTGCCCGAGATACCATTCATTAAGTCTGGGCCTATTGTTGAAGGCCTTATTAAACCCTGTTATAAATGCATGTACTGGGCGAAAGATGATTAATGCTTATTAGCTGATTACCTTCTGGGGGAGAAGTCGTGCCTGCCTGCAATTACTCCCGTGTATTGTCTGAATGATTTTCATTATGTTGCAGAGGTTTCCTTGTGCTAATTTTGGATACGAAATCTTACACGCTTTATTCATTTGTCATTTTCTAGTGACTGTAATTTGGTAACTTTTAGTGATTCTTTGCGTAGGTTATTAAAGGGCAAACAAGACTCATGTGTCTTAATACTAGCCAACACAAATGCCACCTGTGGGCACTCAGCTCTGGTTGTTCTCAGCTTTCCTTCTGGAGTGCAGGAAAAATACACAGCTGTGTGCACTTGTTACTTCTTAGCGATGAACTGGGATAGGTTTTATGGGGGGTTTGTGGGTTGTCTTAGGCGAGGGGGAAGTCAGGTTCTGGACAGTTCCAGGCTCAGCCTGGTTTTCAGCCTCTGGGGTCTTGGCGCTGATTGAGGTACCTGCCATATCTGGCTGCAGAAAGCTTTCTTCCCTTCCTTCCATCCTTTCATCTATTTTTCCCTCTTTCTTTCTCTTCCTTTTAAAGCAAAGAGTAGGGGGAAAACATGAATTTAGGTGCCTGCAGATTTCAGTTATTTTACTTCCTAATTGTATAATCTAGGATGGATTTTTAAATTTTCCCAAACTCAGTTTGCTCATCTGCTTGGAGGGTGGGAAGATGTTATCAACCTCATTGGATTTTTTCAAGAATTAAATGAGAGAACATGTCAGCTGGTGTTTGAATATTGTTTTCATAAGACTTATTTTTAAAAAATTGCATGACGTCCAGGTATATGGTGTATTTTCTTTTTTTGAGACAGAGTCTCACTATGTCACCCTCAGAGTACTGTGGCATCACAGGTCACAGCAACCGCAAACTCAATACTTTATTGTCTTACAAGTTGAAATACCATTTGTTTTTCATCAGTGACATTCATGGGATGGAGGTGATCCTTTTTACTCATTATAGAGTGATTTTTGTTTGCTAGTTACCTTTGCTCTTTAGTTTCAGTTATTGTAAAAGAAGCCTGTGTATTTATAAATGCGGAGAAACTTGCTTTTTAGATACCAGAACAAGTTTTATTGAGTCCACTTATGTCCCATATCTCTAAAGAAAGGTGCTTTAAAGTTTTTTTTTTTTTTGGCTGGGGCTGGGTTTGAACCCACCACCTCCAGCATATGGGGCTGGTGCCTTATTTCTTTGAGGCACAGGTGCCACCCGCTTTAAAGTTTCTTTTCTTTTTTTTTTTTTTTTTGGTCTGGGCTAGGTTTGAACCTGCCACCTCCGGCATGTGGGACCGATGCCCTACTCCTTGAGCCACAGGCACCGCCCCGCTTTAAAGTTTCTTAAGCACCAAATTTTAGACTTTGTTTCTGTCTGCTTCTGGATTAGTCTCTTGGAAGTTTTTCTTTGTAATGTCTTTATATGTCCAAAGTGAGTTTTCAGATCTGCTTATTGCCATTATTCAATTAGATTAATTACATTCATGCCTTTTTTATCTTTTGAGTAAAAATTTGCTGCCTGAAGAGAGTTGATAATACAAAAAGATAAATTATTTTCTTTATGTTGTTAACCAAGTTATTCCTGAATCTTCATTCTTGTGCCCAGCTGAAAATAATACTTAATCTAAAATCTTTTGAGGATAGTGCAGGTGGCTCACTCCTGTAATCCTAGTACTCTGGGAGGCTGAGGTGGAGGATCGCTTCAGCTCAGGAGTTTCAGATCAGCCTGAGCAAGAGTGGAACCCTGTCCCACCTACTTGGGAGGCTGAGCTGGGAGGATCCCTTGAACCCAGCAGTTTGAGGCTGACACTACTGCACTCTAGCCTGGGCAGCAGAGTGAGACTCTGTCTCAAAAAAAAAAAAAAAAAATTCTTTGGAACTCCTGTGTCACCAAAGACCTGGTATTAGCAAGGGGGATTCTAGAAAGCATATATATGTGCATGTGTGTATAAATATATATTTAATACATATATAACAGCCTTTCTTTTGAGACAGAGTCCCACCCTATGCCCTGAGCAGAGTGCAATGGCATCATAACTCACCGTAACCTCAGACTCTGGGCCTGCCTCCTGTTGCCTCAGCCTCCAGAAGCCGCTGGTATTACAGGCGCTTACCATGGCACCCAGGTGGGTTTTTCATTTTTTTAATGAGTTGGGGTCTCACTCTCGCTCAGACAAGTCTGGAACTCCTGAACTCAAGCAGTTCTCCCACCTCAGCCTCCCACAGTGCTGGGATTACAAGCCAGGCTTTGATTTTTATTCTTAGAAAATAAAGAACATTTTATCATCTAAGTCTTTAGGAACATATTAGTACTCTTCCTGATCCTTCTAAATGCATTGCACTTTTAAATAAATCATCACCAAAACCATCCACAATGGGAGGGAACTATGTTTGATATGGCCCCAGTGAGCAGAGTCCAGAGGCAGCAGGAGAGGAGAGGTTGCTAGCGTTTGGAGTCTTTTGCCGGGGGTTGGAGTAGAGGCCTTGCTACTTCCCAGTTGTATGACCTAGGGCAAGTGACTAAGTCTCTCTAGCCTTCAGTTTCCTCATCTGTAAATAGGATAATAATAGTACTACCTCACGAGGTTCTGTAATGAGTTCCAAATGAGATTGATCAGGTGGAGGGCTTAGTACAGAGCTTAATACAAAGGTGGTCGTTAATCTTGGGTTGCTGCCGTCACTCAGTTTGTGTTCGTCACTCAGTTTGTGTGTTTGTCACTCGTGCAGCCGTCGCCTTTCTCCTGGGCTATGTAGGAAATGGGAATCGTACTATCCATTTGTATTTACAAACATCAGTGCCCGTTTGTACCAGGCACTGGTTCCTCAGAGGTGCCAGGTCCTAAGCCTCCAAATCCATGCTATTATTCAGGAGTGCTGGTGTTTCTGAGGACTAGGGTGCTAGGTGGCCTCTTATCTGACTATTTTCACCTGCGTGCCACCCACTTCCTGCACAGCGGGAACTCACGGGCACACCAGGCCCTCTTACATCGCACCTCAGTTCAGTTGGTCTCTCCTCATCCTCCATACACCTGGGGTTTTTTTGTTTTTGTTTTTTTGCTTTTTAAAAATTATTATTCTGTTCAAAACTCAGAAGTTTCTGTACATGTGGCATTTTGAAAGGATCATTGCTGTCAGTGTGGTTTCTTAGTTGTGGAGCCTGAGATGGTGTTGCTAATGATAGAACCTTGTTGATACAGCCCATTCATTTATTCGTCATTAAGCCAGACTTCCCAGGAGCCTCTGGGTTCACAGAGGACCTGAGTCAGGTTCTCTTTCCTTGTTAAGAAAATAGATGAGGGGCGGCGCCTGTGGCTCAAGGAGTAGGGCGCCGGTCCCATATGCCAGAGGTGGCAGGTTCAAACCCAGCCCCGGCCAATAACCAAAAAAAAAAAGAGAAAGAAATAAAAAATAAGCAACGAAATAAAATAAAAAAGCCAAAAAATAAAAAAAATAAAAAAAAAAAAGAAAATAGATGAGGCTTGTTTTTTTCTTCCTCCTCTGGACATTGTCCCTCTCTACATAGAGGGATGACCCTGGAGGACAGCCTAGGTCACTTTCAGCTCTGAAGGAAGGTCTGTGTTCATTATCAGTCTTTAAGTCCAGTGGATTTACATGTAATAGGTGTGAAGTAGGAAGATAGCTCCCTGGGGAGGAGGGTTCCCCGTTCCTGGGCACCCATCAGTGGTGAGGGAGTGAAAAGCCTGGTGCTTCTGCGTGTGTACACACGCAGCCCGACCTTTGGCTAGTAGCTTCAGTCTTATTTACAGGGCTGTCCTTTATGGCTTTGTTTCTTTGCTGAGTGGCTTTTGCTCCACCAGAGTTGAGGTTTGTTTGATTTAGGGCAGGTGGTGTTTGAAATCAGTTTTCTAGCCTTTACCTGAGCTAGAAAATCCTCCCTGGAACCCTCCAGCTGCTAAACTCTGTCCCCACATGGTATCCATACATAGGTTCTTGCACCTTTGAGCTGTTCCTGTGAGTTGGATGCATGATTTTGTTTTAGAAAGTAGCGTGTGACTTGTACAGAGATCTTTCATTTATCTTCTTGGGACTCAGTGAACTACAGAGAGGATCCTCTGGGATCTCTGCATTTGATGATCTGTAGATCCAGAAGAACCACTTAACATTGTCTGCAAGAAAATAGATAACCCTTTGCCTTGGGTGGTTTAAATATTCACTCCCATGCAGAGATGGGGCAGGTTTTACACACTTTATGCTGGAAAAGGACCGTCCTATCTTTATGTTAGGAAAAAAAATGAGTGTCCTAAGTCAAACACTGCCAGCTGCTGTAACAACCTCCATTTTTTTGATACAAGGAAATGTGTATGTGAGGTCCATCAGAATTACAGAGATTGTAAGAATTAAGGGAAAATCTCTGCTCTGTTTTTGGGAGTACAACTTCGTGGGGAGGGAGGTTTCTCAGGACCTACCTTCTTAGTGCAGGAGTTTATTTCATGGGAATTAAAAAAAAAAAGTGATAAAATATGCATAACATAAAATTCGCCATTTTAACCACCTTTAAATGTATAATTCCAGGACCCTAAGTACTTTCACACTGTCGTACAACCATCACCACCATCCATCTCCAGAACTTTAGCATCATCCCAAATAAACTCTGTATCCACTAACCAGTAACTTGTCATGTCTCCCCATTCCCCAGCCCCTCTTAACCTCTGTTCTGCTTTCTCTCTTTATGAGTTTTTTTTTTTTATTATTAAGGGGGTACAATTGTTTTTGGTTCCATGGATCCCTTTGTAATTCTTGAGTCACAGCTGTAAGTGTGCCCATCACCCAGATAGTGTTCATTGTACCCATTAGGCAGGTTTTCTTTTGTTTTCTTTCAAAATCTCATGCTCAAGTGTTATGTTTTCTCTCTGCCCCTTCTTTGTGTTTGACTGTTCCAAAGTACCTCATGTTAAGGGAAATTATACGGTATTTGTCCTTTTGTGAATGGCTTGTTTCACTCAGCATAATGCCCTCAAGGGTCATCTGTGTTGTAGCAGGTATCAGAACTGCCCTCCTTCTGTAAAGCTGAGTAACATTCCATCGTGTGTATGGACCACTTTTGGTTAGCCATTTATCTGTGGTTGGACATTCAGTTGTGTCCACCTCCGGCTACTGTGAGTAGTGCTGTGATGGACCCAGGCATACAAGCGTCTCTTGTTTCATGCGAGGTTTTGAGCTCTTATTCGGTTTGGTAAAATGTATCTTTCATAAATTAGATGGGCAGGACTTTGCCGTCCTCCAAAACAGCTTGGGGATAAGAATGCTGAGAAGAGCAGGGACATGCTCTGTGCTAGTGTTGAAGCCACATGAGGGACAGCTATGTGCATCTGTCTGCCTTTCACCTGCAGCTGTTCATGCTGAGCTGGTGTTCATTTGTCACTCCATCCCCCACCTGGGCAGTGCTGGGGTTGCCACTGTGCTCAGTGCCAGGGTGGGTGTAAGAGCTTGGGAGACCTGCTCCAATATCTGGCAAGTCTCTGCAGACCACAGCCACCTTTTAAAGATGACATTTCATAATAGAACAACAAAAAATAAAAATCCTTAACTTTTTCCCAACATTGAGTTGAATTAAACTTTTTTTTGGTGAGAGGAGGGGGTTATAATGTGAGACAAACTGACATTTAAACATTGCAAACATCGAAGGCTTAAATTTCAGATTGCTTTTCCCCTTTGGGTAGAATCTGTGGCTTTCAAAAGTAGCTCCAAGGCAAAAGGTCAGTTACAGGGTGTAGTGGTGAAGTTATCAGCTGTTGGTCTCTGTAATAACCCGCTTATATGTGTTACAGGGTAAAAGTCACAGCCTTTATGTAATGATTAGATGTCAGACTAACTGTATGCATCCTAATCTACAGTTTCTAGAAGAACAATAGAATCTCATATAAGGTTATACTGACACTGTCACAAAAATTAAATAAGGACTTGCTTATTTAAAAAGCAGGATTTTTTTAATTATTATTATTATTGTTTTTTTTTTTTTTTTGTAGAGACAGAGTCTCACTTTATGGCCCTCCGTAGAGTGCCATGGCCTCACACAGCTCACAGCAACCTCCAATTCCTGGGCTTAAGTGATTCTCTTGCCTCAGCCTCCTGAGTAGCTGGGACTACAGGCGCCCGCCACAATGCCCAGCTATTTTTTGGTTGCAGTTTGGCCGGGGCCGGGTTTGAACCCGTCACCCTCGGTATATGGGGCCGGCGCCCTACCGACTGAGCCACAGGCGCCGCCCCAGGATTTTTTTTTTTTAATGTTAAAAAAATTGTAGCCCGCACAGCAGCTTACACCGTAATCCTAGCTTTCTGGGAGGCCGAGGTGGAAGGAAATTTTGAGCTTAGGAGTTTGAGACCAGCCTGAGCAAGAGGGGAACACTGTCTCTACTAAAAATAGAAAAATTAGCCAGGTGTCATGATGGGTGCCGATAGTCCCAGCTACTTGGAAGGCTGAGGCAGGAGGATTCCTTGAACCCAGGAGTCTGAGGTTGCTGTGAGCTAGGCTGAAGCCATGGCACCCTAGCCTGGGCAAAAGAATGAAACTTTGTCTCAAAAATAAATAAATAAATAAATAAAAAATTACCCACACTTCCAATCAACCCCTAATACCACCATCCCTGGGTGTCCTTCCACTTTCCTGTCTCATGACAACAGCAGCCACAGAAAAGATACTGAGCTTGACACAGCTAATCTCAGAGATTTGATACTAGCGCAACCTGATTAAGAACATACAGAGTTTTGCTTCAGTCTTGTACTTTCCTCCTTACATAGAGAAATGGAGTCAAAATTCTCAGAGGTCAATTTGAGGCCCTAAGGCTGTGAGGGGGGACATGAGTAGAGTCTAGTATGTCTTGGATCTTTGAGGTCACTGGACCAGAGAATGGGAGTGTAAGGGGCAAGTTCTAAACAGAGAGACCCGTGGGTTCTCCTTGAGAAAGTGACCTTCCAGCAAAGGCTCTGGAATGGTGGGTGTCTTGGGAAGTTCTGGAGAAAGAGTGTCCCAGGTAGAGAGACCGAGGCCCTAAAGCAAGCATGCCAGGCTTGTCTGGCTGTCCTCAGTGAGTGAGGGGGAAGGAAGGGGAGAAGGGATGGTGAGAGCAGAGGAGTAGGACAGCCAGGTCTTGGAGGGACCTCCCAGGCTGTGCAAGGGCATTGGCTTTGACTCTGGGTGAGATGGGGGGGGGTCGGGTGGGTCAGAACAGAACGCGGTGAAGACCACACCTGGCCGAGGGCTCCTAGCAGGAAGACTAGGTAGGAGGCTTAGCCAGGCAAGTGACGGGGGAAGCTGCGGGGCTGAGATGTGGGATTCTGGAGAGAATGGGAGTACGTAGGAAAGGTACATACATATAGACATTACCTTTTATTTTGATAGATTGTAAAGGCAACGGGACTTCTGGACAGATTGTATGTGGGGTGTGAGAGAGAGAGAGCCAGAGATAACTTTCTTGGCAGATCTTGGGTTGCAAAAAGGAAATCTGAGTTTCAGAATGCTGTGAATTCACTGGGCTGTGTTCACATCACTTGTAATAGCTCATAAAGAGGCTGTTTAGAAAAATACCATATAAGGCTTTGCTTCGGAGCACTTGACTGTGTTTATTATCAGCGTTTCTTCCCACTTGGGGCGGGGTAGGGGGTTGTTTTTGGAAGAAGGACTTGGCTTTTGGGAAGCAGAGGGCTTTTTTTTTTTTTTTAAATTGGCAGGAAGATTTTGTGTGTAATTCCCAGGCCTTCCTCCCCCCAGGGCTGTGCTCCAGGTGTTGTCCTGCGAAGGCCCCAGGCTCCCTCCACAACTTTTCCTGTCCTTTGCCTGATTGGGAGAATGAGTTCTTCCCAGCCCCTTCCCATCTCCACCCATACTACTTTTTTTTTTTTTTTTTTTTTAACAATATTATATTTTTGTTGTTGTTGAGACAGAGTCTCACAGCAACCTCAAATTCTTGGGCTTAAGTGATTCTCTTGCCTCAGCCTCCCAAGTATCTGGGAATACGGGTGCCCACCACAACACACAGCTATTTTTTGTTGCAGTTGTCATTGTTGTTTAGCTAGCCTGGGCTGGGATGTGGCTGGCGTGGCTGGCACCGTAACCATTGTGCTACAGGTGCCAAGCCAGTTTTTAACAATATTATTGTTACTACCTTTTTTTTTTTTTTTTGACAGAGTCTCACTTTGTCACCCTCAGTAGAGTCCTATGGCATCATAGCTCACAGCAACCTCAAACTCTTGGGCTTCAGCGATCCTCTTGCCTCAGCCTGCCAAGCAATTGGTACACAGGCACCTGCCACAATGCCCAGCTATTTTTTAAAGACGGGGTCTTGCTCTTGCTCATGCTCAGGCTGGTCTTGAACTCATGAGCTCAAGCAATCCACTCACCTTAGCCTCCCAGAAGGCTAGGATTACAGGCATGAGCCACTGCACCCAGCGACAGTATTATTGAGATGTAATTAATGAACCATATAATTCATCCGTTTAATGTATTCAATTTGGCCAGGTATGGTGGCTTTCACTTGTGATCCTAGCACTTTGGGGGGCCCAGACAGGTGGATCAATTAAACTCAGGAGTTTGAGATCAGCTTGAGCAATAGTGAGATCTTGTCTCTACTAAAACTAGAAAAACTAGCTAGGCTTTATGGCAGGTGCCTGCAGTCCCAGCTACTTGGGAGGCTGAGATAGGAGGATCCCTTAAGCCCAGGAGTTTGAGGTTGCTGTGAGCTATGATGATTCTACTGTTTCCAAAAAAAGAAAAAGTATACAATTTGATGGGTTTTCATGTCTTTACAGAACTATGTAACTATTACTACAATCTATGTTAAAACTTTTTTCATCACCCCAAAAAGAAATCCTATAACTTTTAGCTGTCCCTCATTTATTCCCTCGTTCCTAAAGGCCCTGCGAGCCTCTAATTTGCTGTCTGTCTCTACGGGCTTGCTGGTTCTGGACATGGAATCCTACTGTACGTGGTCCTTCATGATGTTGCACTTAGCATGATGTTTTCAAGTTTCATCAACCTTGCAGTCTTTGGCAATACTTAATTTCTTTATATTGCCAAATGCACTCATTGTTTTGCACATGATACATTCTTCAAGAAAACATAGGAAGTGGCGATGTGTGTTACTGCATAGACTGACCTGTTGTAAAGGGAACGGTTTTGCCCAGAGTTAAAGGGGTGCGTGTGTGTCTCTGGATGTGGATGTGTGTGTGCATTTGTTCACCTGCACAATTAAATACAAAGTCCACACTGAATCTAAAGACAAAGGGCCTCTGTAGCCTAATGATTGTCTGTCATTCAATGGTTTAACAATTACTTATTAAATACTCACTTCATTCCAGGCCTGGTGCCAGGTACTGGTGGCAAACACAACGACGAACAAGACCTAGATATCAGCTTCCCCCTCATGGAGCTTACAGGTTGTTGGGGGTGGGGTGAGAGGAGTAGATATTAAAATATTGAATAAATGAGACATGAAACAAATTGATATTAGAATTACAATCCGTGACAAGGGCCTTAAAGGAAAATAAGATATTCCTAAGAGAATAAGGAGGGCCTATGTGAAAATGGCCGGGAGGAATCCATTGATACATGAATGAATAAACAAAATGCAGTGTCTATATGATGGAATATTTTTCAGCCCTGAAAAGAAAGGAAATTTTAATACATGCTACATGGATGAAACTTGAAGACATTTTACTGAATAAGCCAGACAGAAAAGGACAAGTATTGTGTGATTCTACTTTTATGGAGTATCCAGAAATAGGCAAATGTATAGAGACAGAAAGTTGAACTGGGTTCCCAGAGGTTGGAGGTACGTGGGCAGATGGGGAGTTATGGTGGAATGGGTACTGAGTTTCAGTTTGGGATGATGAAAAGTTTCTGGAGATGGGTGGTATTGGTATTTATATAACCATGAGAATCCACTCAATGTCACTAAAATGTATACTTAAAACTTACTAAAATGGTAAATTTTATGTATATTTTACCACAATTAAAGAAAAATGGAGGGTTGCTTGGAGGAGGTTATGGTTAAGACCTGAAGGACGGAAGGCACCAGTCAGGGTGGGAACAGCAGCTGCAAAGGCCCTTTGGTAGGTGACAGCTTACTGTTGTGGTCTAGGAACCGAGAAAGGCCAGGTCAGCTGGGGTGACATGGTGCCAGGGCTGAGAAGCATGGGGGTGAGGAATGAGGGAGGTGGATCCTGAGCTGTAGAGAACCTGATAGGAAGCCATTGATGTATTTTTGAGCAGTTGAGTGATGATGTGATTTGACTTCTAGTTTCAGCTGATAATTCAGACTACAATTTGGAGAACAGGTTGGGTGTCCAGGAGAGGATGGGGGCTGGGGCCAGGGTGGCAGGAGTGGAGATGAAGAGAAGTGGTGGGCAGGCATGCCCTTCCGGAGAGGAATCTTGGTTTTGTTGAATGAGTTTGATTTGAGAACCGGAAAGAAAAGTGTCAGATGATTCTCAGATTTCTAACATAAGTAAGTGAAGATGATGGTGCCACTGAAACAAAGGAGTAAGTTTGAAAGATGAAGAAATTAGCTGTGGTCATGTTAAACTTGAGTTGTGGGACATTTGGACATGGCCAGAGGTCAAGCTTTGGGAGACTCAGAAGTCTGGGCTGGAGACATGTAACTATGGTCCAAAATTGGCAGTATGTGCTGGTGGGAATGCACACTAATACGTTCCTTCTGGAAGGATGTTTGGAGAATACTTAGAGACCTAAAAATAGACCTGCCATTGGATCCTATAATTCCTTTACTAGGTTTATACCCAGAAGACCAAAAATCACAATATAACAAAGACATCTGTACCAGAATGTTTATTACAGCCCAATTCATAATTGCTAAGTCATGGAAGAAGCCCAAGTGCCCATTGACCCACAAATGGACTAGCAAATTATGGTACATGTATACCACGGAATATTATGCAGCCTTAAAGAAAGATGGAGACTTTACCTCTTTCATGTTTACATGGACAGAGCTGGAACATCTTCTTCTTAGCACAGTATCTCAGGAATGGAAGAAAAAGTATCCAATGTACTCAGCTCTACTATGAAGCTAAATTATAGCTTTCACATGAAGGCTATAACCCAACTATAGCACAAGACTATGGGGAAAGGGCCAAGGAAGGGGAAGGGAGGGGGGAGGTTATGGTGGAGGGAGGGTAATGGGTGGGGCCACACCTATGGTGCATCTTAGAATGGGTACAGGCAAAACCTACTAAAGGCAGAATACAAATGTCTACATACAATAACTAAGAAAATGCCATGAAGGCTACGTTGAACAGTTTGATGAGAATATTTCAGATTGCATATGAAACCAGCACATTGTACCCCTTGACTGCACTAATGTACACAGCTATGATTTAACAATAAAAATAAATTAATAAAATTTTCCACAAAATTGGCAGTATGGAGTTGGATTTGAGGAGTTCCACAGGGACACTGGAAAAACTTACAAAACCAATGATTTGTATCTATTAGTTTTGGCTAATTTGGGGGAAATAATATATTCAACCACTTTTTGAGCAACAAGGTATGTAAAATTTGAGCAAGAAAGCACTGGAACACATGCACAAGCCCTGTTTTGTGGGCACCCATGACGGGGGTGCTGATGCAGGTTGTCTAGTAGACAGGGCCACTGTCCATGGCTCAAAATGTTTCTCAGATGCAGGAAAGGGCCACTTTTTAATGTCATGGGAACTTATTAAAGTCAAAGAATTTCTCGTGGAAAATAGAGTATTTAAATTGGCTTGTGTGACCTGACCTGAAAGCCAAATCACTCTTTCCAATAATATGTGCCGAGTGATACCACACAGTGGTGCAGCCTTTGTTTGCAAAGTACTATACTTCCTTTCATGCATTGTGTTTATCCAGTTCTGTGGTGTCTGAATTTACAGGTCTCTTTTTGCGACCAGAGGAACTATAACTTGCCTGAGGTTTCAGAACTAGTCATTGACAAAACCAGAAATTGGGCTCAGGTTTCTCGACTCCCAAGGTGGGGGGTTCTTTCCAGGACCTCACAGCTGGAGGTTGGAAAATTGGTCCAAATTACCCAGAGACGAAGCTGCCAGATTTAGCAAATAAAAATACTGGATACTCAGTTCAAGTTGAATTTCAGATAAACAGTGAGTAATTTTTTTCAGTGTAAGTATGTCCTATGTGATATTTGGAACTGACTTTCATTAAAAATTATGTGTTGTTTATCTCAAAGTCAAATTTAACGGCATGTCCTGTATTTTATCTGGCAACTCCAGCTAGAGATGAACTTTCAGAACACAAAACTGGCTGTAATTTGGGGATGGACTGTATATTTAAGCTCCTTATAAAAACTCCTGGATCATCCAAGCATTTTGTTGTATTTGGGAGTGGGAGGGAAGAGGAGGATTGATTTTTTTTTTTTTTTTCGTAGTTTTCAAAATGGTTGTGTGATACTCTCCCAGCCTTTAGTGACTATTCGCGATTTATGATAGACAGCAGCTTTGTGTTGGGCAAGCAGTAGGCTTCAGGCTCAGGAGATGTCAGCTCTTGTGAAACTTGTTTGACCTTAGCTAATCACAGCAATTCTTTACATTTTTAGATTACGGCATAGTTTTTTTGTTTTGTTTTGTTTTTTGAGACAGCCTTAAGCTATCACCCTGGGTAGGGTGCTGTGGTGTCACAGTGCACAGCAACCTCCAACTCCTGGGCTTAAGCGATTCTCTTGCCTCAGCCTCCCGAGTAGCTGGGACTACAGGCGCCCACCACACATCCAGCTATTTTTTGGTTGTAGTTGTCATTGTTTGGCAGGCCTGGGTCAGATTCGAACCCGCCAGCTCTGGTGTATGTGGCTGGCGCTTTAGCTGCTCGAGCTATAGGCGCCGAGCAGATCGCTGCATAGTTTTAAAGTTTTAAAATTTTCTCATTTGGAGGTTGGCAGCATGGGTATATTATCCCCATGGAACAGATGAGGAACCCAGGGGGAAGCAGGGTTTGGGGTGTGGGCAGTGGGAGTAACCAGGTGGAGACGCTTCTTGTGACTTTTCTAAGCTGCACTTCTTCATGCTTCCTGGATGTTTTATAGGATACATTACCATTGCAATTCCACAACTCACAGGTTTTCAGATTTTCCCATTTATAACAATTTCAAGCATTGCATGTTTAGATGACAATGAAACATAAGGCACTTCTGATGGGTTCGGATGGGGTCAGTGTGTTCATTCTGTATTCACTTTTATACATACAGTACTGTTAGGTCTAAATAATGGGTACCATAGATCCTTTTAGAAGGTTTATACAATTTCAGATGGGATCTTTTTATTTTAAATCTTCAGAAAAGGTACCAATATCCATGTACCTATAACCATAGATGTTCAACAAACCTTAGAGCGTTTTTATTTATTTATTTGAGACGCAGTCTCACTATGTCACCCTCAATAGAATACCGTGGTGTCATAGCTCACAGCAACCTCAAACTCCTGGGCACAAACGATTCTCTTGCCTTAGCCTCCTGAGTAGCTGGGACTATAGGTGCCCGACACAATGCCAGGCTATTTTTTAGAGACGGGGTCTCACTCTTGCTCAGGCCGGTCTCAAACTTGGGAGCTCAGGCAATCCACCCACCTCGGCCTCCCAGAGTGTTAGGATTACAGGCGTGAGCCACTGTGCTTGGCCCTGAAGAAACCTTTTAAAAGTTAAAAAGAGTAAAGGTGAGAAATCAAAAAGGCTCTTAAAAACCATTTTGAAGGTTAAACTCTCTTTAACATTGGTGTTTCTAGTGTTCATGAACCATTTGATTGAAGAACACATTTGATTATTGAAATAAAGTGGCTTATATCAGAAGTATCCCACCCGAAGTGTCAATCATGTTGAGGCTGAGAAACCTGCCCTCAGGCATGGATAGGAATCTTAAAATCGTCAGCATATTTTCAGCTCTAATATTCCTGTTTGTGTTAAATTTACTAGGTTCTTTTTCCCCTGCCCTGGCCCCAATTGGCCTCCACTTAAAAGGTGATTGCGGGGATTTTTGTTTAATTTCTTTGCTTATTTCCCATACTGCTACAGACACCGTTTTTAGACCAGCTGAGCATCCTCCAATTGCACATATCCATAGTAATATTTGTATTTAATAATCCTGACTTTGTGATAGACTCTGTGAAACAAGTGCTATTGTTTAAAGAGAAAAGGATTCAGTGCAAAAGGAAAAAAGACAATGAAATATTTGGTCATCAAAATGTTTTTAATAGAAAAAGAATATTTTCATTCAACAGTGCAGTTACTTCTAACCTTAGTTGATTTCAAATATCATTTCTTACCTGAGTTCTGCTGGGACAGCATGCTCCCCTTGCCTTGGAGCCCCCACACAGGCTGTATTCTTCATCTGTGATTCTTTCTCCTCTTCACCTGCTTACCAGCCGCTGCTTCCTGGAAGGCTTCTAGATTTGTCCCTCCAAGGCAAACTGAGGGGCCCTCCTCTGTTCCAGTAGCTGCTTGTATATCCCTGTCCTGGCATGGATGGTGCCATCTTAGAGATGGTAGCTAGGGATTATTTCATGTCTGACTTGGCTTTATCAGAGCTAGTTACCTAGACACTGGTTTTCAAAGTATGATCCCTGGACCAGCCACATCAGCACAGTGTTGCTGTCTGCTAGACCTATGACTCAGAAGCTCTGAAGGTAGGACCCAGCAATCTGTGTCTTCACGAAACATCCAGGTGATTCTGATGCCAGATCTAGGTTGAGAGCCACTGGCCTTGAGGTTTTTGATGAATAAGATTTCCAGGTGCTGTCCAGCCCTGGCAGGAAAGGATGTGTTAGGATTCCTTAGTGCTGTTACTTGCAGCAGGTAGGAAGCAGAACAGATGTGGGCCCAGGGGTGTGGCATTCCTGAGCTACATTGAACTTGCCGGCCTACTTGTCTAGAGTTTGGCTAATGGTCAGAATAGCCCCTTGGCCAGGCTTTCTTGCTGCTGCCCAGCCCCCAGCACAGTGCACAACAGTCAAAAACCAATAGGGGTGGTCAGGGATGTGCGAAAACAAATGGTCCCTGACCCCCCCCCATTGTTCTTCGAGTTGAATTATAGTAGCTCTTCTACAATTACATAGAAAATGCACACACAGTGAAGTCAGAGACCTGCCTTTTCCACACTGATAGGCACCAGCATCAGCTACCATTATTAAAGGCGTGATTTATGAGAGAGAAGGCAATAAACAACATTGAACCAATAATTGCTGGCTGTTTTTGTAGTGACTCTGCCATAAAAGGAATCCACCGTGACCTAATTAAGTGAATTTTATGGCTTTCATTCTTTCAGTAAGTGCTAGAGGAGAATAACCAAGTTCTCGGACCTTATAACTTAGTAAAACAGTCACAAACAAAAATAGATATTTTAGCATTTTTGGACCAACGTTTGGTATGAATTGCCATGCTTAGGAAATGCCATTAAATACCAAGGATTTTTTTTTTTTTTTTTTTACTTAGCACACGTACTCAGGAAAAACGGACTCTTGTGACATCTTGGTCTGGGTTAAAGATGTTTTTATGAATGATGCTTGGACAGGCCGGGTGTGGTGGCTCACACATGTAATCCTAGCACTTTGGGAGTCTGAGGCAGGCGGATCGCCTGGGCTCAGGAGTTCGAGACCAATCTGAGCAAAGCGAGACCCCATCTCTACTAAAAATAGAAAAACCAGCTGGGCATAATGGCAGGTGCCTGTAGTCCCAGTTACTTGGGACTGAGACAGGAGATGGCTTGAACCCAGGAGTTTGAGATTGGTTTGAGCTGTAACCCCACAGCTCTCTACCCAGGACAACAAAGTGAGACTGTTTCCAAAAAAAAAAAAGGTACTTGGAAACAAAGACTATTCTATGAAATATTTACGTATAACAGAGAAAACAGTTAACACCTATATTTACTTCTTGGGATTTTATTTATTTATTTTTAGATTTATATTATCGCCAAAAGACAAAGGATAGAGTTTTCAAGATTTTAAGAGTACTTTAGAATTAGTATAACTCCAGTTGTTTCCTAGATGGACCAAATCATGCTTCATACTGGGTCTGGTTTCAGTCAATCAATTTTAGGTAATTGTCAAAAAAGGAGAACGTGAGAAAGTCAAAATGATTTGTGGGCCTTTTATGTAGGCTTACCTGCAAAGTTTTTGAGATCTAAGATAGGCACTAGTTTATTAAAGACTTTGCTAAAGTGCGCCTAACCTAATAGGCAATTTCTGCAGCCCGGGAGACATGTTAAGTTGTCACAACTCGGAAGCCATACTAACATCTAGTGATTGTTACTCGCAGAGATGCCGCTAACCATACTGCAATGTGCAGGGCAGTCCCCACAACCATGTGTCCCAACTGAAGTGTTGGTAGTGTTGTGCTGAGATTGAAAAATCCTGCCCTAAAGCAGGGATAGGAATCCTCTTAAAACTCTGGACTGGGCCAGGCGTGGTGGCTCACACCTATAATCCTAGCACTTTGGGAGTCCAAGGCAGAAGGATCCTTTGAGCTTAGGAGTTCGAGACCAGCCTGAGCAAGAGTGAGACCCCATCTCTACTAAACATTGAAAAATTAGCTGGGTGTGGTGGGTGCCTATAGCCTCTGCTACTCAGGAGGCTGAGGCAGGATTGCTTGAGCCCAGGAGCTGGAGGTTGCTGTGAGCTTGTGGATGAGGCTGACCCCCCTGCACTCTAGCCTGGGCAACAGAGTGAGACTGTCTCTAAACCTAAATCAAACCAAAAATGTTGGGGTTCTGCAGGACTCCGGCCCAGATACGTTTCTTACTCTGTGAGGTAGACCCCACACACAGCACACCGAGCGCTGACTCCCTGACCTGTTTAGATGACGACGCCTCTCTAGCCAAGGCAGAAACCTGGACTTGAACTTTAACCCCTTTCTTTCCCAAGCTGTACTATCCATCTCTAAGATCTGTTGCTTCCATCTCCAGGAGACTTGACTCCACCTGATCACCTCTGTCTCCACCATCCACTGGGTTCCAGCCCTCCCCCTAAACCCAGAGCAACCTCTCAGATCCTGGATCTCACCTGCACCCAGCTGCCACACCTGTCACTTCACCATCACAACACGCGTCTTCCTGTCCACAGCCCACAGGCCTGGCTTGCTCTGAGCCCTGCTGCTTCCCACTAATAACATTCTTGTCCTGTTTCAGTTTCCGAGACATGATGGGCTCTTTCCTTCCAAAGGCCCTTCACATTTGTCGCTTTCCCACCTGGAAAGCTCTTCCTCTGAATGGCTCCTCCTCATCTTTTGCTATCTGGCTCAAGTGTCATTTCCTCAGAGGATTCTCGGACCACCCGAGGTAAGGCAGGGCCCTCCAGAGTGCTGCTCTCTGCTCTTTTCTGTACTTACCAGAGTATAACCCTTTATCTGTGGGATTACTTGTGCGCTGTCCCCGTGATACTTCGATATTTCCCCGTGATACTTAGATACTTGCTGTCCCCGTAACCCACCTATTGGGCGCCATGGAGTGACCACAGCTATCTTGCTCACTGTGGCTCACTGGTGACCATGGCTGACGCTTGGTGCTCCATAATGTTAGAGTAATATTGGTGAAAGCAGTCACTGCCTGAGTGTGAGTGAAGGGAGATGAGGGGTGGTGGTGGCGGAGGGGTAGTGTGACATTCAAGGCTGTGGGGGCCTAGAGAAGAGTATTACTCACTCAGCAGTGCTCAGGTGGTTCCCAAGAAGGGGTTACACTAGAGGGTGATGAGTTTTTTTAGAGATGGGGGTCTTATTATGTTACCCAGGCTGGTCTCTAACTTTGGGCTCAAGCAATCCTCTCAAAGTGAGCCACCACACCTGGCCTGGAAGGCAAACATGAAGAATGATTCAGGGTTTCCCAAGCTTGGGAAATAATTAAAAGATCCATTTGGAATAAGTGGAAGAAACACCTGACATTAAGTAGATCCTAAAGAAAACCTTGCCTGTGAACATGCCAACATGGAGACTGTCCAGAAAGTGTCCATTGCCACAATGTAGACCAGTGTCTTCTCAAACATTAATCTGCATATGAATCTCCTGGGAGTCTTGTCAAAATGTAGACCCTGGGTTTGGTTGGTGGTGGGATTCTCCATTTCTAACGAGGTTTAGATGCTGCCGGGCTGCAGACTTTACTTCTGGTACCAAGGACATAGAGAACAGGGAAGAGCAGAGATATTGTTGATATGACAGCTTCTCTGTCATCATGTGCCCTTTGATGTATGGTAGAGAAATGACTTCCATACTTTATTCCAACCTTAATTTTTTAAATTCTGTCTCTTGTGAATCTTAGGAGCCTTTTATTGCTTCATTTAAGGCAGCATCTACCAGACGTAGTTGATATCTTTAAAGTTCTTCCCCTCCACAGGCTTTTCTGTATTATTCAAGGAAAACAGAAACATAACCAAGTCTTATTTGTTAAATCACACATGTCCGCCATGTTGTGTGCCTGTCATTAGTTTCAAAGCACTGTAGTGAGCACGTCAGAACTTCTGTGAAACATAAAGCCACCTAAATATCATCTCATCCATGCCTGCATCCATCAGGTGCCCTCCTTCCCCCATCATCTGTACATGTAATGGTTTCTCTGTAGAGCAGCGGTTCTCAACCTGTGGGTCGCGACCCCTTTGTAACAATGAAAATACACCGCGGCATTAGGAAGTTTGAGAACCACTGCTGTAGAGCTTCCTTAGCTATGGTGTGTTCTCTCTCACCCATCACATCTCCAGGAATGTCCCTGTCTCCCATCAGGTACTGACAAGCTAGAATTAATCCGAGACAGCTCTCATTAGGGTAAATCTGTGTCCAGAGAGAACCAGTCAAGACGGAAACAAATGGGTTTCGCATTCTCTGGAGCCTTTTTAAGATGCATAGATGACTGAGGAATTTTCCATACGTGCGAGTGTGCCATTTATTCATTTTGGTAACTGAGATTTTTAAACTTGGCTGTACATTAGAATCACCTGGGAGTATCAGATATATTGAGGCTTGAGTCTTCCACCCCAGAGATGCTGATGAACTGATCTGGGGTGCACTGGGGTGATTCTAGAGCATGATCCAGGCAGAGGGCTGCTGGAGAAGTGGACAGTGTAGGAATCTACCCCATATAGGATGCCTAAACATATCAAAAGATTACATGGTTATGGAAATGTCTAGATACAAACCTATTGAGGAGGCGACTGAAATAAGTGAATGGTGTGATTTAACAATGGGTTGGATTTTGCAGTGTATCAGCTATGGGTGACTTTGATCATACCTCTTAATAACTTCATAAGGGCAAAGCCCTTTCACATGTAATACCTTATTTCCATAGGAATTCTGAAGACAGGAATTCTGGCCTGTATCCACCACCCCCCTTCCACACCCCCGGGATTTACTGTATTGAACTGCAATGATCTGTTTCCCTCCCCCTTGAGATTTACTGAGAGACCGCCCTATCTTTTTCATCCCTAGAGTCTGTCCACAACCTAGTCAGCATTCAGTAAGTGATGAAGTAATTGATACATTCATTTCCACTTTACAGATGGGACTCCAGGGCACAGAGAGCCTAAATCAAGTCAAGTGCTCTCACTGCCCCTCATCTTTCTGAGCTCTGGATTCCCATTGTAAAAAAATGAAAAAATTTGGAGATTTTCTCTAACAATCCTTATAGGTCTAATACAGGTAGTTCTGTTTTATGATTTTATTATAACTGTAGTATTGCCAGTACTCACAAAGCTCTCCAGATGGAGTGGTACTGTCTCAAGGGTAAAGATAATGGCTCGGAGCCTGTAGCACAGTGGTTATGGTGTTGGCCACAAGCACGGAGGCTGGAGGGTTTGAATCCGGCCTGGGCCAGCTAACCAACAATGGCAACCGCAACCAAAAAAAAAAATAGCTGGGCGTTGTGGCAAGTGCCTGTGGTCCCAGCTGTTTGGGAGGCTAAGGCAGGAGAATCGCTTAAGCCCAAGAATATGAGGTTGCTGTGAGCTGTGACACAACGGTATTCTATGGAGGGTGGCATGATGAGACTCTGTCTCAACAACAATAAAAAAAAAAAGAGTCAAAGTAACTCACTTATTGGCAAGAATGGAAATTCATGTAATATTTTCACCAAGACCAGGAACTCAGTCCAGACTCCTAAGTATGCAAAATCACCTCAGATGACTTCGAAAAAGTAGAAATTCCTGTGTCCTGGGCCTTCCCTTTTCAAAGCTCCCTACCAACACCACCCCTGATGCTCCTGGTGATTTTGAAGCAGACCAGTGAGCTTTGAGGCCCACTTCTTGGTGCTCTGGGAAATGACCCCTATCTGACCAGCCATGGTTATGTGAATGGTCTTCATGTCTGTTTTATGAATTTGAATTTTAAATAGCTGGGCTGACCCGAAAGCAGCCCATTTGCACAGCCAGCGTAGGCCAGGGCAGGGAAGCTGTCTTCTGTGTAAAGTCTGATGGAATCAGGGTTGTGGCTATGAAGACTGGACTGTTGACCACTTAGACTCTTGACTCATTTCCTAAGCGGCTAGAATGAGGAGGAGGGGTAAACAAACCGGGAAAACAGAAAAGAAATGTGAAACCACATCTTCCTTCTATTAGGCAGAAAGAGTCCACTGGAAAATGAAACATTTTTCACATATCGCTTTTCACATATCACTGACAGTATTATTTCCAGAAGGCAGCCCCTTTAGCTAAAGACAAGTAAGAGATTTTCAAAGGTTAACAAATGTAAAGACCAGGCAAATGTATTTCCTGGAGTTGAAGTGAAATCTCTGGTGCTGAACAGAACTGGCAAAGTATGGGGAATCCTGATTGTCAAGTAACTGTCACTTCCCCTTCCCGCCCCTTCATCTTCCCAGAGCCTTTCTTTTACTTCTCGGCTCCCTTCCCCACCCCTTTGAATTTGGAAGACGGCCCACCATAGTTCTATTAAATTCCCGAAGCTGTTACCGTCTATAAACATACAACAGGATGTCCTCACAGCTGTGCACAGTCACTTGGGAGCCAGGCCAGAGGCCTCTTTTTTTCAAATTGAGTAAATCCTGTAAAACCTTAGGTTTAGAGTAATTATAAATTTGTGCATTTTCCTTTTCGGAGGACTTTTTAAAAACATTTCACCAACTGAGTATTTTTCATATCTTTTCAAGGATTTACTCAGGTTGAGTAGAAGATATAAAAAGTTTGCTTTATCCTCTTCCAACTTCAGACTTTTAGTATTTCTCTGTTGTCTACCCTGTTTCCCCGAAAATAAGACAGTGTCTTATTTGAAGGTGTGCTCCCAAAGATGCCCTAGGTCTTATTTTCAGGGGGCGTCTTATCTTCCTGCAAGTAGGTCTTATTTTTGGAGGATGTCTTATTTTCAGGGAAACAGGGTATTGACATCTTTCAAAATAATTTTACAGGTACAAACTTGTGAAATTTAAGATGTGTAATAATCAGATCTGTTATGAGAATTAGAAACTTGGACCTCAAGGCTGGTTGATTTATTCAGCTTCTAATTTCTGTCATTTACGTGCCCAAGTGATTTGTAATGGGTTTGGCAGAAAGAGAATGTTTGGTATTATACCTGAGTGTTTTTTCCTTTTATTATATAGATTAAGAATTGATCATTAATCATACCAAAAACAGGTTAGAAACACCATGTTCAGTGTTGCTAAAATTAAAGTTGAGCATTAGGTCATAGCTGATACCAACTTTTTTTTCCTTTAATTTTTTAAAATTTCAGGTGAATTGGAAGGTACAAAGAATTAGGTTACAATATTTGCATTTGTCAGGTATAGTCCCTGTTGTAGTTGTGACCTGTCCTCAGGAGGTGTGCCCTATACCCCTACATTGTGCCTGCTGGGTGGGAGCACCCCAGTCATTTTACTGCTACTTCTTAAGTTTGTTCTATAAGGCCGGGTGTGGTGGCCCACGCCTGTAATCCTGGCACTCTGGGAGGCGGAGGCAGGTGGATTGCCTGAGCTCATGGGTTGGAGACCAGCCTGAGCAAGAGCGAGACCCTGTCTCTAAAAATAGCTGGGCATTGTATGGGTGCCTGGAGTTCCAGCTACTGGGGAGGCTAAGGCAAGATAATCGTTTGAGCCCAGGAGTTTGAGGTTGCTGTGAGCTATGACACCACAGCATTCTACTGGGGGCAACAAAGTGAGACTCTGTCTCAAAAAAAGAAAAAATTCCATGAAAGGCTTCTCAAACTACCTTTGACCAAATGACCAAATCTGGGGCCCTGCTAAATTATCTCCTGATTCTCTTAGATGTAATTTGTGACTTCTTCTGTTTTGGAAAAATCTTCTACCCTTGGGCTGGGTTAGACCTAGTGATGCCCTTCAACGAATAAAATACAGCCCCAGTGACCCTACTTCCCTCTTGTTCTCTCACTCACTCTGAGAGAAGCCACCCACCACGTTGTAAGCTACCCTGTGGAGAGACACTTGTGACAAAGAACTGAGGTTGGCCTCTGGCCAGCAGCCCAGGAGGAATGGTGTCCAGGAGCCCTGCAAGTCAGCTCCAAAGTGCATCTTCCCTGGGCGAGCCTTCAGATGACCGCAGTCCTTGACTGGAGGCTGTGAGAGACCCTGGGCCATGCCCAGCCACTGACGTTGAGATAATACTTGTGTTTAAAACTGCTGGATTTGGGGAGGGGGAGTTGTTAGGCAGCAGTAAATAGCCAATACAAGGACAAGGATTTAAAATACTATTAAAGTTGCCCCCTGCCTTTGGGGAGCTCACTGTCTAGTAAGCTCTTCTGTTGTCAAGCATCAATGGTTAAGTCAAGATGTGAAACCATTACTATTGTTATTTCTTCTTTCTTTTTTTTTTTTTTTTTTGAGACAGAGTCTCATTCTATCACCCTGGGTAGAGTGCTGTGACGTCATAGCTCACAGCAACCTCAAACTCTTGGCTTGAGCAATCCTCTAGCCTCAGTTTCTTGAGTAGCTGGGACTACAGGCATGCACTAGTACCCCCATCTAGTTCTTCTATTTTTAGTAGAGATGAGGTCTCACTCTTGCTCAGGCTGGTGTCGAACTTGTGAGCTCAGGCAACCTATCTGCCTCAGCCTCCCAGAGTGCTAGGATTACAGATGTGAGCCCCCGTGCCCGGCCACTATTATTATTTCTTGATAAAAGGCTCCAACAAGAATAGTATCTGAGCTTCCATGTTTGTCCCACATGTTTTACTTTTCATTTAGTTTTTGAATAACACATGCAAATGATACAACCTTAACTCTTCCTGCCTCCTTTTATCCCAGTTACCCAAAGTCACCAGCCATTACCAGTTTATTGATTAACTTTCTAGAGATGGTCTTTGCATTTACAATAGAATCTTTTTTTTTTTTTTTTTTTGTCAGGGCTAGGTTTGAACCTGCCACCTCTGGTATATGGGGCCAGCGCCCTACTCACTGAGCCATAGGGACTGCCCGGTCTTTGCTTTTACAAATGTGTACATTCATATTTCTTTATTCACCCAAAACAAACGACAGTGGAATATGACTTGCAACTCTCTGTATCAGGAGTATGGTAGATACATCACAGATTGAGATCTGACATAGTTTCTGCCGTTGGATTCCACTCTCAACTGAATTGATAAGAAATGAATTTGAGAGGAAAGCCTGTGAGACCAAGGAAGGAAACATATTGCATCATGACCAGGTAGGAATGGGACTTAGAGAAGCCATCTTTATCCGCCTGTCTTGGGCAGGAGAATCTTTTACACTTGATCTTAGCCAAAAGGACGAAAAGCGATTGGGAGAATCTTTTCAAACATCCAGACGACCTGCTTTTGAGATGCTTCCACAGTGAAACATCTTATTGGAGGAGGGTAAAACTGATTCTGTATTTTAGAAAATGTCCCTGACAATTGATCCAGCCTCATCTCCCATTATTTTCTAGACAACTTCATTGGAAGAACCTTCATACTATGGAAAACTTACACTGCTTTTTGGTGACTTGCTTCTGGTCCTCTTTAAGGATCTAAGGTGGCTCTGAGTTAAAAGGAGACGAGTCTTGAGAACGGATACAATGAAGAAAGAGAAGGGGGTTGCTGTCACACTCCTCCTCCTCTCTGTGGCCCCTCTGGGCAGATCCGGGTGACTGTAGTTAATTGTGCAGGTGATGTCTCAGGCTGCTGGAACGCGTCACTCCTTCCCCACCTGGCCTGAGATATCTGCCACGCATCTTCACCTGTTGGAATCTGAGTTTCCTTTCTGTAAGGTGAAGATGATTAAACCGGATAATTAAAAAAACTTTCAAGCATAGTAGAAGCCTAATTCATAGGGTATATGAAGACTAATAAATGCCTTAGAAGAAAAGCAACATATGAATTTGAGGTGGCATTATCATTACAGTCATTACCTTTAAAATTATAGGCAGCATGCCGAGCAAGTTGTAATGGAGAAAAGGAGTAATTGGACAGAACTCCGCTGAACACTGATGTTAGTTTTGTTTCCCTAAAGTGTAGTAGTGCCGCAGATGAAACTGAGTCATAAAGTATGCTCACCTGGTTTGCTATGCCAAATGGGTTGGCCAATCCTTTTTATTTGTTGTTCAGAAACTATAGAAGAAAGTTGCCTACAAACGATGGTGGTGGTTTTTCAATGACTCACGCTCCCTTTGATTGGAATCAGGGCTCTGTCTACTCTTTGTCCTGGCATTGCTACACCTTGCCTTTTATTTCAACTAAAGCAACACATGAATAAATACATTGTAAATGAATGCTTAATTATTTTACTGCTCCCTGACAGTATCTCTTGCTCTAGATAGAGAACCAGTTAATGTTTCTCTATTTTAGGCCAACTCATTTGCGCCGCTGATAATAGGGAATGAGAATTCATCCCTCTCTCCCTCTTTTCTTTATTTTTCTTTCTCTCTTTCTGTCTTTTCTCTCCCTCTCCATTTCCTTCCCTTTCCCTTTTTCCTCCCCTCACCCCTGCTAAGTATTCGAGAACTTACTACACTCCAGGTACTGCCCTAGAAGTTCTGGACAGACCAGAGAAAAAAGTCAAAATCTCTGCTCCGTGGAGCTTACATTCCTGTGTAGAGAAACAGAATAAACATGTGTGGTATCAACGTTTATCACTCCCAGAACCGTGCGCACCACCTCCCGCCCTGTTGCTGGATCTGTGTGTGTCACACTCCGAAGCTGCTTCCACAACCAGAACTCCCTGGCTGGGACAGCCCCAGAAGAACTACACAGGGTTGATGATGAATGCAAGGAAAAGTAAATCAGTATGAAGGACAAAAGAGGTGAAGATTACTATTTTGCCCAGGTGATTCAGAGAGCTGCTTTAATAAAGTGACTTTCCATTCAATCTACAAATATCTGTAAGATATTTACTGTGGGAGGAACAATCCAAGATGGCAGTCAAGTAACAGCTTCCCTGCAACAGGGCATGGTGAGTCTGGGGAGATAAGACCCCAGGCATCTCTGGCTGGTAGGATCTGCCTATAATCATCCCTTTGAGGATACAGGGAGTCAGCAAGGGACTTCTGGACCCCAAGAAGAGGACAAAAACAGTGGAAAACTGGCAAGTGGTTGCATGTGTTCGATCGACCTAATCCTGCTGGCAGCCATAAGTACAAGCAGCAGTGAGACTGCAACCCGGAAAGGCCTTACCTGTGAACTGTTTTGGTGTTTTGGACTTGGCCCTCAGTTGAACTGCCTTGGGGAGAGCTTGAGCAGGAGTCTTGAGAACTTTGGGCATTATCTAGGGCCCCAGATTGAGCTAATAGTGTTCGGCTGTGGGCCACAGGGAGCCATTGTGAGAGAACTGCCCTGGCAAGCTCTGCCCTCAGGGTCGCAGAGCAAGGATCAGGCGGGAGCTAGTAACCTGTGACTGAGCAGCCTAAAGGCAGGGACTGAGCTGCCTTACAGCCTTAACCCTCAGGGGCAGAATAAGACCAGTTTTGGCACACTGGAGCCTTGGGCTGTTGCCCTGGGTAGAGTGCTGTGGCGTCACAGCTCATAGCAACCTCAAACTCCTGGGCTTGGCTCATAGCAACCTCAAACTCCTGGGCTTGGCACCACCTGGACCTCCATAAGAGCTGCTCCGTGACCCACGACCCACGCCTGCCAGGCCTCCGCATGCCCTGACCAGGAACTGCAGGAGCCACACAACCCTGCATCCTCTCTCCTGTACCCTCCCTGCCTCCACACAGGCCAGCTCGTCTGGCCAGGGACTCTGGTAGCTGCGTGCCCTCTGGAGCCTTCCCTGCCTCTGTGCAGAGCCCTTCTCCTGGCCAGAGATTGCTGGAGCATTGGGCTCTCTGTGCCAAAGTCACTGGGTGCCAGGCACTCCCAGAACCGTGTGCACCACCTCCCGGCCTGTTGCTGGATCTGCGTGTGTCACACTCCGAAGCTGCTTCCACAACCAGAACTCCCTGGCTGGGACAGCCCCAGAAGAACTACACAGGGTCACTCCCTACAAAGATCCAGCAACAATAGAGTGATCCCGCTGGGGTCTAACCTTGGAGAGACACCTCCCCAACTCTGAGGTCAGCCAGAGACAATGGTGAAAAACAATCAGGAGGCGAAATCAACAGAAAAACTCTGGCAATATGAATAATCAGAGTAGATCAACCCCTCCAAGGATCAATGGGGCAGACACAGCACAAGATCCCATGCACAAACAAATAGCTGAGATGTCAGAAATTGAATTCAGAATTTGGATAACAAATAAGATCGAATTAGAATTCCAAGCAGTAACCCAAAAGATATCTCGAATTCAACGAATTCAAGGAGCAAATGACCAAAGATTTTGACACATTGAGACAAGAAGTTGCAGCCCTCAAAGATCTGAGAAACACTGTAGAATTCCCTCAGTAACAGAATGGAACAAGCAGAAGAAAGGATTTCTGACATTGCAGACAAAGCTTTCAAATGCTCCCAAACTCTCAAAGAGGAAGAGAAATGGAGGACAAAAACAGATCACTCTCTCAGAGACCTCTGGGATAATTAGAAGAAAACAATATTCATCTTACAGGAATCCCCAAAAGCGATGAAGTGGCTTCACAAGGCACAGAGTCTCTTCTCCATGAGATTGTGAAGGAGAACTTTCCAGACATGCCAAGAGATTCTGAAATTCAAATAGCAGACAGTTTCAGAACTCCAGCATGACTCAACCCAAATAAGACATCCCCCAGACGCATCATAATCAATTTCACTAAAGTTAATATGAAGGAGAAAATTCTGAAAGCAGGCAGACGAAAGAAAACCATCACCTACAAGGGCAAGAATATTAGAATAACTGCAGATCTCTCTGCTGAAAACTTTCAAGCTAGAAGGGGATGGTCATTGACTTTTAATCTCCTAAAACAAAATAATTTTCAACCCAGGATCCTGTACCCAGCTAAACTGAGTTTCATTTATGATAGAGAAATTAAATACTTTAATGACATTCACGTGTTGAAGAAATTTGCCATAACTAAACCAGCTCTCCAGGATATTCTCAGACCTATCCTCCATAATGACCAGCATAATCCTCCACCACAAAAGTAAACCCACCCAGAAAATTTTGATCAAATACCAACTTATACAGTCACAAAAAGATTAAAAATGTCCACCGGAGTCTGGGTGAACTGGTTGGCAGCCTGTAGAAGACTGAAACTGTACCCACACCTTTCATCATTAACTAAGATAGACTCTCACTGCATCAAAGATTTAAACTTAAGACATGAAACTATGGGTGGCGCCTGTGGCTCAGTCGGTAAGGCACCAGCCCCATATACCGAGGGTGGCGGGTTCAAACCCGGCCCCGGCCAAACTGCAACCAAAAAATGGCCGGGCGTTGTGGCGGGCGCCTGTAGTCCCAGCTGCTCAGGAGGCTGAGGCAAGAGAATCGCTTAAGCCCAGGAGTTGGAGGTTGCTGTGGGCTGTGTGAGGCCACGGCACTCTACCGAAGGCCATGAAGTGAGACTCTGTCTCTACAAAAAAAAAAAAAAAAAAAAAGACATGAAACTATAAAAATCCTTGAAGAAAGTGCAGGGAAAAGTCTTGAAGGAATCGCCCTCAGTGAATATTTTATGAGGAGGACTCCCCAGGCAATTGAAGCAGTATCAAAAATACACTACTGGGACCTGATCAAACTAAAAAGCTTCTGCACAGCCAAGAACATAGTAAGTAAAACAAGCAGACAGCCCTCAGAATGGGAGAAAATATTTGGAGGTTATACCTCCGATAAAGGTCTAATAACCAGAATCCACAGAGAAATCAAACGTATTAGCAAGAAAAGAACACGTGATCGCATCTCAGGGTGGGAAAGGGACTTCTCTAAACTTTAGAGAAACTTCTCTAAAGACAGATGCACGATCTACAAACACATGAAAAAAGCTCATCATCCTTAATCATCAGAGAAATGCAAATCAAAACTACTCAGAGATATCACCTAACCCCAGTAAGAGTAGCCCACATAACAAAATCCAAAAACCAGAGATGTTGGCGTGGATGTGGAGAAAAGGGCACACTTCTACACTGCTGGTGGGAATCCACCCTAATATGTTCCTTCTGGAAGGATGTTTGGAGAATACTTAGAGACCTAAAAATAGACCTGCCATTTGATCCTATAATTCCTTTAGTAGGTTTATACCCAGAAGACCAAAAATCACAATATAACAAAGACATCTGTACCAGAATGTTTATTGCAGCCCAATTCACGATTGCTAAGTCATGGAAGAAGCCCAAGTGCCCATTGACCCACGAATGGACTAGCAAATTATTGTATATGTATACCATGGAATATTATGCAGCCTTAAATATGGAGACTTTACCTCTTTCATGCTTACATGGATGGAGCTGGAACATATTCTTCTTAGCAAAGTATCTCAGGAATGTAAGAAAAATTATCCAATGTACTCAGCCCTACTATGATTCTAAATTATAGCTTTCACATGAAGGCTGTAACCCAACTATAGCACAAGACTATGAGGGAAGGGCCAAGGAAGGGGAAGGGAGGGGGGAGGTTTTGGTGGAAGGAGGGTAATGGGTGGGGCCACACCTATGGTACATGTTAGAATGGGTACAGGCGAAACTTACTAAAGGCAGAATACAAATGTCTATAGACAATAACTAAAAAAATGCCATGAAGGCTGCGTTGAACAGTTTGAGAATATTTCAGATTGCACATGAAACCAGCACATTGTACCCCTTAGTTGCACAAATGTACACAGCTATGATTTAACAAAAAAAAAAAAAAAGATATTTACTGTGTATTGGGCTCTAGGTGGTAGGATATATGTGAAGAAAAGAGGCAAAATCCCTTTCCTCAGGGAGTGTACACCCAGATGGCAAGAGACAGGTGATAGATAAATGTTAGTCTGTTGGCAGATGAGAAGTGCTAAGGAAGACCAGTAGAAATACAATGGTGACAGGGCGATCCCTTTAAGAATGTGACATCTGAGGGTGGCACCCGTGGCTCAAGGAGTAGGGCGCCGGTCCCATATGCTGGAGGTGGCGGGTTCAAACCCAGCCCCGGCCAAAAAAAAAAAAAGTGACATCTGAGCTAGGACAAGGTGAGAGGCTGAATCAGGGTGATTATTGGTGAAGAGTGTTCCAGGCCCAGGAGCAGACGCTGCATGGCCCCAAGGGGGGGGGGAACATGCCAGGACCTGGGAGGTGCCAGGGTGGCTGGAAGTGAGGGAATGAGGGTGGTGGGGATGAGGCTGAGAGGGAAAGAACAGATAGACTGTGGGTTTTACTCCAAGAGAAATGAGATCCCATCCTGGGGTTTTAGCTGAGATTAATGAGATCTTGCGTTTTTCTTTTGAGAGTCTCACTACGTCGCCCTTGGTTGAGTGCTGTGGCATCACAGCCCATAACAGCATCAAACTCTTGAGCTTAAGTGATCTCATGGCTCAGCCTCCCAAGTAG
Source organism: Nycticebus coucang (assembly GCF_027406575.1). NCBI lineage: Eukaryota > Metazoa > Chordata > Mammalia > Primates > Lorisidae > Nycticebus > Nycticebus coucang. The sequence goes on along the minus strand of NC_069798.1, from coordinate 53,878,166 downwards.
CTGGGACTACAGGCACCTGCCACAACACCCAGCTATTTTTTGTTGCAGTTGTCATTGTTTAGCTGACCCGGGCTGTGTTCAAACTTGCCAGCCTCGGTGTATGTGGCCAGTGCTGTAACCACTGTGCTACAGGCACCCAGCCTGCATTGCCTTTTGAAAGAATCAGTCTGCCCTCTGAGTTGGAGTTAGACTGAAGAGGCGGAACCTAACTGCATGTGAGTCTGGGGCTACCTCTTATCCAAGTGGGAGAGAACAGAGCCTCAGCCAGGGAGGTAGCAAGTGGTGGGAAGAGGTTTTAGCTTCTGGAAACATCTAGAAGGCAGAGCCCATAGCGTTTGCAGATGGACTGCGTGCTGAGTGGGAGGAAGGATGAGAGTCCAGCTTGCTCTGGGTCGTCAGCAGGAGCACCTGGAAGGGTGGAGTTGCCCTTGACTGAAGTGAGGAAGGCTGGGGAGAGGAGGGAAAATGAGGGTTCAGTTTTGATGATATGGAGACCTGAAGTTTTCAATCTAGCTTCCTTTGCTAATGTGGAATATTCTGGAGTACCAGCCTCATCTTTAACAAGATGCTAAGCCCAAGCAGTCTGCTGGACCAAGGCGCATCTAAATGACATGAGACAGAACATTTTCAGCATTCAGCTGCTGGCACTACCTCAGGTTAGAAACCAGGTATCTTCATGTTTTTCTTTCCAGACCCTCTTCCCTGATGAAGCGAGCTGTGAACTGTTGCTTCTGCCTCTGAAAGTTCTGCTGTAAATCCCATCTCCACCTGTACCACCTTTTAGCCTCTTCCCTCTGTGGGCTGGAGGACAGCAGGAATTTTCTGCGACCTTGTCTTGGCCACACATGGACACCATCTCTTCCTGGAGTCCCCCAGCAGGGTTATCTTTTCTAACATGCAGATCTGATTAGGTGGTTCCTATCTTGAAGGCCCCAGGCTGTTTGCACAGACAATTCTGCATGGTAGCGCCTATCTCCTCACCTTTGCTGATATGCAGACCTGGGACCCAACTCAGTGCCCCAGGGCATCTTCCCAGCCCTATTCCCTACTCTATACCTCATTGTCCCTGTAATTTCTCTGTCACTGTGGGAATGCTTCTGTAGATTCTTGTCTGCCTTCCCTTGGGCTTAAGCTTCCTAAGGACAGGATAGATGTCACTGGCCAGCAGCAAACTGAATACCTGCCCTGTAGTCAGGAGGCATCTGCCCAGTGCGAGCATGGGAAGCCTCGGGGCCTCCTCTTGATGAACACACAAATTCCAAGTGTCTCTAACAAGCAGGGCCTTCCTGGTCTCCTCTTCAACCATCATCTTCCTCAACCCACTCTGCCTGCCCATTAGTAACTCTGAACTAACCCTGTGTTTTAGTGTTGCGCGACCGTTGATCCCAGAGTTTTCTACCCTAATAGGCAGATACCTGTCTCCTCTCTCTCCTCATCTCCCAACCTGACGGCAGCCCATGTGACTGCAGGGACCAATTCCAGTGAAGTTCCCGCCCCTTCCCCTCCTCACTTCACCCTGCTTTCTGCTTTGGATTTTCCTGCTGGCACCTGTCACTTTGAATGCTGTGGTCAGGTGTGTATTAAGCCACTGTTCCTGCGTAGAGGGAAGTGTGTGAGGGTGGGGCTGTTTCCTTTGTTTTTATATATTTATCTTTGGATGCTTTGTGTACATGTATACTTCATAAATATACTTTATACCTTTTATATGTGTATCTTTATATACCATGTATACTTGATATCTTTAGCTATTTCATATACTTAAATATACTTCGTGTCTGGGTGGCGCCTGTGGCTCAGTGAGTAGGGCGCCGGCCCCATATGCCGAGGGTGGTGGGTTCAAACCCAGCCCCGGCCAAACTGCAACAAAAAAATAGCCAGGTGTTGTGGTGGGTGACTATAGTCCCAGCTGCTCGGGAGGCTGAGGCAAGAGAATCGCGTAAGCCCAAGAGTTAGAGATTGCTGTGAGCTGTGTGACGCCATGGCACTCTACCCGAGGCTGTACAGTGAGACTGTGTCTCTACAAAAAAAAAAAAAATACTTCGTGTCTTTTTGTACTTATACTTTGTTTATTGCATTGATTTGGAGGGGGTAATAGAGGTACAGTGGAATTTTACAGTCTAGGAGACCTGTTCCTTACGATTTTTCATTGATTTGGAGGGGGTAATAGAGGTACAGTGGAATTTTACAGTCTAGGAGACCTGTTCCTTACGATTTTTCTTAACTCTTTTTGTAAAGCACTGATAAGTCATAAAATTATGGATTTGGCCTTAGAAAACTTGGGACATTTTGTTTTATTTATTTATTTATTTATTTAGAGACAGAGTCTCTGTCGCCCTGGGTAGATGGCCGTGGTGTCACAGCTCACAGCAACCTCAAACTCTTGGGCCTAAGCTATTCTCTTGTCTCAGCCTCCCAAGTACCTGGGACTACAGGCGCCGGCCACGATGCCTGGCTAGTTTTTTGTTGGAGTTGTCATTGTTGTTTGGTGGGCCTGGGTTGAGTTCGAAGCTGCCAGGTCCAGTTGTATGTGGCTAGCGCCCTAGCTGCTGAGCTATAGGCGCCAAGTCGGAAATTTTTATTTTATTGTTTTGTTTTTAGCATAACTTTAGGGAGCTTTTTAAGGATTATGTAGGTTCAGTTAACCAACATGCTTTATGGGTACATAAACATTATAGATAATCTTACCCAGTACATTGATTACTGTTTTTTTATTTTTTTTCTGAGAGAGCCTCAAGCTGTCACCCTGGGTAGAGTGCTGTAGCATCACAGCTCACAGCAACCTCCAGCTCCTGGGCTCAAGCGATTCTCTGGCCTCAGCCGCCCAAGTAGCTGGGATGACAGGCACCCACCATAACGCTGGCTATTTTTTGGTTGCCGATGTCCTTTTTGTTTGGCGGGCCAGGGCTGGATTCAAACCCGCCAGCTTAGGTGTATGTGGCTGATGCCTTAGCCGCTTCAGACACAGGCACCAAGCCTGATTACTGTTTTTTATCATGGAAACTGTGGTGGGAACAGCTAAAGGGAGGGGCTGCTTGTTTCTTCGGAGGTATTTATCGAGCCTTGGGCTATGCTTGCTTCTGAATGTGCTCTGCTAACTAGGCTTTTTCTTGCTGTTGCTGGAGAAGCTAGCTAATTTATCTTGTTTGATAAGACTCTTACCTTTGAAAACTGGGTGGGTCTGCTCAGCTCACTGGTTTTCAGCATTATAGATTCCAGTAAAATATAGATATGAGGTACCAGCTCAGAGCACCCTGCTGCCTAGATCACAAGGTGCCTGGACAGCTCATGACTTGACCGGAAGGAAGCTCTGCCATTGGCTTGAAGTGCAGATGCCTAAAAATAACTCTTCAGGTTGATTTTTTTTTTTTTTTTTTTTTTGAATCTCAGATCATTTGGAAATTACAAAGAAGGCAACTTTGAAATGTCAGGAAATAAGGGAATTGTCTGGTAATAGATGCACCACACCCAGTGGGCTGTATCATGCTTAATAAAAACCATCTAAATGTATGAAGGGCTACTCACCCTCTAGAGTAGGCAGTCTGACTCTTAACAGAAATAGCTCCGTATTTATTTTATGAGGTAGTTGTGAAGACTTACCAATCACCTTAATTCTCCCATCAGTTGCAACCCACACTAAATCCATACTTCTTGATAAACGTTGAAGTCCATATCCCTGGTAGAGAGGTGGTGCTAAAGAATCACCCCTGTTTGGCTGTCCTTTTCCGTTCTTCCTCCCTAACATTGGGGCATGTCCACTTGTTCTCACTTGGAGGTATATTGTCAAGAGATTGGAATCTGCTACAATAGGTGGGCTCCCGTATGTGTGTACCTGTCAGTGTGTGTGTTCCTGAGGTTTGTCCCCCTGGGCCAGCCACTCCATACCTCACTCGCTGTTCACCTTGAGGTCCCATCTCTGCCTCTTACCTCCTAGCTAATTTCTACCTTTTTGAGCTCTCTGCCTTTTTTGGCTCTAGGGGTACCCTGTTCTCGTGGTGGGCTGGCTGGGGCAGGTGGAAGGAGACTTGTGTCTTGCAGCATGAGGAAGACCCCAAACTGGACAAAGGCATTGCACTTGGTGACTAAGCTCCATGGCACCATTTCACAGAGAACATAGACTTCCCAAGGCAAATGAACATTTTTGTGGACTGCTCTGGAAAGATCCAGTTCGATTTCCAGACAACTTACTAAAATATGAAATTTTGGCACTTTGGTGGACAGGGACCTTGGAAGGCCCTCTAGGCAGAGGTGCTTCTGCATGAGAGCCAGAAAAAGGAGTTCTAGTATGAGGGGTTTATTTATGAATAGGGTATTAGGGTAAGACGGGCTGGTTTGAATCTGGACTCTACTACACACTATTTTAATCTAATTTAAAATTAACTACAGTTTTAAAGACTTGTTTTAGTTTGCACAAATTTATGGGGTACATGTGTAATTTTGTTACATGCAAAGATTGTGTTGTGGCCAAGTCAGGGTTTGTAGGGTATCAAGGGCAAGTTTCTTGACCTCAAGGTCCTCATTTATAGGATAAGGATAACAAGACCTACCTCATCAGGTCCTTGGCACATTAGCATTAACTCAATAAATGCTGGCTAATGTTGTTATCAACACATTATTAAAGCTGAGCGTGGTGGCTCACACCTGTAATCCCAGCACTCTGGGAGGATCGTAGGAGCTCAGGAGTTTGAAACCAGCCTGAGCAAGAGCAAGATCCCATTTCTAGTAAAAATAGAAAAATTAGCCTGGCATTGTGGCAGGAGACTCTGGAGACTGAGGCAGGAGGATTGCTTGAGCCTAGGAGTTTGAGGTTGTTGTGAGCTAGGCTGGTGCCATAGCACTCTGGCCTGGGCTACAGAGTGAGACTGTCTCAATAAACCAAAAAACACATTAAGTCAGAATTATATCTAAAGGCCTTGGGTCATCTCTGCCCTTTGCTGAGCCCCTGGAACTGCGCAGGCTCAGCACCCCTGATGGGCGAGCTCTTTTCCCATACCTATCTCGTCTGCTACTTCAGGGTCGTCTTGCGCTGTTTCCTGCCATTTAAGCTAATCCAGTGGCATTTGAGATCATTTTAAAAATTAATTTGGGAGTATATGTCCCTGTATGGATACTGGTCTAAACCAGTTGCCTGCTGGTTAATGTGGTGCTAGCAGTTTCTTGCTTTCCCCAGCACCCTGCAGAGCCTTACACTGAGTTTCTGCTGGCTATTCTTGATTTTAACTAAACTGGGACTTGGTGAATGAGTGGTCTTCCAATTTTGGTGGGTTGGGGAGGAAAGGCCCATGGGCATACTTGGAAAGGCTCTAAGAACTAGTTTTACTTTAACCCACAGAAGGGGTCTGTTAACAGAGTGGGGAGGAGGGAGCCAAATAGATCTTGATCCCCATCTCCTGGCAGGGCAGGACCCAGAAGAGAGGGTACTGAAGATGGAGGATTGGAGAGATTGTGGTCAGCTGAGCAATGCAGATGGTTGGCTCTTCTGTCTTTCTGAGAGGCCCTGCCCCTTAATATGTGTGGCCAAAAGACCGTTGAACAAGGAGGTTGTGTTTGGCCTGTCCGAGGATGCTTCCCAAAGTCGCCTGTCTCCATCAGGACCAGAACACCCAGCCAGCTTGGGAAGAACCATCTCTCTCACGTGGCACCCACCTACCTGAAGAGATCATTCTACCCTGCATGAGCACCTCTGCATTTTTATTTGTAGAAATTATCACTCTCCTCTGGCTTCCTAGGCTTTCATTCATTCCTTCAACCTATCTCCCTATCTATTTCCCTCTCTCCTTCTGGTCTCTAAAGACAATGATTCCTGGGCCTTTTAACTTCTGTTAAAATGATTGCTGTTCTGGTCAGGCTCAGGGTTAAACCTCTCTTCTGGGTGTGTTTCATTTTATAGCATAACTCATTTCCTCCCTGCATCAATTTCCACTTCTGTCCTTGGTGTGGTTTCTTTTCTTTTTCTTTTTTTACCAACTTGGCAACCACCTCTTGCTTTTTATTTTTAGAACTTAGCGTAAGGATTAGCAATGTAATATTTTGAGTCCTACTGATTTAAATTACACAATAGAGAAGGGTTTAAAAGCTTTTTTGGGTTATTTTTAGGGTTTGGGGATGGTTTTGGAGAATAAATATGATTCTAGGATTCTACTTAGTGGCTTGAATAAAATATTCATGAAAGTGATCTCTAGTATAGTTGTAACTTGAATATTATGAGGAATTGTCAATTGTCTAGCTTTGTACTCCTGAGATGTTTTAAAAATCAATTTAGGTGTGTGTGTCCGGGTTTCCATGAATGAAAACACAGATCAGGGCGGCACTTGTGGCTCAAGGAGTAGGGCGCCGGCCCCATATGCCGGAGGTGGTGGGCTCAAACCCAGCCCCGGCCAAAAACCACAAAAAAAAAAAAAAGAAAACACAGATCAGTTGCTGGTTGCCTTAAGGCAGTAAAACCAAATACCTGACAAGTCCTAGATCCAATCCTGTTTATACTTCCTCATATTTCCTGGGATCAGTGCTATCTAATTGAACATTCTAGAATGATAAAAGTGTTCTGTATGTAACCACTGGTCACTTGTGGCTGTTGAGGACTTGAGCAACTGAGGCTCTGGCTTCCATTTGATGTTAGTTAATGCAAGTCGCCTCCCCTGGCAGGTGGCTGCTGTACTGGGCAGCATGGTGGGTGGCCCTGGACTGTTCTACCCTGGTAGGCTGTAAGTCAGCAGGAGGCTTTCTGAGGAACTAGAGCTTGGGTCTGGGGGGTTGGTCCCGGGATCAGAGGGACACGTGACTCTGCTGGACCCATACCCTCCCTAGGAGAGCTTCCGCCCTCCTATGCTGAAAGCCTGCCTGGGGCTGCCTCCCTGTTGCCGAGAGAGTGCCTGCGGGCTCTTCAGTGCCTTTTGGGATCTCCCGGTCCTCTCTCTTCCTTACTGCATACTTTCCCCCATCACATACCCACTTCCCCTGACATGGAAAGATCAGCAATTCCAAGAATAGGCTGTGTGCCTTCTCACCCTAGACCTCTGCAGATTTGACCCTCCTCTGCCTGGAATGCCTCATCCCTGCCTTCCCCGCCCCTGCCTCACTGCTGAGTGACTCCCGGATCTCTGCCCCTGCAGCTCTTCCTCTGGGAAAGGCTCTCTTTGCCTCTCCCCAGGGGGATCCCCATCACAGCACCCACCATACTTGAAGTTGCTTATTTACCTGCCGTTCCTCCCCCTGTGGTGGGTGGAGGTCCCTGGACCAACTTAGCATCAGCTGGGAGCTGGACAGGAATGCAGATTCCCAGACTCCAGTCCAGAAGTCCTGAGGGTGGGGTCTAGCTATTTGTATTTAATAAGCCCTATGGGAGATTTTGATACTGGCTGAAGTTTGAGGTGGGCTCCGGGACTTCCTGTTTGACCCCGTATCCCAGCCTTTACACCCTGCCCAGTTAGAGTGGTGGAGGCTCAGGAAAACACCCAGAGAGGAAACTTCAGTCATTCTTTCAGCAATTAATTTTTTTTTTTAAGTTGTCCAGTCAGAAAATTTGTTAGCTGCCATCAATTTAAATTTCTTCTCCTTTCTCCAAAGGAGATAAAGATGAGTTGAGTATTTATTTTATTATCATGATAAAATACACTCAACATACAGGTTACCTTCTTAATTACGTCCTGAAGTGCATAGTTCAGTGGCATGAAGTGCATTAACCTTGAGGTGCAGCCGTCACCACCAGCCACCTTCCGAGCTTCATCTTCACAAACTGAAACTCAGTCCTCCTTAAACACTTCCCTTTTCCCCTCCCCACAACCTCTGGCAACCGTCCTTCTACTCTCTGTCTCTCTGAATTTACTCAGTGCACCTCCTGTGAGTGGAATCATATGGAATTTCTCCTTCTATGACTGGCTTATTTCTCTTAGCGCAATATCCTTGAGGTTCGTCCACGTGGCAGCATACACCAGAATTTCCTTTTTAAGGCTGAATGACATAGTTCATTGCATGTAGATAAAATATATTTTGCTTTATTCATTGATCAGATAAACACTGGAGTTATTTGTAGCTCTTTGCTATTGTGAAAAGCGCTTATGTGAGCTGAGGGTTTACTGTGTAAGTACCTGCTCAAATTCCTGCTTTCTTGTAGGTATATATCCGGAATGGTTTGCTGGATCATATGGTAATTCTATGTTAATTTTTTTAGGAAACATCATACTATTTTTTCTTTTCTCTCTCTCTTTTTTTTTTTTTTTTTTTTTTTTTTGAGACAGAGTCTCACTTTGTTGCCCTTAGTAGAGTGCTATGGCGTCACAGCTCACAGCAACCTCCAACTCCTGGGCTTAAGCGATTCTCTTGCTTCAGCCTCCCAAGTAGCTGGGACTACAGGCGCCCACCACAACGCCTGGCTAGTTTTAGACACAGGGTCTTGCTCTTGCTCAGGCTCTTGCTAAGGCTGGTCTCGAACCTTTGAGCTCAGGGGAATCGACCCGTCTTGGCCTCCCAGAGTGTTGGGATTACAGGCGTGAGCCACCGCCCCCAGCCCATCACACTATTTTCCACATTGGCTTTACAGTTTTATACCTTCTTACCAGCAATGCGTATGTGTTCTAACTTCTCCACATCTTCACCAACACTTACTTCCAGTTTTTTTTAAATAACTGAATACTTGAAAGAGAAAAGTTAAAGATAATGTCACAGAAAGAGAAAGTTCTCCAAACTTTCTTAAATGTATTTTAATTCGTTAAAACTTATACACTGAGTACTAATTCTCTGTCAAGTTGCTATATTAAAAGAAATAAAATCAATAGAATTTATTCCACCTCATCCCATCTGGGTCTAACAGATTTAAAAATGTTGGTTAGAATTTGAAAAAAACTCACATGAAAACTTAAATGCTGAAATGTTACTACTAGTTTCTGATACAGTTTGGAAACAGAACTCTGTTTAGACAGTAATTTGTTTCGAACAACCATTTTATTCGTAGAATTTATCCTAAGGAAATAAATGGATAACTGTGTAAAACTGTATGTCAAGGGCCTTCATTTTCCTTCACTAAGAGTCTCATTTTTTGAACACTTGATTTCTTAGATGTTCAAGTGCCACGTATCTTTGGATCAAGAGAAGTAATCTCTAGGAATGTCTGGTTGTCATCTCTTAGATTTAAAAGAAATTTGTTCAGGGCTATAAAGTCACAGGAAACTGTGACTCATATTTGTGGGGCCTATTATGTTATCAGGGACTATTTTGGGGTTTGATAGTTTATGTAACAGAGATGATACTTTGTAGGGAAGATATTCCAAGTGCTAAAAAGGAAAAACGAAAAAGCAGTAAAGTAGATGTACACATTTGTGGTATCTGGTCACACACCCACTGTTCAACGTAAACACCTTTGATTTATTCTAATTTCAGGGTTGGTGGGTATGAGGAGACTTTCCCTCCGGCCTTTTACTGTGTGTTTTTTCTTGAGAGCAGGATTTAACTCAAGGGGGTCTTCTTTAAACTAGGAAACACGTGTCAGTATTGATCTGTGAAACCCCCAGGGTGCACGCTGCGGAGAGTGCACCCCAGTGTAAACTATGCACCTTAGTTAATACTATTTCACTATTAGCTCGTCACTTGTAACAAATGTATATTAATAGTAGGAGACACCAAGGGAGGGGCTGCAGGGATATATCGGAATTCTCTGTATTTTCCACTTAGTTTTTCTGTAGACCTGGAACTACTCAGTAGTCTATTCATTTTTTTTCAAGTTAGGAAAAGTAAAATCTCATAGAGTTAGGAAATTTAATGCCAGAAGAGGTCTCAGACAGTGTCTGGAGAAGCTCAGGGACAGACTTTTCCTGTTTCCCATTCCAGGGTCAGTAGGGCTGAGTTCAGGCTCTATCATCTGTGGTTGTTCAAAGCAGCGGGATTCTGATGTATGGTCTCATTTCAGAACCACTGATCTGGTCAGGCACCTCACTGACAGATACTAACGTGAGGCTACGTGGGAATGGGACCCGGCTGAGGCCGTATAGCTAGTGGCGGCCGTGCTAGACTAGAGCATAGTTTCTCTTTACACTTCATATTATCTCAAGGACCTTCAAGGAGGCCATTGCATTGGGACCTAAAAATTCCTTGAGGTACAAATTGCAGTGTTTTGTTGATCTCTTAGAACCGCAGATGATTCAGGCTGCCCTTTTGGCTAGACATGTCGCCTATTTTCGCATGTTTTCAGATCTTTTTTAGCAAGCTGCCCCTCTGTGAAGGTGAAGTTATTTTTATGACTTCTTCCACTTTTAGTAATGAAGGTGCTCAGTGATTACTGACCCTAGAACGTGTTATTCCAGTTAGACATACTGATTCTTTTAAATACTTTCTCTCGGACAAATAAGAAGGCAGTAAGTACAGATTCCAAGTATGTGAACTGTATCTATTTCTGTCCATTATAGTTACCTTTTTTAGAAACAATTTTTGGACTTTTACAAATTTAATTTTACAACATGTAATGCCTTGGTGGACAAAGCAAAGGCTATGGTATAGCTGTATTTCCTTGTTAGGAGCTTCATGCAGATGCTGCAGGAAGTTCAGGGTTAAGTTCCAAGATGTGTACACTTGGGTTGTGTCTTGGGGAAGCCACTAGCTCCTCTTTCTCTTAAGGGAGACCGTTGTTCAGTTTGGTGAAGGTAAAAGGGCTGAGGTGAAGGTGAGGATGGGCTGGGCATAGGGGGTGAGGCCCTTGGGCATCTCTGGAGCTAGTGGGGTCTTGGGGACCAGACTTTCCCCTCTGCTTAATCTAGGGCAGGTACTGAGGCAGAAGCTATCCAGAATTTCATCCATCCAGCCATTATCCCAGAGTGATTGTGTTTATAAAATATTAATCCCCTAAAACTTTGTGAATTATGATATCATATACTGAATTTATTTGTTGCTTTCTTCCATTTATATTTCTGTTGCCAATTAAAATCGCTATGTACGTCACAAAGTCCCAAAGTTGCAGATGCTGGTTTAGATGTGGAGAGCAGGGAATACTTTTATACTGTTGGTGGGACTGCGAACTCTAATACAGGGCTCTTTGGAAAGAAGTATGGAGATTAATCCTGTAATCCTGTTACTAGGCATCTACCTAGAAGAACAAAAATCATTTTATTATGAGGAAATTTGCACTAGATTGTTCATTACAGTTCAATTTACAATTGCAAAGATGTGGAAACAACCCAAGTGCCCATCCATCAACCCATGGACGATTAATAAACTATGGTATATGTATACCATGGAATATTATTCAGTCATAAAAAAGATGGAGACTTCTGTATTGACCTGGATAGAGCTGAAGAACGTTCTCCTTAGTAAAGTATCACAAGAATGGAAAAGCAAGTATCTAGTGTACTCAGTACTAATATGAAGCCAGTAGATGAACTAATATTTGCCCACACAAGAGATAAACTGTGAACTCAATTCCAGTGGGGGGGAGAGAGGAAGTGGGGGGGAGAGTGGTGTGCTCCCACCCAACAGGCACAGTGTAAGGGGGTATGGCACAGTGGGAACAAGGGTAGGTACAAGCAACCTTATGTGACAAACACAAACATTGTAACCTAATCGTTTGTACCATCACATTAATCTAAAATTTAAAAAAAATCACTATGGGGGCATTATCTTTATTTAGGCCCCCCCCCCCTTTGTATACTGGAGAGATTGACCAACTTGGACAAAGCCACGGGACTGTAGTGCCAGCACCTTGCAGGTGCGGAGCTATTTGGAGTGATAGCTTCTCTCTAATGCCTTTGAACTTGGGTGATGGTGACAAAAGGAGAGGAACTCCTAGCAGCTCTCCTACCAGGTAGGAAGGATAGAGGGTAGTGTCAACACAGTCAGAGAACGTTAGCTTCCACCCTCACCCTCATTCTCTTCATAGCCACAGGACGTGAATTACCAGATTTCTGTTAGAGACTAAAAATTCATAGTCTTTTTTTTTTTTTTTTTTTTGAGACAGAGTCTCACTTTCTTGCCCCCAGTAGAGTGCAGTGATGTCATAGCTCATGGCAACCTCAAACTCGGGGGCTCAAGAGATCCACCCGTCTTGGCCTCCCAGAGTGCTGGGATTACAGGTGTGAGCCACTACGCCTGGCCAAGTCATTTTTTCTTTTTTTTTTTTTTTTAAATTCTCAGTGAGTGAATACTTAGTTGCCACTACTGGGGCTGCCATTTTAGGTGGAAATTTTATCTAGGGAAGGTCCCTGGTAATTCATAAGAATCTGATTACATACATCTGCTTATTTTTATACCAGGATACCCAGGAAAGATAAAAAAAAACACTAGTCGATCACCAACAAGGAATAGTGGGAAGAAGGCGGCTTGTCTAAATGTATCTTGTTGCATAGTTTTGGCTTTTGGGAGCCTGTTGATAATGTTCTACATATACAAAAAATAAATTTAAGTCAATAAGGATGTAAGGGTGGGGAAACCCTAAAACTAAAAGCAAAATGGTGCTCTGTTGTGTTTCAGTAATCACAATGGGGGAAGTGGGAAGAAAGACCCTGGGAACTATGAACACAGTCTTGGACAAAGGTGGTGAGGCAGAATGGCAAAGAAATCCTAAACTATCACAGTGTGCTTTTATAGTGATATTGGCCAAGCAACTCTGAAACAACTTTAGATATATTTTGCATTGAGAAAATGAGGGTTATTTTGGGGATCCCCGGTTCTCACTGAGGAAGAAGGAATATATAGATAAGAAGTGTGTGTGGAGGGGAGAACATTGTTGTGGTCAGCTGGGATTGGAGGTGTAGGTATGAGCTCATTCCCGAAACGTGCATTTGTAAGCATTCCCATGTGACACGTCCATGTATACATGCACATACAGTGGGCATGTACGTATGTGTGCACATATTACTTAGCTCTGTCCCCCAAAGGGCTGAGAAGCAAAGGCACCCCAGTAGAAGTGAGCGCATCAAGTGTCCAGACCTTGTTCTCTAATACCATTTCCTGTTAAAAGGAACCAGGGCTCCCTGGAAAAATGGCTGATTACGTGCTGGGCCAAGGTGGGTCCAATTCGAGCCTGGAACATCTTGTTACTGTCACAAAGTACAGAAATGCACAAAGAATGACAGGAACCTGGTACTGGTGTCAGGTTGAAGGGGTCTCCATTGGCCAAACCAGGGACAATTTGGACATCGAAGTCATTATGGACAGTAGGAATTAGCCATTGGAAAAGAAAGGCATGTATTCATCCATATTGATAATTAACTGATAAAGTATGGGATGCAGGGAGGCTCTGTTAGTGGAGGGGAGAACATGGTTGGGGGGGGGGGTGCGATGCCCAGGCTGACTGACAGGCATGGAGGGAATGCCAGGGCCGGGGAAGTCCTCCTTCCTTAGCCATTGTAAAGACCGGGTCCGGAAGAGTCATCTAGGATGTTGCATCTAGGAGGAAGCTGTGATAAGGAGCAGCACATTTGTGGCATTGTAAATTATCTCTCCACAAATTCCAAGTTAAAAAAAATATGCACCGTGGGGGAAGTTAGACAACATCTGGATCACAGGATGAGAATGAAAACCCGTGCCTCCAGATGTGCTGTCTGAGGACTCAGCATCACATGTGGTGTTCCAGCGGGAATACATAACCTGAATTCAGTCATGAGGAGACATCAGACAAAGCCCAAAGGAGGAATGTTCTGTTTAGAATCAAGGGGGTGTGCTGGGTGCGGTGGCTCACGCCTGTAATCCCAGCACCATGGGAGGCTGAGGCGAGAGGATTGCTTGAGCTCGGGAGACTTGCCTGAGCAAAAGTGAGACCCCAACTCATAAAAACATGAAAAACCCAGCCTGGTGCCGCAGGGAGCACCTGTAATCCCAGTGGCTTCTGGAGGCTGAGGCAGCAGGATGCCCACAGCCTAAGTCTGAGGTTGCCATAAGCTAGGACGCTATTGCACTCTCTCTGCTCAGGGCATAGGATAGAACTCCATCTCAACAGGAAAAAAGGAGGAGGGGGTGAGGGATATCGTCTTCTTCAAAAATATCAGTGTTGTAAATGACAAAAAAGTAGCTTGTGGGGCTGTTTCAGATTAAAGCACATGGCCACTTAAAAAGTAACACCTGATTCTGGACTAGATTCTGTATTGGAGGGAAAATAATACTGTAAATGATATTCTTGTGTCAATGAGAATATTAGATAACTATTAATGTTATTAATGTTGGATTGTCTAAAGTTGATAATTATGTGGTGGATATTTAAAGGCAGAGGAGGATGGTACAATTATATAACTTATTCTCAAATGTCTCAAGGGAGAAAAGGATCCCAAATTCAAATTCCTATAAGGATTGGGGAGAGTCAGCTGGTTGGGTGGGGATTTTGGCAACTGGGGAACACAAGACCGTCCAAAAGGGGCCATCTAGCTGGGTGTGGTGGCTCATGCCTGTAATCCTAGCACTCTGGGAGGCCGATGTGGGTGGATTGCCTGAGCTCACAGGTTTGAGACCAGCCTGAGCCAGAGCACCTGTTATGGCGGGTACCTGTAGTCCCAGCTACTCGGGATGCTGAGGCAAGAGAAAAGCTTGAGCCCAGGAGTTTGAGGTTGCTGTGAGTTATGATGCCACAGCACTCTACCAAGGCTGACAAAGTGAGAATCTGTCTAAAAAACAAAGGGGCCATTTCTAGCCAGAGCCCACGTAGTTCTCTTGCTCAAATTATTGCCTGCTTTCCCAATTTAAGAAAATTTGGAAATCTGTATTTTTGTGTGTGTGTGAAGTCAACATATTTCTAAATACAACTAATTAAAACTTAAGCAACTCCTTGGTGAACTTGATAACACATAGCTTATAGGTGGTGATGTCTGCTCAAACCCCAAAGGCAGCGGTTCTCAACCTGTGGGTCACGATCCCTTTGTAACAATGAAAATACATCCTGCATATCAGATATTTACATTACAATTCATAACAGTAGCAAAATTAGTTATGAAGTAGCAATGAAAATAATTTTGTGGTTGGGGTCACCACAACATGAGGAAGTGTATTAAAGGGTCGCGGCATTAGGAGGCATTAGGAAGGTTGAGAACCACTGCCCAAAGGTGTTGGGAAATCTCACAGGTGACCTAGGCAGAGGATGGGAGCTTGGTGTGTGGTCACATGCAGAATTCTCTGCAGCTGTCTGTCCCAGGCAGTGCCATTTGTTATGTTATGATTGGGGATTGGTTAGACCTGGAATAGTGCCCCTGCAACTCTATAGAGAACATGACAAAGTATAGAATTCTCTATTTTTAAGGCCTGGAAATTATTAGAATATTGATTACCTCTCCACTTTCTAAACAGTTAAAAGTCTAAAGCTCCTGTTGGGAGCTTGCCTGTGTAAACAGGTGAGGCCAGGCAGCTGACCAAGGAAGGAGACTGGCCTGGGATCCACAGATAATAAGCAAATCAATCATTAAACACAAAAACAATCAAGAACTTGATTAGCAGTCAATGTGAAATTGTCAAAAGCACAGGACATTTTATCAAGGATTGTTTACCTTGGTAGGGAAAAAAATTAGAAGATACAGTCTCTGTTATAATCTTCCCCCCCTGCCAAATGTTGACATGGTTATATAATGGGCGAATTTTACTTTTAGAATAGTTTAATAAGGCGATTCTGGTTGGAGTGTTAATGTGAATATATAAGTACATTCTGCTCTGGGTTCTCTAATGCCCAATTACACCTCGTTGATAAACAACCTGAGAGTATTTTTGGTTGGCGGGTATAATGTGTCTTTTTGGCAAGATATATCCCAGATATTGTAGCAGAGGTGTCAGATATAAAGAGTCTCTATTTCTGAAAAAGCACTTGCCGTTTCTGAAAAAAAATTTCACATTGATTCATTATGCAAAGGTACCAACTATTAGATTCTTGGTTTCTGTTCTATTTTAAATTCCAGAGTTTGGGGTTCATGACAGGTTTCAGGAGATCTGAAAAAATGGTGGCAATGGATACACTCCAGGCTGCTTTGTTCTGAGCAGCTGGTAAAGTAAAATATTTAATGTCTCTCTCACTACTAGGGTGACATTTTCCTGCCCCTGAGCACAGTAGGTTACGAGCTAGGTATTCCCCTTGCTATCAATGATTCAACAAACGGAGGTAAATTTGAGCCTGGGCCTGGGCTGTAGTAACTTCTCAGCTGTTCCTAAGTGTCAATTTGGTGACGTGTTTCTTCTCCTGTTTGATCTTTTCACATAATAACAACAGCTAATATTTATTGTGCCTTCCCATGGGTCAAGACCTGTTCCAGGAGCTTTCTGTGTATCAGATCACTTCACCTTCACAGCAACTGTAAAGGGGAGGCCCTGTTGTTTTACTCCTTTTATGGATGGTAAGCTGGGGAATGGCAATATTACCTAATAATCTTTCCTGAGGTGACATGGCTCTCTGGAGTCTGCTCTTTGCCGTTGCACTAGGTGCTGCATCACGGCACAGTGAGATGACTGTGGCCACTCGAGAATTTGAACTTGGTTCCAGATTCAGCTCAAGGGTAATCAGCTGTTTGAACTAGAGCAAGCCACTTACCCTTTCTCACTTGCTCGACTTAGGAATGGGAATAATGACGGTACTCACATATTGGGGAAAATTAAGTGTGATGGTAGAAACAATGTTTGAGTTGAAACTGCTTTTTTTTTTTTTAAGATAGTCTCACTATGTGGCACTCACAGTAGAGTGCTGTGGTGTCACGGCTCACAGCAACCTCAGACTCATGGGCTTAAGAGAGTCTTTTGCCTCAGCCTCTCAAGTAGCTGGAACTACAGGCACCCACCACAGCGCCCCACTATTTTTTGTTACAGTTGTCATTGTTGTTTTAGCTGGCCCGGGCCAGGTTCAAACCCACCAGCTTCAGTGTATATGGCTGGCACCGTAACCACTGTGCTATAGGCGCTGAGCCTGAAACTGATTCTTAATGGGAAAAATTATAATGTGCTAAAAACAAGTAAATGCTAAACATTCCTTTTGATCCAACTAGCAATATGCCTTCTTGGGTACCATACAGATGGAGTGGCCCCAACTTATAAAATGGTAAAGTTTCTGGCTGGTTGAGGTGGCTCACGCCTGTAATCCTCCTGGAGGCTGAGGCGGGTGGATCCCTTGAGTATGGGATCCCTTACTCAGCCTGAGCATGAGCAAGACCCCATCCCCCACTAAAAATAGAAAACCTATCCGGTGTTGTGGTGGGTGCCTGTAGTCGGTTACTCAGGAAGCTGAGGCAAGAGGATTACTAAAGCACTTGGTAATAATTGTTGTTTGCTCAGCATATTTTGAGGAAAGTAAAAATCTGCATTTAAGTAGTAAGATTATCAACTGTAACTTTTCTTTGGTGATGTGAGTGACAAGGTTTTTATTTGCTTGTTTAAATTAGGGTCTTTTAAGTATTTTTATCTTGTCTTGAAGTTATTTTCATATGGAAAACACAGAGCATCTTAAATGGTCCTAGATCTCTGGAACCTTGCTCTGGGGACAAGAGACCATATAAGCAAGGGGTTAAGGTGCAGATTTGGACTCAGATACTAAGACCAGCTTCTGATTCCCCTACATTCATGATTTCTGAGACCCTAGATACAACATTGAACTTTGAGCTGGCTTCTTCATTTAGTAGTTCTTTATTAAAGATCTACTGTATGTGGACCAGGCAAGGTGGCTCACAGATGCTCCTAGCACTCTGGGAGGCTGAGGCAGGTGGATTGCTTGAGCTCACGAGTTCTAGACTGACCTGAGCAAAAGCGAGACCTGGTCTCTACTAAAAATAGAAAAACTGAGGCAAGAGGGTCACTTGAGCCCAAGAGTTGGAGGTTGCTGTGAGCTATGATGCCACGGCACTCTACCCAGTGTGACAAGTTAAGACTCTAAAAAAAAGAAATCTGTGTGTCAGACACAGTTCTGGGCAGTGGATATATTGCAAAGAATTAAACAAAAGTAATCAACTTTTCAATGACATTGTGTAAAATATGTTAATGGTACATGAAAACCTTTTGTAAGCTGTGAAGTAAAATGTAAACGTTATTATAACTTTTATTTTCTTACTCTGTTTTTTAGATTTATTTTATTTTATTTATTTTTTGTCACCCCTGGTAGAACTCCATGGTGTCACAACTCACAGCAACCTCAAACTCTTGGGCTCAAGAAATTCTTTTGCCTCAGCCTCCCAAGTGGCTGGGACTACAGGGATTGCCACAATGCCTAGCTATTTTTAGGCATTCTGGCTCAGGCTGATCTTGAACCTCTGTGAGCTCAGGCAATCCATCCGCCTCCGTCTCCCAGAATACAGACGTGAGTCACTGGGACCGGCCTTCTTACTCTGTTTTTTTTTTTTTTTTTTTAATTTTTTTATTAAATCATAAGTGTATACAATGATATGATTATGGGGCATCATACACTCACTTCATAAACCATTTGACACATTTTTATCCCAGTGGTTAACATAGCCTTTCCGGCGTTATCTCAGTTACTGTGCCAAAACATTTATATTCTACATTTACCAAGTTTCGCAAATACCCCTGTAATATGCACCACAGGTGTGATCCCACCGATTCCCCTCCCTCCACCCACCCCCCCCTTTCCCACTTCCCCCTATTGTTAAGTTGTAGTTGGGTTATAGCTTTCATGTGAGAGTCCCAAATTAGTTTCATAGTAGGGCTGTGTACATTGGATATTTTTTCTTCCATTCTTGGGATACTTTACTAAGAAGAATATGTTCCAGCTCCATCCATGTAAACATGAAAGAGGTAAAGTCTCCATCTTTCTTTAAGGCTGCATAGTATTCCATGGTATACATATACCACAATTTATTAATCCATTCGTGGATCGATGGGCACTTCGGCTTTTTCCATGACTTAGCAATTATGAATTGGGCTGCAATAAACATTCTGGTACAAATATCTTTGTTATGTTGTGATTTTTGGTCTTCTGGGTATATGCCCAGCAGAGGAATTACAGGATTGAATGGCAGATCTATTTTTAGATCTCTGAGTGTTCTCCATATATCCCTCCAAAAGGAATGTATTAATTTGCATTCCCACCAGCAGTGCAGAAGTGTTCCCTTTTCTCCGCATCCACGCCAACATCTCTGGTCTTGAGATTTTGTGATATAGGCTAGTCTCATTGGAGTTAGATGATATCTCAAAGTAGTTTTGATTTGCATTTCTCTGATGATTAAAGATGATGAGCATTTTTTCATATGTCTGAAGGCCGTGCGCCTGTCTTCTTCAGAGAAGTTTCTCTTCAAATCCCTTGCCCAGCCTGCGATGGGATCCCTTGTTTTTTTCTTGCTGATGCGTTTGAGTTCTCTGTGGATTCTGGTTATTAAACCTTTGTCAGAGTTATACCCTGCAAATATTTTCTCCCATTCTGAGGGCTGTCTGCTTGCTCTGCTTACTGTGTTCTTAGCTGTGCAGAAGCTTTTTAGTTTGATCAAGTCCCAGTAGTGTATTTTTGAAGCTGCTTCAATTGCCCGGGGGGTTCTCCTCATGAAATACTCACCCAGACCAATTTCTTCAAGGGTTTTCCCTGCATTCTCCTCTAGTATTTTTATAGTTTCATGTCTTAAGTTTAAATCTTTAATCCAATGAGAGTCTATCTTAGTTAATGGTGAAAGGTGTGGGTCTAATTTCAGTCTTCTGCAGGTTGCCAGCCAGTTCACCCAGCACCATTTGTTAAATAGGGAATCTTTTCCCCACTGAATGTTTTTAATTGGCTTGTCAAAAATCAAATAGCGGTAAGTAGCTGGATTCATCTCTTGGTTCTCTATTCTATTCCAGATATCTACTTCTCTGTTTTTGTGCCAATACCATGCTGTTTTGATCACTATCGATTTGTAGTAAAGTCTGAGGTCTGGTAGTGTGATTCCTCCTGTTTTGTTTTTATTTCTGAGTAATGTCTTGGCTATTCGAGGTTTTTTCTGATTCCATATAAAACGAAGTAATGTTTTTTCAAGATCTTTAAAATATGACAGTGGAGCTTTAATAGGGAGTGCGTTGAAAGTATATATTGCTTTGGGTAGTATGGACATTTTGATAATGTTGATTCTTCCTAGCCATGAGCATGGTATGTTTTTCCATTTGTTAACATTTTCAGCTATTTCTTTTCTTAGAGTTTCATAGTTCTCTTTATAGAGATCTTTCACGTCTTTTGTTAGGTAAATTCCCAAATATTTCATCTTCTTTGGCACTACTGTGAATGGGATAGAGTCCTTAACTGCTTTTTCAATTTGACTGTTGTTGGTGTATATAAAGGCTACCGATTTATGAATGTTGATTTTGTAACCTGAGACGCTGCTGTATTCCTTGATCACTTCTAGGAGTTTTGTAGTAGAGTCCCTAGTGTTTTCCAGATACACAATCATATCATCTGCGAAGAGCGAGAGTTTGATCTCTTCTGACCCTATATGGATACCCTTGATCGCCTTTTCTTCCCTAATTGCGGTGGCTAAAACTTCCATTACAATGTTGAAAAGCAATGGAGACAATGGGCAGCCTTGTCTGGTTCCTGATCTGAGTGGAAATGATTCCAATTTAACTCCATTCAATATGATATTGGCTGTGGGTTTGCTGTAGATAGCCTCTATCAGTTTAAGAAAAGTCCCTTCTAGACCAATTTTCTTGAGTGTTCTGATCATGAAGGGATGCTGGATATTATCAAAAGCTTTTTCTGCATCAATTGAGAGAATCATATGGTCTTTGTTTTTTAATTTGTTTATGTGCTGAATTACATTTATAGATTTACGTATATTGAACCAGCCTTGAGACCCTGGGATAAAACCAACTTGGTCATGATGTATAATTTGTTTGATGTGTTGCTGGATTCTGTTTGTTAGGATCTTGTTGAATATTTTTGCATCTATATTCATTAGTGATATTGGTCTATAATTTTCTTTTCTTGTTGGGTCTTTTCCTGGTTTGGGGATCAGGGTGATATTTGCTTCATAGAACGTGTTGGGTAGTCTTCCTTCTTTTTCTACATTTTGGAACAGGTTGAGTAATATAGGTACTAATTCCTCTTTAAAGGTTTGGTAGAATTCTGACGTGAAACCATCTGGTCCCGGGCTTTTCTTTTTAGGGAGGTTTTGTATAGTTGATGCTATTTCTGAACTTGTTATGGGTCTGTTCAACATTTCCACTTGATTCTGGTTAAGTCTTGGAAGGTGGCGTGCTTCCAAGTACCGGTCTATTTCCTTCAGATTTTCATATTTCTGAGAATAAAGTTTCTTGTAATATTCATTAAGGATTTTTTGGATTTCTGATGAGTCTGTGGTTATTTTGTCTTTGTTGTTTCTGATTGATGATATTAGAGATTTTACTCTTTTTTTCCTGATTAGGTTGGCCAGAGGTTTATCTATTTTATTGACCTTTTCAAAAAACCAGCTTTTTGATTTATTGATCTGTTGTATTATTCTTTTGTTTTCAATTTCATTTAATTCTGCTCTAATTTTGGTTATTTCTTTTCTTCTACTGGGTTTGGGGTTGGAATGTTCTTCCTTTTCCAGTTGCGTGAGATGTCCCATTAAGTTGTTAACTTCCTCTCTTTCCGTTCTCTTGAGGAAGGCTTGCAGTGCTATAAATTTCCCTCTTAGAACTGCCTTTGCAGTGTCCCAGAGGTTCTGATAGCTTGTGTCTTCATTGTCATTTTGTTCCAAAAAATTGGTGATTTCTTTCTTAATCTCATCTCTGACCCAGCTATCATTCAGCATAAGGTTATTTAACTTCCATGTTTTTGTATGGGTATGCAGATTCCTGTTGTTACTCAATTCAAGTTTTATTCCATGATGGTCCGAGAAGATGCATGGAATAATTTCTATTCCTTTAAATTTACTGAGGTTAGACTTGTGACCTAAAATGTGATCAATTTTGGAGTAAGTTCCGTGGGCTGATGAGAAGTATGTGTATTCAGTTTTGTTGGGATGAAATGTTCTGTAGATGTCTGCTAAATCTAAATACTGGATGGTTAGATTTAAATCTAAGATTTCTTTGCTCAGCTTCTTTCTGGAGGATCGATCCAACACTGCCAAGGGAGTGTTGAAATCTCCAACGATTATGGAGCTGGAGGAAATCAAGTTACTCATGTCTGTTAGAGTTTCTCTTATAAATTGAGGTGCATTCTGGTTGGGTGCATAGATATTAATAATTGAGATCTCGTCATATTGAGTATTACCCTTAACAAATATGAAGTGACCATTCTTGTCCTTCCTTACTTTTGATGGTTTAAAGCCTACTGTATCTGCAAATAAAATTGCAACACCTGCTTTTTTCTGATTACCATTTGCCTGAAATATGGATGACCATCCTTTCACCCTGAGTCTGTATTTGTCTTTTAAGTTGAGATGTGACTCTTGTATGCAACAAATATCTGGCTTAAGTTTTTGTATCCAGTCAGCTAACCTATGCCTCTTTAGAGGACAGTTTAAGCCATTCACATTGATGGAGAGTAAGGATAAGTCTGGTGGAATTTTGGGTATCGAGTTTTTCAAAGGTCCAGTGGACATTTTTAATCCTTTCGCCAGTGTGGAAGTTGGAGTTTGATCCGAAGTTTCTGAGTGAGTTTACTTTTGTGGTATAGGATTGGGTTGGTCATTGTGGAGGATAGGTCTGAGAACATCCTGAAGAGCTGGTTTACTTATGGCAAATTTTTTCAACATATGAATGTCATTGAAGTATTTAATTTCTCCATCATAGATGAAACTCAGTTTAGCTGGATACAAGATCCTGGGTTGAAAGTTTTTTTGCTTTAGGAGATTAAAAGTTGATGACCAGCCTCTTCTTGCTTGAAAAGTTTCAGCAGAGAGATCTGCAGTTATTCTAATATTCTTACCTTTGTACGTTATAGTTTTCTTTCGCCGGGCTGCTTTGAGAATCTTCTCTTTCATGTTAACTTTAGTGAAGCTAATTATGATATGTCTGGGAGATGGCTTTTTGGGGTTGAATCGTGCTGGGGTTCTGAAGCTGTCTGCTATCTGAATTTCAGATTCTCTAGGCATGTCTGGAAAATTTTCTTTCATAATTTCATGTAGAAGGGCCTCTGTGCCCTTGGCTGCCACATCATCAGCCTCCGAAATTCCTATAACCCTTATGTTATGTTTTTTCGAATTATCTGAGAGCTCTCTGAGTGAGTGATCCGTTTTTGCTCTCCATTTCTCTTCCTCTTTGAGAGATTGGGAGCGTTCGAAGACTTTATCTTCAATGTCAGAAATCCTTTCTTCTGCTTGCTCCATTCTGTTACTGAGGGATTCTACTGTATTTTTCATATCTTTGAGGGCTGTAAGTTCTTGTTTCAGTGTGTCTAAGTCTTTGGTGGTTTTGTCTTTAAATTCGTTAAATTCTTGAGACAACTTTTGAATTTCTCCTCGAATTCCTAATTCCATTTTATTAATCTTGTCTACAAACCAAATTCTGAATTCGACTTCTGACATCTCAGCCAGTTGTTTATGAATGGGATCTTCAATCACATCTGCCGTATCTTTTCTTGGGGGGGTTGATCTATTCTGGTTATTCATGTTACCAGAGTTTTTCCGCTGATTCCGCCCCATGGTTTACTCCCTTTGGTTTTTCCCCTGGGGTTTTATCGAGGGCCCGTACAGTGTTGTGGCCTGAGAAACTGGGGCCCTGTCTGGTGTGGTGGAGCAAAGTGGTTCTGTCTTGTTTTCAGCTGGTTTCTGTTCGATCCTATTGCAACTTCTACTCTGGCTTGAAGTCTCAGCTGTGTGAAAAAATCAGCAATTAAGTCACCCCGCCTGCCCACCTCTGGCCCCAGTTGGAAAAGGAGAATCAAACCTTCCTACAATCGCACACCCAGGGCACCACCTGAAAAGTCCTCAGTCTATTAGCCCAGTTCAAAAGGTCCGAATCAACTGTCTCAATCGGCACTTGTCTCAGGTGGAAGGGTTCAAGAGGTCTCTGGGAACTGGATCACAGGGGCCTGGTGACTCCTCTGAGACAGCTCACCCCAGTGCAGCGTGGAATCAGGAGGAGCCACCCCGCAAACAGAGCAGTCTGGGAAGGTTGACGTCTCCTTCCCCACTTTGCCCCTCCGTCGGACCCAGTCACTGGTATCTCTGCAGATGGCTAACCCAGTTGCCTGCAGTGAACAGACACTCCAGGGGTTTGCACCTGCCTGAATCGCGAGGAAGTCTGCCAGGCCCCCGCAGACTGCCGCTATCTAGCAGGAGGAGATGGGGCCTGACATCTTTGAGTGTTTGATGCAGGTGATGGGAAGGAGGTGTTCACTCAGGCTTAGCCCCGTCCCTGATGGATGCTGCTAACAGAACAGAACAGAACAGACAACTTTGTGAGGTTCTGTCTCTGTTCCTGTCATCGCCTACAGGAGACGGGCTGTTTTGAGTTCAAACGTCTTTGCTGCTGGAGAATTGCGTCTGAACACCTCTCTGGGTCGGCCCCGCCCTGGAGGCTTCTGGGTTTGTGAGCCGTGACACCGGTGGCCTCCTCTGGTTGCCCAGGGAGACAGGGGGTGTGGCCTCAGAATATCCAGAAGTGAGCGTTCTGCCGTTAAAGAAAAAACGGCTGTTGATCTACCTCCAGGGAACTGCTGCTCTGGTGTGGGCACTCAGGCGACCCTTTTCTCCTCTGTCCCGCGCCCCAGAGTCAGCACTGAGCGGCTGCAGTTTGTGCTGGGTCCACACCCCTTAAGAGATCCCCCAAGAATCAGAACTCTTGGGGGATGGGCCCCCAGACCCGGATTGGGAGTGGGGCGGGGGGAAGCTAGAGTTTCATTCAGTTTCACGCAATACTACGGTCCGGGGAGGGCTCCTGCACTGCACCGCAGGGAAGTGCCGCCAAGGCTTGATTTCCCCTCAGCGGAGTGCCCTCTCCTTGCTCACGTGTCCCAGAGTCAGCGCTGACCTGACGCAGCTCAGGCACTGTGCACTCCCCTCGAGAAATCACCCAAGGAGCCGAACTCCGGAGGGATAGGCCCTCAGACCCCGAGTGAGAGTAGGGGCTCTCAGCTCTCAGCGGGGAGGCCAGAGTCTTATTCAGTCTTGTGCCCGGGGAGGGCTCCTGCACTGCACGGCAGGGAAGTGCCGCCAAGGCTTGATTTCCCCTCAGCGGAGTGCCCTCTCCTTGCTCACGTATCCCAGAGTCAGCGCTGACCTGACGCAGCTCAGGCACTGTGCACTCCCCTCGAGAAATCACCCAAGGAGCCGAACTCCTGGGGGATAGGCCCTCAGACCCCGAGTGAGAGTAGGGGTTCTCAGCTCTCAGCGGGGAGGCCAGGGTCTTATTCAGTCTTGGGCCCCGTATGCCCGGGGAGAGTTGGTGCACTGCACCGCAGGGAAGTGCCGCGAGGCGTGACTCCCCCTCAGCCCGGTGCCCTCTCCTCACTCGCGGGCCTCAGAGTCAATGCTACCAGTCGCAACTCGGGGACTGTCCACTCCCCTTGAGAAATCACCCAAGGATCCGAAGTCCTGGGGGACAGGCCTCCAGACCTCAGTGGGCGGGAGGGGAGCGCCGGGGATTCAGGGTTGCCGGCAAAGGATTCCCAAAGTTTTATTCAGCCCTATGTCCGGCAGGAGAACGCCACGGCACCCCAGTAGGGGAGGTAGGTCCAGTTTTTAGAAGGTCTTTCCCGTGGAGTGTAGTGGGAGGGCCTTTAATTTCTGCCCGCTTGTTAAATTGTGGGGCTCCAGAGCCGGTCTCATGGGGGAGGGGGACTCCCGTCCGCTTGGTGGTGGATTTTGTACCTTTTGTTTGCGTCCTTGTGATCACAACTTGCCTCAGCGGTGTTGATGTGCGTTCTTCAGCCTTCTCTCTTGGTGAGGCTCAAGTCCACCAGGATACTTACTAAATTCCTGTCCCTTAACTCTCCTTCTGGACGGGAGCCTTTGTTGAAAGCTGGCTTCAGTCCGCCATCTTGTCTCCCTCCCCTTACTCTGTTTTTTACTTGAAAACTTTCATTCCCAAGCATGCTAGGCTTATAATAGTTTATAATAAACTAAGTTTTATTGAGGGAAAAAATATTATGAGTTCCATCCTATGTGTTTTACTGCCTTTTTGATGAAATCCATCACTGGAATTCTCCATTCCGTGGATATCTGAGCCCAGATACTGTGCATTCCACTAAGGGCTTTCCATGAGATCAGGACCCTATGAGGTGGGCATCATCTTTATTTTATAAATGCAGACTTAGGGAGGATATTTTGCCCAAGGTCCTGCAGGTGCCAAGTGATAGAGCAGAGCGTTTAGCCACATCTGTGTCTGTGTGTGTCTTCTTCACACAAGAGCCCTTAATCATTTCTTTTCCTTTTTAATTGTTTGGGATTCATTGAGAGTACAAAGAATTAGATCACACTGATTGCATTTGCTAGGTAAATTCCCTCTTGTAATTGTGTCCTGCCCCAGGTGTGCCGTACACTGCGACCCCCCACCCTCTCCCTTCCCCCTCCTTGCTCCCGCATTCCCAACCCCCCCATGTATTAACTCATCTGCTGCCTTCAGATTAGAATTGAGTACATAGGATTCTTGCTTTTCCATTCTTATGATGCTTTACTAAGAAGAAGGCATTCCACCTCAATCCAGGTTAATACAAAAGATATAGAGTCTCCATCTCTTTTAGTGGATGAATAGTATTCTATGGTATATATATACATCACAGCTTGTTAATCCATCTCTGGGTTGGTTGGCGTTTAGACTGTTTCCACATTTTGGCAACTGTAAATTCAGCTGCAATGAACAGTCTAGTACAAATATATATATATATATATATTTTTTTTTTTTTTTGGCCGGGGCTAGGTTCGAACCTGCCACCTCCGGCATATGGGACCGGCGCCCTACTCCTTGAGCCACAGGCACCGCCCCTAGTGCAAATATTTTTATGATAAAAGGTTTTCTTTTTTTCTTCTGGGTAGATGCCCAGTAATGGGATTGCAGGATCAAATGGGACGTCTAGTTTGAGTTCTTTGAGGATTCTCCATACTTTCTTCCAAAAAGGTTGTACTAGTTTGCAGTCCCACCAGCAGTGTAAAAGTGTTCCCTTCTCTCCACCTCCACGCCAGCATCTGCAGCTTTGAGACGCTGTGATGTGGGCCATTCTCACTGGGGTTAGGTGGTATCTTAGGGTGGTTTTGATTTGCATTTCTCTAATGATTAGGGATGATGAGCATTTTTTCATGTTTGTTAGCCATTTGTCTTTTTTTTTTTTTTTTCAGGGACAGAGTCTCATTCTTTCGCCCTCGGTAGAGTGCCGTGGCGTCACAGCTAACAGTAACCTCCAGCTCTTGGGCTTAGGTGATTCTCTTGCGTCGGCCTCCCAAGTAGACGGGACTACAGGTGCCGGCCACAATGCCCAGCTATTTTTTTGTTGCAGTTTGGCTGGGGCCGGGTTTGAACCCACCACTCTCAGTATATGGGGCCAGCGCCCTGCTCACTGAGCCACGGGCACCGCCCCATTTGTCTGTCTTCTTTAGAGAAAGTTCTATTCATGTCTCTTGCCCTGTGGTATAAGGGCTTGTTGGGTCTTGATTTGAGTTCTGTGTAGATCCTACTTATCAAGCGTTTGTCCAATTCATAATATGTAAATATCTTATCTCATGCTGAAGGTTATCTATTTGCTTTGGTTGAGTCCCATTTGTTTATTTTTGTTGTTGTTGCAGTTGCCACAGAAGTCTTCTTCATAAAAGCTTTCCCCAGGTTGATATCTTCAAGTGTTTTCCCCACACTTTCTTTGAGGATTTTTATTATTTCATGCCTTAGATTTAAATCTTTTTATCCATCTTAAATCAAGTTTTATACTTTCATCATTTCTTGATTCTGCCCCACTTAGGAAATAAGAAGAATAGGGCATGATCCTGAACCTCTGGAACTTTCTCTCTGTCGTGGACAAAAACAACCACAGTATAAGGATGAATGCAGAGAATGGATAGTGCAGTATATTGTTTGAGTGTAAATAACAAAGCTATGAGGTGGGACTTTGAGAATCTGGAAAGGAAATAAAGGTGCATGGCTGCCCTTGTGAGTGTCCCTGAGTGTGGGCAGAGCCTGCAGTGGGCGGGGCCAGAGCAGACTGAGCTCTCCACATTCTAATTTCCATAATGCAGTCTGTCAGGAACAATTTGTCTGTAGGTTCTGAAGATAAGGTGAAAATCCCACAGGTTCTCATATGACCTATGGCAGCTGTTTCTTGAGAGTCACTGATTCTGATTTCAGAGTATGGAGGGTGTAATTTTATTCTATCTCAACAGCGAAATTGAAATCCCATTCAAGATGATTCCTTCTTATCATATCCTAGGTTGCTAATGTTTGGTAAACTGTAAACCATAACAAGCATTTATCATGGGTGGCGCCTGTGGCTCTGTGAGTAGGGTTCCTGCCCCATATACCGAGGGTGGCAGGTTGAAACCCGGCCCCAGCCAAACTGCAACAATAGCCGGGCATTGTGGCAGGCACCTTTAGTCTTAGCTGCTTGGGAGGCTGAGGCCAGAGAATCGGCTAAGCCCAAGGGCTGGAGGTTGCTGTGAGCTGTGATGCGACAGCACTCTAGTGAGGGTGATAAAGTGAGACTCTACAAAAACAAACAAACAAAAACAACAAGCATTTATCACATTTAAATCCTTATTTTCTGTGCATGAGGTTTAGACTTAGGACAACTAAGATACCAATTCCCCATGGACGGATCTCTAAGATGAAAAGAGGAAGAGAGCAGGTGAGACCTGAGTAGGGATCAGGGTACTGGCCAGGGAAGAGCCAAGGAGTACCGGTGGGGGTGGTGGCGGCTATTTTTTGACCAGAACACCAGCTTTTGGATCTTGACTTTTTCATTGATAAATATCCCAAGAGAGCATATGTCACAACTTTGAAATGTTTGAATGGATTTGTACAATTCATTCAAAGTGCTTTTAAAACATGCTTTGAAAAAATTTTACTGGCTGGTGGGCTCGAACCTGGCCCCAGGCCAGCTAAACAGCAATGACAACTGCAACAACAACAATAACAAAAACTGGCCAGGCCTTGGGGTGGGCGCCTGTAGTCGTAGCTACTTGGGAGGCTGAGGCAAGAGAATCGCTTAAGCCCAAGAGTTGGAGGTTGCTCTGAGCGTGATGCCATGGCACTCTACCGAAGGTGACATAGTGAAACTCTGTCTCAAAAAAAAAAAAAAAAAAAAAAAAAAAAAAAATTTTTTTTTTTTTACTTACCTCCAGATGTCTAAAGTCAAGTTCAAATCCACCTGACATTTAAAGGCTGTTCACTAGTTTTCCTCGAGTTGCTCAGTGTGCAGGTGTTCTTTACTTACTCCTGACTTGGGTATGCTGATTTGTTGACTATTTAAACCCCTTGTTTATCCTCCATACTTCTCTTTTTATTCTTGTACTAATTCCATTTCTTCTTTCTTTTTAGGAAGAGCTCTGGGAAGTCAGGAGGATGACTTGTATATTAAAATAATCAAGTTCAGGCCAGTTAGATTGTTGGGAATTTATCCCTGGTATTGATTTGTTGATGGACAGTTGATGAGTGTGGAGCTGGGATGGCAAATGGAGAGGTTGCTTGGAGGCAGAGCATCTGCTTCTCCCCCCAACCTACAGGGGACAGTGACAGTGAGCTCTGTTTCCTAGACAAAAGGCTCAACTTAGTTCTACAGTGAGCCTTTACCAAGAAAAAAGTTAATTTGGGAGTAATTTTTCAGGTTAGTAACATGTAAAATATTATGAGTTTATAATATAGGATGTCCAAAAGTCGCCATACATAGGGAAAATGGGAAATCGTAGCTAAATATACCTTTATTTATATAATATTTGAAAATTTTACAAAGAGATAGCCAACACATAGAGAATAGTTTTTAAAATTTTGTAATGAATATTTTATAAACAAAGCTACATTTGGCTATGATTTTCCATTTTCCATCTGTATGGCAACTTTGGGGATATGCTATAGTGTTTAAAATAGTAAGGTAAAGGCTGTAAATGGTATTTTGATAACATTAAGGATAAAGGGTAGATTTTCTTTGTCATTAGTGTCCAGTTGCATTTGAGAAAGTCCTTTTCACTTAACAGGAGATGGGAGTTGAAGTCTGGTCTATGGAGAAAGGAATGTGGAAGAGCAAAAAAGTAGGCCAATGTATTTTGGCTGGTGGTTTTAAATTTTATTTCATTTCAGAGTTAAAAAATACACCTGTATTCTCTTTGTACTACATGCTTTTGTGGAAGGAAAGTTGGGGCAAGAGGTGGGGGTGGGGTGGATATTGCTAAATCCAACCCAAGCCTTCATCACTCCCAAAAAGGTACACAGAGATTTTAAAGAAGCAAACTATGATTGAGAGGAGAAATTATCACGGCAAGAAAAAGGCCTAGAATGAATTGGAATTTTTCCTGGGGTCATATTTTTTAAGAGGTAGACAGTTTATTTAATTGGCACTTGTTAAAACCCTAAAACATTTGGAAGATGTTTTAATTAATGCTGGGTACTTTTATGGGTGGATGTTTTCTTTTCAATGCAAATCGGCAGAGTCTGAGCAAGGCCTGAGTGAGTCATCTCTGTTTCAGCAGGCTGTCTTTAGTGGTATTCAATACCAGTTGCTATTTCTTCAGGTTATTCCCTGCAAATAATTCTTATAACTTGGTTAAGCTGCAGAAAAATAGCATGTTTTGCCTTAGGGTAATTAGAAGAGAGAAAATGTGGCCATTGAGGTCTTCATTACACAGATTTATTACCAAAGCCGACCGCAGCTTTTCCCTTTGTGTATACAGCCACAGGGAGAAGGTGGATTCTGAATTTGTAGACACAGAGTAACAAATTGGCAGTGTTTGACTGTAACGTCCTCTGTAGGAATTAAGGAATTGAAAAGGCTGCCTCAAATTTTACAACTACACATTAAAGCCATGTATTAGATCCCCAAGGTTTCCAAAACAAAGCACCACAGAGTGGTTTAAACAAAGGAAATGTATTGTCTCCGGATTCTGGAAGCCCGAAGCCCAAGACCAAGGTGTTGGCAAGCCATCCTCCCCCTGCGGGTGTGGGGCAAAGGTGTTCCAGGCCTCTTCCTTAGCTTCTTGTTGTTCCTTGGTTTGTGGCTGTGTAACTCCTATCTCCCTGTGTCTCTGTCTGGATGCCACTTTTTATAAGGATACCAGCCAGATTAGATTAGGTCCCACCCTAATGACCTCATCATAGCTAATTACATCTGTAAGGACCCTATTTCCAAATAAGGTCACACTCTGAAGTGCTAGGGCTTCAATGCAGGGATTTTGGGAGGGACACAGTTCAACAGATAAAGTCTCAGGGCTGTACCCCGAGTATTTATTTGTACCCAGTGTGGATCCCTTTATAACACTCCTTCTTCCATAGAACAAAATTATTTTCGATTCATCATTTTAATTCGTCATGAAATGAACTAAATGATGACCAGAAAAGAACCTTAGCCAGTGACATTTTCTTTTACTGACATTGAATTCATTTTGAATTTTTGGAGATAAGAATTCCCTTTATGTTTCACTGTTTCAAATGTTGAATACAAATAAAAACTTCAAGTTTTCACAGAGGGTGACAGAATTAAAGCAAGCTTTCTGGTTTTTGGATATGTTATTTTAAATTTTCTTCCTCTCTTCTGTTTTTTGTTTTTCTAATTGGTTATTTCAAATCTGCTGTATATAAATACAGGAATATGTAAAGCTAAGGAGCTGAGGACACCAACTTCCAGAAGCAAGCGTCAACTCTTTGAGCAACACATACAGCTGAATCTGGTGAACTATAAACCAGGAGTTCTCAAAATTAGCTTTCCACTAGACTCCAACGTGCATTAAAGGAAAAGCAAAATTTTGTTTGTTTTTGAGACAGGGTAGAGGGTCATGGCCTCAGCCTAGCTCACAGCAACCTCAAACTCCTGGGTTCAAATGATCCTCCTGCCTCAACCTCCAGAGTAGCTGGGACTACAGGCACCTGCCAAAATGCATGGCTAATTTTTCTATATTTGTAGAGACAGGGTCTCACTCTTGCTCAGGCTGGTCTCAAACTCCTGAGCTCCTGAGCTCAAGCCATCTTCCCACCTCAGCCTCCCAGAATGCTAGGAATATAGGCCTGAGCCATTGCACTTGGGCAGGATAAGCAATTTTTTAAAAGTATGTACTTTTTATGTATTAAAACTGAGCAGTAATTACTGCAAAAGGATTTTA
This sequence comes from Nycticebus coucang, assembly GCF_027406575.1. Lineage (NCBI taxonomy): Eukaryota > Metazoa > Chordata > Mammalia > Primates > Lorisidae > Nycticebus > Nycticebus coucang. Next base: position 53,846,109 of record NC_069798.1, on the reverse strand, counting down.
TTTATTTATTTATTTTTATATTTATTTTTATTTTTTAAGAGGCAGAGTCTTGCTCTGTTGCCCAGGCTAAGTACCGTGGCATGATCTTAGTTCACTATAACCTGAAACTCCTGGGTTCAAGCGATCCTCCTGGCTCAGCTTTCTGAGCACTTGGGCCTATAGGCAAGTGCCACCACACCTGTCTGATTTTTAAATTTTTTTTTTGGGGGGGGGCAGATGAGGGGAAAAATCATACTATGTTGCTCAGGCTGGTCTTGAACTCCCGGCCTCAAGCTATCCTCCCGCCAACGTCTAGCATTAGTCAAGAACTACTGCACCTGAACAGCAAAATAATTTTATTTTATCATTGACATTACCCAATGTTGGTATAATAAAATAATAAAACAGAGTACTTTTAGTCAGTTTAGCTATTGTTTTTTGAATCCTCTGTAGAAGAGGCACTTCCTTATTGCCTGTGGGCTGGTGGATAACACCCACCCGCTGCCCTGGGTCCCACGCCACACCCTGCTCCACTGGGATAGCCTATTCCCGACTAGCTGTGGGAGTTTGGATGAGTCGCATGCAGGATCTCTCATTTTTAGTTCCCTGCAGAGGTGGGTTAGGTTAGTATGTAGTTAATTTTTGAACGCCATAAATCTTCAATAAACGTTCTGCAGTACTCCATAGGCAGACCTGTGAGAAATCACAGCTGACCTGCAGGGGCTGCAGCCAGACAGCACTACCAAAGCACACCTTTTGGAAACCTCCAAACCAGCAAGCCTAGGGCCTGGCTTGGGTAGTTGGCAGGAGGTACTGTTCGTGAGAAACTGGAGCATGAGATCACAGTTCTCATCTATAAAATGGGGAAATAATTTGATTTTCTATAAATGAAATAACGTAATGCACATCACAGCTCAAAGCCTGCTTTGTACATGGTCAGCTCTCTGTGAGGGCTCACCACTGTCATCCTAGGGAAACCTCGGGAGTCTCAGAAGCCTGGTATTAGAAGTATTACTATAAATCCTTGAAGCTCTCAGACTTTTCGGAGAAACTCAGACACATTCCTGTTGACTTGTTCAAATTTGAAAGCCAATGGGGGATTTAAAATTGTTGACTGTCTGTAAGAAATTTTGCAGATGTTTCAAGCCAAGTACAAGTGTTTCCAAGGGACATATAAAATACTAAGCACATGTTTGCAGTATGATTTTGGTCCAAAATTTAGGGTGTGGACTCTGCTGTCTTGGAAGACTTTGTCATCTAAATTGAGTTCTCCAAGGCCGGGTATAGTGGCTCATGTCTGTAATCCTAGCACTCTGGGAGGATAAGGCGACTGGATCACTTCAGCTCAGGAGTTTGAGACCAGCCTGAGCAAGAGCAAGACCCCATCTCTACTAAAAATAGAAAAACTTAGCTAGGTGTTGTGGTGGGTGCCTGTAGTCCCAGCTACTCAGGAGGCTGAGACAAGAGGATTACTCAAGCCCAAAAGTTTGAGGTTGCTGTTTGCTGCCACAGCTCTCTACCCAGGGTGACAGAGTCTAAACTGACTTTAATTACATCAGAGGAGACGATTAAATATCAAACGTGGCCCTTATCCCTTAGACTTCTCAGAGTTTGTGAAGGTGTTAGCTTTTTTTTTATTTACATTTTATTCGCCATAAACATTAAGATAAAACAGCAAATATGGAAGAAAGGAATGTTAGCTTTTAGATGGAACAAAAATTCAGTCCATGGCAATATCTAGAAAAGATATTAAGGAGGTTCCCTCATCAAACTTCTTGTGCCTGCCATAAATGTAAACTTTGAAATATGTTTACAGATAAATATTTGGAAATTTTGAAACATATTTGCATATAAAAAGGTACAGAGGGTAACTTTAAGAGGATTTGTTTGTATTTCCAGTTGAAGCCATGGCTTTGGGTGTGGATTATTAAGGAAAGCTACTGACTTTTTAAGTCATCTTTGTCACTGGACCTGTGTCCAAGACACTCAAGGCCAATTCTTTTTAGTGCATGAAGCCCTGACATTGAGCGTAGCTCGGCGGCCTGGGGATCTTCACTGGCACATAGTATAGACCAGCAAGGACTCTAAGAGGGAAGAGAGAAACAGACTAAATTTCATGCAGCTCATGATCCTCAGGAGAGATGGAATCTTCTGTTTACTAATGTACCCAGAAGGTGTGATAAAAGGACAAAAAGTGACAAGGTTTCTCTCTCCTGCCCTCGCATGCAAACCATCCCTTCTCTGAGCTCAGACACAGTCTCTGGATAAGACTAATCCACTTCCAGGCTGCCATTTTTGTTCCTGTTGTCATTTGCAAAGAGACAGAATGATATTAAGAAAGTGTGGGTGGGCATAATTCTAATACCCTGATCCAACATTTCTCCCTTTTGAAGAGCACTGTGACAAATCCCAAGAGATTGGGGGGCAAGCGGCTTTGTATGACCTTGGAGAAGTCACCTAACCTCTCCAAGTCCACAAAATGAGGATAATCCCTCCCTTCTGGGTATGTGATAAGGATTTCATGAAATGTATCCAGCATGTAAACAACTGTTCAGTAGGGTTTAGACAGAAGGAGGTCATGGCTATTACCAGTTGCTGATTATTTTGGAAGGAAAAACAGAATTGTGGGGTGGCTCCTGTGGCTCAGTGGGTAGGGCACTGGCCCCATATACCGAGGGTGGTGGGTTTGAACCCAGACCCAGCAAAATTGCAGCAAAAAATAGCCAGGCATTGTGGTGGGCACCTGTAGTCCCAGCTACTCGGGAGGCTGAGGCAGGAGAATCGCCTAAGCCCAGGAGTTGGAGGTTGCGGTGAGCTTTGATGCCACAGGACTCTACCAAGAGTGACAAAGTAAAACTCTGTCTCTACAAGAAAAAAAAAAAAAAGAGAGAGAGAGAGAGAAAAAGAAAAACAGAATTGTGTGTCTTCTTTCACGGCAAATGTTAGTTTCCCAAAGACACATGTGTTACTTACAAGGCCATAGTTACAGAACACACTTCTGACTTCTACCATTCCTGCTCCATTTAATATTATAAAGAATTTCCTATGTTTCTACGGCTGTTAATTTTCATAGCTACACTAATGCATAGTTGTATTCTCAAGTGGTTTCTATCCCTGCTTTTTATAGCTAATGACATCAGTCAAAAATTATGTTTGAAAAAAAAATTATGTTTGAATGGAGTCCTTTTGTTGATGTATTCCTGTAGGAAAGGCTTTGTAAATGAGATTCTTGGTTCAAATACAACTCTGGTGTTAAGGGCACATAAAGAATTATTACGTTGCTCCAGTGCCTGTAGCTCAGTGGCTAGGGCACTGGCCACATACATCGGGATTGGCGGATTTGAACCTGACCTGGGCCTGCCAAACAACAATGACAACTACAACAAAAAAATAGCCAGGTATTGTGGCGGGCGCCTGTAGTCCCAGCTAGAGAGGCAAGAGAATCACTTAAGCCAAGAGTTTGAGGTTGCTATGAGCTTTGATGCCACGACACTCTACCAAGGGTGACATAGTGAAACTTTGGCTCAAAAAAAAAAAAAAAAGTGTTGTTTGCCATGAGTAATAAATATAACAATGTCAAGGCCAGTAGCAGATCCATTCATTATCTTCACAGCCAGCACTGGACAGAGTAATGGACGAGTGTCAGCTTAATGGGCATAGAACAGTGTCTTAGTTTTCATCAATGTGCTATTCTCTGATTAGTAGTGGGAGTGATCTTTTCCTTGTGTGTTTATTCTTCCTGCTATCACACCCATCCCTTCTTAAACAAGCCATTCTTGCTGAATCTGGATGGGGAATATAAATTGTATAGGTTCAAAGTTTCAAGGTTTACATTTGGTTCTGGAAGATCATAGTGATTCTTATGTCTTTCCAGAGTTTAATCTTTACATCAACAGCTTGGTGACTCTTCAAACATTAAGTCAACTCAACAGACTTATTTTACTCTGGAAGTTTTTCTTCCAGGTACCTCTCTATCATAAAGCCCCAATGATTTTATATTATTTAAACACGAACGTAATTTAAAAACTTAATTATAAAGGCAATAGGAATAAAAATGAGGCCATTGTCCCTAACAAGTAAGGGTGAAGCTTGAATAAAAAAATAACAATGCTTTTCTCCTGGTAACTTTTGTTATTTATTATAAAAATATGTTGTGGACTGAGGCTGAGTCTCTAAAATAAATATTGGGGGGGCATTCTGGCATTATTAGCCTATGGGAACCAGTTCTAGTCTTTTGTTTACTTTTTCCCTTAGTTTTGCAGACAAAAGAATGGTGGCCCCACCCTGTCTTCATTTTAAACACATTTTTTCTCACTGTCAACACCCTAATTCAGGCCCAGATTTCTTCTTGCTGTAGCCAGATTGATTTGCTGAGTGCAGTGTTGAACACGGCTGTGGTGGTGGTAATAGGACAGAACCAGTTGATTCTCCAGATGAAAAACTGTGACCAGGTGATGCTCAGTTTTAGAAAGGTCTCACTGCCTGGCTGTCACCTTCCTGGCCACTGTCAGCTGAGAACTTTGTAGATCAGATTTCTTCCCTCTGCAGATACCTTTGGGGGCCTCTCTCACTCCCTGAGTAAGGCCTTGTCCTGGCCACATGGCCTTCTGGGAAGATGACTCCAACCACTTTTCCCTACCCCTGTTCCTGCTGCCCTAAATCTTTCAGCTGGGTGGATGCCTGGCCTTCTCAGGGCACCTCCCTGCCTTTGAGTCTTTACTCTTTAATTGTTCCTTCTTGCTGAAATCCCTCCCCTTCCCCCAAGTTCTTGTTCACCTCTGTGACTCTCACGTTGCCCAGCCCCAGAATATTCTGGGGGCCAGACATGGTGGCTAGCACTTTGGGAGGCTGAGGTGGGAGGATCACTTGAGGTCATGAATTTGAGGCCAGCCTGGACAACATAGTGAGACCCCCATCTCTACAGTAAATAAAATAAAATAAAATAAAATAAATTGCATTTCGTCTGGGTTCAGTGGCTCATACTTGGAATCCTAACACTCTGGGAGGCCAAGGCGGGTGGATTGCCTGAGCTCACAGGTTCAAGATCAGCCTGAGCCACAGTGAGATCTCCTTTCTAAAAATAACTGAGCATTGTTGTGGTCGCCTATAGTCCCAGCTAGTGGAAAGGCTGAAGCAAGAGAATCTCTTGAGCCCAAGAGTTTGAGGTTGCTGTGAGCTACATGGCTACAGCACTCTCCTGAGGATGACAAAGTGAAACTCTGTCTCAAAAAAAAAAAAAAAAGTAGATTGCATTTCATATAATAAAGAATATGAATTTATTTAAAGACATTTTAGTAAACATAATAAAGCAATAAATAATAAAAGACATTAAAATGCTTTTTAAAAACCTAGGGTATAATTATTAAATGCATCTTAATAATAAGTGGGAAGCATTTTTAATTTGATGACTTTTTGTATAGGATAGACCTAGCTGTACATCTCAAAGTCTGACTTATTTTGCATGTCAAGTTCATTCCCCTTGTTTAGGTTTTCTCGTGACTGATGATGCTCCAAGTAGGTGTGTAGAAGGAGGGAAGCAGGTAATGTTGGAGTGAGGCAGGCTCTGATCCTTCCTGGACAGAGCTTGGGTTCTAGTGTGAATCCACCATGGGCTTCACATGGGCTTCTCCCAATGTGTGGAGAGGGAGCCTGAAGACAACCTGATGTTTACCACCTGGGGTTGGTAGTCCCTTAACACCAAGGGCTGGTGATTCCTTCCATTATAACTGGGGTCATTGTCCTTCTAGGGATATCAGTAAACCACATAGTAAATTCAGTCTGCTCTGGGGGTTCAGAAGGATTGGAGCATATTATGTGTTGTCATGTTAACTTTAATTCTCTAATTGTTAATGGTATACAATGGATATTTGTATACTGAACTTAAAAAAATAATAATTAACAAAAAAAAGAACCAAAACACCAATGGTTAGGCAAATCCCTTAACAGCTCAGTTTTCTCATTGGTAAAATGGCCATGATGATGTCTGTAACACACCGCAGAAGGATGCCAGAAGGTAGTTGTGTGAGACTATGCAGGGGTCCTCAAACTGCGGCGCACGGGCCACAGGCAGTGGTGTGATTGTATTTGTTCCCGTTTTGTTTTTTTACTTTAAAATAAGTGCAGTGTGTATAGGAATTTGTTCATCATTTTTTTTTTTTGAAAACTATAGTCTGGCCCTCCAAAGGTCTGAGGGACAGTGAACTGGCCCCCTGTTTAAAAAGTTTGAGGACCCCATGCTATGGCATGAGAATACTTAGTACTGTAGGGACTGCCTTATATGATCAAGAAGTCATCATTATTACCAGGAAATGCTGGGGAAGGCCTGGCAGTGTTGGACTGAAAAATCCTTTAAACTTAATCCAGGAGAATGAAAAACCTGCTCCTCTCTGAAAGGTCAATGTTGTGCAGTTTCTGCTGTTCCTTTCTTTTCTTTTCTTTCCTTTTTTTTTTTTTTTTTTTTTTTTTGAGACAGAGTCTCACTTTGTTGCCCCTGGTAGAGTGCCGTAGCATCACAGCTCACAGCAACCTCAAACTCTTGGGCTCAAGCGATTCTCTTGTCTCAGCTTCCCAAGTAACTGTGCCCACCACAACGCCTGCTATTTTTAGAGACGAGGTCTCACTCTGGCTCAGCCTGATCTCGAACTTGTGAGCTCAGGCAATCTACCTGCCTCAGCCTCAGGATTACAGGCATGAGCTACCACTCCTGGCCTCTTTGCTCCTTTCTGTCTGATAGAAATTGAAGTCATCTGGTGTGAAGTGGGAGCGAAGGGCTCTGGCCCAAGGGAAGGGGCTTTCAGAAGGACAGAGGATGAAGGTCTGGGCCCAGAGAAGACTTTTCTATGTGAGCAAAGTCCTGGGTGAATTGTTCTCAGAGAGGTGACCTTAATGATTCATTTTATATTAGTTAGCCCAGGCTTCTAGGTATTTTAGGCCTTGGTTTGGGAGGAAATTAAAAAAAAAAATCTTGTTGGAAACTATAATTATATTTCTGTAACAGTATAAAGTTTAAATTTAATCTAGATCTTAGATATGTTTTATTACTATTGCTTCATGAGATTCTTTATCTAATTACAACTGTCATCAGGCTTGTCAAATTTTACTTTCAAGAACATTGGGCAGATTCCAAACAGGGTATGGCAGGTGTCCAAACTAACAAGAATAATAAGGAAGATTTCAGCTTCCTCTTAGATGGGGGCTGTTCTTTGAAATAACTTGGAAATAATGACCAGATCAGGTACCTGACCATAGAATTATTATTACTTGTGATTAATGGTATGTGTATTAGTTATCTATTGCTGTGTAACAAATGACTCCAGAGTTTAGCACCTTAATACAACATATTATCTCAGTTTCCATGGATCAGGTGTCCAAACACTGCTTAATTGGATCCTCTGTGCTGGGGTTTCTCACAGGGCTGCAATTAAGATGTCAGCCGGGCCTGGGGTCTCATCTGAAGACCCAACTGAGGAAGGATCTGCTTCTGAGTTCACGCGGTAGTTGCAAAACTTATTTCCTTGAGGCCTGTTAGACTGAGAGCTCCAGTCCTCCCTGGCTACTGGCTGGACACTTGCTCAGTTTCTTGCCATGTTAACGTCCCCATCAGGAGGCTACTTCATCAAAGCCAGGAGTGGGAAAGAGTTGGCTGGCAAGAAGGAGGTCACAGTTTTTTTGTGTCCTAATCATGGAAAAGGCATCCCATTCACCTGGGCCATGTTCTGTGGGTTGTGTGTACCCGCACTCATAGGAAGGGGCTTGCACAAGGGCTTTGACTCCAGGGGGGTGTCATTGAAGGCCATCTGAGATTCTGCCTGCCAGAGTTATAATTTATTCTATTGCGTATGGAACATGTAATAAACGTATGTAGCATACAACCTACAGACATACAATACAAACATTATGTATCATGCTATATATTATGTTAAATATGTTGCCGCATTAGCTTTAATAATAATAATAAGTGAAAAGGGGAAAACAGTTCAGAAATAAATTTTCTTTTAAGAGACAGAGTCTCACTTTATCACTCTCAGTAGAGTGCCGTGGCGTCACAGGTCACAGTGACCTCCAGCTCTTGGGCTTAGGCGAGTCTCTTGCCTCGGCCTCCAGAGTAGCTGGGGCTACAGGCGCCTGCCACAATGCCTGGCTATTTTTTTGTTGCAGTTTGGCCAGGGCCAGGTTCGAACCTGCCACCCTCGGTATATGGGGCTGGCACCCTACTCACTGAGCCACAGGCGCCACCCAGAAATAACCTTTTCTTACTGAGAACTTTATAAGCCATAAAAAAATAATGATGAAGAATGAACAAAAATGAAGATCCTGAATCTTACTTCCTGTCTAAGCGTGGGTCTCCCTGGACACAAATCGAGTTATGCAACCAAAATGTTAGTGATTGGGGACTCCTGCCTTCCCCACCTCTGAATTCCCACTGTTGTATGCTTACAGATCATATCCTATTAGTGGTAAGACTTAGATTTTTCTTTCTTTTAAATCTAAAAACCTTATAACAACAACAAAAGTTTGTGCTTTCATTATTTCTGATGGGGGGGGGGGTTGGTTGGTTTTTAAGATGGGATCTCATTCTTCCCCTGGGTTAGAGTGTACCGTAGTTCATTGCAACCTCAAGCTCCTGGTCTCAGGTCTCTTCCCAAGTAACTGAGACTAGGTGCAACACCATATCCAACTAATTTTCCTAATTTTTTTGGTAGAGATGGGGTCTTGCTCTTGGTTGGGCTGGCCTCAAACTCCTGTCTGCAAGTGATCCGTCCACCTTGGCCTCTCGAAGTGTTCAGATTAGAGGCATGAGCCACCATACCCAACAGGAATAATTATTGCAAGAATAATTCATTCTTGTAGGTTCTCTTTTTCTCTCTCCTTCAGAGCCTCCTCCCCCACAAAAGAGTTCATGGGTTTATTCACTTCACAGGTATTTGGTAGCTGAGTATTCAAAGATAATAAATGGTAGATGTTTAGGATTCGAGTTTGGAAATCCCACCAATCCCACCAAACCTTTTAGGGTTTATGGCCAATTAAGAGGATGGTATATTCGAGAAGGGCAAATGGGAAATGAGGCACCAATTTCATGGTAGAGCGCCATAGCATCATAGCTCACAGCAACCTCCAGCGCTTGGGCTCAGGTGATCCTCTTGCCTCAGTTTTTCTATTTTTATTAGAGACCGGGTCTCCCTTTTTTGCTCATTTTCAAACAATCCCCCCACACCTCGGCCTCCCATGGTGCTAGGTTTACAGGCATGAACCACTGTGTCAGGCCCAGCACCGCTTTGTTAAAGCCACAAAATCTCATTACAAAGCTGTGGCATAAATGATGTGCCTTGGTTTCTATTCTTCTATTCCCCATTCTTTGCTCTTTCCAGGCAGATTGGGAGAAAATTCTAGAGTGGTCTGGTGGGGGATGGCTGGCTTCATGCCAGAAGGCAGACCCATTCTGGGTGTTGACCACAGTTCAATGGCAAGGGTGGGAGCGACCCACGCGAAGCCCCCAACATTAATCTTGGATGATGCAGCAACTCGGTATGCTAGTGTCCTGGCAGGCTCTGACCCCTCCAGTTATCAAGCTCCCCTTTTCTGGGAGGAGATCTTTCCCTCTGTGGTGGGCATAGTTGTTGTCTTCATTTTGAAAGTCCCTTTGTCTTTCAAGAACATTGAGAGGAAGGAAATGGAAATTAACACATCCTATGTACTTACTATCTGTTAGGCACTGCTGGGCTTTCCCAAGCATTAGCTCTAAAAATTAATCCTCACAATATTGGAAAGGTAAAAATCTCCCTTTCCTTTGTTGACAGATGAGAAAATAAGCTTCCAAAATATTAAGTAATGCACCCAGGTTATGAACCAGTGAATAGGAGAGCTGGGATTTGAATCAGACCAATGTGCTTTCTAGTAAATGGTGCTGCCCCTGGTCTCTGCAGGAGGCCCAGCACGGGTGGCTGCAGGGGAAAGGATCAGCAGGACTGGGCTGGGAGCATCCCCCATGCCTGTTCACTAGAGCAGAACGGTAAGGTCATTCTCTGACACTGGGCTCTGTTTCCTGATGGCCAGGTCATTTTGAACTGATCTTTATCTTCTGGGTTTCCTATTTGTCATTTCTTGCAAGTGGACCTGCCACATACCCACCAATCTCCCAACCATGGCATCCGTCATTCTACGGTGACCACATGCCATGACCTAATTGCTCTGAAACTATGCCAGGCATCTAGTCCTTTGAGATGATGAATTTTTTTGTCACCTCAAGGATTGGGATGTGTGGATGAGGCTGTAGGTGGATTTGATTTGAATTAAGCCCATTTAGTCAGGAAGATTATTCAATGTCAAATTACATATTTGTTTGAGAAAATCATAGTTACTACAACACTGAAATTGAATAAGACTTCATTTTTAAGAGGTAAACAGTGCATTTTTAAGAGGTAAACTATAAGCAGTGATGAATTTACATAGAAATTGGAAGCCTACATAAAAAACTAACCAATTTACTTCTATATATCAAAGGTAATTAAGGATTGTTTCTAAAGATCATATGACCAGAAAAATCCTTGAATGTTATATCACATTAGTTTTTTTCCAATGCTGATAAATCTTGTACCTACTTGCTGCAACATTTATTTACTTTCAGTGCTGTGATTCTAAGCACACGGAGAAATGATAAAATACTATATTGAACAGGGCGTGAATTGTCACAGATGTACATCCACAGTGCCTCTGTGTAAAGGGGAAGAGGATGACGTATTGTCCCACAAACCTTTGATTTTATGTCTTTTCTAATTACATACCTGTGGAACAATTGAACAGGGTATCGTTCCCAAGTTTATAGGACAACTGTAATTTTAGGGACATTTCCCAAGTACTATACCTGGTAGTTTATTTCACATTCCCAAAGCAGGCATGATTTACCCAGATCTACCTTTTTTTTTTTTTTTTTTTTTTTTTGAGACAGAGTCTCAAGCTGTTGCCCTGGGTAGAGTGCTATGCCATCACATCTCACAGCAACCTCAAACTATTGGGCTCAAGCGATTCTTTTGCCTCAGTCTCCCAAGTAGCTAGAACTATAGGCGCCTGCCACAGTGCCTGGCTATTTTTTGGTTGTAGTTGTCGTTGTTGTTTGGCAGGCCTGGGCTGGATTCGAATCTGCCCACTCTGTTGCATGTAGCTGGCGCCCTAGCTGCTGAGCTACAGGTGCCGAGCCAGTTACTTTCCTTTTGATTCAGGTGAGCAGACTTTTTGTGTAAAGAGCTAGATAGTAATACTCCAGACTTTGAGACCATGTGGTCTCTATCACAATTCTGCTAGTATAGCACAAAAGCTGCCATAGATATTATGTCAGGAATGAATAAGGGTGTGTTCCAATAAAACTTTATTAAAAAAATAGCTGGTGGGCTCAATTTGGCCCTCAGGCTGTAATTTGCTATGAACCCCTTAAAGAGAGAGGCAAATATGCCTCCTCCATGCCAGACACTGTGGTAGGTGCTAGTGATGATGAAAAAAGATTAATCTTCACCTTTGACATCTGCACTACCTTCTCAGAGGGCTAGTTTAGTTTTATGTGCATGGTAATATCTTGGGCAATAGTTTTTGGATGGCTTTGAATGACTCAGACTCCTAGAAAGTTCTATCTTGTGTGACTTCTAAATTTCTCTCTTCCTGTTCTCCCTTATTGCTCTCAGTCTTTGTCCTCACCCAGTGACTTTTTGAATTTGTTACTGTGCAGTAGGTATGAGCTATAGAGAGATGGCAGAGAACTTTGGGATAAGATAATTCTCTAAACTATTGAGAACTTTATTGAAAGCTTGGGCTGGGTGCTGTGGCTCACACCTGTAAATCCCACTTTTGGGAGGCTGAGGAGGAGGATTGCTTAAGGCCAGCAGCTTGAGATCAGCCTGGGCAACGTAGTGAAACTCTTATTTCTCAAAAAGAAAAAGCATTTTTTTTTTTTTTTTTTTGAGACGAGCCTCAAGCTCTCTCCCTGGGTAGAGTGCTGTGGCATCACAGCTCACAGCAACCTTCAGCTCCTGGGCTCAAGCGATTCTCCTGCCTCCGTCTCCCAAGTAGCTGGGACTACAGACGCCTGTCACAATGTCTGGCTATTTTTTGGTTGCAGTCATCATTGTCGTTTGGTGGGCCCAGGCTGGATTCGAACCTGCCAACTCAGGTATATGTGGCTGGCACCTTAGCCACTTGAGCCACAGGCGCCAAGCAAGGATTTTTTTTTTTTTATTAAGGTGCTGATCAGGGTGGTTCCTGGAGAGGCGTCTCTCTTTGGCTTGTAGATGGCCTCCACGTCTACGTGTTCTCTCTAGCTTTCTGTGTGCGCACAGAGGGAAAGAGATCTCTGGTGTGTCTCCCTTTTCTTATAAAGACATTAATCCTATCAGATTAGGGCCCCACTCTGATGATCTCATTTAATCTTAATTGCCCCTTTAAAGGATATATGTCTAAATACTGTCACAGTGAGGGATTGGGGGTATATGAATTTGGAGGGCCATAATTCAGTCTGTAACACACAGGAAAGGCCTAAGCAGGAGAATGGCTCTACTCCGATGGCTATGTAGAAGTTAGTTGTTCAGTTAGGGGCCTCTTGCAGCATTCGAGGAAATGATGGTGTCTTTGAGAAATGACTTATGTGTATTCTTCAGTAATCTGGAAGTCTAAGTGGTTCTGTGCCCCCGGTCTGGTGTAGCACTCTGCACTTCACAGGTGCTCACTGGCTGCTGGGTAAAATGCACAGCAATCTGCACTGAGCTGGAGTGGGGGTCAGGGATGTTAGAAAATCCCCAAGCGCATACCTTAGACCAGTGTTTTTCAACCTTTTTTTATCTCATGGCACACTTAACCTATAGTTAAACTTCTGGGGCACACTTAAATTATGTTGATCAAAAAAAGGCTATACTTTGAACTTCTTTTGGAAATAATTTAATTAATGATCTTTAAAATTTTTCATGGTATACTTAAGATCCTTTCATGGCACACCAGTTGAAAATCACTGCCTTTGCCTTGGTACTGTAGCACAGTGGTCATGGCGTCATAACATATGGTTACCATATACACCGAGGGTGGCAGGTTGGAATCTGGCCCAGGCCTGCTAAACAACAATGACAACTGCAACAAAAAATAGCCGAGTGTTGTGGTGGGTGCCTGTAGTCCCAGCTACTTAGGGGGCTGAGGCAAGAGAATCACTTAGGCCCAAGAGTTTGAGGTTGCTGTGAGCTCTGACTTCACAGCACTCTACTGAGGGCAACATAGCAAGACTTTGTCTCAAAAAAAAAAAAAGAAAGAAAGAATAAGAAAAGAAAATCACTGCCTTGGACAGTGCCTGGTTTTAGGAAATCTTCCATATGTCACCTAGGTTTTCAAAGAAGTGGTGTTTTCCTAATTTTTCTTTGATACTCGATAATGACATAGCTAAATCATTCCATGCGTGTCTGTATTTCACACACCTACACAGTCCAGAGAAGCTGAGTGGAGGGCACATCTTTACACACTCAGCTTACAGCACCCTCCTTCTTTCTAACTTGGCCTGTGCATGTCTATCTGGGAGCTGGGGTGGTTGGTTAGGCAATGCTTTGCTTACTTTGGATCACATACACGTGTGTCCAATATCTTCCTTGGTGTTTGCCACCTCCCTCAACCTCAAAGGACTGAAAACATTGAATAAGTATCCAGGTCCTTGCCAGTTTGGAAGCAACGATAAAAATAATTGCCTACAAAATGTTTCTATCAAATGCACTTGAAGCCAGTGACTTAATGTTAAAACGACCATACTACCCAAAGCAATTAGCCTGTGCAACGTAGCGACAGCCCCATTGAAAAGATTCAGTGCAATTCCTATCAAAATACTGACACAATTTTCCACAAAAATAAAAAAAAAATCTTAAAATTCCTGGGACAAAAAACCCCCAATAGCTAAGGCAATCTTGAGAAAAAGAACAAAACTGAGCCAGGTGCAGTAGCTCATGCCTGTAATCCTGACATACTGGGAAGATGAGGTGGGAAGATCGTTTGAGGTCATGAGTTCGAGAGCAACTTGAGCAAGAGCAAGATACCTCCTCTCCCCCAACATACACATAAAAAGTAGAAAAATTAGCTGGATGTGGTAGCATGCACCTGTTGTCCCAGCTACTTGGCAGGCTGAGGAGAGAGGATGGCTTGAGTCCAGGAGTTGGAGTTTGCAGTGAGCTATGATGATGTGACCTCACGTAGCTTGGGTGACAGAGTAAGACCTTGTCTCAATCATCAATCAATCAATAGAATAAATAAGGAAAAATCCCCAAAGGTGGAGACATCACACTATCTGACATCAAAATACAGTAGAATCTCCATGTTGACCACCTCCCTATACTGACCACCTTTTTAAGTTGACCTAATTTTCATAGACCAAATATGTACCATGTATACGAGTCAGTACAGCAGGCCTAGTTCCTTATGTTGACCACCTGTGTATGTTGACTAGCTTGCTACAGACACTTGGGTGTTCAACTTACAGAGGTTCTACTGAATATTACAAGGCTGTACTAACCAAAACAGCATGGTTGTGGTATTGGTACAAAAACAAATATGTGAACTAGTGGAACAGAATAGAGAACCCAGAAATAAATCTTCATATTTCCAGCTAACTGATTTTTGGCAGAAACACTAAGAACATACACAGGGAAAAGGACAGCTTCAGTGAATTGTGCTGGGAAAAGCGGATGTGCAGGGGCAGAAGACTGAAACTACTTCTCACCATGTATAAGAATCAACTCAAAATGGATTAAAGACTTAAATGTAACCCCCGAAACTATAAAACTACTGGAAGAAACATAGGGGAAATACCTCAGGACATTGGCCCAGGCAAATGCTTTGTGCTTAAGACCTCTAAAGCACAAATACCTAAAGGAGAAACAGACAAATGGGACTATAGTCAACTTAAAACGTTCTGGACAGCAAAGGAAACAAGAGTGAAGAGACAATCCAGAGAATCAGAATATTTGCAAATTATTCATCCATCCGGGACTAATAACCAGAATCCACAAGGAACTCAACAGTAAAAACCAAAACAACAACAAAAACTCCCATTAAAAAGTGGGCAAAGGACATGAACAGACATTTCTCAAAGGAAGACATACAAATGGCCCGTCGATACTAGAAAAGATCATGGTGCACTTGGTGTATTGTGCTTGGTGTATTTTATTTATTTATTGTGCACTTGGTGTATTTTATCTACTGAGTTGAGAACTTTGCAAGTATCCTCTCACGATAATGCATCTCAGTTGTTGAGATTTTGGAATATGAACAAATGTGTAAGTAATTGGAACTGTTTTGTAGATACGAATTTATAACTCATCTTTTAACTTAGCGTGTTTGGACTTTGGCAGTGTCATTACATACTCTTATGATCTAAATTGTTGCACAGTATTTTATACGTTCTGGTCGCTCCGGCTTTTACTGTGGCAGGTTTCAGTGAGCCGATGTCCACCAAGTTCACTGCAGGGCTTGCGTGCAGTTAATACTAAATAAATGTGAGCTTCTGTTTGTAACAGTACTGAGTGCAGGGCAGCCTGGTGCTTTATGCAAATAATGTCAGGCTACATGTCCGTCTTCAAGTAACCTGAGGTATTTGTGTAAATATTTTCCTAACAAATATAACTAAGGTGCTTATCACTTATGTAGTCACCATATAAAGTAAATGCACACAAATTCTAGATACAGAAAGTGAGCAGGAGGGGTTAGGGAGTATCCCCAGGAAGTCATTAGTAAAATTTGAAGATCTAAGGTTGTATTTAAAATGAGTCATAGGCCAGCAAGTTGGCTCACACCTGTAAGCCTAGCTCTCTGGGAGGCCGAGGTCAAGGCCAGTGGATTGCTTGAGCTCAGGAGTTGGAGACCAACCTGAGCAACAGAGAGACACCATTTCTACTAAAAAATAGAAGAACTAGCCAGGCATTGTGGCAGGCACCTATGGTCCCAGCTACATGGCAAATTGAGGGTAGAGGATCGCTTGAACCTAAGAGTTTGAGGTTGCAGTGTGCTACGGTGCCATGGCACTCCACCCAGGGTGACAGAGTGAGACATTGTCTCAAAATAAAATAAAATAAATAATTTAAAAATACAATACAATATAATAAAATATCAGAAAATTGTCATCAGCAGAAACCTTAGGACAATGGTTTTCCAACTTTGCTAGCAATACACAGTAAGAAATTCAATTGCATTAACACTCACAGTACAAATAAATGTGTGAATATGTCAATTTTATAAAACCGGTTTACTAAAGAGCCTTAGTCTTACTGTGTGTGCTGAAATCTGATACATTGTAGTCTATTTCAGTGTATTTTATTTTAACATCGGTTGTGACCTGCTAAATTTATTTCACTGGATGGAGAACCCCACCAACTTGTAGCACTCTTATACCAATGCAAATTTGGTAGCCTATGAACACCAACTGGGGAGGGGGACAGTCAGTGGCCCCAGAATAAATAGTACTGTAATTATACTAAAACCTACAGACAGAATTTTACATATTGTTGCAAGTAACTAACACTTATTCTCTGCATGTTCTTTTCTTTATATTTTCTTCCTCTAATGTGTGGGGGACAGATGTGTTTGCTACATTCACTGTACACCTTCATATATTTTCAGTCTGTCCCATGGGGACAAAGGTAGCAGAGACCCTTTTCCTCTGTAAGCTTTTCATTGGTTGTCTCTTCCTTTTGATTTGGTATGGACGGTTCATCTTGTCACTGTGCCTTGACCTTGGTTGCACTCGGGTCCACAAAGATTCCTTGTCTTTGTGTATTTTTTGTGGAGACCGTGTGCATTTTGGGTGCGCTTCTAATGTCTTCATTACAGAGCCGTCATGCCAGATCTTTCGAAAAGTGTTTTCTTCCTCATTGTTTCTTTGAATGAAGTTGCAACTTGTGGGTATTAATTTCCTCAGAAATCACATACAAATCATATGCTGCAATGTCAATGACGCTGAAGAAAATTGCCACGTTCCTCAGCGACAAGAATACATATGCACTTACCAGATGGGTCATAACCCCGCTTTAGCAGCATTGTAAAAGTGGATTACATCCGGCTTGGTATTGTCCCCTTCACGCTTCATGCTGTGTGGAAAGTACTGCAGCCACCATTCCTGTCTTTGGAACATAACTTACTAATATCACATAGGGACAGAAGGCAAATCTTACTGTACCGGATGGGGAGTTTTTCATTGATGCTGGCCTGAGTTCTAGAGGCAAGTCCCTTCTGTCACTGCAAATAGTACCAACTGTGGTCATGCTCTTTTGAACAAGACCCAGGGCAATGGAGGCAAAGTTTCTGTCCATAGTAATATTTCTTTTCTTTCTTTCTTTTTTTTTTTTTTTGAGACAGAGTCTCATTATGTTGCCCTTGGTAGAGTGCCGTAGCGTGACAGCTCACAACAACTTCAAACTCCTGGGCTTAAGTAATTCTCCTGTCTCAGCCTCCCAAGTAGCTGGGACTACAGGCAC
The DNA here is from genome assembly GCF_027406575.1 of Nycticebus coucang. NCBI lineage: Eukaryota > Metazoa > Chordata > Mammalia > Primates > Lorisidae > Nycticebus > Nycticebus coucang. The sequence goes on along the minus strand of NC_069798.1, from coordinate 53,828,653 downwards.
AATGCCCGAACATCTTTTGTTGCAATTGTCATTGTTGTTTAGCTGGCCCAGGCTGTGTTCGAACCCAACAGCCCCGGTGTATGTGGCTGATGCTGTAACCACTGTGCTATGAGCGCTGAGCCTGTACTCTTTCTTTCTTTCTTTTTTTTTGCAGTTTTGGGCTAGGGCTGGGTTTGAACCTGCCACCTCTGGTATATGTGGCCTGTGCCCTACTCAGTTGAGCCACAGATGCCACCCCATAGTAATATTTCTTACAGACTGATCCAAATGCCAGTTCTAAACCAGTTTTTTACAGTCTCAGAGCCACTATTGTTATTTCTCTGAGTTCCCTGCATATGGCTCTGCCACAAAACAGTAGTTTGTGGAAGAATTACACAAAAGATTCACTGCAGTTTCACACTTCCCAGGTTATGTTGGTATGTAAAGTCTGAATGGGCAATGCCTGTGGAAAGACCAGTCCCTCGTCAACAGTGAGGGACTCATGAGGATCGTGGTAAAGGGAGAGCTGATTTATAGCCATATTCCGAAGCTCTCGAACTGGAGCAGACTCACCACATGCTGTTGCTGCGTCGTCAAAACGTAGGCGTTTCAGTAGGAGTCACATTCTGCGTTCTAAAAACACAGCATGGTAAACTGGAAAATTCTCCTCACTGAAAAGATCCTGGATGTTGTCTTTATTTTGCCAGTACACACCACCATTTAGAAAAATTCCAATTAGTCCTAATATTTCTTCTTTTATTTTATTTTATTATTTTTTTTTCTGGTGATTTGTTTATTCTTCAAAAACACTTGTTTCTACAGTACAATTCAGAGACTAAATAGAGGCACACGGCTATAATTTCCACCACAATCTGCTTTTGAGGAGACACTCAAGATGAGGATGAGGGTCTGGGGGACATGTTTGGGTGACAGGGTAACTGGGGCCTCTGTGATGAACTGTGTAGGGATTCCGTCAGCCAAGTTTTGACCCTAGGCCTGACAGTCAAGCCTCATAGTAGAAGAGTTACAGTGCGCCAAGTGCAAGAAGCCAAATGCTCTTTTAAGTCCCCACATTCCAGGGGGTCCAATTCCACCACAACCCCAGGGGCTGAGGTGAGTCTGATCTGCTGGTCCACTGAGAAGGAACTATGTCAGTCCAGGCCACCTTCACAGACGCAGTTCACTCCAGAAGTGACCTTAATATTCTGCCCCGTGCCCTGGAGTAAGTCACGGATACTAGTTGTAAGATTACTGTTTATATCGTTTTCTTTCTTGTCCCATGTCTAAGGAAGCAGAGAGGCACAAATAGGGCTTCTCTGCTGTAACTCAGTGAAGGAAGACAGCTTATAAAGTCAAGGGAGAAGGAAACAGCACTTACAAAATCCTTCCTGGGGGAATAAGAAGAGACGAATGACAAAGTAGAAGCCTGGAGTCATGATTCCAACCAGCAGTGAATGCGGGATATGGAAAACCTCTGGCCTTGACTTTCACGGGGCTACCATACTGTTTAAGCCACCCTTACCATTTTCCTTATTTCTCCATGGTAGCACAAGCACAGGTCCTAAGTTGGGGCCAGAATCATCTACCCCAGATGTAGGCAGAATGAAGAAACCCCATATCGCTTGGCAGAAAAGAAAGCATAAGGCCGCAGCAGATGCTGGCCATCCTGAGGAATTGGAGGGCTACAGAAGACACTGGGTAACCCAAGGTCTTAGGAACAGAGAATCAACAAGAAAAGCTGCTCATCTATCCTCTATGGCAGGCATCCTCAAACTTTTTAAACAGGAGGCCAATTCACTGTCCTTCAGACAGTTGGAGGGCTGGACTATAGTTTAAAAAAAAACAAAACTATGAACAAATTCCTATGCACACTGCACATATCTTATTTTGAAGTGAAAAACAAAACAGGAACAAATATAATTCACACCACTTCATGTGGTCCGCGGGCTACAGTTTGAGGACACCTGCTCTATAGGGTCAGGGAAAGTCACAGGTGCTAACAACTACCGCAGGGTCTATGGACCAGAACCCTCAGCTCTCCTCCATGATCGAATTCCTGATTGGCAGGTGACAGAGGGCATCACAGGCTTCTGCTCCATGGTCACTGTCATCTCATCTCAGATTTGGTTCATTAGTTTATCTCGAATCAACAACAGGAACGCTGGCTTTCCCCAGTACTTGTCAGCTGGTGCCCAGTGCCCCATCGGGCGGTGAGGTTTCTGGCTGACTTGGAGGCATTCTGGGCCCAGTGGATGACTGCAGAACACTTCTCACGCTGCAGCAGCTTGTTGTTCTCAAAGAGACCTTCATTGCAGGGTATTCCATGAGAGCCATCAGGGAAAGTCAGCAGGTCTTGAGCCATCTGAGAAGGTCAGTATCCCAAAGCCATTAAAGAGCCCATTCTCGAAATGACCCAGGTAGGTGCCACCATCTGCGAACATCAGTTGACCAAAGCCATGTCTGCAGCCCTCCTTCCACTCGCCACAATATTCCTCCCCACTGTAGTAGGTGAAGGAACCTTTTGTCAGGGTCATGGTGACAGGTTACAGAAGAAAGGGATGAAAACTGGGCTTGGCCTTTCGGGATGACTGTCACACCCCGACACAGGGCTACAGTGGCCTGGACCTTTGCTCCGCTGGGTTCGTGTTTACCACCTTCCTCTCCACCACGTCCTCCAGTGCCAGCCAATATGTCTTCTTTTAAAACTGGAATTTTAGATGAATATATCCTTATATAACTCTTTGACTAAATGTAGTTTATGGTTTGTAAACTTGATAATTACACCCACAGTTTCATTATCACTGAATAGCTAGGAAGCATCCATGGCGTTTGGGGTTCTGTTCCCATTTGTGCTCCTGGTTGAGTCTTCATAGTCTTAGCCAATTGTCATCTCCCCTGATCTTTTATCGGCTGTGAGTTCTATATCATTCCTGATGGTGCCGTCACCATTCAACACACGACTGGGCGAGAGCCATGATTCACTCTGGTTTTCCTTCTTTTCAACCAGGTGGTTCCAATTTGCCAGCAGAATGAGCACAGAAAGAGACTCAGAGACAACGTTCGAGGAGGACTCTCAGCCTAATGATGAAGTGGTTCCCTACAGCGATGACGAGACCGAAGATGAGCTCGACGACCAGGAGTCCACTGTGGAACCAGAACAGAATCGAGTCAACAGGGAAGCAGAGGAGAACCGGGATACCTTCAGAAGAGGTAACCCCAGTGAGAGCCAGCTGGTGGGGTGCCATGCGTGGAAATCCACACGTGGTGCACGGGCACATGTCCGTTTCAGTCTAGGTGGCCATCTTCTTCCTCTGATCTCCTCCTAGGAGGCAACTGAGAGAAGGGAGGGTGGGCTTGGCTACGTATCCGGCATCCTCAGTGTGCCAGGGCTGGGAAACCAAGTCTGAGAAGTTCTACAGAGAAAATAGGTCTTGGTGTGTGTGTTTGTGTATATACTTTTTAATAGTAAGTTGTATTGATTAATAAAACTCGATAAAGAAACTTAAAATTAATACATTGCACAAACTCCACCTTGTTAGGCCAATGAATAATCTAAAGCTAATTGGTTATCCATTACTACATTGGCCAAAGCATCCAGGGAGGCCTTTAAGCTTAGTTCATAGGGTAGATTTTTTTTTAAATGGAATTGTATGTGCAAGAATTTACATGTTACTATACCCAGGAATTTTAAAAGTGTATACCTATCAGTCTTTGGATGTAAATTATTTGTATTGGTAAACTGTTGGCATGTGATATAAATAACCAGTGGTACATATATATTTACTGATCTGGAGCCATTAGTAAGGAAATTATTCCCATGTATGTGTGTGTACATGGTCACATGCCCACAGATGGGTTAATGAGAGTAACACTATGGTATGATCCTTAAGTCATGCTCAAAAAAATGTACTTTAACAAATCAACCAGTACTTAGCATTTTTTGTCTCTTCTTTCTTCGTGCATGGAAAGAGCATCTTCTCAGAAGTATCTCAGATGTGTGGGCCCTTTTGGAGAGTAATGTATGGTCCTAAAAGGACCATACATTTGGGAGGTCCAGGATACAGATTTGAGCCTTTTAGCATTTTCAGCTTGTCCCTTCTTAATGCCCTTTGCTACTCTAGAAGGAGCCTGGAGGCACCCTATCTTGCATTCAGTTATTTGTGAATACAGCAGGGGTTTTCTGGGTCTTTGCTTGCCATCAGAGGCCTGTGATGAGCAGCCTGTGCCATTTGCCCAGAATCAGTCCAGCTTCAGAGACACAGTCCAGACCAGGGCTGGCAGACTTTCTGCAGAGGGTCAGAGAGTAGACCTTCCAGCTTTGTGGACCACACAGTTTCTGTCGAAGCTGCTCTACTCTGCCAATGTGGTGTGAAAGTGGTCACGGATATACGTCACTTAGGGCAACAATATAGCTGACTTTCACTGTTACGCTTTCTTCCTTGTGGCTTTTCTATTTCATTTCCTGCTGGTTCTCCCATCCTGGCAATCAAATGTGGACTTCTTTTACAGCTGTTCTCCATGTGGAAGCTTAGCCTTTTCTCTTTGGACCCCAGATTTGCTGCAGGTATCAGCTGAAAATATTTCCTCCACGGTCCCTCAGATTCTAGCCAGATGACTTTAGTTTCCTGATTATAGAAAGTGCTGTTGTAGTGTTCTGATTCCAGCCTCCCAGGCACACCTTCCCTGCAGCCTCCATCAGGATCACCTCAGTTTCACCTGGTTCCCTGAGGGCCCTGTTACTGCCATTTTGCCCTTGCAGGTTTTCTAGAAGCTTCTGTTATGCCTCATGCCAATCCCTGCCTTCTAGGTTCTCCCTTTGGGGTTCTGCCACCTGGTGAGACTGTTTTTGTTTGCTTATTTATTTATTTTTAAGACAGAATCTCACTCTATTGCCCAGGCTAGAGTGCTGTGGCATCATAGCTCACAGCAACGTCAAACTCCTGGGCTCAAGCAATCCTCTTGCCTCAGTCTCCCAAGTATTTGGGACTATAGGTGCCTACCCACACCCAGCTAATTTTTCTATTTTTAGTACAGATGGGGCCTCTTGCTCAGGCTGGTCTCAAACTCCTGAGCTCAAGCAGTTCACCTGCCTAGGCCTTCCAGATGCTAGGGTTATTGGTGTGAGCCACCGTGCCTGGGCAAGTCTGTTTTTTTCTAACAGCTTTCACCTGTAGAGAAAGTGACACGCTATGAAATCCCATTTCTGCAGTGATTCTGCCCATTCTGGTCAGATTGCTGTTCTTCAGTTTCCTGGGTAGGGGGATTCTCAATGTGGGGAGTACATGTGTCCACAGGGGCCCCATCTCATTCAGACTTGGGGAGGTCATTGACCCCTATACATTGTTTGTCCCCCACCTTTCCATATCAAACATTTAGAAACATTAGACCTCAGTGTGGATTTCTCATAATTTTAAGCTGTTGAGTATTGGGCTTAAGTGCTTCCTGCTCTGAAGCAGAAGATACTAAAATCATGATAGTTCAGTGAAATTAGAATAGAATCTCCACCTTTGTGAGCTGGAAAGTGGCCTCTGTCAAAACAAGTCCAGACTGGGGTGGTGCCTGTGGCTCAAGGAGTAGGGTGCCGGTCCCATATACCAGAGGTGGTGGGTTCAAACCCAGCCCTGGCCAAAAACCACACACACACACACAAAAAAAACAAGTCCAGACTGGATTTCAGTGGACTGGGGACAAAGCTGGAGCAGCCCAACAAGTTAGCAGGGGAGTTCTAGGTGATTGCCCGAATAGTGAATAAAACATGCTGCTTCCTCATTCCTTTCCCAGCGCGGCTGCTAAGTCTGCTTTCTCAGTCTTAGAATTGCTGCCATATCGGAGGGTTGGCCAGAGAATTGGCTCCGTGGGGGTAAGGGGTGAACTCTGCTGTTGGAACTTGGTGCCACTTGATCAGATGCGTGGTCCAGGACACAGTGAAGGGACTGGGCTTGGGTGCTTGCAGAAATGCCAGGGAAGCACGTAGTGGCCGGAAACTCTTACCTCTGTTTTTTTCCAACTCTCCCTGCACATTCTGGCTGTCAGGGCCCTTTCATTGTCAATCTGTTTGCAGGTCATATTTTTGGTCGATTTCTACCCTCATTACATTGGCGGTGAAGGAGCTCAGTCTTAAGTGTGGCTCTTCATAATCTTTTCCAAGGGTGGTTTATCATCTTAGGGGACTTGGGTGCTTCTTAGTTCTCAAAACCCCTGTCAACTGACTTTGCCAGTGACTTTTACAAAAATCCTTATTCTAATGCCTCTCTCTGCCCTTCCCAAGCAGGCAGAGGACGTTCAGTAAACGCTGGACCTCTTTCTTCCCTTTGCACGTCTGCCCTACAAACCCCCATGCAACCTGCTCCCCCCGCCTCCCTCCCTATCTTTCTCCTCTAGTCCTTCCTCTCTCTGTCCGCCCCCCTCCATATTCTCATTTGGACAGTTTCCCAATTAAGATCAGTGTCACCCCAACTCTTCTTCTTCTTTTTTTTTTTTTTTTTTTTTTAAATCATCACCTGTCTGTCTTGACATTTCACATCACAGATGACTTCCTTCAGAGAATCCGTTTGTTAAGACCCCAGAGCCTGACTCAGCCATGCCGCACCATCAGGCTGAGTAACACCGAGGCTGGCCCCTGCTCCAGCAGAGCAGTGCCTGAAAGTGTATGAACTGCCGTCATTTATATAATGATATCCCCGGAGCACAGAAACTGGTTTCTTTTTGTAAAGAAAGAAAATGCCCCAGCCCACCTGAGCTTTCCTGTTAAACAAGTGTTTTGAGAGAGACTCAAAGTGCGTGTCGGCGGAAGGGCCTTAATTGTGTGCCGTGAGAACGGAGAACAGGCACAAACATGTTGTCAGACTGTGACGTGGAGGAGAGATAAGCCCCAGAGCTCACGCGGGTAACTTTGCCCTTAGTTCGCCTTGAGCAGGATTGGCAGACACAAGTGGGAATGTTTTAGTTGCGGGGGGCTGAGCACATCTGCTCCTGAAGAACGTGCTAGAACAGTCTTTCTCAGAATGCGTTCTGGGCATACTAATTTCACCACATGCTCCCAGACACACAGATTATGTGGCCCCCAAGACTGGAAACTTGGAATTCCTTATCCCTCTCTGGAACTTCAGTGCCGCCCACTAGCATGGAAAGGAGCCGGGAAGTGTGGGCTTTAAAGAAACCAGTTGAACCTTGTTCAGCCAAAGATTCCCCAAATCCCTTAGCTCTGGAATGCAGTTTTGTTAGGTCACCATCTGCCATCCTGGTGTTCCTGGACCAACAACCTGAGTAAGTCTGGCCAGTCAGGAAGCAGCTCAGAGGGGAGGTCCTTGGGAAGACGTGCCCTGGGGAGGGTTTCTGGCTCGACTCTGAGCTCTGAGCGGGCGTGAAATGAGAATGCTGCTTCCTGCCTCCTTGCAACTTTGCTCGTCTGTTACCCCCTCATCTAACAGCGCTGGCTGGCTGCAGCTGCAGACACACAGCTCTCCACGGCCAGTGCCTGCCTGGGTCTGCTTTCTGCTTTGGGCTGCTTTCCTGTACCTATTCTCATAGTCAGCCTGGAAACCCCTTCCGTCCCATCCTCCCATCCACGCGGCTCATCCCTCTGTGGGCTGTCCTGACACAGTGCAGATAACATTTTTTTACGGGTCACCAAGGACGCAGGTGCCAAGTCCAATGAGCTTTTTACCAACCACTGTCTTCGTACCTCTTGTTTCATCTGCTGTGCTTTCCTCTTCCTATTTCTCCTTCCTTCTGGCCACTCTTCTGCCTTCCACCATTAAATGTTCTTATTCCTGTTCACGCTCTGCTCTCTGTCTCTGTCTCTCTCCTCTCCTGTGACAAGCTTAGTCCCTTCAATCTGCTTCACAGAGCACGTCTCCACACATGACTTCAAGAGCCCACGTGCCTTACAGCAATTTAGAGGGGACACCCCGGACTCAGACTGTGGGTTTGAGTCCTGCTTTTACCGCTTTCTACCTATGTGATCTGGAGGGATCGCATAGGGATCCTCTCTCCGTGCCTTACTGTTCCCATCTGTAAAATGGGCACAGTATAGGCATTACTTCATAGGGTGGTTGTGAGGGTTAAATCAGAACACACATGTGAAGCACTTGGAACAATTTCGGGCACACGGTAAGTGCTCAGTTGATATTGGGTGTTGTTAACCCCGCCTGACAGTTCTTCCCTTATGTTTTTCACATCAAACCAGAGCATCTCCCCTCATCTGTCATTTCCTTTGCCATCCTCCGTCATCAGGTCTTCTTCCTGGGCCATCTTCTTCCCATTAGGGTATTCTTTTGGTCCCCCCCCAAACTAACAGTTTTCCCACCAATCAGTTTGCCCACATATTGGGGATTATTTTGGCAATTTGGGTCAGCCCTGACTCTGCCTTCTTATATACACAGCTTTCTCCAGCCTTCCCTTTCCTTTTAGACCTGTAGACACTCATACCTCCCAGCGCCACTGTCTCTCTCAGTTGAACTTAGACTGGGTCACAGACGGTTTAGCACACCTGTATCAGGCCAAGGCATAAGTCTTTTCAAATAGAGAAGCAGACATCTGGATCTATGGGAAAGTCCATCCTTATACAAACAACAACCGGGGGCAAAGCTAAATCTTGCAGTTAAACAAAAGCTTCACTCACAATGGCTTGGCCTTGGTCTTCTAATGAATTGACGGTGACAAAGGAGTCTGCCCTGGGTGGGGTTGGGGAAGGTTTCCTCGTGAAAACGGCGTCCCCAAGCTGTGATGTGAAAGAGGAGAGCCCCGCACAGAGGCTGTCTGGCAGAAGGGAATGTAGCCTGCCCATGGCATATGGAGGAACTAAAATTAAGCCCAGGGGAGTGAGGATATGAGAGAAGAGAGAGGATAGGCATGCACCCTGTTCTCCTTTCCAACACCTACCCCCATGCAGTTTTAAATCAGTGACTGGTTGTAGCTCATTCATCTTCTAGCTGATCTGTAAGTGTTTTGAGAGTGTAGGTTCCAATCCATCTCACTTGGACTTGGTTTCAGGGCACCAGGCTTTATGCCTGGGGAAGTCGTGGACGTGAGGGCATTGGAGCACTTTCACAGAGGTGTGGGCAGGGGACCAGGTTAGGGTTAGAATAGTAACCTAATGCTGTTCCCCTTTAAAACAGTTTCTTGTGTTGTGGTGACCCCAACCATAGAATTATTTTCATTGCTTGTGGTTGGGGGTCTCCACAACATGAGGAACTATATTAAAGCGTCATGGCATTAGGAAGGTTGAGAACCACTGGGTTAGAAGGTAAACGTCCCTAGTGGTGTCCAGGCTGAAGTACAGTGAGTGCTCGGGCGTAAAGGAGGGTTCCAGGGAGCAGGGGCGCCTAGAGGACCGGGTGGAGCACAGCCATGCCCAGTGAGCGCAGGCACCACCCTGAAGGTCTCAAGGATCATTTTAGGCTGAAAATACACAGTGGGGTATGCAGAAGCCACTGCACTGTGGATTCTGGGCTGGTGCTTGCACCTCTCAATCCAGGCTTCATCGTGGAAAAGGTGTCATTGCCCTGGGAATCAGAGTCGAGCTCCTTCCCTGGGCTCTCAGGGCAGTGTGATTTGGTCCCGCCTTCCTCTTCCCACTCGGCTGGCTGCCTGCTGCTTGCAGCCTTGTTCACTGCGCTGTGGCCACCCTGTCCTGCCCTCAGTTTCTGGGACACACAGGCCTTTCCCACCCCCATGATGCTGTACCACTGTCCCCTCGGCCCCTACCCCATGACTCCTCACCCTTGGGCATCACCTCCTTAGGGGAGCCTTGTCTGAGGCCCCACCCAGGCTAGACCAGACCTCCCTATGGTGTGGTTTCAAGCCCTGAACTTCCCGTCATACTCTTTATGGCATTTATGATCGAGTCCCAGAACAGCCATGTGACGGATGAAGCTCCCCTGCTAGACTGTGGCTTCCTGGGAAGTGGGGCTGTGTCGGTACCACGCAGAGCACACAGTAGGCTCTCAAATATTTTCAGGGGTACATGAATTTATCTCAGCCATTTCACTTTGGCAGTGATGGAGAGAAAGGCATATATAATGATCCAAGTAAAAAATGAGGAGGAGTTAAACCCAAACCAAGATGACCCGGGGGGGGGGGGAGAAGGGGATGGGTCACGAGACATATATACTCTGTGTATATATATGGGGGGCGGGGGACATTCCAGAGTCTCACTGGACGTGGGGGTTGAGGGAAGAAGAGGCCTTGGGGATGCTTTGTGACTCAGGAACCTGAGTGATAGACTATTACAGATGAAACATTAAGTTTTGGCATAAAATAACTATTCCCTGATATTCACACCTGCTGTGTCAGGACTCAGGACATGGTAGGGAGGGGCTTGTCTGCTGTGTGATGTGTGAGATTCAGCTGAGGTGACTTTAACTGCAGGGGCCTCACTCATCTGGAAGCTTCTCCACCCCCATATCTGGCACCGAGCTGGACGGCTTAGAGGTTCAGCTGGGACCCTGGACAAGAGCACTTCTGTGGGACCTGGGCCTTTCCCAGCATGGTACTGGACTCAGGGAAGAGTCCTAGGAGGGACCACCTGGGGAATTAGCATCTTGAGAGATAGGAGCTCTGATTGTGTCTTGGAAGTCATGTGGCACCACTTCCGCCACATTCTCTTGGTTACAGACAAGGCACAAAGGCCAGGCTTGATTCAAGGGAAGGGAAATTAGAGGCCCCTTCTCAGGGAGGGGGGACAAGGCTATATTGTAGGAGAGCAGGTACACTGGGAGATGCTGTTACGGCCGCTGGTGGGGAATGCGTTCTGCCTCAGCCGGTGACAGCACCACTGTGGGGTGAGTAATGGAACGGAAGAGCCCCAGTAGGTCCAGGAAAGGGTCATCGTTTTGAAGCTTGTGGACTTAGGATTGAGGACTTTCTCTTACGGCCAAGTGGAGATGTTGCTGGTTAGCTGGTGATGAGAGAGGATGAAATGACCAAGAATGGTGCAGCCATTGTCCTGGGAAGTGACAGAAGTTTTGTTCTTAATCATGAGGTTATAGACAGCCCTGAGCTCTAGTTCCCAGGCTACAATCCTGGCTTAGAGCAGTCAATTGGGTTTTGGTTTTTAATGCAGCCATGTAAGTGGCATGTCCTTAGATGGTGTTTTTATGAGTATCACCCACCTGTCCCCTTCCTTTCTTTTTCCCTTCCATTTTCCTTCCCCTTTCCCTTTCCTTCTCCTTCCTCCTCCCAAACCATTTTCCTTTCTTTCTTATCTTTCTCCCAGAGGCCAAGAGCAGCATTTGTCTTTACAACCTGAGGTGGACATGTCTACCACGTGTCCAATGGACGTCTTCAATTCAGCGTAACTGAAATGCATCATTCTCCCAACTGGACTTACTCCTCCCGAATCCTGCAGTTCATCTGGGGCTTCTCCATCCATTCAGGCACCTAAACTTAGATCATGGGGTCATCTTTTTCTCGTTTTTATTTCTTTAGTTCTCATCCTTTCTTGTCCCAGGCTCAGGCAACTTACGTATTTGCTTTTTACATAAACCAGTAGAGGGAAGGAGTGGAATCACAAGCGTATTTTTTAGAAAAGGTAATACATGCAAATGAATCTGATGATAAAAGGGTCCAGCGTTTCCCTCCCTGCCTCTTCTGTCCTCATGCACCTGTCTCCTTCCCACCCCTACCCCCGTCACCAATTTCTCTTGTATCTTGCCAGAGATATACACACACTCATATGTGCTCCGAATACTTTCTATACAAACCGGTGCCCTTATTACCCACCAGTACGTGTCCACGTCCACGCTCATGCTGTATGTTAACTCTGTGCACCACGCAGCTGAAAGCACAGGACGGCTGACACTCACCTGCTCTGGCCACCTACGAGTATCCTGGGCAGGACTTTCCTTCCATGCTGTCAAGCCACTTCTTTCTTGTTTTGTTGACCGCATGTTTAATCAGCTGTTCCTCATGGGCATTTCAGTAGTTTGTCATCTTTCTGATACCCCGTGGAGTAGCCCTGCAGCACATACATAGGGGCCAATTCCTAGACGTGGACTTGTTCCATCTGTTCACGTGTATGTGAAATTTGAGATACGGCCAGTTTCTCAGAGCTACCTCTGAGCACCTGTTTCTTCACTCTGTTTTCAACCCAGAGTGTCATCAGATTCTTTACTCTTTACTGATATTTTGCCATTTGGGGATGAAGGTTTGTACCTCCTTGAAGAACTGCATTTCTCTTTTATGACTCTGGGTATCTTTTCACATGCCCAGCAGCCCTTTGAATTACCCCTTTGTGTGGCCTATTTGTGCCCTTTCTCCATTTCTCTCTTCTACTGTCTGGGTTTAAATGTTCTTTTTAGGGTTAAACTTTGAAGCGTTTTACTCTCCTGGTTTGCTGTGGTTCAGCGCAGCCAGTACAGCCCTGTCATTGATGGCAGATCTGTAAGCAAGAGTCCAGAGCCGCCACTGAGAAGATGAGGCACAAGTCTGAACCCACCTCCTCTTCCAGATGGCAGTGATCAAAGGACTCAGCGACCCAGGGAACACTCTAGACGTCACGTAGCAGTGTTTAGATGTATTGATGACACAAACATTTACCAGGCTGGGGAGTGATTGGAGCCACATGTGGTGGCAGTTAAATGCATCTGTGGACACAAACGTTAATGGCTTTATTGGCACAGTTCTTGTTAGCTTTCTAGCTTTTAGCTAAAGGGCCATACGGTGAAGCTGCATTTTGTTCTGATTCAGTTTATTATTTCTTTCTTTCTTTGTCAATATTTCCATTTAGAAAATGAGGCAAGATGCCCACGTTTTCTGTAAATCAGTTTTGCAGTCCAAATGTCCATTAAAGTTTTTTTCTCCATGCTTGGACAGGAATAAGCAAACTTGAATGTGTGGTCCAAACGGCCAATTCCTCCAAGTGCTGTTTTGCCGTCCTTCCTAAAGGCCCGTGCTATAGCGCAATGTTTTCTCAATCCATATTAATAGGCATTCTGTGATTTTTTTTTTTTTTTTTTGAAACAGAGTCTTACTATGTCATGCTTGGTAGAGGGCCATGGCATCACAGCTCACAGCAACCTCAAACTCTTGGGCACAAGTGATTCTCTTGCCTCAGCCTCCCACATAGCTGGGATTATAGGCACCTGCCATAACACCTGGCTATTTTTGTTGTTGTTGCAGCTGTCATTGTTGTTTAGCAGGCCCCAGGCTGGGTTTGAACCTGCCAGCCTTGGTGCATGTGGCTGGAGCACCACTGTGCTACGGGCACTGAGCCTATGATTTTTTTTTAAGTGCCTGTTGTCATGTTAATTTTGAAAAGTCTGGATTAAATATATTTCTTTGCTATAGGACTTCTCAAAGGCTTTAATTGACCAGCAATTCCACTGAATGTCTTTTGCAGATGAAGATGTGTCTTCTGCAGATGTATCTGACCACACAGAACACTGTTTCACATTTTTATGGGCTCTAGTTAAAATCCTACTCAAGCAATTAGCTCAAAACTCAAGGAAGCATCAGGAGAAGATACCAATTTGTTTGCCCCTGGATTTCTCTGAATTAGGCCAAACAAGGACCCTTAATTGGAACTAGGGTTATTAATTACTTGACTGTAGGCAGATTTCTGAGGGTAAGTAGAAGTGTTCCTATGGTTCAATTGCAGATGTAGATTACTTATTCCTTTCTCCAGGCTCGCCATGATCTTAGCAAAAGTGTAAAAATAAGAGGCAGAAGGTCATTTCTGATAACCTCTGGCTGTTCCTACTTGAGGTCAGATGCCACTTTCTCCGTCTGACTCATCCAAATCAAGCAGGTGGGGGAGGAGGGTATAATGTTAGGACCAGGTAGAGCCAGCACTGGCTGAAGGCTTAATTGTGAAGTGACCTTACAGAGCTGAGTGTGGACGAAAGGAAGGATGAGAAAGCCCCTTATATCCAGCTCATTAATAGGGCGGCTTATTCTTTCTTTCTAACTATATCCAAGATTGAGTCCCTTGTCATTGGCCTTTTCTTTCTTCTGGAGGAATCTCATTTGTTTTTCTTTTTAGCCTTCCTCCTTAAAATTTATTACGGTAGTGCTCAACGTTGTTCTGGAACATTGGTGTCTGGGATATGCCACTTGTCATCTGTGAGCTAAAGTAAACCATTAAAAACACACGCATGTGTGAATTACCATGAAATAGAATGGATCAAGATTACCCTATAAAATGTCTTTTTTACCTGCTCCACTTAGATCTCCTTTCTGAGTGGAATGGAATGCTCTGGTTGCATTATTACAGTGCTTATGAGTAATGTTGTAGTTCCATTTTCATCTTCCCTTTTGATAAAATTGCACTTTAGCTGGAAAGATGCTAGGAACATTTTCATTTGTAATAACACAACCATTATGATTACCTGATGAGTGACAGCCAGTGAAGTGGAGAAAAATGCCCAATTATGGTTTTATGGTTTTTTAAAAAATAATCAAGTTAATTACTTGCATTTTTTTTTTTTTTAGTAGTCTACACATGTCCCTCTTCTAATATTATCTATATTTCCTAGGAAGCAGAAATCCAGAAAATATCTTTTTTTTTTTTTTTTTTTGTGGTAGAGACAGTTTCACTTTATCGCCCTCGGTAGAGTGCTGTGGCGTCACACAGCTCACAGCAACCTCCAACTCCTGGGCTCAGGCGATTCTCTTGCCTCAGCCTCCTGAGTAGCTGGGACTACAGGCGCTTGCCACAATGCCCGGCTATTTTTTTGTTGTTGTTGTAGTTTGGCCGGGGCCGAGTTTGAACCCACCACCCTTGGTATATGGGGCTGGCGCCCTACTCATTGAGCCACAGGTGCCCCTGAAAATGAGTCATTTTTAAAAAAATGAAATACAACATTTTCAAAGTATGATATCTTGATTATATTGTTAAAATATCGGAGTATTAAGATTGGTATATTTAGGGCTAATTGTGGTGGCTCACACCTATAATTCTAGCACTTTGGGAGGCCGAGACGGATGGATCGCCTGAGCTCAGGAGTTGGAGACCAGCTGAGCAGGAGCGAGACCCTGTCTCTACTAAAAATAGAAAACCTAGCTGGGGCACTACTTAGAAGGCTGAGGCAAGAGGATGGCTTGAGCCCAAGAGTTTCAGATTGCTGTGAGCTATGATGCCATGGCACTGCACCCATGGCAAAAAAGTGAGACTCTGTCTCAAAAAAAAAAAGAAAAAAAAGGATATTTTTATAATTCTTTACTTGTAAATATTCTTTAATGTATTCCTGTCTCCAAATATGGTAGTGCCATGATACTTGTTAATTTTTCTGCTCTGCCAGTTTGGTGGGAAGGGATTATCAAAAGCTGGTTCACCCACTCTGTGGATCACTTGGGAAGTCCATCTGTCATCCGTGCTCATGGAGGACCTAAAGGCACAGGGGTGCTGCCTCAAGTTTTCTTCTTAATCTGTAGCATCCTTGTCTTGAGAATTCATAGCAGCGGCATGCTTATGCCTTCATCAAGGCATTCCGATGTTGAGCTGTTGACTCCTTCCACCAGCTACGAGGAAAGGATCTGTTCTCAGTCTCTTCTGGGTTTGTAGATGGCCGTTTTTCTGCCGTGCTTCTTTGTGTTTCCTTTGTCTCACTGTCCAAATTCTCCCTTTTTATAAGGCCATCGGTCCTATCAGAGTAGGGTCTACTCTAATGACCTCATTTTAGTTTGACTGTCTCTGCAGTGACCCTGTTTCAAATAAGGTCACTTTCTGAGGATAAGGGGAGGAGATAAGACTTCTGGGGAGAACACAATTCAACTCCTAACATGCTAACTTTCTACTTACCAACTTTTTTCTATTTCTTTCTTAAAGAGTGTACATGGCAAGTCAAGGCAAATGATCGAAAGTTCCATGAACAACCTCATTTTATGAACACAAAGTTCTTCTGTATTAAGGAAAGTAAATATGCGGTAAGTTGATTTTAACTTCCCAAATTATTTTTATTTAAACCCAGTTTTGAGGCTGGGCACAGTGGCTCATGCCTGTAACCTGGCACTCTGGGAGGGTGAGTTGGGTGGGCTGCTTGAGCTCAGAAATTTGACTCCAGCCTGAGCAAGAGCGAGACCCTGTCTCCAAAAAAAAAAAAAAATAGCCAGGCGTTGTGGTGAGTGCCTTTCGTCCCAGCTACTTGGGAAGCTGAGGCAAAAAGATCTCTTGAGCCCAAGAGTTTGAGGTTGCTGTGAACTATGACATCATGGCACCCTACCCAGGAACAGAGTGATTGCTATTTCAAAAAACAAAAAAAACGGGCCAGGTGCGGTAGTTCACACCTGTAATCCTAGCACTCTGGGAAACTGAGGTGGGTGGATTGCCTGAATTCATCAGTTCAAGACCAGCCTGAGGAAGAGTGAGACCCCGTCTCTAAAAAATAGCTGGGCATTGTGACAGGTGCTGTAGTCCCTACTACTTGGGAGGCTGAGGCAAGAGGATTGCTTGAGAGCAAGAGTTTGAGGTAGCTGTGAGCTATGAGCACTCTACTGAGGGTGACAAAGTGAGACTCTGTCTCAAAATCCCAGTTTATTCCAGTAGTGGGCATGTGTGTTAGCTTGATGCTACAGCTGCTTTCCCAGGTAATCACTCCCCTGGAGCTGTTGACAATCATTGTTATTTCTATCGAATGTCATTTTTATAAGTTTGCTCTTAGGGTGTGTGGGAATGACCTGAAACAAAACAAAACAGAATTATGTAAATAGAAAATTTCCCTGTGTATATGCAAATCTCTTAAAAAGATTTTGGAAAAGAATAACCAAGGATATCACAGCAGCTTTACAGCTTTACATTTGAAAGTAATGAGTTTGAAAGGAATCTTTTTTTTTTTGGCCGGGGCTGGGTTTGAACCCACCACCTCCAGCATCTGGGGCCGGCGCCCTACCCCTTTGAGCCACAGGCACCGCCCTGAAAGGAATCTTAATAACTTATCTTCTCCTCCTTTGCCTGGGGTGATTTTAGAGACTTTAAAGATATTTTCACTTAAAAAATGCTTGTTACCTTTGAAATGTGATAAAGATCACCCGTTGCATGAGGTTGTAAGGTGTCTGCTTTAGTTTTCTCGGGCTGCCATAATAAAGTCTTAAGGCACAATTGGGTGACATGAGACCACAGAAATTTATTCTCTCACTATTTGGGGGCTCTTGGCAGAATTGCTTCCTGCTGGAGGCTCTGAGGATGACTCTGTCCCATGCCTCTTCCGGCTTGGTGTGATCCCTTGGTATTCTTTTGCTGGTAGGCACATCATTCCAGTCTCCGCCTCCGTCTTCACAAGGAGCTATTCTCCATGTCCAACTTCCCTCCTCTTATGAGAGCATTGGTCATTGGATTAGGGCCTGCCCTAGGCCTGCATGTGTGACTTCTTCTTGGGCATATCTAGAAAGGCTCTATTTCCAAATAAAATCTCATTCACAGGTGGGTTAGGACCTGAACATACCTTTTAGGGGACACAATTCAATCCGTGTCTTTTTCTTCCACAGTAGCCTCAATCCCTCCCCCGCCACTCCCCTTGAGTAAAAATGTTCCTCTTCCATCTCCTCTCAGGCAGATGTTGACATCTGCCTGTTGTTAAGAGGCCCTAATGGATCACGGAATCTGACAGCAGGATTCATTTGGTCATGCTCTGACGTCTGTATCTTGTTATTGTTCTGACATAAGACTTCAAGTAGTCATTTTGAGGCTCGTCTAGAAGCTTAAAGAAATCTCAATATCGGGAGGCTGAGGCAAGAGAATCGCTTAAGCCCAGGAGTTGGAGGTTGCTGTGAGCTGTGTGAGGCCACGGCACTCTACCGAGGGCCATAAAGTGAGACTCTGTCTCTACAAAAAAAAAAAAGAAATCTCAATATCTTTCTGACTGGCAAATTGCATCCCTGTATCCCTGTAGGCCATGAGACTTAGTGATTTTTTTTTGCAGATGTGTATACACTGGGATAAATGTACGGGATCATTTCGAATGACTTTCTTTTATTTTTCCCAACAGAATAATGCAATTAAAACATATAAGTACAACGCTTTTACCTTTCTACCAATGAATTTGTTTGAGCAGTTTAAGAGAGCAGCCAATTTATATTTCCTGGGCCTTCTTATCTTACAGGTAATGCCCTTTGGTATCTTTAATCTGTTATGAATCATGTGGACGTAGTAACATTTAAGTTGTAGATACATATCATGAGTAATCTTGAAAGTGTTTTGCATCAGGGTTCCGTGTGTAAGGAAACGGTGTCTCATACACAGAACCGGTTCAGTCTGTTCAATGAACAAGGAAATGAAGCTAATGAAAATATTCTGATTTTTTTTATTTAAAAAAAATGTGGTATCACAATGATGTGTGTAAACCAGTATCCCTAAGTGCATAAAATTAAAATGTTCACCTTGTAAAATTCCTTATACCTTAAAATTAAACTTATTTTTTTGTGCTTGTCCTTTAATTTTGTACTAAATGCCTCTTTTCTCCCAAGAATTTTATCAATTCTTATTTATATTTTAGTCATAAATCTCAAGAAATTATTTTTTATAAAATAGTTTTACATTGGGCGGAACCTGTGGCTCAGTGAGTAGGGCGCTCGCCCCATATACCAACGGTGACAGGTTCAATCCCAGCCCTGGCCAAACTGCAACCAGAAAAAAAAAAAAAAAATAGCCGGATGTTGTGGCAGGCACCTGTAGTCCCAGCTACTTGGGAGGCTGAGGCAAGAGAATCGCCTTAGCCCAGGAACTGGAGGTTGCAGTGAGCTGTGTGATGCCACGGCACTCTACCAAGGGCAATAAAGTGAGACTATGTCTCTACCAAAAAAAAAAAAAAAGTTTTACATTAGAAAAGGTCTAGTTTTTCCTAAAGCTTTTTCCTAATTGTGGCAAAGAATTCACTTATCTGGAGAGCATGATGTTTCTCCATATAGGAACTGTTGCTACAATCAAGGGACCTACGCACCCTCTCACGCCTAGAAGCGACCTTTAGTAACTAGTGTGTGGGCTACAAAGGATAGCATACCCAGGTGACTTTAGCAGAGTCTAACATCAAACATTGGGTTTGAAAAATAGTACCACCTGCTGAGATTCACCCTGTGTGGTTTTATGAAGGTGGTAGCCTGGGTGGGGATAGAGAATGTGTGGAAAGAAGACATGGGGAAGAAATGGATACTCAACAGATTTAGTAAAATACAAGACCTGTAGTAAACGATGTTCCTATTATAAAAGTGGAGTTTTGCATATTCTCAGTATTATGAGAAGAGGTGATTTTTCCCTTTTCTATTCATACCCTAGTGGTCTTCTCTTAAGGTACAGCAATCCAAATTAGGGTAATGGTAATAGCCTTAGACAGCCATTTGCATTACAGCCATTTGCATATTCACTTTATTCTTGTACTCTATGAGATAAGTCCTGCCATACTCTCCACCTTGAAGAGAACTAAAAGCTATTGAGCTAAAGTAACTTGCTTGGTCAGGTGCAGTGGCTCATGCCTGTAATCCTTACACTCTGGGAAGCCAAGGTGGTAGATTGCCTGAGCTCAGGAGTTCAAGACCACCCTGAGCAAGAGTGAGACCCCATCTCTAAAAAAGAAAAAAAAAAATAGCTGGGCATTGTGGAGGGTGCCTATAGTCCCAGCTACTTGGGAGGCTGAGGCAATAGGATCACTTGAGCCCAAGAATCTGAGGTTGCTGTGAGCTATGACACTGTGGCACTCTATTGAGGGTGACAAAATGAGACTCTGTCTCAAAAAAATAAATAAATAAATAAAATAATAATTTGCTTAAAGTTCCATAGCCCCTAGGTGGTAGATAGAGCTCAGCCAAACTTGGATCCAGGAGTTGACCCCAAATCCCATCATTTTAACAACTACATCGTGTGGCCCAGTGATCAATAGGATAGTTACAAGAGATCTTTATTAAACTTGCTTCTCAGCTGGGTGCAGAGCCTCATACCTGTAATCCTAGCACTCCAGGAGATTGAGGCAGGAGGATCCCTTGAGCTTAGGAGTTTGAGACCAGCCCGAGCAAGAGTGAAATCCTGTCTCTACTAAAAATAGAAAAATTAGCTGGGCATTGTAGCAGGCACCTATAGCCCCAGCTATTTGGAAGTCTTAGGCAGGAAGATCACTTGAGCCCAAGAATTTGAGATTGCTGTGAGCTATGATGATGCCACAGCACTCTAGCCTGGGCACCGGGAAGTTGGTTGGGTACAGCAGGATGTAGTGTTGTGTAATGGTGGTGATGAGACTTAGAATTAGCAATCAGTTATCTGTAAGCTCAATATGCCTTTATGTGCACCATATAAGCCTTTTTTTTTTCTCTCTCTCTCAGTCAATTCCTCAAATCTCCACCCTGGCGTGGTACACCACACTTGTGCCCCTGCTTCTGGTACTGGGTGTCACTGCAATCAAAGACCTGGTGGACGATGTGGTAAGGGTTTCTCATGCAACTTTCTACTCAGGGCATTGAGCTTATTTTCGTTTGGAATTCACACCTTATGTACCGAGATGATTCAAACAGCATTTCCCCATCTTCTTCTCAAGGCTCGCCATAAAATGGATAAGGAAATCAACAATAGGACGTGTGAAGTGATTAAGGATGGCAGGTATGGTGTGTTCTTTACATTATAACTTAGCTACAAGGATGAAAATGTATAAACATATTTAGAGATAACTATTAGGACACAAAATCCTAAGAGTACATACATTTTTTAATTGTAAAGGCTCCTTTTAACTTACAAAGAATTGATATCCCAGCCCAACCCCTACACCTGCCCTTAACCCTACCCTGACCCTTACCTGTAACCCTAACACTCCTAACTCTAACCCTAACCTTAACTATAATGCCTAACATAAAAATAAAAGGAGAAATAAAAAAATCTCAGAACTGGGCGGTGCCTGTAGCTCAAAGGAGTAGGGCGCTGGCCCCGTATGCCAGAGGTGGCGGGTTCAAACCCAGCCCTGGCCAAAAACTGCAAAAAAAAAAAAAATCTCAGAACTTGCAAAGAATTGCATGCCCTTTATGGTTCCAAGGCTGTACCCAAATTGGATTGTGAGCTGTTGCCTGATGAAGCTTTAGGTGTTATCATCCGTACTTCTGGTGTGACACACCTCCTTCCGCCTCCCTAGCTCATCTGGTCGGTGCTTTGCTCCTGTGTCTTGACACCTTGACCCAGATTCTCCACTAAAGTGATTCCTCCCTTCCCTATGTCAGAGCATTTTGTTTTCACCATTTTTACAATGATATGAATTTTATTAAAATTATTTGTGAAGGTGTCTCATCTTCTGCCCTACTTTATAAGTTTCTTGAGGATACTGTCCTGCCTTTGACACGTGGGAAGTTCTCAAAAATGTTTGTTAAATTAATGTAGTCGACTGTGACCAAAGAAACAACCCAGTGATTTTTGAGCAAGAGCCTCAAGGCAGAACTGCAAATTCAAGTACTAAAAATAGTGACTAAGGCCCAACTCAAAGGCTTTTGATGAGGAAAATAACTTCAAGGAGGATCCCTTGAGCTTAGGAGTTTGAGATTTATAGCTACTGTGTCTAATTCAGATATAGACCACACCAGGCCATGAACATGTTTAGACAGTTTTCTCCCCTTGCAGATAAGGAGCTTTCTAAAATTTACCTTTCAAGTGTGTCAAAAGACAAAATTACAGCAATTTAAAGATCTTCATTGACTTTATTTACGATTCTAGAATCAATCAGGCAACATTTCATTCTATGAAATAGAATAAGTGTTGCAGTGAGCCCAGCAGAGAAGGTTCCTTTTATAGACAGAAGGGCTGGAGAAAGGAAAAAACAAAGAACAAAAGCATATTAGTCATTTTAAGTTACTTTTCTTGTAAGGTGGGAAGAGGAAAACAGAACAATAGAGAAATAACTGATCCATTAACATCGGATTCCTTCAGATTATATTTTTGGTTAACAATTAAAGCAGAGGGGACTATTATGACTGAAACCAATCCTGTTTGGGAACTTGGACTGTTCTCTCTTTCTCCTGACTTCTTAGAAGGCCAGTTACAACTCAGTTTCAGTTTGGTGACATGTAACCTCAGCATGGGCAACTCCATTTTAGTTTCTAGTCTGGTCTTTTGGGGTCAAAGCAGTGGCCTCGCCAGGGCTGTGGCTCACGACTATAATCCTAGCACTCTGGGAGGCCAAGGTGGGCGGCTTGCTTGAGCTCACAAGATCAAGACCAGCCTGAGCAAAGTGAGACCCTGTCTCTGAAAAATAGCTGGACGTGGGTGGCACCTGTGGCTCAAAGGAGTAGGGCGCCAGCCCCATATGCCAGAGGTGGCGGGTTCAAACCCAACCCTGGCCAAAAACTTCAAAAAAAAAAAAAAATAGCTGGACGTTGTGGCAGGCACCTGTAGTCCCAGCTACTTGGAGGCTGAGGCAAGTGAATCGCTTGAGCCCAGGAGTTTGAGGTTGCTGTGAACTGTGACACCAAAGCACTCTACCCAGGGCGACAAGCGATTCTCTTGCTTCAGCCTCCCAAGTAGCTGGGAACTACAGGCTCCCACCACAAGACCAGGCTATTTTTTGTTGTTGTTGTTGTCTAGCAGGTCCGGGCCAGGTTCAAACTCCTGGTGCATGTGGCCAGTGCCCTAACCATCGAGCTGAGGGTGCTGAGCCTCCAGGTCTGTTTTTCAATCCATACATGAATGGGAGATAAACATACTAGTTAGATTTCTGCTTCTAGAAAAATTAATAGTTGAAGTGGGCTTATCATGTGTGTTAGACAGATCTTTTGTGTATGTGAAAATCTTTAAAACAGAGTACTATGGTTTAAAACTTTTTATCATGCTGATTTGTTAGACATTTAAATAGGTATTTCCTACGGAATTTAATACCAAAGATAATCATCTTTTCGTTTTATTTTACATCTTATCAATATCCTTATTACAAAGGTGGCACATACTCATTCAAGAGACAATTTAAATAATAAAGAGGAAGCAAGTGCTGAGGCCTCCCGAGGACTCTGGCTGCCCTTGCGGCCGCCATATGTGTGTTCCTATCTTGGCACCACACTAAGTAAGAGACCTGTAACCAAGAAGGAGGAAGGCCGGGAGGGGAGCTGCACCTGAGCGAGCACTAAAGAGGGTGGCAAGTTTCTCCCTGCTGCAAGTTCAAGGGACCCCATTAACATTTCCTACACGAAGTCTCTGGAAAGAACACATCGGAGTCCTTACCACCCTCATCCCTTCCTTCAGAGGAGAAGACGATTCTCACACCTGCTTCATCATGAAAAGGGTGAACTTGCAGCAAATGTTTGCCCTGTGATTTATACATTCTCCAGAATCTTTGACTTCCAGAAAGAATAATAATTCTCTTGCCTGTCACTTAAGAAAAACCAACAAATGAAGAGGGACTTTACCTAACAAATGCAATCAGTGTAACCTGGCTTATTGTACCCTCGATGAATCCCCAACAATAAAAAAAAAAGAAAGAAAAGAAAAACCTACAAATGATCACTGTTTTCTAATCCTTAGGTTTAAAGTTGCCAAGTGGAAAGACATTCAAGTGGGAGATGTCATTCGTCTAAAAAAAAATGATTCTATTCCAGTAAGTGAACAAGCTCTTCTCATTTCTTGCTCTACCCGGCTTCCCCGGACCCCACACGTGGATTCTTGCTGGGTGGGGTTGGGGTTGGGGAGCAGGCGGCTCTGTGTAACTGAAGTGTTTTGTTTTCAACAGGCTGACATTCTGTTGCTGTCCAGCTCTGAGCCTAACAGCCTGTGCTACGTGGAAACGGCAGAACTAGACGGGTAAGATCGTGTTTAGTGGGTCTGTTTTAAAGCTGACTTTTTTTTTTGTTTGTTTTTTGTTTTTGGCCGGGGCTAGGTTTGAACCCGCCACCTCTGGCATATGGGACCGGTGCCCTACTCCTTGAGCCACAGGCGCCGCCCTAAAGCTGACTTTTGATAGCACATTCATTATGTTGAAATCTGCGCTGTCCATACCAGGGTCTCTGGCCCTGCCCCTGCCACTTGCCGCCTGCTCAGCCTCGCTCCTGGCATCTGTAAAGCAGAGCTCTCAGTCTCTGCCTTTCCCCACGTCTCAGAGAGGGTAAAGGATGAAATGGGAGCACATAGGTCTCATAAACTGCTGAGCTGTCTTCAGACAATCTGACCGTTGATGTTAGTATCAGTTTCAGAGAAAAAACAATCTGAAAGTCTTTACCAATAGGCAATTTTGAATTCTTCTTGTATTGATTTTGGTTATTATGCTGTCATTTAAAGAAGAATAACATTCTGTGTTTGACCAGTTTTCAATATGTTTATTGAGTGAGGTTGCAGGCGCTTCAGATATTAGTTCATTTAACCTTCTCAATGACCCTGAGACCCAGGTGGAAACTGAGGCCCAGGGACGTGCAGCAGCATGCCCTAGGTCACACAGTCAGTAGCAGATGGGACCTTCCTCCCTGTATTTCTTGTTCCTCGTACCCTAGATGTGCAAAACTCTGCCTTATGGAGAGCAGAGATCATGTGAGTGAAAACTAGGTCTGCTTTCACTCCACAGACCAATTGGTTGACCATTCAACCTTCACTACATGCATAAAACAGTTATTATTCCTGTGAGTAAGAGATTCTCTAACGCTTTGCAAATTCTAACACACTCCCATCAGAACAAAATGTCAAGTTGAGAACCAGTGGTCAACTTCTGAGTACATGGAAATTCCCAAGTACGTTTTTATGAAGCCGGTTTATGGCTGTCCACCATGAGAAGGTGTCCTTGCTCTCAAGAGCATGTGTCCTAGCCTGCCCCTGCCTGGACACATGCAGGTACCTTACCTTGCACTGTGGGGCAGCGTGCCCAGTATTGGGAATGAAGCTATCACCTCCTTTCTCAGATAAAATTCTTTTAAAAATGTAATCCAGTTATTTACCCTGGAAAATAATTTGACAGAGACTAAAGAGAATTTCTGTAACAAATACATTTTATAAAATCATCTTGTGACTAAATGTTAGAAGCTACGTTTTTAAGCAATAGTTTGGTAGTCCCAGCTGTGGTTAGGGATTCAGCTAATGAGAAGGAAGCTTGTGGGTATCTCTGTCTCCTTCACGATAGCAAGCAGTGAAGGGGACCGGCGTTTCCTAAGGTCAGAAATTTTCTCTACTTCCGAGGATAATCTCATCCAAACCCAGAGCTCCAAGGTAAACAGAGTTTGAAAATAGGAAAAGCTGATTACTTAGCCTTCGTTTCCAGGGATGCCAAATATTACTTTGTGCGATTAACTTTATATTCCCTTCCAAAATCCAAAATGTGTTCATTTAATTCTTACTTTTTCTTTTCCTTTAGAGAAACCAATTTAAAGTTCAAAATGTCACTTGAAATCACAGATCAATATCTCCAAACAGAAGATACACTGGCAAAATTTGATGGTCTGTACCAAACTTGTCTTACTTTGCTTTAAATTTAGATACTTGATTTAGTTCCTATTGGTTAAAATCAGAAACTCTTTCATAGGTGATTAATTATGTGAATCTTATCTTTTTTAAAAAGGTTTTATTGCATGTGAAGAACCCAATAACCGATTGGATAAGTTTACAGGAACACTATTTTGGAGAAACAGAAGTTTTCCTTTAGATGCTGATAAAATTCTGTTACGTGGCTGTGTAATGAGGAACACCGATGTCTGTCATGGAGTGGTCATTTTCGCAGGTACTTTGGAGTTTCTTGGAAATTGTTCTATTATAAGCTTTAAAAATTTAAAGGAGAAATTGCTTTTCTGTCCTTTCGCCATCAAAAGCAAATGTAGAGTGATTTTGTTGACATGCTAGCAAATAGATTTTCCCAATTGTTGATGTTGAATTTTTCATTTTTAGGTGCTGACACTAAAATAATGAAGAATAGTGGGAAAACCAGATTTAAAAGAACTAAAATTGATTACCTGATGAACTACATGGTTTACACGGTATTTATTTTTCATCTCAGCTGAGAGGCTGGGCTGTTGTCTTTGCTCTCATTTTGTGGTATGTTTTTCTAATGCAAAGAAATCTGATCTCTTTGGATGAAGTAGAAACATGCTTGGTTACTCCAAGTTTTGAAAGCAGAGAGAAGGGATTCCCACCTTTTCTCAGTAATGCCATACATCTAACAGGAAAATCCCCTTGGGAAGGGAAATTTTAGTTATCGAGTTCCCTGACTGCTTTGATGGCTGGTGGCGAACCAGGAAGTCCTATATAAATTAGTGGTGTCCTGCTCTTCAAGTCAGTGCAGGGTTGATTTTATTCTGTTACTTTCTCATAGAGGTGGTTCTCTTAAAAGCAAACTTTTTTCCCCTCCCTAACACAAGCTGTATACATCCAAATACATGGTAAGGCTGAGAAGAAGGTGTGCCAAGGGTCCTAAGACCACTCCCAGTGTTTCGAGGACTCATAGGACTCAGAATATAGTTGGACCCATGGCTGTGTCTTATTATAGACAGAGGACACAGCAAGATCAGGAAAAGACAGACGGGGCAAGTCTAGAGGAAGCAGGTCCCCTCTCAGTGCAGCCACACTCACAATAGGCTTTTAACTTCCCCAGTGACAACTGATGTCGGCACATATGAAATGTTGCTTCTACCAAGAAGCTCATTAGCTCGTTTAGTAACTCTGTGTCCGTTTTTTTTTTGTTTTTTTTTTTTTTTTTTTTTTTGACAGAGTCTCACTATGTCACTATGTCGCCCTTGGTAGAGTGCTGTGGTGTCACAGCTCATGGCAACCTCCAACCCTTGGGCTTCAGTGATTCTCTTGCCTCAGGCTCCCAAGTAGCTGGGACTACAGGTGCCCACCGCAACGCCCGGCTGTTTTCTTGTTGCAGTTGTCATTGTTTGGCTGGCCCAGGCTGGGTTCGAACCCACCAGCCTGGGTGTATGTGGCTGGCGCCTTAACCACTGTGCTACGAAAGCGGAGCCGTGTCCGGGGTTTTTGTTTGGGAGGTCATGTAGGCACTGTCTGCCTGGCATGTACGAAAATTCCAGACTCCTCTCCAAACTGCAGGTCATCAGGATAAACTATGGCATCTCCTCCTAGGTAGGCACAGCACATAGCTGGGTTTATAGGCATGCACCATGATGCCCAGCTGAACTGTTCTTGCTCTAGAGAGTAAGAAATAAAGAATCAGGAAACCATCTCCAAATCTGAGTTCCCAAATATCAGCTGAGGGCCAGCCCTGCAAGCAGGACTTCTAAGGAACCGGTCTCAGGCCTGCTGGGTTAATTCTTTTCTGTCTGTATCATGACCCCAAATATTAAGTAGTCTTTGAATTGCCCAATCAGATTCTTTTCTTAGCATTTGAATGCGTGTATTCTCAGAGACTTTATAATACTGATTTTTTATTACATATACATATTTTAAATCGTATAAAAGGAACATATTAAGGAACTTTTACCCCTGTGCCCACATTTTATGAAAATTTTATTTGAATTTTTCGCATTCATCTTCAGTGCCATTGCTGTGGTACTGTTAGAGCACTCACAAAGACACCGTCGTCTTTCTTCTGTGCCTACCCGGTTTCAGATACTTTGAAATCTGTGTCTAGAAATTTAGATTTCTCCCTGGAAATTTTATTCCCACATGTAAACCTGCAAATACTGATAGGATAATTTACTTTTATCCATCCCATACCTATATACTCATAATTTTCATTAAAAATAATACTTACCTATTGCTTCTTAAGTGATGTTGTTTACAATGTCATTCAATACTTATGACATCACACTCTCAGGAATAATGACCCAGATATGGGTGAAATTTCCTTGCCTTTAAAAAAACAACAAAAAAACAAAACAATTTCTGGCTCAGCGCCTGTGGCATAGTGGTTACGGCACCAGCCACATGCAGAGAGGCTGGCGGGTTTGAACCCAGTCCAGGCCAGCTGAACAACAAGACAACTGCAACAAAAAAATAGCTGGGCATTGAGGTGGGCGCCTGTAGTCCCAGCTACTTGGGAGGCTGAGGCAAGAGAATCGCTTAAGCCCAAGAGTTTGAGGTTGCTATGAGCTGTGATGCTACAGCACTCTACCCAGGGTGACAGCTTAAGACTCTGTCTCAAAAAAAAAAAAAAAATTTTTTTTCTGTCAAATGTTTTCTATAAACATCTTGATTCAGCATTGTTTAAAGTTTCATGCTAAGGTAAAGTATCTTCTCTAAGCAGTGTGTTATTCAAAGTAAAACTAATTGAGAAAATGCCTTGTTTTATATACAAGTCTTTAAGGATTTGCATATAAAATACCACCTTCTTTTTTGAAAGATAATTTTGGGTGCAAAACCTCATCTTATGTGTGAGATGTAGGATATATTGATTAATTACAGCAATCCCATAGACTTCCAAAGTATTCTTGTGCCACTGTTTTCGTATTATTTTTACAGACTACTAAATTGTACACATGTCAAAGATCGAGCAAGGTTAGTTAGCATCTGCGAAATGCATGAAGTTGGAAGTCCCTCTCTGGGATACATTGAAATGTTTCCTGTCTTCTAGATCTTTGTTGTTCTTACTCTGGTTTCTGCTGGTCTCGCCATTGGTCATGCTTACTGGGAAGCACAAGTTGGCAATTTCTCTTGGTACCTCTACGATGGACAGAATGGTGCACCCTCCTACCTTGGATTCCTCAACTTCTGGGGCTACATCATTGTCCTCAACACCATGGTGCCCATCTCTCTGTATGTCAGGTGAGCCAGGCTTCTCTGTGGCCTTTTGCTTTAAGGGAAGAATGTAGTATCTTTTGCCCATGTGGCTCCTTCATTTCTAACATTAATTGTTTCAAAGGTCATAAGGAACAAGTTGGGAAATCACTTTCCTTGCAGAATTGAGGGTAATGGGCAAAACGAAATTAGTATCTCAGTGTCTACCCTGTGCCAGGCACCTTCTATCTCATCCTCTATGAGATAAGGCTAACCAAGTTCAAAGTTCAGATGCTTCTCTTCTCCTTACTCATCATTCACTTGTTGAGAGGCCTTCTCCATGGGTTCACGAGCCCGGGTTTCAAAAAGAGCCGGCGCCTGTGGCTCAGTGAGTAGGGCACCGGCCCCATATGCCAAGGGTGGCGGGTTCAAACCCAGCCCTGGCCAAAGTGCAACAAAAAAATAGCCGGGCGTTGTGGCGGGCGCCTGTAGTCCCAGCTGCTCGGGAGGCTGAGGCAAGAGAATCGCGTAAGCCCAAGAGTTAGAGGTTGCTGTGAGCCGTGTGACGCCACGGCACTCTACCCGAGGGCGGTACAGTGAGACTCTGTCTCTACAAAAAAAAAAAAAAGAGCCGAATGGAAAACAAAGTATCCAATGTACTCAGTCCTAATATGAATCCAATATAGAAACAACTATAACATGCGCATATGAAAGAAAAACACAAGTGTACTCTGCAGGGGGAGGGCAGGGAAAGAAAAAGCGGAGCATGATCTGCGGGTTCACACCTACTGTGCACAGTGTGAGGGTGTTCACACTCCCTGGGTGAAGGGCTCAACTACAGCTTGAACTTTATCTCAGACATGAAAACAATGTAATCTAAACATTTGTCCCCACATATCAATCTGAAACTGTAAAAAATAATAATAATAAATAAGAAAATACATAACTTGGGATATGAAAATGATCTGTTTAAAAAAAAAAAAGCCTCCTGAAAGAAAGTGATTTAGAATGTCTAGAAAAACTTCTGAGGAACCTTCCTAACCTCTCATCTAAGTCTTCCTTATTACCACCTGCCACACCCATGATGGGAAACTCACTGTGCTTCTGGCCACTACCTCTGAGTGAGAAGGAAATTCCCTGCCCTTCAGCCAGCCCTCAAAATGTTCTGTTTCTCATCTCGGATCTCAATCCTAGCAAGACTCCAACAGAATCAGGGCTGAATCTCTGATGAGTGGTCTTGTTCACTGGTATCTTTTCCTTCTTTACTTTTTCTTTCTTTCCTATCAAAGGTCACTGTCACTAGTCAATTGGATTTTAGGTCTTTGATAAGTAGGCATCATGCCTTTAAATATACTCCACAGCCAGTCTGTTTTAGTTCCAATAAATAATATCCTAAAGGCATATGGGATCACATGCACACCTATAGTTAGAGGCATTTACTTTATTTTAATTTTATTACATGTGCATTTGTCTTATTTTTAATTTTATTGCTGTTGTTTTAACATGAAGGAAAGCCCTGGGGCAGCCATCTATTCTGCAGCTACTTTGGGAAAAACTAAGACAAGTGTTACCTTTGTTGAGGGAACTATTACACAGATTAATTTGCCTGAAAACTGTCAGTGTATGTTAGACAATAAACTATATAGTTCGGGATTAAGAAAGAAATAAACATTATGTGATGAATAGAATTTTTTTGTTTTAAACAGACTTTCACTCTGTATCCTTGGGTGGAGTGCTGTGGCATCATCGTAGCTCACAGCAACCTCAGATTCTTGGGATCAAGCAATCCTCCTGCTTAAGCCTTTTGGGATGCTGGGACTGCAGGTGCCTGCCACAATGCCTAGCTAATTTTTCAATTTTCTAATAGAGGTGGCATCTCACTCTTGCTTAGGTTGGTCTCTAATTTGTGAGCTCAGGTGATCCACCCACCTCAGCCTCCCAGAGTACTGGGATTTCAGGCATAAGCCACTGCACCCAGTCAATACAATTTTTTTTTTTAGTTTTTTTGAGACACAACCTCAAGCTGTCACCCTGGGTTGAGTGCTGTGGCATCACAGCTCACAGCAACCTCCAACTCCTGGGCTTGAGTGATTCTCCTGCCTCCGCCTCCCAAGTAGCTGGGACTACAGGCACCTGCCACAGTGCCCAGCCATTTTTTGGTTGCAGCCATCATTGTTGTTTGGTGGGCCCGGGCTGGATTTGAACCTGCCAGCTCAGATGTATGTGGCTGGCGCCTTAGTGCTTGAGCCACAGGCGGCAAGCCTAAAAATAGTTTTTTTTTGTTTGTTTGTTTTTTTTGTAGAGACAGAGTCTCACTTTATGGCCCTCGGTAGAGTGCCGTGGCCTCACATAGCTCACAGCAACCTCCAACTCCTGGGCTTAAGCAATTCTCTTGCCTCGGCCTCCCAAGTAGCTGGGACTACAGGCGCCCGCCACAACGCCCGGCTATTTTTTGGTTGCAGTTTGGCCGGGGCCGGGTTTGAACCCACCACCCTCGGTATATGGGGCCGGCGCCTTACCGACTGAGCCACAGGTGCTGCCCCTAAAAATAGTTTTTAAAGACGTGATCTTGCTATGTTGCCCAGGATGGTCTTGAACTCCCGTCCTCCAGCGGTTTTCCTGCCTCAGCTTGATTTCTTTATTTCTCTTAGAAATGAAGGTCCTTTGAAAGTATGCTGGATCAGGTCATTCCAGATAGTGTCTCTGCTTTGTCTTTAACCTCCAGTAGCTTTGATCTCATTCAGAATAAACATATTGAGGCCACAAGGTCTCATGTGATCTGGTGGTCCCTCCACCCCCTACCCAAAGCTCCTGTGCCTTCACCTACCTCTCCAGCTCCCGCTACTCTAGCCCCCCTGCCCCAGGGCCTTTGCATCTACTCTCACCTCTGCCCTGCAGGCCTCTACTCAGATAGCATCTTACCCCCCCCAACCTGTCCCAAGCCCCTTCACTCTAACTTCCACTACCCCTGCCTGTGGTCACCATCTTCCCTTACCCTGCT
This sequence comes from Nycticebus coucang, assembly GCF_027406575.1. NCBI lineage: Eukaryota > Metazoa > Chordata > Mammalia > Primates > Lorisidae > Nycticebus > Nycticebus coucang. The sequence continues at coordinate 53,797,142 of NC_069798.1, read as the reverse complement.
TTTGTTTTGTGCAGAGAACTTTCGCCACTTGATATAATATTAATTTACTGATTTATTTGCCTTTCTCCACTAGAAGGTAATCTTAAGAGCACAGTCGTTTACTGATACATTCTTTGCACCTAGAATGGTGTCTGATATGTAGTTTGCACTCAGGAAATACTGAAGGGAGGGTAGAGTTATTTTTCCATATGTTTTACTTGTTATAAAGACATCCTTTACCCACATGACAATTTAAAGTTTCCTTATAAATGAGATATCTTTAATCCCTTATAGTTTTAAAATCGCAGTCTCCGTCTGTGCCCTGGGGCAAATGAAATGGCTGCCTTTACCTCTGCCCCAGTGGTAAGGCAAAGGGGCTGAGGGCCCACTAGGTAAAGCCCTCTCTGTGCTCTCACATAGGGCAAACGGCTTTTGGTAGATAGCCCTAAATCATGACCCCACACTGTGAAAAAGCATATTTAAAAAAAGAATTGGGTTGTGGCATCCCCTGGCCCTGTCTTTGATGTGCCTGTGTCATCCATTCTTCTGGGCTGTGTACTCTGAACAGGGGTTCTGCGGCCAGGTGTGCTCAGGAGTGAGTGGGAAATCATGTGGAGCAAAGCACTTGGTGGGGGGATTGCTGGTTGGAATCAGCTTGACCTTGAGGCTAGAGAATGGTGTGGTTAGTCAGGGATAGCCAGAGGCTTAGTGCATGGGCCATGGCTTGGCTGGTCTCCTTGTAGATGCTGCTGTAACAAATGAACTTAGCCTTGCATCACTTACAGAAATGTACTGCTCACAGTTCTAGAGGCTGGGAAGTGGAAGATCATGGCAGCGGATTTGATAACGGGTGGCTCTGCTTCATAGATGGTACCTTCTTGCTTGGTCCTCACAACACAGAAAAGGCAAACAAGCTCCGTGGGACCTCTCTGATCAGGGCACTAATCTCTCTCTCTCTCTTAGGGTGGGCCCCTCAAAGCCAAGTTAACTCCCAAAAGCCCCTACTCAGTACTTACTATCACTTTGGGATTAGGCTTCCACATATGAAAGGGACTGGGCATGGTGGTTCACACCTGTAATCCCAGCACTTTGGGAGGCCAAGGTTGGAGGATCACTTGAGCTCAGGAGTTTGAGACCAGCCCGAGCAAGAGGAAACTCTCCATCTCTACTAAAAAGAGAAAAATTAGCCAGGCATGATGGCAGGTACCTGTACTCCCAGCTACTCAGGAGGCTGAAGCAAGAGCTTTGCTTGAGCCTAGGAGTTGGAGGTTACAGTGAGCTCTGATGACACCCCTACAGGCTAGCCCAGGTGACAGAGTGAGACTCTATTTCAAAAAACAAAACAAAACCAAACCATAACATATGAATTGGGTTGGTGGGGGGACACCCACATTCAGACCGTAGCAGTAGACATGTTCCTGTCTGCATAAATGAGAATCAAATCCAGCACCTGCCACTCATCTGAGCTCTTTGTATAAAGTAATCTTCTGTCTTCCTAGTGTGGAAGTGATTCGTCTTGGACAGAGTCACTTCATAAACTGGGACCTACAGATGTACTATTCTGAGAAGGACACACCTGCGAAGGCCAGAACCACCACACTGAACGAGCAGCTGGGGCAGATCCATTACATCTTTTCTGACAAGACGGGGACACTCACACAGAACATCATGACCTTTAAAAAGTGCTGCATCAACGGGCAGATTTATGGTGAGTAGAAGCCAAGAGGCATTTCCCAGGGGAAGGGGGGTGCGTGCCAAGTGCCGGGCACTGCCTGGACCAGGGCAGGTCAGCACAGATTGCCGGTGCCCTTCCTGAACAGAGAACTCCTGGTGGTCCCTCGGTTGCTGAGGGCCAGAGGAGCATCGTGGGCAGCATAGGGGGCATGCCCGGGAGAGGTCGGCATCAAAAGTGGGCTCACATTTCTCAAAAAATTAAAATTAGATTAGCATGGGATGGGGAAATTTGGCTTCAGGATATTCACTCAATGACTCCAAGTGCTGTTTGCTACACTACATCTGTAGCAGCAATATTCACAAAACCCAGAAGATAGAAGCAGCCCGGGTGTTCGTGGTTTGATGAATGACTAAACAAAATGCAGGATGTACATGCAACGGGATATCATTCAATGGAAGGAAGGGAGGAAATTTGGACACATGCCACAACACAGATCAGCTTAAGGACATGATGCCATGTAAAATAAACCAGTCCCCAAAAGAAATATTGTGTGGCTGGAAGTGGTGGCTCATGCCTGTAATCCTAGTACTCTGGGAGGCCGAGGCAGGTGGATCACCTGAGCTCAGGAGTTAAAGACAAGCCTGAGCAGGGGTGAGACCTCATCTCTACTAAAAATAGAAAAAACAGTTGGGCTGTTGTGGTGGGGATCTGTAGTCCCAGGTACCCAGGAGGCTGAGTTAGGAGGATCTCTTGAGCCCAAGAGTTTGAGGTTGGTATGAGGTCTGATGCCATGGCAAATATTGTGTAATTTTCCTTATGTGGGGTAATTAGAATAGTCAGATTCACAGAGATTGAGTAGAATGATGGTTACCAAGGGTTGAAGGTAGGGGAGTGGGAGTTATTTTTTTTATTTTTTTATTTTTTTGTAGAGACAGAATCTCACTGTACCGCCCTTGGTAGAGTGCCCTGGCGTTACACGGCTCACAGCAACCTCTAACTCTTGGGCTTACGCGATTCTCTGGCCTCAGCCTCCCGAGTAGCTGGGACTACAGGCGCCCGCCACATCGCCCGGCTATTTTTTTGTTACAGTTTGGCCGGGGCTGGGTTTGAACCCGCCACCCTGGGCATATGGGGCCGGCGCCCTACTCACTGAGCCACAGGCGCCGCCCGGGAGTGGGAGTTATTATTTAATGGGTACAGAATTTCAATTATGTGAGGTGAAACATCTGTGCAACAGTCTGACTGTACTTAATGCTACTGAGCTGTATGCTTTAAAATGATTAAAATGGTTCAAAACCAGCCTGGGCAACGCAAGGAGACGTTGTCTCTACAGTTTAAAAATTAGCTGGGCTCACACCTGTAATCCTAGCACTCTGGGAGGCCGAGGCGGGTGGATAACTTGAGCTCACAAGTTTGAGACCAGCTGGAGCAAAAGTGAGACTTCCCCCCCTCCCCCCACATCGCCACTAAAAAATAGAAAAACTGAGGCAAGAGGATCGCTTGAGCCCAAGAGTTGGATATTATTGCGAGCTGTGATGCCAAGGCACTCTACCCAGGGCAACAGCTTGAGACTGTGTTCAAAAAAAAGAAAATTGGCTGGGCATAGCAGTGCACACCTGTAGTCCCAGCTACTCAGGAGGCTGAGGCAGAAGACAGCTTGAACCCAAGAGCTCAAGGCTGCAGTGAAATATGATCAGGCCACTGTACTCCATCCTGGGGGATAGCACAAGACCTCTCTCTCTTTTAAAAATAGGAAATTTTTTATCTATAATTTTGTAAAAAGTTGATTTCTATACTAATTTTCTAAAACATGCTCCATATTTATAAAAAATATGAAAGCCAATACTGTATTCAAATAGTGCTTCAACTTTTAAATAAAGACTTAATAATACAATTTTTAAAAAGATATAGACACACATAAGAACTTTGCACTTGAAGGAAACTGTCCTGTGAGCGTGTGTTCATGTAAGGAGCTTCAGTGAGAAAGGTGGGACCCCGAGGGGCCGAGGAAGTGGTCCTGTGTGTGGTGGTAATCTCTTCTGAGTGGGGGGAGGCAAAGCATTTCAAAGGGCGTAATCCTGCCCGTGAGGAACATCGTCGCATACAGAGCCAGGCGCCAGCATTGGAACATGTACACAAGGCGTGGGCAAACTTTCTGTAAAGAGCCAGATAGTAAATATTTCAGCCTCTGTTGGCCCGATATGGTCCTTATCAACCATTCTTTTATTTTCTTTAAGAACTCTTGAAAAATGTAAAAACTGTTCTTAACAAGAGGCCTGTCTAAAAACAGGCTGTGAGGTCCCCATGGTCACTAATACCATATTAGCAAGGTCAGGTGGGGAGGGGCCTCTGGGCACAGGGAGAGACTCAATTTGTCCTGTCCTGTTTGTTTCTCAGGAGACCATCGGGATGCTTCTCGACACAATCATAGCAAAATAGAGGTAAGTCTTTAGTTCTGTTTGGGATGTGAGGGAAATTGGGTGTCAACAGGGCTGTGCTTCTGCAGCTGGACCAAGGAGTGCACCTCCCGTCACCCACGCCAATCGATGGAGAAGTGGATGAGAAATTAACAGTTCCACTTGTATGTACAGAAAAGCCAGAGATTCTGGAGAACATTGAGGGTATCTCCTCAAAGAGTGGTTCTGTTTCTTTTTCTTTTTGTTACTTTTATATAGCAAAAGCATACCTCAGCAATGTTAGTAATCAGCATAGTAAACAGGTTCCTCCTCGTACATTGCACAGTTACCTAATATCTTCCTATCTTAAAATGGTTGTATCTTCAAAGCATTTCTACTCCAGACTAAATTTATAGTTTATCAACACTTCCCTGGGTGCATAGAGTGCCCTGGGTCCTTGACTAGAGTGCCATGGAGTCCAGTTCCCCAACTTATCTATGACAGTAGGCCTTGGAAGTGAATAAACCATCTCCAGATGTTGGCATGTAGGCTCATCCAGCCCTGTTACAGCCTGACCAGCAGTTCTCTGCATGAGACGGGGGTTCAGGTTAACAGTGGTGCTAACACTTCCCTTCCGTGCTTCTCCCTCACTGCTGGTGGTTGCCTACAATCCCGGATGCTCTTTGGCTCATAGTTGTCTAGACACAATACTGTGATCTCTGCCTCTGCTGTCACGTGGCGTTTTCCCTGTGTCTGCCTCCCCATTTCCCTTTTCTTTTTTTTTTCGTAGAGACAGAGTCTCACTGTACCGCCCTCGGGTAGAGTGCCGTGGTGTCACACAGCTCACAGCAACCTCGAACTCTTGGGCTTACGTGATTCTCTTGCCTCAGCCTCCCGAGCAGCTGGGACTACAGGCGCCCGCCACAACGCCCGGCTATTTTTTGGTTGCAGTTTGGCCGGGGCTGGGTTTGAACCCGCCACCCTCGGTATAAGGGGCCGGCGCCTTACTCACTGAGCCACAGGCGCCGCCATTTCCCTTTTCTTATGAGAACACCAGCCATTGGATTAGGTCTGACCTTTATCTACCATGACCTCATTTTACCCTGATGATATCTGCAAAGACCCTATTTCCAAATGAGGCTACATTCATAAGTACCAGGAGTTAGCACTTCAATGTACCTTTTAGGAGGACACAGTTCAATCCAGCACAAGGAGCCTTTTAGTTTTAAGACACTTGACACTTAAGAATGTGCCAAAATCCTAAGGAGACGTTTGTATGATGAAAAACTCGGCTTCAAAGAAATGGCCATTTCATGTGTTAAGTCAAAAAGAATTGTTTAAATCATATTGTGTTTTCCTCTTCCATTTCTTTCAGGAAGTCGATTTTAGCTGGAACATATTTGCTGATGGGAAGTTTGCGTTTTATGACCATTACCTTATTGAGCAAATCCAGTCGGGGAAGGAAGAAGAAATGCGGCAGTTCTTCTTGTTGCTGGCCGTCTGCCACACGGTCATGGCGGATAGAAACGATGGTGAGTGTTGCCCTGGCACCTCAGTCATTGAAGGTCAGTTTTTCAGTTCCAGGTAACTCATGCTTCTGACTCACATGCATGTCACATACTGCTCATGATAAGTCCGTCTCACATTCACACGTGATGCACATTTGTCAGCACCTGCCAGGAGGTGGCTTATGAAATGGCAAAGTATGAAACAAGCTTCTTAGTTAAACTTATATCTTGGGCGGCGCCTGTGGCTCAACGGGTAGGGCGCCGGTCCCATATGCCGGAGGTGGTGGGTTCAAGCCCAGCCCCGGCCAAAAAAAAACAAAAAAACAAAAAAAAAAAACTTATATCTTAAGAGATATATATATATATATTTGAGACACAGTGTCACTTTGTCATCCTCAGTAGAGTGCCATGGCATCACAGCTCACAGCAACCTCCAGCTCTTGGGCTAGGCTCTGGCCTCAGCCTCCCAAGTTGCTGGGACTACAGGCGCCCGCCACAGTGCCCGGCTATTTGTGTCGCAGTTGCCACTGCTGTTTTAACTGGCCGGGGCTGGGTTTGAACCCTTCACCCTCGGTATATGGGGCCAGCACCCTACCCACTGAGCCACAGCCACTGCCCTCTTAAGATATGTTTTATCACTCTGCAAATGAAATCTTATTAAAAGAAGTGGTTAACTCAAATTATGATAGAAGAATCGAAATTTCCCCACCAAATTATTAGCATTTGTGAAGAGTGGAAAGTCAAATCTCATCTATAGCATAAGTGGATTTTCAACTTGGGCACTCTTTTCTACAAAATAATTTCAGACAGATGAGCTTGGACAATTAAGTTTGCAAACTCCTCTTAGAGTAAGTGCTACAGACCTTGTTGCTGAATATCACTGCCGTCACGTTTGAAGTACTCCCCTTGGTAAGCTGTGCACTGATGCCAGGGGCTAGTCTGCCCTTTGAAGCAATTTTGGAACTTTTTTTCTAGAATGGCCATCAGATCTTCGTTATTGTACGAAGATCTGACAATTAATGTTTACAAATATATCCTAGAAAAAGTGTTTGGAGAGTGGACCAGGCGCCAATGTCAATGCCTGGCTTCCCAAGTACTTCAAAGGGCACCACAGTGATATTCAGCAATGATGTATGTTGCACTTTCTCTAGAATGAGTTCAAGAACTTACTTGTCCAACCTCCAGTGCTTTTATTTACTATTTTCTAATATGTTTTGGGTTTGAAATAGTTTCTGCTGAAGCCTGGATCTCTTTAAGGTGCTTTTTTTCATTTGAAGGAGCACAATTAATGTGGATTTCACGTTAACGTGCCAGGTTGACTTGTAATTTCTTTGCAGAATTCTGGGGGATTTTTTTGTATTGTTTTTGTTGTTGTTGTTGTTGTTGTTTTAATTTCTATTGAGACAGAGTCTCACTTTGTCACCTATAGTAGAGTGCTATGGCATCATAGCTCACAGCAGCCCCAAACTCTTAGGCTCAAGCAATTCTCTTTGTCTCAGCTTCCCTAGTAGCTGGGACTACAGGCACCTGCCACAACGCCCAGCATTTTTTTGTTTGTTTGTTTCTGTTTTGTTTAGCAAGCTCAGGCAGGGTTTGATCCTACCAGCCCTAGAGCATGTGGCTAGCGCCTAACCATTGAACCACTGAGCTACAGGCGCCCCCTACAGAATTCTTTTCTTTTTCTTTATTTATTGTTGGGGATTCATTGAGGGTACACAGAACCAGGTTACACTAATTGCTTTTGTTAAATAAGGACCATCTTATAATTGTGTCCTGCCCCCAAAAGGTGCACCACACCCCTTGACCCCCACCCCCTCCCTCCTTCCTTTTCTCAGCTCTCCCCATCCCCCACCCCCCACCGTGTACTAGGACCTTAATTGTCCTCATATCAGAATAGAGTACATGGGATTCTTGCTTCTTCATTCTTGTGATGCTTTACTAAGAACAATGTGTTCCACTTCCATCCAGGTTAATACAAAAGATGTAAAGTCCCCATCTCTTTTAGTGGCTGAATAGTATTCCATGGCGTACATATACCCCAGCTTGTTAATCCATTCCTGGGTTGGTGGGCATTTAGGCTGCTTCCCCATTTTGGTGACTGTAAATTGAGCTTCAGTAAATAGTCTAGTGCAAGTGTCCCTGTGCAGAATTCTTCAATGCAGTTTGTACCAGCTTTGTCACAGTAGCAAGTTCATCAAGGAAAGCTAGTTGTTTTATTATATGTAGGTGTAATGATAGATTATATACACACAGGTACTTTCTAGATGGAGCAAAGGCATTCTCTTGGTATGTCCATAAGGAAGCACATTCTACCTTCCCCCCATTCTCCACCTTCTTACTCTAATCCATGCCACATACATAAATCCTTCCCTGTTCCCAGCTTTGATATTTCACATGTAGCTCCAGAGAAAGAGTATGCATAAAGACTGAATGTGTAGAAACTATACTTGATGTCTTTCAGCAAGTGTCAAAGGAACTCGTGCTCCAAGGATCGAGATAATAGTGCGATAAAGTGAGGTAGCAGAGTTCACGCTGGGGTGGGTACATAGGAAGAGGCTGTTGGCAGAGAAAATGAGACAGTACGGACAGGGATGATGCTAGGTCATGAACTGCCAAAGTAGGGAGCAAAGTCTGTTTGACTCACCCAGCAAATTTTCCTCGTATGATAAGAATAAAGTGCAACATCATTAAGCAACTCTGTTCCCTTAGATTTTGACTCCTTAGTAAAATTATTGTACTTTTCTTTGAGGATGCGATGGTATTTTGAGAGCATACTGGTCAACATAGGTAAAGGCACATTAATCTTAGGGTCTCTGTTTTAATTCCACCCCCCACCCCCCTGGGGTATTACAGGAAGAGCCCTGGACTGTGTGCTGGAGATGAGCCAGCCCAGTTTCGGTCCCCTTCTGGGCACCAGTTTCATCAGTGTGGTGGTGAGAAGGTTAGACATTCAAAGTCTCTTCCAGCCTAACATTCTGCAGCTCTTTGTCCCAAGGTCAACTGAGGTGAAGGACTCTATTAACACACCCTGGGTAATCTTTCTTCATCCAGAATATGATAGGCAATTGCTCAAGCCACTCAGAATGGAGACAGATTGTATTTCTAGTTGCAGGAGGTTAGAGGGGAAGTTGGTTTGGGCTTTGATCCATGAAGTACCATGAAAAGGTCTCTTAGAAGAAAACATCACATTTTGTAGATAAGGAAATTCAGACCCAGAGAGCATGAGGGATCTGCCCAGGTCATCCAGTGCGTTAATACTCACTACAGTCCAGATGCCCCTTCCCTCCACCACACCTCTGCCCTGGTGCTTTGATGCTCTCATTGTCTCTCTTTTTATAAGGAGACTGGAGATGGGCTAGTCTTTTATCATGCACGACATCAACGGCAGAGAGGAGGAAATCCTTCCCTATAAGTTGCCAAGAACGTCTGACCACTTCAACAATCTGTGTGGCTGAGCACTGAGTATATGTAAGGCCAAGTATGGAGAAGCCTGCATTAGTTTTCTGTTACTCTGTAATGAATTAGTACAATTCAGCTGCTTAAAACACCACTCAATAGTGCAGGGTTCTGGGCAGCGCCTGTGGCTCAGTTGGTAGGGCGCCGGCCCCATATACCGAGGGTGACAGGTTCAAGCCCGGCCCCGGCCAAACTGCAACAAAAAAATAGCCGAGCGTTGTGGCGGGCGCCTGTAGTCCCAGCTACTTGGGAGGCTGAGGCAAGAGAATCGCTTAAGCCCAGGAGTTGGAGGTTGCTGTGAGCTGTGTGAGGCCACGGCATTCTACCAAGGGCCATAAAGTGAGACTCTGTCTCTACAAAAAAAAAAAAAAAATAGTGCAGGGTTCTGTAGGTCAGAAGTCTGAGCTCAGGAACACCAGGTTCTCTGCTCAGCATCACCCTGAAATCAAGGTGGGGATGCATTCTCATTCAGAGCCCTCTGTCCTCTTCCAAGCTCGCATGGTTGCAGCAGGATTCAGTTCTCTTTTGGTTGTAGGGCTGACGTCTCATACTCCTGTTGGCTGCCAGCTGGGTTGCACTCCACTCCTAGAGGCCACCCTCATTCCCTGCCAGTTGGTCCCCTCAATCTTCCAAGCCAATGGTGGAGAATCTGTCTTCAATTCAACCCCTTTCATGCTTCAAATCCCTCCCCAGGATGAGCCCTGTTCCCCTTAAATATCCATCTAGTTAGGTCAGAAGCCTCTAGATAGTCTCAGTATTTTAAGGTCAGTTAATTAGGATCTTACTTACAAATGCAAACTCCTTCACAGCAGTGCCTATGTTAGTGTTTGACTGAGTGACCAGGAGAAGATGAATGTACCTAACTAGGGCTGTCTTAGATTCCTGCCCCATGGAGGCCATGAGTGCAGGGTGTGCAAGGCTTGGAAGCCTTTACTTCACACAGAGGTCTTTAATCAGTGATCAGAGAGCTTGTTGTAGGAGGTTTGCACATCACACTGGGTGTGAGGTCCCAGTGGAGGTTGGTGGGGAAGTTGAGGGCTTGGATGAGGGTGGGATTTGGGGAAGGATAAGAAAGCCATGAATGTGGGCAGCATCTGGCAAATGATTTGAAGAAGGTAAGAAGCTTGAGGGGAAAGAGATATCTGAAAGGTAACTTGTTCCAGGTCTGGTGGTTTTAGGGAATTGGGATAATGAGCGATGAGAGGTAGAGTTTGTGGTTGGAGCATCTTTCTTTTTGTCTGCAGCAGTTTCATGATCCACAAATGAGTCTGTAAAAGAAAAGGAAAAGACCATAAAGAGGTTTTCGTTGTTGTTGTTGTTATTTTTCCAGTCCAAGTGCCTTCCTGCAAACATAAAATTAGAGTTTGGACCCACTCCACAGTCTAATTCTGTGACCCCATTGCTAAAAAAGTAATAGAAGGATTTTTTTTTTCCTTTAATGATAAAATATATCAAGGTGTTTTCTCTACATAACTCTACCTCCTTTCATTATTTTGTTTCTTTTCTCTGTTGGAAATGAGTGTGCAGTCAGTGTAACATAATATATCACTGCACCCGCTGATATTGGGAAGGCTGAAAGGGCCGGCTTGCCTCTCACTGTTGTTTGTTTAGCTCTGAAAAATGGCTGGATTTAGCAAGTGCGTTTATAACTTCCTATATGACTTCCTGGGTGAACGAACAGAGAAAACCTAGTGTCCTCTCTATTTACTAATTGGGAAGTGATTAATACTGACTTAAGTAGAGTGAATTATGTGAGCCAGGGTGTGAGGGAAGCAGGGAAGAAGCAGTCTTTAGCTTTCACTATACCTGTTCACCCTGGATCGTCCACCACTCCAGGTCTACTGAGGTGTAAACAGCTGTCCAGGTGTCCGTGGCCTACATCTATCCTGGTCAAACCATGTTGGAAAACTAAATCCCTTCTCTATAGAAATTCATCAGATCATGGAAATGCTTTTTCTTTCTCTTTTCAGGCAGAGTAACTAGCCTAGAAAATAAAACATCTTGGGTAGGCAGAGTATTTTTTTAAACTTTTTATCCAAGTATAACATAAGAAGTACAGAAACAACATAAGTACATAGCCCAAGGAATTTCCACAAACTGAATACACCTTTGCAACTAGCACCCAGATTTTGAAAAAGAACACTATCAATTTCTCAGAAGTCCCTTTTGTGTTTTCTTCCAGTGACTACCTTCCTAGAAAACTACTGTCCTGATTTGGTATAACACATGTTAGCCTTGGCAGTTTGGGGTTTGTCTGAGTAGAATCACAGAGAGTATGTGCTCTATTGTGGCTGGCTTTTCAACACTGCGAGATCTGTTCTATTGCTAAATGTCGTTATGACTAGAAGGCAGTCTTAACTTTTAACCATTGAGCTCTTGATCAAATTGACTAATTTTTTTAAAGGAGACCATAGAGATCAGGAAGTAAACACACCCTTTTTAGAGGAAAGTTAAACTTTTTGGAAAACAATCTTTTTGGAAAACAAATTAGTTGTATCTGTTGATGAGCTCAACATTTATCTATGTTCTCTAGCTCAATGTTTTCACTACTAGGAATCTGTTCTTAGAGACAGAAAAATCTTTACACACACACAAAAGATTAATATACTGTTTTTGAGAACAAAATATTTTGGATATAAACTAAGTGCCTGCAATGAAAAAATGGGTAATATATTTACAGTCATTAAAATAAAATATATCAAGAACTTTTAAAGGTAAGGCATCATGGATAAAATACATTAAACAAATCAGGATGTAAATGTATATTCAGCATGATAGAAACTGTTTCAAAATGGGCATTTTGAAAGGACTGGAAGGTCTGATAAAATTTCAACAGGGTTGTGTTTCCTCTGGACTGTGGGATCATGGGAATATTTTTTCCCTACCAGTTGTTTTATTTCTAGTTTATGTGACTGTTTATAATTTAAAATAGAACATTCAAGCCTGAGGCATTTTGGCTGGGTGCCGTGGTTCACATCTATATCCCTAGCACTCTGGAAGGCCGAGGCGGATGGATTGCCTGAGCTCACAAGTTCAAGACCAGCCTGAGCCAGAGTGAGACCCTGTCTCTAAAAATAGCCAGGCATTGTGGCGGGTGCCTATAGTCCCAGCTACTTGGGAGGCTGAGGCAAGAGAATATCTTGAGCCCAAGAGTTGGAGGTTGCTATGAGCTATGATGCTATAGCACTCTACTGAGGGCAACAGAGTGAGACTCTGCCTCAAAAGAAAAAAAAGCCTAAGGTGTTTTAATCTTGGCCTGATTCTCAGCATCAGTGACTTGTCTTCCTGGCTGTGCCCTAGGCTTTGCTGTGCCTCCTCATCCCTGGGGGGGGGGCCTCAGCAGAGGCCTCGGTCACAGTCATGAGCACCGTGTTGGGTTTCACATCTTCTCTGGGACTTGTCTCCTGCTTCCCTGTTAGGTCAGCTCAACTACCAGGCAGCCTCCCCTGACGAAGGCGCCCTGGTGAACGCCGCCAGGAACTTTGGCTTCGTCTTCCTCAACCGGACCCAGAACACCATCACCGTCAGTGAGCTGGGCACTGAGAGGACCTACAGCGTTCTCGCCATTTTGGACTTCAACAGTGACCGGAAGCGAATGTCTATCATTGGTAAGGCTCCCCTAGAGTTTGTTTACCATTCGTTCATTTAAATGTTGCCTGTTGCCCATTTCACTGAGTGACATGGCACTAGGATAAAGTAGGTGATGAATGAACTACTCTCCTGGAGGATTGCCACAGACTTACTCAATCTGGAGTCTTTTCTTCATTCTTTACCATATCCCTTACTCAAGCTGCGGCATATCTGAATCTTGCAAATGTGGATGCTGACCCTTTTTGGTTGTTGTTGTTTTGGGACAGTCTTACTTTGTCACTTTGGGTAGAGTGCCGTGCCATCATAACTCACAGCAACCTCAAACACTTGGGCTCAAGTAATCCTCTTGCCCCAGCCTCTCAAGTATCTGGTCTACAGGCACCTGCCACCACGCCTGGCTAATTTTAGAGATGGGGTCTCATTCTTGCTCAGGCTGGTCTCCAACTCCTGAGCTCAAGTGATCCATCTGTGTCAGCCTCCGAGAGTGCTGGGATTACAGGCTGGAAGGCTACGGGCTGTGGAATCTGGGTTGGCAGATACAACATGCTTGAAGTGACAGGTGGACTTTTGCAGCACTGCCCACCACATATGTTCTCTTATTTTCAAGCCATCTGAGCACTTCTATGCTGGACAGCAGGGAAGGGGAGACTGAGCAGGAGATGAGGTCTCCGAACTAAAACCAGACTCTCAACCCAGGCGTGTAACAGATCACCATGCAGAGAGGATGGTCACTTCCTAACACTGAATTTGTTTAAAGTTTGTAATTTTCAATCTCAAATTTACACAGAAGTGGCAAAAATGGTTTAACGAACTCCTGTACACTCTTTCATATACACTAATTGTTAATAATCATCACATTGTCACTGTCATTTTCCTAATATATACAGTAGTTTCTGAACCACTTGAGAGTAAATTGTGGACCTTTGAGGTATCTTTTCCTTAAATACAGTAGTGGGTGTTTCCTAAGAACATGAACACTCACTTGTATTTGCAGCATAAAGACCAGAGTCAGAAAATTTAACCCAATACATACTTTTTCAATTTACCAGGAAATTCCCTCCCTCTCGTTTTTCTGATCCAGGAACTGATCCAAGATGGCAGGTTCTATCAGCGGATCATGGCCAAATAAGTGTCAGTTCTTCAACCTTTCTTCAATTTTTATATATTGACATTTTTGAGAAGTATAGGCAAAATTTACTTTTTATTTGTTTTTGTTTTTAGAGATAGGGTTTCACTCTATTGCCCGAGCTGGAGTACAAGGTGTGTTCATAGCTCGTTGTAGCTTTGAACTCCTAGAATCAAGTGATCCTCCTGCCTCAGCCTCTTAAGTAGCTCAGCTACAGGCACATGCCATTATTCTCAGCTAATTTTTTAATTTTTTGGTAGAAACAAGATTTTGCTATGTTTCCCAGGCTGGTCTCAATCTCCTGGCCTCAAGTGATCCTCCCACCTCAGCCTTCCAAAATGCTGAGGTCATAGGGATAAGACACTTGCACCCGCCCAGGCCAGGTTATTTAGTAGAATGTCCCTCAATTTGGATTTTTCTGGTAATGTCTCATGATTATGCATTGCTGGCAGCAAGAATCTGTAAGTGACACTGTACTCTTCTCCACGTATCACAGCAGAAGACTGAGGACCCTGATCTGTCTCATTGGGGATGTTAACTTTGATCACGTAGTGAAGTTGGTGTCCACAAGCCTTCTCCACTATGGTGTTAACATTTTAAATGAATAAAAATACAGATTTAACTGTCTATTGCACTCCCATTAGGCACAGATCTAGACTGTTCACCAGGCCTGCACCTACCTTGACTAGTTAGCAATGAGGCAATGATTAACTTATTATATAGATCAAAAAATATAAGCAATGATTAACTTATTATATAGATCAAAAAATAGAAGAAGATGGTCACAAGGAGTGGTTGTAGTCTGAGTATTAAAGGCAGTGAGAGTTGTGAGTTCATTAGTAACACAGGTTCCCGGTGGTTGGCACGCACAAAGAAAATTCTCTGGGAGTAAGTAGCTGGCACAGAGCATAGCACATGGCAGGAAGTCAGTAACCATTTGTTAGAAGAATAAAGATACGGAAAACTTAGCTAACTGTGGAGGAATCTTTCCGACTGACCAACTTGTGATAACATCCGTTGATGATTTTGAGCTAATAGTGATTGATGAACGCAGCAACAGTTCAGATGAACTTTACAAAGGTGGCTTTCTGCTAAGAAATCAAACTTAACTTTGCTGTGGGCTTTTCCTCCCCTTTCTACCAGTAAGAACCCCAGAAGGCAGCATCAGGCTTTATTGTAAAGGAGCTGACACTGTGATTTATGAGCGGTTACATCGATTGAATCCTTCAAAGCAAGAAACTCAGGATGCCTTGGATGTAAGTCTCCCTGTACTCTTTCTGCTGCAGATTCCGAGCTGGCTTTCTGGTACTATCTGTTAAGCTTGAGTGGAAGCTGTATATTAACAGTTGCTTTAGTGCAGTTGGGTAGACAGAACACCCAAGTAGGAATCTGGCCACCTGGGTTCCAGTTCTGTCCCTGCCATTGGCTCCCTCCTGGGAAGTGGCCGTGGTGCTCTTGCCAGCAGCCAGGTCCTCGGGGTATGTAGGGCTGAGGGCAGGGAGCAGCTTCTCTCTCTTCCAGTGACCTATGTGGCCCCCAGGAACTCTACTAACTTACAGGTATAGAGTGAAGGAAAGAAATCCTTCATATATCACAGGGGATTAAAGCAATGTAGTGGATCATTGAGTTTTGATACCTTTGCTCGTAAAACAGTTTGGTTTTAAAGACATCCAAGTCCTTATCTTAGGAAGCTGTATACATAGTCCAGGGATGTTACACCCACTCAGAACATTTCTGGAACCTGTACTCTTGGAGATGCCTACCAATCTACATGCAATTTGGGTTCTTTATAACAATGAGGTATGGAGAAGATCAGGCAGACCTGGTGTCTCAATACTGCCTCTTTACTAATTTTGTGTTTGGGGGGGAAATGGCTGATATATCATATGAATCATTAATTCTCCCTGGGAAGGAGAAAGGAGGTAGTTCCTCTCTTGGAGGGCCATTGCAAGAGAATCCATCTTCCACAGTTCCCAGCACTTAGTAGGTACTCAATAAAGGGTGGGTTTTCCCCTTTATTTATTTATTTATTTATTTTTTGAGACAGAGTCTCACTACGTCACCCTAGGTAGAGTGCTCTGGCGTCACAGCTCACAGCAACCTCAAACTCTTGGGGTTAAGTGGTTCTCTTGACTCAGCCTCCCAGGAAGCTGGGACTACAGCTGCCTGCCACAAAGCCCGGCTATTTTTTTGTTGCAGCTGTCATTGTTGCTTTAGCTGGCCCTGGCCAGGTTCGTACCTGCCAGCCTTGATATATGTGGCCGGTGCCCTATCCACTGAGCTACTGGCACCGCCCTATTTTAAGGACCAATTGAGTTTCAGAGCCAGCCAAATGAAGAGAAGCTTAATGAATGTTTCATTTAGTAAGTAGGCTCACATGTCAAAATTACATGCTGACACCGATGCAGTTACAATGGATGAGTTCTCACAAGAATGTCAACAGTGACAGTCTAATAAAGTAAGTGCAGAACCTTCCAAAGAATCTTTGAGAGCACACACTTGGTTGGTTGAACCAGTTCTATCTTGAGTAGACAAGATGTAACTATAAAGAAATTTTTACTGGTTCATGTTGAAGCTATTTAAAATGGTATAAGTCTACTCATTAGAAAATTTCCAGATACCCTTGACCTTGCCTTTTCTTTTTCTTTTTTTTTTTGACAGAGTCTCACTATGTCATCCTCGGTAGAGTGCTATTTGAAAGTTCACAGCAACCTCAAACTCTTGGGGTTAAGTGATTCCATTGCCTCAGCCTCCCAAGTAGCTGGGACTACAGGTGCCCACCATAACATCTGGCTATTTTTTTGTTGTAGTTGTCGTTGTTTGGCAGGCCCGGGGTGGGTTTGAACCTGCCAGCTCTAGTGTATGTGGCCGGCGCCCTAACCGCTGAGCTACAGGCACCGAGCCTTGACCTTGCCTTTAACAATGGCACTTGTACTTTTGAATTGGTTTGAGGGAGTAATGCTTGGTTCAGAGTTCATAGCTGATTAGGCTTGCATCACAGTCTATTGGAAAAAATGATAAAGTTGTCAGGTCTATGTTTATGTCATTACACCCCAAGGCAGCTTCCTTCCTTTCTTATTTTCCCAACCATTAGAGAAAAAGGTTTTCTTCGCTCTACTGACTTCATTTAGGAGATAAGTAGACTTTTCCCTTTGACTAATTTAGGAACTATAAGTACAGTCCTAGGACTGCATAGAAGCTTAGAAAAACAAAGTCTATTATAAAGTTTAATCCCCTCTGTAGAATATATCTGTTCAGAATCTGTCATCGTCCTCTTTTTAAACACTCTTAGCATATTACTTCAAAGGAAGATTTCAAACTTGATTTTGAATTACATAAAATTAACTATTGTTTGTATTGGTGGTCTTTTCAATAAAACAGATCTTTGCAAGTGAAACTCTTAGAACCCTGTGCCTTTGCTACAAGGAAATTGAAGAAAAGGAATTTGCCGAATGGAACAAGAAGTTTATGGCCGCCAGTGTGGCCTCAAACAACCGGGACGAAGCTCTGGATAAAGTATATGAGGAGATTGAAAAAGACTTAATTGTGAGTTTTGGCCTTAATAATTCTTCCTTGATATTCAAACAGAATTAAAAATTTTATTAAGTTGCACTAATGTACACAGCTATGATTTAACAATAAAAAATAAATAAATAAAAATTTTATTAAGTTTTATTACATTTTTGAGCTTACGCTCAAAAGCTAATTCTAACTTCAGTGTTTGACATTGGTACAAAGGAAGTAGGTCAATTAAATTTCTTTTCTTTCTTTTTTTTTTTTTTTTTTGGCAAAATAGCAGAATAAAATTTACCATTATGAAAAACTAAAAGAGAAAAAACATTAGTGAAGGGTTTAATCTAATTCTATCATTTTTATATCACTTACTAATCATTATGATTTTTATACTGTATCAAACTCACATCTACTTATTACATTATAGGAATTACTGAAATGATTTATATTTTATAAAATCTTTTTTTTTTTTTTTTTTTGAGACACAGTCTCACTATTGTCGCCCTTGGTAGAGTGCTGTGGCATCACAGATCACAGCAACTTCAAACTCTGGGCTTAAGCGATTCTCTTGCCTCAGCCTCCCAAGTAGCTGGGGCTACAGGTGCCCGCCATAATGCCTGGCTATTTGTTGTTGCAGTTGTCATTGTTGTTTTAGCTGTCCCAGGCCGGGTTTGAACCCGCCAGCCTCAGTGTATGTGGCTGGCGCCATAACCACTGTGCTACAGGCACCGAGCCTGTAAAATCTTAAAACAAGAAAAATATACACTTTTAAATAGTTTCTAAGGTTTAATACCTAGTGCTCACAGAGTTTAGATCAATAAGAAATGTTCGACAAGTAGTGCCTATAGCTAAAACAACAATGACAAGTGCAACAACAACAACAAAAAAATAGCCGAATGTTGTGGCAGGTGCCTGTAGTCCCAGCTACTTGGGAGGCTGAGACAAGAGAATTGCTTGAGCCCAAGAATTTGAGGTTGCTGTGAGCTGTGACACTACGGTATTCTACTGAGGGTGACAGCTTGAGACTCTGTCTCAACAAAAATAAATAAAATAAATGTTCAACAAATAGCTACTATTAGAACTGACTTATGTCTATGTAAAGCCACAAATACACAAGGAAAGTCTATTTTAAATGTCCTTGATTTTATACTTGCATTTTTGTTTGGGTAAATTAAATAGTTTATCCTGTAAGAAAAAAAATTTTGGGAACCGACACAACTACAACTTGGGCTCTACCTAACAAACGCAAACAATGTAACCTAATTGTATCCTCAAATTATGCCGAAATTTTACAAAAGAAGAAAAGGAAAAACTTGTTAGCTGTGTTAGTTTGTGGTGAATGAGAAACATGGCAGCCTTCCCTATCAACACTGGCTGTGGCGTTGACACACCCAGTGGAGCACCAACTGGGGTGTGTAATTAGCCCTTCTTTTTACAGGTTGGCAAGCTGTAATTATAGAAAACTTTGGGTTTATTTACTAATCCCCCCCCCCTTTTTTTTTAACATACATTCCAGCTATTAGGAGCTACAGCTATTGAAGACAAGCTACAAGATGGAGTCCCAGAAACCATTTCAAAGCTTGCAAAAGCTGACATTAAGATCTGGGTGCTTACTGGAGACAAAAAAGGTAATTCTTTGCATAGGGAAACATATCTGTTAAATTCACAAATATTTATAGCTGCTGTTTCCTTAGCCCAAGATGACCTTCTCCAACTTTCCATCCTATATCAACACTATTTCTTTGGAAGGAAGAGGCTTTCTCTGAGAAACCTCTGTTTTCCCAGCTCCCTATCCCCGCCCAGGCCACATCCTTCCCTAAACCCCCTCAGTAGCAGTTTCTTCCTCATGATTTAGCTCTTGCCTATGTCTTGCTGATTGTGACTGTCTTATCTTTCCAGCCAGATGTGGGCCTCTGTTCTGAAGGGGCTGGCCCCTCGTCCCTCTTTCCTAAGGGGCTGACCCCTTGTCCCTCCATCCTGAAGGGGCTGCCCCCTTGTCCGTCTGTCCTCCCAGTGTTTTGCCATTCGTTGAGCATAATTATAGGAAAACAATACAAAGTGCTGAAAAGCAACTTTCGTTTTCTTATCCTTTTCCTAACCTGAAAATTATAGTTAAAATTTAATACCTAAGTAAAGAAAGATTTTAATTTCTAAATTTAGAGCTTCACGGGTAGTTATTTGGCATTGATAGTTTACTCTGCAGGCCTTCTGCAAAAAATAGGATAATGTCTCCTGATCGGAAATCATCAATGGGTTATATGTTCTGAAGTTAATGTCTCCTGATCTGAAATCATCAATGGGTTATATGTTCTGAAGTTAATGTCTCCTGATCTGAAATCATCAATGGGTTATATGTTCTGAAGTTAAGGGAAGCTCAGCCTTGACCTTAAATAAATACCAAGTGGGAGGGAATAAAAACAGAGAAAAATTGTCTTCATGCAAGGGCTGATAGAAATGGTTATCCTTCCCTGTAACAAAGCGGTTAAACCACACAAATTGAGTGTATTTAGTCATTTGATGGACATAGATTTAGTAAATAACCAGTGTATATACTATTTGATAATATAGCACATTTTATTATTGAAAACATCTCAAATTAGACTTTGACGTTCACTTATAAAGAAAGGGGGGCGGCACCTGTGGCTCAAAGGAGTAGGGCGCTGACCCCATACACCGGAGGTGGCGGGTTCAAACCCAGCCCCGGCCAAAAAAAGAAAGGGATTGCTTTTTCCTGTATGTGATTTCTGTATTGCTATAGAGAAACAGCATGTTACATATTTGATTGAATCTGGTTAGGTTCATGAATTGAAAAAAATCATCATTCCTGGATAGTCAGTTATTCAGCTCAACAAACCAATGAACAATGTTCTACTTGATTTTATTCTGTTGTAGAAACTGCTGAAAATATCGGATTTGCTTGTGAACTTCTGACTGAAGACACCACCATCTGCTACGGGGAAGACATAAAGTAAGTGGAGAGCCTGCAGAGTGAGACGGTGTAACAGGTCTCAGCACAAAGGCAGGACCAGACGTAGCAGGCGACAAGCATAGAGAAATGGAGGCTACACTGTACTTGGGACAGTGGCCTCATGTCAAAAGGAAGCAAAAGAACAACAGGCGGTTCCAACTTGTCAAGTTTGGGCCTTATTTTGGACATACTTCATTTTAAAGCAACTTGGGGCCTTGCAGAGGCCACTTTTCTCTTTTCCTTAGAAGTCTTCTATCCTCACCTACTGAAAAAGAAAATGAGCCTGCGATATCACTAGCAAATGAATAAGAATTATATTCATGTTGTGCCTGTTCTAGGAAGTTTTCACTTTTGAAAGAAATAGAAAAAAAACAACAGCAACTACCTTCGTCCAGATAGAAATATTTGGGCAGGTTACATCATGTAGGTCATCTGTGGTCTAGTCTCAGATGGGGCAAGCATGACCTTTCAAACCTTAGTTTATGCTCAAACATTTGTTAGCTTTGAATCAAAGTTGCAGCAGACCTAGAAATGTATAATGAATAAGCTTTGTGTTGTTACGAAGCCGTAAATGTACTGCGTGCACTTACCGTGATGTGCTTAACTGATAGCATCATAGTTCCATTAATTCCTGATGTTTTTTTCCCTACAACACATCTCTCAGGCTGTCATGAGGTCAGATTAAGCTGTTAATAGACACATTTGCAGGAGTCGCGAAGATGATGAAGGAGTCAATGGTGGTTAGTTTTCTTTGTAGTGGTGATGATAGAACTTTCCGGGTCATTCCAATTAATCTTCTGTATTATGTGCTCTGCTAAATCAGACACAATCAGTAGCCTTATAATCTAAATCAGTTATGTTTGTATAGAGGCACAGACACCAGACCCCTTTTTGTGCCTTTACGTTTTGAAAAAGTAGCAATAGACAAATATGCTTAATATGTTTGCTTAAGTAATTTTTGGTTTCATGTAATTTGGTTAATTTCCATATGATTTTGTTTACTGCTTCTAGATGGGGCCTTAACAAATTTCTGGAAATATATACGCACCCAATAAATTGAAAGCTGTGCCCTAAGCTAAGCTAAAAGAGAAAATGTGTCCAAGTAGTAAATTTTATGATCATGCTCTTAGCCAAGTTTACCTTTATAGAGAAATGATTCATCTTTCTAGATGGTTCTTGAAGTGATGATTCCTAGAAAATCACTTAAATAGATAACTTTATATTTTTATCTCCTTCGACCTTTTAATGATTTATCTTATAACTTGAAAATGAAAATTAGAATTAAGCTAATTTAAAGAAAAGATAACGCAGTGGTTCTCCATGGGGAGCAATTTTTGCCCTCTGGGGAACACAGAACACTGTCTGGAGATGTGTTTGGTGGCTATAGATGGGGAGCAGGGATGCTACTGGCCCCTGGTGGGTGGAGGTCAGGGATGCTGCTAGACGCCCTAGGATGTGATGGACGTCACATACAACAAAGAATAATATGGTCCAGGATTGCCAAGGTTGAGAAGCCTCCTTTTGAAGGTGCAGAACAATGGCTCTGTGTGTGCAATAGGAGAAGTCATTCCTCATTCCAGTTTTGCTGTCAACTTGCTGCAGGCAAATCATATCACCTCTCTGTCTTGATTGCCTTCTTTGTAACACAGAGAGGTTAGACAAGATATTTAAGGTCCTCAACCTGAGCAAGAGTGAAAACCCCATCTCTACGAAAAAAATAGAACAATTAGCTATAGCTATTGGGTGATTTAGCTCCTGTCTATGTCTTGCTGACTGTGACTGTCTTATTGGTAGTCCAGCTATTGGGGAGGGTGAAATAGGAGGTAGGAATTTGAGGTTGCTGTGAGCTATGATGATACCACTGCACTCTACCCGAAGTGACAGAGCATGATTCTATCTCCAAAAAAGGTAGAAAAAAAAACCCAAGATATTTAATATCCTTTACAATAGCCAGAAAAGTAGAGTTCACATTAGTGTATCATGATGTACATCAAGGTTGCCTTCTTTCTGTTGCTTGTGTACACATTTTCAACTGTATCTTGTTCCTTTGGCTATCTTTGAAAAATAATCCAGTACCAAGAGCATGGTGCCTCATGGTGGAAGAATCAAGACCTAGTGAAACTGTATGTCATCAAATTAAAAAAAAGACAAAGTACTCTAAATAGACATTTCTCCAGTGAAGAGATACAGGTGGCTGATAAGCATATGAAATGATGCTCAACATCACTTATTCTTAGGGAAATAGAAATCAAAACCACAATGAGTTACCACCTCACACCTGTTGGGATGGCTACTATCAAAACAAAACAAAACTAGCAAGTGTTGGTGAAGCTGTGGAAAATCTGGCAGTTTTGTGCACGGTTGTTTGGAATGTAAAATGGTGTAGCCACACTGAAAAACAGTATGGTGGTTCTCCAAAAAATAGGATTACTGTATGATCCAACAATCCTCCTTTGGGGTATATACTCAAAATAATTGAAAGCAGCATCTGGAAATACATACGCACCCATATTCATAGCAGCACTACTCAGAGTAGCCAAGAGGTGGGCGCAACCCAAATGTCCACTGATGGATAAATGGATAAACAAAATGTGGTGTACCCATATAAGGGAATATTATTTGACATTAAAAAGGAAGGAAATTGTGGCCTATGCTGTAATGGTAGATGAACCTTGAGAATATCATTAAGTGAAGTAAGCCAGTCACAATAAGACATTACTGTATGATTCCACACAGGTTGAGGTATCGACAGTGGTCAAGTTCATAGACACAGAAAGTAAAATGGAGGTTAACAGAGACCAGGGGAGGGGAGAGAAGGGTTGAGTTGTTCAGCATATATAGAGTTTCAGTTTTGCAGGATGAAAAAGTTCTGGAGATGGGTTCCACGACATCGTAAATATACTTAATGTTACCAAACTAGGCACTTAAAAATGATTAGGATGATAAACTGTGTTAGATGTTATTGGGCCCTATGTGGTGGCACACCTATAATCCCAGAACTTTGGGAGGCTGACATGGAAGGATCACTTGAGGCCAGGGGGTTGAGGTTGCTGGGAGCTGCGGTGACATCACTGCACTCTACACCAGGCAATAAAACAAGAACCTATTTCAAAAAAGAATTTTTTTAAAAAATGTTATCCTGTTTTCCTACGATTTTTTAAAATGCCAGAATTATTTCATTGTCACAGCTCCGTTTATACCTTAAACACTTGAATTTATTTTCTTCAGTTCTCTTCTTCATACAAGAATGGAAAACCAGAGGAACAGAGGTGGAGTCTACGCAAAATTTACACCCACTGTGCATGAACCTTTTTTTCCTACCGGTGGAAACCGTGCCTTAATCATCACTGGTTCTTGGTTGGTAGGTATCTTTAGTATCTCTGTACTTTATTTCTTTTCTTATTTTTTGAGACAGAGACTCACTTCATCACCCTTGGTAGAGTGCTGTGATGTCATAGCTCACAGCAACCTCAGAATCCTGGGCTCAAGTGATTTTTGCTTGCTTCAGCCTCCCAAGTAGCTGGGATTATAGGCACCTGCCACAATGCCCAGCTATTTTTTTTGTTTGTTTTTTAGAGACAGGGTCTCTCTCTAGCTCAGGCTGGTCTCAAACCCATGAGCTCAGGTAATCCACCTGCCTTGGCCTCCCAGAGTGCTGGAATTACAGGTGTGAGCTACCACGCCCGGCCTTGTCAAACAAAAGAAGTGGACCAGTTTTAGGTGGTTTTGCATATTAACTGCCAACCTCAGAATCTCTTGGCCTATAAATTAAAGTATGATTTTCCAAGTTTGAAACTTAATATTATATGACATTAAAGGAATTATACCAAATTGGTAAAAATAGTTATCCTGGTTGAGTGATTTTCATTTTCTTCTTTGCAGATTTTTGCATTTCCTAAATTTTTGTCATAAATATGTTTTATAATCAGAACATATGTTTTGATTATAAAATTGGTTTATCTTAAGGTTGGGTGCAGTGGCTCATGCCTGTAATCCCAGCAGTTTGGGAGGCAAAGGTGGGCGGATTGCCTGAGCTCATGTGTTTGAGACCAGCTTGAGCAAGAGCGAGACCCTGTCTCTAAAAATAGCCAGTGTTGTGGCGGGCGCCTGTAGTCCCAGCTTCTTGGGAGGCGGAGGCAAGAGAATCGCTTGAGCCCAAGAGTTAGAGGTTGCTGTGAGCTAAGATGTCACCGCGTTCTGCTGAGGGCGACGTAGTGAGACTCTGTTTCAAAAAAAAAAAAAAAATTAAAAAAGTGTATCTATCATGAACATATTGTATAATCCATGATATAACCCCAAATTATCCTTCACACAATTTAAATATCGGTCACGGTGGTGTTGGTGTTAAAACTAAAAATGATCGTAAACCTTTCCCTCTCTGACTTCACAGAATGAAATTCTTCTAGAGAAAAAGACCAAGAGAAGTAAGATTCTGAAGCTGAAGTTCCCCAGGACAGAAGAGGAGCGACGGATGCGGACCCAGAGTAAAAGGCGGCTGGAAGCCAAGAAAGAGCAGCGGCAGAAGAACTTCGTGGACCTGGCCTGTGAGTGCAGCGCCGTCATCTGCTGCCGCGTCACCCCCAAGCAGAAGGCCATGGTGGTGGACTTGGTGAAGAGATACAAGAAGGCCATCACGCTGGCCATCGGAGATGGTGCCAACGACGTGAACATGATCAAGAGTGAGTTGTGCACAGAGGGCCAATGAGACCTGACTTGTTAGAGAGGGGAAGTGACAGGAACGTGTTTGCAGGGTGGTTTCCCCCCAGATTTCCCAGATCTTCTTAAGGCAGGTATTTCACAAAAGCAGTTAACCACGACGATTCTGCCTGTGACCCCACCCCCATTATGCTGGGATTTTGAAAGGGTGGGCCCAACGGTGGTACTGGTAGGATGCCAAGAAGAAGATGAAGTACTTGAGTTTATCCTTATTCGTTTTCTCTTTTTTCATACATCTGATAAGTTTAGCACACACACCCCCTTTTTTGCTGGGTCTCCTTCCCTATTTCTTTAGGGCTTATTAGAAACCCTGATATTTAATAAGTTTTGCAAAACATTCTACCAAACTCAGTGTAAATTGTTGCGCTTTCTCTGATACTGCTTTGTAAAGATCCTTGTTTCTCACTTAAGCATCTTTCTGGGGTTTTCTTCTTGCCTTTGGTAAATCTGTTAGAACTCCACCATTGAGCCACCTGGTGTGAGCTTTACAGTAACATGTAGCATGGAGGTAAAGTTTCCACCTCTCCTCATCCATCCTCCTGACCACTCTAGAAGGCTGCCAACAAGCCTTTGCTGGTTGGAGGACCCAAGGTTTCCACAATTTAAAGATTCAGTCACATCATGCAGAATACAGTTGTGCTGGTATTGAAGCTTGCAGAACCAAACCTGGGGCTCTCATCTCTGTGTCTGAGTCCTGGTCCTTTTTCTCCCTCTATGACTATAAAGTAATGTCTTGTAATGAAAATACTCAGGACAATGAGATGTGACTATTTGTCCTTATCCCATTGCCAGCATCCTGTGTCACCTTGGACTTAGGCTCAGGCCTCAGATTTCTCATCAAAAAATAAGAAAATTATGTTGAACCTCACCTCCGGCTTTGTGATATTATTATTGTTGAGATGAAATATTACGTAATGATACATATGTGCGTCCTGTAGTGCTGTGAACTCAAATGCATGATAGACAACCAGACTTTTCATTCAGCCTATTGTGTGACTCACGAGTTCATCTCTTTCTTTTCTTAGAGTCTCCTCCTCCTCCTTGACATATCCTAAGAATATTCCAACTTTATCTTCCTCAACAGGAGTCAGCTGTATGACGTATGTCGTCCTGCCTTGTTATCAGTGCGTATGTCTGTCACCACTGCCAGTTTAATTCCTCCCCACTGTTTTTGCATGTACCTGTCCTCTCCTACGAACGGCATTTCTTGCTCTGAATCAGATCTCTCTTTCTTCTGCAGCCAGCTCTAGCTTATTTTCCACTGTGTACCCTTTACTGAACTGGCTGTCCCCAAAGAGCAAGTAACTCAAACATTACTTTGATTCACTTATAACATGAACTTCTAGATGTTGGGGGAGGTGGTTTGCTTTGCAGATTTGCCATTTGATTATGTGACTTAAACTGGAAACTGTTTGTTCCTCTGAGCTCACCACTTGATAAGTGAGAGGGATTGTGCAACGTCAAATTAGATACCCTTACAGAGACCTGCCGTTCTTTAATCACTTTAAGATTTTTGTTAAGCTCTGTTATATGTCAGGTGCTTTTGGCCGGGTTTGAACCCACCACCTCTGGTATATGGGGTCAGGGCCCTACTCCTTGGAGCCACAGGCGCCGTCAAGGTGCTTTTGTATATAACTTGAGGAGCATCTGTTTGGGATGAAAATCAAGGGAACCCTGAAGTCTCCTTGGAAGTTATCTAAGTAGCACTAATGTCTTTTTGTACTTTGTAAACGCTGCCATCTCTTTTCACTGCACCAAGCGCAACATACAGAGAGAAGTTTTATTTGCTGGCCATCAAGTAGTGGAGTGACATTCAGGCATCAAAAACCATCTGACCAAGGGTGGCACCTGTGGCTCAAAGGAGTAGGGCTCAGGCCCCATATGCTGGAGGTGGCGGGTTCAAACCCAGCCCTGGCCAAAAAAAAAAAAAAAAAAAAAAAACAGAACAAAATAAAAAGCCATCTGACCACTTGCTAACGTGTTTAGTGGAAGTGAGGGAATTGTGACTGGCCAGGTTTTGCCCCAGCAAGGATCCAGAGACTGTCATAGGCTCTCCCTGTCTCATCGGGTGCGTGTTACCTCTTCTTGGTCTGAGACCCTGAGAATATACATGGAGCAAGAGAGAGATGAGACAAAGACTAAGGCTGTATCGAGGAAATAATCCTTTTGTTAAGGAATTATACACTTAGCACAGGGGCAGTATAGTAGCCAGTGAGGTTTATGAAGGAGTACTGGTCAACGAGGCACTTGACACTGTATTTGAACTTCAGGAAAATCTGAAGTTTATAGTATATCTGTTTAATTACCTTCAAATGCCCCAGGAACCAGGACAATGTTCATTTTACGTACTGTCCTCCATCTGCTCAGCAGAATGGGAGAAGGACTGGCTACCAGGGCCCAAGGTGGGGGTGCTTCTTTCTCAGCCCCAGAAGCTAAGAGAGAATCTCAACAGTTCCCTCTGTGGCTTATTCAGGAAAGAAAAATAGGCCATGGCTTGGTAGGAAAGAGCAGTTTGGCAACCATAACTGGTCATAAGAACTATTTGCGTATTTTTAAAAACATCATAAATATTAGGCGAGATGCAATTTATTT